>NW_028257274.1:0-1248986 GCF_035046125.1 Drosophila serrata | reverse complement strand
CATTTTTGGCCTAATTATGATGTTTGAAAAACACTGAATATTTAAAAAGTTCCCTGTTTTTATGCCATTTTGCAGGTTACTATAACTTTTGTTCAAGTCTTTTAGCAGCATCAACAAACGCGGTACGCAGATTTGTTAGCGCTATAAAGACTAGCACAGAACAGCTTTCCGATTTGAAATTAATGAATTTTTGGCTTAATTTTGATGTTTGAAAATCACTAAATTTTTTAAAAAATTGCAGGTTTTTATACCTTTTTGAACGATATTAGTATTAATCAGAAGCTTATATCACTTTGAAGGAATCATTTCCGACCTTATAAATCATATATATTCTTGATCAGCATTAAAAGCCCAATCGATCTATTCATGTCAGATAGTAAACTAAAAATTTCAAAAATTTACCAAAATTTCAAAATTGTATAAAATTTTATTTAATTAAAATTGTCAAAATTTGAAGAGAATTAAATATTATAAATTTAAAAACTCAATATCCAAATTTGTTAGCGTTATAAAAACTAGCCCATGACAGCTTTCCGATTTGAAATTCATGCATTTTTGGCTTAAATATGATATTTATAAAGCATTGATTTACTTAAAAAATTCTCATCACATAAGCCCCATTAAAATCTGAAAATTATAAGCCCAACCATTCTTAAATAGAAACACAATTTAATTAGTTACGACCACCTTTTTATTTTCATTTTTGTGTTTTTGTAAGCTTAGTTTTCATTTTCATTAAGTTTGCTCAAATCATGTTCGATTAAATTACATGTGCTTAAACCTAAAAGTATGTATGTAAGTATGTATGGACTAAAATAGTTAACAAAGTTTTTGTTTGTTACAGTTAGTCGAAACGAAGTCAAAAAACCATTACAACGAAAACAACAACAGGAAATCGAATAATAGGCTATATACGAGTAATGTTTTATCTGGCTTTCAGTATTCGTTTTTCGTTCGATTAGTAGAAATGCAACAATGTGTAAAGCGGCTTAAAAGGGACCGCCACAACCAATAGAATATCACACCAAAAATGGCAGAGTACAACAAATCCAACGGAGTGAGTAATCAGTGGAGTAATCAGTGGTGTAATCAGTGGAGTAGTTATACATTAGTGTGGAGCGTACAGGGTACATAGTGTGGTGTGGTGTGTCTAGTGTTTGTGAGGAGAAAACGTGAGGGACGCGGATCTAACTAGCTTGGTAGGATCCAGGACTCTGGGGGTCCTGCCGTGAGGTACGTGCCTGTACAGTGTGCTCTCGCGGGTGACCGGGGCGTGGGCTTGGCTGGCCCTGACTGGGCCTGGGTACAACATTCATAAAGATTATCTACCTCATCGCTACCTAAGTTGTCGTTGTCGTTTTGCTAGCTAACAAAAGTAACCGTGTATATTATATGTATAAAATTACCAACAAATTCATAAATTATTGTTGTAATACGTTTAGAAAATAGTGTCCATATATATCATATATCGTCTCTCTGCTGTCCTCACACTTAATCGCTAATGCGTTTTCGAAGAATTGACTACTATTAAATGGCAAAAGTGTGCCATAGTTTCTCTTTCCATTTTCTGTTTTTCTTGGTTTTTGGTTTTTGTGTTTTTTTTTTGTAGAGTTTTTATGTAATTACATACATTTCACATACACATGCAATACACAATAATCATTGTAATTGTAATTATGTTAAATGTAACTGGTAACATCATGCTAAATACATTAATCCTCCATTATAGACAGTGTCCCCTTTCTCAGTATGCTAAAAATCCTCACGAACCTCGTCTCCCATTCCTTCGTCGCCTTTCGTTACATTTATCAGAGATTTTTGACTTCTAGCAAATACATAATTTTTTAAAAATTATTTGGAGGGAATATTCATGATTTTTTTATGTTTTTGTTTTTCTTTTTTTCAAATATCGTTTACATTGATCGTTTCTTATCAAAGTGCGTGATGTTCAGAAAATATTTTTGCTTTTCCATAGCATCGCTTATGAGATTGTAAGTCTATTAAAAACAATGAACGATGTGGAACGAAGGAGATTTATATATATAATTATATATTCATGTATGTATGTAAGTGCCTTTTTGTTGTTATTAAATATTATTAGGTACCAAAAAGTGTAAAGCAAAAAGTCAAAGTAATATCTGCGTTTAAATAAAAGCATGTAAAATTGTTTAAATCTATTTTGATCATCAGTTTACAACCATGAAAACATTTACGTTTACG
The DNA here is from genome assembly GCF_035046125.1 of Drosophila serrata. Lineage (NCBI taxonomy): Eukaryota > Metazoa > Arthropoda > Insecta > Diptera > Drosophilidae > Drosophila > Drosophila serrata. Next base: position 1,246,766 of record NW_028257274.1, on the reverse strand, counting down.
TTTACGTTTACAGTTACTCTTACTGTCTGTCTGTACATTTATAGATGCACCGTAAAATATTCGTTCATGTCGGAATATTAATATTAGCACTGTATAAATACATATATATTTCGTTAATGTTATCTTTTCCGTTTCCTTTGCGTGTTGCGAGTTAAATAGATTTACATGCTACGTACGATTCACGTTCAACAAGAGGTTACAGCATCTCAACTAAATGCCATAAAGTAACAGTTTGCTTCTTTATAAAAGTGTCTCTCTTTTCGCATATTACAGTTAAAACTTACATCGTAGATTTGTGTAGTTCTCTTTGTATATACGGTACTTAATCATAGCAGGGCCGATCAGCCCGATTAACCAGATGGAATCTGGAGTCGGGCATCCCGGTTAATACTGAGCGGTAAAGTTTGTCTTGTCAGATGGTGACCGGGGGATCCTCTGCTTTGATCGGCGGCACGGAAACGGAAATTGTTCGGAATGCTGCGTCTCATAATTTCGTATATTGTATTATTACTCGTCAGTCTAAATACTCTGAGATACATATAAGCAAAGATTCGATTCGAAGGAGGTGCCGCTGTCGCGCAGAGGATCCGGTAAATACTTAGATGACGGCGATGCGTCGCTTAAAATGTCCTCTTACTTTCTAAACAGGAATGCACATGCAACAACATGCACATGGTTTTCTTATGTTTTCTTTAAATAAAATTGATATGTCTAATAGCTATTATCAATCGTTTTCAATTTCAAAAGATTTTGTATTGTATTTCGAAGTAATCCAGTTGCGTTTTCTAATTTGAAATATTCGGTTTCTGTATGACATTCATGGTATAGTATATGTGTATCCGTACGATTTACAAAATATTGCAAACAGATGCTGAGAATAACCATAGATGCCTCTGAATCGGAATGCAAATTGTATATACTGATGAGCTTGAGTTTTTTACAGTTTATACTATATATTTAAATACGTATAAGTATTGCATAAATACAGTTTTTCTTTACATTCGCTTAATGAACAATCACAACGCAGAGTTTTTCGAATAAAGTGAGTCAGTGAGTGAGTGAGTGAGTGAGTCGAGTGAGTGAGTGGAGTGAGCAGGTGAGTGTGGACGAGTCGCTGGCGCTGAGTTCTGCAGATGTTTCTCGAAAATACCTAGTGAAAGTAGCACTCAATGTCACAGATTGTCCTTTACTATTTTCTCAACTGTCTGAGGAGAACAAATAAAAATGCAAGAGTCAAAGATGTGAAAAAGAAACAGTTGAAATCATTTAATTGGTAAACGATAAACATTTTGGCACAGTAAATAAATAGGTAAAATAAAACTTATCAAATAAAACATAAATAAAGTAGACTAGGCGGCATTTGACTAGACGTTCGCGCAGATACTTCTTACGATCTGTTTGTCTTTAGGAAACTTTCTTGTAAAGCAACAAAGTGCACACACATTTGAACTTAAGCTTACATTAACTCTAGATTTGAACACTTACTTAAGGTTAAACACTCATTTGTGGATACTTTATTTAGTAATACTTAAGACTTACGCTTGAAGGCATTTGAGCATAGAACAGAAACAGAATCAAACAGAAGAGATATACAAACGGAAATGGAAACTGAAAACTAAAAACTGTGTAGAGAAAATGCACACAACAAAAGGATATGATCAAGGATGTAGATTCGGACTATTATTATTGTAGGCGAGAAAGTCTTTGAACGGCTTCGAGGGGCCCACAACAAACAGTAGTTTTTCCGAAGGTGCTTTTCCTGGTGGGTTGTAGCTGTACTCGTTTCTATTAATGTATATCTGCTTACTCTTATTGTATATAACACCGAAAAATATGCAGAATCCTGTCGTCCGTCAACTAAACCTATGACTATTGTTATGGCTACAATATATGCTATCCTGGAGGTGTGAAGGCGAAAACAAGATGAAGGGAAATTAAGAGATGGTTTTGCTGACTTTGGAGTAAATCTCTGAATTTGCTATTTACAGCACACCTGATCCTTAGTGTTCTGTTGTTGTACGATAAGAAAAAGTCACACTAGCGAATACAACCTTAAGAATTGCTAATAGTTACCATCTTCCATATTTTATCTGTCTGTCTTTAAAAGCAGAGATGCCCAAAGAAAAGTCCTTGCAAGGACGGTCCTGGACAACTCTGCATTCCGGTATGGGGAAAGGGTCGAGAGTTGGGGGCGTTGGCGGCGGAAGGTATTAGACTAAACATGAATATTTAATTTGGTTTTGGTTTTTTGGTTTTAGCCTTGCATGCATTGGTTTACATTAAACTAGATTAATTTACGCCATAGTTAATAACATACCACCCGGTCGGTCGGTCATTGCATTGCCCCAAAAACGTTGAATCAATTGATCAATTTGTTGTAGTACATTAGCTCACTGTCCAAATGGAAAACGTGTGATTCTTGTTGTTGTTCAAATTACTGGCAGATTTACTGTTGTACCATTTAATTTAATATATGCTTGTATATAATTCTATATCCTATGCCTATATAAAACTGCATTGTGTCTGTATGTCTGTTCTGAGAGTTAAAAGCTGAACTTTGAACCCTCGTTGCCTGTCTGTCTGTCTGTGTTTTTCTTGGGGGATTGGGGTTTTTCCAAGGGAAAGGGTATCTAGAAATATCAATAGATTAATGTCTTTTATGCGTTTTGGAGAAATTTGAAAGATATCCTTCCTTATCGTTTAGATTTCTAGACTCTTATTTACAGTATCTTACGGCCTACACTTTGCGTTTTAAAAGTAAAGTTAAAACTCTCCCCAACATTCACATCCACACATCGTTTAATCATATAGTACATCGTGGGTATGTGTGTGTAAGAGTTGAATTTTGTTCACGTTTTAGCTAAAATCGTTTTTGATCTCACTCAATATCACTTGATTTCACTAGATTTTCTTGGGTTTCTTTTTTTTGCGGTTTCGTTTAGGGTTTTCTTTTGGGTTTCGGTCTCTAAGCCATAGTACAATAGTTAAGGTTCGTAGGTAGTTAAGTACGATCTAAGTAAAACTTCAACTACTCGGAGTTGGGTGACTTGCGTCGTTAAAACTAGAACAACAATCATATATCGCATACATCGTACACCTAGTCCAGTATATATATGTATATATAGAGATTCTCTTACTTGCTACACATTTATCGCCCTAGTAAAGTATCAGTGTAGTGTGTTGCAACTATGTACGAGTATTTTTGAGTAGAAAAAACTTGTAGTTAACAGTAGATTATGCACTAATGTCTATCATAGATCGGGATTCGCCTCGGCTTTAGCCTCCGGCTTACTGGTAGTTATAGTTATAGAGTTACACCTACAGTCGAGTCGAGCTGAATAAAGGCCTACGATATAAAAAAACGGTAGGTATACATTTTACATTTACATATTCGTATTCGTATTCGTATGGATTACCCCAACATAAATATTGCACCTGCCTACCATATATGTATGTATATAGTCAATAACAATTCAATTTGAACTTGTACCAATCCTTGGCTAGACTTATACCCTAAAGCGAGTCGAAGTGTTTGCTACTTAGGTGATAGTTTAGAGAGAAGGTGATCGCTAGATAGAGATTCGGAATCGGAATCGGGGTGCAGATACAGATAGATTTAGAGATAGAGATAGATCTAGTGAAGAAATGCCTTTAACTACTACGTACACGTGACATTGATTTGTTTTTAGACTCAAATTCGTCTAAGCATAAATTCTAACAGTGGTAAACAATGCTTGCTGCTTGCTTAATGCGATTGTCAATCGATTTTTGTATGTTTTTCTCTCATATTTCGTCCTACGACGATGTGGTGATGCTGGATGCAGTGGCCACGGTGGCCAGTCCTGATCCTGCTCCTGCTCCTGCTCCGGCTGCTGCTGCTGCCGCTGCCGTCTGATGGCTGAGTTGCTGGTGCTTCTGATCCGGCTCCTGGACACGATGGGTTTTCATATGCGCACTGCGACTCTTCACCTTATTGAAGACCCTGGATTTGGAGAAATAAAAGAAAAGAGCAGAAGATGGCGCACCATGAGAAACTGTAGCTCGGAGGTCACCAGTTCGAGCACTACTACAGCTAGAATGCAGAGACTAGGCGGATTAATTGGACATTTAGAGACAATGAAGCACATAGAGTAGGCAGCGATTACTATTTAATAAACCATGCTTAGGCACAGGTATAGGTTTTGTTTAAGGTTTAGATTGGTAGAGATTCATGCAGAGATGCGAAATAGACTCAAAGCTTTCTTTCAATTCTGGTTGTTGCTTGGTTCACTTCTTACTTAGCCTTGTGTGGAGTTAAAATTTGCTTATTTTTGTTGTTTATTATTAACTATGGAAAATAGAGAGTTTATGTTTAGAAATATAAAGAATAATAAATATAAATATATAAATAAACAAGTAAGCAAGAATATATAGGAAAACGAAAGAGCTGAGAGCTGAGAATCTCGTGTGCGCTGAGGGATATTTACAGCCGATTTCTGATGGGGTTTATTCCTCGGCTTCAGTTACAGATTTAAGGTCCAGGATCGGGTTTTGTGATCTATCAAATTTCGTATGCCCCAGAGCCCGTGTTAGTTGAAATATATATATATATATATATTTAAATATATTATGTACAAAAGTTAGAGGCACTTAGCGAGCGCTGTGATTAGGTTTATCGAGAGAAACAAAATGACAATTGTACACGAAATCAGAGGAGAACAGAGAATATATGGAGTGAGTGGTGTGTGAGTGTGTCTGAGAACGGAAGAGGATATCGAAATGAAACGAAACGGAACGGAGGTGAGAACGCAAAGGGACACTGCGATCCTACTTACCGAGCATGGGGCCAGCGGCATCTGCCGGATTGTGTGGACTTGTGGAGCTGATATCAGTTACGGTTACGTCTATTTGCGAGTTGTGACTCTTCGCTTTAAAATTGCAATTTCGATTTATTTCATTGTATTCGTAATTCGATTCGGGTTTAGGTTGAGGTTGAGGTTCAGTTTCAGTTTCAGGTTTGTTTTGGTTATGTTTTGGTATATTGGTTTTGATTCAATATTTTTGGTTTTTTTTCGCATCGTGGAACAATACAATACAACAACAATAACAACAGTTAATATCGCTTGACGAAAACTCTAACTAAATGGCATAGGGAAATCGGAAACAGACATACGAACTCAAGATAGGTAATATCTACAAACTCAAGGCCAAAATATAGAGATGTATAGCATTATAGAGATAGATAGAGAGTGGAAGCATTTACTTGTAAAACTCAAAGGAAACCAAGGGGTTGTAGAAATTATAAATTGAAACTCAAGATCTATTAACCAAGTACTCGCATACGGAGTTACTTTACGGTACAGCGTGCTTTACGATCTCAACTCAAGTCAATATACGGGCACTCAAATCGCTTGCGGATTTTCGAATTTTCGAATAGGATTGTCACAGGTGTTTTTTTTATGGCTTATATCTTTTTTGGTTTTTGATTGGTTTTGCTTTTGGGGGAATCTTACTTGCCGCACACCTTGCAGGGAAACTCGCCCTCCTTGGCGGCACCTGGTATGGCGTTAATTCCCTGTTCCGACTTAGATGTGGCCGAGGTTGCAGACGAGGTGGCAGCACCTCCAGTCATTCCGCCAGAATTCTGGCTGCAGTTGCTACCGTGTGTGGCACCTGCTCCTGTTGCTGCAGTTGCTGCATTGTTGGCGGGATTATTGCTGCTGCTGCTGCTGTTGCAGGCGTAGTTGGTGCTGCCGTTAATGTTGCTGCTGCTGATGTTGCCGCTGCAGGTGTTGTTGGTGTTGCTGCTGCTGTTGCCACTGCTACCATTGACACTAGTGGCCGTGCCATGCTGGTTATTGTTGCTATTGTTGCTACTGCTGTTGCCATTGTTGGTGCTATTGCTGGTGTTGCTACTGTTGCTGCGACCATAAGCGTGAATGCGGACATGACCGTGCAGCGCCGCCTTCGAACTGAAGCTCTACATTCGCACATACGGCATTCACAGGCGGGGTTTTTGGTATGATTTTGGTTTTTTGGAGCGTTATATACAGAGAATAGAGTAAACAGAGAGAGAGAAAGAGAGAGCCAGTGAGGTGAGGTGGGGCGTTGAGTGATGCCTTTAGCTTGGGTTAAGTTGGGATTCTGCGAGCTGCAATTCCGTGCTCGGTACTGGGGACAAGGACATGCTGCCCCTTCTAAGGACTACAACTGCAACTTACCGCTGAACAATCGGCAATCTCGCATACATAGGGCTTCTCCACGGCGGGTGTGATCACCACCACCGGCTCCATCTTTAGGTGCGACACCTTATAGTCCACACACAACTTCTTCCAGAAGTAGTACATTTGCACACACTCGCCAGAGGACTTGGTGAGGAGCTGCCAATAAAGATTATTTATCAGATCTTAACTTCCATTCCTTTCTAGGCACTTACCTCGCTGGCGATCTTGCCAAAGTCCTTGCCATGCTTCTCCAGGCCCCGCAGGAACTGTTCCAGCTCGAAGGCCGTCCACTTCATTTGGAAGGCACCGGATTGGGTCTGGAGCAGGGTGAGCACCGCAGCCGCCGAGTTGCCCCTGGCCTTGAGCAGCGTTTGGAGCGCCACCTCCTCGGAATGACTGCCCATGGGCACGGCCGATGACTTGCTGAGATCAATGTAGCGCATCAGAATCTTCTCGTCCTCCTGTACCTCCGGATTCCACATTAGCTCGGCGCAGAGTGGTTCTCGTGCAGCCTCTTCCGGCGGCCGGCAGCTGGGTATCTGTGCCTGGTAAGTGGAACCCAGATTCACCTTGGACTCGTCAGAGAAGTCGACCAGACCGACCGGATCCCCAAAGTCGTCGTCGAAGGCATCGAAGAGACCCTGGCCCAGACCCAACTGCTTGCGGACACTGCAGTAGAGTCCAGTGCCCTTCCGATCCGGATTCAGGATCGGAGCGGGCGTATAATGGGTGCGGGAGGGCTTACGCAGCTTCGAGCGGTGCGGCGAGAGCGTGTGGAACTTGGAAAACTTGTGCGTCTCCTGGGGCGCACTGGAGCGCAGGCGGCGCTTCAATATGGAATTGGTTTGGTTCGACAGCGGCTGCAGATTGGCCACAGTGCCAGGCAAGGGCCCCGAGGCTAGCAGGGATTTATTACCCATTGTCGTGGCTGTACTATTGGTGGTGTTGCCGCAGGCGAACAGCAGACTGGCATCCAGAGTCGTCGTTGTCTGACCCTGATTGGTATTCATTTGACAATCGGTGTGCAGCAAACTCTCTTGTCCGCCGGCGGCTATGCCATTGGAAGTGACTCCTCCTTGGTAGAGCAGCGGCTGCAGCAGGCTGTTGAGGGGCTGCATTTCCTGTATATTACCCTGACCATTGTCCACGTACTGGGTCTGTCCGGAGGATACCTGAGCGAAGCCATGTCCCCCCACCAGGGGCAGCATGAAATCGTTCTGCTGCTGCACCACCGTTGGCAGGGATTCTCCCTGATTTGATGTTTGCTGGGGGAGAATGATTTGCTGGTATTGCTGCTGCTGCTGCTGCTGCTGCTGCTGCTGTGGTTGCTCCTGCTGGGTTTGCTCCTGGAGCTGCTGCTGTGGCTGCTCCTGCTGCTGCTGCTGCTGTTGCTGATACAGATTGCCATTCTGCTGGAGCTGCTGCTCCAGAGGCTGCATGCTGCCCATCTGCTGCCGCTGTTGACCAAACTCCCTGGGCGATGAGGACAACAAGGGGTCCTCCGAGTTGGGCATCATCTGGGACTGCAATCCCAGGCCGGGCAGGTAGTAGAGATCGATAATATTCTCGCCCTGCTGCTCGCTGGTTAGCTGCAGCTGCATGTTCTCATCCGGCAGGACTTCGCGCAGGACCTGCTTCACATCCTCCGCCGAACCAATGCCGCTGGTGAAGAAGGACTCCGAGAGCGGGGAGGTGGCATTGCGAGAATCGTTGAGGAACTCCTGGTCCTCGTCAAGGAACGACAGATTCGTTTCGGCGAACTCACGCAGATCGCACTCAGTGTCGTCATCAGTGCCATTGAGCAGATCCTCCACCTTGATGGACGGATCGAAGCTACTCTCCTCCAGCACCGACTTGAGCTTGAGGATCTTCTCATTGTCGTGCTCGTTCATCTGCTCGATGGTGGCCTGGCCCTCATCCGTCTTGAAGTAGATGTGCGAGAAGTCTGTCTTATCACCGAAGAAGGTGTTGCTGGCGTCTACAAACTGAGCAGCCGCATCTTCGATGAAGGGTGAGCTCTGGGCCATGTTCTCGTGGCTCGACGGTGGCGTGGGATAAGCCAGCGGTGAGTGGAGCGGCGAAGCCAGGACGCCAGTGCCATTACCAGTACCAGCACCATTTCCGCTGGCCCGCATACTGGCAATGGCCTGGATCTGCGAACTGTTCTGCATGATCAGCTCCTTGGAATGGAATTGCTGGAAGGTGGGCAGCGGTGTGGTATTGGCTCCCGCTCCCGCTCCTCCAGAGGAGGTGTTGCAGCCGCTCTGCACGCTCTCCGTCTCCAGCTTCACCAGCTGCGTGTGCTCACTGTCCCCAGCCTCGCTCAGCAGGGCAAAGTCCTCGGAATGTTCGCTCTTGATCTGTGGCTCCTCCTCGTCATCGTTGAGCAGCTCCATCGAGTCCACCGTTTGCAGCAGCATCTCCGTATCGGACACGTTGTAAACCTCGGCGTCGTCGAACAGATCGGTGCCATCGCTGGTGTAGGTCACAGTGTAGACACCGCCGCCTCCGCTCGTGATCACACCCTCAGTCCCACTTGGAACCCCACCAGTGGATCCTTCCTGACTGGCCGCTATGGTGAGCGAGAGTGGAGTACCGTCAGCAAGCGAGATATTGCTCGAGGAGCAGCTGGTGTTGGTGGAACTGGAGGTGGAGGTGCTAGTGCTCTTCACCAGACTGGTCAGGCTGCTTAGTTTGCTCTTGGTGGACACTACTTGGACATCGGAGGGTATGATCACGGTGCGATTGTTGTTTGTGATAATCTGACGTCCCACTGTCTGGACACTGCTTCCGCCAATGGTGGTTAACTCGGTGAGGGTGCCCATCGATTGCGTGGCCGTGGAACTGGATGTCATCAAGACACCGGATGTCGTTTGGCACTGAGTCTGGGCCTTCTTCGAAGTCACTGCAATGCGTGTGCCTCGCTTAAGGAGCTCTATCAGTGTGGAGTCCTTGGGATCCGTATTGGTGGCCGTGGAAATGCCGCTAATGGTGCCGCCGGCCTTCAAGGCAGTCAGTGCACTCATTGTGGTGGTGGTGGGCACATTGTTGGTGGTTATAGTGATGGTATTGGTACCACTACCCAGATTCAGAGTCTTTGCCTGCTTCTGGCCGCCGCTGAAGATCTCGATGCTCTGCGGCAGTCCGATCTGCTGGATGCTGAGCCCATTGCTGCTCTTAATGGTGGTGGCCGCCGGAAGCACCGCTGTGGTGGTGCCAGTGCTGGTGGTCAGGGTCTGGGTGTGACTACTGGAGCTGCTCTTGGGATTGAGGAAACTCTCCAGATCGCTGATGGATCGACGCAGGGTGGTGGTGGTGCCGCTGCTATGAGGCGGTGCGGGAACCACAAAGGAGCCCTGGGAAATCAGGATTTGTTGGAGTTAGTAAGGTGGTTTTTAGAGATTAAAAGATCTAAAAGATCTTATGCCACTCACCTTTGTCATATCCTTGCGCTTGCTGATAATCTTCTCCTCGATGAGGGCTCTGACTCCAATGCTGGCCGTCTGCAGGGGTGGACCACTGGAGTCCTTTTTCTCACTGCGCTTGGTTTCCGGATCCTTCTTGTAGTAACCACCATGGAGACGCATGTGCCCATTAAGGGCGGGTATGTTTTTGAACTTTCGGTGACATAGATTACACTCGACGGGCTTGTCGAGCTTCACAATATTGAGCAGGTGGGGATTGATGGCGGCCACTAACTGGGGACTCAGTTCCTCCTCTTTGACCTCCACAGGAGAACTAGATGAAGGAGTCACCAAATCGGTGTTGTCCTCAACGGTGACCGTCACATTCTGTGCATTGTTGAGCTGCAGGGATTATAAATAATAATTAAACAAATTAAATATAAAATGAGTCCTTTGCCTACCAATTGCATGTTCCAGGTCCTTGGCCTGGCCTGCGACGGCGCCGAATTCGTGTTGATCTTGTAGGAGCTGACGCTGGTGGGCGAGGAGACGGTGACCTGGGCGCTCGTTTGCTTCGTCTGCTGCATGATCTTGCTGATGAGGTCCAGCTGCTCCCTGGTGAGGCCCTCGCCCTCGAGGCTCATACCATCGCTGAGCGTGATGGTCGGCGCTGGCGAACTGGTGGCTATCACAGTGCCACCGCCAGAAGGTGACGATCCCGCTGTCAAACCAATACCAGATGTCGCCGAGGAGAGTGACGAGATAGAGGCAGAGGCAGAGGCTGAGGACGATGACGAGGCCGTGGAGGAGGCATTTGACGATGTCGAAGTGGTGGGCGATAGCAGGGTCACACCCGTCTTGATCGGCAGGTTCATGGCCTTGATCTGCTCATCCGACAATGCGATGCCGGTGGCCGCATCCACCACCGAGCTCCCTGTGGAGATGTACGTGCGAATGCAGGTGGCTCCGTCCGGAGAGCTGGCATCCCCGCTGGCCGTGGCCGGCGAGAGACTCAGCGAACTGGTGGCCACACCCACACCGCTGCTGCTGCTGCTGCTTGCTCCGCTCGAGCTGGCGGTGGGCGAGAGTGACTGCTGGCTGGTGGTGGTGGGCGTGGTGGCACCACCCGCATGGTGATTCTCCGAGTGCCGTCGCAGGGAGCGGGCGTCGCAGTATGACTTGCCGCAGCCATCCGCCTTACACTCGTAAGGCTTCTTGTTCCGATGAGTCATCATGTGTCCGTTTCTGGGGATGGGATACCGGGGGTGGAGATCAATGGATCAGTGGATTAGTGGACCAATAGATCGGTGGCTCTGCGCCATTTACTCACAAGTGATCTTGCCGCTTGAATGCCTTCGAGCAGAGCGCACAGATGTATTTCCGCTCGTCGCTGTGCGTCAGTTTGTGCTTGGCCAGCGCCGAGGCATTTCCAAAGATCTTGCAACAAGTCTATAAAAAGAGCAGACCGAGGGGAGGGTGTAATTAGCGGCTGTCGACTGTCGGCTGTTGGCTGCTGGCTGCTGCCCTCTAGATAATTGAAAGCGCTGCGGCCCGAACATTTTAATGAGCCACATTGCGTATACGTTATGTTGGCTTTTTTTTCGGCCACAACACACCGCAGACTAATTACGACCACCAAATTCCGAACAACCGAACACCGAACACCGAATGTCGAATTCCAACCCAAAACCAGGCAAAAGCTGGGCCACATTGCACCCCAAACTATGTGTGCTTCAATTTGAATTCCTGCAGCAGGCGGCAAAATAGGGCATCCCATCCCCCATGTCCCTCATGTGGCCACCAAAGCTGCCACAGCTGACCCAACGCCTCCTTCTGGCATCCGCAGTATCGTAAAACGCGTCATAAAATGTACTTTACCGCCGAACTCTTGCAAAAAAAAAATTAAATAGGAGGAGGACTTGAAGCCCCGACACTTTGAGCGGCTGTCAGTTTTATTGACAGACGTCGAAACGTGTTGAATGCCCCCGGGGCGAGAGTCGTTTAATAAATCAGTGGGTGAGTTTTTTTTTTTTGTTTTTGGTGTGGAAATTTTCCACACAACAAAATGGTATTTTCAAAATCAATTAAAGACCTTTAAGAACCTCAGTGTAACAAGTTTCAAATCCTGATTTACTTTGGCCAAAAAAGGTAGTTTATGTTTTCGTGTTATTAAGTGAAGTGTAGCGCCCACTGAAACCTTTATAGAATTTAATTAAAACATAAATTATACAGTGTAAACACTCAAAAATCATTTAATATTCTTTTCTTAATTATTTTTTATAAAAGGTGCAGCTCTTGCTGAGAATCATTTAAATTTGGTTGAAAAGCAGCAATTGGAAAAACTGGTCTCCCAAAGAATTGTCGTACATACTTCAATTCCACTGACAAATTATATGTATATTTTAGTATTTGAAGACAACTTGTAATTGTGGCAGCTATAAAGTATATAAATATATTAAATTTGTAACTTCAATCACCCAGCTTCCTTTTGAATTTCCCTCAGTGCAAAGAGGAACGATTTCAAAGACTTCTGTTGTAAATGATTTCTATCCTTTGATGGTTTTCCCCCCTAAAATTATCAGTTCTAGCAATTCTCTGGCCAAACCAGCTTCTAGTACATCACATATATTACCAACTAGACGGGGCTCTCTGCTCAATTAGCGCTGTGTATAAACACAGCCGGACTATGGGCCATCATGTTAGTTCCAAGTGCCGATGCGGCGCACTTTTACGGCCGGAGCGAGTAAGAGGCTGCGGCGGTGGCACTTTCGAGAGCTCTGCGCGTTTCACCTGCCACTTGGCCGAGACGACCTTAATGTCTGTTTATAAATATTGCACGGCACTCGACCGGCTGTCCAACTGCCCCGACATGTTGGCAGGGCTCAGGAATGACCGGCAATAAATTAGCGATTAGACCACGGATACATGAATGCGGATTGCATGCCAGTGCTGCCAATTTGTCCCATTTAGATACTTTCGAAAGTGTCTAAAACATATTGGATGCAATCTGCAGACTGTCAGACGGATTTATACAAGTTTTGGCATAATAATATTTCTGATAAAGAACTGCTGTCACCTAATTTCTAATAAGCTCAATGGAATCTTTACGCACCTGACACTGCTGCGGACCGTGTCGCGTCGGTGAGGATAATTTGGGTCGATTCTTGCGCGGCGCTTCAACACTGATAATCCCACCAATGCCAATCCCAATCCCTGACGAGTTGGTGTTGGTGGCTGCTGCCGCTGTGCTTACTCCGCCGGAAGCGGAAACATGTCTGCTATGACCGTGTCCGGAGCTCTTGAAGCTGAGGCTATGTCCACCGCCGGAGCTGCTGTTGCTGTCGTTGCTGTTGCTGTTGCTGCTGCCGCTGCTGCTGTTGCTGCCGTTGCTATGACTGCTGCCGATGCTGATGCTGCTACCCACAGAGGAGGCGGTGCTAAAGTTGCTGCTGTTGCTGCAGTTGCTGTTGTTGTTGTGCTGATTGAGTAAACTGGCCGCAGTGCTGGTGCTGCTGTTGCTCATAATCTGCGCCAGCGTCGTGACATTGGTGACCGTGTTGCTGCAGCTGCTGCTGCGGATCAAGCAGTTCTTAATGTAGCTGGTATTGGTCTTTGTACCGTTGCTGCTGCTGCTGCTGCTGCTAGTGATGCTACTGCTGCTGCTGCTGCTGCTACTGCTACTGTTGGGAGTATTGGTGGATGTGCTAACCGATTGCACACTGCGTCTGGTTATGGTTATCTTATTAGGATTACTCAGATGATTGCCGATAGCCGATTTGGCCGAGCTATTGCTTGAAGTTGCTGCTGTGATTGAGTTGCTGTTGTTGTGGTTTTTAAGAGCTGCAAGGGGAGGAAGAGTCAAGATCATCATAAATCATTTCATAAATCGTTTTTGTTTATGTTAATTCACATAGCTTACTTACAGGCTGTCTGTATGGTGCCCAAGACATCTGCCAACATTTCCGGATCCGGATAGCCGATGGTCAGCGCATTGTCTAGCGTTGTCGCTGACGCAGTTGCAGCGCCATTCGTGGACGTTGTTGCTGCTCCGCTCGATGCTGTTCCCGCTGGCTTCGAAGAGGCTGAAGCTGAGGCTGAGGCTGCCTCCAAGGCGTTGGCATCCCTCAGTTGCAGAGTCACGGATCCCTCGGTGCCCACGGAGGCGCTGCACATCAACACGCGCGGTGCGCTGCTGAGAGTGGTCAATGGCAGGTGTATGCTCTTGGGTACCTACGAGATACACAACAAAAGATAGTTCATAATGCCTTTATACCAATCTATGTGTGTGTCTGTGTTGTGTTCGTATGAGAGAGAGAGAGAGATAGGGAGTCGAAATGGCTGCCAAAAGGCGCGACAGCAATGGCTGTCAGGCGAGATTAGTTGAGATTATTGATAATTCACAGCAACTGTCGCCTAATGGACGACGCGCCGCATAATTAATTGAATTTAAATGCACTCACTTCGAGTATGCCTCAGTAAATACGGAAGAACGTTGAGTATACGCCGTGTGGCCCCTCTGCCACTGCGATTCACATTTCGCACTTGGCACTCGCATAACAATTGTGTATTTTTAGGCAAAACTCATTCCCATCCTTTTGGCAGCTCCCCTCGACATATATTAATTTAAATGCAATAAAATTGCAGTCATAAATTGGTCTCTCTTAAGAGAGAGAGAGGGGCAGCAGGGGCACCAGTTGTTAGATGGGGGCAATTAATGCTTTATAAACCGCAACCAATGCCCAATTAATGTGGCCTGCAATTGGCCATAACCACAAAACAAAACGCGAATAAAAATAAATAAAATGGCAGGGCATAAATTTCCAAAAGTGCCTGCGACCACAATGAAATCAAAACAATAACACAAACGCTATATAATGGATTCACATTCAGATCCCAGTCGGCGTTAGTGCAAAATAACCAAAAAAAGGAAGACACTGAAACTGGCATAAAATTTCACGTAAAGTAAATAAACAGTGCCTTTATTATTGTTTAAGTTGTGTGCAGAAAATAAAAAAACGAGCAGCAAAAACACGGCTAGCTGAAATGAAAAGTTCCCTGAATGAACTGAACTGGAAATGGAGCCACAAGTGGCCCCAAGACCACCGACTCATCTCTTTCCGCCCCCGCGCTAATGTTCTCCAAAAACACACAATTTGTTTATTTAAATATGCCAGTGGGCTATGAGATATATATGGGTAGGAGGAGTAAATTAGATTTATGTTTATCAATTGTTGTGATAACCTTGTCGCTGCTTTGAAATGCTTTAAGTAATCAGTCGAGTTCCATTTTAAAGCAAACAAATCTAAGGCCCTTAAAATCATTTCAATCGGTTGCTTAAGGTTTTTGGGGCCATATCCTAATCAAATGGTTGCATAAATTATATTAACATTAAATCATTTCCATGTATAAAGTAATTTCATGTTTTAAGAGGATTTTTGACATCTTAAACTAACCAAAACTGAATCATTTAAATTCAATTAAATTGTTTGTTTATCTATATTTTGGCGTAAATATCTTAGCTATTTCGTAAATTCATTTATTTATGGGTAAACAGGTACCTTTAATACGAAATAACATTGGTATTATACTTGAATTTGTATATCTTTACTTTTAAGCTAATTAAACGTAGATATTAAACCGCACTTTAATTATTTGTTTATTAAAATAACAAAAGACTATGGCATACATAAGCTACTTCAGTTAATAAAATGTTTCGTTACTTATCTTCTTACAAGAACCGCATAATCATTAAAATACAAACTATCTGTAACAATCAAAATCCTTTAAATTTAAACAAAACAAAGTTCAGCAAATCCCTTAGTTACCTATACAAACATCAGCAAAAGTTAGCTTTAATTTTCCAAACTTTCAAGACGCTTTTCTACCTTTATGAAAACAAGGTTTAACCATTTATTGAGATACAATCAAATAAATTCAAGTGTCATAACGTATTTCAACTTTACACCCTCCAGCAAAACAGTACTTAAGTCTGTTGCAATGGATTCCTTATCGAAAATAAAGGACACTCCAGCTATCGCATAATCAAATGGTTTCATAAATTATGTACACGCTAAATCAATTCAGGTATCAAGTAATTATATGTTGTTGCTCTCTCTTGCACAACCCCAAAAGATTTATGAGCCCCACCGTTTTTCCGGCAAGATGAGAAGGCGGAGAGCTGTCATATCTCTTGGAGGAGAAGTGTGAACAAAGCTGCGGGGACGAGAAATACTCGTATCCTGTTACGACACGGCCCCTACTTCGGTGCTACCTGGACTTCCTCTCCGTCTCTCTGGGGTGCAGAGGTGTGTGGCTGTGTTTTTTACGGCGTGATTCACGTGTCAATCAAATGTCAATGTCACTCCAAAAAAAAAAACAAGCCAAAGGCTGGCGAGAAAGAATGAATGAATGAATGAGTGAGCGAACGAGCGAGCGAGGAGCCGTGGAGGAAAACTTGGTTGCTGCCAAAATCATATTTCCACTGCAGCCCAGACTCCGGCGATTTGAATTTGGCACACCAAAGGCTCGCCGAGGTGAGGCTCCGATATGTTAATGAAAAAAATCTCCCGACATCGAGATGATGTCAGCGGAAAATTGAATATACATATATGCTGGGCGGCAATTTGTCATCGGGCTTTTCTATTTCCCATTGCTTGCTTATTAGTAAAATGAGCCGAAACACATGTTTGGAACACGTTCATGAGCAAGGGCTCGTCATCATCTTTAGCGGCAGATTCATCATCCATCCTCGTTGTGTGTTCCTCAATTTTTAATTTTGTTTATGATTGGGCAGCCTTCAAAGGCCTTCGCACGGATATCAGCTGGCGTACAACATGTCGTATGCGTAATATCCCAAACTCAATATGTATATTAAAAAAAAGAAAAACAAATTTGGTTTAAAACGTTTTACGACATCGACATTATTGTCAGCGTAGCAAGTGTGGCAATTATAGTTGGAAAATAGGGGGGGAAAGTGTCACAGCCAGAAATAGTTTATTATAACATTTTGTGGAAATTTATTGTTATGGCTTACTTTTGACACATTTTCTACAGAAAATAATGGATTTGAAGGTGGTATTTTGTATCTAGTACTTGGGATTGTAATTAGAAAGCAGTTTTAAATTTGCAAAATTGTGGAACACTAAAAGATTGCTAAAAATGTTTTAAATAAAAAAGGAATTGCATGGTGTTATAATTTTAATCAGGACCTTAAAACGCAGTGAAGGAGTCATTTCCGAGCCTATAAATCATATATATTATTGATCAGAATCGAAAGCTGAATCGACCTAGCTTTGTCTGGTCGAAAAACAAAATTTTGAAATTTTTTCGATTTTTGCAAAAAATGATAAGGGGTAACATCATTAAAATTTTAAAATTTTAATTTTATTTTCAGTATGCAGAATTATTAAACTAATAAAAACCAAAATAGGAAAGCTTTCCGATTGTAAATTAATGAATTTTTGACTGAGTTATGAAGGATTTTCTCTGCAAGGATATAGAAATTACGGTTTCCCGAAGTTAGATTTCCTGTATACATTTTGTTTGTTTTAGAAATATGCAATTCTTATAACTCTTTTTATCTTGTACTAATTTACGCACTTATTTATTTATTTACCATTTTAATAGTTCGAATTTTTCAGTGTCATAAAACCTTCAAAACTCTTCCATCAAGTTAATTGATTTTTAATATTAAAACGAACGATTTAAAACAATGAAAGCATAACCCATTGTAAGGATACAACAAAAAATGTCCTTGCTAGAAATAAATAATTATTTTCCCATTTTATTAATTGAATGCTAAAAAACATTTTCCCCAGCTACGTACAAATATAAAGCATTTCTTCTTCCTGAAAACTGTTTCCATCGACACATTATAAAAATAAATACAAAATATTTGAGGGATGCGGATATAAAAGATTGTTTGGATATGTCAGATATGCAAATTGCTTTGGATATAAATATTTAAATATATATATATACATATATCGTCATGTGCCATAAATTATTCTTCCTTATGATTGATTGCGCACACTCGATGTTTGCTTTTCTTTCCCGCCCCGTAATTGTTATTTCTGCTGGCGTTAATTTACTTTTTTCTTGTTGTTTTCTCTTTTTTTATTTTATGTTGCTTTTGTTGCTTTTGGTGCTTTTGGTTTGGTTTTTTTTATTTTTTTTTATGTCGATGTCGCGTACTTACCGTATTTATGGCAGCCATCGTCGCAATTGACGCCGTCGACGATGTTCTTGTTGTTCTTGTTGATGTTGTTGTTGGTGGTTGTACTTATTGTTGTTGTTGTTGTTGTAGTTGTGGTGGTAGTGGTGGTGGTGATGATGGGGATACAAAATCAAAAATCTGAAAAAAGTTGTTGGTATGATTGAAAATATTCGAATTCGTAGCTGCTTTTCTCGTTCGTATTTTTCTTTGGTTTCGCTTTCGCTTTTTTTGTGACATAAAAAAAAGTAGAAAACGAAAGACAAAATTGAAAAAAATATAAAAAACAAACAAATACAAAAATTTATGCATAAAAATGTGCGCATAAAACATAGTGAAATCAAGAAATCAAACACATGCAGAAATACTGAAGAGGCGACACACACACATACGCACACGATGCAAAGAAAAGTATGGAAAACACACTGAGGTTGGGAAAACTTCTCGAAAAATGGAGGACGGGGGCGGTGGACGAAAATGGCGGTTAGTCTGAGTTTGTTGGCTGAGCGATGTGATGACTGACTGACTGACTGATTGACTGGCAGATTGACTGACTGACCCACCGACAGACTGGCTGGCCGGCTCTGAACAGTCACAGGGGATTAGCTTGTCGGCAAAATTAGCGGGCAAAAAAATATGGCATTGAATAATGTTTTAAGTTCTCTCTACTTGGGGATTTCTGGTTAATCCTTAGGTGAAAGTCGTACAGAGGAAATAAATGAGTTAAGCAGGTATTCACATATTTTTAAATTACTAAAATTAATATACATTAGACTATGGGTTTTCATTTTAGCATTGAATATTATATAAATTTAAGGGGCACGAGCCTTAAACCTAATTTCAAACTATAAATTGTTCAGCTTCAGTCAGAAGCTTGTAACGCTGTAAGGGAGTCATTTCCGACCCTATAAATCATATATATTATTGATCAGAATCAACAGCCGAATCGATCTGGCCATGTCCGGCCGAAAAATAAAATTTCGTTTTTTTTTCAAAATTTGAAAATTGACAAAACATTTAATTTTCTTACATTTTAAATTAAGTATGCAGATTTTTTAACCTGCTAAAAACTAGCATTAAACCGTTCTCCGATTGGAAATTAATGCATTTTTGGTTTAGTTATGATAAAGCCACAAGTTGATAATGTGTTAATTTCAGCTTTTTAAACACGTTCCTAATTTAACTAAATATATTCCCTTTTATTCTGACATCATGTTAATAATATTACAATAAATATTAAAGAGAAATGAGATCTGAGTTCATAATAATAATTTAATTCCTATTTTTCTCTGTGCATGTTCTTTGAGATGCAATATTTCATCATCGATTCGTTTTGCTTCGCTGTTTCAAGTTGCAGCATTGAAAATTTCAATTATTCTATGCACTCGCTGCTTTTTGCATTTCTGGCGAATTTCCCTCTATCGATGCCGTCTCCCTTCCATTTTCCTGCATTTTCTTTTTGTAGGTTTTCGATGTCGATGTCGATGTCGATGCCATCGTTGTCGTAGTCGTTGTCGCTGCCGTTGTCAGTGTCTCTGTGCTGTCTCATGCGGTTTTATTTTTGGTACACAATAGTCTTTGTCTGTTAGCGGGCAATGCTTATTTTTGTTTTTAGTTATTTAATTACAATTTTCTATAGTTTTATTTTTAATTTAATTCATGTTTGTCTTACGTCCCACCCGTTTCGGTAACGCTTGGCAAAACATGCGCCACAAATGCCAGAAAAAGCCGTGCAAAAAAGATTGGCAAAGATGACAAATCCTTATTGGTCCATATGTGACCCGTCTGAATACTCTTTTTTACACCAATTTCTAGGCAATAAAATGTGTTGGTTTCAGTCCTTGAAATAAGCTTAAATAATTGGTAATTAAGCATATTTTTAGGCAAGAGAATGTCATGTCTAAAGTAACCTCAGAAAATGTAATACAAAATTTAAATCAGCAGACCTAAATTCACCTCATAATCTTTACATTTTATTAATTAATAAGCCAAAATAACCTGAAAGGGCAAGGCTCCACTTCTCTGAGTCCAAATGTCTGACGAACATTATATATTCGTGGCAATAAATAGAGGATTTTGAAACGATTGCGAAATCAAAATCAGAAACAAAGACAGAGACACACGAGCGTCGTCAAAAGGCGCAGTTGGCCAAGGGAACTTTTCGGCAACTAGAAATTTACACCCAGAAAATAACATACTAAATTCAAATTAATTATAAATATTCAACATAAATATAATTATTTTAAATTATAATTTTAATCAATACAGCTTTTTATTTGTATTATTTTAAATAAATTATATTTCTTAAGACATCAATTGTTTTTCTAAATTTATTAGATACATTTTTCCCCGCTGTGTAAATATCTGGGTGTCGAAGGGGCTGACAGAGGCGAAACGGTGAGTCTTACACATGTTGTTGGACATCAGACGCTGCTTGCACGCAAGTACAGTGCGAGACATGATGGAGGGACCCCAGAACGGAGGGCAAGATTGTAGTCAAAAAACGCAACAGGCTAAAGAGCTGCCAAATGCATCAGATGCCTCTTGCCTCTGCATTTCGTTTGGGCTTTGGTCTGGCTTTTTGGATATTCCCATTGCAGTTTCTAAACAACTTGAACAGAGAAAGAAATAGGGGAATTTATTTGCAACTACCCTGATTTGGTATTATAAAATTTTACTGAATTTAAAAGCCTTAATAGGGGAGCAAATATATATTTTATAAATTAAAGTTATTAAGTTCCAGAACTCATAGGAAACTGTCCGAAAGCAAAAGTCAGTCTAAACAATATACTATGGTTTTACAAAATCTGATTTGAAATGATTTTAAAAGTACATATTCCATGAATTTCACAAGTTTTTACAATTTGTATTCAATTTACCAATAACTACAAGGTAATTATGGCATTTTTCATCAATAGATTCTTATTTTTTTCCGATGTGCCTGTGGGCCTGGTAAATGTGATGGCCAAGTCAAAGTATCTGGGTATCTGTATTTCGAGCGATCGCTTGTTGGATTTTAATTAAGAATATGTATGAGCGATGTGTGCGCGTTGCAGACTGCACATTTGCTGCTGCTGCCGCTGCACAGTGGAGCACGAACACTACTGCCCCACTGTGTCACAGTGGGTCGCATTCGCTTCGCTCTGACTTCTCAGTCTCAGTGTGTGTGTGTGTGCACTGCACATGTACATATGAACCGTAAGCGTGCGGAATGTTGTCGAGCGCGACGACAATTTGTTTCGGAAAATCGTTGGCAAAGCGCCCACTAAAACACACTAATGAAGAAAGCCAAGGCGCGATACAACACCAATACTATAAAAGAATCGGTGATAAAAAGAAACCACAATAAACAGGGTACGAGAAAAACAACAATGGTGGCCCAAGAATTCCATGACTAACCCCATGATAAAGTTTCAAAAGGGAATTATTATAATATACACGAATACATATTTATATTTTAAAAGAAATCAAGTCAAAATCTACAGTAAAAAGATCACTTCATGAGTGTAATAATCATCTAGGAATTCTTTGATAAAACCTATTAAATATTTAAATACCTCAATGTTTACATATCACAGAATGTGCTATTTTTATTTGTTTGTTTTCTAATCGGTTTGTTATATGCTTTCAGGCTCCTTGAACACCGAATTAATGAAGGTCTAAAAAGCCATGATATTCCTCTATATTATTTTTTCATTTTATTGTTAAACCTTCTGCAGGGAATTTTAATTTTAGTCAGAAGCTTGAAATTTTAATAAAATTATTAAATTGATTAAATTGAGTAATCAGATTTTTTAACGCAATATAAACTAACATAAGAACGCTTACCGAATTAAAATTAAATAATTTTTGTCTTAGTTATGAAATATTTAAACTTTAATTTTTTTAAAAGGAATTGTCATATAAAATTTTCCAATAAAATGTTTACCTTAGTTACGATTAATTACCAATAAGATCCTATAATTTAATTGTAAAATTAAAGGGTATATTATCTTCGGCTTCTCGTTGTTAGTTTCCCTTCTTGTTTTTATATTATTTTTATAGAAATTTCTAATCACAATAATCATTGTGAATTTTTAAAAGCTACCTAAATGTTTATATTGATAAAATACATGTTTATTTTCTAAATGGTTTCCCTTTCATGTTTCACTCAAACTCCTTAGAATGCCTCTGCTCTACTCCCTTTAATATTTAAATGATACATTTATGTAGATCTTCCAGCCTGATGGAATAGGAATAACAATTTGTCTATTTTTTTAAGTGGCTTGTTTTTATGTTTTCACACAAAACCACCGCTCGCACTCCCCCTTAATAAAAAGAAAAAAATAAAACGAAGAGCACGCGCAGCACTTATTACGCATACGCCCCGCTGGCCATGTCATCGGCATCAACAACCAAACACACAAGAAATTCTCATAAAAATAATATTAATAACTATGCGCAGAATTAGACAGCGGCAAACATACTTATAAACATTTTCATTTTCAATGTTAGGCCACAGTCTAAAAATAATCGTGTGTAAAATGTTAAAGACAGATTGAAAGCGGCAGGCCTCTGCCAAGGTGAGGAGGATGCAAATGGATTTCGTGGAGATTTCGTGGGCCGCTCGTGGATACTTCATATCAAAATCCAATTAAAATCATTCGCGCGCTCCGAAAATAAACATAAACTACTTTGTTATCGCACATCCGCATCAATATGAATATATATATATAGATGTATATCGCATATATACCGCGTAAATATCCGCGAATAAAGACGTATACTTTATTTAATGTTGTTGTTGTTTGTTTGCGTATAAACCAATTTCTGGCCGTTTGATTTGCCGCTCAATAAACAGCGTGAGCATCGGAGGGGACAACCCCCTATAAATGTATATAGAATCGCCCCCGTAGCACCCCCTATATATATATGTATGTTTGTGAGTACTTCAATCTTTGCTTTAGTGCCAATTAAACAGCTGTGCGCCGATCGCCCGCTAATTACCACACGTGCGACAGAGAGAGAGAGAGAGAGAGAGAGAGAGAGAGGCAACTGATGCCTTGATTTACATTTCTATTTAATTATCGAACACTTTGCCTAATGAGAACGCGCCACCCATAAACATTCGAGACCCATTCCTCGTGGAGTGCCTTGGGGCACCTAAATAGTACCACCCACCCACCATCCTTCTGCGCCATGACTTTATTTATAATTTTTATTGCACATTATGCTTAAATGGCTTTTGAGAGTTGCATTTTCTTTTGTACTCCGCTCCGTGAATTGGGTTAACAGTCCGTATAGAGTGTGGAGTGGTTTTTATGGCTTCCAATGGAAACTTTTCATTTCCTTAACTTTTCGGACTTAAAATTCGAGCAAGGGAAATGTTTTCCTGAGCTCATATTGATTTGGAAATCAATAAATGTTAAAGTAAAGTAAAGTATTTAATATTGGAAGTGGGTTAAATATTGTTTTAAATTTGTTGAAACACATTGGGTATGCATATGTTATTCTATATTATATGCATATGTTAGCTATATTTCCATGAGAGCTTAAGACTTTTGTTTCGAATCAGTTGAATTTATAATTGAAAGTTAAAGAACACATTGAATAGCTTGACAAAACGACAGTCAGAAACACCTTCTTAAGTTTTTTACATTATCTTATATTTCAATAAACTTTTACTACAATAAAAAGTCAATAAAAGCTTAAGACATTTTTGTTAACAAACAAGCAATACCTTTTCGAGAGTTTTCTAAAATATTTTTTATTTTGCAAATCAATTGCAAGTAAAAAAATATGTTTTTTACGTATTTAAATAATATACTTAATGGATAAATCACATAACGTCCCATTACTTTTAAATTCCTTTTATATTTTTAATAAATTAAGGATATATGTATGTCTGATTTCCAATGACTATTTTTATACCCTTTCAATGGGATTTTAATTTAAGTCAGAAGGATAAAACACTGTAAAGGAGTCATTTCCGACCCTATAAATCATATATATTATTGATCAGAATTAGCAGCCGCATCGATCTAGCAATGTCTGGTCGAAAAATAAAATTTTGAAATTTTTTCGATTTTCGCAAAAAATGATAAGAATGATTAACATTTTCAAAAATTGATAAAAAATCGAATTTCTTTAAATTTCAAATTAGGTATGCAGCTTTGTTAACCTAATAAAAACTAACATAGAATACCTTTCCGATTGGAAATTAATGAATTTTTGACAGAGTAATGAAGAATTTTCACTCCAAGGATATGGTAAATTCGGTTGCCCTTTTCTTGTTTCACATATGCAAATATGTTGCTGAGAAAACTAATATTAGATCTCAAATATAATAAGTACCCAGTTGAAAGCATTAAAATTAATCACATTTTGATGACATATCGTTTGAGGAATTTTCACGGATACTGGCGATAGCATCCGAAAGATACACATAGCCGCCGCCACTCGCCGAATGCTTTTGATTTGCTATAAAAATAACAATAGTTGGCTGGCACAGTAAGTGAGCATTAATTTAATGCAGAACAGAGCCAATGCTTCTCGGGCGGACAGCAAGTACAATAAAATGCCTCAGAATAAAGTCAAATTTCAAATATTTTCAAATTCTTGGTGAGTGTAATCAAATTAGTCACACAGTGAGAGACAGGCGCAGTTGACTAATGCACGCGATTTATATGGCGGCTGAGGAGGGATACGGAATGGGAATGGGAATGGGCATGAGAATAAGGTATCCTTAGCTACTTAGAGATGACAATCGGCGGCTGAAAGTGCACAAAACGCCAGGCATAAATCACAACGCCCCTGGGCTGGCTGGCTGCATACAAACATATGTGTATATATATACATATATAAAATATGTTAATTAAATAAAGACGCGCACACTCATTGGCATCCATGGGAAAGTGCCATTGCAGACGCGGACGCAGACGCGAAAACTGTGACGCCGGCCAGCCAAGCGATATCTTGGCCACAACGGACACGCCTAGTGAGAGGCGGACGACGGACGACGGCCAAGACGACCAGGACGGCGACAATGCTGCACTTTTGGCAGAAAGCAGCACACAAACCAAAAAGCCCAAAAACCAAAACCCAGCCCAGGCAGACCAATCCGAAAGGGGCGACCACGGGAATCGTATGCATTATTCACGGCAAGAAATGTCGAAATAAAACGCCAAGTTTTGCAATACGACGCATTACATGTGCTCATCATTAGAGGCAACCAGTACACACTCGTGCTATAAATACACTGTTGAAAAATAATCACATTTATTCTTATTGCAAATAGAAGATAATTGCATTGTTAATAACATTGTAAGTTTGTCACGTTATTTTGCCTTTGTCTTGATTTCCATTTGAAATGATTTATGGGGGGGGAAACCAAGGCAATTAAGTTGTGAGTCGCAGAGATCTGTAGGTTTGATAAAATGCCTTGTTGTTTATAAATGAAAATGTAATTTTTGGGAAACAATTTCCTTTAATTCTTTCGAAATTATCTACAACATATTTTAGCTTATCCCCTTTTTACTTTTAAAAATATTTTCCTGGCCATATCTAATATATTTAATATAAACATTTGCTCAAATAAGCTTCCTCAATTAATTTCAAATTAAAATATAAATTTGAAACATTTTTCCGCTGTGCATTCTTGCAACAAAAACGTCTTGTACTTTGGCACAATCGTCCACGTTTCATCTATTGTTCGGCGGCTGCCGCCCTGCCGTTGTTTGCTCATTGCTGTGGCATAAGTTCCACTTCAAAAAACATAAAATACGCGCCAGAGATATATATGTATATATTTTTAGCAATCCGCTCATTTGATTTACGATTTCATTAAATCAGCTAATGGACATTTTACCTCTCGCTCCCATACGTATTCGCGAGCGAGAATAAAGCGAAACCTGTGCGATCATCTCATCGCTCATACGCCGTGTAGGCCGAGTCCCATTCCCAGTATATCAGCGACCACCTGTCGTTGTCTGTAGCATTCGAATCCGAATCCAAATCGGAATTATAAACAGAACCAGGCAAAACAGCCGCTGTTGCCTTTGTGTCCGTTCCTGTCGGATTTGTTTTGTGATGCCGCTGCTGCCAGACATCTTCCAATTAAAAGTCTAACAATGTTGCAAGGTACCAAAAACAGATTGATATTTGCTTAAAAAGGTAGAAAATGTAAAGAATTTTTAGGATTGAGGAATGCGAGAACAAGGAATTAGAAAACATAGTTAAGGGATATTTAAGGAACATAAAAAATAATATGAACAGAATTTAAAACTGTTTGAATTCCTAACAATTTTGTAGCCTTCATTTATCTTTCTTTCGCTTTACTTATTGAAAGTTTAAGCAATGAAATTTTAACTTTATATAATTGAAGCACTAAAAATATGTTCCAAAATTAATTCATTAATTAAATTTCAAACCTATTTCTATAGAACAAAAATAGTTATTCCTCCTGCTCTGTATTAGATATTAAACAATGTATATATTGTTACATTTCCACAATGTTTAATGTATTGACCAGCTAATGCAACTTAGTATAAGTTTTCCACTTGAGTGTCCAATTAAATATGTGCCACAATTAATGTATTGATACATAATTTTCGCTATATAATTTCTGGCACAAACAAAGTGTAATTAAATCAGTCACATTAGTTTATCATTTCGTAAACGAAACTCCATCTATCTAATTGTACTGAAATGCATTGTTGCAGAATTCGAGGTATTTTCCCTTCAATTCTATCACAAAATCACATTCGATGTATGGGCGAGTGTATGTATTTTACATCAGATTATAATTAATGGATTTGTGGTTGCATTGAAATGTGAAACATAAATTTGGGGTCCTGCAAATCGGATTATCAAGAGACCGGTTGGTGGGTCATGCATTTTGCATTAAGAGAAAAGGAGACTCTACCCATCAACATTTTCAAATCAACAAAGTGTATGTATATTTTACCGCCTGATAAATATTCAACAAATTTCGTATTTCGTATTTTATTTCCACATATTTTACTGCAGGGATTTCGCAAGTGTGTATCGTGGTATGGCTCTTCGCAAGGAATTTATTCAAATTATTTTTTATGAACAGCGCCCAACCCTTGACACCACAGCCACATCGACATCGACAGGCATATCAGCTGCCGCATCCGAGATGAGATGATGTTCGCGACACACGTGCCGCAGTTGACGAAAATAAATTCGTGGCTCGGCAACCAGAAATTAATAGTTCATCAAGCAAAGGCAAACGCTGACAGATAAATGACGCGACGGCCATCGCCCGTCGAGACGCCACACGCGAAGGCAAAACAAACCAAAGTCGTACTGCGTACATATATAAATTTTCCAAAAAGGCACTGCCGCCCATCAGTGCTGTCAGATTGAACTATTTCGTTCAGACAGATTGAGTGACTTTTTTCTAAGCGATCTAAGCTGGGAAATATATATATTCTTGGGATCTTTGTCCTTAAAAATTACTTGAGTTTTTGGGGGACTAATAAGCTTTACAAGCTTATTTCCTTATATATTATTATTATTTATAGCATTTTTCTTTCGTAATTCGTAGAGATCCTTTAATAATTAAAATTAAACTATCCCTAAAAGAAATTCTTTAAAATTTTCTTTTATAAGTTCTTGTTTCTTTGGGGATTTTCTTTACTATCCCAACTTATATTTTATTGTTTATATTTTTAATCAGAACCTCGCAACGAATTGAAGGAGTCATTTCCGACCCTATAAATCATATATATTCTTCATCAGAATCAAAATCTGAATTGATCTAGCCATGTCCAGTCGAAAAATAAATTTTTTGAAATTTTTTCAAAATTTTATAAGAGGTTACATCATTAAAATTGTCAAAAATTGACAAAAATGTTAATTTTCTAAAATTCAAAATTAAGTATGCATATTTATAAGCCCAATAAAAACTAACACAGCAATGCTTTCCGAATTGAAATTAATGCATTTTTGGCCTAGTTATGAACAATTTAAAATTCCCATTTCCTACATTTTCAACCTGTTAGGGCACAACTGTCTTTCTTGTTTTTAGTGATTTTCTATCCTATTCCATTTTAAAATTTCTTAAGTTTCTTTAGTGATTTTCCAATAGATTTATTCTTTGGAAAAAAGCTCCAATTATTTTGAAATACATTCTTTCATGGCAGCACTGACGCTGTCCATTGACATTCCTCGGGCGCCTAGCTCTGGCTTCCCTTTCGACGACTACATTTAGCATGTTCTTCAAAAATTTTAGCCGGATTCTTTGCTTGTTTTGTTTTCTATTTCGTTTTTTCTTTTGTCTCAGACATGAATAATTACATTTCTAACATAACTTGACTTTCACTTTATCAGCAATAGATCAACGCAGCGGTCTCCATAAGTCATCTGTGCGGATTGCAGATCGTTCACTTTCTTTTCCCGCTTTTCCGATTTTCCCTTGACGCAACGCGGAAAGTATTACCGCATATGCCCCGATATACTTGACAAGACATCCAACGTAAAAGCCAAATAAAAATATAATAAATAAAGAAGAAATTCCTATACCTATATTACGGTGACGTCAATTGTCTATTATTTCGCTTTAGTCATAAATTTGACTGGCAGGCCACTGTTCTGTTGGTCACTGAAGGAATCGTCGTCATTAGAGCCCCCTACAAAAGAAAAACCACTACCAAAATTGGTGGAAGAGGTAGGGAGATCACGAAACGGGCTAGTTTTTGTGTGATGTGAAAAATAATTAGTTTTTCACATCAATGGGTGTGGGCTTTGAATGGGAAAAAACTAACATGAATTCGTTAATAAAAAAATATATATTTAAGGACTTCCTAATTTCCCTATTTTTTTATATATTTTACCTGCTCTTTATTTAACTCAGCTCTTTTCTTATCAATTCAAAACTGAACTAAATGAAAATCATCATATGTTTTTCTTACTCTAACATCAACAATATTGCAAATGCCAGGCCATGCAACCACAAAAAATATGGCCATATTTCCCAGAAAAAAAAAACATTGCCGACCCAATTTTTTGAAATATGTAAAGGTTTTTCCAGGAAAAACAGTTCATGGAGAATGGGGTGAGGGATTCCCATGGAATTCTGGTCAAATTTAGCCACAAACCGAAAAAGAAATATACAAAATTTCCATTAGGTTTCAAACATGTTGAGTCGGAATAACGATGCCAACGTCATTGAACTTTGAGCACAGAGATTTTTTGTTGTTATTATTGGTGTGGTTGTTGTTGTTGACTGTTGGTGGTGTTGATGTCGATGGTAATGCTAATGCTTATGCTTATGTTGTTGTTATTGTTAGTGTTTTTCGTTTTGTTTTTGTTTTTGTTGACAGTGCAAGGTACACCGATTTTTGTTTTGTTGGCAGCACGTTTCCGCCGCGTGAATTGAAACAGAAAAACTTAGCTGTGCCAATACCACACCGCACTTGTGTGGGTGTTCGAGTGAGTCTCTTTTGTGTCAGCACATATTTTAGATGCTTGTTAATACCACCAGCCATAAATAAGTTGGTTTATTTATCACACCCGGGGAGGGGAGGGAGTCATCATCAAAACATCATCGTTATAACGATCATCATCGCATAGCACAACATTAGGCGCCAGCAAAAGGGTTTTTTTTTTTTGTTAGATAATAATAATCCTTAGAATCTTGTGACCTTAATTTAAAACTGAATATTTAATATATATTTTTTTATAATTTGAAATACTTCGGAGCCAGAGGTATTATGTAAATACTAATCATTTAAAAATTAATCTGACAGTCTACAAATAATAAAATTTTAAAGTTTTTTAAAGTTTTCTTGGCATATTACATGGAAAAAAATAATAAACTGATTCAAGATTCCAACAAGAACCTCTCAAGATCTAAGAATTACCATTTCCAAACAAACTCAAAAGAGTTAATTACCCGAACTTTGCCTTATTTATTGGTTAGTCTTTGGTTAGTATTAATACAACAACGCAAATTTCAATGAAAACAATAAACTTGAAATCAAACTTTAGCAAGGTGTATACAGAGAGAGATAGACAGAGTCACGAAATAGCAGAGTTTTCCCTGTAAATGTGTGTGTGTGTATTTTCGTTTTTATTAGCTTTTCGGCTTACCGATCGATCGGGGGCTGCATTTGCGTTGTACGCCGCGTCCCACGGTGCGTATGATGAATGTTGATTGTCGTCGTCGTATCCGTCTCCGTTGCTCCTTGAATCGGGCTCACTAATCTGCGGCTATAGCTTTTTCTCTACATACGTGAGGAGGAGCGGTATAATACATAGGCTCTGGAGGTGTGGGTTCACGTATATGCCAGTGCCTGCGGGCGTTGGTATCTGTGACATTGAATCGCTATTCCTATTCTTTCTCTCTCTCTCTTGTTTCCTCTGATTGTAGTTGTTGTTTTATTTGGCTTTTCTTTTAGATTTTCTTTTTGTTGACTTCTTTGTTGTATTTCACACACACGAACGCACAAGACGATGGGCCAGGGGCAAGCGGGCGGACATTTTCCGCCTCGATTTCACATGCTTCCCATCTTTATGTACACACACGCACGCTTAGACTCAGGTCACGCCTCGCTCTGGCTGCTATTCTACCAAACTATATAGTTGTCTCTCTGTCCCTTCTTCTCGAGGCGTTTTTAGTTTTAAAAGTCGTGGTTTACATTAGTTTAGGGTTGATTCTTTGTAAAGAGGACGGCTTGACACGCTTTTTTCGATTACATCTAAACATCTTACTGTTGGGTGAAACGAGGTCAATGTTAAGATGGGGGAATCCCAGAAACTGATTATCCCGAAATGCAGATTGAAGAAAAGATAGCTTCAAGATGCTGGGGTTTCTATTTATCTTTCGAATTTCGGAAGTACTTTATTATCGGAGTTAGGTTTGAGTACTTTTTATTCCAATTTGTCAGGAAAATGCTCTCTCAAGTCAATTGCTAAGGGTGAGTTTATTGTTATTTATAAATTGGTTCCGTTTTATATACCATTTACATTAATATATCTTAAACGAATGTAGTTTAAGATATGTATATTTAACACACTGACTTTAATTGATTTCTTTTAAAATAGATATACATTTTGTCAGACAAAATCTCAAACAATAGTAATTATGTATCTTGGAAATATTCGGACTTTTCTGCGAAACAATGTATAACAAGTTTCTGGGACTCCCCTTTATTGCTTTAACAATGCCCTAAGAATTGATGTGTTCTTTTCACTCCCCCCAAAATATGTATCTTTTGAAAGTTACTCAGAATTTAATTGGCTTTATTATCGCTTTTCGGTATTTCTTAGCTGCACTTGTTCACTTCGGTTTTGGCTTTATGTAATTGCTCTGCTTCATTAAACAGTTTATGAATTCTTATTTGTGCTTTGCTGTTCTGTTTTTCTGCTTCCCTTCCACCTCCACCCACCCGCCGTGTTTCGACTTCAGTGCATTCTTCGTTATTACAATATAAAACACATTTTTGTTACTTGGCCAACAACTTTGGCCATCTGCAATAACAAGACCGAAGGAGCGAAACAAAAAAAGAAGAAAACGGAAAATAATATAAAAAAGGCAGAAACGCTTGCTTCGGGCTTCTCGTTTTAGAACAAAAAAAAAAGTAGAAGAAGAAAGCTTTTAAGAACTGTGGGCCGTTCTTGGGAAATTACTTAAGTTTTCAATGCGTTTTACTCAATTTGACTTTGGGTCGTTGCTGCCGACTTGCCTTCTATCTACCGCTGGGCTCTCATCCCCTTTCCCTTTCCCTTCCCCTTCCCCTACCTCCCTCCCCCCCTGGCGACTGTTGTCAGAATTGGCGCATTAAGCGCAAAAAATAAAGCGAGAAACAACAACCAGAAAGGGAGAAAGGCCAAAACCCAGAAGCGCCCTAAAGTGGGCTGCCAGCTAACCGAGTTTTTGGAGCCTTATCGCTCAGGCCGTATTAAATAATACGCTACAAAGCAGTGGCTTAGGCAGAATACTAACCAAAAGGGGGGACTTGGGAAAGTGATAGATCAAATATAAATGTAATGGATTTTATATAATTATATCAGAAATATAATTGAAACAGCTAATTGGTAATGAATTATAAGAAATTACACTCAATTGAAACATTATTTTGAATAAATATTCCTTGTGGCTTATTAATTTTTTAAATTGTATACTATAAAGCCCCAAAGTTACTTCGATTTTTTGTAATACTTGACTTTCGTTAAAGTTTGTATCCATTACAAGGCTCAACCCCTAAATATGTAGCCCTTTTTGCGGTGCGCCTATGCCCCTATGTATGTATTAGAGAGGGGGCGGAGCACATAAGGAGAAGTCAAAATAAATCGATAAATTCTACATAGATACACAGCATCACAGGCACAGCGGCAACACCAACGACGGTGGGCAATAAACAGCCTACGAATGGCAGTAGCAAAAACAACATCGGCAGCAGCAGCAGCAACAACAACAAAAGCTGGATAAAATGTTTTTCGTTTGCCTCCTTGAATTGTCCTTTCACCGCCCAACGCCCACCGCCCATCGCCTACCGCCCAGCACATCCAGCTTCTCATTCAGAGAACCGAATGCGAATACGAATACGAATACGAATACAAATACGAATGGCGAGCCTCGTTCGTTTATTCGCACGCCTGAATGTCTGCCAGTTCGCAATGGGTGTGTGTGTGGTTGTATGAGTGTATCTCGTGTGCCTCGGCAGCTGTATCTGTATCTGTGTATCTGCATCTGTTGTTCTGTACTCCACATCTCGCTTCGTTTACTTTGCGCGTAAGCAGGTACACACACACACACACTCCTACAGTTTGGTTGGGAAAAATCAATTAAAATTTAACGCACGTCCACAGGACTCGAGCTTCCTTGAGATTCTGTACGAATCCCCCATCATATACCAAATCCGAGGACAATCGTAAAAATACGCCTGCCATTTCAATGGCAATCGCGGCCACCTTAGCAGGCAATTTAATTTGTCTAATTTGAATTTTAATTAAAAACTTTTACGGGTTCAATAACTTGCAAACAGCAGCAGTAGCAAAAAAAATAAAAAAAGGTAAAGAATGAAAGTAAACAACAATATTCAAATGGCTTAAAGGGAACGCTTTCTGGCTGGCTCATTTCCATGTAACAGCTGTCTGTCACTCCCGAGAAACGGGGGAAATATTCAGCCTCCTTCAGAAGGAGGTGTCTAAAAATTGTTATTCACTTTGTTGCCAAATTAAGTTGAACTTTCTCTGTATCGGTGTGAAAGTGTGTGCGGGTATTTTGTGTGACTTTTTAATTGCCAACGCAAAGACTTGAATGAAATTGAGCCAGGTGAACCCCTAAGAAACTTTTTAAACTGGGCTTAAAGCTACTTAAAAGAGCTCTTGGATCATTTTGGCACCAGTCAAGAGTGTATTTCCTCATTCTTGAAAATTGTTTATCCCAAAAGCTAAACGAAATCAGTGCATTCCATCGATGTAAACACACAAATCCTTCATATTTTTCAAGATTCACAAATCTCTCGCCAGCGACAGGCACTTTCAATCTGGCAAATTGATGGCCTCTAATTACACACGCAGTGTGCATAATATATATATAGTGACATATCCACAGTCCCATAGACTTTAGCACATGCCTACTTATTCCACATATATGTACACCCATGAATCATCATCGAATGACCATAAAGTCATTGGACACCACAACTCCACACGAGTTCGACAGTAGAATAAACACAAGTCCCCAGTAGTAGACTAAACAATTTTATTGTCTAAACATCCTTTCCTATTTGTCGCGTTCACACGCTCAAAGTTCGGACCCGTTAGCTCGAAAACAAAATTATCAAATTTCAAAAGAGCACTTGTATCCAAGAGCGAATGCACTTGAATCCAAGAGAAATTAAATAATCAATTAAGCTCTCTCTTAGAATCTTTCGAAATCAATCAAGATCCACAAAAGCTCGAAACCGAGGTTTGATCGTCACCCATCCTAGTTCAATAAGTTGAGTTCAGTTTGAGACACGAAATTATTCGGTCGGTGTTCTTCATACATACAAATATCTTGTAACTTATTTTGGTTAAATAAAAATAAAATATATTTTTTTTAACTTACAAAATAACAAGTATTTAATTGGCGCAGTCGGTAGGATCAAAAATTAAAATAATCCTTTCAGTACGGTATTGGTCAACTTAAAGGATAAGCTATACAACTAGCTATCCAGACCAACGAATTGATATAGTGATTAAAAAATTGATCCGCAAAAGAATCTACGTGCAAGTAGTATTCTAAATCGAAAAAATCCCGTGCGGTCGGAAATAAAATTCAAACTCGAATTTTTAATTCTGTGACTTTTAATACAACCAAACCAAAAAATCCCGTGTGGTCAGAAATAAAGTTCAAATCCGAATTTTTAATTCTGTGACTTTAAAATAAAACAAAACCAAAAATGGCAACAGTGCAACAACTCTCCGAATTACACCTAAATCAATTGCTGCACCAAATTAAGGAGCTGCATTATTATGATGGCACACCAGGGAAACTTTCAATATTCATCAACCAGGTGGATCAGCTGCTAAGTCTGTACCCAACACAAGATAATCGGCAAGCTCACATAATCTACGGCGCTATAAAACGAGTTATAGTGGACAACGCCTTAGAAGCAGTAATCCAAGCAGGAGCAACAACATGGAGGGAGATCCGAGAAGCCCTTTCTACTTCGTTCAAGGATCACAGGCCATATGTAACACTGATGAAACAACTGGAGGAGACATCATATTCAGGAAGTATCAGTAAGTTTATCCAGATGCTGGAAGCACAGCATCGTAATATCTTCGATAAGCTAGAACTAGAATGTAATCCCGTAATTAAGAGCAATTATTCCGATATGCTAAAATGGACTATCAAGTCTACTATCGATAAGAAACTACCAGATCGAATGTACATGTCGTTGGCTCGCAAGGATATTGACACTATCCCAAAGTTGAAACAAGCCACTATGGAACTTGGTCTTTATGACGCAAATCCAGAAGATATGTATTTTCAAAAATCTCACGATAATAATCGCAGGAATAAGGGAAATAAAAATTTAAATAATAATCAAAGATATTACAATAACAAACACAACACAAATTCTTATTATTCGTCTACGTATCAAAACAATAATCAAGCCAGTAACTCGAATCGAAACACCCAGAATCGAAATAATTCTACTATTGTTGACCCACAAGTCTATCACAATTTTAGGAACAAGTTAAATCAAGGTAGGCAGAATAATCCATTAAACCATCAGCCCTCTACTTCACACCACCCGAGTAGTAACGGTCCCGTTAAAAGACAAAGAGAAAGTAGTAGCGGACAGACTAAAATGGAGGTAGATGTAAATTTTCATCAAACTGCCTCGGAAATCTCGGACACGGGAGAAGAGGTAGAATCAGTCCATATGTAAGAATTACATATGAGAACAATCTTTACAAAGGTATGATTGACACAGGTTCGTCCATCAATATCATTAGGGAGAATTTTGCAAATTTGAAGGAAACTAAAGAAAACCTCAAGGTATACACAATTAAGGGTCCAATAATACTAACGAAAAGCATAATGATTAAACCCAATGTAGTATGTCCGTTCGAACAAAAGTTCTATGTGCATAATTTTTCTCAAAAATATGATTTCCTGTTAGGTCGTCAATACTTAGAAGATACCAAAGCAAAGATTGATTATGAGAAGGAGACTGTAACCTTAGGTTCAAAAACCTATAAATTCAGATACGAGGATGAGAAGGGCGAGACCGCATCAACTAGATGCCTTGACCCAATCAAAAAGGGCGAGACCGCATCAACTAGATGCCTTGACCCAATCAAAAAGGGTGAGACCACACTAAAAAAGTGTCCCAGTCTAAAAGACAAAAAGGTTAACCCCAAAATCAAACAAAAAGTGGAGAAGACCGCACCCCTAAAGTGCCTTACTCCCAAAAGCAGTAAAGATGCTGAGGATTCAGATGCAATGCAATCCAATCCTACATCGATTACTGACGAAACAATTAACTTCGCGATCAATAATGAATTACGCGAATGTAACGAGTTTAGGCTCGAACACCTCAATGTTGAAGAAAAGGAATGTTTAAAGAAGGTCCTATATCAATATAGAGACATTCAGTACAGAGAAGGTGAGAATTTGACTTTCACTAGTACCATTAAACACGTTATCCAAACTCAACATGAAGATCCGGTTTATCGCAAACCATATAAATACCCCCAGAGTGTTGATCAGGAGGTAAATAAACAAATTAAGGAAATGATAGAGCAGGGCATTATCCGAAAATCTAAGTCCCCCTATTGTTCACCCATTTGGGTAGTTCCAAAGAAGGCAGACGCCTCAGGTAAACCGAAATTCAGATTAGTAGTCGACTATAGGAATCTTAACGAAATAACAATAAATGATAAATTTCCGATTCCTAGAATGGACGAAATACTTGACAAACTGGGAAGATGTCAGTATTTTACTACTATCGATCTAGCTAAAGGTTTTCATCAAATTCAGATGGAGGAAAAGTCTATTGCAAAAACAGCGTTTTCAACCAAACATGGGCATTACGAATATACCCGCATGCCCTTTGGCCTTAAAAATGCACCAGCAACTTTTCAGAGATGCATGAACAACTTGTTAGAAGATTTAATCTACAAGGATTGTTTGGTATACTTGGATGATATCATAATTTACTCCACTTCATTGGAGGAACATATTTTATCATTGAAGAAAGTCTTTGGAAAATTAAGGGACGCGAATTTAAAATTGCAATTAGATAAATGTGAGTTCATGAGGAAGGAAACAGAATTCCTAGGACACATTGTCACCACCAACGGAATTCGGCCTAACCCAAACAAAACGAACGCAATCACAAAATTCCCATTACCAAAAACTCCTAAACAAATAAAATCATTTCTAGGATTATGTGGATTCTATCGCAAGTTCATTCCTAACTTTGCTAAGGTAGTTAAACCTATGACCCTAAAGTTGAAAAAAGGAGCGGTAATCGACACCAAATGCAGAGATTATGTAGAATCATTTGAAAAACTAAAGGTATTGATAACTTCAGACCCGATTTTAATCTACCCTGATTTCTCAAAACCCTTTTCCTTAACAACTGATGCTAGCAATATAGCAATTGGAGCTGTTTTGTCACAAAACCATAAGCCCGTATGTTACGCAAGCAGAACGCTAAACGAACACGAAATAAACTATGCTACTATCGAAAAAGAATTGTTAGCTATAGTTTGGGCAACTAAATATTTTAGGTCATATCTATTCGGAAGGCCATTTGAAATATTAAGTGATCACAAACCATTGGTGTGGCTTAACAACATAAAGGAACCTAACATGAAACTACAAAGGTGGAAAATCAAATTGAATGAATTTGATTACAAAATTAAGTATCTTCCAGGCAAAGAAAATTATGTAGCGGATGCTCTTTCCCGCACAGTAATAGAGGAAGCCATGGTTGGCGAAATTGCTGATAGCATGGATGCAACAATTCATAGCGCTGCTGAAGATAACTTAAATTACATCTCTATCACCGAAAGACCCCTAAACTATTTCTCCAGACAAATAGAAATGGTAAAAGGAGATGTAGACGCAGTTAACACGAGTCATTACTTTCAGAAATTAAAAATTAAAATCACATATAAAGAAATGACAGTCGAGTTAGCTAAAAACCTCATCAAGGAATATTTTTGCACAAAGAAAAGCACTATTTATTTCCCAGATGACGGCGACTTTCTAATATTCCAAAGGGCATATATCGAAATCATAAGCCCTAATTGTTTCACAAAATTGCTGCGATGTACTCAGAAGTTAACTGATATTCTGACGTATGCAGAATTTAAAGATCTAATCTTAAAGAAACATAAGGAACTTTTACACCCAGGTATAGAAAAAACCATTAATTGGTTTAAAGAAGAATATTACTATCCTGACAGTCAGAAACTCATTCAGAATATTATCAATGAATGTGAAGTTTGCAATATAGCTAAAACTGAACATAGGAATACAAAACTTGTATTCGAAACGACACCCGAAGTCCTAAACGCTAGAGAAAAATACGTGATCGATTTTTATCTAACCGGGAACCAAATCTTCCTATCCTGCATAGATATCTATTCGAAATTTGCTACCCTAATCGAAGTAAAGAGTAGAGATTGGCTAGAAGCAAAAAGAGCCCTCATGAAGATATTTAATGACATGGGAAAACCGCAAGAAATAAAAGCAGATAAAGATTCAGCGTTTATGTGTATAGCATTGCAAAACTGGCTAAAATCAGAAGGTGTAAATATAACCATCACAACAAGCAAAAACGGTGTATCCGATATAGAAAGATTCCATAAGACAGTAAATGAGAAGCTGAGAATTATTGGTAGTGAACAAAATATAGAAGATCGATGCACAAAATTTGAAACGATCCTATACGTTTATAATCACAAAACAAAGCACAATACCACCAAAAGAACTCCAGCAGACATTTTTCTATACGCAGGTAGCCCCGATTTTAACGTACAACAAAACAAAATTAACAAAATTGACCAGCTAAATAAAAACAGACATAGTTATGACATTGATACGAAATACAGGCAATCACCATTAGTCAAAAGTAAGGTGACCAACCCGTTTAAGAAAACAGGTCAGATTAGACAAGTGGATGATAAACACTTCGAGGAAACAAACAGAGGCAGGAAAATCGTACATTACAAGTCCAAGTTCAAAAAACAAAAGAAAATTAACAAAAGTAAATACGATAATTCCAGACCCGTCGAAGAAGATTAAAAGATGCCCCGTATCCCCCATAATGATTATAAGTCTGGCAATCATCGCTCTCATCACCGTAGTCCAAGGCAATAGCATAGAAGTAAACACAATAAGTGCTAAAAATGGATACCTATTATTTCAGACAGGAGTTACGGAGATACCCACGAGTTACGAATATCATTACTTAAGCATAAACATAACTAAAACCATGTTAATGTTTGAAAACTTGTTGGATGAAGCGAAACATTTTCCTGACGTAATCCAAATAGATTACTTAGTTGAAAAACTAAAAAGGGAAATAAATGGTTTGAGAATAATCAAGAGAACCAAACGAGGTCTAGTAAATATTGTAGGAACAGCATACAAATATTTATTTGGCACACTAGATCAAGACGACAGAGATGAGTTAGAAAGCAAAATTAATAACTTGTCAGAAAATTCCGTTCAGAATCATGATTTGAATATGATTATTGATGTAATTAACAGCGGGATAGATATCATTAACAAATTGGAAATTGAAAACGAAAAACAACAACAGGTAGCAGTACTTATTTTCAATTTACAACAATTCACTGAGTATATTGAAGACATAGAAATGGGTATGCAACTCACGAGACTGGGAATTTTCAATCCGAAATTACTTAAGCATGATTATTTAAAGCAAGTAAATTCCGAGAAAATGCTAAAGATTAAAACATCCACTTGGCTAAAAACAGATACAAACGAAATTTTAATAATTTCCCATGTTCCTACTGAGATAACAAAAGTCCCAATATTCAATATAGTTCCATATCCTGATGAGTCCAACTACATCCTTACTGAATCCATATTTGATAAGTTTTATATTTACGAAGATAAGGTCTATAATACACACACAGGTAAACCTATTTTCGATAAGTGTTTAATAGGCATTATTAAACAAGAACCTACTGAATGTAAATACACTAAAACACACAAAGATTTCCAAATCAATTATGTTGAACCAAACATATTAGTCACTTGGAACATTCCGGAAACAATTGTTAATCAAAATTGTATCAACAATAGAGTTTCTATACATGGAAACAACATTATTAAAATAAAGAATTGTACTATGCAAATAGATGAATTCATAATTTCAAACAACCTTGCAGATTTTACACAGTCAATTTATATTGTAAACAACATTACCAAAATAGAACCTTTGGCATACATCCAGACAAGAGATATAATTGAATCCCATGTAAAATATTACAGCATGTTTCAAATCATATGTCTTACATCCTTTGTTATTACAATCCTAAGTTTAATATTGTATGTCAGTTATAAATTTAAGAGTATACCTAAGAAACTCATTGTTAAATATAAGAAAACACAAGAAGAACAACCGATCCCGGAACAAATTGTAAATGATCAGATCATACCGGAAAATAACATTATGATTTATCCCACGTTATCCGCCTGAGGACAGGCTAAATTCAAAGGTTGGGGGAGTGACATATCCACAGTCCCATAGACTTTAGCACATGCCTACTTATTCCACATATATGTACACCCATGAATCATCATCGAATGACCATAAAGTCATTGGACACCACAACTCCACACGAGTTCGACAGTAGAATAAACACAAGTCCCCAGTAGTAGACTAAACAATTTTATTGTCTAAACATCCTTTCCTATTTGTCGCGTTCACACGCTCAAAGTTCGGACCCGTTAGCTCGAAAACAAAATTATCAAATTTCAAAAGAGCACTTGTATCCAAGAGCGAATGCACTTGAATCCAAGAGAAATTAAATAATCAATTAAGCTCTCTCTTAGAATCTTTCGAAATCAATCAAGATCCACAAAAGCTCGAAACCGAGGTTTGATCGTCACCCATCCTAGTTCAATAAGTTGAGTTCAGTTTGAGACACGAAATTATTCGGTCGGTGTTCTTCATACATACAAATATCTTGTAACTTATTTTGGTTAAATAAAAATAAAATATATTTTTTTTAACTTACAAAATAACAAGTATTTAATTATATATATATATTTCGATATATCCCATATAGATCCCGTTTGGCTTTTACAGCGTCGACAATGTAAATAAACAACCTGCAAAAATTGCACATGACTCTGCCAATATTTGAATGTTCAGCGGGGCATCTACATATGATACCGGGGACTGCCCCAAAAGAGGCAAGTCCGCATCCACCCACAGCGACACCCCCTGCCACTCATAAATACACACCCCCTCGAACACACACTCGCTGCCTGTATGCTTGATTTATTTTCAATCTTTGTAGGATGTTGTAAAATATTTTAACGACAGCAATTTTGCCCGCTCGCGGATGATATTAAATTTGGTGCCATTGGCCATAATATAAAAATTGTAATGGCAGTTCTATTTATTTGCTCGTTCATATATATTTTATATGTTAGATATTTTTACCCGGCGGGCCCTATTTTTATAGAATTTTAATTCGTTTCGATTTTGATTAATAACACGCAAATTTAAACACGTCCTTGAGGTGGTGTTCAATCATCGAGAGGCGACCGAATGACAGTATGTCCTGAATCGGACTAAAAGTACAGCATCAGAAGGGTCCGGGAGAAGCCCATAAATTGCGATGCAGCATTTCGTTGTCATGGTTATATCCCGGGAACCGCTCCATCGATCCCGATTGCATATCTGCATGTCTAAAATTAGACTCAGCTCCCTGCCAACCATTCCTCGTCTACTGGCTAAAGTTTGTTGTGCACTTCGCAGTTGAAGTGGGGGTGTAAACGAGGTAAAAAGAATGTTTTCATTCATTGAGGGATTATTTGGGGTTTTCAGGTTAATATTTGTATACCTCACATACCACGGCTGCGTATTAAGCGGCATATTAACATACAAATAAAGAAGACAGTAAGTAAGACAGTAAGGGAAATATAGTTTACCCCTATGGTTTGTACACAACATTTTAATGTTTTAAACTCTTCAACTTATTATCGGTCTTTGTTTTTGTTCTAGCTTTTTTTGGTAATTTATAAGATTTTTTTTATCAAAAATTCACGAAAAGTTAGCCTGTGTAATCAAAACCCTGTAAAGTATGCAACACTTTTGGCAATGGCCGAATATCTAGCAGGTATTTCGGTATTTCAGACTTTGTGCTCTAAATTAAATAACAAAAACTCTTGGTTTGTAAAGAAATGTTATATATGTTTTATAAAGAAAAGCAACTTTCCATTTTAGAATGTTATTTAGGCCTGTTTAAGGGCTTTGAAACCCCTTAAGTTCTCTTTACTATTTTTATCCTTGCAGATTATTATAATTTCAGTCACAATTTTTTAAATATGTCCAGGAGTCATTTTCGACCCTATGAACCATATATATTCTTGATCAGCATTAACAGAAGAATCTTTCTAGCCATCTCCGTCAGAAAAATACATTTTTCCAAAATTTTCAATTTTTGCAAAAAGAGGAAAATGTTCAAAAATTTACAAAAAATTGAACTTCTTCAAATTTTAAATTGAGTATGCTGATTTGTTAACCTAATATTAACTAGCATTGGAGTGATTTCCAATTTAAAATTAATGCTTTTTTGGCTTAGTTATGAATTTTTAAACTTTGATTTATCCAACAACTTGTCAAATAAAAATATTTATAAATATCGATTTATAGAATGCGAATATTTCAAGCCAATTTATGATCGACTCCCGATTCTATACATTATTTCGATAGTAAACTACAAGTGTACATAAACTTCGTCCTCTCGAAATTAGTTTGTTTAGTTTTGAAACCTATTTTAAAGTTCCAATAAACTGAAACTATAAATTCTATAAATAATTCAAGTTTCCTTTAAATACTTTTTGAATGTTAAGACTTTTTGAATTGGATAATAAATTACCTAAAACCCCAATGCTTTGTGTATATAACTAATCCTTTTTCGCCGTGTGGCAAACTATAAATAGCAAAATGAATTGCTTTGATGACATTCAACTTTCGGTCGGTTTGTCAACGGCTAAGTGCCGTAAAATGGGTGAAGGTCAGCGCTGCAATGCGCTGGATGGATGGCCTCCGCCCTGAGAGCCTCATCCGCGTCCTCCTCATCATCATTTAGCATTGGTGGTGTTGCTGGAGGAGAAGGAAGGCCATTAACAATATGTGGCGGCCTCAAAATCAGCAACTGCAGCGAAGGTGAGCAAACACACACACGCACACACACACATGCACGTAAGAGCGGCTGCGACACAGAGATACACCGCAAATACATTCAGATATGTGTATGTATGTATGCCAGGAAGCACACATACGCAGTGTGGGCCAAGCTACCAAAACAACCCCCGCCCAGCCGCCAGTGGTCATGTTTACTCAAACTCAAACACAAATGCTTTCATAATTTCTCATACACACACAGAAACACTGTCAGCACACACACACACACCGCACACACACAAATACATGCATAAATCTTCAGATGGCGCCATTTCACTCCTTTGGCGAACTATAAAAGCCAGCCAGCGTCTGCTGGCAAGCTCCTCCAGTAACATCAATGTTTTGCTTGTTGTCGTTTGCTTTTCCATTCCGAGCAACCATCCCCCCCCCACGAACTCCCCAGCCCCAAGCGCAGCTCCTCACCTCCCGCCCCCCGGGGCCAGCATCCCTCCAATTACTCACACATTCAACGAGCACTCATTTAAACGAAGCACCCAACGCTTACAGCATAACGTCAAAGTTAACTCGCTGCTGGAGCGTGTGCTTTTGGGGGTTGGGTGTGGGTTGGGTTTCCCGTCCTCCCTTCCAACCCCCCAAAGAGCAAGTGAGCCAGGAGATGGAGATGGAGATAGAACGATAGAGAGAGAAAGGAACAGAGAGATAGAGAGAGAGAGAACGAGAGCGGTCGTGCGTTCGTGACATCCGTTCGTGCGTCCCGCATCGCGCATCCTTTTGCCACTCCGGCTCTCTGGCAACAATGCTCACTGATGATGTACAATGGGC
Organism: Drosophila serrata; assembly: GCF_035046125.1. Lineage (NCBI taxonomy): Eukaryota > Metazoa > Arthropoda > Insecta > Diptera > Drosophilidae > Drosophila > Drosophila serrata. The sequence goes on along the minus strand of NW_028257274.1, from coordinate 1,203,250 downwards.
CGGAATGGCGAAATCATCAAATTAAATAAAGTGAATTTCATGGAAAACATGATTTGAAGAAATAATCGAATTGTTTCCAAGAATCTTCATTGAATACCGAATAATAATTCAACAGTTCCGGAGAATGGCCTTACAAAATTAAACCTAAAATTATTGTTAATCGAAATATAAACATACAAAAATGTTAAATTATTTACAGAAGTAAAATTAATATAAGCAATTTGGATGGTGGATTTGAGAAAGCGTTTTATAAATAACTGTTTAAAACATGATTTATATTAAATTCAAATTCGAAACTAACTTAAGAAATGTGTTGATAAGGATATTTGGATGTGGCTACTAAATATTGACAGCAAAAATCTTAGAGAACGAATCCAGAATCTAGTACTTGTCAATGTAGACGAATTTTACAGAATTTAAAAAAGCGTTTCAACAGAATTTTATGTTTCGGAATAAAAGAATTTATAAATTTTTAATAATAATAATTGAAGGTGAATGCAGTGAATAAAGTCTGAATGTTTAAAAAGGGGATTCCTATTTAATATCTGTGATTCTCACATTTTTTAGGCTATACCTTTTAAAGTTAAGACCAAGATTCCATATGCATAAAGGAGCCATCACGTTTTTATCAGTATCATTTGATGCTAATAAACTTAAACATTCAGTAAAATAATCTTTTCCCCGCTAAACCCCATTGAGTGCAACTCATGCGGTAAGTGCGCCGATGCTGCAGAGGTCCCTTGTGTGCTTTAACCTTTACGACCAAACTTTATCAAGGAATTTAAATTCAAAATATTTTTTTTTCGTATTTTAAACTTTCTGAAAACACACCACTGTACAACATACACCCACACACCCCCTCACACACACACACATGCTTACAACTCATTATTGGTACATTGTAGTGGCATTGTCAGATACGGGTACATTCCATTAAAGCGTTCCGAATGTTGTTACGGAATTGACACAGTGTGCAATCGTCCTTTGGCATCCTCCGATCCCATCCTCCACCATCCCCCCTTTTATCCTTCGCTTCGATTCCTTTTCTCTTCATTGCTGCTTTCTGTTTTTCCTCATTTTTCGTTCTTTCTTTCGTTTTCGTTATATTTTCTGTTTTTTTTTTTTTTTTTGTGCGAAAATTTACGGCCGTACGTTTGTATGTGTACGCGTATATGTGGGCTACTATGTTAAAAGTTTGAGCGGCCACACCCCCTGCCGCCCCCTTGCTGAAGCACGAACAACACAGCAACTTGTTTGTGTTCAGTGGGTGTGTGTGTGTGTGTATGTGTCTCTTGACAAAGTTTTTGGCTACTTTTATTTTTTGGTTGTTATTTAATTGTGTTTGTGTTGTTATTGTTCTTGTTGTTGTCTCATGTTTGACTTCTGAATTGTTGTCGTTGTCATCGCTGAAGCTGCGATGTTGCTGCTGCCGCTTCTGCTGCTGATGCTGATGCTGCTGTTGCTGTTGTTGCTGCTGTTCTCGCTTGTTGGCTGATAACTTTCGTTTTAACTGTCAATGAAGGCAATTGAAAGTTGTCTCGATTGTTGTGAAACCACCACAAATTATGTATTTCGCCTTTAAAGGTAGGAATTTTCAACTCTCCAAAGCGAGGCTTTAATTTGAGATCGTGTTTTGAAGTAATTAAGAATGGGGGAACCCCCATATTACACGAGCACAGGCACACAAAACGTGAAGCTCTGACAGCCAGCTGGGCGTCCAACTTGGCTTTGGATATACTATATATGTATATATATATATCCCCAATACAATGTATATCCTCCCAACCAAACACCACAGCCCCGACATTGTATATATGTATACGCAGAGTCACATAATCCCGACGCACCCACACACAAACAGAGGGAGTCCTGCGAGGGAGCGAGCTGGAGAGATGGCCGAAACACAGTTAGCAATTTACTGTATTGTATTATGTATGAATTTTCGTGTGTGTGGCATTACATCTTCTATGTTTTTTAATACCATCTTGGCACGGGAAAAAAAGAGGAGAAGCCCCAAAAGTCCTTGCATTTCATACTTAGTTGTTATACACACGAATGCACAGCACAGCACAGCACACAGAATTCGCAAAACTTTTTAGAACTTTTAAGAGATTTTTGCTGTCAACTATTTTTCTTTTCAGCCAAGAACGAAAAAGTTACAGAAATCAATGCGCGCAGCGAGAGCTCTTCACTACGTATTCGTCGATTCGTAGATACGTTTCTTGAATTATTTGATTTTCACCAGCACTTTCGTTGCCTTTTCCTTTTGCACAGACCTTTGTTGTTTGTTGAAAATTATTGAAATATCATTTATTATATGTATACATATCATATATACACGCGTTTATTTATTTATACTTGTGTATATGCATCGATTTTAGAACGTTAAAAGTTTAGTTTAGCTATGCTTTTATCGTTTTTTATTATTTTTCGCCATCTACTTTGACTAGTTTTTGTTTTATTATTATTTTTTTTTTTTTTTTTTGTGTTGTTGTTAGTGTAGAAAAAATTAAAAACGCGCCGTTGGTATAAAAATGTTTTTCAGCTAATGCGATTTTAACGTTTTGCATGCGAACCAACAACTATTTTGGCCAAGTGCGCGCTGCCAAAGCAGAAGCTCTCCCACAGCATCCAAGCGTTGGACCGACGGATGCCGATGGACGATGCTGAGAATTGTAAGATACTCGTACTCTGAGATACGCGCACGAGCGAGAAGCAGATACTCCTTGCTCAATGTTTTTGATGCCTGCGCTTGCGCCATCTCCTCGCCGGGCATTGCCAGATACCATTTAATGAATCTGCCATTCGCAGCGGTTCCTCGGATGCTGGCGAGCGCGCGAGTTTTTCAAATCACTGGAAATCTCGGGGTAATTAGGCCGCATTTATGACTTAACTGGAACTATGAAATCGAGCACAAAAACAACAATAAGTGAGTAATGAGAGACTGAGGAGCAGCGAGGCGATCACGTGAAGAACTCGCGTGTCGCAAAGGCAGGCAGACGCACCGAGATCTGGTGGACGGACACGGGGCAGGCAGGCAGACGACGCCGGCTCTTGATGATAACGATGAACGCTGAAAAACATTAGTTTTTCAAATAACACTTACAGTGAGGACTCGCTGGAGTATGTAAGAAACACAATTTAGCCTTAATTTTTTCATAAATAATATAGTTTCCTTAATTTTTAGAAAAGTTAAAAAGGTACTTAGAAATAGAACTAAAGCAAGTAAAGCTTTGGGTTTATAGTCACATTTATAGTCTTACCTAAAAGGATTAAAATTATATAATAAACCCCATTATAATTTATACATTATACATTAATTAGACCAAAGTGCATTCGTTTCTGTTCCATCCACAGCTATGTAAATTATTTAATTATTATTTATTTCCCTTGAAAAGGAACTAGAATAGTTAGGCAAGGGGATTTAAAGGGGATTTATTTAAAATGGCTAATTTAACAATTTGCAATAATAATTAAGAAATATTAAGTCCTAATTAGACCAAAGTTTATACTAATCTGTGCCATCCATAGCAATATAAAATAATTAAGAATATCACATCCTTTCGAATGTTTGAAATCTTAAAGGGACCTTTTCTTAAAAGGAGATTGATTAATGGCTGATTATTTTTAAGATTTTCCTCTAGATTATACTTAATTACCACCTATTTTGAGCCTTAGGTATCTCCTCTAGGAGGTTCCACTGTGCCCTGTTCCCTTTATAGAAAACCAAGCCGGCGAACACCGAGGGCAACTTGTGTTTTCCTTTATCAGCCGGCGGTCAGGTCGATGGCGGCAGCAGCACCGCGTTATGAAATCTCGGACCTCCGGTTCGAGTGCTATAAATATCGCAGGTCTCGTGCTAACCAACTATCAGTGCCGAAGGAAACGTGCCGGACAACGTACAGCCAGCACAGCTCAGCTCAAAAACAATTGCCATAACAATGAGGCTGCAGTTCTTCTTGTTGTGCCTCGGCCTGAGTGCTCTAGTCAGCGGAGGAGGTGAGTCTAAAGCAAAGTCCCTGTGATCTATACTGAAATCTAACCGAACTGTACTACTATTTACTAAAATCAATAGCCACCTCCCATGAGTCAGAGAGGCGGATGCATCCGGTTTTTTCGCTGGTGGGTTCCAACCCCCTGGGAGGACGGTCCAAGCGCGCCATGCCACAGATCGTGTTCGATGCTATAAAGGCCGAAGAGCGTTATGCAGAATACTGGCAGGGACTGGCGGCTCAAACCCTGGAGCAGCAGTTGGAGAGCAAGCTGAGGTTAAACACTCAGCTAGCCCGCAACGTGATGCTCTTCATCGGCGACGGTATGTCCATACCCACAATTACGGCCGGTCGGGTGTACTTGGGCGGCGAGGAGAAGCAGTTCGCCTTCGAGCAGTTCCCCTATGTGGGCCTGAGCAAGACCTATTGCGCCAACATGCAGGTGGCAGATTCTGCCTGCACGGCCACCGCCTACCTGGGTGGAGTCAAGGCCAACTACGGCACAATCGGAGTAAGTGCAGCGGTGCAGTTCAAAGATTGCCAGGCGCAGGCGCAGACCGCTCACCATGTGGCCTCGATTGCCGCATGGGCCCAGAAGCAGGGAATGGCCACCGGATTAGTAACCACCACATCGGTTACGCACGCCTCGCCGGCGGGTGTCTATGCGCATCTGGCTAACCGGAACTGGGAGAATGACGCCGAGGTTTTGGGAGATGGCGGAGATCCCAGCCTCTGTCCAGACGCCGCTGTTCAGCTGATTAACAGTCCCGTGGGTCAGAAGCTTAATGTGATAATGGGCGGTGGTCGCGAGAACTTCCTCCCCAAGAGCGTCCGGGATAATAGTGGAGCACCAGGACGTCGCCTGGATGGACGCAATCTCATCGAGGAGTGGAAGAGCCAGCATACAAACAGTGCCCATTACGTGGAGAACCGCCAGGAGCTGCTTGAGCTTTCTAATTATACCTCGCGGGTATTGGGTTTGTTTGCCCCCTATCACATGGCCTACCACCTGGATGCGAATCCCAGCGAGCAGCCCACGCTGGAAGAGATGGTGCAGGCGGCCATGAACGTGCTGGAACGCCAGAGCGCCGGTCGAGGCTACTTCCTTTTCGTGGAGGGTGGTCGCATTGATCACGGTCATCATGACACCTTGGCCCTGCGAGCCATCGATGAGACGGCAGAGTTCGACAAGGCGGTGAGATTTGCCAGGAGTCATACCAGCACCGATGACACCCTGATCGTGGTCTCCTCGGATCACTCGCACACCATGTCGCTGGCGGGCTACTCCAGCCGAAAGAATGACATCTTTGGGATCAACGACGGACAACTGGCGGCGGATGATCTGCCCTATGCCACCCTCAGCTATGCCAATGGCCCAGGCTATGACAGCAACTACCTCAGGGAGGGCGGAGCCGTCAAAAGGAAGAACCTGCGGGCCATTAACATGAAGAACAAGGACTTTATGTTCCCCAGCACTGTACCCTTAGAGTCGGAGACACATGGCGGCGACGACGTAGCCGTCTTCGCCAGTGGACCCTACGCCCAGCTCTTCACCGGAGTCTATGAGCAGCACTTCATACCCCACGCCCTCGGCTACGCGGCCTGCCTTGGCGAGCGGAACATGTGCGTAGATGGAGGCATCGCCAGGAGGCCACGATAAAGCTTGTCGCGTGTCAAGCAGAAGTCTCAGGGATCACTGTATTATTTTTGCTTAAGAAAACAGCCACTAGGTTAAGTCAATATGTTAGGGGGAGGGCAAAACATTGATTTGAATAAGAAAGTATGAAAATATCATAATATATTAAAATTCAAACTTGATACCTTTACACCGGGAACTATCGATAGCATACTTACCATCGATGACCCGTTATCGATTGCACGCCGCCAAAAGCAACCGCGCGTGAAGATTTTCTCCCTACACGAAAACGGTCACACAGCAACGGAGCACAACAAAATACGTATTTTTCTGCCCACCAAAGTGTCGAAAAACAATCTAAGGCAGCGCTGCAGGAGCCAATATTCGATGTAAACGATTAACTTAAGTGAGTAACAATGCCGGAGCAGCAATTCGTCACATTTGCGCAGTTCGCCAGACGCTGAACGAGCTTTCCAGAAGAGTGTGCGTTCGTCCGTGTGTGTGTGTGCGTGTGTGAGCAACCAGTTTCCTTGGCTCCGAGACTTGCGCTTCTCGGATGGCCATGTGTGTATGTAACGAAAACAATAACACTTTGCAAACGAAGTGCACACAAGGTAGTCCAAAAGTTGGCCAATTCCGGATCATCATCGGCAGTAGCCGCCGCAGCCCTGCACGGCGATTACGTTGACCATTCAGCTAGCTGGGAGCTTGATGTATTAATAATTATTGCCCATTCGCGGACTGTGTGTAGTGGTGACTTTAATTGTTGTCGTCATTCACCTTGAATCTTGAATCCAAAAGTCGCTCCGGATATATGTGTATCGCCACGCTCCATTGGACGCTATGCGATGCCCCGAAAAGCAGTCGCAAAGCAATTTCGCTTGCCATGTGCTTGCATTTCCATCATGACTTTCAGTGGTTACACGTCGGCAAGACAATTGCCTCGACAGCGGTCGATGGCTTATCAGCCGCTGCAAGGGATCCACCGATAAGCAAGTCACTTCTAATCACAGATTATGACTTGAAACAATTGGGGATATATGTGTATATCGTAAGGCAACCTGTGTTTAAGCCCATTTCATGGAATATTCAGTTTTAGAAAAAACCAGGTGTAATTTCTAAACCAATGTAGGTTATACAAATTCGACCCCAAATGATATTTATATCTCAACGTCAACGTTGAATGATTTCCTTTCAACTATGGTAAATAGCAGTTTTACAAATCTTTAAAATACGTATCTCAGAAAGTTAAATTAAATTTTAAGTATATCAGAATAAGATTTTTTTGGGCTTGACAACAGATTTCTTGTGGAATTCATAGACATTGTTAAATGCCAAAACTAAATCCAGAAAGATTAGGAATGAAAATAGCTAGGGAAGTCGTAAAAACACATGGTAAAGTTGGTATTTCATGTTCTGCCAGTTTTAAATTTTTTGGTTTTGCAGATTTTAGGAGTAAACATTCAGTAAGATTTTATTTTATTAAGTTCTTATGGAAAGATTTTATTTGGCAGCCCAATTCCATACATTCATATACATATATTAACCCAATTCCCTATGACTAATTCATAGCATCTCGGGCGCTGCCAAATTTTCTCTCTAATTAATTCTTAAACAACATAACAAACAATGGATGCAATAGAGACCCCCTCCCCACCGTCCAATTGGGTGCAAGACCTTTAAACTGATTAATCGTCAATTTTGATACACTCGCACACATGTGCAGCGCTGAATATTTTCTATTATTAATTGCTGCTTTGCCAGCGACGATCAAAGTTTCGCTCACTTTTGGCGGTGGCTTCTCTCCGTATATTCCACACTCTCTGTCTATTTTTCTCTTTGTTTTGGCCATTTGTGCTTTGAGTTTTGGCTCAGTTGTTGCTTTTGCTCGGTTTGTGCAACATTAGCGGGGATTCACAGTCCGGTGAGGGTTTAAAAAATCATGGAATTTAAATTTTATTGCACAATTGTGACGCTCTCCTCGTCATATATTGCCTTTTTTCCTTCGCTCTTTATCAAGCGCATTCAATTGAACTTTGTTTCGATCGGGGAAAGTCGCGTAGAATTTGTTTCGGGCTATTGATTAGCTTCCCCCACAAATACAATCAGCTGTGACATAGAACGCGACTTTATTTGCAGTGCATTTTATGTAAATATTTACATAAAAGTGTTTCAGATTCTAGAGATTGTGTTCTTATATGCAGTAGATGTCGGTTAAAGGATAGGAAAAAAACAATAAATAAAGCAAACTAAATGTATCATCAAGTTTGCAATACTGAACTAAACATATAATTCGTAAAACGATGCATTAAAAGATATCCTATAATCTATTTTCTTTTGAGAACTAGTCAAAACGTAAAGTATAATTTAAATCAAACAATTTTAAACTCACTTAACTGCGTGCAAACACACTCAAAATCAAAATGCAAAAAAAACTTATTCGTAAGAGATATTTCTCTTAGCAAAAGAGTGACTCATAACCGAAATCTACTGTCCCTCTGTCTAAAGCTATTTATTCTATTCGGCTACACATCTCATCCCATTGATGCAATCGTCTCCAGCTGAGGCATGTATGGGGGCAGGGTGTCCAGTCCGCCCGCCACTCGATCGAAGCTGAGGGCATGGCGCGGTGAAGTCATCAGCTGACGTACTCCGAATGCCACGTCCTCACAGCTGCTGCGCTCGCCCGGCTCCAGCTGCCAGCAGTTGAGCAGTAGTTGATAGAGATCCCCGTAGACGTACGCCGGCTGTGCAGGACGCACTGCTACCCTTATGGCTTCGAGGAGCTGCTGGTTACTGGCAACAACGTTGGCATAAGGAGTACCGCCCAGGGAGCAGCACTCCCAGGCCACGCATGCCAGCGACCAAACATCGGAGCGAGGGGAGTGATGATGCTGGTGACGCAGCACCTCCGGGGCCAGCCATCTGCTGTGGTCCGGCTGCTGGCGATTGGTGTTCATAAACTGCAGCGGCCCAAAGACGCTCAGCTTCAGCTTGGACTCACCGGTCACGAAAATGCTGTGTGAGCAGAGCTGACGATGCACAACCTGACAGCTGATTAGGTAGGACATGGCACTGGCCAGCTCGTAAATCCACTGCAGCACCAGTTGCTCGGAGAGGGAAGTGATTCGCGGCGAAGGCGTCATCAGGCGACTCTCCACGAGCCTACGCTTGAGACTCACGCGCTGCTGCTCGAAGATAAGGTAGAACCAGTCAGGACTGGCTGACACTCCATAGAAATCCAGCAAGTGCTCCTGGCGCTTCAAATGTGCAAGCTGGCGCATCTCTCTTAGCAATTGGGATTGGGTAACTCCATTCAGGTCATCCAGACAAAGCACGTGCAAAGTGCAATCCCGAATAGTGTCGTTCGCGGAAACCTTTCCCGTTATGATCTCTCCAAAGCGTCCGTCCCCGATCACATCGTTCACATTTAGCCGCAAGCCGTTCCTTGGTATTCGCTCGAATCCCTCCACCAGCTGTTGCAGTTGATGCTTAAAGTTTTCCGGCGAATGTGGCAGTGGTTCATCCTCCACCAGGTAGCCGTTGTTCTCTCTCTCAATGATTGGTGTCTGCAGGGTCATTTCGTGGCCATTCCGCCCTGTCAATCTTCGACCGCGACAGGTCTTGTAGCGTAGATAGAAGTAGGCAATGAGGCTAAGCAGTAGGCAGGTGCCAAAGATTACGCAGGTAACGGCCAAGGCGACCACTGAGGACTGGCCCTTATCGAAGGTGGCGTAGCTGAAATCGTCCAGGGAGGAAACGTGCTGGTCGTGGGTCCCACGGCTGTATAGCGTCTTGGTCATGCCCTCGAGGGTGCTCACCTAAAGACAGTAAATGCATGAAATCGTATTCTTCAGTTAGTCATTAGAGGCCATGCTTTACTTACCACTCCCAAACTAATGTGGACATGAGCATTTGGCTGATCCAAAGGTGCATTGTGATAGCGTCCATAACGCTTACCATCGCCCACAACAAAGCTCCGGGTTCGATTGTCCTCCGGTCGGTCGTAATCCAACTCTGCGGCTATGTAGTAGGGGAATCCATCCTGTTGTGCCTTTTGCCAACTTCCCAAAAGTTGGGCGTCAAAGGGCTGGCTAAGCGCATTGTCCACATACTCTACAATGACGAGAAGCTGACTCACCGGTCCATTGTCATTTCGTAAGGGAGCAAGTTCCACGGTGATCGTGCGATCGGTGCGGCTGAGAATCTTGGGCTGCGCGGGAGCAGGACTAGGTAGACCCACCTGAAATATGATTTCGTATTAGTTTTGCATGAAATTCTCTTCAGTTTTGAAGCCAAACCCACCTCTGTCCTGGCCTGCAGCGTCGCCTGGCCGCACTCAGCCTCCCCTTGCGGCTGTTCCCGGCAGATGGCACGTACGCTGACGTTGTACAACGTAGCGGGCTGCAGATCCGTGAGCTCGAACTTAGTCTCCGAGCTCTGCACCATAAACTCTGGTTGGGGAAAAGCCGGCAGCGATGAGAACGTGTTCAACACCTGGGCGCGAATCAGGAAGCTGGCCAGCTGCTGGTTCGGCAAGACCGCCTCCGCTGCTCCTGCGAGCAGGAGTTTCCTCGGCTCATAGGCGTCCCAGGCGACAGTGAGGCTATTCTCTGTCTTGTTGGCCACATGCAGATGATGCGGCGCCGGCTGCCTGGTCGGCGTCGTGGAGTAATACGAATGCACACCGACGCCGCCGCAGTACTGCGCCTTGTTGGCCAGGCACCGGGTGTTGCATAGCTGCTCATCCTGCTCCTCCGTCGGCACAATGGCGTTCGCGCAGAAGCACTTCTCCCCCGCCAGGACGGCATAGTGGTGCTCCTGGTGTTCGCAGATCTCAATGCAGGTCTGCGGGGTCTTGGCGTACACGGATTCCTTCAGCAGATCCGTCCTCGCAGTGTAGCAACCGACGTAGTAGTAAACAGGGTTCTCCTCCGGAGCGGGTGCCACTCCTGGCAGCAAACAGCAGCACATGGCCACGAGGCCAAGCAACAGAACTGGGCGGTGTCCGCTTCCAAATCCGCGCGTTCTCGGTTCCATGGCGACTGAGTGGCGTATGGCAAATGAGCACCTCCTGTGCGACGGTTGCCCCTGATTGGGACTAATTAAACACAGCTTTTTTCACGGGCACCCAATTTAGGCGAATTAAACGATTATTCTTTTTCCCCGCTCAACATTTTTCCAAGCGCCCTGTTCTTGTTCTCTTGTTCTTCCTCTGCGGCCGTTCGTTGTTGTGTTGTTGCTGTTGCTCTCGGCAACCGTTTCCAGTTGACTAATCGCTGGCACAACTGTTGCTGTTACTCTTCAGTCTTGTTGTTTACATCGCCCCGTAAGGCAGAGGTACCGCAGAGTGAACGGGATGGCTACTGGCCCAGCTTTGGCTCTCGATCGGCGGAATATAGCGAACCTGCTCACACACCTGCTTGACAAGCCGAGCTCTGGCAGTTAGTCACGGCATTGCCAGGTGCGTTTCGGTTCCCATTTGAAATCTGTGATTCAGCGCGCCAAAGACGGCCGCAATGTCCAATTTAATTATGTGGCCAAGTGTTAATTGGACAGACGCAATTTTGCTAGCATTGCAGCTGCCAGTTGTCCCACCAGCATTGTATGCCCCCCATTCGTCCCCCTCTCTTGGGACCTGCCGCCATGTGGGCTGCCGGAGAGAGTGGCGGCGCTCTCATCTAGCGATCGGTTCTCTCTTTCACTATTCCATTGACTAAGCCAGAGGTGACTTGCGGTGTTGTTTGTGCAGTTTGATTTGGTTGACAGTCGCGCTGGTCGTAATTCTGCGACTTCTATTCCCATTCCCGATCCAATTCAGTTCAATTAAGAGGCCAGCATAGCTTTTTTCGGGCGATAATCGCGTGTCTGGCATAATTCCCCGATCTGCTGTCGCTTCTTGTAGTTGTTGTTGCTGCTGCTGCTGGTGGTATGCTCTTTGTTTTGGCTGCGCTTCCAATTAGAATTCAAGTCACCGGCGGTCAACTGCGTAGTGCGACCAAAGTTGTCGACGTCATCACGGCGCAGCAAATGAAATTAATGTTAATTTTAATGTGTTGCGATTGGACGTGCCATTCTTTTAATTGTGCTGAATGCGTTTAACCCTATTTTGGAAACCTTTAGTGGTTTTATATACATACGTATACATCCCAAAAACCCTTTGAAAATCGGTACAAATATTCAAGAAAGTGTGAAAGTTTTACTTTAATTTATTTGAAAATCTCAGCTGGTAAAACCGGTTTGAAAAATTGTTTAATAGTCATTAATTTTTTTATTAGTGAAAAAAAAAAACATTTTAATAATGTATTAAAAGCTTATTGAAAACATTTTCCTACAAAGAATTGCAATAAACAAATTGGTTTTTGAAGTTCTAAAGCAAAAAACTATAACAAATCCATAATTTTACAATTGAAAACATTTCCTTTTTTTATCACTTGCACAAAACAGTTGTTTTCTTGTCTGGCAGCAAATTACTACTCATTGTGATAACTCTTTTTCTATTTTTGAATTGGCCAACAACCGCTTTCAATTTTTGTTCACTTATAGCACTTATTTTTCTTATTGTCCATCAAAAGTCAATACATTTATGTATTATAATATTTTTACCACTCATCGGCAGTCATTGATATTGTAAAAACTTATCAGGAAATAATACACATTGATAGTTTAATTTCAAAGATAACAACAATGGAAGCTAACTTCGGAGAAGCCGAAGTTCATATACCCTTACAGATTAAAATTGGACCATAGAACCGAATCCTAAATTGATCACAACTTAGCCAAAACTGCATTAATTTCATTTCGGAAAGATTTCCTATGTTAGTTTTTAATAGGTTAACAAATCTGCATACTCAATTTAAAATTCAAAGAAATTTAAATTTTTATCATTTTTTGACAACTTTAATGATGTAACCCCTTTAAAATTTTGAAATTTTGAGAACATTTCGAAAATTTATTTTTCTACCCGACATGGCAAGATCAATTCGGCTGTTGATTCTGATCAAGAATATATATGGTTTATAGGGTCGGAAATGACTACTTCACTGCCAATTTCTAACCATACTATTTATGCCCTGCACGGGTATATCTCTGAAATAAATTAGTTTGATTCATTATTTAAAAATTAATAATAAGCTTAAGAAGCTGTAAATCGAGTCTAGGCTCAAGAGTATCTTTTCCTTATTTGTTTATCCGATTATCTGCACTTCCGGTCTCAAACACTGATTACTTTTTGGTAATTTTCTAAGTATAAGCATATATATATCCCACGCACCTGAACAATTCCGATTACATGATGCGGCTGCCGCTGCCGATGAAATCTTCTGACAACGCGGAGCAGCGCATGGTTGGATTTATTTTTGGCCGCCTCTCATAATTGCAGGCCGCGTCGCTTGTGTCTCGTGGCTGTGCCAAAATTAAATGAACTCGCAGAAGCTTGCGCAATTACCGTTAGCCCCAGGACTCGCTTGGTTCCCTTTCCGCCCCGTAACTTGCTCTCCCCCTCTGCCGGAAATGGAAAGGAAAACACTGTTAAAGTGCAGAGCAAACATTCACGTTATTTACTTTACCTTTTTGTCTTTTATTCCAGCTGACACTTTAACAAATTTCCCCAAACAATAAAAAGTTGATCGTCGGATATTCTCAAAAGGAAGGCCCTTTAGTCACATAAAAAACACCGAAACGCCGAAGGAAAAGAAAAAGAAAGGACAGCAGGCGAGAAATCCAGAATGGGCGGCTCGGCAGTGCAGGTGATCAACGCCTCCGAGGAGCACACGTTCGTGCTCAACGAAGAGGCCCTGAGCGAAGTGCTCATGCGCGACGAGGTCAAGGACCGGTTCGTGTGCGTCGTCTCTGTGGCTGGAGCGTTCCGCAAGGGCAAAAGCTTCCTGTTGGACTTTTTTCTGCGATACTTGTACTCAAAGGTGCGTTTACGCTTCTACATTATTATAAGTTGTCAAAATTCTTACTTTCCCTTTAATTCTCAGTATGTACACCATGATGTGTCGGATTGGCTGGGTGATGAATCAGAGCCCCTGTCAGGATTTTCGTGGCGCGGCGGCTCCGAGCGTGACACCACCGGCATCCTCATGTGGTCCGACATATTCCTGCACGACTACCCCAGCGGCGACAAGATAGCCATCATCCTGCTGGATACACAGGGCGCCTTCGATAGCCAGAGCACGGTCCGTGATTGTGCCACTGTCTTTGCGTTAAGCACGATGCTGTCCTCGGTACAGATATATAATTTGTCACAAAATATCCAGGAGGATGACCTGCAGCACCTGCAGCTCTTCACTGAGTACGGCCGCCTGGCACTGGCCGACACCGGCAAAAAGCCGTTCCAGCGCCTTCAGTTCCTTGTCCGCGACTGGAGCTTCCCCTACGAAGCGGAGTACGGGGCCTTGGGTGGTGACAAGATACTCAAAAAGCGGCTGGAGGTCTCTGACAAGCAGCACCCCGAGTTGCAATCCCTGCGCCGCCACATCTCGTCCTGCTTCACAGAGGTGGCCTGCTTCCTGATGCCGCATCCGGGTCTGAATGTTGCCACAAATCCTCAATTTGACGGAAAGCTCAAGGATATCACGCCCGAGTTCAAGAACAGCCTGCGCACTCTGGTACCCATGCTGCTGGCGCCGGACAACCTGGTCTACAAGGAAATTAGCGGTCAGCGAGTGCGGGCACGCGATCTCATCCAGTACTTCCAGTCGTACATGAACATCTACAAGGGCAACGAGCTGCCCGAGCCGAAGAGCATGCTGGTGGCCACCGCCGAGGCTAACCATCTGACTGCCGTAGCCGCCGCTAAGGAGCTGTACCAACAGCTCATGGAGGAGGTTTGCGGCGGTACGCGGCCGTACTTAAGCACCGCCCACCTGGAAACGGAGCACATCCGGGTTAAAGACAAGGCCCTCTTTCAGTTTGCCACCAAGCGCAAGATGGGCGGCGAAGAGTTTACCGAGAAGTTTCGCCAGCAACTGGAGGACGATCTTGAGGAGGTCTTTGTCAACTATCGGGCGCACAACGAGAGCAAGAACATCTTTAAGGCAGCCCGCACCCCGGCGGTGTACTTCGCCTGTGCTGTCATTATGTACATCCTCAGCGGCATCTTCGGTCTCGTTGGCCTCTACACATTTGCCAACTTCTGTAATCTGGTCATGGGCGTAGCGCTGCTCACGCTGGCCTTGTGGGCCTATATCAGGTGGGTGCTTATTATAGATTCGCATGATATATCAACAAAAGTATCGAGCTCCTTAGCTTATTGAAAATATCGTGAACTTTTATATAGATAGAAATATAGTAAAATATTAGCTTGGTTCATATGTCAACTATACAGATTTAATATATTACCTTGATGGTCTAACGTGACTGACCCATGTCCTTTCTTTTTTTAGATATAGCGGAGAGCTGAGTGACTTCGGCGGCAAATTGGATGATTTTGCCACGCTCATGTGGGAGAAGGTAACTTATCACGTCACTAACTTGGGTTGCAAATATTAATCCGTAATTCTTATATTCCCAACAGTTTATGCGGCCAATTTACCACGGATGTATGGAAAAGGGCATCCAACATGTGGCTACGCATGCGACCGAAATGGCTGTGGGTGGTGGCGGCGCGGCCGGTTACCGAACCCAGACATCGGTGAATGCGTCCAATGGCAAGGTGAAGCGCTCATGAGAATACGCCCAAGGAGTGCAGCACAAGACGCAGCAGCCGCAGCAGCAGGTGCCTTCGCCGTCGGCGGTTAACATCAACTGCACTAATAATAACAACAACAACAATACGGTAAACAAATCAAACAAAAGCAACGGCAACATCGAGGCCCGCGGTTTCATCCACAACATCTGGCGGAAGTTCACCAACAGCGACAGCAACGAATCAATGGCCCCAGCCACTAGCCCAAGTCCCTCGGTCCCAGCTCCCAACAGTCGCAAAAAGCGCAAAGCGAAGCGCAACTAAATGTCCAGGGACCCCGAACGAAATGAAAGTCAGCCCCCCCTTTGGTAGTATGTATAAACCGACGATAACTTTCTATATAGTGCGTGAGAACGAGAACCAGAAACACAAATGTCTAGCTGTTAAATGCCCTGAAAGGAAGTTGTTTTTATATTGCATCCAATTTTGAAGTGTAGTTGGTCTAAATTACGTATATATATATTTAAGAATCATTAGTAAGTGGCTCGCATCCGTTGAGAAGTAACATTTTAAATTGTTTTTTTATACACGATATGCGTATACACATATATGAAATTCAACGCTGTAATATAAAAAGATCGCTAACGAATTTAATTTGTTTAATTTCCTACACTCCCCCTTGCCCCTTGCCTGCTCCATCCCATCTCATCTTTGGTATAGAATTCCATAAGCAATCTATGTATAAAAAGAATGTGCACATTGTTGTTGGCTGGTTTGCTAAGCGCCTCATTTTGCCACCCCCTTTGTTATTACTATTAGTTAAAAAATACAAATAAAGAAAAATAAAAAAAGGAGAAAAAAATAAGTAAATCATTGCCACCCATTAAAGTTGAACACAAAGGCGCAATGCTGGTATATAGGTCATTAGTTTATCTTGTGCAGTTTACAGTATAGGAGTCTTGGTTTTGTTTCGATTTAAACATTAAATAAATAAATGTATGTATGATAACAGCTCATTAGCAGTTATGGCCATCGAGAAATAAAAGAACCGAAAATGCATTTTTTCTCCTCCATCAGGGACTCGGATTTATTTATTTCCACCGCAGCACTTGCCGCCCTGGGCATCGACTCTCTCCTTAGCTCCCGAAGAAGCCGCCTTCTTTTTGACATTGCAATCACACTTATCGGGACTGGGGCACTTGCAGCCCTCACTGCATTTCTGCGGAGAGCACTTGCAATCTGTAAAGGATAATATATAGATATATATTTCTTGTCGAATCAGAATAAACTTGGCCAATAATCGCAATATAATATTATAGTTTTAAGAATGGTAATTGCTTAACTATGCAGCTTTCGATTTTTCCTGCTGCTTGTATGGCAGCTTAAGCTTAACACCAACTAAAGATTCCCGGTGGAACAATGACTTACCTTTTCCACAAGATTCACAAGGCATGTTTGTATTTTCTTTTTGTTCACAGAATTTCCTCTTAACAAATTTACGTCTCGACTAATTTAGGTGCACTGAATTTTTTTAGACAAAATGTTTCAGACAACATGCCAGGATTGTGACATTTAGCGCAGCGCATGCGTGTTTACGATTTTTCCGGAATGAAACACGACCGGAAAAGCGGAAACAAGAAAGGCAAGCCAAAGTTAATATACTCTTTGAGTTATTATAATACCACTTGGCAACTCTAATTAGAGTTAAACCCATTCCTATATCAGTAAGATTACATATTTTTGTCTGGTATTATCGAAGGACCTTGTGAGAACATTTCGTGTGATACAAAATCCTAGAATCCTGATGCGTTTTAAATCAGAAATTCCTCCCAATTAAGACAATTTTAGTCGATTTAATTACATATCATTTAAACTTATTATTCTCATGATTTTTTAAAGTGTAATTAGTTTTAGTTTTGGGTTTTTTTTTTGTTTTTCTATTTTTTTTTGTTTTGTTTTTGTTTTTCAACATTACATTGGGTTTGTGGGGACTTCGATTGTTTATATTTGTGTGCTTAGAACTATCAATATATGCGACCCGCTCTTCGTTTGTTTAAATTTATTTATTTTTGTTTAATCATTATCAATGTTTGTCCTGTTGTGTTTCACTCTGGGACAACTCTCTTCTTACGTGCTAAACATTACATTTTATCCTTCCGTTCGATCGGCTTGCGTTATGCAATTTACAATTGAAAATGATTATGACATATTTGCAACACATCCAATATTTAAAATGGTTCTTTACGCTCTATTATAATAATATCGGTTCACTTCTAACGTATGTATTATTTATGGTGCATTGGGGGGAACAGGGAGTGGGGACTAGGACGAGAAAAGGTAAGCAAATGTTCTTAGCATCGTTTCATAAATGATACTTAATGGATCTAATACAACATATATAGATATTAGCGTCTCGTAAGCCGTTCGCTCGCTCTCCTATTCAAACGATCAATTTGTAGTTCTAGTGCTGCCTCTAATTCACATGTTTTTAATATACTTTTTTGGCATAACAAATTTCTCCAATGGTTTTCATAATAAACTTCCATCTGAAAGGGGGATGGGAATCATCGTGCTTGGAGGAAGTCTTAACTTAATTACATTTATTGCTATATATTGAATATATGTGTGTGTTTCCTTCGTGAATGTGATTGAATCTGTGGAGTTACCTCGCTATTTGTTGTTAGATGCTGCTAGGCTAAGCTTAAATAAGTGTCTAACAGACCCAAGACTCGTTTCCACTTGTAACTTTAGCCGGTCTCCTGGGATAGACATCTTATAGCTTGCGTCTGTCGGATTTATTTAGGTGTGTTTCGCCCCCAAGCCCACCATTAGCACCAACCTTGGGTTGCTTACGAGTACATATTGTGTAACATTGACCTTTGGCCACAAAATTCTTACAAGTTAGGAGCTCCGGCGACGTGGCCAGTCGCCCCCTGGTGCCCATTATCAGTCCAGCGGCTTGCCGAAAAACAAAATGCTGAGCAAATCGTTGAATGACAACTAAATCTGTGTCGGACTCGCTGCCTGGGACGTGGACGCAACGGTAGACGAGGCAGCAGGTGTGGGGTCTCCACTACTGCTCGCTGCTGGGGATTCCGCAGGCTGGCTGCCGTTGGTCTGACTGGTCGATGGCGATTGCGGCTCCGTCTCCATGTCCCTCTCTGTCTCCATGTTGCACCTAATATCGCTGACCTCCGGCATAAGTTCGGGCGGAGTGCAGGCTCCCTTGGGTCGGGACGCTTTTGTAGCTGCTGACGCTGATGTGGAGGCCTCTGCAGAGCCCTCCTCATTGGGTTCTTTATTCACCCCCGTACTGGACAGACTTGAATCCCTCTTTAGAATGGCGAAAATGCTCTGGATGTACGATTCCATGGTTATCAGAGTGATCAGACGTTTCTCCCGATCCTCGTTTAGACGATCTTGAGCGGTCTTCTTGTTAGACGCCTTTTTGTTGCGCTTCGGTGTGGGTTCAAGCTCGTCCTCCAGCTCGGTCTCGTCATCTGATGATGGTATTGACGTCCTTTCCATTTGCTCGTCGTCACTGCCGGCTGGTGTGGGCGGTTTGGCACTGCCATCTGAAGTCTCTGGTTCATTGCTGCTGCTTCCGACCGTCTCCATGGAGACATCTGCTGGTTTGTCGGCGCCATCCACTGATGTAAGGGCGTCGTCGCCATCTGCAAGGTGTGTCAGATCCTTCGTCTTGTCCTTGTGGGTCTCTCGTTTTTGCTTCTTGTTCGGAAATTGATCTGTAAAAGAATTGGTATAAAAGCATGGTAATTATTCCAAATCAAAACGTTATACTGTGAAGACAAATATAAGTTAGTAATTTAAACTAAGTTCGGGAAGACGACGTTTAAATACAATTGTAGTTTAATTATAGAAGGAAATCAGAAATCGAACATAACTAATGACACTAAGAATATTTTTATATAATAATATTTTAAATTAAAAAACTCATAACTTAGTCAAAAACACATTAATTTTAATTCGGAAAGTTTTCATGTGCTAGTTTTTAATAGCTTAATAAATCTGCATAATCGATTTAAAATTTTAAAAAATCACATTTTTGTCAATTTTTGAACATTTTAACGATGTAATCGCTTTCATTTTTTTGCAAAAATTGAAAAATTTTTTAAATTTATTTTTGTGCCGGAGACGGCTAGAAAGATTCTTCTGTTGATGCTGATCAAGAATATATATAGGTTATATGGTCGGAAATAACTCCTTTATTGCGTTTTAAACAAAAATTATAATAAGTATAAAAAAATCATTTTGTTTTCATCTAAAAAAAATATTTTTCCACTTTAAAAACAATTTATACATATTTACAAAGCAAGTTTATATACTCTTGCAATTTTCAATTGAATTATGGGATCGAACCGGGAATCAATCATAACCAAGTTTAAAACATTAGGTTCTTTTTTAATAAAAATTTTTCAAGATTTTTTATGACAATTTTTTGTTTGATAAATCAAAGTTTAAAAATGTCACAACTAAGCCAAAAATGTATTAATTTTAATTCGGAAATGACTCCTATGTTAGTTTTTATTTGGGTAACAAATCTGCATACTCAATTTTAGATTTTAGGAAATTAAAATTTTTGCCAATTTTTGTGGATTTTAATGATGTAACCCCTTATAAAATTTTCACTTTTCGGAAAAATGTCAATAATTCATTTTTTTGACCGGACATGGCTAGAACGACTGGGCTGTTGATACTGATCAATAATATATATGATTTATAGGGTCGAAATGAAATGACTCCTTCATTGAGTTTCGAGCTTTTAATTAAGATTATAATCCCCTGAAGGATAAACAAATGCAGTCATCAGTAGCGTTGAGTAAATGCTATTGTATCATTGCAACAACCTCCACCAATTTGAGACCATACAATTCACAACTGCTTCTCTGGTATAAATTACCTCGCTCCGACTCCTTTCTAAACCTTTCGCTCTTGTTTTGAAGAGCCCTCAGAGATCCTCGCAGCTCCTTGCGCACTGAGGCCGGCACTCCGGTGGCCTGGGCAATGATTCGAATGGCAAACAGATCCCCGCACAGCTCGTCGATGTCATCCTTGGAGTGCATGCCGTAGTTGATGGTGTAGATCATGCGTGCCACCGGCAGCTGGGCTGCCACCTTGTGGTAGTACAGCTCAAGAAACTCACGCACGCATGCATCCTTGAGCATGCTGCGCTCGTCCCTCAGGACATTGTGCAAGTATTCCACCAGCAACTGGTTTTTCACCAGCAGCTCCACGTATCTAAGAAGGTAGAAAAAACGTCCGTCAAAAAGTGTTTCAATCACTGACTTCCTATATAGTTCACAGCATTTGGACTTTGCATACTCACTTGTGCGTTAGGGCATTGTTGTGGATGCCCACCCAGAACTTTGGAAAGTAGTTAAAGTGGAGCGGCGTCGACTCGATGGCCACCAGGCATTGCAGCTTAACCAGCGTGTCGTTAAGCGTGCCCGTGTTTACGCACATCCGCATCATAACGTCGATAAAGTCGTGATAGGGTCTGTAGAACGCCTCCACTTGCGCGTCGTACTCCGCATCCAAGCCGCGCGGCGTCAACTCCGCCAGGGCGATGCACATCTGGACCATGGGTCGCGGCGGTCGCGGTGAGTTCTTGGCGCCGAGGGGCCAAGGCGAGTGCTTAGCCCCGCGACGGGGGAAGTATGGTCCCAGGGGTCCGATGGCATTGGGGGCATTCGCTACGGACAGGTGACAGTTGATCAGGATGGGGGCCAGAATGCTAATGGCCTCGAGGCTGGTGTTCCGCACCAACTCCTTGAGCACCTCCAGGGCCATGCGGCTGATCTCCGGCGAGTTGAAGGTGTTGAGCAACGTGGCTAGCCGCTTGACCGCATCCGGCAGGGCCTTAGCCAAAGCCGAATGCTGGTGCTGCTGGCGTAGGAAGTGCTGCTGCTGGAACTGCATCTGTTGGAGCTGCTGCAGTTGCAGGTGCTGCTGCATCTGCTGTTGCAGTTGTTTTTCCTTCTGTTGCGGCGTTTGGGGCGCCTGCGTTTGGCTCTGGGACTGCTGCTGTTGCTGCTGCTTTTGAAGCATTTGCTGTTGTTGCAGCTGCAACTGCTGCTCCAGCTGCTTTTTCTGTGCCGGACTGTCAGTGCGCGTGCGCAAAGTGGCCAGGAGAAGCAGAAGTTCCCCCAGAAGGTCGAACAGGTCCCCGGCCACATGACAGGCGGTGGCCTCGTGGTGCATGGAATGTAGAGTGTGCAGCGCCTCGAAGCACATCTCGATACCGCCGTTGAAGATCACCATGGTGCGGTCCTCCTCGTTGTCCACTGGAAACCAAGAAGTCGGCGTTTACAAGTCTTCAGGGTGGAAGGCTAAGGGGTAACAAGATTTCTCACCCAGTATCTTCAGTGCACTGATCAGCGTGGACCAGGATACTCGAGCATCCAGGCTGCTGGTGTAGGACACGATCACCGCTCTCCGAAACTGGGTGACATCGAGCTTCTCCTGCTCGCTAGCATCCGGATGGCGGGTGGCGAACAGCGCCATCAGCTTGAACAGCTCATCCACGGCGGCCGCGTACTGGGTGGGATGCGGCGTGATGTTCTTAAATGCCCACTGCAGGTTCTGGTGCTGCGACAGCTGGCGGGTGAGGGCGCGGCTCTGCTCGCAGCACAGACGCAACAGGCCGTAGTAGGCGGGCAACATGGATCGATTGTAGGTGACTATCTCGGCATCGTCATGGTCGGCCCTGTGGGTCGAAGTGCATGGGTTACTCAAAGGAAACATCAAAAAAGGAAAAGAATCCTTACAAAATGTAGTTAAATGCTATGTTGCGCGTTATCTCCGGGCAGTTGGCCACCTGGGCAGCGTTCTCTGGACAGTCCACCAGTGAGTGATGCCAGAAGGTCAGGAGAGCGTGCTTGTTGTGATGGGCCGGCACGCTCGGCTCCGATAGCCGAGGATGGAACAGCTCCCACAGGGAGCGCATGAATGAACCTATCTGAAAGGGCGATCGCACATTTAGTAAGGAAACTTCAGAGAGAGAAAGGGAAGCTGCTGCCAAACTTGCCATTAGTTTTTCAGTCTTTGAAACCATACAATAGCTGAGCAGGTTAAAGTAGGCTGTCAGCTTGGTGGTGCCATGGGCTCCGATATCCGCATAGACCCTTGCGGGTCGCAGCAGCCGCAGGAGCAGCGTGATCACCTGATGAAGCACCACCTGGGCATCGCTGTTGATGTCACTGAGAATAGAAAAGAATATAGCCAAATAGGGACTTTGACAAGATCCCGGGAAACCTCGTCACTTACCGATAGCTGTGCGGATTTAGGGCCAGCAGTTTGTGCTGCGAATGGGCTCGGAAGTTGGCCCGGAAGGGCTGTGAGGGTACCAGGGCGACCAGCAGGAAGGCGGCAGCTGGAACAGAGATATCGAGTTGTTACCCAATCAGTGAGCTATGGAAGATTAGTCCGACATACCGTTACGCACACGCGTATTGTCATGGGCCAGCAGAAACTGCTCCAGCCACTGTTCGGCGGATTGAAGAATCCAGGTGTGCGCGATCTTGTTTTTGGTGGCCTGCAACGACAACCAATCGAGCACCGACTGTGGGCAATACTCGGCTGCGTCCCACATGCGCGGCAGGATGAGCTGAGTGAAGCACGGCAGGCCCACTGGGCCGGCTTGCGTCTCGGTGAGGAGGGTGAGCAGCTTGAAGAATGGGGCGCACAATTCCGTGTGCTTGGTCACTGAGGCGAAGAGCATGCCAATAATCTGCGTGGCGAGCCGCTCGTCCCAGCGGCAGAGAGCGTGGATTAAATGCTTGGTCTGGTGCGGATTAATGCCGTCCTTTATTTGTTGATACAAAAATGGAAACCCCTACAAAATATATGCGAAACTTTTAACACATGATATGAGGAAACAAGCTTGGAGTAGGGAATATGCATTTGGTTTTATATCTTTTGAACTTTTTAGGACTCTGTTTTGAATGTGTGCAGGTGGTGGATTGGTGAGGTTCTTAATTTCTTGATTGGTGGAATGCTTGATTGGTGGTATGGCTAAACGGAATAAACAACGCCATTCAGTTTTTTGAGGTGGTGGATTTGTGAGGTTCTTAATTTTTTGATTGGTGGAATGCTTGTTTGTTGGATTGGTGGTATGGCTAAACGGAATAGACAACGCTTTCCAGCTTTTTTAGTATCACCTTGCCGCCGGCAATCGCGTTGAAGTCTTTGGGTGACAAACGCAGCCGGAAGTCGGCACCGCGGGATCTCTCCACCAGGCTGGCGCACAGGGCAATCATCTTGTCCAGAGAAGCGGGCCGCATTTTCTCAACCGACAGCGCCTCGTCCGATGAGTTGTCCTCGTTGTCCGAGCTGATGTCGATCTGTAAAAAGAACCGCAGCTGAGCAGAACCCCAAGCCAAGATTACTTTGCATCCAACTAACGCTATCCGTTTGCTTATTGCCCAAATAGAAGTCCACCAGGCTCTTGAGTATTCCAATGCGCAGCAGGAACATGGCCTCCTCGTCACCCATGCGCGAGAACTCGCACAGCAGGCTAAAATACTCCGAGAGGTGGCGCAGGTGAGATCGGGCTCCGTGCTCAAGCAGCGAGATGAGCGAACCTATGAAACGGGTCACGCACGAGGCCTGGCCAATCAACTCTTTGTCATCCTCATCCGTTTCCACATCCAGATACAAGTCCGCATGAGAGGCACTATCGCGAAAATCATTGATGGAAGAACAATAAAAGTTTATTGAGATCTCTTACCGCAGCCGTTGGATTACATGAATGACCAGGCGCTGGAACATTTGTCGCACCATCTGGTTGGGACACTGGATGAGCACCTGAACGGGCCAGAAGGGCTCCAGTGACATGTGCGAAAGGAACCATTCGCAAGCCTCCTGGCTGGCATTAAACTGCTTAGTCAGAAGCTCCACCCAGGGCACCATGGTGGGCTAAATGCAAAGAGGTAAAATAATGGATTTAGTTGTGTTGACAGAGAATATAGATCCATCGATACTAAACTCTATAATTTAATATTTGATATTTAAAATTTCAATACGAAAACTACGATATTTCCAAAATGTTTATCAATATGTCATATATGGCTTTTTTTACGATCCCTAGGATGTACTCGTTAAGGATTAACCCACCTTCTCCTTTGCATGAATGAAGGTCTCGATGAAGAACGACACCGACAGCTTGGCGGCCATGCAAGTGACGTCCGACTCCGATATTAAGGTTTGGGGTATGTGGCCACAGATCTGCCACATAAAGCTGGGAAAAACACAAGGCTCAATAAGGTTTCCTAAGCCTTAATAAATAATAATTTCACTCACTTGAAATATGTATGCTCGAAGATGTTGCGATCCTGCAGGAACTGGCGGTTGTCCTGCCAGATCCAATCCTCTAGCTCCTTATTTAGCAATGGACGAAATAGTTGCAGCTTCTGGACAGCCTTCGATGTGGAGGGCTGCGGGTCGTTGCTGGCTTTGTTGTGGCTATTGTTGCTTGGCTTATGATTATCACAATTGGCTGTTGTCTTCTCCACGTCATCGTCCTGGCTCATCTCGCTCGACTTTTCCTCTGCTGTATCCCCCTTTTTCTCCAATTTATTTTGTTCGCTTTTACCCACTGCTGGCGACTCTGTCTTCTGTAGATCTTCCTCATTAGGCTTGGCCTCCATTTGGTTGTCTTCCTTAGCCGACTGCTCATTTTTCTTCATCTTATCCTTCTCATCTTCATCCTCGTTGTCTACTTTCACATCCTCTTCCAACTTGCTCTCACTGGTTACGCTAGTCTCTAGCTTGGTGGGCTCTTCGACCTCCGATTTCTCCTCCACGGTGGGACTGGGTGTGGGAGTGACCAGCAGCTCTGAGTGCCGGCGCTGCAGGTGCTCCGGCAGGCGCCGCTCGTAGAACAGCATGTAGGCGGAGTTGGTCTTTTCAAAGCTAAAGTCTAAATACTTCTCGGTTACCGAATCGTAAGTCTTACTCTGCAACAGGAAAACCCATTAGATGTTGAAGCTTGTAGAAGACACGATCAAAAACTCACCGTCATCTCGCCACCAAAGCACTCGGCTGCTATCTGGGATGGATCGAACGGCTTCACTTCAGCGTCGTTGAAAAGGAACCAGCGCTCGTGCGGATGGTAGCTGTTCTTCGTTCGCTCCTTGATAAAGCTGTAGTAGTGACCGCCATCTGCAGTGCCCGTGTGTACGGTGACGCCCACCAGCTCGTACCTAAAGGGGTTTACCGACATGAAAGAAAATAAGAGGTAAAATGGGTACAGAACTCACTCGTAGCACTCCTCAATGTCCGCGTCCAGCGAGGCCTCCGCCTTTTCGTTGTCGTTCTCATCGCCTCTGCCCGATTCTGCTTCATCGTTCTCCCGCTCCTTTAGCCGCTTCTCTCGCTCCTCCTTGTACTGCTGCGGCATCAAGGTCTTCTCCACGTAGTGGCACATGTTCAGCCGCAGTGGGAATGAGAAGTGGGTGTTTACCTTCTCCTTCAACATGGTTACCATGTTAAAGGTGTATCGCATGGTGTTGAAGCAAAGGATCTGGGGAAGCTTCTTAAAACAGGCCCTCTTCTCAGCTCGCACCTTCTTGCCGCACTGCGAGCAGGTGTACATATTGTCGCCCTCCAGCGTATCTTTCACGGTTACCTCATCCAGGGATTCCTGCAGGTTGCGCATGTCCGCCACCTGGCAGCGCACCGTATAAAACTCCTCAGCTGTGCGGGAGACATGGCCGCAGTCCAGGGACACGACATTGTTGCTCAGGGTTCCGGAGAATAACCTTTTGACCAAGTGCTTTAGATCGGGCGTCATTTCTTCGAGCTTGGACACCAGATCGATGAAGAATTCCGCCATGTCCTTTTGCTCGCCCGTGTTTAGCGGCTGGTGATCCATCTGGTACACACGACAGAAACTCCGCGGGTTGTAAGCCTTTCGTTCGGATTCCAACAGGTAGGCGAACATCCTTTGCAGCTCTAGCAGCGTGGGTCCGTGCTTCTGAGCGCCAAGCTGGGGGACCCGCAGGATGGCCGCCCTCGCCTGCGGCATCATGTACAGGTGCTGGACACAAGAGGCCATGTAGCAGGTGGCGCCCAAATTGGTAAGTCCCACATAGCCGCATTCGGAGCGCCCCTCGTCGCGTGGCCAGTAGTCCCAGGGATAGGGCTGCTTGGGTCCGGACTTGTGCTGGGCCAGGAGGCGTCCATGGAGATAGGCGTAGTTAGTGGCGCAGCCGCGGCACAGCTCCACCAGCAGATCGTAGGCGGCCGCACGAGAAGTGCCCGACTTGCACTTCGGCTTTTGGCGATCCGCCGGCGAGGGCATGTCAAACAGGAAGCCAATCAGTTGTTCGATGAAGGACAGCGCCTTGGGCGTGTACTTGAAGGTGGTGTCGTACTTGATCAGGTTGGACATGAGGTTAAGCAGCCCCACCAGTCCGTCGTCCTGGAAGCCGTGGCGCAGCTCGAAGTAGTCCCGCGTGAGGATGCTCTGCGAGATGCTTTCGCACAGCATTTCGATGTCGATGTGCTCCTCAGCCACCATTTCCGCCGAGAGGGTATCAACGAGTCGAGCCAGCAGCCAGAAGTAGTCCCGGCAGGCGGGTCCGTACGGTTCCTTCCCCTCCTCGGATAGCAGGAACTGCGTGTGCTGGGCACCCGAGCTCATCTGCTCTGCTAGGGGCAATAATGCTATCAGTTTGTGCAGGAGCGGGACCAGCAAAAGTCGATAACTGTGCGCGTGTCCCAGGCAAATGCGATATAGACCGGCGCAAATCTCCCGCCGCACGGCCGGCTCTGGATCCTCCAGAATGAACTTCTGCAGCCAGCGGCAGTGATCACCATCGGCCTGCGCCCACAGCAGTCTTCTAGCCTCTGCCGAAGCGTGCACAAAGCTCACCAGAATGTTCATGGCAAACTGGATGAGTTGGGCCCGGCCCCAGAAGCCCGTGCGTAGCTGGTGGAACTGGTAGGGAAATACCAGAGAGCTGGCTGATGCCACCTGCTGCTGCTGATAGACTTCGTCATTAAGGATCGACGAGAGGCGGGCCAGGCACTCCGGGACCTCCATCAGCTGTAGCATGAAGGTGTGTGGCTGAGACATCAGAACATGCACATCTGGTGTGTGCAGCTCTTCGAATCCCAGAAGCCAGATGATGCGAAGCAGACTGGCCAAGCAGTCATGGCGCCACTCGTTCAGAGCCAACTCCTTGGGATGGGCGCTCTGCTGCAGTTGGCCGCCGCTGAAGATCTCGTAGAGGTGCCGGAGACCTCCGCACTTGACGAACGCCTCGCTCCACTTGTTGTCGCCTCTCTCCAACGCGGCTAGCGGTGGCGGAGGAGCCGCCGGGGATGGGGACGGGGGCGTGGAGCAACCCAGTGGCCGCTCCTTTTCCTGTTGCTCAAAAGCTTCTCCCTTCTTCTGTCGCTTGCTGTGCTGTTTTGGCTGATTCTCCTTGTCGCCGCCACTGCTGCTGCTGGCCTCCGTCTCCGCATCCTGCTGGCCAGAAGTGGGTGTGGGTGTCAGCGCGGCCTCCAGCTCGCCTTGCTCTTTGCCTAGCTTGGAATCTGGGGTGGATGGCGGCGGGGGCTGCTGCTCGTTGCTGTTTCGTCGCCTACCAATCGAGCACTTCTTCACACGAATTTGCTCGGGAGAATGGCCAATGGCCAGGCTTCCATTAGACTCGTTTCCACGCCGGGAACTGCTTAGAGCCAGGCTCTCCACAATGTGCAGGGAGTACATGAATTTCTGTAGATTATTCGGATCGAGAAGGTCCTTAAATTTTTGCTTGATCTGCTTGCGCTTGGTGGCCAGCTGCTCCTCCTCCCCGGCAGCGTCCAGCTGCTCCAGTTCGCTGAGATCCGTTACTAGGCTCTTAAAGGCGTCCAGAATATGTGGATTGGTGGGCAGCATGGCCAGGATATCCCACACGCGACGCGAGAGCAGTTGGGCCTTGGTGTGATGCTGCAGATTTACGGCTGAGACTTGGGGCTTCATGTCTCCCAGGGTTTGCATCAGGCAGAACAGCTTCTCGAAATACTTCGGTTGCAGCAGTAGAACCGTGGGCAGGCACTCCTTGGGTGGTGGTGGTAGCATCGACGGGTGCTCCAGGTTCGATTCTTTTCGCCTGGCGCCACGTCCTCCCAGCGATACGTAGACAATCTGGTTATCCTTGAAGCCAGCATCTCCCAGGCTACGTTCGTCGTAGTCAGAGGTGAGCTCCTGGCCTTGGGTAATGATGCGCAACGGTCCATCGCTAAGCAGCAGACCGAGCACTGGAGCTACAAGGCCCGTTTGCAGGCTTTCCCACCACTTGGACACCTCCGCCTTGAGGTCAGCGATTAGATCGCAGGCGTGCATCTGCAAAACGCTTTTCTCGGAGAGTCCAGCCTGCTGTAGGACGATCCGTAACGGCGGGCCCGCTCCCTCATTCTTGAGGTTACTGTGCGACCCAATGCCCTTGCCCTCGATGGCCCAGCGGCGGAGATGGAAGGCGTAGCGCCGCCGGAACGTATCCAGGTGAGTGTTCAACAAGAGCAAGCCACGCTGCACCCGCATCAGAGCGTTCTCATCGTCCATACTAAAAAAAGGTGAAAAATATATAACAGTTGTAGGAGCCTCCCTCACCTTGCAGGGTGTTCCACTCACCTCTCCAAGGCTGTTGCCGTCTGCACCAGGTTGTCCATGCACTGCGAGACGAACTCCTTCTCAAGGCGCAGCTGCTGGCCCATGTAATACATGTTAATGTACTGGATAGCCGCTAGGGAGACCTCGTTGCTCTGGGCGCGCAGGGCAATCTTCCATAGGTGGTACATACCAACGGCGCTGGCGCTAGACGAGATCTGCTCACTGTGCTTGTCGTACTCGGCCATTGCAATGCGAGCAAAGCTGCACAATTGCTGAAAAAGGCCTAGCGCCACCATGGAGAACTCCTCGGGCCGCAGCTCCGGCAGTTTCTTGAGATACAAATGCTGCAATGCCTCGATGCCGAGGGCGTGCTGGTCGCCACCTTTGGCCTGGGCCTGTAGCCACGAAAAGTAACAGTCGGCGCACTCCGGATCGTGAGCCAGCCACTCCCACAACGCGTCCAGTTGATCCAGCGTCAGTCGAAAGCTCTTGGGCGAGCCCACAGACGAGAAGATCGAGGAAAGGAATTGCAGTCGCACAGAGACCTGGGTCTTGTGCGAGTACATCTGCTGCTGCGGCGGCTGTTCGCCATTCTGGGTGGCCAGCTGTTCGGCATGACGACGCGCATAGTGGCGGATGTTGTTGAAGAAGCTCTGCATCATGCGGTGATTGCGCTCTGCCCACAGGGTCATCGAATGCGTGTCCGAGGGTCGGAACTGCTGGAACGAGGCGAACAGCTTAGGCAGCAGGCGCAGGCTGACTATGACACTCCTGTTATTCGCCACATTGTACAGACACCCTTCGATGAACTTGGTCCGCAGCTGGCGGTCCATACTGAAGCACAGCAGCGTGGCCAGGGCCTTCTCCGCCTCCAAGGCCAGAGACTCACCAAGTTGACCCTAAAGACAAAACGTGAGCGAAAATTGGTAGAACTTCAAACTAGACTTACGATTTTATTGTCCTGTAGCAGATCCCAGAGCAGCGTGTTTCCCGGCTGGCATACATCGTTCAGCTTGAAGGAGGGCTGCACCGTCAGGCCACTGATCTGACTCGCCTTCGGCGATTGATGCTGCTTGCCCCCAGAGGGACTAACCTCCAACAGATCCACGTCCGAGTCCGACTTGGCCTTAGCTGCAGCAGCCACAGCCACGGCGGCGGCAGCGGCGGCTGCTACACTGGCCTGACGGTTCATGGCCGCCAAAGTCTGCTGGGCATTGCCAGTGGCCGCTGCAGCAGCGGCTACGGCAGCAGCAGCAGCCGCCACATTCGACTCTCCGGATTTTTGCAACGCCATGGCCGACTGGGCTACCATCATGGCGGCGGCCGCGGCGGCAAATGCTGGTGGAACATCGCGGCAATTGGCTCGGGAGCTCACCAACTGGGCTAGCTCCTCTTCGCAGGGCGAGACGTCCTCGTCATCGAAGTCGGCCAGGTTTTTCTCCGACTTGTTGCTCATGGGGGAGGAGTAACTGCCGTCGTTCTCGGCCCCGCTAAGCAGTTCACTGATGTTGGTTTCGATGGCTCGAATGTAGGGTCCTTCGCCTTGGAGATGCTTAAGAACAGCGTCCGGCACCAGCTGGCTGGCTGCTCCATCGCTGCACTCGTCGCTGTCCGCCAGAAGCTCACCTTCGCCGTCGCCATCACCGTCGGCATCTGCCTCGTCACTGCTAGGGACATCCTCGGCTCCGTCCCATATCTCCACCAGCTCATGCGGAAGCATTAGTTGCTTGCTGGCCTTTTGGCGGCGTCGCTTGTTGCTAGTCTTTTTCCGGCTGCGGTGCAGCTGCAGCTCCAGGGCGGCTCGCGACTGCAGCTCCTCTTCGCTGCTGGTGTTGTCAATGATGTTTACAATGCGGTTATTTCTGGTGATGATTTGAGGGAAAGAATAGTAAAGAGGCTTTAATAATAAGTTTCTACGTACACCATGTCGACCTTGGCCATGTCCTCAGCTCCCATTGGGCTTCCCTTCTCGGTGGTGGGGTCGCAAACGTGTCGCCTATGACGCGCTTGCTTGCATGGCGTTACACCATCTATGGGACTCTTTTGGCCGATAATTGCGCCGCCACCGCCACCGCTTGCTATGCTGCTGTCGTCGGCGACGTGGTCGTCCTCTGTATTGCTGCCTTCGATGCTTCCGCTGTCGGAGCTGGAGGCGGTGACATTGGAGCCCAGCAGGTGGTCTTGCATTAAGTTTATCTGACTACGCGAGCAGTCTCGGGACCACAGCTGCTTCGTCAGAGCCGACGCAATGTAGATGCTCTGCTCGGTGTGCTCCTTGGGATCCATGCGGCAGAGCAGCGAGTATAGGTGCATGGCCGGGCGCGGTGCTAAGTTCTTGACCAGCGAGGGCAGTATGTCGTAAATCGTCTTGGAACAATGCTTTAGCTGTGTAGCCTGCCAGATTAGCTTGATGTCCTCTTCGGAGATCTGGTTTTCCACTGCCAGGAAATTGAGCAGGACGTGCGCTTGCTTCACGATTTCCACATGCAGATTCGGGCCAAACAGGTGCTGCACAATGTGGTTCTCAGTCAGCCAATTGGCAATGCGCTGGCCAAACAACTCCACTTCGTTCACCGTCTCCGTGGTGCAGATCTCGTTGAAGAGGTTAATGTGCGCGTTGATCTGGGCCATGCCTGAAATTATTGGGATTATTGGAGATTTACTAATCAGCAACTCCTCGAGTAAGGTGGTTTGAAGAGAGAGGGAAACTTACCTGCCAGCCGCATGGTCAGTGTCGTCGATGTAAAGTACTTAAAAGCCAGGGCCAGGCCCTCGGTGTCAAAGTTGACAGTCACGTCCAGGGGATCACGCATCGAGGACCACACAAAGTCGGCCATGGCACGGGTGGCAGCGGAGCGTAAGCTTTGGTCCGACAGCTTGCACATGTACTGCAGGATACGACTGCGCAGCGGCACAAATAGCTGCGTGTTGCAGTGGTAGTTCAGCCAGAGCTTTACGTTCGAGATGGCGGCGGTCATCGAGTGCGCGGTGGACACCGGCAGGTCGGGGTGCTCGAAGCACAGCGACATGGCTCCAAAGCCGCCCGAGTTGCAGAAGAGGCTCACATTTCGCAGAAGATAAATGGGCAGGTCGTTGTCGTGCAGATCGCAGATGAGGGCTAGGTGGTGCGCCTCCTCCGCCTGTAGGTCGTCGAGGCGCGAATGCATGCCATGCTTATGGGCAATGTACAGCGGGAAGTTGAGGAGGAACACCTTGGACACTAACACCAGCAGCTTCTCTACCTCAGGCAGGATCCATGGCTCTTCGGTGTACTGCAGGTGGGCCTTTTGTGTCGCCGGCGGCGGCAGTGGCGGTGGAGTGCTGGGACCCACTGGGGTATGAGGCTTCTTGGCTGGTCCATCGCCCGAACCCTGGGATTCCTCGATGCCGGTCGGCTCTTCCTTTTTGCCATCCTCCAAACCAGCGGCAGAGCCAGTGGCAGGGGTAGTGGAGGTAGTGGCAGCATCCTTTGCCGCCTCCGATTGGGCATCTGCTTCTTCACGCTGCTGCTGCTGCGCCTGAGCCACCACCTGGGCCGCGCTGGCAGTGAGCCTTTTGTAGTTGTCGATGAGATGATCGATGTGCTTCAGGTGCTGTACCGTTAGGCAGATAAGCGACTGCACCACTAGGTTAAACCGATCGTAGTTCTTGGTGTCCCGGTACAGGCACATGCACTGGCGCTGCGGCCAAGACTGGATGTAGTTGAACGTCGTCTCGATCTCGCTCTTCAGCAGCAGCTGGAATTTCAGATCTGAGCTGGCCACGCGCACCTCGTCTGAAAGTGGAGTAGGGAGGGAAGAAAAGGGAAAAGAAAAGGGGGGAATCAAGGAGGGTTATGAATGCGGGACACTTGCCGATTGGCTATTTTCACTTACACAGCTCAAGGAGATTCTGAAAGTCGGCGCAAACCTCGCACATGGTGCTCCGCTGGCGGCACGCGCGCTTCGTGGGAAACGGATCGAGTCGGTTCGGTGTACGTGCAGGACTCCGCGCTGTCTAGGAGTCGACTCTAGACGGGGAATCGCAGGCCGAGTCGTCGCAGGCGCTGGCGGAGTCTCGTACACTTGGACGCGGTGGTATTCGTTGTTCGCTCGGCTCGCTCCCGGCGGTCGTGCAATGCCATTTAGGATGGCACCCTCGCTCTCACCACAAAACAATGTTTTTCGGCAACAAAAAAATGATAATTCTACACTCGGACATATATATGTACGAATATATATGTATATATGTACAATTACAATCGAAGCAAGAGCCAGAGTTGGAGCGAAGAGGCAGCAGCGACAGAGTTGTCGCCCCGTGGTAAAAAGTTTGCGTCTATCGGCTATCGCAAGCCGCCTATCGATGGTGGTATTTTCCGCACGGGCCCATGTGTTTTGCCAAACGGTCACACTGCCCACGCAGACAATAATCCGCCGGCGAAAAATTTGTTTACATGCTGTTTATTGACTGAAAAACCATCGCGCCCGCCTACCACTGCCATGGAGGAGATCCCGATGGAGACCAGCTCGCCCACAGAGTCCAGCTCGGAGGTGAACTTCAACGCCGAGGAGGAGAAATCCCAAGAAACGCGTTCAGCCGCCGGCGTTTGTTATTGGTAAGGAGGGGAAATGCTTGGCTTGCTTTATTTGCTGCTCACACTGATAAGCCTCTAATGTTTTTAGCGGGAAGGAGCGCAACCTGAATATTGTGGAGTTACTCTGCGCCACCTGTGCGCGCTGGGTGCACGAGTCGTGTGTCTCCTATCAGCTGGGTAAGGGCAAGCTACTACCCTTCATCACCAACTACGTGTTCGTCTGCAAGAACTGCTCGGCCACCGGGCTAGAGAGCTTCCGCAAGAGCCAGGCCAGTAAGTGACATCGAAGTCATTTTTTTTATGTTCGACTGATAATAAGTAATGCATTTCTAAAACATTCAGCCATTTCCCAGATGTGCCACTGCGCCATCGCAAATATGCAACAGGCAGCTGCGCGGGAAGGCAAGCGACAGACCCAGTTCAGCAAGGACAAGGAGATCATTCCCTACATCGAGCAGTACTGGGAGTCCATGACCACGATGCCCCGGAGGCTCACCCAATCTTGGTATAGCACCGTCCAACGGTCACTGGTCAAGGATGTTCAGACGCTGTTCACCTACGAGGAGCACTCGGAGCATGGCTCTATGTACGGGCTATTCCACCAGGATCTGCGCATCATTAAGCCCAACTACGAGAGCATGAGCAAGAGTGGCGCGCTGCGGCTGACCGACGATGGCTATACCCAAGGTGAGTCTGAGGGATGAGGTTTTGGAAAGGATCAATTGGACAAACACCGGTTAAGATTTGGGATTAGGCAGGATTAATGATTTAAGAGTTATTAAATCACAACAAATTTTAGTTTTATAAAAGAGGCAAAATTAGTAAGGATTAAAGTGGTGCTTACATCTTGGCAACACTGGTCGCCCAGCTGACTTTCGCACAGTGGTCGGCGTACCGCCCGCTTGGCGAATATTTAACCTCTTCTCGTGCTGTTTATCATCTGTTCCGCTTTGCACACTCTACGCAAACAAAACAAATCTCGCACTCCCAATCCGCTGCTCCGTTTCGCACGCTCTTTCGGTGCTGTTTGGCAAAGTAAATAAGCGGAAAGGGGATCGCACACACACACACACGTACGCAGGGGGGGGAGAGAGCGAGCGAAGAGAGCACATCTGGCAGCCCCACGTAGTCAAATTGTGGGCGGGGTGGGGCTGGCAGAAGCGCTCAACGCAACTTGGCTCATTCATTACTAACAAATACGAATACGAATACGAATAAATAAATAGTTACGCTCCGGACACCACTGTTGTAGGCCTGTGTGTGTTTGTGTGGGTCTACTGGGCTTGAATGTGTGCGCACTCGGTGGAATTGATTTTGATTTGATTTGATTTTGAGCGCGACGCAATAGGAACTCTCCTGGTTCCGCCGGCCGTCCACTTCTGTCCTGTCATGGCGTCATCGTTTCCGGAAGAGGAATGTAAGCGGCTCCCTAAGGGAACCTCCGCCTCGAACTTTGTCCAGTCACGTAAATAGCTGGTAACTAATGCTCCTCCCTTTTTCTCTCTTCTTTCCAGCTGCCCTTGCCAAGAACAATAGGCAGAAACGCAAGTTTCCCGGCACGGACTCGGGCCCCACAGGGAAGAAGGGTCGCCCCAGTTCTGACATCACTGCCAACGTGAAGCTGCCACCGCATGGCTATCCACTGGAGCATCCCTTTAACAAGGATGGCTACCGTTATATTCTAGCCGAGCCCGATCCACACGCTCCGTTCCGGCAGGAGTTCGACGAAAGCTCGGACTGGGCCGGTAAGCCCATTCCGGGTTGGTTGTACCGTACCCTGGTGCCCCATTCCGTGCTCCTGGCACTACACGACCGGGCACCACAGCTGAAGATCAGCGAGGATCGCCTGGCGGTGACTGGAGAGCGGGGTTACTGCATGGTGCGAGCCACCCACTGTAAGAAATCATTGGTTAATTTCCTCAAGGAAAACACTTATAACGAAATATCATTTCGCAGCTGTAAACAGAGGGTGCTGGTACTACGAGATCACCATCGAGGAGATGCCAGAGGGAGCTGCCACACGACTTGGCTGGGGACGGGAGTACGGCAACCTGCAGGCTCCGCTGGGATACGACAAGTTTGGCTACTCTTGGCGATCCCGCAAGGGCACCAAGTTCACAGAGAGCCACGGCAAGCACTACAGCGATGCGTACGTAGAGGGGGACACCCTTGGTTTCCTGATCGAACTGCCCGAGGAGTCGGCACTGGATTATCTTCCCAACACATTCAAAGATCGGGTAAGGAGAAATAAAAATGAAAATATATATTATCTGGTTTGCGTTCTTTTCTTGCTCATTTAGAAAGCGCATAAGGGTCAAACTATCTAATTAACCCATGTTTATGATAACAGAAATCCCCCTTTAATAGAATGTGGATTAAGTCTCAACCCTTTGATTCCTCATTGTTATGCTTCTTTATAAAGCAACCCTATGTATGCATTCATTATCTGTGCCATCTTTTACAGCCGCTGGTCAAATTCAAGTCGCATCTGTACTATGAGGACAAGGACAAGATCACCGAGACGCTTAAGAATCTGCACATCTTGCAGGGTAGCCGCATTGAGTTCTTCAAGAACGGCCAGTCGCAGGGAGTGGCATTCGAGGACATCTACGCCGGCAGCTACTTCCCGGCCATTTCGATCCACAAGAGTGCCACAGTCAGCGTAAACTTTGGACCCGCCTTTAAATATCCCGAAGTCCTCGTCGAGCACAAGGCAAAAGGAGTACGATATCTCATGTTATCTCATGCAGAAAAATAATAATTCATGTTGTATACTTTTGTTTAGATGCACGATCGCGTTGAGGAGTTGATTACGGAGCAGTGCCTGGCGGACACCCTTTACCTTACCGAGCACGATGGACGTCTGAGACTGGACAACATGGGCTTATAGTAGAATGGGTGGATGCTGAATAATTAAGAGAGAGACTGTATGGGTCTTGTACAGATATTTAAGTCTGTTTGGAATTATCAGTGGCGGTTTCGGAGAAGATAAAATATTTATTTTTGTAAGCGTATCTTCTTAATTGGCAAGGAAAATAAATATTTTAATTTTTGAAAATTAATTAATTCATCAATTTTTAAAACTTTCATATTGAGATTTCTTCTCTTCTTCTGATCAGAATGTTAAACAACTCGTTAGGTGTAAAATATAAAATTTTAAAATATGGAAAAGCTTTGCGTTCAACATTACTATATCTAAAAATTTTAAATAGTAATATTAAAAATTTGCTTTATATGTAGAAATTCCGCTGCATATTAAACATACGCGAAAATTATTCATTTCATACATATAAACATGTATCGTAAATTACGATTCGTAATGTATCGATATTTATACCCTTGCAGAATATTATAATTTCAGCCAGAAGTTTGCAACGCAGTGAAGGAGGCACCTCCGACCATATAAAGTATATTTATTCTTGATCAGGATCAACAGCCGAGTCGATTTAGGCATGTCCGTCTGTCCGTTTCTACGCAAATTAGTCTCTCAGTTTTAAAGCTATCTGAATAAACTTTGTAGTTAGTCTTCTATATACTCTCACTCGTATATATGTCGGAACGGGCCAGATCGGACGACTGTATATATAGTATGATCGGAAAATTTTTACAAAAAAAATTATAACATTTTCGGTTTTTAACAAATTTTAATCAAATTTAAGATATAGCTAATTTATATTATTCTACTATTTATGAAAGTCGGACTACTATATCATATAGCTCCCATAGAAACAATAGAGAAATCAGTTTTCAAAAGATTTTCATCAAATTTGAGATATAGCCATTTCATGTTATTCTACAATTTTGTGTAAAATTTTATGAAAATCGAACTACTATATCATATAGCTCCAATAGGAACGATCGAGAAATTAATAGAATTAAAAATTATAACTTTTCCAGTTTTCAACAGATTTTTATCAAATTTGAGATATAGCCGTTTCATATTATTCTACAATTTTGTGCTGTTTATATAGCTGCCATAGAAACGATCAAGAAATTAATAAAATTAAAAATTATAACTTCTTCAGTTTTCACCAAATTTTCATCAAATATGAGACAATTTTATGAAAATCGGACTACTATATTATATAGCTCACATAGGCTTTCACCAAATTTTCATCAAATATGAGATATAGCCATTTCATCTTAATCCACAATTTTGTGTAATATTTTATGAAAATCGGACTACTATGTATATCATATAGCTCACATAGGAACGATCGAGAATTTAATACAATTAAAAATTATTACTTATCCAGTTTTCAACAGATTTTCATCAAATTTGATATATAGCCATTTTATATTAGGCTTAAGTTTTGTGTCAAATTTTATAAAAAATCGGAAGACTGTATCATATAGGTATCATACAAACGATCGTTAGATGTAATTATATATGTAAATATGGTAAGGTATAATGTAAGATGTAAATATATAAATATATATAATTTATATTGTATGGATTCCTAATCATCGAAGTTCTATCTGCAAGGGTATATAAACTTCGGGTGTCGAAGTTAGCTTCATTTCTTCTTTAGATATTTACTTGAATTGTTGTTTAACTAATAGTTTGCTATTAAGTTAGCTTGATATAAACTCTAAGACCTCTAACCCCACTTTAATCCACTCCCCAAATATTGTCAGCCAGGTCATTTTGCTTTTAGTTTTATTGTTTGAGGTTACTTAAAGGCTTTGAATTTTGAGGCACTGTAGGGTATGTAGAAGGCACTGCTCGGCGCAAACTCGGAGCGTGGATGATGCACTGCTGCTGATATGGACCGCCCCGTCGATGGCGTGTTGCTCGAGACGCTGGTCAGTCCGAAGGGATGCAGCGTTGAGCGGTTGGAGGAACTGTTGCTGTGTCCGTGACTGTTGTGACCGCCGCCGCCGCTTGAGTTGCTCTGGCTGGACGTGGCCGTGGTGGTGGTCAGCTCCCTATGCCTGCCTAGGTTGAGTGAGGGCAGCACAATTGCGTTCTTGTTGTTGAAGAAGCGACTGGCGGCCATAGGCATGTGCCAGGCGGAGCGATTGCCCTGGTGGGGCAGGACAGCAGACTTGGCCTGGTGCTGTTGTTGCTCCTTTT
Organism: Drosophila serrata; assembly: GCF_035046125.1. NCBI lineage: Eukaryota > Metazoa > Arthropoda > Insecta > Diptera > Drosophilidae > Drosophila > Drosophila serrata. The sequence goes on along the minus strand of NW_028257274.1, from coordinate 1,164,714 downwards.
GCTGCACCTGGGTTAGCTGAACGAAGCTGCGGTTGTTGAGCAATCCCCTGAAGCGTCGGTTGGTGTCCAGTACGTTTAGAATGGGCGGCATCCGCAGGCGGGCCGAGGACTGCGTCGTGGCCGAGATCGGCATCTGAGGTTGGTGCTGCTGGCTGCGTTGTCGTTTAAGAAGTTTTACAGAGACGGAGGTAACACGCAGATCCCTATCGAGCAAATCCACCAGTTTCTTTTGGCTGGGACGCAGATACGAGCGGGATACAGGCTGATGATGCCGCTGCTGTATCTCGGCCGTGGGCGTAAGGAAGCCATCCTCCGCCTCCTCATCGTCATCGTCGTCCAAGGAGTTAAGACTGAGATTGGACATCGAGTCTATGTCCTCCCTCGCCTGGCTATCGAAACTGTGGTGACGCATCGGACGCGTCCGACCTCCCAGCAAGCTAGGAAACTTGCGCTGCCAGTCGGCTATCTCGTTGCGCAGCTCCGGTTCCTGATCTGGCAGCGGCTCCTCCCCGCTCAGCAGTCGCTCCACCCGCTCCCAGTCCAGCAAATTTTTCTTAATGGCGTCGTCCGCCCACGGGATGGAGCCCACCGAGCTGCGATCGATACTACTCGAGGAGTACGGCACGTCCTGTAGGAATTCTGAGTCGTCCGCGTCCTGGTCCTGGTCGTCCTTGTCTGCTTCCACTGTCACATCCGCTTCGTTATTGTTTCCCTTATCCTCGATCCTGTCCTTGCAGATGGACGGATACAGCCCGCCGCCCTCATTGTCCTCCACTTCGGCTGTGGCATTATATCCGAGGTCCGCTGCGAAATAGAAGCGTCTGTCAGAGGACATCAAAACTGGATCCGCAAAACGAGCTAGACTCGTTCTGCCTTCGCTTGCGTTCCGCGCCGCTTCTTTCCGCACACGTAAATCCCCGTGAGTGTCCTGCGAATGTAGCTGTGGATGTGTTCCCCTCAAAATCGATGCCGCTAGAGGCGGCTAGAGACAATTGTTGTGTTGTGGCCCATTCCAGTTTGGCTTGTTATTTATTGTCCCTTTGTTTGTCCTGTTTTCACCACCAACAGAGCGCAGGTTCGGCGGTGTTGCCAACAGCTCGAAAAAGTAACGAATGCTTGATCAAGAAATGAGTAATTGAAGGCGGTTAGAAAATTATTTCGTTTATGGGGTACAATAATAAAATAATAATATGCTCGAGTATAAGCATTAAAAATAATTCCCATAAGTGATTTCAAGTTCTAGGTGCTGGACCAAGCATATTAGAATGAATTTTCTACCTATCGAAAGGATAAAGGATAGTATGACCAAATTTGAGTATCAACACCTCCGTGTCACGCAGTCGTCTACAAATAACTCATCTTCAATTCTCAATGTGGTTGCTTAAATAAAACAATTGTGTTATGGTTGGTTTATACAGAAACTATATCGGGTTACGCCAAAATCATATAACCAAATTATAAATAATTTTAAAGCCGGCCTCTCTGCATTCCCCGATATTTCTCGGCATTTGCGCTTGCTGCTGCCACGGGCACACTGCGGACACACTCCCAAAGAAAATCGAAACGAAACGAGTAGACGAAGGAATCGGAACAGGACTCGATTTGCCGGGTGTGTTAGGACATTGAGTGGCGAACGCTACTCATTGGGTAGTCGGCACAGCACGGAGCAACATGTGGCACGAGGCTCGCAAGCAGGAGCGCAAGATCCGCGGCCTGATCGTGGACTACCGCAAGCGAGCGGAGCGGCGTCAGTACTTTTACGACAAGATCCAGGCGGATCCCACGCAGTTCCTTCAGCTGCACGGTCGGCGCAGCAAAATCTATCTGGACCCCGCGGTGGCCGCCGCCGGCGATGGAGCCGCAATCATGCAAGTGATATTGAGTTGGAGCTTAAAACCCTCTATGTTCCAGGTTTTGGGTCTGCTGGGATGACTAAAAGTGTTTCCTCCCGTTTGCAGAGTGCCTTGGCAGGGTCAGCAGGATAACCTCATTGACCGTTTCGATGTGCGCGCTCATCTGGACCATATCCCGGCCGTAACCAAGGGTGGTGGCGAAGGAGCAGAGGCGGATTCAGAGCTCACCGCCGAGGAGCGTCAGCTTAACTATGAGCGCTACCGTATTCTGGCTCAGAACGACTTTCTTAACGTCAGCGAGGATAAGTTCCTGCATCAGCTCTACCTGGAGGAGCAGTTTGGAGCTAATGCCCAGCTGGAGGCGGAACGCAATCTGGCCAAAAAGAAGCAGAAATCGGGGGGAGCCACCATAGGCTACTCGTATGATGATGCTAGTGATGCAGCCACCATTGGTCCTCAGCCCTTTGGGGCGGCCAGTTCGGTGGCAACTGCGGGAGGAGGATCAGCAGCAGCACCAGGAGTGATTTCCAAGGGCGACAAGGGGGAGGGCTCTGACGAATCCGATTCGGACATCGATATGGACGTGTCCATTGACATCGGTAAATTGGACACCGCCCAGGCCCACGAGCTTAACGCCTGCGGGCGAAATTACGGCATGAAGAGCAATGACTTCTTCTCACACTTGACCAAGGATGCAGATGAGGCGGATGCCTTGCGCATCGCCCGCGAAGAGGAACAGGAAAAGATGCTGCTGAGCGGACGCAAATCGCGCCGCGAGCGCCGGGCCCAAAAAGAGCGTAGGATTGCCAATAGACCCTTTAGTCCGCCGAGCTACGCAGCCAAGGAGGACAAGGACAAAAAGGCCGGCGGCAAGGGTAACGATAAGGACAAGGAGGAGGACAGCGACTCGAGGTCGCCTTCGCCAGCCGATGCGGGCCCTGAGAAGATCACCTATATTACCTCATTCGGTGGCGAGGACGAAATGCAGCCGCATTCCAAAATCACCATCAACCTGACAAAGCCTGGCCTGACGTTGGGTGAGTCCTGCATTAATGCAAGCAGCGGAGCGGCCAGTGCGTCTGCCGCCTCCTCGGTTTCTTATGCCCAAAAGGTAAAGGACAACCTAGACAAACTGAAGATGATGAATGAGTCGGCCAAGCGCAACAGGCGCCGCTCTCGTTCGTACTCCCGGTCTCGTTCCCGCTCAAGAAGTGGCTCTGCCTCCAGGAGTCGCAGTGGCAGTCGGAGGAGAAGTCGGCGGAGTCGCAGCTACCACAGAAGAAGCAGAACTCGCTCGCGTCGCCGGCGCAGATTCTACTCCAGATCAAGGTCTAGATCTAGGTCCCGGTCGAGATCCAGATCCCGCACCAGGTCTAGATCCAGGTCCCGTACCCGCTCGCGGTCTAGCTCGTGGAAGCGCTACAAGTCGCGCAGCCCTAGCTACAAGCGGTCCAGGAAGCGCTATTCCTACTCCTCGCGCAGCTCCAGTGGTAGCTCCTACAGGCGAAGAAGTCGCTCCCGCTCTCACTCCAAGAAGAAGGTCGCACCCATGTCTGCATCAACAATTGCCGGCTATTGCCTGAGCACCACAACTACTACGACCACATCTACAGTGAAGATGCTCCAGCAGCAGCAGCAGGCGCCTCTGGTCAAAGCTGCTCCTCCCATGATTAGCTATCCATTACCATCACGAGTTCTTAACTTAAACCAATCGGGGACAGCAAGCGCTCCCGCTCCAGTGCAACCGCAAGTAGTGGAGCCACCACCCCCGCCACTAAAGCGCTACTACGGGAGGAAGAGAGCAAATGATACGTCGTCCTCATCGTCGTCGGGGGCGGAGGCCAGCGAGGCCAGCGACAACGAGGATCTGCAGCAGCAGCAGTTGGGCAAAAGAGCTGAGGATTCCGATGAAATGGAAGTGGACACTGCGTAAGTTTGTGCTGCAGCTAGTGGTAAAGTAGAACCGCCAAAGAGTGATCCCCCGAAGGTGGTGGCCCTGACCAACGACTAATTCTATGCCCTCTCTGTTTCAGGTCAGAGCGCTCCCATGCTCTCCAGCCGGCCATGTCTTCATCGAGCAGCACGGGTAATCAAACAGGCAAATATAGTTCAGCTACCGAAACCAAAGTCAGTAAGCAAAGCCAAGTGTCTCATGCCCCACCCAACTGGAGTACACCACAAAATTCACGTCTCAGCCTTTCGCAATCCGCCATCCGCAATCCAAGCCAATGAGCAACATTCGGACCCAAGCAGGCAGCACCGTGTTTCTGTTCCATCCCCCGACTAGTGACGCTACCATCCCTGCCTGTTCTGTCTTTTTATTAATGCATTGCGTTCCATGTCCCTTCTTTCTGTTAATGCCACTACAACAGTCATTTCTCATATATGAAAGATGCTACAATGAAATCAAAGAGTGCATTTACCACCCCTTGATACTCACAACTGTTTGGATCTCTTGGATCCTGTTTATGCACGCCTTCTTTGTTCTGTTGCTATGCTGAAAAAAATTTAGCTAATGCGGCCTCTCGGCTGCGTGACCCAATCTAGTGAGCACTGAAAGTAGAAATAGTCATCCTTGCCATGAATCAACCTAGTACTTCTTGACCGTAGGCCTTGTCTTGGCCTCCACAGGCAATAAGATATCTTGGATGAACTCGTAAAATAATATTCATAGCATGAATGTTTTAAAAAAGGCAAGTCGATTGGCCAAACTGTAGGAAGACGGGTTACACCAAACACCTTATAATAAGATTTGTAACGCCAGAAGATGTACGCAATTACCACACAATGAAGGGTAATCTATTAATTTTTTTTAAGAGTTGTGCGCTTGATTGCAAATCTTTATGTATGGGCGTTATACACCTTGTTATTAAAATATATACGGTAGATCATGTACGTGTTGACCGATCCTAAATTCCCACCACACTTTCGACAGCCCGCCCCTGCTCCCCTTTATATCTCAACCTCGTTTCGAGCTTGCTAAATATCCACATCGTGACCTTTACAGGGCTCTGGACATCCGAGCAGTGGTGGTCGACCAAATTTGCGCGAGCGGCTTAAGCGAAAGATGCAGAACCTGCTAAACCGGCAATGTAAGCCCCTCGGAGTGTAGTGTGATGTTCACCAAGCGCCTTCTTTAAATCTTCGAAATGAAACACTAAAGTCCGAATTAATTGCAGATAAAGCTGACAAGCGGGCAGAAATTGAAAAAACGGAACGAGAGCGACTGCAGCAACAGGAGCGGGAGGACGAAATGCGAGAGCTGGCGCTAAAGCTGCGTCGGAGGTGAGTATCGTGGGTGTGGGTGGCTCTGGCGGCCAGTCCTCTCACATCACCATATTCACAGGCGTCGCGAGCTACGCCACAAATATGGCACGCCCTCCAGCGGAAAGCTCTCAGGCAGCGAGGCGGAATCGGTGGCATCGGAAAGCCAGCTGGCCAAGTCCTCTACCCGTCGCAGTCGGAGCAGGTCGCCAAGTCGCCGGCGCACTCCTCCCCCGGATCCGCACAGCAGGCGGAGCAGCAGCCGAACGGAACGTAGGCTACGGACAAGAACGCCTAGTCCCAGGTATAACCGGAGGCAGCGTTCGCGCTCCAGGAGCGGCAGCCGCGTGGAACGGAAACGTCGTTCCCACAGTCGCCGGCGCAGTGGCAGTCGGGATCGCCGTCGTTCACGCAGTCGGCGAAGTCAGTCCCGGCGAAGGAGGCAGCGGGACCGCAGCATTGAGCGAAATCGAGAGCGGGAACGGTACAGGCAGCAGTATCAACAGCAGCAGCACGAGCGGATGCGGGGACGTGATCGCGACAGAGAGGCGGACTACGGTCATGGCGGCAGCGGCAACAGCGGTTCGTCAAATCGAGGGCGCGTTGTTATCTCGGCCCCACCAAAGCTCAAGAAATTGGTCGACTATTGACCTGGCGTATTGCTGTGAAGGAGACTTTTTGTACTCACTTGATTAAACTCTTGATATTCGCTAGATTGTTTATAGCCATAGGACTATTTTCTAAAGCGTGTGCTGCGCTAACTGTTGATTTTGGCCAATAAAGTAATTTAAGCAATAGCAGATCCGATTTCTTTTCTGCGGATATCCTATCTTTATATGAATTTAAATTCGATTAAACCATTATAACTTGAGCATTTTTTGTGTAATCTTCTGAACTCTATATAATGGGATTAAAAAAATATATATTTATATTTGAAAAATTAAAATTAATATTTGTTTAAAGATTTCTTAATCCTAGAAAACTTTCTTAAAAGCATATGACTGTTTAACCGTTTTCATTTCAAAAACTTTTACTCGGTGCTCTTATCGATGGACTGCATTAGTTACCGCACGCTTTCGATGACGATAGCTATCCGATAGTTGTTTATGTAATTGACAACAGCTGTGCGAGAAGCATACTGGAATCATGTTAAATTCAACACTCCGCTGCTTTGCTGGAGTTTCCGCCCGAAACCTGAATCAACTAGCACCCACGATCAGCGGGCTGGGACAGATCTACTCCAGAGCCACCATGTCGCAGCAGGCAGGGCAGTATCCACCCATCGAGTCGGCCATGCGCAAGGCGCTGACCACAGAGCTGAAGCCGGTATTCCTAGAAGTCATTAACGAATCGCCGCAGCACAACGTGCCGAAGCGTTCGGAGTCCCACTTTCGGGTGTTTGTGGTCTCCGAAAAGTTCAATGACTTGTCCCTGATCAAGGTGCGTATGAAATCACCACGATTCATAGGTGGCTAATGAGTTTATATTGCCACAGCGCCATCGACTGGTCAACGATACTGTAAAGAACGCACTGGCAGCAGCTGGTTTCGAGTTCATGCACGCCCTTTCCATAGAAGCAAAGACGCCAAAGCAGTGGGAGCCGGAGCAGGAGCCGGAGAAGAGTCCTCCCTGTTTAGGTGGCCACGGAAAGTAAGCACTTATATGTACAGATTTATAATATTAAAACGCAAGTAACAAGAAAAAATTAATGTGGAATCACGGAATTTTGAAAGGGATTTGTAAGCTTAGCAAGTTTAAACCAAACTAATACACTGCTTGCTCCGCTACTACATTGCCTCCACCTGACGTCTGGCGGACAGGATGACGTCGTTGATGCCCACACCGTCGTAAGCGGCTCCGCAGAGCGTCAGTGGCAAGTTAAAGAACTTAATGTAGTTTCGAATGCTCTCCACGCGACGCTTGTGGCCTACCGTGTACTGCGGAATGCACTTGTGTAGCGTGTGGACGCGGCTGAACTTGGGCTCCTCGCTGATCTGCAAAATCTTCTGCACATGGCTAGTGGCCAGGTCGAGGATCTGCTTCTGACTGGGACGATCGCCGAACCATTGCTCAAACCAGTGGCCGCCCATCATCACGGTAAGCACCGTGTTCCCGCCCATATCGAAGCAGCAGCTGTCGAAGATGACGCCCAGAATGGGCAGCTTTTCAATGGGCGGCACCAGCAGACCGAATCCATCCTGCTTAAGGAGGTTGCCCTGGAACTGCAAGTTCACCACCACAACGTCCACGTAGGGAATCTCCATAAGCTCGGCGCACAGCGAGGGATGCTGCTGTTTTACCAGCGGTGCCAACTTGTGCGCTGGCAGCGCACTGACCACATGTTCTACCAGCACGTCCGCATCCTTGATCATCATCTGGGCGCCAGAGCTGTTGAAGGATAGGTTCCGACACTCGTTGCTTAGCTGCACGTTAACATCTCGCTCCACCAGATACTTTCGCATGGCGCGTGGCAGGATCTCCAGTCCACCCTGCAACCCATACATGGCCCACTTCTCTTGCAGTGCTTGAGTGTACAGCTTCGGCAGCCCTTGGGCGAACAGCCCCTCCTTGGTGTCTTTTGCCTTGTTGTTAAAGAGGGCAAAGAGGGTCCCCTTGAGCACACCGCCGTACTTCTGCTCTTTTTCAAAGAGCCCTTCCATTAAAAAGCGGACGCTAATCTCACGGGCGTTTCCCGCACAGATGCCGCAGATCATTGGGCTAATGGCGTAGTCGGCTATCTCCTTGCCAAACCGGCGCTCCACAAAGCTATAGATGCTCTCGTCTCCCGTCTTGGCCGGTGTGCTTTTGGTAAACAGATCCCGCAGCATCGCCTTGTAAAGCGGCTTGGTGAAGGGCGGCAGGACACCGAAGAGACCCTTGGGTCCATTTGGGAGCAGACACAGTTGCCCCTTGGCGTACAGCATCCTGTTGCGGGCTGCCACATGACTGCGCGGGATGGGCTTCACCGCCAGTTTAAGCTCCTCCACCAACTCCAAGGTATTGGCTCCTGGCTCTCCTACGGGCCTGATGGTGCGCGGTCCGCTCTCGAAGATGAAGTTGCCATCCTTGCGGTTCTCCGACCGCACCCAGCCACCGACCCGCGGTAAGGCCTCATAGATGGTCAGCGGCTTGCCAAAGCGTCGTAACAGATAGTAGCCGGCGGACAGGCCGCTTAATCCCGCGCCCAGCACAGCCGTCTTCATGTTCCCCCGCAGCTTCTGGTGTCTCCCGAATCCTGAAGCGGACTCGTACTAGTTATGAAGTAGAGTTAGGATTAGGATGACTTGCGAGGATCGGAGAAAAACTCAATGCCGGTATGTCAGACCAAATTAATAAAGCTTTTTATCCATCCGATAGTGGTTTTGGTATTTTTCCTATCGATACATCGTTAGTTATTTATTAAACACTGAGTTGTTGGTCTAAAATATTTTTATAAAAAATGTATAAATTTCAATGAAACTAAGTTTAAAAAAATGTTCTTAATAAATTTTCAGTCAGGCTTTTAGTGAAGCAATATCAATTATCGATAAATGCTTATGGAAAACTTAAAAACACTATCCGCACCTGGTCATATTGCATTCTGCGCTCTCCAATAATTCGTATTCTTAGTATTCCCTTAATTATTTTTTTAATGCGTATATTAAAAATACAAGTCAATCGTGAATTAACATATTGAATCACCATGCGACCCGACAACCTGAACAATATTTTCCAAGTGCCTGGTGGATCAGCACTTGACTCAACCACTGATAATAATTCGGTAATGTAGATAAATGTTATAATATATATTTAACAAGAAAGGAAGCTAACTTCGGCACGCCGAAGTTTATATACCCATGCAGATAGAACTTCGATGACTAGGAATCAATACAATATTAATTTTATATATATGTACATATATACATGTTAAAAAACAATGCAGTAATGCCCTCTTTCATTTCATTCATCTATTCCAGAGCTCGCAAATAACTGTCGACCGATTTTTTTCTTGCGCTCTCGTTGCGAGCACAACCGAAAAAGTTCATACTCTCTCGCTCTCGCTCTGAGCAAGAGACTCTTGCTGTATTCTTTTAGGTTTTCTGTTGAACGTTTTTCGTTGAGCTCTTTGTGTGTCGCTCTTTCAATGAGCATTGCCTAAAGAGCGAAACGAGAAACGCTCGCACAATGAGAGTCAGCAAAAGACCGATTGACCGAAAAACTCAACGCAAACGGTCTTTGCATTTACTCACACACACTCAATTCACGATCGCAATACAGACGCTTACTGTATGTACAGTTATAAATTCACAGCTTTGCATTTTTCCTCTATATCAAACGATCGTTTGTATGGCAGCTATGTACGTATGTATATAATATAGTCCGATTTTCATTAAATTTTACACAAAATTGTAGAATAATTAAATCGGCTATATCTCAAATTTGATCTGTTGAAAACTGAAAATGTTAGAATTTTTTTGTAAAAATTTTTCGATCATTCCTATGGCAACTATATGATATAGTTGTCCGATTCGGCCCGTTCCGACATACGAGTGAGACTCGGCTGTTGATGCTGATCAAGAATATATATACTTTATATGGTCGGAGGTGCCATCTTCACTGAGTTGCAACCTTCTGACTGAAGTTTTAATACTCTGCAAGGTATAAAAACCTCTTGATTTAAGTTTGAATAGCAAAAAATGTATATTGTTCATATTTACACTACTGTTCAAAATAATAATTACATACACGCGTATGACGATTGTTTGAAACTTCCTTAAATTGTTTTAATAAGCTTCAGGAAATGGTCTAATTAATTTTTTAGTTTTTCAACTTATTAGCGATAACAAAAATATAAAAGTGGGTTTGTTAAAAATAATAAGTTCAGTAATTATTCTAAGCTTACAACTTGAATTTTATTGATATTTCAGGAGAGTAGCGATTCGGATATGGAAGTACTGGATAGTGCAAGTGGCGATCAAAATCGCATTGTTCAGGGTCTTAAAAAATCTATTAAGCGGAAACAGAAAAAAATCCACGATTTGACTGCAAAGTTGATAATATCTGAAAATAATTTAGCATGTGAAAAGGAAAAGACCAAGGATAAGGAGGATGTAATTAAATCATTGAAATTATCAATCGATGCAATTAAAGATAACTTTGGTCAAAGCTTAAAAAAAATTGACTGCGATCTGCATGAAACTAAAATTGACGAATTGAATGCCAACATTGAAATATTGGAATGTAAACTTAAGAATAGAAACCAAAAAATCGCCGAATTGGAAGATAAAATGGAAAAATACGAAACAAATCTAAAAGAGAAATCTGGGCTTATCGCCGAGCTGGAATCCGTAATCAAGATAGCTGAAGACTCAGCTTTGGAAGATATAAGAACTAAAGCGGAGAAAGATGAACAGATCGCCAAGCTTGAATCTCAAGCTAAAGTGGATGCATCCATGATAAAGAAACTCAATGACAAACTCTCTACGTTCACTCTAAAAGTTGAGCCCAGTGATGACTCAAGGGAGACAATGATCTACCTTAACTGCACTAAAATGACTTCAATTCAATTTGTCAAACTTCCTAAACTTAGTTTTGCGGCAGTTTTTGAGGATCTCCCATCAGCCGGTCCTGGTTGGATGCTCATACAGCGTCGAATCGATGGAAGCGTCGTACCTCTCCCCGGTTATCGTTGCTCGGAGTATTTTAATGGATTTGGTGACCTTAGTAGAGAGTTCTGGCTTGGCTATGAAAAATTACATATCCTGACTACAAATCAGAGACATGAATTATATATTGAACTTGTTGATTTTGATAATGCGACAGCTTACGCTCGATATGATCACTTTGAGGTTGGCAGCGACAAAGAACACTACGCTTTGAAGAAACTTGGTCAATACTCTGGAAGTGCTGGCGATTACTTGACTTTGACTTCTTCATGCCAACAATTTGTGGTTGATAAGAATGAAGATATCCCTCCATATGAAATGATGGACTACGGATGGTGGGAAAATACTCTATGGTAAGAATAATAAAACATATTATTAGGGATATCTCAGAAATTAGTTCCTGATTATAATATATGCCAATAATTATTTAACATATTAGATTATGACTTTACTAAATATTACAACTATATTTTATTATTTTTTAGCAATTTGAATGGAAAGTACTACGGTTATAAAAAAGTACTGGAGTCTCCTGATGGCATTTGGTGGGGTACCTGGAATATGGGGAAACGACATTCTCTTAAATCCTGTAAGATGTTAATACGGCCAAGGCCATAGCAGGATCTGTCAATAACATTTCCATAAAACTCATTTATTCCTATTCCATGAAAATATGCAAGTAAGAACAAATACCATATGAAGTACAGCATTTTTAGTAAGCATTAAATATTTTTCTAGGTATTTTAAAATAATTTATAAAATGTGGCAAACACTTAATTCTAGGCTTTGTTATTATTATTTATTTACTGTTATTCCCAAAGGCTTGCCATATGCCACATACGCCGCGTGTGCACCGCCTTTAGCAATAGATGTGCCACTGCCACACACGCACACCACCAACCAGAGTCATTCATAGTGAATGGGTTTTGGCGCCAGTTCTAATGAATCGAACACGGAGTCGTCCAGTGGTCCATGGAACCGCGACACCGCGGTACCGCAACATTCCGAAAAAGTTAAAAAGCTCGAAAGGCGAGCTTGGGCCAACCGTATCCACACATCCGTATTTGTATCCCTCATCGGTATTGTCGCCGAGTTGCAAGTCGTCGGAGTCGACAGCGCGCAGAATTGTATACGCTGCTGACGAGAAAGGTTGGTTCCATTGGCCGGAGCGCGTCGCGACTGTGCCTAACTGAGTGTGTGCTTATATATGTGTTGGGAAAACTGCCTTTACATACACACACCCACACAGACATGGAGGCAGGAAAGTAACAAATTTTGCAAACTGCGTTTTCGGCCAATTATAGTGTACGAATTTGGAAAAAAAAACATGAACGGCATAAGCGCTCCAAGTCCAGGCAATTATCGTGGAAATTGTGCAAAAATTCGGTATCCGTTAAGCACGGGCTTGAGTGAATGAAAGAAAATGTGAAAATGTGCGACGACACACATACACACAGGAAATTCAATTAAAAAATAGCATGTTCAAGCATGCTTGTGCGTGTGTGTGTGTGTGTGTGTGTGGAATAATTAAAGTGATGGCAATAAAGTTAGCCATTTTCGACATGATATGCAAGGCCTGAAAGTAGGCTATGGAAATTTAAAAGAGACTTTTTTCCGAGCTGTTTAAGGGAACTGCTGCTGCAGGTTTTCATTTAAAGGATACAACATAGTGACACACACACACACACACACATGCGCATAGATACGGCACAGTGAGCCAGTTTTTCAGTTGCGAACGAACGCACAAAACGAGCACACACCACAGCACCAGCACCAGTACCATACCACCAAAAGTCCCCCAAAAAAACGAAGGGACCCGATGATAAAGTCGATGTTCCAGACCGGAGATACACTTGTATCGTTCGGGACCCCCTGCCTTGTCATCGTCAATGTTATTTTTGTTGTTTCCTACTCGCTGTCCGCCTCTGCCTTCGTGTGTTACGAGTATATGTGTGTCAGTCAGTCACTGCCCGAGTTCCTTCGTGTGTCCCTTTATGTATGTGTGTGTGTGTGTGTGTGTGTGTGTGCGTGGGCCAGGAGTAGATACGCAGATACCTACAAAGCTATCCAATATCCACTGGCATATACTGGCAGCCCAGGCGAGTTCAATGCGCGGCCAGGACTAGAGCTGAGCTCTGTTTACATTTCCCCTTTGGAGCCGCTCGCTCACATTGCTGCCCCTCCCTGGCCCTGCCCCTTTTCCCAGAACGTTAGCGTGCTGCGGGAAATTGTGTCGCCCGCTTATTTATTATGGAAATGCAACTTTGATTTAACTAGGCATTTGTCCTGCTTCCATTGTTTGCAATCGCATTAGGAAGCTTGTTAAGGTCCTATGTTCTTAGCAGCTGTGTGTGTGTGTGTGTGTGTGTGTGTGTGTGTGCTGGGTGCTTACCGTGCTATGTGCGTGCGTGTGTGTGCGATAGGACACGAAGGAAAACTAAAAACTAGGGCAGTGTGTTTCCGTTTCAACGACATGCCGCAGGCAAAAGGACGAAGCCCCAGGCCCCAGGACAGCAAAGCCCCGCTAACTTGCATAGTTAACTAACATTAAAATACAAATTGTGATTTCTGAGGCATAGTTTCAGAACTTGAGAGTAATATCGAGACTCAGAATTGTAATATTAGTAGCAATATTTTAAAATTGCCTAGAATTCGGTTCCACAGTGCGTATGCTTAACAAAAATCCATGTGCGACGGTTTGCTGGCCACGAAAAAGCTTTCACCCCACGACCATTTTCGGAATCATTCCAAAGCGCAGAAGCCTACCCGCAGCCAGAAAATGAGAGAGAAAATTCTCAAAGCCAGCGAGAACTGAGAATAGGAAGAGAGAAAGGCAAATAGAGAGAAAGAAAGGGGGATGGAAAAATAGAGAGGGAAAGAGCTGGGCTTCTCAACTGCTGATTTTGCTTTGAAGTTTGCTTCGCGTCTTTATTTATTTATTTACTTGGCCGCCTTGTTCTTCCTGACGTATTTGTTTTTAGAAAAAGCAAAGAGATAAATAAGAATAAAATTAAATACTAATGTGAAAGACATTCCGTGAAAATTGTAAATGATAAACCAAAAGCAGTGGTAGCAGTCCCAAAACAAAATACAAATATATAAAGATTTTTAAAGCATTAAATAACATTGACAAATGTCGCCGGTCGTAAAGAAATTAAAATGAAAATAATGATGACAGCAGAATAACTAAAAAAAATTTGAATATATATAATTAATTAACCCTGCCGGTCGCCGGTGCGAAGCCAATTTATATAATATTTAATATATCGCTCGAAACCACAAATAAATCTTTTGCAGCTTAACACATTTGTGAAATTGTGAAGGGAACATGAGGAGCAGTGTGATTAAACGGAATTTCTTATCTAATTAAGTTCAAATGCAACTTTAACTACAAATTCAAATTCAAAAGCAAAACTATCGATCAAAATTACAAAGTACGAGCAAACAAAACACAATCCAAACGCACAATGAAACTGATAACGCCCGTATAAACACCATGCAAGTGAGCTTTGAAATTCGAGTAGCAACTATGAAATAACCGGAAAAAAGCCCCGAACAGCAACAAAGGAAAACGCAAGCCAGAAGAATTCACCTTGCCACGTGCAACAGCAGCTGCAACAACCACAAATCGTCTACACATTGATGTGCGATTTGAGCGTGTGAATGTTGGCAGCCCTGGAGCCCTGCCTCGGTGGTTTAGCCAGTACTAGGTGAGTAGTCCCGCCCGCCAGTAGTTTGCACACACATCCACCAAGCCCGATTGCCACAACAATCCAAATCCACCAATCCGAAATCGAATTACACACACACACACACCCTTTTCCGTAAGGAAAGCGAATATGAAAACGGATAGCCGGCGGAAATCAATCACAACTTTCACAACAACCACGACAACCACAACGCGTCCAACGCCAACAACTACACTGGGTCCTCCCATCGGAAAAGCGATCCATCCAACATGGCCAGCTGGTGTCCGAATTGTCACGAACTGCCACCGTTCTATCCACCCATCACGCCAAAGGTAAAGCCCTTGATGTCTTACGTGAATCCCAAAAATACTCGTAAAAATGACGCGCTTGCGAAGAGTCAATCAGTTCGTAGAACTCTCGTTCACTACACTCAATACAGCTCGTCTGTCAATCAATCAATCAATCAATCCATTAATCGAGCTAACGATTACACATTATCACCTCGTTTTGCATATAGAAAACGTTTTTAATGATCTTTTCCACTGGCTCTTGGCCTCTGTCCTTATCAATTTGTATTGCATTTAGAGCTCATTTTAAAGATCTTTGAATCAGTCACATACAAGCTCATAAACATATTGCAGTTATTTGTATACAAATCAATGAGGTATTAATCTCTCTCTATCAACTATTTATAAAGGTTGCTTACCTTCATTAACAAGGCTTATGCTATTTAAATTATAATATATTAGGATAAGTAATTAATTATTTAGGAGGTATTACATAATATTAAGAACTATTGGTGTAGGTATACTAACAATACGCAGTCTTATCTTTTTGGTTAGTTTTTCTCCTAAATAAATTATTACGCCTACTAAGTCTTATTTCTTTAAGAAGGTTTTATAAAATGCAGAAAGATCGTACAAGAAATCATTTAATTTCCCTTAAAAAGTTGATTTAAATTGTATAAAGCAATCATAGTATTATACATTATTTATTAATAACTTTATTGTTTATTAGGTTTCCTTTTACTTCTCTTGTACAAACTATATATATGTATATTATATTAGCCATATGATTTTCCTAAGCTCCCTTTACTATTCATTTCGAATTCGTTTCGCTTCATTTAATAAATGGGATTTCCATCGCTTGGCGCCCATCCATTCATCTAGCAATTCAACCCTTCGCAGTGGCTCGCGTGACCTTTGAGAATGTGGCACACCGAGCGCAGAACGCCGACCATTGGACACGGCACTCACTCACTACTCACTACTGACCACCGACCAAGTGCAGCCTAAGCCCTCTGGCCTTGGCCAGTGTCCAATGGTCAGAATGGAGGGGCTGCCAGCCGGCGGTGGTGGCCGGCAATCAACGGACCCAATCAGCGGGCCAAGTGCTGGCCATAAATTGCTCAAAAAGTCGAAGGGTATTTGTCAGCTTCGTCAGTTGTCAGCTCTCCGTCTCCGTTTTTGTGTCTTGTTCTGCTCGAGCGTTTCGCTTTGACGGACATGCGTCAAGATAGGGCTGGTCAGGGGCTCGCCCACGCCCCCGAAAATCGATAGTTCGCAATGTAAATTATTATCAAGCCACTGCCTATGCCGCCGACTGCCGCCGTGTGACTTCATCCGTTAGATTGGTGTCCGCCACTACCTCCCAACCTGATCCCGCCGGAATGACAGTGAAATCGGCCTGGCGGCATAATTTATATCTTTCGCTATCGCTACCACCCGCATTCATTAGTCGCCTGTCCCAGCTGACTTGGCCCAGTAGTATAGTATCTTTGGGCCAGCTAAGGCGACTTGGTCGAATAAAAGCCATCCATGACTCTCGGAGTCTCGGGGGCTCAGTGGCAGGTTATAAATAATTCATTCATTCAACGTCGGCAACTGCATTTTCGCTTGGATCGATGAAAGCGCTGGGAAATTAATCCAAACACACAAACAGGCAAGACCCGTGTAATATTAAGGAAACATGTCCGTGTGTTTGTTCGAATGAAACGCGATGACACTCTAAAATTCTTAACAATTTCGTTAGTGTAAAGAGTTTGTCGTTCCCAATAACAAATTATGGGTTGGATGTGTAAACATAATTGACTTAATGGTTTGTGTATTTGCATTATCCTTAAAGAGTTATTTTTTTAGAGGTGGAATGTATTTTTAAAACCTTTGAAGGAATACTTTAAGTTGTAAGCCACTTCTTTATTTTTGGCTAATTCTATTCTGATTCATTGTAAATTTGAAGGTTTTCGAAAAATATTACGTATACGCCTCATTAGCCCTCAACTGCGAAGTGATTAAAAGTAGTATTGACATCATAAATATTTATACTTACAAATTATTTATTTATTTATTTTATACTAAAGATTCTCAAACGAGGAAAAACCCTTTGACTTTCACTTTGCATATAAAATATTAGAAATATTGCGCATTCGCCATGGTAGCCCATAAATTCAAGGTGAATCTTACTTAAAAATAGTCAACAAAATTGAATTGAATAACAATTTTTCTCTTCTTCGCTATTTATAATTGCGTAAATGCAATGAAGCGAAGAACCTAACCGCCCAAGCATTGAAAGAGAAAAAAAACCAGAGAAAATAGAAACTGAAATAAAAACTATAAATAATGTGCACGCCGTTGGCTTATGATGATAATGTTGAGGATGAGGCTGTGGCTGAGGGATGCCGACGTGATGTGAGGGCCAAGGGATGATGAGCAATTATGGCTAGTGGAAATAGTGGCATGTGCTAACAAACTGGGCCAACTTGTTACCACGGCTGCCCCCGCAGGAAACAGCAAACAAAGCGCGTAAATTATGAAACGACAGCTAACTGGCGGCAGCATGGCGTGACTCGCCGGAGTTAACTGTAGCAGTAACCGTTAACCTTCCACCTTCCACCGCCCACTAACTGGCACCCAGCCCCACCCTCACCCTCACCCTCACCCCCCCAAACCCCCGTTCGGGGGGCTAGTGTTGCCCGGGGACCGTGGGGTCACACAAAAAAGGAATGCAAAAAGAGAGACACAAACAAAAATGTATAGAAGCGAACTCATAATTTATTTATTTATATTCGGCCTGCCGTTGTTTTTCTTGTTGTAACAATAATTCATTGTTGGCAACAAAAACACACAGGCACACTCACACACACACGTGCAAAAAGTTCTTTAATGTGCCACATAGCTGCCCTTGCCAAGGGTACTTCCAACATTAGCAAGCATCCTGAATTACCCCATAATGTAGAGTATTTAACGAAACCTTGTTAATTGAACATAAAAAAAAAAACTTAATTCAGGAAGCCGATGTATATATACCTTTGCAGTTTGCTATTTACGTCTTAACTAAGCTTAATTCGGCTTCTTTAAATATTTATTTATATATGATATTTTTATATGACAAATTTAGCGACCTATCAAAATTTAAAAAACTCATAACTCATTAGTTTAACAAATCTGCATACCCAATTTACAATTTAAAAAAATTTAACATTTTGCCGATTTTTGATAATAATTTTACGATGTAAACCCTTAAAAAATTTTGAAATTTTCCAAAAATTTTAAAAATTTATTTTTCTGCCGGAGATGTCTAGATCTAATCGGCTGTTCATGCTTATTAGGAATATATATGATTTATAGGGTCGGAAACGACTACTTCATTGCGTTTTAAGCTTCTGACTAAAATTATAGTACCCTAGTACCCATTATTTAAGTATAAGCTAAGACTATATCAATTTATTTAAGCACATGTAATTATGTATATAATAAATACTTAAAATCCCAGCTGTGTCTGGCATTAGTTATAAACCTAAAGTTAGGGTATATCCTCTTTATTCCAATACTCTATTCAATTTTCATTGTCTTGACGCTGCCTTTTAATTAAATTCAAGTTTGTCGCCTGCCCTGACACTTTTGGCGGTCAGCCGAGAAGGCGTATTCCCGTAGAGCCTCCCAGCCGCAATCTGCAATCCGCCGGAGAGCGGGAGATATGGCGAGCGGCCCGGAGAGTGGGTGAGCTGGGCGGAGAGAGAACGAGCGAGTGGATGGGTCTTCGGCAGGAGATATATGTATGTAAATAGAAGCGTCAAGAGCCCGCGTACCGTCGTTGTCGTCGGCGGAGCAATTGGAAAGCGGCTCGTTCAGTTGGTGGACGCCAGTTGTGCGGTTCGCTCGGTGCCTCCTTTTTCACTCAGCTCGATTCCGGATCGCGTGCGTGTCCGCCTGGTCGCGTCGTGTGTGACATCCACCATTATAGAATAATATATTCGGTATCCAAACATATATACGGGAAGGGGGTGCCCGTGCCCGTGCCCGTGCCCCATTCCGCATCCCACACCGTGCATCCGTGTCCGTACCCGTTTCCATAGCCATAGCCATAGCCATATCCATATCTGTGCAAATTGCAAACACACATATGCGTGTGTGCCGTGATTCACCGAGTGCGTTGGCCTTTCCGGCTGTGAATTGTCCCCAGTTTGAGTTCCACAAGTCCCAAGTGAATGCAGGCGACAATAGCACCTTGAGTGGCCAGATCGGCAATAGATATAGATCGGAACCAAGAGGCCCATGCCCAGTGTAGATGGCCTTTGGCCGGTGTTATGAGAATTCTTTGTCGTCGCCGCCTTTGTCGTCGTCGTCGCCCGTGTCGCTGTGCGTGTGTCCGCCGAGGAGATCACTTTAAAAATAACAGATTTGTTTGATGCTATTTATAAAAGGCGGGCCAAGTTTTCGTTCCGTTTCGCATTGTGAGGCTCTTGGCACTTGGCTTTTGCCGTTCAGTGTTTAGCATTCGGATTTCGGTACCCATTCGCCTGCACTTGAATATCCATTCGATCAAGTGAATATCGTGGCAATATTATTAATAAATTAATTCGACGACGTGTGTGTGTGTCAGTGGCGCAATGTAAACAGCGAAAATGTCGAGCGATTTGATCGGCACGAATTTCAGCAGCACATTGACAAATGTAAGGAGGATGCATCTATAGTATCTAATCTAAATTAAGCCTAAAGTCTATATGAAAGTGGGGAAAAAATTAATTTTAATGAGTTTAAATCTATTCAATATAATTTTATATTTAATCTGAGTAGAGTTTGAATATAATTATACTTCTATGTGAAAATTATTTTATGTATTTCGAAACTAAAGAGATTGGTCTTGATAGTTGTGTTCAAGATTAAGTTTAAGTGATAAGAAATAATTAGAAAATCAATGATTACCCTTAACCAAATTTAAATTTATAAATATAAATGCATTCAAGTCTTTGGCATTCCTTCTTTTCCGTTTAGAAATTACATCTTTTGCGGCTAAATAAACTTAAGACTTTTATTTATGAACTCATTTTGCGCTAAGACTTCTCATAGTGGCACCCTTGGCCGGGCACAATTTTTGTTTACATTTGCCAGCGTCGCCAAGATGGGAAATATATGCTATAGACTATATAGTATCTATATAATTTTGTGTAGCGAGCGAGTGTGCCACCGTATATATTGAGAGAAAAAGGCATTCCGTCGATCCTAAATGTCAAGTGTATGACGTAAACATTGTTTCCGCCAGTTATTTGTATTTGTCGTATTGATTTATGCCAAGTTCGGTTAACAAATTGCAAAATAGCTAAAGCTAATTGGTTACCTTGTGTCCCGATCTTCTTCCAGGGGATGTCGGGGTGTGACCAAAGCACTGTCGAATCATTGGCCGACGATCCAACAGATTCACCATTCGACGCCGATGATTGTCTCAAGGTGCGCAAGTACTGGTGCTTTCTGCTGTCCAGCATCTTTACATTCCTTGCTGGCCTGCTCGTGGTGCTGCTATGGCGCGCCTTCGCCTTCATCTGCTGCCGGAAGGAGCCGGACCTGGGGCCCAACGATCCCAAGCAGAAGGAGCAGAAGGCCTCCCGCAACAAACAGGAGTTCGAGGGAACCTTTATGACAGAAGCGAAAGACTGGGCTGGGGAGCTTATCTCGGGTCAAACAACAACTGGTCGAATTTTGGTAAGTACCCATTGGCCATTCACTCTATTCACTATTTACCATTAACCATCCATCCATCATTTATGAATTTCTTTTGTTGGGGTCACTGGGTTTTCTTTGGCCGCGCATATGGTGGCATTAAAGCACTCGAAAAAATGGTTTACTAGTTTGTATAATATTAAAAGGAATTTGTACAACATTGATTTATGTTATGTATATATTTTTTAAATTAATAAAAGTGGGTTTGTGGGGAAAATACGTAAGATTTGTATAAAATCAAAGTTTTTATTTCTTTTGTAAATATTTATAATTTTCGAGGTGCCTGCCAAGCCTAATAAATTATTCAATGATCTGCTTTAGTTATTGCTAGTCATAGTCAAACACAATGTCCTTGTCCCTGGCTACAGCTGCGAAAGTTCACCCAAGAGCTAGGAGAGTGCTTTTGGTATTGCAATTGGCCAAGTTTCGAGCCATGTTGTTGCTGCTCCCACTTGCGTGTACAATTTGTTTGCGATTGCTGAATTCGGGCAGCCATTTCGTGTCAACAGCGGAAGCAGCAAAGTAAATGTGCCATTTCCATGTACAATAAATACATGAGCACAAATTGACTGAGAGGAGTGTGAAGGGTGGTCTTTTCCATTTCACTCTTACTTGCGGAGGAGGAATTAACTTCAATGGGCTCCAAGACCGATTGGAATCAGTGGTTTGTCCAAATATTACGCATACGTCATGGCGTACCGCCGCCCATCCATTACTGCGAGTTAGTTAATTACTCAAGCGAGCTTGGTGCCTATTTAGTGGGTCTTATTGGGGCATTTCGATAAGCATTTCTTGATTTGAAGTTGCCGACACTTTGGACGGAAACTTATCGTTTAGATATTTGCATTTGTCTGGGAAAAAGTTCTTGTGTAATCTATTCACAAACATGTAAATCCTCTGGTGATGTGTCGCAAATAATTTGGATAGAAAGTGCACAGGGAGAAACTAACTGGTTTTTATTGTTAATATAAAGTTTTAACCGATTGATTAAGAATATAATGATTTTGGGAATGCTTCGGAGGAATATTTAAAGGAAACTGATTTCATAAGTAATATTTACTAAGTAAACTTTGTTATTTCAAATGGAACTATAATCTTAAAAGTATTCAACTATTTTCATTTTTTAAAATGTTTATTTTCCTGACAAAAACCATAAATTTTCTACTTTATATACTCTAATCCTGGGTTAAAAGTAAAAGTTTGATGTCCTACAAAGCCAAGGAAAAAAGCAATCTTCGGCAGTCAAGGACACACCGCCTCTGTTCCGTAGTGCGAAAGGCTCTGGCCGATTGCAGAGGGGTCAAATGTTCAGCGTCCAGCCTTGGACCACGCACTATCCCGATCCCCGCAGCTGGCAGTTCAATGCTGCTGCCTCCTTGTCACAGGGACAATGGCAGGCACACAATTGCACAGCGGTCGAGCAGGACTATTGCCATGTTCACGACACTCCCTCGCCGCATGGTGCCCTGCGTCTGGCATGGCACATTTATCGATAGTTCCTTCCCTCTGCTCTTGCTGCTCGGAGCTAATAACGGAAAAAGAGGGATCCAAGAAATGATGTATGCATATGTTTGGGGCGTGTGCTTGTGTGTGTGTGGGTGGCAAAGGAACCACAACAAATAACAGTAAATAATATGGTAAATGCCAGGATAGCAGCCGCTTAAAAGGAAATGCCACAGGCAGGAAAATCGATGGAACAGCGCGCACATCCATATTCCCTTTCCCCGTCACCTTCCCCACCTCATTCCCATTTCCATTCCCAGTTCCATTTCCATTTCCACTTTCACCCTTGGCGCGGGGAGATTGTGAATGTTTATTACCAGGCCTAGAGTAGCTGTTTTTATATCCTTTCCAAGGGTACTATAATTTTAGTCAAAAGCTTGTAAAGCAGTGAAGAAGTCATTTCCGACCCTATAAATCATATATATTCTTGATCAGCATTAACAGCAGAATCAGTCTAGCCATATCTGGTCAAAAAATAAATTAAAAAAAATTTTTCAAAATCAGAAAATTTTATAAGGGGTTACATCATTAAAATTTGCAAAAATGGATAAAAATTTGAATTTCTTTAAATTTTAAATTGAGTATGCAGATTTATTAAACTACTTAAAACTAGCATAGGACAGCTTTCCGAATTGAAATTAATGCATTTTTGACTCAGTTATAAGTTTTTTAAACTTTGCTTAGTCGATGAAATCGTTGTTGATAAATATTGATAAATAGAATGCTCAAATTTGTAGCTTATTTATGATATTTTTCCCTTACGATTCAATAATTCAATTGCAAACTGCAAGGGTATGTATAACTTCGGCTTCCCTAAGTGAGTTAGTTAGTCTTTTATATTTGTAGTCCTGCGCTTTGGCAGCCAATTGGCTCCGCTGTTTGGTAGACAGCGTCGAGTTGCCTTTCTGTGGGCTGCAGCTGTTTTGGCAAGTCCTTTTGGCCCTTCCGTGTCCTATAGCTGTGCCTTTCCCTTTGTATTGTTTATCCTTGTTGTTGTGGTTGGCAAAATAAATGGCTTTGCCATTTGAATATTACACAATTTCGGAGGCTTTTGTTATTTTTTTTTTGGTCTACTTACATTTTCACTTTCACTGGTAATGGCACTCGCTGGTTTATCATTTGATTTCCCTCCGCTAGCTGCCGTTTTGATTTCATTGAACTATCTGTAACTCTAAGCGGATTAAAGCCATGCTGCTGCTGCTGGCACTAATTGGCTTTGGAATCCGCGCGACGCGACTCCAATGCGGAAGTCGGTTGCAACGGCTTAAAGCCAGCACTTATGGCCGCAACGCCCACATCCGATTGCACTTGGTCACGCCATAAATGCTGAGTGCTGGCAGAGCTGGTGCCACAGCGAAAGAGTTTTTCCATCTGCCCATAAAAAATATATATTTAAATTTTAACTGTAGCAGACAGAAATGGAATTAGTTTTTTAAGTGTTTCCCAGCACACACACTGGCAGGAAAAATGGAACAAATACATAAATATTTGGTTTCTGGTTTTGTAAAATAAAATAATATAAATATAAAGTCAGCTTTTGTGACTTTCGGTTTATGACTAAATATATATAAGAACTATTTCCTTAATTGCTAATGGTTTCCTTATTAAACTTCTTGTGGCTTTAATTACTTGATTTAAGTTATTTTTAAGTTTCCGAGCACAAGTACTTTATCCAAATTATTTTTTTGAAAACTTTTTATTTTCTTGCCGTGCATTTGCGGCCATTAAACTGACGTCCGCTTTTGTGGGCTCTCGGATTGATTGACCTATTCGCAGCATTATGGCCAGAACAAATCATGGCAGAGCTACGCGAAGAGGGGCAACAAATCGAATTGAAAATGTTATGAGTGGGACACGTGTTTTCTCGCCTCGTGACCCAGATTCCCAAGTTCGCTTTGCTGATGCAATTTGGTGGCAGCGGGACTTAAGTGCTTTTTTTTTCTTACCAAGAAAAACTCTGATGCTTGGCTGCTCTGCTGCTCCGCTGAGTGATTGACCCAGTTTTCACGCTTTCCAGCAACTTCATGGGCGGCAGGCGGTGTGCCGGAAATCTCCGCAGAGAGTGAAAGTGAAAGGGATGTCAAAAAGGTTGTCGCCATATTGAAAAGGACTTTGCATTTATTACCTCCCATGACCTGTCTATGACGTCAGATGAGGCTTGGACTTCATTAGGTTGGTGTCCTCCGACTCCGCCTCCGTCTACGTCTCCGTTTCCTGGGGATCAAGTCGGCTAATGAAAATGTCAGTTGCCTGACACCACATGACGTATACGCAATCCCAGCAACGTTGCGAACTCTTTGCAATTTACTTTAGAAATTCTTGTCTGGCTTCTGATATTAGCAAAGTTTCTCCGCTGCCCAAAAAAACTTTATTGCGCAACTAACAACTTTCTAAAAGGGGACTCCTGCCGGAGGAAGGGAGGTTCTGTGTGTAATTTGCATGCCAACAAAAGGCCGCAGAGCAAGAATAATGAGTAACCAGACCGGTCCGGGCCAAGACATTTCAATTTATGGCCCTAAGTAAATAGTTTGCGTGCCTGTTCCGTGCCAAATTTAGTTTTTCTCTAGTTCTCCTCTCTCGGGCTCTTCGCTTTCGATTATCCAAGTAATTACGAAACGATAGCACATCAGCTATTGCAATTACATTGCCATTAAGTACATATAACCAGATACAAATTTTGCATACAGCTACGAGGAAAATAAAAGTCATTTAAGCATATAGCAGAAATCCAAATATGAAAGATATATAGGCTTATTTTGGGCTTTATTTATGTTACAAATTTTTCTGTTAGAACATAAAATTATTAACTGAGTTGAAGGATTAACATATAACTTTTAAATAGCATAGTTTTTCCCATAAGAAACTATTCAAATATATATTTTAAATCAATTAAAAGATAGCATAGGTATTAATTCTTTATAAACTCTATCTTTTCAAACACAACTGTTTAAAGCCTGCCGGCTAAAGTTGAACTACCTTGATTGACCGCCATGAAACTGTTGTTTGTTGGCAAGAAGCCCTGACATTTAAGCAGCTTCCACCCAGAATTCTCACCCTCTGGTAATGCATTTCAATGGATGGCCGGTCGCATCCAAAATTACCTTGTAAAACTTTCATGACTGCCGCAGATTTATCAACGGGGCGCCTCAACTAATTGCCCAGCAACCGGCTGAGGCAAATGATCCGTGGCAAGAGTCCCAGTCCGAGTTCGAGTTTGAGTTCGAGTCCGGAATCCAAAAGTGTGCAATTAAAAATGCACATTACTGCGGTTTCCTCTTTCTCTCTCTCTCTGTGTCGCAGGGGCAATTTCCGATTATACTTTCTCCGGCTGGCGGCCTTTTCCTTTTTCCAATTTATTTCCCTTTCCTATTTTTTTTTTTTGGTAGGCTGTGAGTTCAATGGAGCGTTCGAATGTGGTTGTCATCTGACAAGGCCGTGATTTATGGAATTGAATTGTAGCAGCTGCTCCCAATTGGGTGGCTCCTGTGTATATATTGTTCATGGGTTTATTTCATAACAGCCAATGAATTTATGAGTTATGAAATGAACTTCACGTGGCCTTTAAACATAATAACTGCTGCTACATTTCGGTTACATATTTTATTAATTTTCAATGGGAGAAAATCAATAAAAGGTCAATAATTGCAAGTTCCTTTTTATACGCTTCCTTGCGTATAATAATTTTAGTTAAACGCTGTGAAGGAGTTATTTCCGACCCTATAAATTATATATATTCTTGATCAGCATTAACAGCCGAACATATTTACATTTTTTGAAAAAAGGAAAGGGGTAACATCGTGAATATTGTCAAAAATTTTAATTTTTTGAAATTTTAATTTGAGTATCGAAATTTGTTAGCATAATAAAAACTAACATAAGAGTGATTTTTGAATTAAAATTAATGCTCTTTTAGCTTGGTTATGAGTTTTTAAAATTTGATTTTTCGAAAAAGTTGTCATAGAAAAATTTATGATCGATTTCCGATTCGATCCTATAATTCAATTGAAATTCAATCACTAGGAATTAATGCTATATATATTATTAAAATTTAGGTTAAAAAGCAATAAAGTAATGTCAGCTTTCATTTCATTCACCTATACATTTTATATTTACAGCTATACATTCACAGTTTTACATTTTTGTCTATTTTAACGATCAATTGTATAGCAGCCCGATATTCATAAAACCTTACACAAAATTCTGGATTTATTTTTAATGGTTATATCTCAAATTTGATGAAAATCTGCTGAAAACTGAAAAAGTTGTAATATTTTCCCCTAAAATTGTCCGATTGTTCCTATGGCAGTTATATACATATATATATATATATATAGTCACCGATTCGCCATGCTCCGACTTATACACCAATAAAATTATATAGAAGAATAACTCCATAGTTTTACTCAAATAGCTTTCTCTTAAATGAGTTCCAAAACAATCTCACACATCTGTGCATATGATTCCCAACTGGTTTTAACATCCCCGGAACGAAGTGACTGCTGCCGGCCAAGTCTCAGATATGTGTTGTGTTACAAAAGTTGCAAGTCATTGTTTATAAGTGTTCAAAGTTAGTAACTGATAATACATATTAACTGGTCATAGATACTTATTGATCATAGTTACTTACTGGTCAGAGATACTTACTGTTCATAAATACTTCCTGGCCAAAGTTAATTGCTGCTCATTGATACTTACTGATCATAGTTACTTACTGGTCATAGTTACTTACTGGTCATAGATACTTACTGTTCAGAGTTAATTACTGATAAAACTTATATAAATCGTCCGATTGTTCCTATGCCAGTTATATATATGTATATATATAGTCCTCCGATTCGCCATGCTCCGACTTATACACCAGTAAAATTATATAGAAGAATAACTCCATAGTTTCACTCAAATAGCTTTCTCTTAAATGTGTTCCAAAACAATCTCACACATCTGTGCATATGATTCCCAACTGGTTTTAACATCCCCGGAACGAAGTGACTGCTGCCGGCCAAGTCTCAGATATGTGTTGTGTTACAAAAGTTGCAAGTCATTGTTTATAAATGTTCAAAGTTAGTAACTGATAATACATACTTACTGGTTATAGATACTTACTGATCATAGTTACTTACTGGTCATAGATACTTACTGTTCAGATTTACTTACTGTTCATAAATACTTCCTGGCCAAAGTTAATTGCTGCTCATTGATACTTACTGATCATAGTTACTTACTGGTCATAGTTACTTACTGGTCATAGATACTTACTGTTCAGAGTTAATTACTGATAAAACTTATATAAATCGTCCGATTGTTCCTATGCCAGTTATATATATGTATATATATAGTCCTCCGATTCGCCATGCTCCGACCTATACACCAGTAAAATTATATAGAAGAATAACTCCATAGTTTCACTCAAATAGCTTTCTCTTAAATGTGTTCCAAAACAATCTCACACATCTGTGCATATGATTCCCAACTGGTTTTAACATCCCCGGAACGAAGTGACTGCTGCCGGCCAAGTCTCAGATATGTGTTGTGTTACAAAAGTTGCAAGTCATTGTTTATAAGTGTTCAAAGTTAGTAACTGATAATACATATTAACTGGTCATAGATACTTATTGATCATAGTTACTTACTGGTCATAGATACTTACTGTTCAGATTTACTTACTGTTCATAAATACTTCCTGGCCAAAGTTAATTGCTGCTCATTGATACTTACTGATCATAGTTACTTACTGGTCATAGTTACTTACTGGTCATAGATACTTACTGTTCAGAGTTAATTACTGATAAAACTTATATAAATCGTCCGATTGTTCCTATGCCAGCTATATATATGTATATATATAGTCCACCGATTCGCCATGCTCCGACTTATACACCAGTAAAATTATATAGAAATTTTACTCCATAGTTTCATTCAAATAGCTTTCTCTAAAAAGTGTTCCAAAACAATCTCGTACATCTGTGCATATGATTCCCAACTGGTTTTAACATCCCCGGAACGAAGTGACTGCTGCCGTCCAAGTCTCAGATATGTGTTGTGAAACAAAAGTTGCAAGTCATTGTTTATAAGTGTTCAAAGTTAGTGACCGATAATACATAATTACTGGTTATAGATTCTTACTGGTCATAGATACTTACTGTTCAGATTTACTTACTGTTCATATTTACTTCCTGATCAAAGTTACTTAACGGTTATAGTTAATTACTGGTTAATAATTGACAAAAATTATAATACCCTGCAAGGATATAAATACTTCGTTGACTTACTTGCTATCTATACTTTTTACTCATCGTATCTTCTTTAAATATCGATTTTCCATTTATTTTCTTTTCATTTCATTATCATATCGAAATTACATTATAGAAATATATAATAAATCTTCCATTTATCTTTCAGGTCGTACTCGTATTTATACTCAGCATCGCATCCCTCATTATCTACTTTGTTGATGCATCTAGCGAAGAAGTCGAAAGATGCCAAAAGTGGAGTAATAACATTACTCAACAGATCGATCTCGCATTCAATATATTTTTTATGGTTTACTTTTTTATACGAGTAAGTTAAACACTGGCAGACAGACAGACGCACACACTGAGTTGATTTAACGAATTATTTGAATCAATTGGAGTTGGAGCGATGATTTATGGTTTACACAAGAAAATTCTTAAACAATCTTTCGTTTTTCCTTTCGTTCTTTCAATCTGACAATCTCCTTACAGTTCATAGCGGCGTCCGATAAGCTTTGGTTTATGTTAGAAATGTACAGTTTTGTAGATTATTTTACAATACCCCCGTCCTTCGTATCAATATATTTAGATCGAACATGGATCGGTAAGCGAAACAAATCCCTATTAAATTATCCTAATACTATGAAATTCCAAACCAATCCAAACAATTATATGCATACAAATCGGTGTTGATCAATTGATTGGAATGCAATCAGATACCAAAGACTCCCATTTTCCCGCACACACAATTAATATGCCTCACACACACACGCTAAGACGAGTCCTGATCGATTTGTATGCATGCAATGTGCCTTACTCTACATTAGACATCGAGGTGCGAGCCTTTGATTACATTGAGTGTGTATTATCGTGAACAGGTCTTCGATTTCTTCGAGCGCTACGTCTCATGACTGTTCCAGATATTTTACAATATTTAAACGTACTAAAAACATCGAGCTCCATACGCTTGGCTCAACTAGTATCAATTTTTATATCCGTGTGGTTAACAGCAGCGGGCATTATACATCTGGTATGTAGAAACACACACTACACACATTAATCCCTAATCGGGATCGGGTGTGCCTGCTTGGGTGAGTGCCTCTGTGGCAAGAGTGCAGTGCGTGCAAGAGAGCCAGTTCCAAAATATCACGTATACGCCACGTTGCAGTCTGGCACAGAGACCGCCTGTGGGCACGCCCGATGCCACACTATATCTGTCCATATATATGTTTTTATACATATATGTATGCGCCAGGATGTGTTTATAGAAGTGTCCAAAAGTAGAGTTGATGATGATAAAATTGCATTTGCATTTACTTAAAATTTAGCTGGAGAACTCTGGCGATCCGCTGGATTTTAATAATGCTCATCGTTTATCGTATTGGACCTGTGTCTATTTCCTAATTGTGACCATGTCAACGGTAGGATATGGTGACGTTTACTGTGAGACTGTCCTGGGAAGAACATTTCTCGTGTTCTTTCTGCTCGTCGGCTTGGTAAGTTCGCAAAAGCAACGCTCACAAAAATATCAAATTTAACAAAATAACTCCGACAAAAAAGAAATACACATAGGTCTTAGCCTTGTTTTAGTTTTAACCAAGTATATACCATATATATCTTATATATTATACAGATGTAGCCAATGTTTTCTCTCTCTCCATTTCTGTCCGCCTCGATGCCCATTGAGTTTAGGCCAAGCCACAGCGGGGTTGCAAGTGCTGAAGTGCTGAAAAGTGTGTGAATGATTTAAGTTTTGGTTGCCTTGCCGCCTAATCTACTTATTAGTCCAGTACGAGTACAGTACAGTACAGTACAGTACAGTATAGTACAAGCGCAAGTACAGTTGTGCTCAGAATAATAGTTGAGTAGCCAGAGCGATACAAGTACCAGTATCCATGTACTAGCCGATAGTATAATCAATATACTCAATACTCGATACTGAATTCGAACTCTCTTAGACGTAACATTATAGAGTAACCATGCGTTGACCCCGTTGCCCCTTGACCCCCCTCTCTCTCTATCTGTCTTACGTAACAATAGACTTAATACTCAAAATACATTTGTTAATTGCATTTCTACTATGTACATGCCACGTTTATGTAAATACATAGAACGACTTAATACCGCTGCACAAGTTTTGAATTATGAAAATACTTTATTTGAGGCCTTGCGGCCGCGTTTCGTATTTGCGTTTATCCTCCTCCAAAAAAAATTTCGTTAGCTTAACTCATCACCCAAGCTTAACGCGTTTTCTTTACCTTTACACCCACATGACCACATATCGACGGAGGCATATCCACCCGATATCCGCCAGATACGATACTATACTATATATACACGAGGGTCGTCAGTAGCCTGAGGCCCTCGATTCATCCTTTCACGCAGCCCATCCGATAATCTCGATACTTATGCATGCAGTTACCTTAATTCACTTTTCAGTTGAAACTTTCGATTTGATTTGGTTTTTGTAATGGAAGATTTTGTAGAAAAACCGAACACCAGAAGAAATACCCACAATCAACACCATACACACACAGCCAAGAGTCAGGGCCCCGAGCAGGGATATATTCCGGTGTATCAGACCAGGAGGAGCCTTACCACATATATATATTCGTACTTGTTATAACCAAAATTAATGTTATGCATGCTTTAATGCTGGCTGCCGCATATTTATGTAACCAAAAACCAAAGGACCGAACCAGAAATGCTTTAGGTTTTAGCTATTCTTTTGGGTGTGAATGTCCTGTCCTGACTTCGTACCCATTAAAGAGTGATTCGTTTTTTTTTTTGCGATACATAATGTTAATAATGTTAACAACTAGACTAAGCCTAAGACACAATCACAAACTTATATCTCTTTTCTGAATTGATTTTTGTGTTAATCTCGTGTATGATGGAATATTTTAGGCAATGTTTGCCAGCAGTATACCGGAGATAATTGAACTCGTCGGTAGTGGCAATAAGTATGGCGGTGAACTGAAAAGAGAACACGGAAAGAGGTAGTCTATATAAAACCATAATAAACCCAACAACAAAAAAAAATAAAAATAAATATACATAAACGCATTTGATGTGAAAAACACCAAGCTACATTCTTAAAAATAATCCACAAAAAAATTATAAATTGCAATAAACCTAAAAGTATAACTTATGAAACATATATAAAATACCAACGAGAATAGTCAGTCAGTTGAAGAACTATATATGTTTATCTGTTGAGATTTTTCCAAACGAGAACTAGGTTTTACTTGGACAACAAAAGAAAACCTTTGTAAAGAACACACAAATTCCTAGTATACTAGTATATTGGAACCCTATGGGGTTATCCAAAGTTCCAATTAGATGAATTGAAATATAAAATTTAAAGTCGATAACTAGTCTGTTACCCTTTCACTTTGTTTCCCTTATTTCATTGTATCTCTATGACTCGCATATATACAGTTGACTTACCCGCATCAAAAAGTAGTTCAGCCGACTCTAAAGTCGTCCGTTTTTTAACTATTTTGTTCCTTGATAAATAAGTATTTGAAAAATCAAAAAACCAAAACCAAAACAGATATGACTACATTTGATAAATCATCAAGCAAGTAATAAAAGTAAAGTACAATTTTATCACAACGATTTGTACTTTGTTTATTTCCTGAGTTTTATATTCCTATTATTATTTTTATTTTTTTGTGTCAGCAGACAATTCAGAAGATTCGAACACACACTGATCTATTTGTTCCAGCCATTAAACATTTTAATGTCCCCATTCACTTAGGTTTTCCAGTTTAATTTGTTTATTTTCTGATGTATTTGCGTTGTTTTCCCTGATTTATTTCGTTTCGTTAAACACTTTTTTTGAACTTGACCATGTCCATCATATAAATAACTTAGTAGGCAAGCGTGAGTTCATATAATTTTTCGCTCATTTTACTTTTGAATTTTGGATCCAGAATACACGTTCGGACTCAAGATATTATTATCCTTTAACTCTTTATACTTTGCCATGCTTTAAACGTTTCGTATTAACACCAGAATTATGATACCAGATATGCGTTTATCAATTTGCAATAGTTTCAAGGTTAATATATATATTTATTTCGATATCTTAAAGCATTTGTGCAAACTATTTAGGCGCATTGTTGTAACACATCCTACACAGATTTATAGTGCCCCCGAGCCTCACTTAAAATAAAAACATTTATAAACACACATGTCCCTCAAAATATAGCATCGGTCACGCATTGAAAAAAAATAAAGTAATATAATTAATTTATTCAAAGTCATAAGTAATATTTTTGATATATTTCGAAGAAAGCAAACTCCAGCCACATATTTGCAATTTGTATTTTTCGATTCATAACTCCCTTTTTATTCCTATTAAATTCAAAACACATTTGTCAGAGTCTCGCTGATCCATTTATAAATATATAAATAAGACAAAGTTCACCCAGAAGGCCTTTCCCCAGCCAGGACTCCCTCTTTAATGATTTGCGAGTGGAGAATAATGTGGAATTGCCTTGGAAATTCGGCAAAGATCGAAGTTGTGCTTTTCATCACCCCTTTCGACTTATTTAATCCGAAGAATCAGCAAGTCAAACTTATCCCCCCTTAAATGCATAGTAACATAGGATTGTATAAAGTATGTTACGGTATTCTTCATAGCGTAATACTAAAAATGTAGCGCACTGCGACTTCCGGATGAGTCTAACGCCGATCTAACTACGTAATACCTGTCTCTATCTAGGCCCCAGCACTGTCGTGTATTGTAAACTACAAATGTAAATTATTAGATGTATCTATCAAGTAAGAGTACAGTAAATAGATGCCGTTGATATAATGCGAACTACATATTGGCAAAAGCGATTGTGTAAAGTAATGTACAACTAGCCGTAAAGTATCTCTGTGTGGACAAGTGAATAAATGAATGAATGAATGAATGAGTGAATAAGCGAGTGTCGAGTGAGTGTCCTTGTAAATAAGGAGTGAGTGCGATGTGAGCGAGTGACTGATTGCGAGTGTGACTTCTATGAGCGGTCTCCACTCTGCACTGTTCTTCGTCGTCAGCGAAATTGTCAACTTGGTCGTTGATTATGTTCTTCAACAATTGTACGCATAATAATTTTGTCCATTTCTTTTCAAAAAATAGTACAAATAAAACACACACACACACCCGAAACAAACACACAGCAAAACATAAATTTGTTAGCTCAACAGAACAGAAAAAAATAATATTTAATTAAAGAAAATCAAATACTACTGAAACAACCGAACTGAACCCTCTTTGGCACCTCTCAATCAATCTAAATGTGTATGTGTGTTGTTGAATTTAGGCCGTTTTCGCTAGTTGGATACCAGAAATCACTGAACTGGCTGCCCAAAGAAGCAAATATGGTGGAACATATAGCAAGGATCCTAGAAAAAGGTACACGAACACGTTGCTGGCTGTACCGCTAAGAGAGAACTATATAAGATCAAAAACTATATATACAACACAACCAATATCAAGATAAACAAGATAATGATTATAAAATCAAACAAAATACCAAAAAAAAAAAGAAAACACCGCAATCGCAGCAATCAAAGAATCTTAAATTCTCTTTCTATTACCAACATTTTCTTTACTAAACTTCAGTCAACGAACAGCTTAAGTTTTATTTTTATTTCCTATTTTGTTTTTTTTAATTTTACACCCTTTACTTTTCAACATTTTTCGGCGTCACCTGGAATTGCATAAAAATAATGCCAAACTCTGTCGAAAATCAGGGTTACTGAACAAATTAATCAAATATTTTAATTTATTTTGTTATTTTCATAAAAAGCTAAGCTAAAGGAAAAATAAATGAAAACATAATTAGGACTTGAAGGCATTGGTTTCTTGGCGGCTTGTGTCTGTATTTAGTTAACCAACAAAAATAACCAAAAAGGAAACACATAAAAGAGTCATTGCAAGAATTACACAAAAAATATGTACGAACGTTTTAAAATGATTCCGCAAAAGGGGAATATATATTATTATAATGTAATTTACTTGTCAAATCCTTCTGTAATTCTCGTTGTCGTTACTTTCACACACACTCTACACTCATTGTCTACAAACTATATTGCTTCATTTTTGCGTGCGTTTCACTAGGCTTGTTATTAGATAGACGGATAAATTGTTGAAACCATCAAATGCTTCTAAACATTATTAGTAAGATAAACGAACGAACAGAGATGCGATGTTTTTGATTTATTTACCTATTCATTTGCGGTTCCCGAAGATGTTTGCTTTACTTTTTGCAATCTCTGGGCCAATACACTAATTTTAAATGTAACTTTTTAACGGAGACTAAGTACTATTTAACTTTCTGGAGGGGTTTCCTCATTTGTTGAAGCATGCACATTTCGAAGACGACAGTCAAACCAAGCTATTCACTCTCAATAATACGATCACCAACCGACACAATCTATATGTATATATATATATATATTGGAGAAGACAATTTACAGAAGTATTTGAAGAAGTTGTTCCCCTCCTCAGCCCAGGTCTGTCGATCGAGAACGAGAAAGTTGAAAAGAGCTAGAGACTCGCCGCTGTATTTGAAATGTGTAATTTTTGAGTTGAGTTCGTCTTTTGTTTCCGTTTCCGTTTTCGTTCCGTTTCAAATCTTCTAATTTTCAAATTTGATTTTTGATTATTACCGTACCTAGACCAGAGCCACTATTTGCGTGTTTTTATGCAACTTCAGCTGCGTCATTGATTTTTTGAGTTCGAACTGTTGAAGCTCCAAGACTAGCGCTGAACCAATCTACATAACATATGTGTATGAACTTGTTCGTATATTCCTTTAATGGCTTCTCTTCCTGAGTTACCGAAATGCATTATCGTTGAGTTAATTGTTTGTTCGTTTGTACATTTTCTACATTTTTCTTAATTTTCCGTTTGAAAAAAATAAACACACTTACACCCAGTTGCTGCTTTGGTTTCCCTCATATAGAGTCTTGATTTCCGGATACGAATTTTAATATTTGTTTGATTTCCTTTCCAATTGTTTCTATATGCGATACATACATAAATAAAGTTGCAGTAGTTACGATTTTTGCAATTTCAATTTATCCAACATGCTATATCGAATTTACTTGTAATTACTTACCATACCAATACGAAACTAATTCCACACTTTACCCCTTACCTAATCAAACTAATCATCTCTATTTCAAAGTCGTTATTTTGCTTGCACCCACTTTGTATGCCGCAGCCACGCATAGAAAAAATAACTAATAAAAACTAAAACTTACAATAATTAAAAGCGAAATGAAAGCAGTACGAAACCGGCGTCATCGAGCGCTGAGATATATTTTTTTTAACGATGATCATCACTTAGAGGAGCATTGATATTTGTATACTTTATGATCAGTAAAGAGTTGCAGTATCCCGTAATATCGTATTCAGTATCAGCATCATGTCTTCACATTATTTGTACTCGTTACTCGTTACTCGTTACTCTATACCCGTACCAAACCGAAACCGAAACCGAATCCTGCCCCAAATCACACACACACTCATAGTACGTGCGGTTTAGTTTAGTTTCCTAGATGAACGAGCACACACACACCATCGATTTTGGTAGCGTAGATTTGAAGCACTGATTAAAAGAGAGAAGCGGAAGTCGATAGCCGACTTCCGGTCGCTGTGTGTGCGTGTGTGTACTTGGCACCGAATTACCACCACTGTATCTAGGGTTAAGTTTCTCCACAAGATATATAGTTTGAACTCGTTGATATCTGTATGTGTTAACTCGTTATTTAACCACACAACACGTAACCCCAAGAAACCATTAGAGCCATAAGAACTTAGCTGCAAACGCTGCTGTTGAAGCGGCTTATCGATTTATGAAGATAATAAGATAATATGTTACATACCTTCTGTTTAATTTGATCTCATTTACTGTGTTTTGTTTTTTAATTTGTGTGTTTTCCTTGTTTGACAACGGTCCAAGGTGATTCCGAATAGATATACTTATTATATAGAGCGTCCTGGAAGCCACAGCAAACACAACAGTGTCGTCAGCAGGATACCGATCCGATGTCTTCATCATATCTAGTGCTTCTAGGGGTCCTTCTTCGAGTTTGTTGTCCCATCCCGACCCCCTCGTCTCTGTTTCTCTCCCCATCTGTGTGCCCCCCATCTCTGTTGATCCTTCGTGCGACTCCTACTCTCTGTCTCTCTCTCTATCTCTCTCTCTGTATTTCTCTCTTTGTTACTCTCTATGTGTGTCATACGAAAATTTGTGTAATGCTTTTTATTTAAGTTTAACAACAACTACAACAATCCAAATCGAAAAATAGAACAAAAATACTTCACTGTCATCATTATCTTTCATACTGTAAACAGGCGATTTTTGCAAGTTGTATACCTGAGATTATAGACTTGATTGGAACAAGAGCCAAATATGGGGGCACATTAAAAAATGAAAAAGGGCGAAGGTGAGACAAACCAAATTTTCTTTCAATCAATCAAACCAATTAATCAAACAAAACTGATTAAACCAAAAGATATATAAAAATACTACAACAACCAACAACTACAAATAAGACTACTTACCACAAAAATAAAAAACAATCATAATTTTTAAGCAAAAAAAAAAAAACAAAAGAAAATATTATAAAACTAACCAACAACCGAGTATTTATGTTACCAAAATAAACACCAAATCAAAATGAAATTTCTGCCAAAAAAAAAAGCAGTAAACCCTGAAAAATTTATAGACTTTACTTTTTGTTTGCGCTTCCATTCATGCCAAACATTTTTATTCCCAGTGTGGAGGAGTAGCTGGAAATTTGATTTTGATTCTAAAACACTAGAGAGACACACTCTCACACCCACTAAGCCTAACACGAGTCATTCACACAAAGCCACCAAGAACATGGCCATTATAAAAAAATAGAACCAAAGCCTAAAACTCAACCAATCACAATAATCATTGTCAGCGAAAAACACACATATTACTCATACGCCCTGTGGGAAAGCCAACGATGCTCTGGCTGCTCGACAACAACAGTGACAACAACACCACATTTGTACATTTCAAGTATCCAGGTCATCAATCAATCAATCAATCAATCAATCAATCAATCAGCCAATCAATCAGTCACCCAGCCCAAATTCAAAACATTCAATCGATCAAACATCCGCCACAACAACACAGTTACAGTTACAGCCACAGCAACAGCAACACAGTCACACAACAATTGACAAAAAGAAAAGCAAAAATCAAAAATCAACAAGAAAATTTAACTAAAATACTCATATTGCTTATATGAGAATACGAAAAAAAAAACAAGTGTATATGTTTTAGTTCTCGAGCAAACTCATTTTGTGTTCGTTGCCTTTCAGTTTGGTTTTTCGTTTTCGTTTCGACCTTAGACGTATGTACGTGTGTGTCTACGTAGTTCCAGTACGTGAGATACCCGAAAAAAAAACATAATTCCGACATAAGACGTAAGATATATCGTTTCAGCCTCGCCCCCAGGAATTCTATGACACATTGCGTATTATATAATAACATTAGTTTCCATTACGTTTACGTTGAGCCCATCGATTTGCGTTTTGATTTGCGCCAGTTAATTTGAAAAGTTTCTTAATTTTTTGGTTTTACTTTGAATTGGCATTTTGCAAAGATACTCGTATCGTATTTGAGAACCGTACCGTATACCGTACCACATATCAAAATCAATTGTTTCGTACTTAAAATACTGTTCTGAGTGTATCTACTATATCATGTGCGTACTCTGCTATCTTGTTGTGAGTTTCCATACTACTACATCCTGAATTTGAACGCCAAAATTATCAACTTACTCTTCTCTGCTACTTTCTACTCTCTCTATATCGTACTCGTACCATCCTGATCTTGATCTTGAATCTAAATTCTTTAGCTTTCCTATCCTATCTTTTCGTTTGATTTGCACGTTATCTCTTCTGTTTTGACTCTCTTGAGTTCCTTGAGAAAACAAAAACGCGGCTTAATCGTGTTTGATTTTGAACTTTCGATTTTCGATTTTGGGTTTCTTTTTTTTTTGGTTTTAACTTTTGTGTTCACCTAGAAACGAATTGGTTACGTGTAATTTGCAGGTCGAGTGTGAAGTCAGATCAGAGCTGATGATTGGCATTAATCGAAATTCAACATGCGTATTGCGTATTGCTCTTAAGTTTTGTCTCTTTTCTGTATGCCATATCATCCTAGCCTCGTTTTGCATTTGTATTAGCCCTTGAAGTGGATCAGTGATTGGTGTTTATTATTGTGTTACATTATCGTAATTGTCTATATAGTCCTTGATATCGAAGTCGTAACTGTATATCCATCTTAAACGAACGATAATAATGCATATTAAATACTGAATACTAAATACTAAATACAATAATAATAATAATAATAATATCCGATCGATTGTATACGTAAATGTTAGAATCCATTCTCAAAATATGTACACACACACGACTCGAACTCGAAGTCTCGATAGATTTTTTTCCTTCCAAGTACAGACAGCAATTTGTAAATACCAAGCCACTCTCACGGAAAACTTCAATTTGCTTTATAATATATACATATACATATATATATATATATTTTTGGCTAGAAAATGTACGATATTAGAGGCAGCAGGTGTCATCTGAGCAACGGAACCATCGACAAAGTGTGTGTAAAGCGAATCAATAAAACCTATCAATCAATAAAAACTCATGTATCTTCCCAGCATATTTTACTCTTACTCTTTCTCTTCTCTTCAAACCTTCAATCAGTTATATCGATCTGCTACTCTGCGTGTTGTAGTTCTTGGACATACATATATACCCTATACTATCTATCAACACTTCACTAAATACACAAACAAACTTACGATTTACTTATGATTTCGACTTTCCACTTCTTTGAGAAACATTCGAGTACAACGGTATGATCAATCAATATAAAGATAAAACCCACACATAGACCTAAATCGGATGACACTGCACTCCGCTCCACTAAAACTGTCGTAGACCAGTTTGTTGTGTATGGATGCGCTCGGCGATCTCATTCGATCTACTATACCCTTTGCCCGCCTATTCGGATCAGGTAGGAATCCAGAATCAAAATAAAGCCGAGGTCCTGCATCGTTGTATGTTTTGACTCGATACGTGGCCCCTGTAAGCACACCACACCACTCTGTTGTCTCCAGCTTAGGGATCACTGATCAGGAGAGAGTAATGCTCGCCAGAGTGTACTCAGAATACAATCCTTAAACTGCAACCGTAACCGAAACCGTAACCGAAACCGTAACCGTAACCGCATCCGTATCCGAGTCCCACACATCTCCTGACTGTCTCTCTATCTCGCTGTCTCTCTTTCAAAAGATCTCTCCTATCCATAGTTCTTGTTTTTTTCCGTTTGATTTCCTCAAAAAAACCCACTCACCTCTCATTGCACATTTCCGAAATGATAGTTTTTGGCGCATCTGAAGAACAAACATTGAAATCATCTTATACTTTTGATTCATGTTGATCAGCAGCAAAAGCTGCCAGAAAATGTAACGATCAAAATGCGTGGCCAGGCATCAAAATGTTCAACCTTTTCACTATGTTTATATATCATTTCCAGAAAATAAAACCACAACTAAAAATATATGAATTTTTCAATCCAAAAGTCACCATATGTTTCTTTAGCTGCAGCAATGATAAAATAAAAGAAAACAGCGACACAAGAACTAATCGAATGTAGAGCATTTATTTCGTTTGTTTGTTCGTTAAATGCAAATTGAAGTTCTTCTTTTTCCAATTTTTTTTTTAGCGAAACCCCGTAGTCGAGCACCAAATTTTTTATTGCCACCGTAGAGGTAACCAACGAGTTTGCCAATTGTATAGCCCTGCATCCGGATTTGATCAACCGAAACACAATAACACGGCATCTAAATACACTTTCCCTCAAAACGTAGTAGGACAATCCACTGACTTTACTGGAAGTATTTTCCAAGGACTCTAGAAAGGACTCTTCTGTATTTGATTTTTATTGATTGTTGTTTTTTAGTTTGACTACCTTTGACTGAGTAGCTAGACACCTAGGTGATCTATGATATGATATACACCAACAAACAGCAAATCCATAACCCAAAACACACACATCCACACCCATATACACACACACATGGAACAGTAGCAGTATGCATGTGTAGTGGCACTAAACACACCACCTTTAATGTATTAGGTATTTTTGGGAAGAATGCCTGCCGGTTTGCCTGACTGCCTGATTGCATGACTGTGACTACAGTAATAATCTACCTATATTATACAATGCCTAGCACATGTAGAAAATAATTATAAATATATATCTTTAGTATATGGAATGAGCGTAGTGTATCATACAATGTGTATATAGAAAACAAATGCGTTGGCCAGTTGCTGACTACTTTTGATGCTTTACTTGATGCATGTAAGTTGATTACAACAAAATAAATACAAAACTGATGTGCGTAGCTAAGCCTTTACTAGAAACCGTATTGATTTTAAAAACTCTTCATTTTCACCTCTGGATATTGGCGGATGCAGAGTCCGAGATCCAACCAGATCCTCATTTTATGACTCTTAATTTATTGCCATTGATTGATTACTTTTTTAATGTACAAGCCCCTGGGGTAGCAGACTAAATTCATGCATTTTGCATTTATCATTTGAGTTTTAAGTTTACCAATTATGAGTTCGTGTATTTTGTATAATTTTGATAAATGTTTGTTTTCTAAGAAAAATGCAAAAAAAAGTAATTATACTTTACCACCAAATAATACTGACAAGCCATAAAGATAACCATAACCAGGCAACGACGAGCAGTTGATAAATAATACAAACAGATCAAAGCCTAAATCAATATAAAGAAATATACATAAGACGAAAAAACAATGAATATACTCGTATCTATAACCTCACCACCAACGACATGCACTCATTCGAAGACATACATTCAAGGCACTCACACACACATACATATAAACTAATACTAACACCGAGACACTTACACCGCAAATATGTATATTATAGACTCCGATTCAGATTCAGATTCATGGAATGTGATTAAATCTGAGAGGGCTTAAGCAGATGCATTTAATTCAAGTAAAATCAAATTAAATGCATTTTTCTTGGCCCCCAGGATCTTTTGTCGCTTTAATCGCACACTTACACTGAGACACATCTCATTTCATACACTCTCACAAACGCCACACACACATGTATAGAGCTTCAACGCATTCCACACTAGATTTAAGCGAAATTGTTGCATTAATCGTTGAAAGCGAAGCCACTTCTCCGGAACTAATCTATTTATCTCTCTCCCAAAATCAACGATACCCGAACCTGAACCGCGGAACAGACATATTGTGGTATGCGGTCACATAACATACGAGTCCGTGTCGCATTTCCTGAAGGACTTCCTCCACGAAGATCGGGAGGATGTCGATGTCGAAGTGGTCTTTCTCCATCGGTAAGTTCATCAAATGACCAATTCAAAATTAAGCAGAAGAATAAACCTAATTACAATCGTATTGCTAATTTGTTGTGTCGTTGTTAAGTTGAAATTATCGTTTCCTAAATGTATTTTCAATTCAGTTTTAATCAGTAAAAATCAGCAAAGAGAACAAAAACATAGAGCAGTACCTAAGCAGAATCAAAGATTTAAAAGGGGTTTGTGGTCAGCAGCTGCGCGGATAAGTAGGCAATGGTTTTTCTTACGAGATTGAAATAAAACGTTTTCCTGTTAAATACAATATAAAATATGTTGAAACATAATTAAGTTATTTAACCAATTAACTTTGTTCTTGATTTTATAAAAAACATTTATTTATATTTTATAATTTTTAAAATTTATAAAAAGATGTACTTAAAATACTTTATTCTTGCTCTTATATATAATCTGGAAATATAAGTTTTTTATTTTAATAATCAGCTGCTGGCCGCTGACCCTTTAGTTGGGATTAAAATCCCCAGCCAGTTAAGTTAGTTCAAGGCACTATTTTAAGTATTTGCATTAATTTAGCGATTAGCGAACACACAGAAAGTGGAATTCAATTGATTTTAGTTTTGATTTTGAACAGTCCCTTTCTTTTTTTTTTGACTGCATAACTACTAATACCTAAAAATACAACTATATATATATATATGTCATATCATGTAATGTAATGTAAACCAAAATAGCAAAGAGCCTGACCTGGAGCTAGAGGGACTGCTGAAGCGTCACTATACCACAGTGGCCTTTTTTCAGGGCACTATGATGAACGCAGTCGACCTGGAGCGAGTCAAGGTACACAAACACACACCGAGAGCACACCAAAAAACACGTCAAACATCCAACACCAAACATACACACACCACACACACACACACACACACACCCCTCAGACACAGACACAGACACAGACACAGAACAAACAAAGAAACACACCTACAGACCAGTGAGCAAATACAAGAAGACACGCAGAAGTAACGATAAACGATTGAACCCAGGTGTCCCAGCAAATAACCACAAACAGCAACAGCCAAAACAACAAATTTAAAAACAATAGAACAATAGAGAAAATGAACAACAAGGCATTGCTCATACTTTGTGAATGTTTTTGTGACCGTGAAGGATGCAACTTCACTCTGTCTGCCATCCTTCTCCGAAGTGAATTAGGAATCGCATTCGCTGCTGGCATCTTTCACAGCAATCGAAGATCAAAAATCGAATCAAGACACGCCCCTTCTCCCTCCATAAATTCTATAAATATATATAAATGCTCGCTCTTTCTATCTCTCTCTCTCACTTTGAACTTGAACAATTCAATTATGTTTATTTTTATTGCAATTTTATAGCTTTATTATGATAGCATTATTATTATTAATGGTTTCCGGTTGCTGCTGACGAGGCTTTCAAGAAAACGGCATTTTCTTTGAAATTTCCTCCCAGTGCCACGTGATAAATGATGTTATTCATAATTTTAGATAGACCTTAGTTTCACATTTTTAATCGTTCCATTTTCGTTCGGTTCACTTTACTTTTTGCGTTCGCTTAACATATTTT
Organism: Drosophila serrata; assembly: GCF_035046125.1. Taxonomy (NCBI): domain Eukaryota; kingdom Metazoa; phylum Arthropoda; class Insecta; order Diptera; family Drosophilidae; genus Drosophila; species Drosophila serrata. Next base: position 1,121,487 of record NW_028257274.1, on the reverse strand, counting down.
ATCCCCGCTTAATAATGGAATGACCTACTTAGCTGAATTTTTTCCAGTTTCCATTTATTTTTCCAGTATTTACAATATATATTTCCTTTTGATTCGAATTCGAGCTAAAGCTTACTTGACATTACATTAAGCTACATACATATATCTCACGTTTTATTATATATTTTCAATTTTTTCAAATCGTAGAAACCTTAAAGTAAATTCAAATAATCCTTTTGTAATATACTCGTGACATTTTTATCCTCCCATAGAGTTCTTTGAGCCTTGAGAGCCTAGTTAAGTAATGTTAATTAGTTATTTAAGCAGAGTTCCTTGTCTAGAGTATAGAGACGTACTATATAATATAAGTAAGGAGATTACGATTTATTTCCGTTTTATAGTTTAGTTTTAATGAATCACGATTTTTGTTGCACCTTCGGCTTGAAGACTTTCTTTACCGACAATTCTGTCTGCATTGTTTGTTTCTCTTCTTTTTCATTTGCATATATTTGCGGACTCCGAAAATCGCACAATAACCACACATATATACTAAATATATCTATATATATATATCTGTATATTGTTTGTTGTGTTTCGAAAAAAACACGCCCACAAACCCACACACATGCAACGATATTCTTCTGTTTCTTTGAATACAATCCAATCTACGTATTCTCCTCCGTGTGTACATTGGAATCATTGAAAACTCTAAAAACTTTGTATTATTTCCCCACAAAATAAAAACAACCACAAAAAAAATCAAATCAATTAAAAAAAAAATTATATAAAGAAAACCACCCGATTTGGAACTTGAGGGTTTGTTCAAACGTCATTTTACCACCGTGGAGTTCTTCCAAGGAACCATTATGAATCCGATCGATCTGCAGAGGGTTAAGGTAAAACAAAAATGTATTTTCATTTTATCCGTTCCACTATATGTTCTATATGTTCGTTTGCCTTTCGTTCCTTACCGTTCATTTACCCGATTCCGTTCAGTGTACTCTCGTCTCGACCCGTGCGCTATGCTTTCGTTTATCATTATGTATTAACCGAGCCCCAGAATAAGCGTACTTACTACTACTACTTACTTACTTACTTACTACATCTCTTACGTACCCGTATACTTATTTGTGTAACGAACGCTCAAAATGTAATTACAACCCGCCTATTAATCTATACCCCTGTACGTGTGTGTGTGTGTACTGTCTATCTACATGTACAAGCGATATTCGTGTAATACGTATACGTAATATGCATTTTCTGGTTTTTAGTTTGGTCAACAGCAACAGCATCACAGCGTTCATTAGTACATTCGTATTGGCCCCGGCACCTGAACATAAAACAAATTACACCAAAAATTTACACAAATAAACAAACTGTGAATAGCAAGTAAACAAATAAAGACGCAAAATAAATACTTAAACAGTACACACGGACACCGTAAATTGCTGTTGACATTGTTGTGTAAAAACATAAACGAATTCCATTGATTTATCCTTATTTTAAGCTGCATAATCTACAACATTAAAGTAAATGTAATTTCTTCTTTATGTATGTGCTAAGTATGTTATTGTAATTGCTAAGTTAATTGTTAACTGTATAGTTTGGATTACTAAATATTTGGCAAGTAACACAAAACAAAAAAAATCGAAGAGCTCTAAGGAAATTGCTTATTGTTTATTCTAAAAATGCCATAATAGGTTTATCATATTTTGACATCAGTTTAGATCTAAATAGCCTGAATATATTTTAGTAGCAAAAATTAATACAAATTTAATTGGCAGAAGTATAAAATATTTATAATTAAACTATTGCTCAAATTGTATTATGAGGCATCTAAAATAATATGTTGATATTAAAAGCTGTCCCATTATGTTTGTCACATAAATCTCAAAGATTTTATAATTAAAACACTTCTAACAAGAAAGGAAACCATCTTCGGGAAGCCCAAGTATATAACATATACCTTTTCAGTTTGCAATAGAATAATAGGATCGTATCGGAAATCGATCGTTTGAACCGATATTAATACATATTTTTATATGATTTTTTGTTTTTTTTTTTACATATCAAAGTTTAAAAATCTCATAACTTAGCCGAAAATGTGGTAGTTTTTGTAAGGTTAATTATTCTGCATACTCAAACAAATAATTAAAAATATTAAGATTTTTGCCAATTTTTAAACATTTTAATGATGTAACCCCTTATAAATTTTTCCATTTTCGAAAAAATTTCAAAAATTTATTATTTGACCGGACATGACTAGATATATTCAGCTGTTGTTCCTGATCAAGAATATATATGATTTATAGGTTCGGAAATGCCTCCTTCACCGCGTATTAAAATGTCAAATAGTAATTGGAGTATGTTTTAATGTATTTAATTATATTATTTACAAATCGCTTAATTTTGTTCTTAATATATAAATTGATTAGATAATTATATTTAGTTGGAGGTTATTGTGACATTTCCTATCTAATAAGCAATTAGGGTTACATTTTTTGTGAAAAATAATTATCATCAGCTCAGCTAAATATGTGTAAACTTAAATATATTGTATAGTATGCCTCTATTAAGTACATGTCTTAGTCTGTAAAGTAAATATATATATCTATATCAGCTTAATCGATATCCTTTGAATGGACGCCTTTAAACGGCCTTTGCTAGTGCCATCGCTTGTCCTTGTAAAGTGCGATAAACATCGCATCCTTTGCATGCGAGCCGACTGCATGTCTTTGATCGGATAATGATGCTTGTAATTAGTGCTAATCCGTTGTCCAATGCCCACTTGAGTTTGCTCTTCAGTTGTGCGGGGCTTTGGTATTTAATTAAGTTGTTTTGAACTGCACCGATCCCCCCGCCGACACCCACAGCCCACTGCAATGCACCGAGCGTTCGCCTTATGATTTCTTATTGTGTCCTTAGTTTGGAGTTGAAACCGAAAGACTGTGTCCAGCAACCAAATCCACCCAACCAAACACCCAGCAACTGTACAACCGCTTACTATCTCCCTTTAAAAACAGCCCCTAGTGGGTTCTGCTAATGAAATACTACTATTACTACTACTCCCCTTAAAGTACCCCAAAAAGAACCCTACTACGTACGCAATGTATATGCAAGATATGGCCTGGCCTCGATCCGAGCCAGATCGAACCAGGATCAAACCAAAAACCAAAACCTCACCTGTGGCATTTTAAGTACTCATACTCGTACCATAGTTGTCCAGTCGATGTGCGTGTAAACCGCTTACTAATTGTTATATTGTGGACAATGCTCTATACGTGACACCTCTGCAATATATATTCACAATAACAGTAACAATAACAATCACTGAACCATAACAAACTACTTTGAACAGTTCAACATAACAAAACTAACTCACATGAGACAAAACATCAAATGCCCATAGACATAGTCTGACCATAATCAGCTAACACCATTCAGCTCGCCACGAACCTTTTGCTAATCGATAACTTATCCATTTCTCAAACCGGAAACCGGAAACAGGTTCATGAAGCCGACGCCTGCCTTGTGCTAGCTAACAAATATTGCCAAGATCCCGACGCAGAAGATGCTGCCAACATCATGAGAGTAATCTCGATCAAGAACTACAGCGACGACATTCGAGTCATCATTCAGTTAATGCAGTACCACAATAAGGTGAGTTAGCTGAGGATCTAATATAAATGAGAAGATATATATTAATAATGCGTATACTTGATATTTAGGCGTACTTGCTGAACATCCCATCGTGGGACTGGAAGCAGGGCGATGACGTCATCTGCCTGGCAGAGCTGAAGCTGGGCTTCATTGCCCAGAGCTGCCTGGCGCCCGGATTCTCGACCATGATGGCCAACCTGTTCGCGATGCGTTCGTTCAAGACGGTAAGTGACGGGAGGTGGATGCTGTCGCAGGGCGACAAAGGCTCACCAATCAAAATACCAACGAAATACCTGACACAAGCACACTACTGGCGCCCAGTGAGAGAGAGCAGGCCGGAAGTTAGATATTTTTTTTCAGATTAACGATTTACAGATCCGCAGACATTGTACCATACTGTCCTGCCCCAAGGAGGCGCGCAATATATATATATCTGTTATATGTGGGGTGTACCTCCTGCCGTATATATCAAATCAAAAATTGTCTCTATATTACGTGTCTTTAACCCCTAGTCGCCAGACATGCAGTCTTGGACAAATGATTACCTGCGCGGCACTGGCATGGAAATGTACACTGAAACATTGAGTCCCACATTTATTGGAATACCATTTGCTCAGGCCACTGAGTAAGTCACGCAGCAGGCAGTTTTCCAATTTTCCAACCATATGCTATATCCGTATTACTCGTACAAGCAACCAAAAAAAATAAAAAAACCAAAAACAAAATGAAAAAAAAAAAAAAAAAAAAATTAAAAATACTATATTGTATCTACTACTACCTATTCTATTCTACTTGTTAATCGTGCAGCGTTGAACGAAAAATAAAAATACAACACCATGAACAACATAAGATATATCCGGCTCACAGGATAACATATCTCTATTTAGAAATTTTGCTTTAAATATATGATTTAGATCCTAGTAAAGTGCTTCCTGTGGGCCGGATGCAAACACCTCACAACTCTCACACACACCACAAGTGTACACACACATTGTTATTTGTTTTCACTCAGTTCGGATAGTCGTTGTAAAACTCTCTTCCGTTAATTGTCTTTTCATTTACCTTGAAGATCGATCGGAGATCCGGCACGTTTACACCGATGATCTAAGTGTTGCAACGTGTAAATGTGCCTGCCAATAAATAATGAACTTAGCTTATGATTTCGATTCTCCAAAACCAGACACACACACGAGACACACGAGTCCAGAGAACACCAACAATAAATACACTAAAAACACTGTGAAAATTAGTCGTTGTTTCAAGCAAATTCTTTGTGTAATTGAGTGTTCTAAGTGTTCAAACTGCCTTCAGTGTTTGCAAATACAAAATATATGGTTTCTTATCCTTCATTTTCAAAAGCAAACAAACTTCAAAGCTGCCCAGACAGTTCTATTGACATTCTTTATTTAAGGATACACACACACACACAACACAAACAGACTCAAGCCCACACATACACACACACACACAATCGCTAAATGTATGGTATCTGTGTGAGCAAAGCGCTCCAAAAAATCTCTCTCAATATCTATCTGTATCTCAGTATAATAATAATATTAAAAAAAACAGTTCTAAGTTTTGCAGCGTGCATTTTAGTTTGTGATTTGATTTCCGTTTGATTTCCGTTTCCGTTCCCTGATGGTTTCCGTTTTGACATTTTGATTTCTGCTCATTTGACACACGTTCGGTTCGGTTGAGTCTTGATGCCACCCCCAAATGCTCGTGCCTTCTTCAATGCTGTAAAGTTCGCCAGAAAGTGTAAAGACAAAGCCAGAGATATGAAGCAGTATTTCTATGCCAAGCCAAAGCCAAACCAAAGCCAAACCAAAGCCAAACCAAAGCCAAAACCAAAACCACAACCAAAGCCAGAGTATGCGTATGCAATGCCATGCCTGAAACTGACCCCCTAAGAAAAACATGCACCAACCAAGAACAGCCACACACTCTCAGCACCGAATATCGCCAGCCAGCTGTTGAAAACAATTGTAGACCCAGCAGAGAGTCCCCCAAGTCCCAGTTCCAGTACCAGTACCAGCTCCAGTTCCCGCTGTGAGATGTGTAGGATCTGGTCAGACGCTTGTGTCTGCCAGTCAGTACTCCTGCCACCTGCCACACCAAACTGCCAAACTGCCAAACTGCCAGACAGACAAACAAACAAACCAATGAATTATACCATTTAGTACAAACCGATAATGCGCCACGTAGTTACTTTAGCGAATCTACTAAATGCAAACCACAACAAAACCATTTTCTAACTTTCAGTCACCAGACACACAGGCCTGGCAAAATGATTATCTTCAAGGTACAGGGTGTGAGATGTACACCGAAACCCTATCACCTTCATTTACCGGCATGACATTCCCACAAGCCAGCGAGTAAGACTCTAAAATGAGACTCTAAAATTAGCGAAAACTTAAAAAAAAAAATTATATGCAAACTGTATAAAAAATACTACTACTACTACTACCTACTACTACTACTTCTACTACTACAACCTTTTTGCATTGTACAAAATAAGTTTGTTTAACAATTCTTTTTCCTATTATTTACCAACTTGATTCAATTCCGTTTGATTTAATATCCTTCCTCATAATAACAACAACTAAACAACTGTTTGTCGCCTCTCAATTCCCCCTCAAAAACTCAAATTCAACTCGCCCCACCTCTGGCCATATATATACATATATATATATCTCGAATACTCAAAATCCATACTTAGTATCCACTGAAAGAAATATAATAAAATAGTCACCAGTAATCCCGAATCCACCAATAGTAATCGAACCGAAAACCCTCTCGAGGGCGAACGCATTGAACAACCTGTATATCGTATCGTATATCGTATATCGTATATAACTCTCCACACTCATTGTAATTGGCTCAAAAACCGTATTGAATCCGTAACCGTAACCGTAACTCTACAATCGCTTGCTAACCGAACTCAGCTCGCTGCGATTTGTAGACTCGTACACTGCAATTAATTCTAGAGACTCGTACACTGCAATTAATTCTAGAGAATCCCACCTCCCCTGGTCAGCGCTCACTTCCACAGAACAGCTCCACTTCTGACTCCACCCCGAACTCCCGAACTTATTGCATGTGCAGAATGTAACGTTTTTTGTCCCCCACCTAATTTTTTTAGAGTGTACTCTAGTTGGCAATGGATCGCAGGTAGTGTTTTTGCTATTTGTAGCTGTGCTGCCAAAGGACTTTCATAAGATAATAAACAAAATATATTTAACAAGATAAGAAAAGAATGCCGAAGTTTATAGGATTATATCAAAAATAAATCAAATCGAAATTTATCATTATTTTTATTTGTAAATTTTTTTTCGACAAATTAAAGTTTAAAAATTTCATAACTAAGCCAAAAATGCATTAATTTCAATTCGAAAATCACTCTTATGTTAGTTTTTATTAGGTTAACAAATCTGCATACTCAATTTAGAATTTTAAGAAATTCAAATTTTTTCAATTTTTGACAATTTTAATGATGTAACCCCTTATCAAATATTTAAATTTTGAAAAAATTTTCAAAATTTATTTTTGACCGGATATGGCTAGGTCGATTCGACTGATCATGCTGATCAAGAATATAGATGATTTATAGGGTCGGAAATGACTTCTTCATTGCGTTTCAGGCTTCGGACTAGAATTAAAATACCCTGAAAGGGTTAATTAAGATTAATTTAATTATATTGTATGCGTATTTAAAAAATTAAGCTATTGATTTTAAATGATTTAAAATTGTGTATAAATGTTAACTCTACAGAATTCTGTGGTTCTTTTTTCAAATATTACAACTATGGCAAATGCACGAAGGATTTTATTAAAGTAATCCAAATTAGTTGTCGCAGAAAAGGATCCTTTGGCAGCACTGAAATGTAGTTTTTATTTATTTACAATTTTTACAATTTTACAATTTTTTAAATATTTTTTCTTAGTTTTACCTAAGCATTTTGCCAAGCATGCCAATTTTTTGACTCGTCAATCGTCGTCTTGACTGCTCTTCGTTTTTCGTAACAGTGTACGCTTTGAGAGCACCCACGAACACCGACACTTGAATACACTTGAACACCCCACCATACACACTCACACACAATCACTGACACCAAGTGCATGCCCTGTTTTTTGAGAGAGTTCGACTACACCTTTGTAGCATACTAAACTAGGTTCAATTTAATTGTAAAGCAAAACTCTAGACTAAGTTGAAGCCGAGTCTGCGAACAGGCACTGATTACCGCCCATCTTCCCCGCGTTTAGACTGTGCTTCTCCAAGCTGAAGCTCCTGCTCCTGGCCATCGAGATCAAGGGCGCCGAGGAGGGGGCGGACAGCAAGATTTCCATAAATCCAAGGGGGGCCAAGATCCAGGCCAATACGCAGGGTTTCTTCATAGCACAAAGCGCCGACGAGGTGAAACGGTAAGAGATTGTTTCTAAAAAACTAAAGTTATTTAAATGAATGATTTAAATAAATTAATGTGCTGACCTTATAATTCCCACAAACCTTTACTTATATAATTATTATTCCTTTTCGTAGTGCCTGGTTCTATTGCAAAGCCTGTCACGAGGACATCAAGGACGAGACGCTGATCAAGAAATGCAAATGCAAAAACTGTAAGCATACTTGTGTACCGATTAATTCCGATCTAGTTCCTAGAGCATTTATGTATCAATGGACTTAATTTAACTTATACGTTATCAATTTTTTAATTTCCATATGTATTTGATTTGATTGTTTCTTTTGTGAATTTCGAATCGAATCGAATCCAGAGAATCGAATAAGCCAAACAGAAACTACTTACTTAATAATTACTATACCTAGATATATAGGAGATTAACAGGCCGATTTTAGTTTGTAAGAGAAAAAAGGTCCTCTCTAGCGAGAGTTGAGGCAGATCCTAGATATAAGGCGTAAACTCTTCAGCTCGTATGAATATCAAGATATTTTAACACTCTACCATTACAACTATTCGTATATTTCTAAATATTTTTATACATAAATATCCATGTTTTTATTATATATTTATTATGTATGTGTGTTGGCGCGTGTGGCCCTCGCTCGTCAATGAAATCAAAATCAAACAAAAACTGCAACAAAATCACAAAAAAAACTAACTATTTATAACTATAAACTGCTGGTACACCCCTCGCACACACACACTCACGCTGCTGTGTGGGTTGGGTGTGCCGCACATGCGATGTGACATAACAAAATACAACCAATTAAACCAAATCGAATCGAATTTAATACCAAATAATACAACCCAATGCCATAACTTTGTCCCACAGTGACTGTTCAGCCCAGGAGCAAATTCGATGACTTAGGTAAATCAAGCAACAAACCGAATACCCCAAAAGAATAAAAGAACACACACTAATTTCCCCACAAAAAGCAGAACACTACAGAAACCAAACACACAACACACTTCTCAGTTTTGAAGTTTTATCCAAAATCCCAAATACCAATACCATTTTACCGCCGATTCCAAAATTACGATTTCAACTTTTGTATAAAGTACATTTTGCATATTCCCCTCCTCCGTTCCGTTCCGTTTCCTTTTTTAACAAAACAAAAGCGAAGGTCCTTGCTCCCGATCCGGTTTTCCTTGCAGCACCTCTCACCTCACAATCAAGAGCACGACAAAATCAGATTTTCCTTTTGGTTTCCGTTGATTGCCATTATTAATTTTGAAGCGAAATCATTGGACTGCCCCCTAAGTGCTCCGCTCCTCAGCTCAGCCCAGCCCCCCGCCCGGCCATAATCGTTTCCGACATCATAACCACCTATATACTTATATATATATATTATATATGAACAACGAACAACCATATCCGTCCTCCTGCCCGTTTATCTTGCCCACGTGCAGTTCTATTTTGGTCACTGTTTGTTTTGACATGCGCCTCTTTGTAACCCACGAAGTAACAGTTAACCACACCCACCCACACCCACCGTATAACGATTAAGAAAATATATATATCCCCCCATACATCCGAAAGACTACGCGGCGAGGAGAAAGCCAACCGAACATAAAGTACCATTGACCTTGTAAATATGTTTGTGCGATATGCAACCCCAGTTCTTTGATAACCTATACTACTACCTATGTACCTACCAGCCACAGTCAACCAGCAAGAAATGTTAACCCAAAGTCTGCGCTTTTTCTTTAACCATCACACAGCCCATTTAGAGTAACACCAAGATAGTTGACACTTTCGATTTTGTGTTTTGTGTTTAACGGGGCGTATGCGTGATGCATTAGCCCGACAATGGGATCATGCCGGAAGCGAAATACAAAGGAGTTGCAAACATTAGTATATACAGGGGCCACTTAAAGTATTATATTTCAAAAGACTCTCTTTAAATCTTTTTTGCCATCAAACTTAAAGCTTTGTATTTCATTATGAAGGCATGACCACAATCTTTTCCATTCGTATTCTTAATAAACTTCATTCCCATTGACAAACCTCTCTTTTGATGATCAAGTTTTTTAAATTCCAAATCAGAAATTGCACCATTTTTTTAAAAAGTCTGTCTCGCTAATCCTCGCTCTTGCTCTCTCTCTCTATCTATCTATATCTCTCTCTGTCTGTCTCTGTAACTCCCTCTTAATATTTGTACTTTATACTTATGTGTTGAGAATAATACCCTTGAACAAAATAAGTGCATGGAAATGAGCACAAGATTCAGTTTACATTTTATATCACAAACATCACCATACCGAATTAATACGAAAAAAATATACTCTCTACTTTTCGATCAATTTTGACTCACTTTTGCAGCATCCAGCTCTAATTTTAATACTCTTCCTAATACCTATGATTAAATTACGTTTAAATACTTAACGGTAGACCTAAGTTAATGAAATGCTGCGCCGCCCTCACGAATCCCTCTTATAAAAACACACACTCTTCTTTGATTTGTGTTCTTGGCGTGGCACTTACCACCTCACTCACCAGATCTCTCTCTCTCTCTCTGTACTTATATTTATCTACTTTACTATAATTAATATTTAATGCGAATTGTATATAATCGAGAGTAGCTGCAGCAGAGAGTGTAAATAACATTAGAGCAGGCTCCTGGCAGAAGCGTTGCCAGGGAATAACTAACCTTTACGTATTTGGTTTCTATGTAGCGTAACACCTAAAACAACTCTACTTATACTCTGTGATCTGAATCTTAATCTGTAAACACCCAACTTAGCTGCAAATGTTCTCAAGTAGTTAGTAAGTTTTGCCGAGTTTGCGTTGCCTGCGTTATGGCTTTGAAGCGGCGGAACGGGATCCATCTGGCAGCTGATAAATAAATCTGAAATCGCAGAGTTCGCAGTTTGCAGTTTGCAGTTCGCATTTCGTAGTGCCTAGAGCTTAAGTTTGTGAACCACTCCCGATCCTGTGTTATATCGATATCTAAACTATATATATATATACAACATATATGCATTTATGTGTGGCCTGTGCGAGTGTCTACATGAATACCGATCTTGCAGATGTGGGCATGATTATGATGCAGACGGGCATGGTCAACCAAGGCATCACGTCGGTGATGAATACAATGGAGGGTACGCTTTCAAAACCATTTCCACAAAACGAAACAACAAAAAATAATAATAATAATTTGCGATTTTCGGCGCTCTATCCAAAACTATTAATATCAACTTATATTTTACCCAGCCAATAGACTTATTCGTTGCTGCTAATCCTAACCTAATCCTAAACCTAAAATCAAGGAGCGATGGCCAAATCCGTCTTATTGATATACCCCAAAAATGTCCGTTTAGTTTATTATAACTTAAAATCTTTAATAACTTTAGTTAAGTAACGTATACAATGATAATTAATTGAAGGAAACTTTGTGTAATTTGTGTCTTTACTTTTTGGCAGTCTTTAAGTGTTTAATATCTTCCTGATTAAATAAAATCTTAAATGACTTTTGGCTATCGCTTTTTAAGATTTGGCTGGCCAAATTGTTAATTAAAAATTAGCTCATCCCTTATTAACTAATTGAACGTGGAAACTAAATCAACATTACTAAATTGATGTACATCTGTCAGCGTTTGTGTGCCTTAGTTAATGCTAAAATCCATAAAAAGCTCCTAGCCGCTAAATGCCAAAGAATCCTGCGAAGTATTCCACTATAAAGCTGGGATGCTGGGAATATAATATTTGGGTACAATGGGAAAAGGGATCGAGGGAACCGGGGATTAAGGATCAAATTTAACTGCGATAAAGTCGGGTTCAGTTGTAGTTAAGAGCTCAGTTCAGTTTGTACTTCTGCTCCTGCTATCGCCACTATATCGTTCTCTCTATCGTACTCAGTATAAATATAACATACTTAATATATATACTACATAGAACTAAATTAGTCTTTCAACGATTTCTGGTTTGGTTCGCCCGATGCGCGCATAATGTCATAAGCAGAAGCATATACTTAGTATATACTCTCAGTATACATTGCATATATCTATTTATAATCATAAACTACATACCACATATGAATATATCTGCATATGTTTATCGAAACGTGTACAAGTACAACGTGTGCCGTGCGATTTACTTATGATTTCTGTTATAGCGTACTTTAGTTCCTTATACTTTATATATTCTCATCATTTTGTTGAATGATGTTCCAATGATAATAAGCAGACGAAGACTGCGAGAAGATGAAGATGAGAATTATATTGAAATCAACAATCATTACCTTGCCATCATTTACCTATTCACACGAATCCTATAAAATTCTGTTTTCATGAAACAAAAACAGTGGCCACCTTCCGGAAAGGCGTCCGAGCCGTACAAATGGTTGGGCGTGCAAGTACGTATAACTTACTCTACTCTCTCACTCTCTCTCTCTCTCTCTCTCTCTCTCTCTCTATCTCTATCTCTCTATCTCTATCTCCTGTCTCTGTCTCCTACAACTACTACTACTTCTAACACTACTACAATTACTGTAACCGAATAAGCATACGAACATACATTCCATGAAAAGACTATAAAAAAAAAAACACTTGCGTTGGGGTTGCCCCAGAAATCTTTAGAGATTTAAAAAAGCCGTAAAATTATGTTATAATTTCTGTAAAATATCTCAGCTTATCAGTGAATCTCTAGGGATTTTCTGCGGCTTCCCTGATATTGAATTTCAATTGGCAAACCAAAATTTTCCATTACATCAGCCCTAAAGACTTTCGCGCTTATATCCGTTTTTAAACGCCAAACTAACTAAACTAACAATCAAACTAACTCTAATTGCTATTGTTAAGCTGCATTCGCAATTCAGCAACAAAAAAAAACAGAACCAATCGAAAGCCAAGCCAATCAATCAGGCAGCCAAACAATCGAAAGTCAATCAATCTTTGTCAGTTCACAGAAACAGCCACACAACAACACACACAGCCCCTGAACCCTGACCCCTGACCCCTGACCCCTGACCTGACCCTAGCCCAAAACCCCACCGCACACATACCACTCACACAAACACCAACACCACACACACCACACACACACAACACCAACAGCCACACACATGTTACGTTTCTACTCGTTCGTTCTATAGTAATTGTGTACTTTTTCGTAACCAACTTTAAACTTAGTGTGCGTGTGAGTGTGTAGTAAAGTCAAGAGCTAACCGAACTTTGAGTCCAACCAACCATTCGAACTATCAAAAAATTTGAATACCAACATATTCAGAAAGCATTCACTCGCTCGATTTCGTATGTAGTTGTTACTACATGTAGCACCCACACGTCGCCGAGTCGGTGTGTGAATAACTCATACTCTACATACTTATCGTACTCGTACTCGTATCTCGTAAAGTATATTTTGTACAAACGTTAACTACTACTACATATATTGTATTGTACCGTACCGTATCTATCGTTTAACTATCGTATCGTATATCGCATCGTATCATGTCGTATAGTATCAAGATATATCGTATCGTTTTACTCGTGATACTTTTACAAAATCAACCATGTATCTTAGACAAATATTTCAAATACTCTTTCTATATGATATATACCCCCACACACACACACACTCCAAAGAACACGACACACCAAAAGGTTCAGGATCTGAACCAAAGACACTATATACTACAACCACATCTCTGTAAAATATATAAACTCGTTCTTCTTCTGCGCCCGGAGCCATGTTCCATGTTCCTTTCTACTCGTACTCGTATAATATATATTTCAAATTTGTAAACCTATCATCTTTCTATTGTACTCCCCCCGAACTCCCTATCAACTACTACAACAACAATACTCCTATTTATATGTCTCTGTGTGTGTGTGTAGAAGACGATGAATACTCGTTGTCAAGTAAGTCAAACTAACTCAAAATGTTGTATAACCATTAAAAAAACAAAAAAAAAAAAAAAAACAAAACCAAAAAACCCTGATCAAATTCCCCTCCTACTATATCTAAATCGCATTTGTACTCGTACTCGTACGTCTAAAAACATTTCGTTAATTATTATTTTACCATTTTATTAGAGCAGTTCTTTGAGAAATTCTTTCCATACATTCTTTCTACGGTGTGCCAGTGCACGTTTTGTTTTTCTTTTCAGTTCTCGTGATTTGTATTGTACCTCAAAATCGTTTTTCTTTTGTCTCTCTCTCCCTGTCTCTCGGAAGGGAGATCCCCGTGAAATTAGACTTAAATTATCATATAAGTTATTATTTTACCATAAATATACATAAACCAAACATGAATATAAATGCAAATGACTTGAGAAAGCAAAGCAACTGAAGCCAACGATTAGAGCCACAATCAATCACTCGAAAGAAATTCAAAATCAATATAAAAATAAAGCGGCAATCAAGCAGATAGCCCTCCTTCCCCGCACACTGCACAATAGATCATAGATCATAGATCTTAGGGGGAAGGGATTGGATTAGCTACCAAAGATATCAGAGATATATATACAAATTCCAAATTCCACGCAGTTAAATTGCTGAAACAAATAAATAATCGCTAAGCTCAGAAGTTGGGGCTGACCTTAGATAGATGCAACTTGTAGTTGGAGCGATCGTGTTTAAAGTGTTCCTCTTAAGTGGGTGTTAGAGCAGTCCTAGCAGTCTAAGTATTAAATGCTTCATTAATCGGATACTGACATCCAGATCGAGCCTAAGCTAAACAGCTAAACGAATATATGTTGAATAATCTGTTGCTACTCAGCTTGTAATCCGCACCTAGTCAGCGTGTTGCTTAAATAATGCTTCAAGCTTTAACCGATTTGGTTTGTATAACCCGATACCGATACCAACACCAAATGCTTGCCTAGCCTTGTTTGTACCTATTTATATATATATATATATGTATCTGTTTGTATTATGTGTAAAATAACCATCACAAGTTCCGTTCCAAACTCATATTTATTTGCATGTTTTTCTCCGATATTAATCGATAAAGCAAATACCCTAAAATGAATCCCGAAAGCCATCCCCCGACCATCTTGAACACCTTTCGTTCAGTTTCAGTTTCCGTTTTGATTTGGTTTGATTTCTTTGTCAGGTTTTCCTGGGTTTCCCCAAGAGTCAGACTAATTTCACTATGATTTCCTCTCGAATTTTTCAAATTTAATTTACAAACAAACCAAAACTTTTACCGCTTCAGTTCTTACAAAAAACCAAACACAAATCCCCCTTAAAAAATAAATGAAAAAAACAGAACCAAAAACAAACGAATTTGTTGTATATTCAAAAGCAATTATGAGCTTCACATAAAAAAAAGCTTGACCATATAAAAAAAAAAACACAAGAAATGCATACACAACGAATCTGATTTACCGAGCCGTGCCATAACGAACCAAATATTTTACAGATGAACACCATCCTGCACCCACATTTACGCCTCCAGAGCTACCCAAGCGGGTGCATGTGCGTGGATCTGTCTCGGGTAAAGTCTCCTCCTCCAATCGTGCCACTCACTTGCAATTATGTATCAGTATCAGTCAGAAGCTCAGAAAGGGTTTTTTGAACGCCAGATGACAGGTCGATTGATAGGTCGATCCCGACCCACACCTACTCGAACTCGTACTCGTACTCGTACATTATCCAACCAGATTTCGTTTCATTTTGCCTTGGTTTGCTTTTTCCCTCAGTTGTCAACGTAAAAGAGTATCCAATCCAGTCGATAAAATATGATAACTGTTTAGCTATTCGTTTGCATAACTATGTTTTTGCGTTGATTATTGAACCAGAACTCGTTTCTCTGCTAATGTAACTCGTTAATGTAACCTATCTAAGGAACTGCTATAATATATCTCCTATAACCTAACAACTAACTAATCGAACCCATATTGATGTCTATCTAAAGCATTCTTTACTTACCATACTTATTTGTACACAGCACCCAGTGTGCCCTTCGTTTTTAATTGCATAATCGATCGATCTGCTTGTTACCAACCAAAAAAACTATTTATTTCTTACTGTCGCAAGTCACATACACGAGATGACACAACAATAAAAAAAAACCAGAACTAAACCAAACCAAATGCAACATGCAACACGCGGCTCAAAAATACCTTTCTTGAATTAACTTTGACTAATACTTAAAGCCAAAATGAGTATCTCTTCACACTCTGACCAGTGCGTCCAGGCCGGGCCAACTTACTAATCGATTGACCTCTGCTCTTGTTCTCTGATCTCTTCGACTGCCGCCGAAACGCTTCCGCGAATGTTTCCGCTACCTGTTACCGCCACTGCCACTGCTGTCCATCGTCCTGCCACAGGTGATATCACACGTGACAGAGAAGATACGAATCGTAAGTTTAACCCAGACTAATCTAAGCTTAAGATAGGGCTTTGTAAAGATAATTTAAACAAAACGATAAATGTATATGTATGGAATAGATGGAGGATCCTAAGTGTGCTTTAACTCCTTGTCCTTACAGTACTCAATCGCAATGTGCGCCGTCCGAATGGCACTGGCAACGGTACAGGTGCCATGCACCACATGAACAACACTGCGGCAGCTGCCGCCGCTGCCGCTGCGGCGGGCAAGCAGGTGAACAAGGTGAAGCCCACGGTGAACGTGAGCCGGCAGGTGGAGGGCCAGGTGATATCGCCATCGCAGTACAACAGGTGAGTGCATATGCCCAGGCATATGGCGGGGAGCTGTACATACCGGGAGGGGAGGAGAAGGAACATGCAGGAGGATCTATTACCATATAGATGTTGTTCACATTTTAACAGCACTCTGTTCAGTTACGAAATAGCAAAGCAAAGTCGGTAATCGAGCAAAGAGCAATGAAAACTCAATGAAATACAACACTTCTTAGGCCTACCAGCTGCATCAAATATGATTTTCCACTTTTACGTTGCCTTTTTTGAACAAAGTTACAGCCAACAGCAAAAACGATATTGAAACCAAAGCAAAACCCACACACACTTGATTTAAGTTAATTTAAGTTAAGTTTTTACCCAACACACAACACAGTGAACAATGAACAATGAACAAGGATGATGAACGATGAGGGTCTGAGGAGTCCTGGGAGGTCTGCCTTCCGGGTTCCTTGCGCCCATGTAAATGCTCTTTAACCAACTAATCCCAACACCTCAACTAATTGTCTCACTCACCTGCTCACCAACTCGAAACTCGATACTCAAAACTCAAGAAAAGACAACCAAAACCAAAACCAAATACCAAAAACCAACTAATTACTTTTAACCAGTCTAAATGTATAAAAACGAACAACATTTTGTTTCAGGCCACCAGAGAATGATGCTAACCCTTATGCGGGCTATCAACTTGCTTACGAAGTTAAAAAGCTCATGTATGCGTCCATAATTTCCTAGAATTTTAACTTACGAACTCTATCAACTAAAAACAAAAAAAGCCAAAAAGCCTTTTTTAAACTATACCTTAGTATTCGTTAATACTTAATCTAACTACATTTTATGCGCATTTTGTTTAACACACATTGATATATTGATATATTGATTGATCAAAGCTATGCCATTCCATCCAATACGCGTACTAAACCATAAGCGAAACTTAACCAAACCTGTGCGTTACTGTCATGTCGCTGTCTTCTGTATCTGTATCTGTGCCTGTGTCTGTATATGTCTGTGTGCTGTGTGCGTATGTGTAGGTGTTTGAGCGTGTGTGTATGGGTACGCCCCGTGATAATTTCGCATCCTCTAAACTATAAACTAACCCCGGCATAACTAATCGCATTCATCAATCATTCTCTGTCTACTAACATCTGAGGTCTCCACTCAACAGCAGAGTGTGTGTGTACGCGCCTCTAACTAACTATATACTTAATCCGTACTAACTTTAAAAGGTCTGCCTTGAATTGATCTTATTTGCTTAAGCAATTTTTCTCATCTTATTAAGATAAGATATGATTTTTCCTAGTCTACAAGTTCTGTTTCAATTTTTGTAAAAAATGTAGCATACTTTTTTGGGCAGGCTGATCGTTCTTCAAGTTAATTTTTTTTACCCTTGCAGGATAGTATAATTTTATTCCGAGTCATTTCCGACACTATAAGCCATACATATATATTCTTGATCAGCATGATCAGCCGAATCGATCTAGCTCTGTCCGGTGGAAAAATAAAATATTCCAAAATTTCCCAAATTTGCAAAATTGTATAAGGGGTAACATCGTTAAAATTGTCAAAATTTGATACAAAAATTTAATTTCTTACATTTTAAAACTCAGTATGCAGAATTGTTAGCTGTATAAAAACTAGCATAGAACAGTTGTCCGAATTGAAATTAATGCATTTTTAGCTTAGTTATGATATTTTGAATATTCAGATTTTACACATATTTAATTCGCATATTAAAATGTCGATTTTACAATTAAAATAAAAACAATAAAACAAAATGTAACCAAAAGTAGCTGACTTTGTTCACACACAAAAGCTTTCCAAATTAAAATTAATGCATTTTTGGTTTAGTTATGATCGAACCCATGAACCTATAGGTAACTGCAAGGTTTTAAAAACTTCGGGTTCTCGAAGTTAGCTTCATTTCTTTTTAACTATTGATTAATTGGTCTTAGACCTTGAGAAGCATACATACATTCAATCTCAATAATCGTCCATATCCTGCATTCTCTATCTATCTATCTACTATATCTTTCTCTGGATCGTTTCAACTTGAATTGCAATATAATTGTTGTGTGTGTGCGTTCTTTTGTGTTCATCTCTGTGTCAAAACTTGCACCCGTGTACCATATGTATATTTGAAATCTTTCTTTAAAATTACACCAAAACAGACTTAAGTATATTGTAGATACAAAACTGACCAATCCGGCGGATATGGAGGGTGATGGTTCGGTCATTTGTGGCTTCTCCCTCGCGCATGCGAGCACCTGAATCACAAATAGAACACCTGGAGGGAGATAGCCGGCCACTAAGCAACACTTTTAGTATATTATTATATTATTTATTAAGCGATCCACCCCTCAGCACCGCCGGACGGCAGAAAGAGCATTATGCGTAGTGAAATTATTCAGTTCTTTTACTCAACAAAGTTTGTTGTTCGCCTTCATTTCAAGACTTTTGTTCTTAGCACATGACCTTCTCTCTATCTGTATCTCTAACTCTTACTCTTACTATATTCTTTCCACTCTTACTATTTCGTGTATTTATCTTTGTAAACGTAAACTCTCTTAAAACTATCTTTAACTATATCGTATTTGAGATCACATTTTAAATTCAATATGCTCCAAGTACTCGTACTCGTATTGAAAGTATTTCTCACATCATTTTTGAACGAAACACGTACTCGTAGCGTTTCCGATGAACACTTTGCATTTGGATGTAGCGTTTGTTTTTTTGAATTGGTTGATAATCAGCATATGCAAGTCAAAAGTTGAATCGAAGTAAACCCCATTAAGAACGAATCGCCCGATCGTCGCCAGCACAGACCGCCGATGGCTAACACCCAGTCTCTCTCTATATCGATCTACTTGCATCTAGGCCGACGAGTCGCAGCTCCGGCACGGGTACACAGAATCAAAACGGAGGCGTCTCATTGCCAGCCGGCATTGCGGACGATCAGTCGAAGGACTTTGATTTCGAGAAGACCGAAATGAAGTACGACTCGACGGGCATGTTCCACTGGAGTCCGGCAAAGAGCTTAGAAGACTGCATACTGGTAAATCCCTTTAGTAGATTCAGCACTGGAACTATTTAGTGACTCACATTTCTCTGCAGGATCGCAACCAGGCGGCCATGACCGTACTGAACGGCCATGTGGTCGTCTGCCTGTTCGCCGATCCCGATTCGCCGCTGATTGGGCTGCGTAACCTGGTGATGCCGCTGCGAGCGTCCAACTTCCACTACCATGAGCTGAAGCATGTGGTTATCGTGGGCTCGGTGGACTACATCCGGCGCGAGTGGAAAATGTTGCAGAACCTGCCCAAAATATCGGTGCTGAACGGCTCACCGCTGAGTCGTGCCGACCTGCGGGCGGTCAATGTCAATCTGTGTGATATGTGCTGCATCCTGTCGGCCAAAGTTCCTAGCAACGATGACCCCACGCTGGCCGACAAGGAGGCGATCCTCGCCTCCCTAAATATCAAGGCGATGACCTTCGACGACACGATCGGCGTGCTGAGCCAGCGGGGCCCGGAGTTCGACAACCTGAGCGCCACCGCCGGCAGTCCCATTGTGCTGCAGCGGCGAGGCTCAGTCTATGGTGCCAATGTGCCCATGATAACAGGTAAACTGCATCGCACTAAGTTGGCCGAGTTTGCGAACGACCGAACGAATGTGAGGCTGGCCAGGTAATGCAAATGGGGGTTGAGAATTCGGCAGGAGATACTTGATGGAAAGTGTCCAGAAATAAGGGAGTTTTGAATGAAGGTTCCATGGTGAGGGTCCTTGAATGGTGTCCTTGCATGTGACCTTTATAATTAATATTTTGTTTAGATGAGACGTTTGTGAGGGGGGTAAAGGGAGTTCTATAATTAAGATATCGGGATAACAAGGGTCTGCAAAATACTGATTCCAGACTGAGAACTCCAAAAGACAGACTTCAGAGAAAGGCATCTATAATGAAGATTTCAGATAAGGATTGGGGAACAATTATTGCAGTTATGAATATTTGAAATAGGTATTTCTACAGGACAGTAACTAAGTATAGATTTAAGTGCAGGTTTTTCCTGGCCAGCCTCACCCGCCTCCCTCGAAAGCGGTTGAAGTGTGCGCTCTACTAATTGCTCTCACATGTTGGTTGTCGTTTAAAGAACTGGTCAATGATAGTAACGTGCAGTTTCTCGATCAAGACGACGACGATGATCCAGATACAGAACTATATCTGACGCAGCCATTCGCCTGCGGCACAGCCTTTGCTGTGAGTGTGTTAGACTCGCTGATGTCCACGGTAATGTCTCGCTCCAAAGTCTCCTGGGACTTGTCTTGCCTTACTATAACTTCATATACTTAATTATTTTTAATTTATTGCCCCCGAATAGACATACTTCAATCAAAACGCCTTAACGCTGATCCGCTCACTGATAACGGGCGGTGCCACGCCCGAGCTGGAACTGATCCTGGCCGAGGGAGCTGGCCTCCGAGGAGGCTACAGCACAGTGGAGAGTCTGAGCAATCGGGACAGGTAAATTATAGTACATAATAAGTATATAATTTCAGGTCAGTAAGGAATACTTTCCCGCATATAGTTATGATAGTTTCTTGTATAGTTTGTAATGTATTAAAATTCTTATTCTTACCAGATGTCGAGTGGGTCAAATCTCGCTTTACGATGGCCCATTGGCTCAATTCGGAGAGTGCGGCAAGTACGGAGATCTATTCGTGGCCGCCCTCAAGTCTTACGGAATGCTGTGCATCGGACTATATCGGTTCAGGGACACCAGCTCCAGTTGTGATGCGAGCAGCAAACGTTATGTAATAACCAACCCACCCGATGACTTTTCACTACTGCCAACAGATCAGGTGAGCGATAAATCATTACATCAGATCAGATCAATCAGAATTCTTGTACCTTAAGATATAAGTGACTAAAATATTGACCCATAAAACCTTCTTACAGGTATTCGTTTTAATGCAATTCGATCCGGGCCTGGAGTACAAGCCGCCAGCGGTACGAGCACCGGCCGGCGGACGCGGCACCAATACACAGGGCTCCGGGGTCGGCGGGGGCGGCTCGAACAAGGATGATAACTCTTGATTGTTACTGTGTAGCGCCTTAACTGATGGTCCTTATTCGTACATTTGAACGATGGAGAAGCTAATCGGATGCAGAGCAGCGCATTGGTGTCACTCACCTAACTATTATCTAACCATATTGGCCTAAGATTCACCCACAAAAAAAGATAGGGGTAAAAAGACATAATTGTTTGTACCATGTACAAAGAAGAAAGAAATTTGAAATCAAAAGCGATTGTTATTAACAAGTTAGAAACAAACAACCAGAGAGAAAATCCTGAGTGCCATGCAATGCGTTGCTCTGCCCTTTTATGTGTGTGAAGGCATGCGGCCCGGTGTTTTGTGTCCATCCCAACTAACAATCAAGAGACAGCCCCAAGCCAGAAACCACTGATGGCCAGAAGAGCAACTTCATCAGCAGCAACCAAAGCCAAAGTCGACGGCAGGGCCACCTGTCTTCGCACACATAAAAAGCTAGTTCAGATCGGGGCCTTTAAGATCCACAGCCCCGATGTCCATCGTTCAACTGCCAACTGATTGCTTCCCACATCATTCCGTATGCCTTTTTAGAACCTTGAAAATTATCATCTATTGTTATCTATATACCTTTAAATCTTACTCTACATTGGTTTATCTTGTATCCTTTTGTTTATCTTATCTTTATCCATATTATTTTGTAATCGACCCAATAAATATTATTATCATTTGAGTTTTTGGTTTGGATTTTTACCCCGACTTTAGTTTCTTTCCAAGCAACAATCATTAGTTATTTCTATGGGTATGTATCTTATGTTAGATATCATTTACTCTTAAGAATCATTTCACTTACATTTACATTTAAACGTTTACATTTTGAGTTCAGTTCATGGCGCTATCATTGCATAAGAACCAATTGACAAATTGAATTCTAAACGAAAATCCATCTCAATGGTGTGACGTAAGCAATTGGGAACCATTAGTGAGGTAAGCTACACATTAAACAAGAAAAAAAACAAGCTAATCAAATCAGCCACACTGAGCGAAAGAAACTACCAAGTACTACTAGGTCTATGTACTCTCTCATGTCTCAAAATCTTTCTCTGAGCTGCCGAAAGCGGCCACAACAAACAGCAACAACTACGCAACAATTCCACACATAATTTTACACATTTAAACACCGCAATGAAACTGAACACATTGCGTGAGATACAGATACTGAACACGAGATACAGATACAAAGACAGCTACAAGATACAAGATACAAGGCAATGAGGCTATAAGCAAATGTTGTGCCAGCATAAGAATTCAAAAACTGCATTTAGAAGATTCTGAGCAAGCGCAAAACGATTTATATAGAGCAGAGAGCATATTGTAATCATATTAAACTTTTAAAGTAAACTAACACAAATATCGAATATCGATTAACAATTAACGACACTTAAAGCCAACAATCTGCTAACTAATTCGTAGACCTAAATGCAAACACAAAGCTCTACTTGGTCCTTTATCAAAGCAAAACCAAAATAAGGTGAAGCCAAGCAAAAGCAAATTAATTACACTTAACTAGAGGAATCTCAGCTTTTTCACTCGACACTCAGTCAAGTCGTCAAATTTGCTAATTCTAAATTGAAACTTCTTACATTCGCATCTCTACACACACGAAAAACAAAAAAAAGTAAAAACTAAATGCAAAGTGAGACGAGAAACTCTGTAAGTAGCATCATTATACCGCTGGAATATAGAGTGCGGGGACGTGAAAAGCTGATGACAAGTGTAGTTAGTAATATTTTTTAGTGTATGTGAATGTGTGCGCTTTTTACCAGCGATTTACGAGCAGCAACTGTGGTGTTCTAAACAAATTTTGATAGATACAAAATCGGTAACCAACAAAAATAAAAAAATGGCGACATACGTTATGTTTCTTTCTTCAACTATATTTCACCGACTTCTTCTACAATATAACTTCTATAAATCCTTCACGCACTTGCGCTCGAAACGCCGCCAAAAGGGAACGCTTTGTTTTTTGTACATAGCTTGTAAATATGATAAGAAGTATCTCGAATATATGTTATCCTTATCCTTTGATTAGTTTAACTCGTGTATCTCGTGCTGTTTCGTTTTGCTGTTCAAGAGTTATCGGTACCTACATTTTGTAATTTGTAATTTGTTCAAATAAATAAACACTGCCAAAGCGTATAGAAATCACATTAAATGTAGATCAGACAGCAGACAGCATTCATTCGAAAAAATAATGGAAAAACCAAAGAAGCGTAACAAGAAAATGGCACAGAACAGCATTAAATGAAAATGAAAAGCGATTAACGACTAATGATAACTGGTAAATGAGTTTGTTTGTTTCCATACACAAAATGATTAGCGAATAACAAATTTAAGTAAAACGAATTCGAGCTTTTAAAATTAATATGATGGAAAAGAAAACCAAAGATATAAAAACAGTTGATAAGGGAATGCGAATAAAGAAGGACGGATTTCCATTTCAGTTTTATATACTTATATTTGATTTGTAGTGGATTTTTGTGTAGCCTAGGCTTACCCACAACGTAAAGATTTAAAACAAAAATATGTGAATATTATGCGCCTTCGAAATTTATGTAAACGTGTATGTAGCCGTGCAATGTGAGAAACATTTAAACTCCATTTAAAGTAAACTTAAAGCTAATGGTAAATGGTAAAAGGTAAACGTAAACGTAAACGTAAAAGTAAACGTAATGGTAAACGTAAATAGTCAAGTGTAAATGTTAACGAATCGAGAGCATAGCATAGCTTAGCGTAATCATAAGACGACTAGATATCGCGACGAGCAGTTCATATATTGTTAACGGTAAACGATAAACGATATAACTTATATATAGTAATTAAATCGACAAACAAAACGCATTTGCAATCCTAATATAAAGCGAGATAAATAGATGAGAGGCGTAGCAGAAACCCAAAAGTTAAACATAATTTTTAAATGAATAAAACTAGTTATTAAATTTATAGAAAATCCCCCCACTCACACACAAAGCTACACGAATACATATACGAGTACACACCCACACACACACTCGACAGCGATGAACCCCAACAAGAAGAACAAAATGAACTCTCGATGTTGTGAAACTTGATAAAATCATGTTTACGCTATAGCCGATCTACATACATAAAGGAAATGCAAATAAATTACATACTCAGCCACAAAAACCGAAACTAACGACAAATGAAAATGTGTATCCAAAAATATAGAAGAGATGATGAAAATCCTGCAGACAAAGCTGCCCTTTCCCATTTTGGATAACTTCGCTTGTTTCAAAACTTTTCACCAGTTTTCCCACCATATTCACGAGCAGCTTTGTTCGCAAAACAAAATTATATATATACATATATACACCATGCATATATATTAATTATGTCGCATAAAACTACTCAATGCCGTATAAACTAAAATGTAAGAGTAAAGGTTTTTGTAGAAAATTCGTCAATAAAAAGCCAAAAAAAATATTAAAATAAAATATATTATCATACTCGTAAATGTGAAGCTATGCAGCATTTTACTGTAGTTAGATTTTTTGTATAGAATCAACGTTCGCAGCTAAAAAACCAAAAACGAAAATCAGAAAACCAAAAACTAATATGATAATTTTACAGGTTTAAGTCAGCAGCAGGAGAAAAATGTTCATTTTTTTAAGGAATAAAGATATTACAACAAAATATCATAATTAATATAAAAAATAGCAAATAAAATCCACAAAAAAAATCGAAAAAACGAAATGAAAAAATATTTTTTATTAATTTCGCAGCACTTTCACATGATACCCGCACACCTATACACATCCCATAGTGTGTGCTA
This sequence comes from Drosophila serrata, assembly GCF_035046125.1. Classification (NCBI taxonomy): domain Eukaryota; kingdom Metazoa; phylum Arthropoda; class Insecta; order Diptera; family Drosophilidae; genus Drosophila; species Drosophila serrata. The sequence continues at coordinate 1,095,888 of NW_028257274.1, read as the reverse complement.
AAAAAATTGTATAAATTATGCAAGCCCAAAAAAAAATGCAAATCATATATTATTGACGACATTATTGTAGTTTAATTTTTTAGTTTTTACTTGCTATTTATATGAAGTATATTTACACAACGGGAAAAGTAAATGTAGACATAATTAAAAAACGTAAAGCGATAAAAATCATTAATTTATATTAAAAATAATAAAAAGGAAAATAAAGAAACCGAAAATAAACCAAAATCAGAGCGAAAAGCATAAAATGACAAATTAGTTTAGGCTAAAGCGGCCCCGAAAAGGGCAACAAAACAAATAACAAAATAAATAAAATTTTAAATAACAAATTAAAAGCTAAATACATATTTTAAACATTTGTCTAAAACGCAACCGAAAGGAAAAAACAAACAAATGATAAATGTATGAAATAAAAGGTATAATAATAATATTATGTTGTTAATGTTTAAAAAACCTTGTTAAAAATAATATTTCAAAATAAAATATAAATACTGAAAAAAAATCAATCGAAACTGGAATTTTTGGCAGCGTTATGAAAGTGAAATTTTGAGTTATGGCCGAAAAGTTTGGGCCGACAAAAATATTGACCCACATAAGGCCGGGCGCTATAAAATTCCAATGACCAATTGCGTTTAGAAATTGGGCATCGCGCCCTGCATAAAATGCCGCCAATTATTTACACTTGGGAGCGTTTCATAAGCGCATAAGGCTCATTATCATCCAAGGGCCTCGGCTATAAAGCGAAAATAAGTGGACAAGTGACTTGGGCTCAAAGGGCACTCTGTGGGCTATGAAAAAATGCATGCCTTTGTTTTTTTAGGACAGCCCATGGGTTGATTCGCATTAACATAAGATGTCACTTTAAAATCATTCCAGGTTTTCCCCAAATACCAGAGCATGATCTTGACCACTTTAGAATTTAAAACAAGAAAGAAAATTAACTTCGAAAAGCCGAAGTTTTTATACATTTGCAGTTTTGAATTAAATAAACTTCAAATATTTGCATTGTTATAACAGATATTAAACAATATTTTTATTCGACAAATTTTTCGATAAATCAAAATTTAAACATTTCATATCTAAGCTAAAAATGAATTAATTTGAATACGGAAAGCGTTCCTATGTTAGCTTTTATTAGGTTAACAATTCTCCATACTAGGATTCAACATTGAAAAAATGAAGAATTTTATCAATTTATGAAATTTTTCATGATGTAACCCCTTTGCCTTTTTCGCAAAAATTTAAAATTAAAAAAAAAATTAATTTTTTTGCCGGACATATCTAGATCGATTCGGCTGTTGATTCTGATAAAGAATATATATGATTTATAGGGTCGGAAATGACTCCTTCATTGCGTTTTAAGCTTCGAACTAAAATGAGAATACACAGAAAGTATAAAAAGATCATTTTTGTTTCCCTCATCTAAAAGGTGTTAAAAAAATATTCTAAATCAAATTATACAAAGGAAACTAGCTTCGGGAAGTTCAAGTTATATATATACCCATGCAGTTTGAAACAGAAATATGGATTGGAATCGAAAACTGATCAAAGCTAAGTTTAAAATTGTCGATATTTTTATATTAATTTTTATGGAGGAATTTAATGGTAACTTTTTGGATAAATCTTGGATTAAAAGTTCATAACTAAGTCAAAACTAGATTAATTTGAATACGGAATGCGTTCCTATGTTAGTTTTTATTAGGTTAACAAATCTGCATACTCAATTTTAAATTTTAAGAAATTCAATTTTTTGTCAAAATTTGAAAATTTTAATGATGTAACCCCTTTCCTTTTTTTGCAAAAATTGAAAATTTTACAAAAATGTATTTACTTTGCCGGACATATCTAGATCGATTTGGCTGTTGATTCCGATCAAGAATATATATGATTTATAGGGTCAGAAATGTCTCCTTCACATTTTTATAAGCTTCTAACTAAAATGACATTACCCTACAAAGGCATAATGATTAAATAATTTTCCATTCCGCCATCTAGTTTTATTATTACACCCTGGCTATATATAATTAATAAATTAATTTCTCGATTTACATCCTCTATTTATAAATCTATTAAAAGATGTATGATTACAATTTAAAACTAGTTCCCCTTTCTTTCGTTCTAAAAACAAACACATTGCCCCACAGGTTGGACCACTGTGCCTGCCACATGTCGTAATGTCAATCGAGCTGGCTTTGCTCCTGTTTGCCACCAACAGCAACAGGTGGCAGGCATCGGCTTGGAGCTGTGCTGGAGCTGGAGACCATCTCTGGTTCATGTGCGCCTGGTCCGCATTGCTTTTTAAGGTAAAGAGCGACTGCTGACGAGCGACAACAAGTTCGTTGCCTAAGTCTTTTGTTTTTCCCGAGTCGCCGCTGCTGTTGCTACCGCTGCAGTTGTTGTTTTCCTTTCTTTCTTTCTTTCTTTTGCTGGCCAAGAACAGTGGTAGTACGGGGCAGTCAATGGCAAAACACTTTCGTTTGGCACTTCCATTGTGTGCTTGGGCTCTGTGTGCGCGATTAATCGTTCACATTTGCGGCCAATTCATGTTGCTGCTGGTCGCGTGCTGCGTTTTGGCCACTGCAAACGAGTTCCGACCACTTTCTTTGCGGCGCTCGCGCACTTCCAGTGGCTGCTAGTAGCTGTTCCAGTGTGGCTCCAGCGGATCGGCACATGGTTTTTGTCCGGGCACGCCGACCGAGAGGCACTCAGTTGTCTACGCGACTCGAACAGGTGCAGACGTCGCAGCTCCGAATCGCTTGTGTTCCAAAAACCTCCGAAACCGAATCAAAATTCGAAACCAAATTCTGGGTACTGTCTTCTTTTAACGTGCGTGCATTTGAAACTGAAGAAAGCGCTCTCGGCGCTCGCTGACATGAAGTTAATTGATGTGATCATCTACCTAATTGCCATCTTGATCTTCATCTACTTGCTGCTGGAGTAGCGGAAGAAGAAGCCGAAAGTCACTCAACTGCTCTACTCTCTGGCCAGAGCTTTCTACACGACCCCAACATACCGCCAAAGGTTGACCATTAAAGCAACATTATTAAATCCAACGAATATCTCTGCAAATCCCAAACGAAAGATGAGGGTAAGTGATTCACGCCGTGATCTCGGGTTTGTTAACCACAATTACTGGTGATTAAAAAGCCTCTCACTGTGCAGGCCGTAAAAAATAATTACTTGGATTTAATTCCAATGCAAATGCATTGGTATTTCTACTAAGCCGCGTGCAACGACTTCAAACTGCAGCTCCAGATTCACCTTCACCTTCGATAAATCCCATTCCAATGACAGTCACAGTACTCATAATAATCACAAGACAATGCCGCAGCTTCTTCAATTGAATTGCTATCGCTGCCGTGAATATTTGACAAATTGTAATGTGTGCGCCGGCAAGGCGAGCACTTTCATTCGCAATGGGAGCACTTGATGCGCCAAGTTTCGCCAAGATCCACCAGATCCAGCCAGATCCACAGCTCTAGACAATGGCGGTGGCGATGGCGATGGCGATGGCTTTACGTGCACCAATTACACTGGCGACTGCCCGCCCGCCTTTGCCTCGATGTGCATCGGGCTTGAAAATAAAATGCTTACTTGCCGCTAAAATAAAAGTTGCATTTCGAGTTGCAATTTGGGTTAACCGCACCGTTGTTTATGGCCGTCGCGACTACGTCGTCGTCGCTGGTGACAGGCCGCTGATCAATAGTTCCGCCTGTGGCCAGTGGCCAGTGGTTAGGCAAATCCTTTGTCAAGTTCATTGGCACTGGGCGCCAAAAGGAAACCCGAAATTATATGAATTCCAGGCGTGGCCGGTTGCCCAGACCGACATCCGTCTCCTGGCAGTTCATTCACTCGGCTGATGCCGACGCTGAAACTGAGGCAGAGGTATTTGCATATGATTATGCATACCGCACAGGCGACAAAGTAACTAACCACTCTATAAACAATAAGCCACCAATTTTCCACCAATTACTGGCTGTTCCCCCTCTTCGGGATTGCTGCATTCGATGGCTCTTTTTTTTGCGTTGCGATTAGGCAAACCCGGCACGTAATCAATAACGATACGTATTGGACTCTGTTAGGCATTTCACCCCATTGATTGACGTCTGGCTAACGGCACACAGTACATTGTCATTGTCATTTTCATTTTCATTTTCATTGCCGCTGCCGCTGCCGCTTCGATGAAGCTCAGCAAGTGAAATTGCCACGTCCAGTTGCTGCCTCAAATTACCGACTTCCACTTCAATCGACCACGACCCAGGCTAGTCAAGCAGAGAGGCGGGATACTCCTTCTTTGAATGTCTTTTAATAATCAAAGATGGAATATTCTCACGGAGATGGATTAACATTGAGTTACTCCACAGGAGTACCCTCTTTATTTATATTTGAATATACCTTACAAAACACACTTTTAGATTAAGCTTATTTCTGATAACATATAATATTATGAACATTTTATGAATTTCTTACATGAAATACTTAAATACATACCTAACAAGGAAGGAAACTAACTTCGGGAAGCACAGACTCGAAACAGAAATATATCATAGCTTATTTTAAATTTGTCGAAGTTTAAAATTTATCGAGGTTTTTATTGACAGTTTTTCGATAAAATCGAAATTTAAAAAATACATAAGTAAACGAAAAAATACATTAATTTCAATTCGGAAATCGTTCCTATGTTATTTTTTACTAGGTAAACAAAACTGAATACTCAATTTAAAATTTTAAGAAATTAAAATTTTTCCCAATTTTTGCCAATTTTAATGATGTAACCCCTTATAAAAATTTCAAATTTTGAAAAAAATTTAAAAATTTATTTTTTGACCGCACATTGCTAGATCGACTATGCTGTTGATTCAGAACAAGAATATATATGATTTATAGGGTCGGAAATGACTCCTTCACTGCGTTTCAAGCTTCTGACTAAAATTAAAATACCCTTGAAGGGTAATATTAAACATTTAATCTAACGAAGCTCTTTTGAATTTAAAATACAAAACAGACTCCCCTATACTTCATTTAACACCCATCAATCTCAGGTTTCTATTTGGTTTCCACATTCTACGAAATCAGTTTGAAAATCCATAAAAGAAATGCGGTTAATTAAAGTGTTACAATCACAGTCACCGAACCACAATACCCCTTCGAAAACGTAAACAACCTGACGGCGACGGCGACAATTACAGAACGAAGACATTTCGATATTCAACTTTTCACTTTCATTCTACGGCATTGCGGACTGAAAGTTTAATCAGGCAGCCAAGCGGGGAAAATGGGCAAAGTGTTATGGCATACCTGTGTATAAATATATATATAAATCTATATACATATATACATGTGTGTGGAAGATACTTTGTTGGCTCGTTTGCTTAAGCAGCTTTGGTTAAGTAGTCAACGGCAGGCGACGTGATAAAATTTTAGAAAACCGCCAATTTGTTCAAATTAAGGCCATTACAGTTTTGTTGCCGTCCAGCGATTACACGACCCGCCCTCCCCTTTCGACGGACTTAGAAAGTTTTCATTTTTGTTCGATGTCTTCATTTTCGATGATGTGCCCGTAAAATAATTAATTTATTTTGATGGACAAACGTCTTCTTTCTTTTTAAATAAATTAATTTAATAATTAATTTTATGATTCACCCTCTACAGCCTTTTCTTGTGCTCGCCCTGCTTGTGGCCTTGGCCAACTGTGAGCCACCGTTGTACGCCGACAAGCAGCGTCCGCTGGTTTTCACAAACTGGCCTCCCAAGAGTGCCAAGCAGCTGGGACGTCCTGCCGTCGGAGGAGGAGGAGGAGGAGGACCTGGTGGCAAACAGCGCACTCTGGTTGTCCAGATCCGGAGCGATCAGCCGGTGCCGCTGGTGCTCAAGGGTCGTCCCGGTCACAGCCCACATGCCCACACTCATGCCCATCTGGCTCATGCTCACTCTGTGCATCCTCATGTCCTGGCACAACATGCCCATTCGCATGCCCACCTTCACGCCCATCCGCTGATCCATGTGCCCCAGCATTCGATTTCGCATGCGCACCAGCTGCAGCATCTGCGTGGAGCCCGCCCCATTAAACTGAGTGCTCCCGTTTATCTGAAACCCGCTGGAGCACTTCGTAAGCCTCTGAAGATCAAGCTGAATAATGTCAAGCCCAAGGCGAAGCCCTCTTTTGGCTACGACAAACCCTTTAAGTACGAGAAACCCACGGCTGTTAGCTACAGCGAACTGCAGAATCTGCCGGTAAGTTGAGATTGGGGTTTATTTATAAAGGATTTTAAGAAAAGCATAAAATAAGTAGACCAAGGTTATAGATTTTATGATTTTGTGATCTTAAATGATTTGATAGGGTTTTTTAAAGCTTGAAGAAATCCACATTTACCTAAATGCATTCATTTTGAAATCCTTTACCTCGATTATTGGGGATCATAAGCAGCAATGTTGGAAAACCTTTTCCTCCAGGTCTCTTTTAAATAAAATTTAATTGAAATTCAGCATATATTTTAATTTTAATGTAATAAAAAGTAGCAATCAAAGTAACGAAATTAAAAACCACATCAAATCGAAGTCAAAAGTAACCATTACTCATAGCCAAAACATGTATTTAGTTTCACTCCACGCACACGCTCAGTACACTTGCCAGACATACAAACATATAACATGAATCCAAACATGCCGATCCCCCAACAGCTGGACACGCACAACAACTTCAACACCGAGCACTTTGCACCCATTTACACGGTTCCCGCACCGAATCTGGCCCTGCACAACAACCATCTGGATGTGGAAGACGGACATCTTGACACCAGCGCCTACCATTACACGCCCCCATCCCAGTCCCAGTTCCCGTCCTCGTCAGCTCGTCCCCAGACATATCTGCCACCGAAGCACAATGTGCATGAGGACGAGACCAATGACCAAACCATTCGTGATCCCATTTCGGGTTCGCAGAAACTCTTTGCCCCAGATCCGGATCCCTCGCTACCCACTACGAAGATCCGTCCGTCCACCGAGACCTTCAACACGCCGAGCAATAGCAAGCCACTTCCCTCGGACGTCCAGAGCAATCATTTGCCCGCCCAACCGCTGGTGCAGATTGTAGGAGCCCAGGCGGAGGCACAGACGGCGCCACAGATCTATCCCATCCAGTATGCCCAGCCGGCAGCGACGGCACAGCTGCAGCCGTTCCTTGCCGCCGCCATTCCGGCAGCCCACATACCCATCTACAATCCCACATACCTGGTGACGCAGTCCAACCAGCTGTACACGCAGCACAAGCAGCAGCTATTCAAGCCCAGCACGGAGCACGTTGTGGAGTCGGGTTACGTTAATGCGGACCTTACCCAGGAGGTGGCCAGCAACGGACAGATCCTGCAGGCGGCCAAGGACCCGCACCACAACATCCATCCTGTTCTGGACTCGGCTCCGCAATATGCCGCTTTAATCGCTGCTCCAGCTCTGGGTGAGCCGGCGGAGAGTGCGTACGAGACGGCCGCCTTCCACCTACCCAATACGGCAATCCAGTCCACGGCACCCGAGGGCGGCTTCGTCGTGTCCAACTACTACGGACACGCCCACGATTCGTCGCAGCTCCTTCAGGCATACGCAGAGGAGGAGGCACGCCGCCAACAGCTGGAGACGGAACAGGCAGCCATCGAATTGCAGAAGCAGCAGCAACTCCATCTCGAAGAGCTCAAGGCTCAGGCCCAGGAGCAGCAGCAGCAACACCAGCAGCATCTTGAGGAACTACGCGCCCAGGCTCAGTATCAGCAGCAACAGCACCAGCAGTTCGAGGAGCTGAAAGCCCAAGCCCAGGAGCAACACTTGCAACAGCAACACCAACAACAGCAGTTACAGCTCCTGCAGCTGCAGCAGCAACATCAACAGCTCCAACAGCCTGTCCAGCATCATCCGCAGCCGGTGACCCAGGATCCATCAGCGGCGGCCTTCGAGGAGCACCAGCGACTGGTGCAGGCGCAACTGGGCAGCAACACGCCACTGCGCATCTTTGTGCCCGACGAGGAGTCCACTCTAGAATCGGTTAGTTATTAAATCGAAGATTTATTATGTTATTTTAACAATTAAACTTTTACAGCGCCTGCAAAAACGATCGGATGAAGTAAAGAAGGGCACCGTGGAGAACGTGCCCAGCCTGATCGAGAGCAGCAGCGAGGCAGATTCAGCCAAAGATTTGTTTGAGGTCTCCACCTCCGTTGAAGTTGCCGGCGAGCATCTGGCGGCCAGCAGTAATTAGTTAAGGCAGTAATAGTCTTCGACGCTGTTCAAAAATATTTATTTACACACTCATTTGTAAAAACGCATTCATATAGCGAGCAGTCGGTAGTTTAATAAACATAATCCTTAAATTATTCAAATTTTCATACGTTACTTTTTTTAAATATCGATAACAGCAAAAAGTATCGATTGGGGTGACCAGCACCCGCTCATGAGCTTTTTAAGTGTGACCAAATGGTACAGAGGCAATATATTTTAAGATTTTTTCACTTCCAAAACGTGGTCATACTGAGTAAAGAAAACACATTTTGTGTCGTATTTGTTGTGGTCCGCGCAATTTTAGTGAATTTCTCGTTAAATAAAGCACAAAAGACACCATGATTATCCCGATCCGTTGCTTCACCTGCGGCAAAGTCATTGGCAACAAGTGGGAGTCATACCTAGGCCTGCTGCAGGCGGAATACACAGAAGGGTTAGTAGAGCCGGCCAAGACTCGTGCTTGCAGCGCATTTACCCAATTTTCCCTTTGCTTGATTCCATTTAGTGACGCCCTGGACGCTCTGGGCCTAAAGCGGTACTGCTGTCGCCGGATGCTGCTCGGACATGTGGATCTCATCGAAAAACTGCTGAATTACGCGCCCCTTGAAAAATGAATAGCCAAATGGAAGGAAAGACGCAGGGGACTTGGGATTAAAACCTAGATTTTATTGTAAAATTACAAATTAAAGCTTGATCATAACCAGATAACCGAGTCGTAAGCCTTAGAATCTACGTTGTAACCCAAGCTGGCAGTGGTGGGCTTACATCTTGTCCATGAACCACGGCTGGCCATTGTTTTCGCGACGCTTTGTGAGAATCTCGCAGCCCGTCTCGTTGACCAGAAGCGTCTGCTCAAACTGAGCGGAGTACAGACCGTCGGCGGTGACCGCTGTCCAGTCATCGGGCCAGGTCTCAGCCTTCTGTACGCCAATGGAGATCATGGGCTCGATGGTGAAGCAATGACCAGGGGCCATGACGCCCACAGCTGAGTTTTCTGCAATTCAAAGATATTTAGGAGGCTTTGTTAAGAGGATAAGGACGCAAACTTACTGGCATAGTGAGGCACATTGGGCGCGGTGTGGAAAACGCGATGGATTCCGTGGCCACAGTAGCTGCGCACCACACTGAATCCGTGGGGAGCCACATACTTCTGGATCACGTTGCCGATGTCGCGGTACTTCTCACCGGGACGCACAAACTCTATGGCCTTGCTCAGAGCCTCGTGCGTGACCTGCACCAGCTTCTTGTGCTTCTCGGACACATTGCCCACGAAGAAGGTCTCGTTGAGATCACCGTGGAAGCCGCGGTGGTACACGGTCACATCGATGTTGCACAGATCGCCATCCTGCAGCGGTCGCTGGTCCGGTATGCCGTGGCAGATCACCTCGTTCACCGAGGTGCAGCAGGACTTGGGGAAGTTGTAGTAGTTCAGAGGTGACGGATAGCAGTCCCGCTCAATGGCCGCCTCGTGGACCAGCCGGTCCAGTTCGTCGGTGGTAGTGCCCACCTCCACACCCTTTGCGCCCTCATCCAGACACTCTCTGCCCAGTCGGCCAGCAACGCGCATTCCCTCAATCTCCTCGTCATCCAGCACCTTGATTTTGGTGCCGCGCAAGGCCTCCTCGGAGAGCGAACGTCCATTTGGGTGGTCAGCGTAGTCGGGGCGCTGGATGGCCTCTGGTACGGTGCGTTTGGGAGTCTGTTGATACGGACGCAGCTTGCCGGTGAAGCGGAAATGCGGCCACGGATTGTAGACGCCATCTCCCTCAACGGGCTTGGAGCCTCCAGCTAGAAGATACGGGTTCCAGTGTCAGTTGGTGAAATTTATCGTCGGAACAGGAACACCAAGATCTCTCACCTGCCAGAGCGTGGATCGCCTTATGCTCCTTCCAGAATCCCTTGAAGCACGGCTGCGAGCAGAAGAAGGAACCCTTAATGCCCAGCTTCAGGCAGGTGGGGCACTGCAGAGTCGCGTCCTTGCCGCAGTCGGTAGTCTCGCACTTTTGAGTCATGCTTACATAGGTTCAGAAAAAGAAAAGAATAAAAAATTTTTCTGGCCAAAAATAACTAGGATGGCAACCAGTGTGCCTGTCGGTAATTCCATTCAAAATACTTAAAAGCAAGAGCCAGCTGGTCACACTTATTAATAGGCGGCAACTTTTGAGACGTGAATTTGAATTTATTTAAAATGTGTTTATATTATAAATATGCCATTTCTTATGTTTTTTAAATATTAATTTGAAATTTCACTTAAATGAGAAGTTTTTAAACTGCAATTTACACATTTGGCTTAAAAATTGATTTCAAAATATTTTAAATTATTTTAAAAATAAGTGCTTCTGTATCAGAAATAATCTGATCGACGACCAAAGGATCTCTAATGTCTGCCTGATGTGTTAGCAGCTTAAACGCTGCAGCCTGTTGGGCGCACTGCCACAGCACTGAGCCCGCAGCCTCCTCGCAGCTGTTCCGTGCCCGGCGCATGCTCTTGCCGGGAACCCGAATCTCGAGTGTCTGTGATTATCTGCTCTGTTTTGGTTCTCAAAACGCGAGCAACTTCGGTAGTGAACGGACGTGTGCTTTCGCAGTGAAAAATCGGCATCGGCAGCGCGAAACGAAAGAATATTGGCAACAAACTTGTTTGAATCAAATGGCCAAACACAAATATCAACAAGGGGCAAAAGGATAAATAGCTATAGCTGCCTCTGAAGTGAGTGTTGTTTCTTGGTATTTTGTGTGAGATACTTGCCTTTGTGTACCTGCAAAGGATATTAATTCCGATTGGCATTGGATCGGTAATAATGGTGTGGAAATTTCGGCTTATTCAACAAGTGAATCAGGGTTTTTTGGACTGCCTCTCACCTCGTGGCTGTGTTACGCTAATCACTCGTCTTAATTGTGATCTTCGCACTCGATTTTAATTCGATTATGATCGTTATATGCATTCAACGTGTGTTATCAGTGGCGAAGGCTTCGCTCTGGTCTTTGTTTTTGCGTTATTATTAATTCCTCTGGTCTTGTGTCTCTCGCTCGGCGACAATAAATATAAACACGCTGTTGTGGCGGACGATGTACACGGAACTAAAATAATATTACTTGTTTAGTTAACATAAAGACCTCAAGAAGTGATATAAAATTTTGAGATAAGAGCTTAGTTTGGTACCTTACAATAACTATGATTGTTTGTTTGTTTTTTGATTATTTGAACTGCATCTTGTATCTTAATTTGATTAAAAAGGTTACATTAAATTTAAACTTGTTCTCTTGGATACTGTTGTTATGGAAGATTATCTTGTGAATCTAATTTTAATTTGACGATGAATTCTATGTGCTTAAGACTGTCACTCTTGAGTGGTTTTAATCTGTTAAAAAACAAAAGAGTAGCTCCCTAAGGGCAGATAATACATAAATTATATCATTTAATCCCAATTTAATAACGCTTTTTCGCTCTGTGTGGATGCTGCTGTTGTTGATAGCAGCGCAGCAACGTTCAATGGCTATAAATAAAAAACGGCACGCGGCCGATGCCGCCTACCGCTGCCGCAGCCTCCGTGTGTGTGCACCGTCATCTCGGTGCCCCTCACCCGGGTCCGCTCCTGGCTTACAGTACCACCAGCATCGCTGGTTTTTGTGGGTGTTTTGCGTCTTACACTCTCACTAGTATCATCTCCGCCGTGCGGTTTCCACTTTTCCGCTTTTCGAAAAAATACAAACAACAAAATACACACAACGCAGATCTCGTCAATTGCCAATCTAAAGGCCGCCGGCATAATTAAAATAGAATTTTTTCCGATTTCGCTTTGTGTCGTCGTATCTGTGTTTTTGCAATACGGAACAAACAAGAGTCAAGGTGCCCACAACACAAAACAAAAAAACAAAACAAAAAATGCCGCGAAATTGAGGCGGGCGCGGATTCCTCCTGGTAGCAACGAACTCGATCTCGCGGGAGCGGGTCCGGGGAACCAATCCCATCGTCGTCATCCGGCTACCCAATTGGTATTTCACCTTAAAATGCACATTCTAAAGAGTGAATACACTTTTCAAGGGTTAACAACATTTTTAAGATATGTTATATCAGAATAAATAGTGTTACTCATAGTCTGATTTTATTTGAAAAAAAATTTCAATACAATACAAGTTCCAGTTCAAATTTCAAGTTAAACGCTAAGATGCATTAAATTTAATATACGTATATATTATATAAGAATATAGTATTTTCTGCAAAAGTCTTGTATGTTTTTGCTTGTTTATACATTTACAAAGTAATGCTTGAATAACAATAATTATTTGGGTAATTATTAAAATTATAATACTCTGATTCTAGTTATAAGTATACTATGCAGTAATGGAGTCATTTCCGACCCTAAAAATCATATATATTCGTGATCAGAATGAACAGCCGAGTCGACCTAGCCATGTCCGGTCAAAAAATAAATTTTTCAAAAATTTGTTAGAAAATTGAAAATTTTATAAATGGTTACATCGTTAAAATTGTCAAAAATTGACAAAAAATTTAATTTTTTAAAATGTTAAATTGAGTATGTAGATTTATTAACCTAATCAAAATTAGCACGGAAAGCTTTTCCGATTTGAAATTATTGCATTTTTGGCTATGTTATGATATTTGAAAAACTTGGATTAAACTATAAATAACTATAATAATGCACAAGTTGTAAGGATATACAAATTTTTAGTTTCTCAAAATTAATCTCCTTTCTTGTTTAAACATTCTTTTTCTGTGAAAACCAATATTCGTTTCATTTTTATTAGTTCACTGTATCAAGCTGGTTCTTCTTTGTGACCATCTTTTCGTGACTCCTTTGTTTCCCCTTTCTTGTTTTGGCCAACGATCCTCGTTCTTGGCAATTAAAGGTGAGCGCCAACGGGTCCAAAGCCGACCAAAAGGGACCAAAGCCAGGCATTAGCCTTAATTGGCTCTGGCTGCGTTTTGCGGAATGTCGTCTTCAGCCTCGCCTCAGCCCAGAACGCAGAACACAGAACTTTTTCATATGATTCGCGTTTTGTTTGGATGCTGGGACTATGGATGAAATTTATGCGCGGAGAAAGGGGGCAAAATGAAATGGAAAATATGAAATTCGGAGGGTAAGACGCTCCAACACTTCCGCTTGCCAGAATATCAACTTCCGGCGGCGAACAATTGTCAGTGAGTGTGGGTGGTGGTGGTGGTGGTGGTGTGTGGGACCGGGCAGCCGGCGGAGCACAAAAGACGCATATTGATATTGTTGCCCAGGTTGCTCACGCTCCAATAAGCCCGACAACACACAAACCCACTCACTCACGCTCACACACACACACAGGCAGGAGGACAGAAGGACCTTCGCAGCTAGAAACGCATTTCGACTTCGCCTCAGTGAGTCCCTGGCCCTTGTCTGGCAAACATTTTGTGGCAACTTGGCCATTAAGCATTTCGTGTTTAAGCAGCCGGATCTTCATCATCACCCCCAAGCGCCTGCCCCTTCAATTCCGCTGCTGTGCGAAAGGACAGGGAATAAAAATTGCCCGCGTATGCATTTCTTAACAATATTTCTCTCGTCCTGGACACTGTCTCCCCAGCGACAACATTTCATTTCATATTTTTTGTGGCAGCAGCAGCAGCAGCAGCGCTTTGAATAGAATTCATTTGGACTCTCCTCGAGTGTCGTTCCCAGGACTCCTCCCATCCATAGTCCTGTCGCCTTTACTTCCTTTTCGGTCTGTTTTCCAGCTCCCCCGGCTTTCCCAGCTTCTACCCCGGCTTTCCTCAACACACGCACTTCAGTCTGATAGCGCGTGCTTAACAAATTTCTGCTATATTTTCGGTTCACTTTTCGTTTTTTTTATTTGCCATGGCAATGGGAATTTTTCCGCATTTTTTGCTGTCGCAGCAGGGCAAAAATTAAAAGCGAATTAAGTTTCGAAGAGGGAGTACGTCCAAAGGGAATAGCCGCAAGCGAAGACAACTGCAGTGAACGAGGGATAAACTGAAGGTATTAAACCCCAAAATTTACCTGCCGACCAAGGCAAGCAACGGCAGCAAATCTGCCAACAAGATTTGAATTATTTTATGGATATTAGAAAGTGTCCTGTATCTGCTTTAACAGCTGCGAGTCCTGGCAGAATGGGGAGGTCCTGGCAGGGGGAAGGTCTTATGTACACAGCAAGAAAGAGCTCATGTGGCGGTCATAGAAATTATAATAAAATTGTACCAGGGACAAGGACAACTGATGGGAGTCCTGGCAAGGACAGTAACAATACCCAAACCTGCCTACAAATTAGAACTTTGTGTGTGTGCTATGGGCATGAACTCACGTTTTAAAATTGTACTTTTTGTTTTACAAATTAAAATAAAAATACAAATCGTGTTATTACCATTCCCAAATCCTGTTCTATTATTTTTCTATGTGTGTGGGCGTTACAGCTGACGCCAGCCTGCTAACAAGCAGACATCGCATCCACATCTTCAGGGTCCTCGAAACCACCATTCTCCTTCCTTTGCCCCCAAACGAAGGAGCCTGTCACCCCAGCAGCAGCAGCAGCAGCAAAACTCCACGAGTTATTTCTCATGTATTTTTACTTCATCTTTTGCCACGCCTGGCAGTGCTTTCAATTCAATTTTTTTTTTATTTTTGCCTCCCAACCGTGCTCGGTTTTCCCCCAATTTCGGTTGCCATAAAGCAAAGTTAATGATATGTCGCAAGTGTTTGTTTGTCTGCCAGAGTGCGGGTGAGTGGCTCCACTTCCACTTGGCTGAGATCCTGTCATGCCCGTGGATACCCCTCACGGTCTGGTCTCCTTCCCCTTCCTCGGCGTATGTAATTAATTAAGGACTAAGCAGATTTTATATTTCACTTACTTGGCCGGGGCCCCACAGACTAATTTATGTGCAATTTCACTTTTTGTCATATTTCTTCGAGTAATTATTATCCCCGCAGTGCTTTGTCGGCGAAAGATAACTTAATTGGGAGTTGAGAACTTGCCGGATGTTTCCCCTAATCCGTAATCGGGGAACTTCCGGAGCTTCAATTCAACTTCGATGCAATTCAATGGCTTCGATTTGCCTTGGCCGTGGTTTTGGCACTTTGTACTTGGCGAAACTTGGCCGCAAACTTTTCCCAGAGCTTTTCTCCCTTTCAGATCGTTTACAATTTTACATGCCAGAAGTTAAGTCGCCAATCCCCGCAAAGTATCCTCCATTTTCGGGGGAGCCGGAGCTTCTCCGGTCGTATATTGTCCACGGGAGGGACGGCTTGGGCTCCCACATAAATTTGTACAACGGTTGCCTCGGCCGTGGCGTCACTTTTATTTGCCAAATTAAAAGGATTTCACTCGCTTTTCATATTTGCATTTGGGGCTGTTTTACGTTTTATTCTTTTCATATTTTATCGCCATCCTGGCAGCCATCCAGGGGGGGGCCTCAGTTCCGACATGGGCCTCCGTCTCCGTCTCCATCTCCGACCGCCGACTGCCAACAATTTTCCCACGCAATCACCATAAAAAGAAATCTTTGCCGCCATATTTTTGCAGCCTCTGTGCCGTCGCTCTCCGGCAATTGTTATTCATGACCCGAAACAACAGGGCACCGTAGCATCCCAGGGCAACCGGGTAACATCCGGGGTATAAGGTGAGGATGCAAAAGGTGCGCATCCCGACGCTCCAATGGGCCATGGCGGCCGCAATTCCCCCTTGGCCACAATCCACAGGCCGCTCGTCATTCGTCGTTGTTAGTATTAATTATTTCTTAACTTTAGTGCCGCTCCTGCCAGGCAAGTTTATAAATAAATCGCAGATTCTTTATGAACCGAACCCGAACCGTCTACGGACAGCTATGGCGTCCCGTGTCCAGTGGCTCCTAGCTGGCCCTGTGGTTATTTGCATCGCCCTTCTCCTAGGGACCCTTGGGGGCTCTGCTGTTGCTGCAGATTATGACCCCATTGGCGGGCGGGTGGCTGTCAGTCTGCGGGGTGTTTTATGGCTGAACTTTATTTACATTCACATGCCAAGCAGGGCCGAGCCAAGCCAAGCCAAGCTGCTAAATAATCAGGACTCGACCCACTCCCACTCATTTCGTTTTGTGCTACAGTTGCAGGAACCAGGCAGAGCCAGAGGACTGGGTGCTGCCACTGGTTTTGGCCATGGCCCCGGCTCTGATCCGGCGTACAAGGGCCACAGGTGCCAGGCAGCCAAGTTTAATTATTTGCCGTTGGCTTTGCCTGCTCTCGGGCTCGTTGGTATCTGTATCCGTGTCCGGATTCGGGTCTGTGTCCGTGTCCGTGTCCGTGTCCATGTCCTGGCCCCTGGCCTCCATCCTAGCTCTGGCTGTCTGTCGCTCTGCTTGTTTGCGTTTGCCTGTTTGTTGTTAGTTCAGCCGCCTGGCTGCATTTTGCGCTTGTAAAGCATTTTAAATCGCATAAAAGTCGGCCGCAGCGGACTCGAGTCGAGAGTCCAAACTGAGGACTTCCTCCCGGACTGCAGATGCCCGATTCATTATGCCATTTCGGCCATCCAAGCAGTAGCCTTTGCGTCAGTAATTGAAATTAAGTTGTTTCCAAATTGAGGCACAGTCGCCAGGCAGTCCCATTGCCAGTCCCACTCCCACTTGTTAGGCAAGACAGGGCCACGGCTGCGTCCTGAATTTCGATGCGATGTCCTTGCGAAAATGCGCCAAAGAACTCCGGAACTGGTCGGAGTTGCATCCACAGTCACGCCCGTTATATTTCAATCCTACCATCCTGCCATTTAGAGGGCTCTCTTTCAAATCCATTCGAGAGCCATTTCAATTCATATCGAGTCAAAGATAGTTGGCAACTGCAAATGCCAACTGCCAAACGGAAGGGGAAAATCAAAATTAGGCAAACAAAGGGCTGCGCTGTCCTGTCAGGATTTGCTCTTGTAAAACACTAAAACGACAAAGACATGGATGGGCGTCTCTAGTCCTGGTCACACGCACAAGCATTCTCAGTCCCTGTCCCAGTTCCACTTCCACTTGCCACTTGCCACTTGCCACTTCCGGAAAGCGAACAAATCAGAGGCAGGGATATGGAGACGCCCCCGCTGGAAAACAAGGATTCCCCAGCCACTTGACGCTTGTCATTGTCAGCTCCTGTAGTTGGAAAGTTGCTAGCACTTGACAAGCCTGATTGATGGCCTCCACTCGAGGAGGAGCCTCAGCAGGATCTGCTGCTTATCTCATCTAATTAAACTAAAAGTAAATGGCGCGTGCCATTTGAAAATGACATCTTAAAGCTTTCAAATGCGAATCGAAGGCGCATCAAGACTCGCCGGATCCAAAGAGCACTCTCGCTAATAGCCGCCCCAAAACGACAGCCCCCCATTTGTTTTGCACCTACCTACATATTACGTAGGCGCCATCGATTTGGGATTTGTTTACGCCAGATTTGACCCAGACCCAGAAGTCATAACTCTGAAGCATCGCTGATTTGCTATATTTGCTATTTCTGTTCATGTGGGTGCGATAAGAGCCGTGTTCTCCGCAGAATGGATGCACGGGTGGTTGGATGGATGGATGGATGGATGAATGGAGGGTCGGATGGTTGGGTGGGTAGAGATGAAGGTTTTGGGCTCTGCATAAATTCCATAATGAGAAAAGTGGCTTGAGGGAAGTGTGGGGCAACTTTAGCTCCAGCCAATTAACATACTTTTCAACGATTTTCAATTTGCTGCCAGAGACGGGCAACAAAGCCGGAAAAAAAATCAAGTAGGAGCAAGAGAAGGTGGAAGAGAAGGTCCTTGAAATATTACTCGTACATTTCAAGTAACTTTTTGCTCGTCCTTTCGCCCTGTGCTTATTTAGTTTGGAATTTATCAATTGAATTTTTAATTTCGCTTAAATGAGAAGGCAAAGTAACGGCGGCGGCGTCATCATCATCATTCGCGTCCTTCTCCTCGTCTTCCGACGTCCCATGCGGCGTATACGTAATTATGCGAGCGAGGATTATGGAAATGGCTGCCGATGCGGCTGCTTCTGTTACACGGTAAATAATAAATATTTGCTGTGATTGGGAAAGGATTTTGAATTCCTGTATAGAAGGAATAAAATGGTTATTTAATCAATGTGTATACAAAAAAGGAATAGCCTTCCAGGGTACTTTAATTGTAGTCAGAACCCTAAAACGCAGTTAAGGAGTCATTTTCGACCCTATAAATCATATATATTCTTGATCAGAATCAACTGGCGAAACGATCTAGCCATGTCCGGTCAAAAAATAAATTTTTGAAATTTTTTCAAAATTTGAAATTTTTATAAGGGGTTACATCATTAAAATTGTCAAAATTTGGCAAAATTTTAAATTTTTTAAAATTGTAAATTATGTATGCAGATTTATTAACCTAATAAAAACTAACATAGGAGTCCTTTCCGAATTGAATTTCATGCATTTTTGGCTTAGTTATGAAATTTTTAAAATTGTATATGTCATATAAAAATATCAACTGAATTTGAGCTAAGTTATTATCGATTTCCTATTTAATCCCTTAATTCAATTGAAAACTGCAAACTTTGGCTTCCCGAAGATAGCTCCCCTTCTGTTGTTCCACCGTGTATCCCTTTGGGCCCCCTTAAACAGCTCCTGCTGCTCCTGTTCAGAGGGAAATTAAATGAAATGAAATTAAGAAAATATGTTGCACTCCCGTTGGCTTTGCCATCATACCATTCGCTCCACAACTGTTGGACTGTCGTTTTGGCTGCGAGAAAGTTGTGCCAGAGGAGGGCCCATGGCCCATGGAATTGTCTGTGTGCTGTTGGTGTTTGGCTTTATTTGCTAGTTGCCTGCTTTGCTTGAATTGCCAACGCACCGCACAAAAGGCAACTTAATTTGCCATAAAAAGCCAGCCGAGTCGTTGATTTGTTCTGTTGCACGGATGTGTGTGTGTGTGCGATTGTAGGGGCCGGAAATGAAATGATTTAATGAAATTGCCACAATTGTTGGGTAAAATCAGTAGCAGCAGCAACAGCGGCAGGAACACAGCCTGATGACAATGGCTTTGGCCAAACATTCAAGTTAATTGAAAAGGTTTTGTGAATTGCCTGTGCTTCTCCTCCTCGGCCGGGACTAAGCGATTTTTAATTACCTGTTATTGTGCATAGTTCCAAGGTGGCAGTGGTTCTCGTTCTCTCTGTGCCTTTCCTTGATCCTGCTCACCGTCCGCCCGCCTCCTTTGACTCTCTTAGAATTAATTGAGTGCTAAGTTGATGGCTAGAATTTACCTGTCCCTCTGTAGCCTGTGGTACCTTACTTTACTGCCTGCCTGCCCATTTCCATTTAATCGACTTTCCCTCCCCGTCCATCTGTTGTTGGCTCTTTGGGTTTCGCTTAGATTTTACACCTCCTTTGTTTTTAGTGCAGCAAGCCAGCTACCAGCTACCAGAGTTTTTATGATGGCCCCGGGGCCCAGATGTGAACACACAAACATCCCAGAGACGACGGCGACGACGGTTGAGGCAGGAATAAAAGAGCTGAGTACTAAGTCAAGGTGTTTTTCTCGTTAAATCGTTAAAATATTTTTGGTTTTGAGCTGTGCATTATAAACACTAAGCCTAATTATGTATGCGAAATAATGAAAATACTCTTGAAATACTATTATTCTGCCCGCAGCTGTGGCCCTACAGATATGCAAATATTCGAACGGATGCTCTAGCTACCTCAGGCTACTGCTATCCGTAAGATATTTTGTACAAGCATCTCAATCTTGATGAGACCGTCACTCCCTCCCCAGTGTTTGGACTGCATAATTTGTCCTGCATCGATTGCAGCTGGGACTTTGCTCGGAATTAGCAGATGAATCCGTTTCCAGCCGCTCTGTATGCAAATTTTCCAGCTTTCCGAGCTATATCTTCGATTGAAAATGCATAAGTAAATCGGGTTAACCCAGGGGGAATTGAAAGGGAAATGTGGCATTTCAGCCTATTGATCTTTATTTATTTACTTTATTTCGGTGTTGTATTTGTAAGAGTTTGCTGTTTATTTCCACGAAAGAAATTATTTGAGAGTGAGTAAACAATACAATCAATACACAATCTCAGCTGAAAATGGTGTGTCATTCCGCAGTATAAAGGGTTATCTGCGGTTCAGAGGGCTTGGGAACACAGACCCTAAGATTCACAGAGGAAAGCAAAAATACAGATGTTTCAAAGAATTTAATATATATAGAGCATCAATAACTTTTGCTTATTTAGCAAATTTGGATTTACTAATAAGCTATTAATTTAATTAAATAAGAATGTCTAACCTTTTCCATATACTTTTGAATATATTGCCCTTAAAAAGTATTCTCAAAAGTACAACCAACAAACAAATCTATAGAAGTATTCTTATAAAAGAAATACTATACCAAACATGGTAAAAAACACTATGAATCTATGTAGATCTATTCCAGTGAAATGTCACGACTTTGTCAACCCACCTCGGTGTTGGTAAATACTATATTTCATGGTCAGAAAAACCAAACAAAACAAAACCAGAGCCGAGCTCTATCGCTGAGACAAAGACAAAGGGTTATCAGTGGGTTTCCGAGAGCTTGAGAATGGAAACCGCACGAACTACTGCCGGTCGGTCGGTGGGTAGAGTAAATAGAAACAGTTCCACCGTGTCTGGTGTGAACCTGAATGAAGCTGCTTCCCAGCTAACCAGCTAACCAGCTACCCAGCATCGAGCGACATTCCACAATCTAATCACAGCTATTGCGTTTTTGCTCAACCGAACACTCTCCTCTCATTTCCATTGCAGGCCCGGCACGTGCTAAGCGAAAATGCAGAAATAATACAATACTAAGTGCAAACTGATAGGCACACCATCGCACCAGCAGCATCCGAACGAGCCACTGGTCACGCAGCCGGGTGAGCAGCAAAAATCCCACAAAAAAGGCGAAATAAGATCACAAGAAGCCAGAGCGAACGAATTGGAAACCACTGCGATGCGTAGGCGGCGTGGCACGCCCATGGGCGTTAGCTGCACCAACTGCGCCCTCCTCCTGGCCACCGGTCTGCTCGTGGTGCTCATTTCGGTGCATGCCAAGAGCCCGCGGCCAACGGGAGGCCACTCGGTATCCGAGGATCTGATGGCGGTTAAAGAGAGAGACGCTGAGCCGCAGGTATCCAGGGAGATGGATGTGGAGGAGGAACGGGAACGGGAACGGGAGCGTGAGCATCACCATCACCACCGGCAATTCGACGCATATCTGGGCACGATACGGCGACTCCGACGGCCCTACCGCAGCAAATACACCATCGAGCAGCTGATGCGCCTGCATGTGACACCAAAGGTATCCGGAGACATTGACATGGATCCCTGCAAGGCCGGTGAGTACGGGTGCACATATAGATACATATACATGGCATGGGTCACAGAAATGGCTTCGCATTTGCCTTGCCACGGCGTTGATTCAACTCCGCTCTAAGCCAATCTCTAAAACCGGGATCTATATCTTTACACAAAGAGGATATGTGGGGAAGAAAATAATATATTTTGGAAAAATATTTGTTAGTCTTTGATTAGTAATTTAATTTAAATAAATTTAAGAGTTTTCTGAATATTTAAGGCCTTTTCAAAGTAACCTGAAAACTCTAAAGTTGAAGATAAAGATTTCTTGAATTCGATGCCAAAATCCCTTGCTATTTTCTTGATATATCATTGAATTATAAAACTTATCTTTAAATAATAATTTATTAAGTTAAATAATTTAAATGGAATGGGAGTTTATCCTTAATCAACCTTAAAACTTGATCCTTAATCCAATCGTAGCCAAAGTCCCGTAATATTTATGTGATATCTTCTTAAAATTACTATAATAGCAAGCTTAAATCAATGTTTTACTTACTCGAGATAATAAAGATAACAAATCTCTTGACCAAGTTATCAAAGTTTCATCCATATTCGGTAAAAATTTTCTTTGAGTGCACATCTATATGAGATTTGCTGATATACCTCTGCCAAGTCGTGGCAAGACAAAAGCTTTTGGAAATTGTGTTAGCCTGCGAGTTTGAGTAAAAGCGAAAAGTCTTGTTAACTTGAGACGCACACACGTGAAATCGGCTCAGACACCGCCCCCACTAGCCTCCACTCGACATTATTTATGGGCAACCCCCCAAATCCACCAATCCGCCAAAAACCCCCCATCCTCTTCGAGCATCACAATCAGCCCACAAAACCCCTGTCAGCCGCTTGTTGCAGCGTTGAAAATTAAGCGCTATTGTGGCATGCTGAAGCTGAGGCTCCATCTTCCATCCTCGTCCTCTGATCAGACACCCGCTTCCCTGTTCGATTCAATTGAATTTACCTTAGTTTGCAACAGGAACAACAAAAAAGAGGGGAAAGCGTAGGGAAAATAATATAAAAAAAATATAGCAAGGAGAAAATATAAGAAAATTGACTGTGCGAAAGAACGGCGACTGGCAATGCGTCGAGGACGTATCAATGGCTTCGCATCCTGGTTCCAGTTGAAGTCTGAGTTTTGTGTCAGCCACGGGCGAAAGGAGCACCGACTTGGATTGCAATTTGTCTGACTGCGACGGGTTGACGGGGTGAGGGGAAGGCAAGTTTATCTGCGGGTCTATCTATAAGTATATAAGTATTTGCTCACATCAATTGTCAAAAAGTTGTGCTCCTACCAGAGCCACCCAAGGACAGGCGAAGGCAGATACTCCTATCCAAAGAATGCTTGTATATATTGTGGAGCAAACGACTTCCGCCCATTTCCAACTATCATTGCCAAAGTGTCGTCAAGTGTTTGACAATACGAGTGATTCTCCATTAATATTCACATACAGCACACATGCAACATAAATAAACAATTGGAACTCCGTAGAGGAAGTCAATAAAATCAATAAATCTTGTTTGGTTTACTTAGCATAAAAGCCACATAAATTTACATAGTTTAATTTATTCCAATTTCAATTTTAATTTGATAAATAAATCACCATGATAAAAATTTTCCTCTTGGCGTTTTTTCAGGAGTTTACCCATTTTTTTAAACAGTATCTGAACATATTGCTTAACATATGTGTTCAATGTAATGAGAGGATTAGCATAGCTATGATAAAACCTTGGTTACCATGTAAAAAATTGTATATTTAAACACGAAAAAATCTATATTTTTTGTAAACATTTTAATATCACTCTTTTGACATAAAACATCGGCTGATTTGATTATTATTTTAAGAAAGCTTAAGCGTTTGCCGTATAAACGCCGAAAGGTATTTAATTCATTTTGTAATCAAACACTGGCGACTAAGTATCTCTTAGTTGGGGGCTTACAACTTTTTTTACAATAAATTAAATTTCAACCGAATGATTTATGGTGCACATAGCAAAAAACTGGCTTAGGGGTAATGATGAAAGCCCTAACTTGGACTTAATTAATTTATTTTATCCTCTACGATGTGAATACATTTGTGATAAGTGGCAAGGGAATGACAGGGGTGTGGATGCCGATAGACATATATCCCATACTTAACCATTTCTTATGGCTCTCCTCCGGTATCAGCAGACTCCAGTCCTGCCTGTCTGAGGGTTGCCTGGCATTTCGATTGAAAGATAAGTCACAACCCCGCATATATCACCCATCTGCATGCGTGCCCTGAGAGTCCTGCCCCCGTGATAAGGGGAACCCCCGAGCTCTCGAACTCCCTTCTCCTCCCTTTGGGGGAAATTCCGCAATCAATCATGACCGCCTCGGGGTTTATTTACTCTTATTTTCCACTCGCGTTCGCAGTGGACAATTAATGAATTGTTTGCCCTGACTGCCCAGCAAAGAAGTGGGTCAAACCGAATCGGAACTCCGATTGAATGGCCACCTAATATATGCAAATGCACGCAACATGCTCCGTGGCCCCCCGTGGCACATTCAATCGGGAGAAAATAAACAATTTTTCCTTCGGTTTTTCTACGCACAGAGCGACCTAATTGAATTTCAGAGTGGGATCAAATTTACGGCCAAACGGCCGGAAGAGGGGGGAAGGTAATCAACTTTCAATTGAAGTTTTTGGGGGCCGCAATTTGAAACGAAAGTCGAAAATTTAATTTGCCAAAAATGTGCAGAATCCCCAGAGTCTCTAGGGGTATGCATCAAACAATTTTCCGAAATACTCTTAACTCGTAACTCGTAACTCGCAACTGCAGTGCTCTTAGTGCTTAAAAGTTAATTAAGGTCTGGGCTCCCATAAGTATGCAACACACAGCCAGAGCGTTTAGCAATGGAGATTCCCGGGCTCCGTGTCATAATGCGTTCGTTGCAAACACTTTAAGCAATTTGCAGCTCCTCAAAAGGGATTGTGTGAGGGAGTGCGTACTTTGTGCTCGCTAATTAATTTGCATACTCCAAAGGTCAAAGCACAAAACTTCCATCAAGGCAGCAGCAGCAGGAGCAGCAGCAACAATGGGTGGGGCGTGACTGCGGCTGAACACAAGAAATCAAACCACAAATGGCACTCCAATGGTAATGGTAATGGTGCAACCAACCAGACAAGAACCACGATCGCAGCCGAGTTGGCGACAGTAATGATGACAACAGCATCACAATAACAACCGCAAAGCCGGAGCGACCAAAATGTCAGTCTTTGGCGAAGGCGCGATGGCTTCAAGTGGCCTGGAAGGCACTGCTCCTCCCAGTGCTTCCACTCCTGGCTCCTTGCAAACTTAAACAACCTGCCCAAGTGACTGCAAATAATTTACCCCCATTTCTACCCGAGAAACACATACACTCTGATGTTCCGGGGGAAGCCCCATTCATACTAGCACACAGGGAAATGTCTTCTTAAAAGTTGCTTAAGTTACTTATGTTAGGTTTAGGTACAGCTTCAATTTTTGAACATAATTCTCATAAAATCTGTAACTAAAAGAGGCCACATTGTTTGCTACTTTGTTAACCAAACTTTTGTTCTATATATAATTTAAGCTTTCTTTCGCTCAGTGCACTCACATTCACATTGATAGAGCTCTTGCAAAATGGCAGAATGGCAGAGTGGCAACAAACTAACGTCGCGCCGCCTTGCATTGCCGCTAACTCTCTCACGCTTTCCGAATAAAAAAGGCACTAAGGAAGGCATTGCTTGCATTGCAGCAGGATGCGGGGTCCTGGGGCTAGAGATGGAAGCCTGGCGTCGTGTTTCCTTAACAAGTTGCACTAAAATCGAGGAATAAACCAGGCAGTAGTAGTTGGAAAACAGGAAAGGTGTAAAGGTACAGAGTGCATAAAGTGCACTGTAAGGAAAAGGATATTCAAAGGATTCTAAACTATTCATTTTGAATATATTTAAGAGTAGTATCAAAGATGCAAGAATGTTGTTTAATGGGGAAGAGGACAAATATTGAGAATTATAAATTACCTTCCCTTTTTGCCAGTGCATCTCATATCCTGTTCGAAATCCCTCGACTTGATTCCTTCATAGCTGCTTAGTGGACGCCTGCAGGCTTTTCCTTCACTCAAAAAGTCCATCGCTAAGCCAGAGCCAGAGCTGGAGCTGGAGCTGGAGCCTGATGCCAGAAACTATTTACAATTCGCACTTTTAGCGGCATTGTGTGCAGACGGATTGAGTTAGTTTGTTGCCGTTTCGAGGGGCAGACTGGATGGGATGGTATGGCTGAGGGGTTGAGATTGTTGGGATGCTCACCGCAAAACAGCCAACAGGATCAGCTTACAAAGCCGCATGACCGTCAGCAGCAAACTTTTTGGGCAATGGAACTTTGTATGCTCTTAATTAAAAACCGCATCTATTTAATGCTTAACTTAGTTTCAACCAAATATACATATATTGCGTTAAATGAATTTCAAACAAAATAGCTTTCGTTTATGCAAATTAATTAAATTAATACAAATACGAATTCAACTGTCAGCTTTCATGGAAAATCCAGAGCAGACAATAAATTCACGCACAACACATTCCATTGGCAGCATTCCCCAATAAGCCCGATGACAGATTCGGGCATGCTTATGACTATCGGAGGATTTCAAAAGCGAGTCCTCTGATTCAAACAGAAGCGAAGTCGGATTGGCGGGCGGCATTGAAAATGCAGTTTGCGGAAATGTTGGAAAATCGGAAGTGAATTCAGTTGATTTCGGGGAACTTTCCACTGCAACTCCCATCCGCCCGCAGCGTTCAAAAGGATGAATTGCCAGCCGAAGGGGCTTTTCCTGGCTATTGAATGCATTTTCTGACACTCCAGCAAACAATTTCCATGCCTTTATATACACTCTGAGAAATTGAATGAGTATACAAAGTAAAGGAGAGCTTTAAAAAGGAGAAGGAAAATTCATATTCTAATCTATATATTTTGAAGTGTCGAAATGTATATGGTATGTAATATACTCTCACATTTGTCTGAAAATTTATCACCTGCCCAGCACCTGTACATTCCGCTTGCATTTTAGGTGCATTTATTGAAATGGCATTCCCTGCTCTCAACCTGCCACACAGGCAAACAAGCAGAAACATGTGTAAATAAAATAAACTTGCATTTAAACTGTTTACATAATTAATTAATGCCAACAAGAATGACAGGGCCAGGGACAGGGCCAGGTATGTGTGCCTGGGGTGTGAGTGAAGTGCCACAACAGTTGCAGGATCAGCTGACAGAGAGGAGAGTAAGCTGCTGAAGAGGATGGCTGCAAAAGGACTCTGGCTGCATTTGCCCAACTTTTTACTGCATACTTCCTGGCGCTGCATATTTGTACATGCGCATGTGTGTGTAAGTGTAAGCCCTCGTACATATAACACAAACAATTGCCATGTGTCTGAGCAACCTGTTTGCCACAAATTGTTATCGTTGCCGTCTGTGTATGCTGCAATCATTGTTTATGCAAATTGGCATAAATAAGCAGGCGAGGCAAACAAGCTCAAAAGCTGCTCAGATAATGCCACAAAATGGAGCTTATGTTTTGGGCTCACCAATGCATATGTACAGTATATATTTGGGATATATGCATATGTGTATATTTATATCCCCATATATAAATTATCCCCCCTTATCCGTGAGAGTCCCTGCAGCTGTGTGGCAGCATGGCAGCAGCGGCAGCGTAATTTATGCAAATCGCATTTTAAATTTGTAAATGTTATTTTAATTGTTCAGTCAACGGTTGGAGGGGCAAAATAAAATAAACCAGAGCAGATAATTGGTAACCATCTGGCCTGCAAGCGATGGCCAAAACCAGAGCTGGACTACAATTTATGATTGCCATTTTAACTTCACACACATGAATGTGTGTATATCCCTAAGAAACCCCGCTGTGCTGCTGCTATATATTCCTAATCCCAGCAGGAATATGGAGCCAAAGCGACAGACCAGAGACAAATTGAATGCGTTTCCCATTTTTCTTTATATATATATTTTTTTTTGCTCAGGGTCGTTGTCGGGACAAAGCAAATGCCAAGAATCCAATACAGAATTCATATATGTATAACAGAAATAAACAAAATTGAAACCAAATCCATTGAAGCGAACGCATGGGTTTATTGCAGCAGTTGAACCCTTTTTTCCCTCAATACCGTCTGCATTCCTTGATTAGAATTATGAGAGAATAACGAGCTTCACTTAAATAACAGTTGGGTTATTAATATTTAATAGCTAAAAAGAAGAACAAAATAATGGTAGCGTACTTGGTGAGTTTAATGAATATAAATGGATGGGTATTTTTATGAAAACTTAACTTTTAATTACATTTTTAAAATGTTGTATAGCACATCTTAGTATATATGACTATTGGCAAAAATTTGCTTTCCGGACTTTTTAAAATAAATAAACTTTAAATCTGTATTTTTATATGAAAATTTTTTTAGGAAAATCTAAATTAAAAAATTCATAACTAAGTCATAAATGACTTCATTTGAATTCAGAAAGCGTTTTTATGTTAGTTTTTATTAGGGTAACAAAACTGCATACTAAATATACCATTTTAAAAAATTCAAAATTTTGCCAATTTTTGACAATTTATAAAAATTTCAAATTTTGAATATTTAGAAAAATTGTATTTTTTCACCAGACATAGCCAGATCGATTCTTCTGTCGATTTTGATCAAGAATATATATGATTTATAGGGTCGGAAATGACTTCTTCACTGCATAGCAAGCTTTAGAAGTAAAAATCTATTGCCAAAAAGTAAACTTTCTGTGCTCAGTGTATTGACTTTACTGTAATTGATATTCAATTGAATTTTAACAACTATTTGGCAAAGCAAAAATATCATATTTGAATTGCAGATATTTCCTATAATTACAATCAAAAACCTTCAATTTAAATAATTTAGACTAACTGGAAAGGGACTAAAATTGAAGCAAAAAAAGAGAAAATCTCTCCTTTTAGAAGCTATCATGGCCCCATTTAACCATAATAGGAGGAACTTTGCTAGCATCTGGAATATGTGTGTGCAAACTCCTGCTGCTAAATGCCTGCATTTCATTTGCCATCATCATTTGTTGTGAAAATGTGTGAAAAAATTTACGAAAATAAATGCGGCAGCGACAAACTTGAAGCGGCGAACTACTGCACGCCTGATGGCACAATTATCAGATGCAACTGCGAGTGCCGCTGCGGAAGCTGTCGCTGCCAATGGCTGCTGATGGGGATGCTGTGTGTGTGTGTGTGTGTGTGGTGGGTGTGCCAGGGGTTATTGAACCCTCCATAGTAGCAGGAGCTGGTTGCAATAAAGTGGCACCCAAAAAAAAGAAAATACATAAAAAGTTGAGTAGGTGAACTGCAAGCGAACTTCCACATTCACACGTCACCCATCATCTGACTGCGCTCTTTTCAGCCCCATTTCAAAATTGAAAGAAATGAAACTACGCGCAAAAATATCTATATATCTTTTTCATTTCCCATTCCTGCAGAACTCTAAGCTAAAAACTTTTTTCTAAAAGTGCTTTGTGCCAACGAGCTGCAAATGTCCGAGAGCATGTTTTCCTCACTCACTCTGTTATTTTCGCCTATTTGTGCGCCAGCAATGGAAAATAGTTTTTCATGTCTGCCGTAGGTGCAAAGTGGCCACATCGGATGGAGGTGGAGATGGAGGTGGAGTCTGGCGGCAATCGTGCCGCAAATACGTACAGCTGCATAAATATTTCGACGCAGTTGTCCATCATAAATCTCTTGCGGGAACTCAAACATTGGCCGCCATTGTTTGGCCCCCGGCTCTATATGCGATTTAGTCTGCCAAAGAGGATCTGGGGATGTTTGTGGACGGAGTTTGGGGCTGCAAATGGAAAATGCTGATGTTTTTGTATAGCAGATCGAGAGGAGGAAGCGCCAGTGGTTTTATAATCCTAGCCATGGTCCGGATGCTGAGAGCGATGGCTTCAGTGGGTCATAAAACACTCTGGATATTTTATAGAATTCTCTATCATTGGTTTTATGTCACATCAAGCAGTTTCTAATGACTATAGGCATACTCTATCATTAAAGTTTTTAACAATAATCAATAAATTAGGATTTATTTCGGAATTTAATCAATGATTAATTGACCAACAAGCTTGTTTCATTTAAAATTTATATCCATATTTATGAATCCTTTATATTTATTTAAAAGGAACTCCTTTATTTGTTTGATGTCTTTGTATGCCTCGAAACCCCTTCTACTTATTTCAAGTTTATTTACCATTCGTACCACCAAAAGATTACCATTTAAACACTCGGATAAGTTTGCCACAGATGATTTGATTCAATTTGATTCGTTTATTCAATCATCTGACACTCCGGCGATGCTGCCGCATTCCGGATTCACTCATCCAACTGAGGCAGGAGAAAGTGCTTCCCCGTCGCACAAATGCCACCGTGTGTAGTGTGTTTTTGTGTGTAGTATAAATAAACAAAACGAAAGTCCCACACACTGACGGACATGCACACACTCATAAAAAGCAAACAAAAGCCAAAGCCTAAATCGTGCACAAGTCCAAAATCGCTTGCCGGGTCACTCGTCACCATCATCATGGCCATCGTATGAGTTCAGTTCGGTGCCGGAACTACACTATCCCCACATACATATGCGATGCTGCTTTTGGCCGACAACGACGAGTACGAGTATGGCTAATGGCTGAGGTCTTCATGCAATCTCTGCTGCCGTCGGATTAGTTTGTCCAACCATATATTCCCATCCTCCGCCCGCTCATCCGCCTTCCGTCCTTCCTTCCGTTCCATTCTATTCCAATCCGATCCGATCCGTCCGGATGCAGGCAGACATCCGTATGCGAATTCTACAAGTGATTGTCAAAGGGGCTTTTTTGTAGCCAAAATACTACCAAGAAAACTAAGGAAATGTATATTATTAATTTGTTGATACGTTTTAACAAAGTATAGGAAATTGTGGTATATTTTGTTAAGTAAATAATATTATTACTTATCAGTCATTTTTTAAATATTGTGAAGAAATAAGTTAAAATTTCGTAATGAATAAAGAGGACATGATCTTTGGGGAGTAATTCTAACAAAATTCTTGGGAATAGGAATAGGAATCTATATAGAAATCATACTTATTTGTATACCCTTGCAGGGTATTATGGTTTGGTCAGAAGCTTATAACGATGTGAAGGAGTCGTTTCCGACCCTATAAATCATATATATTCTTGATCAGAATCAGAAACCAAATTGATCTTGCCATGTCCGGTTAAAAAATACATTTTTGAAATTTTTTCAAAATTTGAAAATTTTATAAGGGGTTACATCATTAAAATTTAAAAAAATGGCCAAAAATTTAGATTTCTTACATTTTCAAATTAAGTATGCAGATTTGTTAAGCTTATAAAAACTTACATAGGAATGATTTCCGATTTGAAATTAATGCATTTTTGGCTTAGTTATGACTTTTTGAAATTTTGACTAGTCATAGAAAAATATTGATAAATTCCAATTCAAAGAATGCGAATAGTTTAAGCTAAGTTATGATTGATTTTCGACTTCAAACCTGTAATTCTTGTTAAACCTTTTCTATAAGAAATACTAGATAACTATACGTTTATTAATATATAATTTCTGTACTTAAACTCTAGTAACTTTGGCTACAATTTCTGACAACACTGACAAAACCCTGTGTGTGTATGTGTGTTTGCTTTATTTGCCTGCCTCTATTTGCATTGATTTCATCTTTAATTTAGGCAACGCCTGAATATCCGAAGATCCAAACGGACATTTCATGGCTTGTTTGCTTGCTGGCCGCTTATCAAAACATAATTCTCGGTATGATGAATTTCCCTCCGTCCGCCCATTTAACGTGTCCGCGGGGTGTTGCCGGCAAATTGAATTTCATTGTTATGGCTACGGTAATTAATACACACATACATAGCACACCAACACACACACTAACGAGGAAAAGGGTGGACACACACACACATATAAGTACGCAGAGAAATGGGGGTCACTGTGATATGCATATGTGTGTGTGTGCATTTCCGGTCTCTATACGCTTCGCGGCATCAGCTTATGCATAATTACAACCATATTCACAGCGTTGGCAGCGATTTAAAAGCCAACGAGGTTAGCCAGTCATTTTACCAGTCAAGGCTAAGTCTACTTACACCCCAGAACCCCCTAGGATTAACTGCATTGCTTTATGAATAATTAACTGTGCAGAAATCGAATAATAATTGCAAAGCAAAATGATTGATTCATTGGAACTCGAGAGAGAAAATGGTATAGGAAAAGGCATTTAATAGCAAGTTAATAGCCTTTGTGGAAATTGTGTTCATTTAAAATGTTATTTGTATACAAGAATATATCAGCAAACTTGAAAATAACCCGGAGAAAACATTTTTAATTGATTTCACAACTCTTTTAGTTTTATATAAAACAAGTCTATCAGAATTCTTTTCAATTGAAACTCCTCTCTATTTAAATTCCCCACAATTTCCGAGATATTGAGTTTCCAGAGCACTCTTAGTGACACCCAAAAAGCGTAGACCAATTAGCATTTTTTAAGCTTGCACCGAATCCTTTTTGAGCCTGTGGCATTTTTTGTGCTGTTTAATTGCTTGTATTTTATACGCTCACACATACTCACGCAGCACTTGTGTTTTATTTTATGACACAGACAGCACGTCAGCGGTGTATTGACATCCGCCAAAAGAACACAAAGCCCATAAATAACACACAAAAAACGAGGACCACAACGGGGGCAGGATAAGGGAATAAAAAAACAAAAAAAAAAGAAAATAGGTGAAATGGAAGCGTTGCTGACCTCAACAATGGCAATCAGTTGGCAGCTCAGCGAGAGCGCTCTTCAATTATTTGCTTTTGACCCACAAAATGGATGGGACGGACCGGACCGCGGCCACTACTGATGCGTTAAGTGCGGCGCACACTATGGTGTTGTTGCCACTTTTCCTGCTCCTGATTCGCATGTATCCGAGACCATGGCCCAGAGCATGTAATCAGATGGACCCGAGTAGGGTTTTATTTTTAATTAAACTCACAGTCGACACTGGGGTACGCTCATAAAGCGGCCTGTAGCAGCAACTAGCAGCCGTGTGCAGCCCTTGTTGCCACATTACGCATACGCCATGTTGTATTCATTATTTAGAGGAAGCTGCTTCCGGCGAATGTGTTAGAACATTTTTGTGGCCGCCATAAAAGGGTACGCCGAACTGGACTCGTTCTCCAGGATAAGGGGCGAGTACCCCAGAAGCCCCTCCAAAATGGCACGTTTTGTGCGTCGGTTCGTTAGTGTGAATGATGTGAGAGACAGGAATAGGAACAGGCGGGAAGGATGTGCGGAGGCGGACAAGGGACTGCCACGACGGAGGCGAAGCTCAAAAATTTAATTACTTTCACTTGTGCGAACTGTTTGTCTGGCAGTCAGACAGCCAGAGAGACTGGACGGGACCGGCCAAAGGCATTTAACGTAAATGTAATGAAATTGCAGACGGACTTTGCGACTGGGAACTGTTTGTGCTACGCACATTGGATGGCTTCCGTTGCCATTGCCATTTCCATTCCTGAACCGGGGATTGTGACCCGTTAGCCGGGCTGTTAGCACAGCTCCTTGGTCCGCCTCGGCTTTTGTGTGACGCATTATGCGGCAAGTTTTCTCGCCTGCTGTGTGTGCAACGTCTTTTTATTGCAACATCCTCGCCCGAAATGGCGCTCCTTGGGGCAGGCGAACGTTAACGGGATTAAATGCCAACTGGGAACGTGTTTAGCTTGAGTTGCCCTCGCCATGGTTTTAGTTTTAATTTCGCTGTTTCCTCCGCTTTTCCACTTTTCCACTTGGTCCTGCCAGGGCATCCAAATCAATCATCCGCCATGTGGGGCGTGCACGATCCGCGCTGTGCTCGGTGTTTAAAATGTATGTATGTATATTGAAATTTAAATTTCATGTACAGCATGCACGGGAAATCGCATATATTTTTAATCCACAACACAGCCAGCACACGTGTTCGCAGCACCAACGTTCAAAGATTTTCAGATTGCGTATGTAAATATTTGCGCAATTCTAGAAATTTGTTTGACTGTTAAATCAAATGTAAATACGATATGTTTTCAAAGTCAACACGATGCAATTGCAGCAAAAACAATGGCCCTGACAGTACACAGGGAATGGGAATATATAAAGATAGAGAGAGGGATTCATGATAACGTGTAATTTAATTCAGATATTTTACAGAATGTCAACCGAGAGAGAGAAAGGTGAGTTATCTAGAGAGCTAGCTTGATTTATATTTCAGTCAGTCTCTCTACAAGAGAGAATTTCGATCCAAATGAATTTCGATCTCTAAAGGAACCCAAAGGGGGGCAAGGTCTGTTATTTGATGGGCGTTTTCGGGTTGGTTTCCTGCAGACATCATTTCCTTTCCTCCTTTCCCCGGGCTCCTGTGTTAACCGCAGCCAGGCGACCTCAGTTCGGTTTCGGTGCGTATGATTGACATTGATTGGAGCCCGGGCAAAACAAACTGTGCGGTTTGGTCTGCTTCGCTCTGCTTTTGCTTTTGCTCTGCTCTGTTTTGCTCTGGTGTGGTCTGGCTTCCTTTTTTTTCCCTTGAACCATGCTCTTATGCATTTTCCGAAACTAGATCAAAAAACGTTTTCAGCTTGATAAATATGTAATTTGCAATTTTGGCCAAAACAACAGGCAAAAAAAGGAAAGCGAGAGTTGGAAAAACCAAGGAAAATGCACAAATGTTCAGCTGCTTTTCTGACAGTACAGTGAGCACATCACACATAAATGTCACTAATTTAAAGCAAACTTTTTGACTTTAATGAATTTATATTATTGTTGTTCTATTATGTGAACTCTTGGAATAAATTCAAGCAGCTTAAAGTGCTTTAGTTCGTTTTCGCAATTAAACAGCAATTAGACAACTACTTCTTTATGATTATGTTGTATGTATATTTGAGTTCTCTTATTTTCATTATGAGCAATTAGTCTTGTTTTGATAAATATTTTTATGTAACTATTGGTAACAGAGTCATTATAAAATCAAGAAAGGAAACTAACTTAGGGAAGGCAAAGTTTAAATACTCTTGCAGCTTGCAATTAAATTATAGAATTAAATGGGAAATCGTTGTGAATAGTTTGAATTAATATTAATCATATTTTCATATGACAATTTTTTTTTTATAAAAATCAAAGTTTTAAAAACTCATAACTAAGCCAAAAATGCATTAAATTCAATTCGGAAATCTCTTTCATGTTAGTTTTTATTAGGTTAACAAATCTGCATACTCAATTTGAAATTTTAGAATATTAAAATTTTTGCCAATTTTTGCAAATTTTAATGATGTAACCCCTTATA
The DNA here is from genome assembly GCF_035046125.1 of Drosophila serrata. Classification (NCBI taxonomy): domain Eukaryota; kingdom Metazoa; phylum Arthropoda; class Insecta; order Diptera; family Drosophilidae; genus Drosophila; species Drosophila serrata. Next base: position 1,060,900 of record NW_028257274.1, on the reverse strand, counting down.
AAAATTTCAAATTTTGAAAAAATTTCAAAAATGTATTTTTTGACCGGACATGTCTAGATCGATTTGGCTGTTGTTCCTGATCAAGAATATATATGATTTATAGGGCCGGAAATGACTCCCTCACTGCGTTTCAAGCTTCTGACTGAAATTGTAATCGTTTAAACAAGCAATAATATAATACTCCATAATTCTTCCTTGCATTTTGATAAAATAATTACTAAATTAAAGCAAGAAAACTTAACTTCACATGTGACTTCCTTAAAGATCTGGTTATAACTGAGTTACCTTGCCAAACTAAATTACCTTTACTCCTAATGATTTAAAAGTGCATCTGCCATGAATGACTTTTCCCCAAAATACTCCTTGAAATCCCCTCCTTCCCTCCACACACACACACTTTAATTACTTTCCATGTCCATACGACACTTCTTTTATGGCCTCGAGGGATGCATGTCCACTCGGCAGGTTTTGCGTAGGCAGCCGAGTGGCTATAGATGGTAGAACCTGGCCAGGGAGAGCTCATGCCTGAGCTCCCGCTTGAGCTGACCCACTTCCCAGTCAGTTAGCACTGTTGAGACTCAAAGGATGATTGGTTTTGCCGCTCCAGTTGTAATAATCAAATTGCCAGCTGCCGTTACTGCATTTGCACATCAGAGTCAGAGTCGAAGTTGAAGTCGGAGATGGACAGCCGGCAGGTGAAAGGGAACGGAAGGGGAAAACGAATACGAATGCGGATGCGGATACGGAAGCGAAGGGAAAAGCGGAAGCTAGGGCCAAAGGGAAAGCCCAGAAATGGAATGTGGGCCACGATGAGCGGCCTTCAGAAGTCAAAAGGCGTTAACATTAATGCTGGCAAGCCTGCCACTGTGCCAGCCGTGTAAATAGCATGAATGCAATTTTATTTTATTTATGTTTGAATTAAGCCCAGCTCTCCAGCGCAGGCAGCCCAGCCAACCAGGAGCAGCACTCAGACAGTCTTTATAGGCAAATGAATTGCTCTATACGGACGAGGGAGCTTGTTTGTGTTCCGGAAATGTGTTTTGACATGAAAAATAAAGATTGATGCCGGTGCCAGAGATCCTAAAGATAGTTTTAAACGATATGGTTGCTAAGCCAACACTTGATGTAGAGTCTGTAGAGTTCGTTTTGGCTTCCTCACTTTTTTTGCAGTGTGCAAACGCACTTAATTAATTTTGTTTAACATGTCTGAGTCAGACAGGGCAACAATTTCATATTTTGCTTGTTAACTGTTATCGTGGTTTGCTGCTGCTGTTGCTGCTGTTTTTTCCCTGGCCAGTGGCCACATGTGGGCCATGAACACGGACACTAACGCAAACGGACAGGCACTCCCTGTTCTGGCATTCACATTGCGTATACGCCGCGTGGAGCGAGAGCAAACAAAAGCATCAGATGTCCTGTTGGTCGGCCGTCCGCTGATGCACTGATTAAATGGATATGCAGAGTGTGTCTATCCAACCGCCTGGCGAAAATAACTGTCAGAGCTGCACGACTTTATATCCGGGACGGTGCCTGGGCTGTCCAGAGTGCGAATTATAAATTACCAGCAGCGAACATTGGCTGCCCCTCCCCGGGCTAACCAAACCAAACGAAAACACAGAACTGCCTGCGCGAGCCACATGAAATTTCAATTAAAATAAAAATTTATACGCTTTTCGCCCTGTCGCTTATAATTAAAAACAATTTGTAAGTTATGGGAGGGCGAAGAGCTGGTGCTGCGATAATGCCCCTAATTTAAATCGGTTTATCTCTGGCCTTGCAGGCGGCTTTATGGGCGACATTGCCCTACCGGACGGTGATTCCGGACCACCGGTGGTGGCCCACACGCCCATCGACGACGAGGAGCAAGAACGCCAGGAGGTCGAGGAGCTGCTGTCAGATGCGCCAGACAACAGGGGCAGCGACCCCGCTTCCGTTTCCGCTCAAAGTCCCGGCCCGGTCAAGTTCAATGCCACCTTCCAGATGGATCTGGAGAAGCTTAAGCAGGAGGTCTACCACGAGGGCCTGCAGGTGGAGGAGGAGGGCCTGACCGACATCATTCGCAAAAAGACAAAGTTGCCGAGCACAGTTCCGGTGAACTTGACAGCCGGACAGGGTCAATTGCAGAGTCAGGTGAGTGAGGTGAACCACCAAAGTGAAACCCAAGGACTCGACTCACCTCTCATTCCCACAGAGTGCCAATGAACCGGTAAAGCCTGGCTCCCAATCTCCCTCGGATTACGCCCAACCGTCCAGTTACAAGAACGAGGTGGTGCCTTTGTTCGAGCGACGCAATTTGGCGGCCAAGCCTGCCAGGCTTGTCCTGGCCGAGACCGCCTCCAAGTCTGGCAACAAGACAATGCTGCATCGCAATGTGGACACGCGCAAGATTCAGTCGGATAACAAGGACATTGAGGATGATTCGGGTAATAATTTTGTGGCGGAACGCAGGCAGTCACACATCCTGCCCACCTCGCTGCCCGAGCAGCGTTCCACTCTGCCTAATGTGTACAGCAATGCCGGTGGCAACGGGATGCAGTTGGACGACGAGGTGGACTTCCTGCACTCGCGGGGCGTGGTACGTAGGCGGCACAGGCGAGGACCCAAGCATCGGTGAGTAAAGAGGATAACTGAAAGTCTCCCTGGTGCTATAGATATCCCAATCCCTTTCCTACAGACGTAGCAACCAGCATGCCGAGCACGAGGCCAAGCTGCAACGATTACGGGAGGAGCTAAGCCGTCCGGTGGGCGAGAGACACCACCACGGCGAGCACAATAAGCATCATCAGCGGCAGGAGCAGCTGCACCATCATGGCCACCAAAACACGCCACGCAAGAAGCACCGAGCGCATCGCCAACACCGTCGGCGTGGTCAGAGCACCACGCAGTATGTGAACCATTCTCCGCCGGCATTCATTCAATCTACGCCCGAAATGGATTTGGAAATGGGAAAAGCGGAGTAAGTACGGCATTCCTAGGCTGCACCCTTTGCCTTGTTGGCGGGCCACCGCCACCGCCTTCGCCACATCCGTTTCCGTTGCCATTTCCTGGCCCACTGTAAATTGCCGGCCATTTTCATTTTTTTTTTCTTTTTTGGGCATAAACTTTAAACAAACAGCAGCCATTTTGGCAACCCATACAGACCCATTCACACACATACACAGACAGAGCTCATTGTGCGGCTTTCAGTGTGTTTGTGCATGTTAAAAGTTATGAATTTTAATAGAAATTCGCGTGCCAAAAGTTGTGCCGAACAACAACACTGAAAAATGTATGGAAAACTGTTGGCAATTAAAATTACGCATACGCCACGTGGAAAGTTTTTCGCAGCATCCTCGCGAATCATCCATAACTAACACTCTACCCATTCTCTCTCTAGGAGTCACCACGACCAGGATGCGGAGGAGAAGGAGAAGGAGCAGCAGCGCCATCGAGTAGCACGCGCTGTCACCGCCAAAAAGGAACGCATTTGGGATTACGGTGTCATTCCCTATGAGATCGATGGCAACTTTAGTGGAATGCACAAGGCGCTCTTTAAGCAGGCAATGCGCCACTGGGAGAACTCCACCTGCATCAAGTTTGTGGAGCGGAATCCGGAGATACATCCCAATTACATAGTCTTTACTGTTCGTAGTTGCGGGTGAGTACAAGGATCTTTCTTTCATTCTTAGGGAGACACATCCTTTACATTTTTTTGGTTTACTTTGCAGCTGCTGCTCCTTTGTGGGCAAACGCGGCAATGGACCCCAAGCCATTTCCATTGGCCGCAATTGTGACAAGTTTGGCATTGTGGTCCATGAACTGGGCCATGTGGTGGGCTTCTGGCATGAGCACACGCGTCCGGATCGGGAGAAGCATGTCGTCATCGAGCACAATAACATTATGAAGGGTCAGGACTATAACTTTAACATGCTCTCCCCAGATGAAGTGGACTCTTTGGGCATGGCCTATGACTATGATTCCATCATGCACTATGCCAGGAATACCTTCTCCAAGGGCACTTACCTGGACACTATCCTGCCCATCGAGATGAAGGGTCGCAAGCGTCCGGAGATTGGTCAGCGATTGAGGCTCAGTCAGGGGGACATTGCCCAGGCCAATCTGCTGTACAAGTGTCCCAAATGTGGACGCACCTTCCAGGAGAGCACAGGAATCTTTGCCTCGCCCTCATACTACACAGCCGGAGCCCTGACCGATGAGACGGAGCACTGTGAGTGGCGGATAACAGCCACCTACGGGGAGCGAGTGGTCCTTAAACTAGAGAATATGGTAAGCTTATCGAAATTCAGAGGGAAATCGGATACACTTCTAAGAATTCTGAATAATCTTTGCTCCCACAGAACATCTTCAAGTCGAACAATTGCGAGACTGACTACCTGGAGATCCGTGATGGTTACTACGAGAAGTCACCACTCATTGGACGCTATTGCGGCAAAGTGGTCAACGATGAGATCCGCACGGAATCCAGTCGCATGCTCCTCACCTACGTCAATACGCATCGCAGTGAGGGTTACCGCGGCTTCAATGCAGAGTTCGATGGTGAGTACGGGCAGAAAATAAAGGGTCATCTTCAGGCAGGTTCATGACATTCCATTTCCGACAGTTGTCTGCGGCGGTGAAATGTCCGTGGACGATGCCGTTGGTCGCTTGGAGTCACCCAATTACCCGCTGGACTATCTGCCCAACAAGGAATGCGTGTGGAAAATAACTGTGCCCAAAGGCTACCAGGTGGCACTGAAATTCCAGTCCTTCGAGGTGGAGAACCACGACAGCTGTGTCTACGACTACGTTGAAGTGCGCGATGGACCCGAGCAGGATTCCCCGCTAATTGGGGTTTTCTGTGGCTACAAGCCGCCGCCGAACATGAAGTGAGTGGAGTGTCCTTCTCACCCAGTAACCCCCTGTCCATTGGTAGCCCGTTCCCCTTTTTCAAATTCCGCTTTGTTCCTGCGCTTCCCTTTCCAGGTCAGGTGGCCATTCGATGTACGTGAAATTCGTGTCGGACACATCGGTGCAAAAGGCGGGCTTCTCGGCCGTGTTCATGAAGGAGGTGGATGAGTGCGAGACCCAGAACCATGGCTGCGAGCACGAGTGCATCAACACGCTGGGCGGCTATGAGTGTAGCTGCCACATTGGCTATGAGCTGCACAGTGACAAGAAGAAGTGCGAAGGTGGGTAGTCCTCACACTACCCTAGAGAGTGACCCAATCCTCATTTTCCCCTTTATCCCCCTTCAGATGCCTGTGGCGGCGTTATCGAGTATCCCAATGGCACCATCACCTCGCCCTCATTTCCCGAAATGTATCCTCTGATGAAGGAGTGCATCTGGGAGATTGTGGCCCCGCCCAAGCACAAGATATCGCTGAACTTCACCCACTTTGATCTGGAGGGCACGGCGCATCAGCAATCGGACTGTGGCTATGATTCGGTGACCATCTACTCCAAGCTGGGCGAGAGTCGTCTGAAGCGCATTGGTACCTTCTGTGGCAGCGCCATACCACCCACAGCCACCTCGGAGAGCAATGCCCTGCGGGTGGAATTCCATTCGGACAAGTCCATCCAGCGCTCCGGTTTCGCGGCTGTCTTCTTCACGGACATTGACGAGTGTGCCATGAACAATGGTGGCTGTCAGCATGAATGCCGGAATACGATCGGTTCGTATATCTGTCTGTGCCACAATGGCTACTCCCTGCACGAGAACGGGCATGACTGCAAGGAGGGTGAGTGCAAGTACGAGATCTCTGCTGCCTTTGGCACCATCTATAGTCCCAACTATCCGGATTCGTATCCGCCAAATGCGGACTGTGTGTGGCATTTTATCACCACGCCGGGACACCGCATCAAGTTGATATTCAACGAGTTTAATGTGGAGTCGCATCAGGTGAGGAATTTGAGTAGGAAATCTAAAGAAATCTTTTGCATAATCTATTATAATGCTATTCCAGGAATGCACCTATGACAATGTGGCTATATATGATGGCGAATCCGATTCCAGCTCCGTGCTTGGACGCTTCTGTGGTGACAAGATTCCCTTCCCCATATCCTCGACCACCAACCAGATGTACATGGTTCTCAAGACGGATAAAAACAAGCAGCTCAACGGATTTATGGCCATGCACTCGACCTGTAAGTAGGGGGGATGCCAGGTAATCCGATATGGAAGACACTGATTTGGTATCCTTGCAGCTTGTGGTGGTTTCTTGCGCGCCACCAGCAATGTGCAGCAGTTTTACTCTCATGCCCGCTTCGGTAACCAGGACTACGATGACAGCATGGATTGCGAGTGGACCATTGAGGCGCCACAGAATAGCAATGTGCAGCTTATATTCCTCACCTTTGACATCGAGAGCAGCGAGAATTGCACCTATGATTATGTGCAGGTGTTCTCGAATATGGAGGACACCAGTGGACCCATGTACGGGCAGTACTGTGGCAATGTGGTAGGTGTCTCCTCCAATTAGTTTGTAATCCAAACTCCAGGAAGGTCCTAATTAATGATATCTTCTTCAAATATTCACAGCTGCCCCAGGACATCATCTCAATGACCAACTCCCTTCTAGTTCGCTTCAAGACGGATGGCTCTGTGCCGATGAAGGGTTTCTCCGCCTCCTATGTGGCCGTGGATCCCTTCGAGAATAGCGACGAGGAGGATGTAGAGAACTCCTACAGCTCCGAGGTGATTACCCCATTCCCAGGTTCGCTCAAGAGCATGTACATCGAGGATACCGAGGAGGCGTATGAGTATGCCGATTTCAGTGGGAATCAGTTGGTCCTGAATGGACAATATCGGGGAAGATATAGTCTGCCGAATCGATACTACGCTGGCAATGCATAGATCGGCAGAGTTGGCTGAGACGCCGAGAACGCGCGTAAAATTCATGACAATATATTAAAAACGGAATTTATTTAACAGATTTAGGCATATCGTCGCGTACATAAAAGCAGATTTTCTCTCGCTCTTCCATGCACTCGAGGACATAATCAAGGAGCTCGATCCAATATTAGTTTTAGGCATTCGAAGTCTTGAATTCATATGCGGTGGCAATTACTTAGACCTATTGAATACATGTAATGTACTTTCGATTAGACTAGACTCTCCTCTAGACTCTGTAGCTAAATGTGCAATTTCCTTCTGCATTTCTGTAGCATTTCTTTCCCTCCCCTCGATTTCCAATCGACATACATATATATTTCTTGTGCCATATTCGATGGACCAGCGCATTTCGTATATTTCCGTTAAGCATTTTAGCATAAGTCGATGGGCGACAGCAAACCCATATCAAAGTCGAAACGGAAGCTAGGCTAGAGATACACAGAGATTACATATCCACACAGCTGGGAGTCCTTGCTCATGGGAATCCCTACACACACGCACACACATTATATGTACAACTCTCGGATATTTGACTCAACTTAATACGTAATTAAATCTATAAATATATACTATTAAAACTTGCATAGTAACTATGTTTTAAAACTGAAGTGCAAAGGCGAAAAGCGTTATTTCTGGGACTCCTGGGTTTTATGGCTCTGTTTCCACCTTGCCTGCTGGATGGCGAAGCGCCAGCGTGGCTCTTGAATAGCCTTAAGAGGCGGAATTACCACGAAATCTTTCGTTCATGCCGGGGGATTTATGATCGTTAATGACCTGCCCTAAAAGGTTCGTGAGCCCAACACCTGATCCTGGGCTGCCTGGCCGACGGCGAGTACGATGGCCACAGGTAGGCACATGCAGGCAGATGGAAACCTCAGTCGAAAAGGAGACAATGTCAAGGTGCAGGGATACCCAAATCAAAACCCATTGAATGCTAACAACAGGCAGACAATGGACACGGATCGCCGCCAACGAGGACCGTCTCCTTCCCTTTTTCCCGCGAGCGGACATGCCAGGGACAAGCGGACAGATTCGAGATTCTGTAGTTGCGATCGCGAGTTGCTGCCTGCAGCCGCTCCTCCTCGCTTCCTCTGCCCCGGGCCGGTGAGCCTCTTACCTGCCTCATCATCCGTGGAGCGCGCGCGCAAACCCTTGTCTCGCCTCGCCTCATCGGTATAATTCGGCAATCGCTGGCCTCTGGCTCTCAGTTAGAACTTTGAACTGGTCGAGGCAACTTCGAGGAACGAGCCCCCAGAAAGGAAAACGAAAAGAAGAATACCTGCGAGATCGAAAGAATGTGTCTGTGCCGCCTCTCCATGGAAACGAAAGCGAAATTTGTTGTGCTCACTGTGGCAGCAGCACTGGTGGCAATTTCCCACATGGATATGGTCCAAGGCAGGCGACTGAGTCAGCTGTCGGACAAGGAGGGTGATGGTGAATGTGACTTTGACTTCAAGGAGCAGCCAGAGGATTTCTATAGCATGCTGGATGCCACACAGGTGAGTGGAGGAGGCATTATCACGTGGCCAAGAGAGCAGGAGATTTTAAACATAACACCCAAACAGGTGCCGCAAAAGGAGATGAATGTTGTCAACCATCAGACGAAGCCAAAGCTTACCGAGCGCAGCCGAGTGAGACAATCTCTGGGGTAAGTCATCTCGCTCCCAAAAGGGATTAGCTATTCCCGCACAATAGCGCCCAATTAGTGGAGGCGTCCACTAGACTCCAGTCATACCAAAGCTCATAAGCCTTTTTAGTCCATCCTCCAGGAGACGCCGGAAACAACGGCTTCACAAGTCGCGTAGCAAAGGAAAGCTGAGATTTCCTCCACCACTGCTGTGGACAGATGCCGCCGTGGATATGCTACAGCCCAGTCACTCCCACTGGCCAGAGTTGGTACCAGAAAGGGAACCCATTCGAAAACGACGAGGTGTGACCGTGAGAAAAGATCGAACCTGGGACTATGGTGTCATTCCTTATGAGATCGATAGCATCTTTAGTGGTGCCCACAAGGCGCTCTTCAAGCAGGCCATGCGCCACTGGGAGAACTTCACCTGCATCAAGTTTGTGGAGCGGGATGCCAAGCTGCATGCCAACTATATATACTTTACGGTCAAGAATTGCGGGTGAGTTTAAGACAACTGCTTCCCATAATTATTTATTTAATAGTTTAAATCCCTTTCCCCTTAGTTGCTGCTCCTTTCTGGGCAAACATGGCAATGGTCGTCAGCCCATTTCCATAGGACGTAATTGCGAAAAGTTTGGCATTATTATTCACGAACTGGGCCACACCATTGGCTTCCATCATGAGCATGCCCGTGGAGATAGGGACAAACACATCATCATTAACAAGGCCAATATAATGAGAGGCCAGGAATACAACTTCGATGTCCTGTCCCCCGAGGAGGTGGATCTGCCCCTGCTACCCTACGACTACAACTCCATCATGCATTATGCCAAGAACTCGTTCTCCAAGAGCTCCTACCTGGACACCATCACGCCCATTGGAATACCGCAAGGCACCCATGTCGAGTTGGGACAACGAAGGCGTCTCAGTGAGGGCGACATTGTCCAGGCCAACTTGCTGTACAAGTGTGCCGCTTGCGGGCGAACTTATCAGCAGAACTCTGGCTTAATAGTGGGTCCTCACTTCCTGTATTCCGGCAATGGAGTGCTCAGTGAGTTCGAGGGAAGTGGTGATGCTGGCGAGGCAGGAGAGGATTCTGAATTTGATGCCTCGCTGACCAACTGCGAGTGGCGGATCACGGCCACAAACGGTGAGAAGGTCATCCTGCATCTGCAGCAGCTGCAGCTGATGAACTCCGAGGATTGCTCGCAGGATTACCTGGAGATCAGGGATGGGTATTGGCATCGCTCGCCGCTGGTGCGACGCCTCTGCGGCAATGTCAGTGGTGAGGTCATTCAGACCCAAACGAGCCGCATGCTCCTCAACTATGTAAACCGGAATGCAGCCAAAGGTTATCGAGGGTTCAAGGCGAGATTTGAGGGTGAGTTTGGTCTCTAGGAAAGCTTGCAGAGCTGGGTCTTATCCTCCCTTTTATTTCCCAGTTGTCTGCGGCGGCGATATTCTGCTAACCAGAGATCAGTCCATAGACTCACCCAACTATCCCATGGACTACATGCCTGACAAGGAGTGCGTGTGGCGCATCACTGCTCCGGAACACCATCAGGTGGCCCTGAAATTCCAAAGCTTCGAACTGGAGAAACGAGATGGTTGTGCCTACGATTTTGTAGAGATTCGAGATGGCAACAGCAGCGAGTCCAGGCTGATAGGACGCTTCTGTGGAGACAAGCTGCCGCCCAATATAAAGTGAGTCAATGATAGCCCAAAGAAGGAACTTTGCTAAGCTTTTCTCGTGCTCCCAAAATAGAACCCGCAGCCATCAGATGTACATCCGCTTCGTGTCCGATGGATCTGTGCAGAAGCTTGGCTTCTCCGCCGCTCTTATGCTTGATGTGGACGAGTGCCGGTTCATGGATCATGGCTGCCAGCACGTTTGCATCAATACTTTGGGTAGCTACCAGTGCGGCTGCCATGCCGGCTACGAACTCCAGGCCAATGGCAGGACCTGCGAGGATGCTTGCGGCGGTGTCGTTGATGCCACCAAGTCAAATGGTTCTTTGTACTCACCCTCGTATCCGGATATGTATCCCAATGCCAAGCAGTGTGTGTGGGAGGTGGTGGCTCCGCCAAATCACGCCGTCTTCCTGAACTTCACCCACTTTGACCTGGAGGGCACAAGGTTTCAGTACACCAAATGCAACTATGATTACCTCATCATCTACTCAAAGCTGAGAGACAATCGGCTGAAGAAGATCGGAATCTTTTGCGGTAACGATCTGCCGCCGGTGGTTAACTCGGAGCAGAGTGTCCTAAGGCTGGAGTTCCATTCGGATCGGACAGTGCAGAGGAGTGGCTTTGTGGCCCAGTTTGTGATAGGTAAGGGGAAAAACTGTGAAAGCTATACAATTCCCTGTATAATCTTCTGGTTTCTCCTTTAGATGCGGACGAGTGCTCGGTCAATAATGGTGGCTGCCAGCATAGATGTCGGAATACCTTCGGATCGTATCAGTGCAGCTGCCGTAACGGATATACGCTGGCCGATAATGGCCACAATTGCACGGAGACACGATGCAAGTTCGAGATCACAACCTCGTATGGAGTGTTGCAGAGCCCCAACTACCCTGAGGACTATCCGCGCAACATTTACTGCTATTGGCACTTCCAGACCGTCCTCGGTCACCGCATCCAGCTGACGTTTCACGACTTTGCCGTGGAGAACCACCAGGAGTGCATCTACGACTACGTGGCCATCTACGATGGTCGCTCGGAGAACAGCTCCACGCTGGGCATTTACTGTGGCGGTCGGGAGCCGTATGATGTGATTGCCTCCACCAATGAGATGTTCATGGTCTTGGCCTCGGATGCAGGACTGCAGCGGCGCGGCTTCAAGGCCACCTTTGTCTCCGAGTGCGGGGGCTATCTGCGGGCCACGAATCATTCACAGACTTTTTATTCACATCCGCGCTACGGCAGCAGGCCATACAAGCGGAACATGTATTGTGACTGGCGCATCCAGGCGGACCCTGAGAGCAGTGTTAAGATCCGCTTCCTGCACTTTGACATCGAGTACTCGGAGTCCTGCGACTTTGACTACCTGGAGGTCACTGAAGAGGGCTACTCTATGAATACCATTCACGGCCGCTTCTGCGGCAAGCGGAAGCCCCCCATTATAATCTCCAACTCGGACACGCTGCTGATACGCTTCCACACGGACGAAAGCAACTCGTTACGAGGCTTTGCCATTGCCTTCATGGCCGTCGATCCACCGGAGGACTCTGCAGGCGAAGACTTCGACGCTGTTACGCCGTTTCCGGGCTACCTCAAGAGCATGTACTCCTCGGAGACGGCCAGCGACAGCCTGTCCCGTGCTCACCTGCTGCCGCCGAGCAGACTGATGTGAGTGCATAGTGGTTGTATTATTCTGCTTTCTGTTTGTTGTTGAAATTTGTAAATAAATTGTGAATAAAGTCTCCCTTTTAAATAACTAGTTCTGCTTTTGAATTTAAATCGAGCGCCAATTCAATTGGCGGTTATTTTATGAAACTTATAATAGTTTACGGTCATATTGCACAGGCGGTATATTTTAGTATTTTTTGCAAGCGGTGTGGCAGCACTGACCTGGGATTTACATGCAGTTTTTCGATCTGGCAGCCTTATCCTGGCAGGCTCAACTTTCAAATTTTTGTATTTTATTGCTGAATTTGTGTCGCTCTGAGTAGAAAACTTTGTTTATACAGCGTAGGTAGCGTGTTAGGCCTTTGTACCTTAGGTTTTAACATTCAATTAAAGGCCGTAAAAGGTTGAAAAACGCAATAAGCCCAGAATCAAGTCTGATCTAGTGTGACCATTGGCAGGGGACCTTGTCCACTTTCTTAGGCGTTTCCGGGTTCTAGGCAGAAAAGGCTGCGAGCACACTAGATACCAGCCTTAGCGCCAATGCTCAAAACATCAGCGTCGTTTTCAGTTTGAAACTGTTTTTCTTGTAGCGTCACTATAATTTAGTCTGTGTTACTCGTTAATTGTGCTAAGTGTTTAGTTAGTCGTTGTGTTAATGGCACGCGGGAGTTGCTAAGTTCATAGCCGTGCTAATTAAGTGTCAGTTTGTTATCTATTTTTGTGCCAGCAGCCGAGATGAGCGCATTCGAGGTTAGAGCGTCCTCCGTGGACTCCATAATGGTTCCCTAACATCTTGGATACTTGCAGATCACAGTGACGCCGTCGCGTCAGAAGCAGAAGAAGCGCATAGAGGGACGCGAGCCCGCCGTGGTGGTCATGGCTCCGTTCTCGGCCAAGGCAATTGTGCAGTTCGAGGACGTGCCCGTAACCAAGACGGCCCGGCGCCAGGTGCGCGTCATCAACCCCAGCGACGACGACATTGAGGTTAGTGTGTCGCGATAGGGATCAGCGGCTCCGCTGCCTGGCAACTGGTATTTGATCAATGATTTCCCATGCAGGTCAAGGTGACGAATGCCATTCCCGAGGAGCACAACCTGAGCCTCGAATGGCGGGCGCACACTGTGCCTGCGCGCGACGAGGTGGTCATGGAACTGGTCTGGAGTCCCCAGCTGGAGGTGGCCTGCAAGGAGACGTTGCATCTGATAGACAACCGCAATTTTCGCAAGGAGGTGATGATCATACTCAAGAGCAGGAGCAACCAGCCGGTCAAGGTGAGTCTCTGGCCCTGCATTTCCCACCCCACTAAATTCACCCTGATTTTTTTTTTGTCTACCTGAAGAACACGCGCAAATTTCCTACCGTGGGCAAAACCCTGCAGCTGAAGTCGCCGACGAGCGGCGCTAAGAAGAGCATTGTCTCAGCGGTGGTACAGCAAAAGAAGCGCCTGTCCACGGCGGCAACGGCGACGACAGCGCCTTCGTTGAAGCCGACATGGCGACCATCTGTTGCTGCTCGTCCTGCTGCCCGCCCGCCGACCCGTGCTCCTGCTCCCGCACCAGCTCCGCTCACAGAGAAGAATGTGTACAAGCAGGAGCCAGTCTATATATCGCCACAGCCGCGCAGCCTCAAGGAGAACCTGAGTCCCATGACGCCAGGAAATCTTCTAGATGTGATCGATAATCTGCGCTTCACACCGCTCACCGAGACCAGGGGCAAGGATCCGGCTAGCATAATGCCGGACAACCTTGCTGCATGGCCCACTCCCGATCTTAGGGGAGGTAAGAGCAAGCCAATTGTAAACGACATGCGACCGCGACGCATTACGCCCGACGATCTGGAGGATCAGACACCCACAAACAAGACCTTTGATATTCGGCATTCGGAGACCATAAATCTTTCCGTAGACACTTTGGACTGCTCCCGTTCCGAGATGGTTCTGCAGACTACCACGACCATTCACCATGCCACACACACCAGGGCTTTGGAATGCATTCGTGAGGAGGAGGGCTCCAGTCCGCCGAGGATGCAGACCAAGGGCAGGGCACCCGATCTGAAGAGAGATATCCAACTTGTAGGCTCCCCGCTGCGAAAGTATTCAGAGTCTATGAAGGATCTGTCACTGGGATCGACCCAGGCGAAGTTTGCCATTCAGGGCTCTATGCCGAATCTCAACGAGATGAAGATCCGTTCGATTGAACAGAACCGCTACTACCAGGACCAGCAAGTTCAGTTGGAAACGCAGAAGGGCCTGATTAGCTCATCCAGCAGCGAGACGAGTCTGGTGGGCCAGCAGGATGTGCTTTTCAACCAAAACGAAATCCTCGCCCAGTCGAGTCGCTTCAATCTGCACGAACTGGGCCGTAAGTCACGCAGGGGAAGTCCGGTGAAGCAGTCAAATCCCCACAAGCGCCGCTCGCACGAACTAAGTTTCTCCGATTCGCCCAGCAATGAATCACTGCATCGCCAGGACACAATGCCTCTCTCCCCGCCCAAGAAGCAGCGCGTGGAGGACACCAGCCTGCTAAAGGGTGCAGCGCCAGCCAATGCCTCTGCCCGAAGCTCTGGAGCTCACGCCTGGACTCACACGCAGCCCAAAAAGTTCAAGCTGGCCACCACGTTGGCCCTGATGAAGAAAACAACCACGCCGCGGAAGGTGAGAGACACTAGCGGAGTCCAGGCTTCTGTCAAGCTGTACGATTCTGAACTATACATGCAGACGTACATAAACCCGGATCCGTTTGCGGCCACCACCACAGCGGATCCCTTCCTGGCGTCCACAATGTATCTGGATGAGCAGGCGGTGGAGCGTCACCAGGCGGACTTCAAGAAATGGCTCAACGCCCTGGTATCTATACCCGCCGATTTGGATGCGGATTCCGACAGCAAGATAGACGTGGGCAGGCTCTTTAACGAGGTACGAAACAAGGAGCTGGTTGTGGCGCCCACCAAGGAGGAGCAGTCTATGAACTATCTCACCAAATACCGCCTGGAGACATTGCGGCGGGCAGCCGTAGAGCTGTTCTTCAGCGAGCAGATGCGCCTGCCCTGCTCCAAGGTGGCCGTGTATGTGAACAAGCAGGCGCTGCGCATCCGCAGCGACCGGAACCTGCACCTGGACGTGGTCATGCAGCGTACCATCCTGGAGTTGCTGCTCTGCTTCAATCCGCTTTGGCTGCGCCTTGGACTGGAAGTGGTCTTCGGAGAGAAGATCCAAATGCAGTCCAACAGGGACATTGTGGGCCTCAGCACCTTTATCCTTAATCGCTTGTTCCGGAACAAGTTCGAGGAGCAGAGGTACAGCAAGGCCTACACCCTCACCGAGGAGTACGCGGAGACCATCAAGAAGCACACCCTGCAGAAGATCCTGTTCCTGCTACTATTCCTTGACCAGGCCAAACAGAAGCGCATTGTCAAGCACAATCCCTGCTTGTTCGTAAAGAAGTCGCCGCACAAGGAGACCAGGGACATCCTCCTGCGCTTCTCCTCGGAGCTGCTGGCCAACATTGGCGACATCACCCGGGAGCTGCGACGCCTGGGATATGTGCTCCAACACCGTCAAACCTTCCTAGACGAGTTCGATTACGCCTTCAACAACCTGGCCGTGGACCTGAGGGATGGAGTAAGGCTGACCCGTGTTATGGAGGTTATTCTCCTGCGCGACGATCTCACCCGTCAGTTAAGAGTGCCCGCTATTTCACGTCTCCAGCGCATCTTCAACGTCAAGCTGGCTCTGGGTGCCCTGGGGGAGGCCAACTTCCAACTGGGCGGTGACATCAACGCCCCGGACATCGTAGACGGGCATCGCGAGAAGACGCTCTCCCTGCTCTGGCAGATCATCTACAAGTTCCGTTCGCCCAAGTTCCATGCTGCCGCCGCGGTGCTCCAAAAGTGGTGGCGGCAACGCTGGCTGAGTGTGATTATCCAGAGGCGCATACGCCACAAAGAGCTGATGCGGCGTCACCGAGCGGCTACAAAAATCCAGGCAGTCTTCAGAGGTCACCAGATGCGGAAATATGCCAAGTTATTCAAGGCGGAGCGAATCCAGGCAGCCATCGTCCTACAGAAGTTCACACGTCGCTTCCTGGCCCAGAAGCAACTCTATCACACCTACCACAGCATTGTCACCATCCAGCGCTGGTGGCGGGCCCAACAGCTTGGTAGGCAGTGCCGTCAGAAATACTTGGAACTCCGGCAAGCGGTCATCTTCCTGCAGCGCATCTGGCGGCGTCGTCTCTTCGCCGAGAAGCTACTGGCAGCGGCGGCCACAGCACGTCTCCAACGATCCCAAAAACAACAGGCAGCCGCCAGTTATATCCAGATGCAGTGGCGCAGCTATCGTCTAGGTAAGCTTCAACGGCAGGAGTACCTGCGTCAGAGACAGCTCATTGTCTTGGTTCAGCAGAGGATACGGGCCAAGTGGTGCATGCAGAAGCAGCGAACGGAGTTCCTGCGACTCCGAAAGTCAGTTCTCAACATTCAGCACCGCCGGCGAGCTCAGCTTTTAATGCGGAAGCAAAGGGCTGACTACCTTTCACTCCGCTCCAGTGTTCTTAAGATCCAGGCTCATAGGAGGGCCACGATCAAGATGAGAATTGATTGGCGTAACTACCAGGCCACAAGGAAGAGTGTTCTTTGGGTGCAACAGCATCTGAGGGCCACCTGGAAAATGCGTGAGGAAAGAGCAAAGTATACAAAGCTTCGTCAGGCCACAGTTCTCATTCAGAGAAGGTATCGTATGCACCAAGATATGATCAATGATCGCAATGCCTACCTCAAGGTGCGTCAGTGCATCATCAATGTCCAGCGCCGCTGGCGAGCCACTTTGCAGATGCGACGCCAGAAGGAAATCTACAAAAAGCTGCAATTCTCTGCCAGATGCGTACAGACCCAGTACCGGGCCAAGCGCCAAATGCAGAAGCAACGCTGTGAGTATCTGCAACTGAGGAGGGCAGCTTTGGTGATCCAACAACGGCGAAGAGCTATGCTCCAGATGCGAAAACAGCGTCATCAATACCTGCGATTACGCGAGGTAACCATCAATGTGCAGCGACGATTCCATGCCCATAAGGCCATGAGATTTCTGCGGGCCAAGTATCGAGGCACTCAGGCCGCCGTAAGCTGTATCCAGATGCACTGGCGTGGTCATCTCTTGAGAAAGCATCAACGAAGTGGTTTCCTGGAGCTTCGCCAGGCAGCCATCACACTGCAGCGAAGATACCGAGCTCGCCAGGCCATGAAGAAGCAGATGAAGAGCTACGTTCAGCTCAAGAAGGCAGCTATTAATATTCAAACTCGCTATCGAGCCAAGCTGGAGATGCGAAAGCAGCAGTCCCTGTATCAACACCAAAGGAATGCCATCATCAAGATCCAACAGAGATATCGAGGCAAGCTGGAAATGAAGAAGCAGATGAGACAATATCAGAGGCAGCGTCAGGCTGCCATTAGCCTCCAGCGTTGGTGGCGCGGGTTGCGCGAAATGCGGATACTAAGAAATGGCTACCGGCGAGCGCGTACCAGTTCCATAAGTATCCAACGCAAGTGGCGGGCCACAGTACAAGCTCGTCTTCAGAGAAAGATATTCCTGGACACCATCCGCAAGGTTCGACTTCTGCAGCAGTTCATCCGAGCCACTCTGCTGATGCGACAACAGCGCAAGGACTTCGAGATGACGCGAAATGCAGCTGTGGTCCTCCAGCGTCGGTTCCGTGCCCGTCAAGCCATGCTGAAAGCTCGACAAGACTATCAGCTGGTAAAATCATCTGCTATTCTCGTGCAGCGTAGGTTCCGTGCCAATTGCAGCATGAAGCGCTCACGCCAAGAGTTTATCCAGCTGCGCCATGTGACCATCCATCTGCAGCAAAAGTTCCGCGGCAAGCAGATGATGCTGGAGCAACGAGAGCATTTCCTTCTACTGCGAAAGACGATTCCGGACTTCCAGGCCCACGTCCGGGGCTACATGGCCCGCAAACGTTTCCAGGCGCTGATGACGCCCGAGATGAAGGAACTGATTCGCCAAAAGCGAGCCGCCAAGGTAATACAGCGCTATTGGCGTGGCTATATTACACGAAGGCGCCAGCGGCATCAGGGACTTTTGGCCATTAGAAAACGTCTTGCCCAGTTGCGGCAGGAGGCCAAGACGACGAACTCGGTGCGCTGCAAGCTCCAGGAGGCTGTGCGACTCTTAAGGGGACGCTTCATAGCCTCGGATGCCTTGGCTGTGCTCAAACGGCTGGGTGAGTACCCCTCTCAAATCCAGATCCTGCTCCTGGCATTAGCTGGCTTTACTTAATCCATAATCCTTTTTTAATCCCCTCCAGATGAACTCTCGCGCACAGTACCGCATCTGCTGATGGGTTGCTCCGAGTTTATGTCCACTTTCTGCTATGGAATCATGGCCCAGGCCATCCGCTCAGAGGTGGATAAGCAGTTGATCGAGCGCTGCAGCCGCATTATCCTCAATCTGGCCCGCTATAACACTGCGAACACGTTCCAGGAAGGCGGTCTGGTCACTATCGCACAGATGCTGTTGCGGTGGTGCGACAAGGACAGTGAAATCTTCAACACGCTGTGCACACTTATCTGGGTCTTTGCCCACTGTCCCAAGAAGCGAAGGGTAAACTAAGAGACCTTTAACCTCAAATTTCAATTAAATCATTCATAATCCCTCACAGATCATCCACGACTTTATGACCACCACAGAGGCCATTTACATGGTTCGCGAGACAAAGAAGCTGGTGGTCCGTAAGGAGAAGATGAAGCAGAACGCCCGGAAGCCCGCAATCGTTCCGATGGGACGCTATGAGACAAACAAAGCACCGGTCTTCACAAAGAGCGCCTTGCCCAGCCTGGAGCCGGACTTTGGCATCATTCGGTTCAGTCCCTACACCTTCGTCTCGTCTGTCTTCGCCTTCGACACCATACTGTGTAAGCTGCAAGTAGACATGTTTTAGTTCTTAATATTGCTCGTTTGAAACGTTTCCATGTTGTGGTTTGTCCCTTTATTATAAGCAAAATTGTTACCCTCCGATTTAGTTTTAAGGAAACAACTGAACGCATATTAGTCAAGTTAGGAGGACCATCACCATGTAGGATATACATATATATAAGCTGATTTTGTAACTGCTAGCCAAACTATGTTTATTGTTTTTTATGAAAAGATCACGAAATAAATACAACTAAGAATCGAGAAACACTGGATTGTTTGCTTGCACAGTTTGGCTGCGCCAATGTTTATTCGGGTAAGGTATATGCATCATGTATTCACAAAACAATTACATAGTCGTAATTACATATAGTTAAATTATTAATCACTTTGTTTAAACATCAATATTAGCATGCAGTAGTTTACCCAATATTCATGCTCCTCCGCAACGAATGCCACTCGTGTCCGGTCCGTTGCTCCTTCTTCCGAGAGAGAGTGCCCCAAGTATACAGTATATATATATATATATATATAGGTATATATGTATATCCGTGTGTGTATATTAATTAATGCCCCTTTAAAATGTACATACATATAGGTAAATTGGATTGAATATGCATAAGTAATATATTCGCGATGTTCGCATAACATTATATGTATTTCTTCCACGTTCTGTCTTTTATTTCGTCTCGATTTTGTTCTCTCTTCTCTTTTTTTGTTGATTTTTTTGCAATTTTATATTGCGATTTAAACTAAAACGTTGCTGCTTTGAGTTAAAAACTAAAAATAAATACATTTGCCTCTAGCGATTTATTAATATTATAAACATTTCGGGGGGAGAAAGTGCGTGCAAAGAATTCAGTGGGCTCCAAGGACATCTAGATTTGGCTTCTGAATGTGATTTAATTTTCGGGAAGTTTAGCAAGGATCTGAGAGAGCTTTGCCGCAAGTACTTTTTCGATAATTGTTAGGTAGTTAAGATAGATTGATTGGGTAACCTCCCAGCCGAGTGGCGCACGGCTGGATTTTGAAAAGTGCGCCAACCCGGGGAAGGCCCACTCCTTTGTTGGGAGACGACTTAACGTCGTCCCAGACCAAAGTTGAAGGGTTGCGGACGCGTCGTTCGCTTGTTCTGCCGGCCAGGTCGCACTGCAATCCAGGATATTAAGATACCTCTGTAAATTTCTGGTAAGATAGACAACTTACCCCTGCTCTCGGCTCCCAAGTAGTTCGCTGGCAGCACCCTGTAGTCGATCTCATTATCCTGCTCGTAGTCGTAGTCGCTGCGCTTGCCCAGGCCAAAGGAGTAGGGACGAGAGCGCTTGCCCAGCCCAAAGTTGTAGACCGGAAGCCGTTTCATGCCAGGTCCGCCATTCGTGTACATATAGGCCCGACGCCCGAGACCAAAGGCATATCGCTCCACACGCTTATCTATGTTGTCGCCGCCATTATCGGCCATCTCATCGGCGGCCAGAAGGACATCGGCATCGTTGTCGCTGGCGATCGGACTACGCTGATCCTGGCCAATGACCGGGGAGCAGGCAATATAGCCGACACAGCACACGGCCAGCAGCAGGAGGTGGGCGTGAAGGGAGTTCATTGTGAATGCTGGGCAAGGACTGGTGATGCTGTTGCTCCTGCTGCCGCAATTGCTGCAAAAAGTAAGCGGAGACAAAGTGAGAGCAGGTGACGGCTAGAATTTTAAGCACTTGGCCTCCAATTCGCCGTGTGTGAAAAGCGTTGCATACTTTGCGGCAGACGGATGTCGCCCACTCGCCATGTTTGCATAGGTTTTGTGGTGTTAGGGTGGCACATCATTTGTTTAAAACAAGAATTTCTTGAGTCAAATTATAATGTATGTCGCTTAAATAATTTTTCTTAAATTATTTACTTAAGCTAAGCTGGTATATTTCAAACAATTATAGGATTGAATCGGAAATGCATCATAACTAAGCTTTAAATATTCGTAGTCTTTGTATTAATATTTATCTCTGTTTTTATATGACAATTTATTCGAAAAATCAAAGTTTAAAAAGATCATAACATAGACAAAAATGCATTAATTTTAATTCGGAAAGCTTTCTTATCTTAGTTTTTGTTATTTTAATAAATCTGCATACTTAATTAAAAATTTTAGGATAGTAAAATTTTTGCCAATTTTTGCAAATTTTAATGATGTAACCCCTTATAAAATTTTAAATTTTAAGAAAAATAAAAAAATTTATTTTTTGACCGGTCATGGCTAGATCGATTTGTCTCTTGATGCTGATCAAGAATATATATGATTTATAGAGTCGGAAATGACTCCTTCACTGTTTTATAATGTTCTGAATGAAATTAAAATACCCTACAAGGGTATAGTTATAAATAGAAACAGAGGATTTAATCGATTTCATAGTTGGATGAAAATTATTCAGCTGTCTTAAAATTCATAGGTTATATATTAAAATTGCCTTTTTAAGCCTAAATATCCAGCTACCCTAATGTCACCCGTATACATTGATGCGCCTTCGTTTACGAATATTTATGCAAAATAAAAGAAACAAACAATCGACCAGGAATTTGGCCCAAACAGAAAATATGTCAACGGCAACAAATGTCGACGCGTTGACAGTTCGGAGGCAAACAGGCGGCTGGCAGAATAAACAAAAACGAACGAATAAAAATTGCCACCAGAACGCCGAAAAATGTGGCCACAAAGTTTGGCTGTGGCAGCCATGCGGAAGGTCTTTGGCCAACTGGAATTGCAGCAGACACTCTGGGATCTGGGCTCCGGTCTGGCTCTGGTTCGGGCTCTTTTCTGCTGGCCTTGCAAGTGCCAGTGCGGCTCGTAAAAGTTAAATGTTAACCCCGAAATGAAGTTCACCCCTCTTAGTGCTGAGTGGCTTAATGCCACAATTAGCATGGTGACAATTACCCCGAACTTAAAGCCCAGTACTCTACTCCAGACGCTCGTGGTCCTGCTAGTACGTGGATTCCATTAGCGGAATGGCTGTGTCAGTGGCAGCCATCAACGCTTTTGTGGTGCCTGTCATGGCCATCAGTTGAGAGTGCAGGCAGTGCTAGAGATGCCACAGATGTTGACGAGTATGTTTGCATTGTCGTGGTTGCACTTCCGCCGGAATTGGAAGCAAGACTTAAGGAGGCAGAGCACGTAGACAGACTCCTTCAGACGCCAGACTCGCTTATTGTTTTCTTAGGCAAATTAAGTTTTCTAACAATTTTCAATTAAACCAATGGACTTTGACTTGATGCCGACCCGGCTTAGTTGTCAATGGTGGCTCGCTATCACCCATAATGATGTGCAAACAAGGCAAATCAATTAAGCCGAGGCTTTCCCTCTTCCTACTCTCTGTCTCTATTTTACTTTTCCTAAATATTGCGCATACGCACCGTTGCTGTCATAAATTCGCTGGATGCATGTGCAATAGAGCCACAAATCATGCAACAGGTTCAGCGGCATCTACCACAAAGGCAAAGCGAAGGCCAGAGGCACCGTAGCCCCAACCTCTGCGGGGTTTTTTGATTTACAATGGCAGCTACATGGCAGGCAGCTGTGCAGTTTCCACGCAGGACAATAAAAGCAATGACTCCACGGCCAAAAGGCAATGGCTGCTACACGGCCCAGGCCGAGATAATAGGCGGAAAATCGTCACATTTGTTAGACTTTATCAACCGCAGCACGGGCGACGAGCAAAACGAGCAGCGCCGCAGCTCTACAGCTCTGGACAACCAATCGTAAATCTGACGCGGGGGCAAAAACAACTTTTGTGAAAAGTGTCAACACCTTTCGCTATTATTTCCATTTGTGCAATAAAATCTTGTTTGTCGCACGCTCGTCGCTGCCCTTGGCCCGTAAATGAGATTCAGGCATTATCTGTTTATGAATTTACGTTGGCGTTCCCATAACTCTTTTTGCTCCTTGGCTGCCGGGCTCTGGCTTTTCTCATATCCGCAGCGGCGATTAGTTTTGACCGCCACACAAAATGCAACGGAAATTCAAAGGAGCGGCCAGGGGGCCAAGGCGCTCCTGGAAGCCGCCGTCTAATTAAGTTTGAGAACTTTTCCCTGGCTGGCCGAGATGAGAGAGAAGCGAAGCGAGCACAATGGCCAAAAGGATATAAGCAAATTTTGCTGCTTTGCGCCAAAGCAATTTCAGCTGATGTGGCAAATTACGACAGACACATCCCAATCCCAATCCTGATCCCTCTTTAGATGAAGCTTCACCTTTAGCTGGAAAATGGGCGAAAAATTAGCTTTGTGCAATTGAAACACGCGGCCAATTTGTTCGCAGATGCTTCTCTTTTTTTAAATTGAAAGTAGCGCCGGTGGGTAAACCACCTTTTACCTTTACCTTGCCACTAAGCAGCTTAATTAAGTTACGTTCGAGGTAATGAAGTGGCTAACTTCTTTGCACCAATTTATGGCGGTTAGGCGAGCGAGCAGCCAATAAAAAGCTGGCACCTCATGGCTCCCTTTTATCCTGTTGTTCTTTTCATTTTCTCTTGCTTTTTTTTAAGATGCTGGAAATGCGGCTGACCCTTGGTCTCTTTGTTATCCTGCCCGCTTCCTTGTTTTTCTTTAATTTGACATGTGTATCAATTCTGCAAGTAAACATTGCCGCCTTGGCCCTGGGGCAACGAGGCATCTCCTTAGAGTCCCGAGTGCCTCGTTCCTCTTTCCAAAACTTGCCCCATACATCAATCAAGCATTGTCCTCTGATTTGTTTATTTAATATTTTCGCCTTGGCTTTTGGGTTTTCTATCCCGACCCAGTGTATGTGATCCTATTTCTTCTGTTTCTGTTGTCTTTTTTGTTATTTATTTAATTACAATTTGATTGAGGCTTGTCTTTTGTCTTGTGGGAGCCTCTCTTCGATTTCCAGCGACTTGGATGCTGACTCTGTTGCCATATGTCAATTGCTGCCCTTTGGCATTCTATTGTATCTAATCAAATTTGGGTTTGCCTTCACGCTAAGCGATTGAAAATGAATTGAATTCGAGGCTTTTCCTTAGATCTAACACCAGTACAAATTGCAATTCATTTTTCCTAGCATACTTTTTGGGGCCAATGTGTGGGAATGAGTTTGCGGGGGTCTGTTTTATTTTGTTAGGGATTTTGTTGAGGGGTAAGGAATATGAAGGGGGATTGAAAATTGTTTGCTATGTAAATCATGTATAAATATAGTATTTTGTAAAGAAAATGCTTGTTACTCCAAGCTTCACACAAGGCTAGTCAGCCCGTTAAAGGAATGCAAGGATGTTACAAACTATTAAAACTATAAATACCTTTCTAAAATTCTCTTAAATTAAATCTACTTTAAGTTTCAGTTTAAAGTAACCTTACGAGACCACCAAGATAAATTAAAATCGATATTTTTATTTTGCTTATTTTTTTAGCAAATCAAGTTTTTCAAATATCATAGCTAAGCCAAAAATGCATTAATTTCAATTCAGAAAGCTTTCTGATGCTAGTTTTTATAGGGCTAAAAAATCTGCATACTGAGTTTTCAAATTAAAAAAATATCAAATTTTTGCCAATTTTTTACAAAAAAAAATTAAAAAAAAATGTTTTTCTACCGGACATAGCTAAATCGATTCTCCTGTTAATTCTGATCAAGAATATATATGATATATAGGGTCGGAAATGATTCCTTCACTGCGTTTGCAAGCTTTTGACTAGGGAATTTTATAAACTGAGCGTTTTTGTATAAGACAATAATAATCTAAAATGGCCTTTTACTATGTAGTGTAGAGTTTAATTCTAAAATTATATTTAAATGTGTATGTGCTTTTAACGTACTTATTTCTGGAGAAGCCAATGTGTATGTAACCACAAAACACTTGTCGATAAAATAAATGCCCAACTATTTAAATTTATAAAAACGACGTCCAATTTCAAAAAACTTTTAAAATAAGCACTTATATATTTCCAAATCCAACCCCTGATATCTTGAAAAGTTTAATTTCAAGCAGAACTTACAGCGTTTTGGAAAAGCCGCTGGGAAAACTCACACACCGGAGAGCACTAAAAATCCCGTTGCAACCTTTACAGGATCGAATGGGTTACAATCACTTTTAGGGGTACAGGACACGCGGTGTAACTCGAATTTGTGAACAATGCACGACAATTGGTAACAGGTATTCAGTATTTATTTTTTGGCTGCTGCTGCTGCTGCTACTCTGGCACGTTGACAGATCAAATGTCGGTTAAGTTTTGAATCCGCATCCGATGGCGCTCGGCCTCTTATATGAGCGTCGGCTCGCTCTTGTTCTTGTTCCTGTTGCTTTTTGGCGCGCCCTTATCAACGAAACAACACCCACACAACCATAGCACCCAGGAGTGACGACAATGTGTGGTGAGTTTTCCCCGGACTTCCAACACGAACACGAATGCTAAGGGAAATGCTGGTGATGTTGGGTGGCTCGTGTTGCGGAGTCCTTGCGGCCAAGGATGTAACAAGTGGCCGTGGCCATGCGGCTTTTCTGCGGAAGCCACCAAGTCGCATCCTTAAGGATGCTGAAGTGTAAGCCAAGAAGTTGGCTCAAGACTCCGCGGAATGGTGATGAGAAAATATGTCGGTTTTTTTCTAGAGAAAATGTTTTCCTTTTCGAGTGGTTTTTGGGGGGGGGGGGGGAAAACATATGAATTATCTTTCAATGTATGAATATAGTCTAATATATTTAAGATTAATGGCATATGCTTATACTTTAATCACATCTCAAGGTTTTTGGCATTCATTGAATGTTTTAGAAATATTTTTATACATTTTAAGTCCTTTATTAAGTTTCCTCTTATAAGAGGATGCCATCACTGCTGCAGAAGGTGATGAAAGCTGCAATTGGAGGCACTGCGTTTATATGCAAAACAACGGTGCGTATGATGAATATCATGTTAGAGTTCATTAGAAGGAGCTCCTTGGCACAACCCACGGCATATCCTCCACTCATGTGTGTGCGTCCAACTATTTCTCATTTCGAATGGAAAATTGTCAGCTGGCTGGTTGCGCATTAGTCAACTGCAGGAGCAGGACACTTGCCCTACGGCGGCCTTTATTATATATATACATATATGTATATGTATACCGACTTTGTGGGAAAGTCGCCGCTGAACTTAGCTGACAACTCAAATGACATGCACAGCAGCGTCCCCCTCCGATGTGGCCTTCTTTGGTCGCAACATCTCAAAGGAGAAAACGCCAAAGAATTTTATGCGGAATGCCAGTATCTATTTCACAATGTCGCCATCGGGTGGGCCCAGGATGCATAACATTTTAACATTTATCCTGCTGACACATTTGTCCTGCGCTGCTTCAGCTTGGCTTTACCAAAGTCAACGATTCGTCGCAGTTTGTCGATGGGACTTTACGGGAAACATTCTTAAATTGAACACATTTTCGAAAATCGATGGGGACTAGAAGATACTTTCATCTGTATAACTTAAATATCTAGCTTTTTATTTATTTTAGTTGTTCGTTACCAAAAGTCTGTCCTTAATCTAACCATTTTGACATTATTTCCAATCAATCCTCTTACGTTATACCTATACGTTTCAATGCATTTGGTATAATTACCGAGAGCAGGAGCTGGGGGAATATAACCATTACCCAAGGAAACCCCACTGCGGCGGTGCTTAGTTGTAAATACTTTAATTACGAATAAAAGCAAAAATCGTTTGCTAATTGGAAAATATTGAGAAAATAAACACATTGATTGGCCTGTCGCCACCTCGCTTCACTCCTGACTAATTGCTCCTCCCCAATGATGATGATGATGATGGTAATGATGGCGCGGGAGCACGGGTCGTATACGCAATGCCACCATAGAGCAAGTGGGGAAAGCAAGCACAACATGACATCAAGGGGATATACCGAAATTGCATTGAGATTTGTGGCGCAATTACAATTTGTCCTAGCGAGTTTATAAGTTTTTTATGGCTTTTCATGGAAAAGTGGCGACTAATTGTGGGGCCATGACGTCAGGCGTCATTACCAAGCCGCTCAAAGTTCCACGAATGGCAGCTGCAACCCGGGGGAAATGCCGGATTTGTATATTCCGGTGGGCTCTCCTTACTCACCACACCACACTACACCACCACCCGATAGATCATAAATCAGGCTGATAGCTGATAGCTTGTAAGACCAAAACATCATGGCCCAAGCGTGGCCGGTCTAATCTCGATGGTCTGACACTGGGGCGTCATCGCACCGGAACAGGTTAATAAATTTCCCAGCGGCCTAATCGCGCGCCCAGCACCAGCAGCAGCAGCACCTCATTTGGGTATTTGACATCTGGACAGCTGGACACAGCTTGGACAGCTGGAGGGCTGGATATACATAGGCTTGTGCCTTTGGCCATGGTGTGACTCGATCGGCCAGAAGTTGGTGTGTCCGCTTCTCCAGAAGACAAGTTCACCCATAAATCATCATCATCAGGCAGGCAGGCAGCAAGGCAGGCAAAGTGGACCGAAACCCCAAACCAAAACAAAGACACCAAACCAAATCGAAACCTGCCGCTGCAGCCGGGGCCAAAAAGACGTCCAAAGGCAGGCAGTGAGCCAACCAGTTTGGCCCACACCTTCATATAGGCACACACAGATGCTGATGCTTGTGCGGTGCAAACTTCCCACCGAAAAAATGCATAGGCGAAATCATAAAAAATAAAAATATCCAAAGAAAACATTTTTGTAGTTGTTAGACCGAACCGACCGAAGAACGATGAAAAAATATATATATATATATATGTATATATAAAACAACAATACAAAATGGAAAATCACGATTTTTATGCAGGTTTTCGGAGATTTTTCCCACAACAAGTTTTCGTTGCTTGTTGATTTTTTTTACTTCCATCTCTTTTAATTGATTCTGCGCATGAGAATAACGCAGTGCAGCTTGTGCACTTGAGATCCAGATGAACTTAGGTGCCATCAGATATACATACCCAGCATCAACAAATAATTGTCATAGTACAAGCCACTAACAGGCAGCATAAATATGCATTTATAATTAGTCGTTGTCGGAGCAGGGAACCCACCAAAGCTGAAAGCCAATGAGATTTACGGCCAAGACGAACGACAGCATCTTGGCCAGATGCATCACAGTGGAGAATCTGTACGGAAGCTCCCTAGTGCATATTGCTCGGGTTTCGAGTGCAATTGAGGTAAAAATAATAGCAATTAAAGAGTTATTTAAATATATTTGGGAGTATATTAAATTAAATCGTTACTTAAACTAAGAAAGGGCACTATTTTCAATAAGCTTAAGTTATATATACCCTTGCAGTTAGCAACTGATTTATAGGATTGCATCAAAAAACGATCTTAACTAAGCTTAATATATCCACATTTTTTAATCTATATTTACTAATATCTTTATACGACATTTTTCCATAAAACAAAGTTTAGAAAATCCATAACTAAGTCAAAAATTCATTAATTTAAATTCGGAAAGGTTTTCTATGTTAGTTTATATTAGGCCAATAAATCTGTGTACTCAATTAAACATTTTTAACATTGAATTTTTTGACATTTTTTGATAATTTTAACGAAAAAACAAATTTTGAAAACAAACTAAATTGTTTTTTCCCTTTCAAGATGGTTAAGTCGATTCCCCTATAAAGAATATACATATATGATTTATTGGGTCGTAAATGACATCTTTAAATCGTTACAAAGTTCTGACTAAAATTATAAAATATGTTAGGTAGAACTCTTCAGGTTTTGGTCGAGAACTGAAATAACTATTTCCTTTTAAGAACTTAATATATAAAATAAATATTTACTATAGGCTGTCATTTAACATTGTTTCCGCATCTGCATCATCTGTTTATTCTGCATTAATAAAGATATTCTTAGTTTATAAGTATAACGATATACCGAATTTCGTCAAACTCTACACTTTCTTGGGGATTTTCCATTTCCCTTTCCATTAAATCTCTCCAAATGCTTCAATGCTATATTATTCTGACCATAACTGTTGGCAAAAGCACACACCATACTCA
Organism: Drosophila serrata; assembly: GCF_035046125.1. NCBI lineage: Eukaryota > Metazoa > Arthropoda > Insecta > Diptera > Drosophilidae > Drosophila > Drosophila serrata. Next base: position 1,032,125 of record NW_028257274.1, on the reverse strand, counting down.
CACACACACACAGGTGTGTGGTACCTGCAATACATACTCAAGCAAGTACGCATGGAAGAGTCGGAAAGTCGGCAAAAGAATGTCGTTGGCTCTCTTCTGGCTCTGCTGCCTCCACTGTCCAGCCACTCTCTATCTCTCTTTCTGACTGTCTCTATCTTCTTTTTCGATGACACACTTTCCGATGTACTGGGGCCCAGAAGTAGGTGAGAGCAAACGATCGGTTGTGTGTGTGTGTGCGGCGAGTGTGTTTGTTTTGTTTGCTGGTACTCCAAGCACAAACATACGTTCTCCATTCTACGCTTCGCTGCATTGAAATTTCTTTTTTCGCTTTCTTTTCGAACTCTCCAGCTCTCGGCTCTCGCTCCCACTCTGCTCTCCGCGGATCGTTAGTTCTTGCCACCCACTTGGGAGGGAGAGAGAGTGAGTGAGAGATCTCGCCTCTGCTGACGTCAGCATCGACGGCGCCATTATATGGGTCACGTTGTGCTTTTGGGTTCTTGGAGAAAACTGGTAGTACGAGTATTCTGCTTCTTCCTCTGCTTTTGCTGTGGAGAGGAAAGTGATATGGCAATGGCCACTCGATCGAAAGCGAATGCGTTTGGCGCTGCCTCTTGAAAATACCGTTCTTTCTCTCCCCCCTCCCTTTTTCACGATTCGTTCTTTGTGGGTCAGGTTCAGAGGTTTAGAATGTGGCATTTCCGCTGCAGCATTGCACTTTGCCTTCACCCCTCGCCGTCCGTCTATACAATTATGTAAAATAAAAACGAAAAGCCAAACAAACAAATAAACAACAGTAAAGTCTGCTCGGAAAGGTGAATGAAACTTAATGAATGCCAGCAACAATAATAACGGGCAGAGAAGAGCGTTGAGCGAACAGGTGAGCCGCAGCGCTGCATTGCTTTAGTGATTTTCACTTGCCGCTGCCGAGCGTGCCTTTGGAATTCGCAAATTGTTATGAGAAAAGCAACAGGAACAACAACAGGAAAAATACAAGAAAAAGAAATACAAAAACCAAAACGGCGGCTACCATACAAAGACGACGTACAGATTACACAAGCGCAGCGTCGGCTATTATATACGTCAGAGGGGCATTAGAAACAACAACATTGACGGCGCTGCAGTCAAGAAAGCTCTCCAAAGGCAGCGACGCCGGCTGCTACTGAGCGGAGAGCTACGATCGCTGCAAAGTGTAGAGAAATTTATCATTTCACTGCAGCAACGTCAGCATCGGCAGCAGCAGCAACACCAGCAACAGCAGCAGCAGCAGCAAGCTCCAAGCTCTCTCATCAGCTGCTTGCCGATCGCAGCGCTCTCTCGCAGAGCTCCACTGGCGTCGCTGCCGCTGCTCGGTCGACTTGGGGCCTGGCCACAAAAACAACACCACAGTTTTTCAAAATTAGTTCTAGTGAGTCTGTGAAAGTGTGAGCGACTGCGACTATCGGACGACGCGCGATCAATTGGCAAACAACCGCAAGCGGATCCACTGGTCACTCGCCGCCGAGAACTTGCCGAATATAAATCGGAGCAGAGCAAAGCAAATAGCATCGATCCAGATCCCAGATCCAGATTCCAACACCATCCCCAAATCTTTGCAACAACACGTGCAACATGTCGCATCAGTGCAGCTGCGGTCGCGACCTTAACAACAACTACGTCTCCTATACGAATGCCTACGCCAATGCAAACACGGGCCTGGACCGGGAGGCGGCAACCAACAGCGGAGGCGGTGGCAAGTCCGCTGGTCCACCCCGCACCCAGCTGACGGCCAAGGTGATGTTCGGCACGGTGGGCGCCATCAAGGAGCTGCGCGACAAGGAGCAGCAGCAGCAGCGGCATGCGGCAGCGACGCGAGCTGGCGAGCGACGCAACTGATGACCACCACGGACGTTTCCTTCGGGGGAGGAGGACGACGTGCGATGGAGAGTGAGAAGCGGGGGCGGGACGAACGGCCAATGGAGTCCGGTCGAGTGCTGTGCTGTGGGTTGTGTCGGGGGATCTCTGGCTGATCGGAAGGATCTTCGAAGGATCATCATCATCCGAAGGATTCGAGTTTGGATAAATTGAATGTGTTCGAGTGATTCAAAAGACTCGCGGTATTTTGATTTTCGATGATTTGAGTCTTTCGAGAAAGTCAGTTAATTCGAATTTTGGATTATTCGAGTGATTTAGGAAAAGTCAGTTGATTCGAAATTGAAAGATTTGAGTGATTCAAAACAGTTCAGTTTATTTGAGTGAAATTCCAGTAATTCGTTTCAATTTATTTGGAATTTAATTATTTTAAATAATATTTCAAATTGTTCAAAGTAAATTTGAATGATTTGATTTGATTTATTTATTTATTGAAGTGATTCGGATTAAACAAAATATAAATTCAAATAGTATGGATAGTTCAGGAACTTTCGAGAGCAGTTAGTCGGAAAATTCACGGGATTCACTTGACTTCAATAATTCAAATTTTACTCGAATCGAATTAGCGTTGGTCCTGGTCCCTGGATCACTCGATCACTGGCTGCTGGGATCACGTTAGAGGCTTCAAAATGTTTGCAGGGGGCAGGGCAATCTGAGTAATTTGGTGGCCAGCCATCAAGAACGACATTCCTTCTCAACAAAACTATTCAAAAAGAGAAAAAAAAACAAAAAAAGAAATGAACATCACATATTTATAGAAACCTCTTTTATCTGTCACACTATAACTATTTCTCTCGGTCTATATGCTATACTTTCCGTGCTCCTGTTCCTTCCTCAGCTTGTAATTTCTAATCTTTCGCGTAATTCGAACTATATTCGATGTAAATTGTTTATCACATATATTTATATATATATACTACATAGTGCAATACTTTAGCTATACAAAACACACTCAAACACACACCCAACACACGCCTAGCTTTAAGTTTGTTTTATTTTGTAAGCGCGCACACACACACATACTCATTTTACAATGTTGTTTAATTTTGTTTTGTTGTTCACGAGCTCTGGCAGTTTTGGGCTGCGAGTCTGGAGACTTCCAGGTGCTGCTGCAGCTCGGAATGCAAGGCACGTAACTTACACACACTCCCGCACACACACACACACAGACACACACACACACACCAACCATATACATACATAACACACATAAGCGTAATCATTAAAACCTATACAAACTGTTATTATTTGTAATAATCATATTGTATATGCTGGATGAAAATATGAACAAAAGCAGAAACAGAAACGAAAAACAAAAACTAAAATTATTCCTCCAAATGGGATCTTGTTTGCTCAAGTGAATTTTCATACTAAAATGGTAGCGAAATGAACGCAAAAGGCGAAATTAAATTAAATGAAAACGAAAATACATACATACATACATAATAATTTGAAGCTCAATTGAAAAGCTGTAAATGGTCGGAGTCGGAGTTATCAGCAATACAATATATTTATTATATGTACCTATAATATAATATTAAAGTGTAGTACTTGTACGTGTCTATTTATAGAGCTAATCCCAACAAAGGCGAATAAAAATCAAACTTTTAATAAACACCAAAAAACTGAAAACGAAAACTTTGCAATTGAGAGATTGTGCGATTGGCGATTCCAATTACTCCAACACAATGGGAGTGGTGGAGTGTTGGAGTGGCGGCAGTGGGAGGCAAACCCTTTTCTTTGCCGGCCGCCGTGTCTGCGTGTGAAAGTAAGAAAGGAAAAAGTAAAGAAGTAAAGAAAAAGCGAAAAAAAAGAGCTTCAAATAAATTATAAATTACAATAAAGCAAACACGGGGGAGAGGTAAAATATGCGAAACGAAAGCGAAGTCTCCGGCCAGAAGCCAAAGGCAGTCTTGTGTATTATTATTCCAGTGATTCTTTGCTGTATTTCGCTTTATTCTGTCCCCGTCTCGCACTCTTTATCTGCCTTTTACTCTCGCCTCTCATTCTCTCTCTGTCCCCCCAACTCTCTTCTAATCGCTTAACGGTGTGCGTAAGTGTGAGTGTGAGCGAGCGCCAAGACACTCACTCGCTGGTTCTTACGCTCGTAACAGTGACCCAGTCTCCAATCGAAGAGTCCGCTGGCTTTTCTGGCGTCATCCGAGACCCAAACGTTCCATTTCGTTTCAACTTGGCGCCCATTCTCCACACAATCCACACCATTTCAATTTCCCTCCACCTCCACCCCCTTCTCTATCGCCATGTCCATTAAGAGGCCGCGTGGGACGTCGCTTTGTGGATCAAAGTCAGCGCTTGTTTTGGTTATTTTTCATTTCACAGTTTTATTTATATTCTTTTCCCCCCCTCAGTTCAATTGAATCCAATTGACCAAGTGCGTGGCTCTTGTCAAGCAAATAAATTTGCTTACGTATACTTAATTTACGCGGCGTATACGTAATGCAACGCCCACCATTGATCAATGCATGCCTCGCCAGCATCTGCAGCCAAGTGGCTGATTAGCCCAGCCAGCCCGGGGAATGCAAATTGTACCCATTTACTCTCTTTTTGTTTTTATTTCCATTACGAGTAGAGTGTACCTTTGACTTTGTCTCTTGGAAATTTACCGCTGGATGATCCAACTCTGTGGCTTAGCCCGCTTCTCTGGCGATTTCATCACGGCCTGACATTCCGATTCTGATTCAAATTCCCATTCCAATTCCGATTTTGATCCGATAATACCATGTGCATTAAGTGCGACTAAAAGCATTTGAGATGCTGCGAGGCCTGAGGTTCCAAGATGTGAGGGGAATTTCACACTTGTGAGTCAACATTTTCAGTTCTCTGGAACTTTGATTGAAGAATGTTGGGAAATGCTTTCGAAATTTATTATATTTTAAAAACGTTCGACAATGTTAGCAGTATATAAAGATTTCCAACTACTTTTTTTGCTCGTTATTGTTAGTTAACGCAGATACTTAAAATAGGTATTTTTAACATATACCCTTGCAAGGTATTATTATTTTAGTCAGAAGCTTGAAAAACGTGAAGTAGTTATTTCCGACCCCATAAATCATATATATTATTGATCCGTGTGAACAGCCGAATTGTTCTAGTCATGTCCGGAAAAATAAAAAAATTAATAAAAAATGAAAATAAAATTTTTCAAAATTTGAATATTTTACAAGGGGTTACATCGTTAAAATTTGCAAAATTTGATTAACAATTTGAATTTCTTAAAATTTTTAAATTAGTATGCAGATTTGTTAACCTAATAAAAACTAATATAGAAATGCTTTCCGATTTAAAATTAATGAATTTTTCCCTTAGTTATAAGTTTTTTAAGTTTTAATTTGCCGGTAAAATTGTCATACAAAAATATCGAAAAATATCAAATCAAAGAAAACGAATATTTTAGTTTAATTATAATATAATTCAAACGGAAGAATCTTTATCTTAGCTAGCTAATCATATTTATTAATAGTTTGAGACTTATTACATATAAAAGACTCAAAGTTTTATAATTTAAATTTGAAAAAATTAAATCTTTAGATCTTTGTTACCTAATATATATATATATATATGTATATATTTGTAATTTCGTATTCCGAATCCATAATCTCCCAAGGCAGTCTCCCGTAAAGACAAATACTCTTTACCATCGACCCTCTATTTCCATTTCCATTTCTATTTTAAGACCTTTTTGCATTGCTGATGTCATTTCTTGGCCATTTTCTATGCATATTCTATTTTTATACCCTTGCAGGGTATTATAATTTCAGTCAGAAGTTTGCAACGCAGTGAAGGAGGCACCTCCGACTATATAAAGTATATATATTCTTGATCAGGATCAACAGCCGAGTCGATCTAGCCATGTCCGTCTGTCCGTCTGTCCGTCTGTCCTTCTGTCCTTCTGTCCGTCTGTCCGTCTGTCCGTCTGTCCTTCTGTCCTTCTGTCCGTCTGTCCGTCTGTCCGTTTCTACGCAAACTAGTCTCTCAGTTTTGAAGCTATCTGAATGAAACTTTGTAGTTAGCCTTCTATATACTCTCACTCGTATATATGTCGGAACGGGCCGGATCGGACGACTATATCATATAGCTGCCATAGGAATGATCGGAAAATTTTTACAAAAATTTTTTTAACTTTTTCAGTTCAGAATTGGATCAAATTTGAGATATAGCCATTTTACTATACTCTACAATTTTGCATAAAATTTTATGAAAATCGGACTACTATATCATATAGCTCCCATAGGAACGATCGAGAAATTAATACAATTAAATTTATAACCTTTTCAGTTTTCAACTGATTTTCATAAAATTTTAGGTATAGGCATTTTATATTAGTCTTAAATTTTTTGTCAAATTTCATGAAAATCGGACTATTATGTCATATAGGTGCCATACAAACGATCGTTTGATGTAGAGGAAAAATGCAAATCTTTGAATGTAAAACTGAAAATATAATATGTATAGGTGAATACAATGAAAGCAGGTATTACTTCATTATTTTTTAACACAAATATATATCATTTATATTGTATGCTTTTATATTCATAGAAGTTCTATCTGCAAGGGTATATAAACTTCGGCGTGCCGAAGTTAGCTTCCTTTCTTGTTTTTTCTTATTTTGGCCCAGAGATCAGTTCAGTTGGCTTTAACTCGCTTTAGTTTCGCCCGATCTGTGTGAGCTGGAAGCGGGTGTTATTGTTGTCACCTCACCGGGCCGTTGCGGTGATACATCAACTTCTTAATTTATGAGGTGCAATTTTTATGGACTTCACCCGCGACCACTTCACCTCTGATCCCGCCGGTAACAACATCTCTTTTTGTTGATTATTTTTATTATTTTTATTTCTCTGTAGTTTTTTTTCACTTTTTCCTGACTGCCTGCCGGCTTGCCTTCGCTTGTGGCAAGAACTTTCTCTTCTAATTGAAAGCAGTTCGATGGCGGCGGGCGATAAGTGTGGACTGAAGCAATGGGAATGGGGAAGCGGTCCGCTGAGCACAGCATCCAGCTGGGCATCTTTTGATGAACCGGCTGCGGATGGATTGACGTGGATGTGGAGCTGGTTGGATGGGACTCGGACTCGGACTGGGACTGGGGATGCTTGGAGTATGGAGTGGCCAGTGGAGCGGATGAATGGCGATCGCCGATGGTGAGACATTTCTTATGTTTTCTGCTTTAATGGGAACTTTATGCAGCCGCAAGGCATTTTATCTCTCTCGATTTCGATTTGAATACGGAAAAGGAGGGGCCTCCGCAACGGCAACGGCGGCGGCGATAAGCGCCAACAAGTTGAAAATAAATAATAAATATTTAAAAGTAGAAGAAGGGGTGTTGGACGAAAATAAAAATAAAATTTCAAAAAAAAAAACTGCCACTGCCCGGACTGTGAATGAAAGCCGGCGAAGAACTGGTCGCTCGCCTGGAAGTATTGGGTGCTTTTTCATCTTTATTTTTTTCTCTGTGGGTTTGGCTTTTTCACTTTTTTTCAGAGTTTGTTTTTTTTATCTTCTACTTTTTTTCGTGAAGCTGTGGCATGTCTCGGCTTTGCGGCTCGGCGTCTGTGTTTCTTTTGGCTTCTAATGGCAGCCGTGAGGTGAGAATCGATTTAGTTCGGTTTACGACGATCCAAGATACAAACGCGAAAAAGTTTCTTTTCGGTGTGTGCCGTGCCGTGCCGTGGAGTAGAAACATTGTCCAATCCATTGCCAGGAGCAGCTCCGGATTATATATATAGATATAGATATATATCAAGTCCAATTCAGGTGCTAATCACAGCAATTACCAAGTACAAATTGCTTGCAACGCTCTTAGTGGGTAAATTTCAATTTCAATTTCCGTTTTTGCGCAAAAGATCATCCAACAAATTGATTATTATTAATGGCCCGAATGCCACAGTTAACTAAGTGAGCGTGTCTGGAAAATTTCTCTAAGCCAGTAATTTCCTGGCTACCACCTGGCGGTGGGTGGGTGGTTGAGGAGGTGGAGGTGGTGGAGCTTGGACCCTTGCTCGAGGAAGAGGAAAAATGGCATTATGCAAGCTTTCCAGCCTAATTGCATAATTTTTGGATGAAAAATTAAACACTCCATTTGCAGGCACAAAAAAAAAGCCTTAAAGTGGCCGTGGAAAAGGGGTTTGTTTTTCAGGAAAAACTCTGCATATTATTAACTCAAAGAAATAACTTTTCAAGGCAGTTAAATATTTAATAAGGGATATATTTTAGGAACGTTGCAGAGAAAATTAAATATATAAAGTTAATATTATTATTTACATTTTTAACTCATGTTAGTACATTAAACTTTACCAGTATACAATTTTTTAATGAATAACAAAACTTTTTTTGCAAGTATTTTAGCATTTTTAAATAAATGCACATTATCTATTAATTTTGAGTTTTAAACTCTCATTACGAGAAGCTTATTGAACATTACTTGGGGTTAAATATTTTAATGAGCAATAACTACTTAAAGACTACATTTATTCGTAAGAAACTTCTAGTAACAAGAATTAGTGTAAAACTTACTTTTTTTTGTGTAAAGTGTCTTAAACTTTATTTGGGGTTAATGTTTAAATGAACAACAAAAACCACGTATTGTTAAAAATGTATTGTTATTTAATCTAACAAAAATAGAATAGTTAATTGATTTATTGTATTTTATAACGTTATAAATACCTCTCTAGTTAATCCCATAATAAGCACCAACAACAACCAACTATTATGAGACCCAAGTATAAATTGTTGGTAGTTTTTTACCATAAATAATTGTTTACATCAAACTTTGCCACTCTGGTTGCCTGTTATGCAGTCATGGGAGCAAATAGGGTACCTTGTCTGGCATCCAATTAAGGAAACCATATACAAAAGTTTTAAGAAAAGGAAAACAAATAGAGCAATTAAAGAAAAGCAGAGAATTTCCTCTTATCTAGTGTCTTGGAATGCAAAGAATTTATTTAAGAGCTTAGCTTCCTACCATGCACTTGATCAATGAATATATCAACTCTTTGCTAAAAAGCGTATTAATTTAATAACAAGTAAAGCTAAAATCACTCGGCCAAAGCCGACACAAAATGAAATTAATAAAAAAACTGAAGAAAAAGTGCCGAGTATAAAATCAACAAAAACAAAGTAAAAAAAAAACAGTAAATCAAGACAGGAAAAAAGAATAATGTGGTTAGGCGATAATAAGTTGCAGTTGAAGTTTTTTTCTTATTATTATTGTAATTAGCTGTGGGCAGCTTAACAAAAAAAAAAAAAAAGAAAAATACATTAAATAACAGCGCGTTTTTGATGTTATAGTTTTTTTGCTGATGTAATCACATTGCTTGAATCACGAAGGAAGCCAAGTCAACCATTATGCATCACTTTATAGACGACCCAAAGCGACGTAACTTTATTGATAATTGCCATTAATTGGCCCCGTTTATTGAGTCAACCTGATATTTTCGCCACCTCTTAACGCCCTCAAGGTGGATAAAGCCATTTATGATTTATAGCTATGGCAATAGTTAACCGTTTTGAATATTAGTAGAAATTATAGTTATCATAACCCTTATAGTACGACACTCTTTCCCCTTTGTATTTTCTTGGGAAATCCGAAATCCTTTGATTTAGGACCGCCACTCGTCACATTCATGGTATAACCTTTGCTTGCTCTGAACTTGACAGCGAATAAACCCTTCCAGAAGTCGCCGGTGGAATGTTGCAGCCATCACAGCTGCTCCTGGTGGCCTGCCTGCTGCTCCTTCTGTTGCACTTGGAGAATGTCAGCGGTAAGCCGCCCACCAAGGAGCTGCCTCGCCCACTGATTCCGCTGCAGGAGGAACAGGAGCAGGAGCTGGACTCCAAGACAGCATTCCAGGGTCAGCGAAATGGACGCTCACAGCGTCCCACCTTGATGGATGTGGCCTTGCAGCAAAGCGTGCGCCAGGGATTGGATGCCATGGCCGACTTGTACGGTCGCATTCAGCCGGAGATGCTTCGGAATGGTGGGTACTAGTGTTTCCACTATCATAGAGCCATGATTCAAATCCACGAAAATCTCGAAAATACCTCGCAAAAGGTCAAACCCTGCAGGACAATCATCCGGCTGCAATGCTTTCCCGCTTCAATGCCCCAACCACGGACTCGGAACGCCGGGAGATGGCTGCCTATGCCACCATAGCAGCAGCCAAGGCCTTTCGGAAAAAGTAAGTTTGGCGTGGGAGGGGAATCCATGTGGGTGGTGGAATCGGGTCATATATGTGTGAATGTGGGTGCATAGAGAGTGTGTGTGGCGGGTCATGAGTTCATCAGCCGCAAATATCTTTGTGGCTATGACATATGAAAAAAGTTATTGGGCAAAGAGAGGCGCATGATTAAAAATCAGAGTGGGTACGTGGGGAGATCGGGGAAATACTGGAAAGTTCTGGAAAAATGGGGAAAATCGTTATTTATATATCAGTTTAAAACAAGAGTTATAAGTCAACTAAATGTGTATGCTGGGTAATAAGTCAATATTCATGAATAAATTATAATTAAGTAAAGTTGTTAACTTTGATTATACGTTTGTAGATATCCCTAAGATGAATTGCTGTATCACTTTATATTATAAATAAGTAATGGGGTCCATGGCAAGGAAGGTATTAATTGGAAAATGAATGCTTAGCTAGCACAGTGTATTCCAAAACTAGGCATGACCTGTTCTATAACATTTATATATATATATGTATGTATGTATATAAAATAATTATCATGGTCAAGACTTACCTTGGTTATCCCTTTTCGTCATTGCTGAATTCCTTCTAGTGCAAAGTTATATTCTTGCTGATCATCGTATTAAGCTTCTTCCGGGTTATCCAAATGTATTGCATTCACCGGGTGATATTTTTGGGGTCAAAATGTAATCACTATCACTATCACTATAGATGTAAACACTAGGGAGGCCGCCGACAGAATGAGGTCAGCGCAAAGCCCGTCCCTGTATTTATAGTCTCCGAGTAAAGAGAACAGAGAATAACAGAGCGAGAGAGGGAGGTATCTCTAGAGATAAGCAGAGCAGAGCAGAGCAGAGCAGAGCAGAGAAGAGCAGAGCAGAGAAGAGCAGAGCAGAGCAGAGAAGAGCAGAGCGTAACAGACATCCCTAGGAATACAGAGGGAGCGACAAACAGCGGGATAGAGTAACAGAGAGAGAGAGAGAGAGTTATTATTTGTTTTCAAACTATTTCCGATCGTTCCAATGGCAGCTATATAATATTCATAGTTGTATTTTATTTATAAAAAAATCTTAAACTAAACCAGCTATGCAAATCTATCAAATCTATAAAAATCTCTCAGTAAATATGGAAAAGTTAATGAATGTCATTTGTTACTCTTTGAGCCACCCTCGGTGGAGCACCCGCAACCACTTATACCTTACTCTTGAGTTTCTGGCCGCTGGCAATCTAATGCAAAAACGAGCATACAACCGGGTATTCCATGGAAAAAAAAATAAAGAAATAACTGACGGAAAAGACAATGACAACAATGTAAGCAATATTATTGAGTGGAGGATGCTGTGGCCCCCTCCTCATACGTTCCTGCCTTCTGCCAACACTTACCGCTGGCAACTTTCTCGCTTGATTAACGAGTTCTACGGCATCCATGGTAGCCAACGCTGGCAGAGCTAATGAGTTGGAGTTGCGATTGGAATGGAATGAACTGGTCAGGCCTCAAGTGGAAGTGAACCCACCTCCGCCTCATCCTCCATCTCATCCCCCGGGTTGTGGCAAAAATAATCTTAGCCAAAAAACGATGGGCGTCCCACTGTGATTGTTCATGACTAAGAGTCAACTTTCACTTTGACATTGAAATGCTGGATAATTGGCAGACAAGCGAGGCCAAAACCAATACCAGATTGGGCCAAGGAATGCGCTGAGCGAAGGTGAATTAAAGCTGCCCGGGTTAAATGACCTCTTTGGTCGGACTCAGCCGGAAATGGCAGACGCCACCAACTTCCACTCCAACTTCCACTCCAGCTCCAACTCCAACTCCATCTCCATCTCCAACTTGAACCACGCCATTTCCATTTCCATCTCCATTTGCAGTTTTTCCAGTTTTTCCGCTGGCAGAGTTTTCACTTTTCACAACGGGTTGTCTTTGTGGATTTTCCACACACAAATAACAAACGAAAAGCGCATTAAAGCCGAGAACTTTCACCCGGCCGAAAAAGGCCATTTACTCAGGTGTGTGAGCGTCGTCACTCAGGTGCAATGAGCTCTGACCGAACCGAATGCAAAGCTGGTCGTGGCAGCCCGAATCGTATTTACGTAATTTACGTACAATCAATGGGCCAAAACGCGGCGACATCGTACCAATCAGACAATTGCCAGACAAAAGATGGTCATTAATGGGAAATGCTTTCGGCCAAGCAGCCAGCCACAATCAAATTACGAAATGGCCAGCAGCCAGCGGCCAACATGTTTGGTTTAATTAAATATCAACAGAAATGTCCAGAGTCAATCAGTGAGAGGAGAGTGGAGAGCAGAGATGATGATCAGCTCGTTAATGGTGCCAAAAAAGTAGCATTTAGCCAAATTAGAAGCCAAAGAAAGCGACAGCGGCAGAGCTAGAAAAATTATATACAAAGAAATACCCACGCCAGCTGAGAGGGGAGGCTTCAATAGCTTCAGCTTCAACTTCAGCTTCAGATTGGCCATTCGCAATTTGATTACATCAAGAGACGACGACGACGACAACAAAAACAGCGAAAGGCAAAGCTTTTTGCGACTCCGACTGATATGCGAAGAAAGAAGCTGAAACCAAAGCTGAAACTGAAACACAAACATGGGGCGACTTTCGTTTTCTACCAGCCAAGTCAAGTCAAGTCGAGCCAAGTCAGGCCAGGCCAACAAATTCGGCCTGAAGCTCCTCTCATTTTTATACGAAAGTTTTGTATTGTATTGTAATTTTGTTTCTACTGTTTCGACGGAGGGCATTGAACCCTCGTCTGCGGCCAACGCTGCGGCTGCGCTTTTTTTTCTCCATATTGCGTATACGCAGCGTGAACCCAAGGCAAAGGGTGCTCTCCTTTAAAAAACAATGCTTAATAAATAAATAATAGGCACTTTGAGCAATGACAAGCGATGCTGCTACAAAGCCTGGGAAAATATATACTATATTTTCCACTTTCACCTGTAGGAAAAACTGGAAAAACATGCCGAAACAATTATACACTTGTGCTATGCGCATCCCCCGGGGGCAATTGAAAATAGCCTTCAATCAAAGCTAATTTTCCTTGCAGATGCGTGAGAGGAAAAGTGAAAACGACTAGAAGATAGATTGATTGGAAGATCGCAGGAAATTATAGACCAGGCAGGAAGTTTGTCGAGACAAGAGAAAGCTGATTCGCAGATTGCGAGTTTTCAATCTAGATTGGAATTATGATTTTATCTGTTTATAGGGGAAAGAGTTAGGCTTGGGAAAAGCTAAGATATAGGATTTAATTTTATATATGATCTTGTTTAGCTGAAAAACTAAGCTGCAAAAGATAATGGAATTCACTCTATATGTTTATGAAAACATTGCGTGTTGATTAAGACGAGATACACATCTTAAAACAGATATTCATATATTCAAGACCTATTTTATTTATTACAGAAAGTTTTTTTTATGCTTAAAGGAAAGATTTTCAAAAATTACTTACTGTACATTATTTTAATTCTGCCTTTAATATGGTCCTTTCAACTTTAAAATCCTCTCAAAAAGTGACCCTATATCTCAGATATTTGCTTACTCATAAAGAGATGCACTCCAGTATCCCAAGTTAGGCATATTTCATGACCGAGTCATTATACCCCTTGGGATTAAAACGAAATGAAAATTGACAACAAAAAAAATAAAAAATAAAACTAAAAAAGAGTTGCTAATAATCGCGGCAAATGGAAAGCAAAAGCGGGGTGAATTAAAGCCAGCGGCGGGCTTGCTCACTGCTCACTGCTCACTGATTTCTCATGCGTTTTCCCGCCACAATCTCACACCTGCAAGCACACTCACACCAGGCCATCACTACCACCACCACCACCTGGTGGATCCCACTTGGAGCGAACTCGTTTCCACCAAACTCTGATTCCGTGCGGAGTTGCGAGCGTTTTATAAATAGAAGCCGGCGGCTTGAGCAGTCGGCACTCGAACTCGAAATTTGAGCGCTGCCATGTCGGCCACATTCAAACCGCTGGATGCGGGCTGAGGGTTGTCCTGGCTCCGTCCTGGTCCACCCTCTGCCCGCCATCCGGCCGTTTTTATCTCCATCTAACCCTGGGTATCACAGCTTCCAGCATATCGATGAGCTGGCCCGCCAATCGCACACGCAACGCATCTCGTTGCGTCGGACAGCCTTGGAGGGTCTGTGTCCACCGCGGGATCCGCCGCCGTGTAAGCCAGCCTCGGAGCGGTATCGTACCCATGATGGCACCTGCAACAACAAGCGGCGTCCCAGGTGGGGTGCTGCCCAGATGCCCTTCAATCGATTCCTTCCGCCGGAGTACGGAGATGGCGTGGACACTGTAAGGAGTTCCGCCGATGGCAGCACTTTGTCCTCATCGCGATTCGTGAGTTTGCTGGTCCATGGAGCTAGGGAAGGTGAGGCGCCGCTTACCCTGATGATAGCTCAGTGGGGACAGCTGCTGGATCACGACATGACCTCAACGGCACAGCCACGGTAAGTATCTATTTAACAAATCCAAATTTATGTTTTCCATAATTTCTTACCCTTATCTTTATCCTGGTAGCTCTATCAACGGCTCCATTCCCAGTTGCTGTGGGGGTAAGGACTTCCATCCAGCCTGCTTCCCTATAAAGGTGCCCCTGGATGATCCCTGGCTGGCGCCTCTTAAAGTGCGCTGCCTGGAGTTTCTGCGCTCGGCTCCAGCCCAGAGACGGGACTGTGTGCTGTCCTGGCGGGAACAGACCAACCAGGTGACCTCCTACATCGATGCCTCTCCCATTTATTCGAACAGTGCCAAGACCTCAGATAATGCAAGAGTCTTCCGTCATGGACTCCTCATCTATGGTCGTGGAGATCCCGCCGATGATGTGTGCCAGCGGGGTGCCATAGCCACCAAATGTATAAGGTCAGGAGATGGTAGAAGTGGAGAGCAGCCGGGTCTGCTGGCCATGCATCATGTCTGGGTGGGTGAACACAACCGAATTGCCATGGAGCTGAGCGAACTGAATCCGCACTGGAGCGATGAGAAGGTATACCAGGAGACGCGTCGCATTGTGGGTGCCATGTTCCAGCACATAACCTTCCGGGAGTTCCTGCCCGTCATTCTGGGCAGAGAGGTGGCCAAGCTTTTCGATCTGGACCTGCTGCCCTCGGGCTACTACGAACGGTATAGTTCCAAGGTGAATCCCACGGTGGCCAATGCCTTTGCTGCCGCCGCCTTTCGCTTTGGTCACTCGCTGGTCCAGAATTCCTACACGAGATGCGATCGTCACCATAATGTGATCAACAACAGTGAGTTTTGAGGGTCATCTATGCAGTGTTTCCTCCTAATATTTCCCATTTCCAGATGTCAGTCTGCACGAGGAGTTCCAACGCGGTGATATTGGCTCGGCAGGGTCACTCCATCGCCTCTTGCGTGGTTTGGCCTCCCAGCGTGCTCTGAAAAGGGATGAGTTTATCACACCTGAGCTGACCAATCACCTCTTCCAGACACCGGGCTTTCCCTTTGGCCTCGACCTGGCTGCCATTAACATTCAGAGGGGACGGGATCATGGGATTGCCCCTTACAGTTCTTGGAGAGTGCCCTGTGGTCTCAGCCCCATACACAGCTGGGATGACTTTGGTAAGATCACGTTGAGGTGTTTTCATAGCCTCAACTTTCCTCACTTGATTAACGCATTAACACCAATTAAGTTATTACACACCTCGAGGGAAATCACTTTCTTTAAGCGACAAAAAATATCTCTTTGATAATTATGAAGTTATATAATAATAGAAGCACGTTTGTCTGAAGAAAGCGCTTTGATTTTATCATAAAATTAATCATAGTTGAAAATCCTTCTCTCTTCCCCAGCTAACGTGGTTGGTCCGGAGTCGGCTAAGCGTATTGGCCACGCCTATCGCAGCGTCCATGACATCGATCTCTTTGTGGGCGGCATCGCTGAGCGTCCTGTGGTGGGCGGCCTGGTGGGTCCAACCTTTGCCTGCATCATTGCCCAGCAGTTCAGCAATGCCAGGCGGGGAGATCGTTTCTGGTACGAGAACGGTGGCTTCGAGAGCTCCTTCACACCAGCCCAGCTGCACTCGCTGCGACGTGTGTCCCTGGCTCAGGTCCTCTGCCGAACGGTGGGCGGTGGCACACTCCAACCCCATGTGTTCATCCCAGCAGAGTTCGAGGACAACGAGCGACAGAGTTGTGGAGTGGGCAGCCTGACGCCCATCGATCTGAGCCCTTGGCTGGAGCAAGATCCCTTCCACAATCAACAGGTGCCAGAGCAGGTATTCAACATGGGACAGCCGGAACTGGGCTCCGTGCAGGTCCTCAAGGAGGACAAGGCGGGCTTCTCGAACCGTGTGAGACCCACTAAGCCTCAGGTGGAACTTAACGCCAACTCCGGCACTGGTTTCCATCGGCCCACCAATGGCAGTCCCTCCAAAGTTAGCGACAAACTTGACCTCAAACGCAAGACTGTGACCACTACCAACAAGAACAGCAACAGTAACAACAACCGACAGACTACTCGCAAACCAGTGACTGGTGTCAACAACAAACTGGACAAATCCCCAAAGATCACCATCAACCTAAAGACCGTGAATGTACGCAGGCCAGAGGGATCGGCTCCCAAGAGACGTGTGGTCATCAACAATGTGCCCGTAGAACTGCGAAGCTCAGGTGGTAATGCTACCGATACGGAGACTGGGACAGGAACCTTGACTGAAGAAGACGAGGACAATGAAAATGAGTTTGTAGATGAAGAAGTAGAAGACATGGAGGAAGTACCAGAGTTGAGGACTAGCCAGGAGACAAGACAGACTAACTCAAACCAAACTGACACTACTACAAGAACTACCAAAGAGGAATTCCACTCTTGAACAAAGTACAGATATCCCTATGACCGAGCGACGTGACTCTAGAAAACTGGAAACCCAACAGGAGACGAAAACCCTAGACTCCCGACTATTACACCTTCAACGCAATCGTACCAGCACCCTTTCGGTACTCCAGACCAGCTCCACAGCCAGTTTGGGGCGATCCACGCGACTGACCAAGGCACCCAAGACAAATAAGCCGACCAAGCGGGGCGTCGAACTCAGACAATACCAGAACAGACCGCTCTACGAGAGACCCCAGAAGGTGGTGGTCAACGGACCGAACGCCGACCAGTATGAGATCGAGATCAACATACGACAGACGAACAAGAGCCCCGGCTCGCGACCCTCGATGACGGACTACTCGGAGTACACGACGGTTCACAAACCGTACTATGAAACGAACTATGCACCGCACTATGTGGACTATGCGAGCACGACTCCCGTTCCTCTGCCGAGCTATGGTTACCACCAGCCCCTGGCCGAGGTGAGCACTCAGGGACAGAGGACGAAGCCACCGACTATTATATACCTGAACGACAACGACGACAGACGAACCACGACCCGAGCACCGAACATCTTTCAAAACTTTTTGACCTTTGCCACGAACAGTTTTAATCCCCTGGGGAACCGACGACCAATGCCCACGACTCCTTCGCCCATCTCCCAGAGCCACAAGGAACAGCGTCCCACCTTTGAGAACAATGTTGTTCATAGTCCCATCAGCATAGCTGGGAACTCGCACATACTGACCGGATCCTCCTCCTATTCCCCACGACCGTCTTCAGTGCACTCCTATCCGGTGTCCACCAGCTCCCAGATAGGTGCCAATCCCGCTTCCGGTTTTCTGCATGCCTCCAGCAGCGCCGTGAGCGCTGGAAACTTTGGCAGCATCTCTGGAGTGGCTAGTGCCAATGGTGCGGACAGCACCTTTAGCTTCAATATACGACCACGACCTAGCCAGGAGTTGAGTTCAGCTGTGAGTTCCTATCCGAGACCGCAGCAGAGCCAGGGGGGTGTAGTTGGAGGATCCTATGGCCTGGTTGGGCCACCTTCCTACAGACCAGACTACCCGCCAGCACACAGTGAACTATACTACGACAGAGAACTGAGCACGGACAGAAATCCCAGTCCGTTCTCGGGCTCCAGTTCGAGTTCGATCTACAGACCACAGACACAACTGCAGACTTTCTACGGACGGACACCGGAAGTCAAGGAGGCGGCCAACGGCAGCAACGAACTGACTCAGACCGAACACAAACTCTACCTACAGGACTATGACTATGTGAGCAGAACCCTCTCGAACCTGACCACGGACGAAAGCAACCCGACTCCAGATGAAGAAGACTACAACTACGACGAGGACTTACCTAGCAACGACCTGGACAAGACAGAGACCCGGAAGGAGACGGACCCATCGGAAATGTCCACCAAAAAGTTTGACAAGGACGGCTACATGAGACCCCAACTGATGCGCGACTCGACCATCCTCAACTCGACTGGGACGAACGTGACCTCTCTAGACGACAACTACGTAATGCCCATGCTGGCAAACAAGACGCAGACGAGCTACGTGACCGAGGTACCCAAGCCAATGCTGTCCACCTCCAGCCGGACTGTGACGAACAGTAAGGTTACCGTCTTTCCCGACAGTCTGGGCAAGCAGCTGGGCAACGACATACTGGCGGACGAGACGGAAGACTATGACGAACGCAACTCGGAGGCACGCCAGAAGGCTCAGAGGCTCAAGCAGCTCGCGAGTGTGGCATTCGCACCGATCACAGTACTGACCAAACCGGACAGACCCGACAACTGGGTGATCTACAACAAGGCCAGTGAGGAGCCACCGCTGCCGCAGCCACCGATCATCAAATCAAATGATGTGGCACCCACCGGCGAAGTGCCCACGCCCATCAAGAACTTTAATAATGCCTGGCGGAAGCAGGATCTGAAGGCAGCTCAGCCGGAAACGACGCCGGTTACCATCACAGCCAAGCTAGAGGATGTGTCGACAATATCAACAACCACTGTGGCAGCAGCGGAGAGTAACTAGAAATGCCAAATTAGATAACTTATTTATTTTATTTATATAGTAAAATCACGAATTAAAGTCCAACTATCAATTATTACCCCAACTGTGGTTTTAATAGGAACTCAACTAGGGTTTAATAAAGCTTCAATTAAAGTTGGGATACGAACCAATCTCAACGGATTTCAACTTGAATACTAACTAGTTTCAGCACATTTGAACGAGGACACTATTATAGCGACCACTCTTTGTAGAATCTGTAGAATCTTTTTTCAGATTCTGCAGATCTTCATCAGTTAGTTTTGTGCGCAGGACTTTTCATAGTTTCACTGTGCCAAAAATGTAACAATTCTTGGTTTGTACTTTATTACAATGCAGACTAAAGCTAGGTTTATCCATTCAGAGAACACAGACACAGAATGCTTAACATAAGTATATAAGGGGGAACCCTGTTTCGATATTAATTTCTAATTCGGCATGTCCAGTTGCTGTGGCTAATTAGTAGTGTAAAGTTAATGGGGTTACCAATATAAACAACAGTATTATCAACATCATCATCAATTACGTACTAGTACAAGTACCATTATATGTATAATAAATTATGCTTGTCACACCAATCGGCCTCTATGCGTGTAAGGTATAAAATGACTAAGTATAACAAAAATAATGTACACTTTAAGCTACAACACTTTGGTGTATTTGCAAATTGAACTGCTGCCACGTTGCTTATACATCCAAGCAAGCAAATTGAAACGTTCTGCTAAAAGTACATCGTCGGAGCGTCTGCTATCCATGCCTCCATAATTCGCTATCGATGGTAATTCAACTATCTAACCTGTGCTACACCTCCTCCTTTTATTTACAATCTTGGGCGAAACTCCTCCTTGTTTGGTGGTTCTCAGTACGTCGCTTAAATGCAGTTTTGAGTTGGTTTCAGTTTGGCTGGGGGATTGTGCGTATACGCTTTTCACCAGCGAATCTGGTGCTTGTACTGCTCGTCCACGGCAATGCGCTTGATGGTCTCGTAGCCTAGGATAATGCTGAATGAGAAGGCCGCCGACTGCACCAGGCGGGCGGACAGGCCCTTAAAGAAGCAGTTCAACTTCTCCTCCCGCCAAAGTTCCCGGAAAGCGACGCTCATCGAGTCCAAACGATGAACCTGGGGGAAGACATGATAATATAGATTAAGTACTGTGAATGACAAGCACATGCTCTGCCTAAGATAAGAGCACTCGGAGCTCGAGCCCCTGACAATTACGTATGAGCTAATAAGAATTGCAAAGCAGCAATTCATGATTTTGACGACATACGACAAATTCTTGTTTGAAAAATTTAGGGTTAATTGATTTCGAGAATTCTAAGCACATCTTAAAACTTACCTGCAAACGGGCGCGAACTATATCTAATGGATTTGTTAATATTGTCGTTGTGAAGCCGCCCAGGCTGCCGGCCACGCACTGGATGAACAAATGTGATACCCAAATGGGGCAGATGCGGCACAGTTCGTCTGCGGATAGAGCCAAAATTAAATTAATCTAATCGCAGTAATGCGAGCACCAGACTTACCCTGATAGAGGTGATAGAAGGCCCACCACATGGCAGAGTTAGGTACGTAGGCCATTAGGCTGGCGGTGTAGCCACGGTAGAAGCCCCGGAATCCGTCGCGCCGCATTATCTCCCTGCCAATATCCATGGAGATGTGCAGGCGACTCCGGCCGGGCCACGATTTAATACCCAACGGATTGATATCGCCCTTAGAGCCGGCATGCGCCGACATTCCCAGCACCATGGCGTGTTGCGATATCACGTCGAAAGGAACTATGATGGTTTGGCCAACCAGAGAGGCGCAGCCTCCGCCAAGGAGCGCTTTCACTCGATGACCGGCACCCATATCGTTGAGCACGTGGCGCACACCCTCGTAGGTGCTGATGTAGAAGACACCGGATACGATCTGCACCGAGGATATCCAGAAGCCGCGATACAAGCCGGGCACGCCTTCGGAGCGGTAGATCTTCATGGCACAGTCCACCATGCCCTTGTAGACATCGCTTTTGTGCTGCACCTGCAGCTGCGTCTTGATCACCGTCAGCGGGAAGAGGCAGCAGCGCACCGAGAAGGAGCTTAGCATGGAGAGCGGAAAGAACTTGGTCTTATTCATCATGTTCCACTCGATGGTGCGTATGTAGGAGGATCCGTCGACACTGCTGCTAGAGTTGGCACCACCGCCGGAGGCCACCGAAAGGTGGGCACCGCTGGTTTCCGTCATCGCTAGCTGTTGTCGTCTACGGTCGGATGATAAGTGCGTCCTCCACCGAGGGGCACTGGCATGCGTGGAACTGAGGTGGTGCTGGCTCCCTTCACAGCCTCCCTTTCATGTGGCGCTGGCGCTGGCTCTGGAGGCATTCGACCTGCATGACTCGCCTTAAAGATCGCTCGTTCTTCCTTTGTGCTGATCTGCTTTGTCGTGTCCGCTTGATCTTTATCTGCGACAAACAAAAACATATAATTAGAGGGCATTGACGCACGAAAATCATTGCGAAGGCCCCAAGGTCGTCCAACTGCGGATACGGAAGGCTTTTACGGCTGGCCACGACCTTTGCCCATCATCCGCCAGGGCCAGTCCGGAAGTCCGCCCGGCAATCCAGCTATCTAATCTCGGCGCCTCGTTCGCCAGCGAGTTGTTATTATATAATGCGCAGACACCTGACTGAGTGGCCTCGGCCTTCACTCCCCGTTCTCCACCAACAACACTCGTGGACGTAAACAAACTCTTTGTCACTGATTTTCACGTCCAGGGATTCCTTCCACTTGGGGCGGGTATTGACCTCCTTTCACAGAACACTTGGTTGTCGCGGGTGCCACTCACCTACGCCAGTTTAGTTGTTTTGATAATTGGTTTGTGCATATCACATAATAAATTAGGGTTGTTGTAATATCAAAATATCAATATATCGATATTTTTCTTAAAATGATATATTTAAATCGTGATATTTTGTTTTGCCAAATATCGATGTTGCGATATTTTATATGAAATTTTACATCTTACATGTCTAGATAAAATAAAATTCATTAACCAATGTGCTCTCATCACGACGTAAAGAGCGCAAATTAACAAATTCTCGAATGTTTAATATTTTGCTTATTTGGAATAGAATCTCTAGATGGTAATAACCTGGCAGCACTGGTGGTGCTTGGGTTTTAGTGTTGCCAGATGGCTTGATAAAGTCGATTGTAAAGTCGATTGCTTATCGAATTTGAATTTAAACAGAAGCTTATTTGTGTACCTAAATGTAAATTAAACACTTTTTTAATGTTTCTATTATACATTTTAACTAATTGGTTTTTGTTTCTCCTTTAAAGATCTTATTAGGCCTTATTTTTCCATATTTGTATTACTGTTTATAAAGACTTAAAATAAAAAAAAGACATTTATATATAGAATTTCAATACTTAAGATTTACAATAAAGAAAATACGTTGTGAAGTGTACTTAATTATTAATTGATTGTAAATGTTGCATATTTAAAAAACCTTAATATACCTATACGTTATAATATATGCCCGCTTACATTCCAACTTTAGTCCAAAAATTCAAACTTTCGTCAGTTGATTCGCAGCCCCACATTTAAATTTCCTTTTCAAGCAGCTGTCAAATTTAATGACACTTTAGTCTAATTGACGCCCACGCAAACGTTCCATTGGTCACCCTCGCCAGGAGCAGCCCAACCAATCAGTGTCCTCTGGGGCGTGATGCGCCTGCGCCGTAGCTATTTTACAGCATCAGCATCATCTTGGAGTAGCAGCAACCCCCAAACGTAACCAGAGCACATCCTGGCCAAGCGCCAGTCACCACGGATACTCGAAACCAACTGCACGACAGCAACGGAATGCGCGCTGATCGACAACAAGTGAAAGCAAAGCCATTGAGCGCTGAATAATTGAGAACTATTGATGGCCACCAGCCAGGTGAAATCCTATTAGTGAAAATTGAAGGCAGCAACCGCCACCACCAAGTTCAAGATCGAGCCGATGGATACCGCCAAGTTGGTAAGATTAAAGCTTTTATTGCTGCTGCATCGTCGCACATAAATAGGGCTTAAAGTAGAGTCAGAGTTGGAGCAGGCCGTCATCCGTAGCTCAATGTGTAGCCCATGTTCTCCATCAGGGTCTCCTTGATGGCCGGCTGCAGGGCGCGCTGCATGTAGGTGGTCAGCAGACCCCGCACGCCCATGGAGAAGAGCTTCTCCAGCTCATGGGACATGGCCTCACCCACCAGTTCCTCGCGATCTGCACCAGCAGAACTGGCCTCTCCTCCGCTTCCTGCGCTGAAGATGTCCGCAAAGGCCCGGGCATCCGGCTCAACCAGCTGCTGCAACTGCTCGTCCTCAAAGTGTAGAACATCCTCGCTAAAGTTCATCTGGTCCTCGAAATTATCCTGGGCATAGCGCCGTCGGCGCCTTCGCCTCTTACCAAACTGCCGCCGGTAAAAATTGTCCCCGTTGACGTCGACAAACTCCCCAGAATCACTGCCCAGCTCCAGGCTTTGATCCCGCTGCGAATTCTGTCCCAGCCGGATATCGTAGCCCGCTGGTTGCTGCGGCTGCTGGTGGTACTTGCCCCATCGCTGGCCCTGCGGTCGACTGTTGGTGCCTAGAATCACATGTGGCTCTCCCAGTTCGACCTCCGGAGCGTGTCCAAATCTCCGCTTTGAGTTCTGGCGAAGCCGAATGCCACTGGGTCCCTGGCAGCCGTGGGCAAACACTGATATAAAGCCTGGCTCTGCGAAATGGGAGTCCGTTCTCACGGAGGCGGCTCCCAATCTCCGGGACTGCTCGTATCCGGAAGATTGGCCCGAGAGGTGGTCGTAGCCCAACGGCACTGTCCGGAATTCAATTCCTGCGTGCCGCAGCCGCAGAATCATGTGACACTTGCCGCCCATCGGTTGCATTACCACCTTGCCACTGAGTGTTAGATCCGGAAAGATGAGGCGGGTGTCCAGCGTGGAGTTCTCAGTGCTGAACTTGCACTTGTCGATCTCCACCCAACGATTGGCTGACTTTGCCGGCGGCACCCGCACCTTAAGATCTTCCACATCCACCCGGGAAATGGCCAACTTGTGGGGTTGCCTGTGCTGGTGCTGGTGCTGCTGTTGCTGTTGCTGGTGCGTCTCCTGGTTCACCGACAGCAGGTCCTCCAGCTCCAGAGCACTGCTAGAGTCCGAGAAGGGGTAGGGTCTGCCGGTCCGGTGCAGGAGCTTGGCATGGTAGCCACGTCCTGAGTTGTAAGCGCCTCCACCCACATTGTAAAAGTCATCCTCCGGCTCACTGTGCTGCCCATAGAAACTGTGGTAAAGTTGATATGGACTCTGTGGTGGTGGCTCCCACATGGCTCTCGATCCACGATTGCGGTCCGTGGAGGAGCTCTTGGTCTGGATACTACGGCGTCTCATGTGTTCTAGAGCATTTTCCAGGCGATTTGAGCAGCGATGGGGCAACTGATACGGTTGACAGAGGGTCACTAAGGAGGAGGTATGATTAGGATAATTTGTATTTATGAAGAGGGATCTGGTGGTGGTCACATACCCTGCAGCAGAGCCCACAGGGGCAGCAGGAAGTGCAGCCAATTCAGGTCTCGGCTCACGTGTCCTGGCATGGCGTTGCAAATATCATTGAGCGGGTTTTATTTAAAAAAGTATCACCTTTTTTTATTTGATTAATTAGTTTTTAAATTATATTTTTTAAGTTTGAATTTTAAATAGTTTTAGTTGGTTTCTATATATAAAATTATTTTTAAAGCAATATGATACTTTATATTAATGTGTTTATAAGTTTTACTGCATGTTTTTGCAAAAATTAAATGTTAATGAGTATTCTTAAGGATAATACTTTTCTTATCCTTTGATTTAACTTATTTAATTATGGTTTATTAATTTAAATCACTTTTATTATTGTTCAACAGCTCAAATCTAGAAGATTATTTTTGGGTTATATTTATAATTTCCTGTTGGAAAAAACTTCTGTATTTTGGAATTTTCATTTATAATCCTTTGCGTACATGTAGGTGAGGCACCACCGATACTCTTAGGCAATCATAAATCTTTTATAGAATTCCGCACTTGATTCGAAATTTCGCAACTAATGTCCTTCGTATCTGCTTTCCTTAAACTGAATTTCTAGTAATTTCTAGTATGAAGAAAGATGGCTAGAAACACCTCCGAACTCGCCCGCAGTTGAACCGAAAATGCGGCTCCCAAGCTGAGCAACTGAGTAACTGGCTCGGTCGCGCTTCCATTGCCACAGTACATCACTGGCAAAGAGGCACAGCACCCACAAGAAGACAGAGCCGCGATGGTGACGACCGTGTCACTGCCTCATCATGGGCAGTGAAAGTGTTTTCCACGACGAGCACGAAAAAGCGACTCAGCCAAGCCAAGCCACACAACGCACCTCAGCGTGGAAACTATACGAAAAAGACAAAAGGCAAAAAAAAACCCAAACTAAAACAATTTGAAAAAAGAAAAGCATTGTCTTTTGTCAGCCTCAAGCTCTGCCCTCTTCCCCTTCTCGTTGGGCTGCTGCCTCAAAGTAGATCACCAAATATATACCCATATATTATAGTAGTAGTTACCTGAAAAGTAAACACGAGCACAGTTTCGTAATGTCAGTTGCGGGCGCGCATGCGTCGTAATCTCTGCCAGCTTCGACTCTGGGAGCCTATTGTTCGCCAGAGTTCAAAGTTGATCAATCCGTCGGATGAGTCAGTCACCCACACACATAGGACATAAACATAGTTGCCACAGTTTGTTTTCCCAATTGCACTTGTAATTGCCACCAATTGGCCATGCAAATTAGGGTCTAATAGGGCCGAAAGTTCATCATCTATTGAAGGGTATTTACCCTGGAAAGATCTCTTAGAGAAGAAATTTTTATAATATAGAGAAGATTATGTGAGAAATTTAATTAGAAATAAAAATATAATATGATATATAAATATATATAAATAATAACATATATTAAGTATATATTCTAATTTAACTCGGATACAATTTCGATAAATGGTTTCCTATAGTAAACATCATGCAAACAGAGCCCTCCATACATTCTTCTATAATCGGAACTCTGACATAAGAATGTCCATATAATTTTGAGTAGACTTTACCACAAGGGGTATTTTCTAGCCGGTTAAAATGTTACAAGACTGGGTAGTACCTATGTATGTATATGTATTACCCCTGCTGCACCTGCGCACGTGCGGCAGGTGACAACGCTTGGCTGGCTGCCGTGCTGCTCGCACATGACAGTTACACTAAATAATTGCGGTAATTTGATTTGACAAATTGTTTGCTTGCACTTAGCAAACGCAATCCCGGCGACATATTTTGCAATTTGGCCAAAAATTTGTGCTCGCCAAAAAGAGCGGAAGAGGAGTTCGCCATGGATTGTAAAATAATATAATAGATATGTCCATGAAGTTGAATATACCATATCGGTTGAGATTTACATAACCCGCAACATAAAGTTGTTTTCGGAGGGGAGAAAGCATTTCTTTTTCCCCCAAAAGATGGTAGAAAGGGGACGGTGCCGCTTTCTGCGTTTCTAACCGATGGAACTGGAAGTGGAACCTGAGCAGATTGAAGCCAGCGATGCCTCCGCTGCGCTGATAGAGCCGAACCGAACCGGCAGCGATTACGGGCCTGTAATTAAGGGTAACTATCGTACAAAATGGTTCTCGGATGCGACGGTGCACATCGCAGTGCATCGTTCGGTGCTCCAGTTTTCCTCAAATGTCAAGCGAGGGTCTCGAAATGGGAGCAGTGCCTGGGATGCACCTTTCGGCTGGAGATGGGTGTAGGAGATGGTGATGGAGACCTTAAAAAGTAGGTTCCGAAAATAAACAAACAACCTGTCACCTGTCGTCGCTGTAAATCTGTTTTAAAGGAAAGATATACTCGTGCCATTGTTTTTAGTCTTTTGTTTAGTTGACTTTACAATAGAAATTTAAAGCAAGTCATTAGAAATTGACCTATATATTTAGTTTCTTTCGATTAGAAATGATCGTACTTAATTTTTTATAAAATGGAATAAATACGATTAGGAGTATATCCATTAAATTAATTATATGTTTTTATTTATTTATTAGTATATCTATTAAATAAATATGTTAAAAAGTATTCAATTCGATCTGTGATAAAGCACTATTTATATTTTTATTGATGCTATGACACTACAGTTTTAGTTTCATTCTTGAAAGACCCATGGGATCCAAGAGTTTTAATTAATACACATTAATTTCTAGAATTTATTACTTTTTCTTTATAGTATTTGCCATATTTTTGATTCTGTATTATGTGTGGTTTTATCTTATAAAAATAACTTAGTTACCTGATATTTATTTCCTTCACGTCGTTACAAGCTTCTGACTCTAATTAGAACAACGTGCAAGGAAATAAAAAGAATATAGAGTTATAACCCCCTATCAGGAAGAAAGTTCTTAGAGTATCTTTAAATATATTAAAATGTAAAGATTCTTTGGGTTTTCCAAAGAAAGTATATTGCAAACCTTGTACCAAAACAGGCCCATATTTTTACCAAATTTCCCCCATGAAAAAAAGAAAAGTGAAATCCCTGCCGTCATCCAGCTACTCTGTGGAGTTGTTGGCCCGGAAAGAGTGAGAGTGCGGTGGCCATAAACAAAGGTTAACCTCAGCTCCCCGCTCATTAAGTGTACAAGTGTCAATAAACCGTAGTTGGAGTCGTCAGCAGATACAACATATAACCCCATATCACACTTACACCATGTCCACACGTGAGGGTCCAGTTCCAATTCTAGTTCCACTTTGAGTTGGAGTCGTAGCTGCCGCTGACAATGGCTCATTACTTAATGGCCAAGAACAACAGAACGCGGCCAATTGACACCCGGGAAAAGAAGCCGCAGCAGAAGCTGTTAAGCTAATTGCCACGCCTTGCATCCACCACTTGACTATGTCAATGTGAAGCCACATAGCTCCGTGGCCAGTCCAAGTCCGTTCCATTGTCTCCGCAACCTGTTAGCAGCGGGTGGCATCAGCCCAGCAGGTGTCCTTAAAGTGCAACCTGCTTTAAGGCCTCTTCGATCCGGGGATTTTCCTGACAGATATTTCCAAAAAACAAATCACAGACTAATTTGGCCAAGGGAGATGTGAAGAAACCCCCAGTTAAAAGACCCAGACTCATGACAATTTCCTGCCGTGTCTCGTCTCATTTCCTTATTCCGCAGAGCGACTACAGCGAGGCCAAGACGCACTTGGAGCAGCTGCAGCAGACGCTCACGCACCTGGATCACACCCACACTCATCCGCATCCGCATCATCATCATCCCCACCACGCCCACTTGGGGCTGTACCATGGAGCGCCCAACACATCGACGATAACCACCGACTCGGTGGTTTCCTGTGTCAGTTCCACGCTGCCGGCGGTGGCCAAGGCTATTTCCTCTTCCTGCGTCAATCTGGAGACGGAGCGCAAGAAGTCATGCCATGCCAGCGACCTGGATGCAGCCGGGCATGGACTCATGGAGGCCATTTGCATTGGCCAGAAGACATCACCGTTGCCAGTGGCGGTGGCGCCGCCACCTTGCTGCTTGACCCTGAGCGGTAGCTCCACGCCGCCGGCTCCCATAGCCACGGCGGCGCTGATGAATGCCTCGTCCGGATCCTCCAGCTCAAGCGGAGCAAGTGCCTCACTATGCAATGGTTTGTATTTCTCAGATATTTATGAACATCATTTTTTTGGCTATCCTGTTATATAATTTTATCATTCTTTTGCATACAGATCTCACTAGGGAATCCTCTTGGTATGCCCATCATCATCATCATCACCACCATCATCATCATCAGCAATTGGCCGACGAATTAGTTATGTATGCCACGCCCACTCCTGCTCCGTCAATCGGAAAATTTGGACTGGACACTTCCACCGAGGGTTACCTGAACGCAAGGTACAATGGTAAGCGTCCTCGTCCACATCCACTTTTTGTCGTCGTCGTCAATTCCGGATGCAGCCTCCATCTCCATGTCCTTGTCCTCCTCCTCCTCTTCCTTCCTATACTCTTTTCCTTTTTCTGGCCACCCCCGTTGTATCTACTTTCTGTTTGCTTTCGCTATTTACACGTTTGCTTGTTTATTAATTTTCCATTATGAGTTCAGAGAAGTGGGTGGGGTTTTGGGTATCATCAAACCAGGACTTGGTTTGGGTTTCGAGTTGGTCCTGGACTGTTTGCCCCTTGCAGCCTGGAGGCTTTGTTTTAGCTTGGAGCTTGTTTTTTTAAGAGTTTTATTAAGAAAACATGACTGAAGATGGCGCGTGTCGCAGCCCAAGGGAAGTAAATAAAAATAGTTGGCAAAACATCTTAATATTAATCGGAAGAGCTTAATTACATCACGAAATATTATTTTAAAAATTACGAAAAGGGTTTATATATCTAAAAACTCTGTTAAGAGATCAATCTATTGTCTAGGAGTTTCCTGTTTCCTTTCAACTAACTTTATCTTGGCTTCTATTAATTTCAATCTCAGTTTAAGTTTTTAATATTATCTTTAATCTTGATGTCTTGAAGTACTCTTTAATGGTTAGTCCCTGGGCTTTTGTAGTTATCTAGTCTTAAATGTTATCCGGTGGCATTCGATTATGGCCAAGTCAAGTGCATGTGACAAGCTCGATTTGTGCTCTCAAAGGCGGTGTCCTGGTGCGAACGTTTAATATAAAATATTATCTAACAAAAGTCGAGAGAAAGGGAGAGGGGTCGTGTGAGGAAGGGAACTAAAAGAAGTAACCAGGACTTTTTTCTACGCTTTTCCATTTCGGCAGTGAATGTCAAAGGCGTGCGCCATGAGAGAACATCCACTTTCTTCGACATACCCGCTGTGACGCACCCACACTCGCATCCGCATCCGCACCCGTACTGCTACAGGTAAGGATAAACCAGGAGCAGGGAGCTAGAAGCTGGGCCAGGATTGAACGCTGGATGCTGACAAGACAAGTCAACTTTAAGTCAATCAGCTAAACCGGCTTCTCCTGCTCCTCTTTGATTCACATTATGTGGTTTCAATATTTTGTGATTTATGCTCCAACCAGATTCCCATCATCGCCACCCGCGGGCATTCTGAAAAAGAGCGACGAAGGTGAGTCCTTATATAATTTTTAAGAAAAATGAAAAGGAAATTATTAAAGCCCGATCCCTGCCATGTTCATCATTTATTCAAATTATGGCCCGCTATCGGGCAGTAACTCAATTTAGATGTGCCTTCTTCTTGGCAATATTTTTTCAAATAAAATGCAAGAAAGTGCGGGCATAATTTACAATAACAATATCGCCGGTGTTAGTAACCGCTAATCCAATTGGCGACACGAGCGTGGAATTCAATTTGGCGGCCCAGATCCGCGGGCTCTGTTAGCTTGCCGGCCTCCGGTGGGAGGAATCCGGAATCCAGTTCGTCGAACAAGCAGCTCAATCACGATAGTGCCGGGGTTGAGTGCCTTGTGTTAGCTATACCCAGGCCACCCCCCAATACAAGCCAATCCAACCCCCTCCACAAGCCCATCCTACCGAGGATGATGCACTCTCACTCCCACACCCTCACCCACTCCCACTGGGCAGGGCCAACAGGTCTTCGCTTTTCCATCATTGTTGTTATCGGGAATGATGTTTTTACTTGTCGACACTTGCTCATGGATTATGCAAAGGTATCTCCTGAATTTTTAATGCGCCCAGCGTCGAGTCGCGATGAGGGCCACCAGAGGCAGTGGGGAAGGAGGAGGAGTAGCAACCTAATGAAAAGGACCAACTCCAGGCAGGGCTGGTGCCAAGGGGATGGTGCCGTTAAATTGCAGCATATTGAGCATTTTGCAGCCAGAGTGGCTGGAGTGGCAGGAGTGGGCGAGCGGGTTGCTTCAATAATTAATTGCTGCTAAATACCTTGGCCATTTACCAAAGCAAGAACAGCACAAACAAAGCAAAACAATGTAAAATCAAAAATTTAATGTACTTAACGAAGCTAGAAATACCCTTAAATTGGAAATATAGGATAGGAAAATTGCGGAGATTTTAAAATATATACCAGGAAATGAGAAAAGCTAAGCAAATTGCACCAAATGATTGTTGCTCAACATGTTATTCTAGCAACATATATTTGTTCTGCAACAAAATCATATGCAATTCGTCTTGGTAAATATAAGTTTTCATACCAGTTTTACCAAAATTCCATTTTTTAAGAGAGCTCTTTATAAATTTTTAAATAGACACAACCCCATTTCAACAGAGTCATAGAACCCTGTCTCTCTTTCGGCAAAGGGTAACCAGAATAACCATGTAATTAGCGCCCATTCCCTCGATGACGAGACATTGCTCAAACGTGCATGAAAGCGGCTTTCATTTAGCTCCTGACTGGCTCCTGCTGACTCCTTTATCGCATCCTCCCTTTTTCCAGAGACGGCCACCGCAGCAGCCGCTGCTGCCGCCGCCGCTGCTGCTGCTGCTGCAGCAGCCTACTGCAGTGATGTCTCCTCCGGCCAGCACTTTCCGCACCACACGAAGATCGAGCATGCGGACTCCACCACGACGGCAGCCCAGCAACAGCAGCAGCAACAACAGCAACAGCAGCAACAACAGCAGCAGCAGCAACAACAGCAACAGCAGCAGCATCACCACCAGCAGCAGCAGCAACAGCTTCAACAGCAGCAACTGCAACATGCCGCTGCACTGCATCCCCATCACCATCACCATCATCCCGGACACCACCACCACCAGCAGGCAGCGGAGCAGCAGGCCGCCCACCTAACCCACCTGACACCGCTTCACGCCGCCTCCGCCTTTAAGTTCAGCCACACGGCGGTCATATCCAGCTCCGCGGTCTACGCCACGCCCTCGCACTACGCCCACCAACAACAGACACAGACGCAGTCTGTCTACCGAGAACTCTCGCCCAGCTCCGTGGCTGCGGCAGTGAGTGATCCGGATTTGAAATACGACAGCGGTCCTTACAATGCCACCATCTCATCCACCTATCCCACTGCACTGAGGCCCAATGTTGTGGACTCCACCACTTCCAGCGATGCAGAGCTGCGCCTGGATCAGTTTTATGCCAGCAATGGCATCTCCACCAGCAGCAATGGCCAGACGATCAGCCAAAGGAGAGGATCTTTGCAGCTATGGCAATTTCTGGTGGCCCTGCTGGATGAGCCCACAACCAGGTGCGTTCGAAGAAATAATCATATTTTTCCCCTTCTAACTTTCAATGACAATCCTTCACCAGTGCCAGCTGCATTGCCTGGACTGGACGTGGCATGGAATTCAAGCTGATCGAACCGGAGGAGGTGGCCCGACGTTGGGGCCTCCAGAAAAACCGACCGGCCATGAACTACGACAAGTTGTCCCGCAGTCTCCGCTACTACTACGAGAAGGGCATCATGCAGAAGGTGAATGGTGAGCGGTATGTCTATCGCTTCGTTTGCGATCCGGATGCATTGTTTAACATGGCCTATGGCCACCTAACCACCGGATCCACTGGCGGCAAGGGTGACCAGCATCAGCATCAGCAGTTGACACTGTCACTGGCCAAGACCCCACCGACATCCAGTGACTCGCAGACGCATTCGCCGCGTGTGGCAAAGTCGGATTATTACGATACCGCTGGCTTGCATAAATATTAGCCACTCCAGCATACGTGTATGTATGGGTATTCATATGTGGGCGGAACGTGGGAATGCGGCCGAGTGGGCGTGGCCGGGTCCCCTGTACATTGTGTAATCTAGTTGCGTGTGTATGTTTGAATTTTGGGAACGAAGGTTTCGCCACGATGAGCTGCGTGAGCCTACATATTTATTGATTCCGAAGGCCGCCGTCGCCGCCGGGCTCATCAAAGCGGAATATATATGCATACACGTATGGTACTGTAAGATATTACATATATATAGACCACGCCTACATAAACATACATAAATCTGTGTATATATATTTACTTATATAAAGGGTTTTCCCGCGAAATCGCTATGGTATTCGAAATGAATACGAAAAGGTGTCCAAAAGTAGGCAATATTTTCTTTTGCATGGTTTTAGTCGCCATTTTGTGTGACTTCAACGCCATAGCGATTTCAATGGCGATTCCTGATAGAGGAGAACAAAAGAACAGAGTGTCTCCCACTAATCGTAGTCTGCGTTGAGGTTGAGTTACTTAAATAAACTATTAAGCCCCCGATTCCGTTTTCAAATCCCATACAATTAAGATGCTTGAAAAGATTTGAAAGATTTTGGAAAACTTACAAGCCAAATTGGATGGGTTTCGAAAACGAAAACCGGAGCATATGAA
Source organism: Drosophila serrata (assembly GCF_035046125.1). Taxonomy (NCBI): domain Eukaryota; kingdom Metazoa; phylum Arthropoda; class Insecta; order Diptera; family Drosophilidae; genus Drosophila; species Drosophila serrata. The sequence continues at coordinate 998,793 of NW_028257274.1, read as the reverse complement.
ACGTTTCTGTTCGTTAAACTGGCAGCTGTGTGTGTTTCATTCATCCCTCTTCTTCTTTTTCTTGGGCTTATCATCCTGGTCGGAGTCCTGGCTGCTGCTGCTCGAATCATTGGCACTGCTGCTGCTTTCCTGCTTCCGCTTCTCAGGTGTCTTCTTGGCCAACTTTTCGATATACTGCTTCAGCTTGTCCGGTTGCGGGCTATAGGCCCAGTGGATAAGCTGCAAGTGCAGATCGGTGGGTGCTCCGGTCTCCGCATCGAAGAGTTTGGCCTCCTCGCTCTTGATCTGCTCCAGCAGCTTGGCTAGCTGCCGATTGCGGACAATGTCCCAGCTGGTGCTCTCATCCTCCTTCGGGAACATGGTGCGCAGGTGCTTGTAGTTGCCCTTGGCCTTTGAACCGCCGTAGGCCTCAAGGAACTCCTTAGCCAGTGAGTCGTCCTTGGGTTCCGGCAGCTTGGTTATAACTGTCACGGGCAAGTAGGCACGATTATCTTTGATACGGTTCTCGGACTCAAATTTCTCAAGGAAATCCTCCAACAACTGCACGGCCTCCTTGATGGCATTGATCTTGTCCTCATTCTTGGTACCAGACAGGACTCTCTTAGAACTGCCAATGAGCCCCTTGATGGCCAGCCTCTGGTAGTCCGGATCGCGCTCTGCCAAGATGCTGCAAATGCGACGAGATGCATATATGTATGTGTATATAAATATTTTGGATACAGGCGGCTGAGGAATGTGCGGATGATATAAACAAGTATGTAAATATTAGGGTGAACCGGTGGAGTGATGAATAATACAAGGAATAATAATGCTTTTAGTATTATTTTTGGGAACTATTCGAAGAATGTGAATGATGTCTTCAGCTTTATATATATTAAACTATTTTCAGGTATCTACTTTTAGATATATTGGCGAATTTCATATAATAAGTATTCGTACATTCCCGAAGTTTAATATTTAGTATCACTTTATGATAAATACATCAATACATGACGTAGTGCCCTAAAAATTGATTGAGCTTTGGCATTATTATAAATCAATCCACCCTACTATATAACATATATCTATACACACTCGTTCACACACACACAACTCTCGGAGAGCACGACACACTCGCTCTATCAACTAATGAGACTTCCGAGTTCGATACTCTAAAACTGTGCCATGACATCATTTGACGTCGTCGCTGGCCGCCTGGTCTGAAGGTCTCCCTCCGGCCCATTAGCATGCCCGCTAGGATGACCTGGTCTCGCTTACCTCAGCGTCGCCTCCGCAGCTGCCTTGTCTTTGAATCCCAAACCGGGCACTGTCTCCACCTTGTCCTCAGTGTCGGTCTTGGCATTCTTATTGGAAGCTCCGCCACCGTTCTCCTCCAGCCATTTCTCAAAGACACCGATAGCTTCATTGATATTCTTCAGCTTCTCCTCCGCCTTGGTCACTGCAAAGATAATTTGAAGATAATGCTTAGGAACTACTGATGAAATCCTGGCCAGAAATCCTTACTGGATAGCACCCGCTTGGCTCTGCCCAACAGGCCGCGCACCGTGAGCTTGCGATATTGCATGTCATGGCTCTCCAGCAGCTTCAGCGTCTCCAGCGCCTTCTCCATATCCTTGAAACCGAACTTGGACTCTCCCTCCGACATTGTTGCTCCTTTGGTTGATATAATACTTGGTAAGATAACCTCTGATGGATAAATAGTGACCGCTGTATTCGAGCGCCAGAATACAACTGAATTTTGGTAGCCGGATTTTTAGACTCGATGGCAAGCGGTAGTCGCCTTCGCTAGAGGGAACCCGAAAAGAGCGCCACTGAGCGGCAGTGAGCACGAGTGAGCAGGCCCAATTAGATAAGCACCACAAAATAACTGGGTGACGACGATGACTCTATGGAAGAACCGGTTTGTTGTCGTAGCTGCAGAGCAAAACAAAACTCACGAAAAATTAATTCCGAACCAAAATCCGACCTAGCGTTGCCATGACGTCACCGCGAGCGTGATAACAAACAACATATGGGAACACAGGGGCGGTTGCAAGATATTCACGGGTGAGAAATGATCACCAACTAAGAACTTTGATTAGTTATTATAAATTTAATATTAATATTATTTAATTTAATCCCAACTTTATCAATACAAAGCTCACTCAGTTATTAGTTGATTCTGTTTATATTTTCACATCGAACTCGGAACGCTTTGGGCTTAGAAGAGGATTTCGAAGATTACGTTTGGCTAGTTACAGCTGCGGCGTATTTGCAAAACATCATCGAGCATAAAGTTACGCAGGTGGCACAGAGCCTGCACTACATTCTCCTGATCACGCAGATTGGGTCCAATCCAGTGCTCGGGCAGTGGCGCCTTGGCCACCACTTGCGCCGGCGTGACATGGGTCATGGCCCGGCGCCAGTTGTTCTGGCAGGTGGCCACGTTGAGGTGACTGCCGGTCTGCAAGCTCTCAATGTACTTGATGTACGCCTCCGAGTGGATGACGCGGGTAGTGCGCGGTGGCACGGTGACGAACAGGGGCTCTGGCGGCGGCCCCAGAACGATTGTCTGTTGCTGCGGATGCTGTTGCATGAGCTGCTGCTGTTGGTGGTGTTGCTGCTGATGTTGGAGATGCATGGATGCGTCATGGTTGTTGGGTCCACGCGGTGATTGCGAGTTGGTAGACGGTATGGACACTGTGGTGGCCAGTGTTGCATTCTTGTTGCGCCGCGACACAAAGTTTTTGCTGCGCTCACCCGCGGACAAATGCTTGCCGCACTTACTCAAATGAACCTCGCGCACATGCTTGACGAGCCTTAGGACATTGGGGAAGGCCTGTGTGGACTTCTTGATACGAGGACAGTTGCGCCACAGACACACGTACTCCATCTCCACGCCCGCTTGCGGATGCCGCTGTATGTGCCCACTAGCATCGGACATGCAATGTTCGGTGCAGTCGCCCAACTCCTCAAATTGATAATCGCACTTGTCCCACTGGCACTCAAAGATCAGGCCTTGTTCATCCTGCGACACTTGGGGCGAGGGACTAGCGCTGTTCTGAGCGTCATCCAACTCACGACGCATGGCCGCCGTCTCCTCGTTCTGCCTGCTGGCGCGGTCCTCCCAGCTCTGCTTGGCGCTGGAGGGGAGATTCTTCCACTCCGTGCCCACCATGCGGGAAATGTCTCCGAAGGTGGCGTCCGGATTGCTCTGGCAAATGCCTAAAATTAAGAAAATACAATGTAGATATGACCTTGTGTTGTTCAGATTAATAGGAATTACTTTTTCGAACTTCACTCGAGTAGAGAATGTAGCCGGTGAGGCATTTTTTGGCCGACTTGGCAGCCTTTATCTTGGAGGTTAGTGGTGTTGAGTTCACCGAGGGAGCCGGAGAGGACATGGCTGCAATATCCGAGCTCAGCGAGGGCGTGTCCCCGTCCATTGAGTCCTCCAGCATGCCCAGCTCATTGATCTCGTTCTTCACGTCCTTGGCTGGCTTGATGGGAGTCTTGAAGTAGAAGATCTCGTCCTCGGTGACGGCTGGACTGTGCTGGAACTTGCGCATGTTACCGGCAACCAGCTTACGAATTGCCTTTTTCAGCTCATCGTAGACGGACTCGCAGATGTAGACATCACTCTCGGATATCTCCGTGGGCCGTGAGTTGATAAATTCGGCGTACTCTAGGACGGCACAACGTCCGACGATACCCACCACAGGACTGACCTCCTCGACGGTGCTCAGGAGCAGCTCCTGGCGGAAGAACTGCTTGCCCAAGCCTGGAGTCGTCTCGTTCGGTGGCAGCAGCCACGGACCCTTAAAGTAGGACTTGCCGTTCTGTTCCCATATCTGCTGCACCTGGGCCACCGACTGCTTGCCGGTTTGGGTGGCCACATACACAAAGTCACCCGTCTTGATGGCTCCGCTGCAGACGGTGTTGTACTGCTGATAGTAAACGCTGCTGTCCTCGGCATTCGGCGGCGGGTCGCAGGAAACATTCGGCTTCTCCTTCTCGACCAACGTTTCCTGCAACTTGAGCTCCTCCAGCTCACCCTTGTGCTTCTCGAGGCGTTCCTTGAACACGGACATTACACGCTTCAGCTCCAGTGGCTGCTCGCGCGGCACGAATTTTATGGAACTGCCCTCGCGCATTGGCGGCCAGCTCTTAAGCTTCTTGAACCATCGTCCCTGGATGTTGTAGCGTGACTCGCAGACGTACACATCCTTCTCGGGCAGCTTCTCGGGGCGCATCTTGATGTAGTCCTTAATGTTCATCACGTAGCACATACCCAACACCTTGTCCATTGAGATGGTCTGCGAGATGCTGCTTTTGAACACCTCCTTCTCGAGGAACTTGCGTGTGGTCACGTGGTAGGTCTCGTGTGGCCGCACAAAGATCGAGGCTTGCATTAGCTTCTCGTTGGTGGGTGATGTCCACAGCCGCTCGATGCTGGCTATTGAGGGGATCTTGTTCTCTGGCATTTGCACGTAAACGTAGTCGCCGGGGGAGTACACCTGCTGGTTGATTGTCATGCTTTCGCCCTTGGCGCCGTTAAACTCGTCCTTCTCCTTATCTTGCTCCTGATCCTGTTCCTCTTGCTGAGCCTTTTGCTGGCGGCTAACCTCCACATCGGCCAGGAGACGTTCAAGCGTGAAACTTAAAGCGGGAGAGCTAAGGGTGTCCTTGCAAATCTCGTCCCTCTTGCGGATAAAGTATGTTTGCAGCTCAATGGAGTCCTGAAATATGTCCGAATCTGTGCGGGACAGTTTCCGTGCTCTCTCCAAGCAGGCAAAGATATCCTCTTGATAGATGTCCAGTCGCTTGTAAGCACCCTTGTCCAGCCTACGCTTGATCAGATCCAGCGATATGCCACGCACCTTCTGACCCTCGCCTAGCTCATCGTACTCGGGCAGCTCGGCCAGGGAATCGGAGTAGCAGCGTCCCTCCTCATCCTGGTGATTGTACAGAGTTGTAAACAGCGTTAGGAAAAGTTCCTGAACGGCCAGAGGAACATCTGGCAGCGAGTCCCGCTCTATACGCAGCTGCTGCTTCAACTGTAGTGTCAACTGTTGCAGCACCAGAGCGTCCTTGTAGATTTGCGAATCGGGCTCGTTGTATTTGCAGGCATTCTCCAGCATTAGCAGAAAGTCCGCCGCCAATTCGTCCAGGCTCTCGTAGGCCCCCTGCTTCAACTTCTGGGCAATGCGCTCCATGTCGATGGGCTCCTTGATGATGTCGTAGTAGTCCGGATACTCGCTCTTCGATGGCAGCTTAGTGAAGATGAGGGATAGCTGCCGCTTGCCCTTGGGCTCCTGATACTCACGCACTGTTTCATAGAACTGCCACAGGCGGTCAGAGATTACAGCGATCTTTGGCTTCCTTCCCACCTTGCTGTACTTTTGTAGGGGCTTCTTCACCTCCACTAGGCCTGGGAACTCCTTCAGCTTGTCGTTCAACGCCCGCTCCAGGGTGTTGGCATCCTCATAGATGTTCGATCCCTCTTCGTTGTACTGCCGGCAATTGGAGAACATGAGCCGGTAATCGGACACGACGTCCTCCACGGTGGCATAGCGGTCGGTGCGGATGTTGTGCTCGATTGTGTTCATGTCGATGGGATTCTGGATGATGTCGTAGTAGTCCGGGTACACCTTCCTAGGTGGCTTCTCCATAAACATCTCGATGGGCCGACGATTGCCTACCGAGTAGTCCACGAGGTATTTCTGTATGCTTAGGATCTTTTTCTTGATTGCCGCATTGATGGCAATCCGATTTGATTTGGGAGAATTCGAGTTGTTCGGTGTGTGAGAGGCATTCGAGTTGGAGTTCACGCGCGGTCTGCCCGGCTTGCGACGCTCAGGCTGCGAGGTGACCGCAAATACCTCAGAGTCCGCATCGTCTGCCTCATCCTCTTCCATGTCACTGGTCTCCTCCAGTGATTCCTCAACCAGTTTGGCATTCATCAGCCGTAGCATCTTGAGGGCATCCTTGTGGGTGCGGTGGCTGGCCGGGAACGCCTTCTTGGCGTTGTCCAGCATGAGATACAGATCGGCGGTGAGATCACTGATGTTCGCATAGTCGCCCTTCTTCAACTTGGTGTGGATCTGGCTCATCGATATGGGTCGCTTGATAAGCTCAAAGTACTCGGGATGGAAGCGACGCACTGGCAGCTTCCAAAGGGAGTTACCGAGCGGAGGGCCCGTTACTCCCGGGTGCTCCGACGTTCCCGGGGCGTTGTAAAGATGATCGAAGAGCGCCCACATGGGTCCCTCGCCCTTTTTGCTTGTCTCCTCGTCGTCCGTGCTGTCGACTTCTTCTTTTAGAGCTGGATAATGGGGAATAAAAAGATAAGTTATGAATAATAAAGCTGTAAAGGAAAAATTCAAGACAGGATCCTTACCAGCTATGGCCGCACTGGATAGGCTCTTGACCCGTTTGGCCAGCTTGCCCTTGCCCGTCTCCATCTCGATACGCCTCTGCGTAAAGATGCGTTTCAGGGCCTTGGCATCTTTGTAGATCTGCGAGCCGGGCTCATTGAACAGGCACGCATTCTTAGTCATCTGCAGCAGATCCCGCTCCATCTCCATCAGCGACGAGTAGGCGTTCATCTGAATCTTGGTCGCAATCAGGCGTAGGTCAATGGGATGCTCGATCACGTCATAGTAGTCGGGGTAAATCTTCTTCGAGGGCAGCAGCTGAAACATTCGGTGCATAGCCCGGTCGTTCACTGGATCGGTGGCGGTCATTATGCTGGCAAAGAGCTCCTCGTACTGGTTGTACTCGTCATCCCCCGTTGCCGCCGTGTCACCGCCAGGCTCCGTGCTGCTGGTCATTCGTCGCACCTGCCGCGACATACGCCTGGCGCGTGGCTCTTCCTCCGCCAGGCCATTGGCCTCGAGAATACGCTGCCGCTGCGTCTGGATGTGGTGCCACAGCGAGACGGCGTCCTGGTACTCGCAGCTGTCTGGCTTGTAAAAGGCCTTCGCGTTGCCAATTAGGAGCTCCAGGTCAGCCATCAGATCGTCCAAATCGTCGTAAGAGTCCGTCTTTAGCTTTTGCTGCACCTTGAGCAGGTCAATGGGATTCACCACTACGTCGTAGTAGGAGGGCTCTTGGCGGCGCTTAGGCGCCCGGATGAACGTGTCGCACAGCATGGAGCCATCCTCCTTCTTTATGTTCCGTATTGAGTCGTACAACTGCTGGCACAGCTCCGTGGGATCCAAGCGGCGCTTTTTTCGCGCCGATTGTGTCGTCGCCTGCTGCACCGGCGACTGTTCCGGCGTCGAGTCGTCCAGCTGCAGCGGATCCTCGTCCTGCCGGCTGGATATGCTGCTGGCCCGGCGCTTCCGGCTCAACATCGTGGAATTGCTTTGTTTTAACCAATTAAAAACGTAAAAACTTGACAATTAGACGCCACCGCACAAAAAATTAGAGATGCAAAAACAGCCATGAAAACATCGATGCATCGATTTCAAAATCATCGATATTTTATTGACAATCGATGGTTCTGTGCCGTCGCTATCGGGAGAAAAAGCAAAGGAAGGATACGTAAATAATAATTTTAAAATTATTATTTCAATTTTTTAAAACTATCTAGTTCTTATAAAATAATAAGACCCGGTGGTGTTGTTCCAAAAAAGAGTGAAAATTTTAATTATTTGCACCGTAACGCCCTCTTGATTTCAAAGTTGAAAGCTGCGTCACGATATGACAGACATAATGTAGAAACTACAAGTACAACTTTTTTACATTGTAAAAAGGGCACGAGTATTGCAATTCGATCGTTAATAATTAATATAATATATATTATATATATAAATATATATATTTTGTGTTTAAGAACTACTAAGTAATTCCTACATTCGTTACAGTCATCTTAAATAAATACTGTTTTACAGTTAAAGTTTACACTCACAGTTTGGCATTTTCCTTTATATTTAACAATAGTTTGGTAGCTATATTATATTGTATGCAGATCTTTATAAAATTAAATCCGAAATTCTAGAATAATATAAAATGGCTATATCTCATATTTGATACAAATAAATGTTAAAAACTGAAAAAGTTATAATTTTTAATTGTATTAATTTCTCGATCATTCCTATGTAAACTATATGAAAGTAGTCCGATATTCATAAAATTTAAAGTTATTTAAGTTATAGAATAATACAAAATGGCTATATATCAAATTTGATTTGATGAAAATCTGTCGAAAACTGGAAAAGTTATAGTTGTTTTTTTCTTAAAATTTTCCGATCGTTCCTTTAGCAGCTATATGATATAGTCATCAGATTCTCATAAAATTAAAACCGAAATTATAGAATAATATAATTTTACTACATACCAAATTTTATCAAAATATTTTAAAAAGTAAAAAAGTTATAATTTTTAATTTTATTAATTTCTCGATCATTCCTATGTAAACTATATGATATATGAGTAGTCCGATTTTCATAAAATTTAAAAGAAAGTTCTAGAATAATACAAAATAGATATATTTCATTTGATAAAAATCTATTGAAAACTGGAAAAGTTAAATTTATTTTCTTATATACATATATATAAAATATAGTCGTCCGATTTTCGTAATATAAAAAACGAAATTCTAAAATTATATAAAATGGTTATATCCCAAATTTAATAAAAATCTGTTGAAAACTCGAAACGTTAAAATATCATTGTCTACAAATTTGCCTTATTTGGCTAGTCTGCAAGGGTATAACCCTGATTTAAAGAAATGTAGATATGTTTTAATTGAATATTTTATAAATTGGAATTTCAAAAGGTGGGGTAAGCATTTTTATGTATACCTTGTATATATTATGTTAAGAAACAGATTAAAAATATAATTTAAATCTTTCCATTGTTTTTTTGGATTCATTAAGAAATTATATTAAATTAAATCACAGCAATGACATAGGAAACTCATAGGTACACCATCTCAGCGGAGGCTATCAAGCCAATAAAAACAGCGAAGTAAGCCTGAAATAAAAGTTTAAAGAAAACCCTCTTTAAAACAAAACTTACAATTCAAAAAGCAGAATTAATAAAGCAATGGACATGCCGATTAAATTAGTAAAATGTTTTGTTTATTATTATTATATTTATCACATACGTTTTAGACGCTTGTAAGTGTGTGATTGGGTGAATATTGGTTACAGAACTGAGTATGTGGTAAAATGAAATGAAGGCGCCTTCTCATTCAGTGCGCGCTACTAAAGGAACATTGTTAGTATCTTAAATAAAATAGCTCACAGATACATGGATGTATATATAAATAGCGAAAGACACATGTACGAAATGGAATATAACACTTGACTCTGTGACCAACAAGATGATTCGAAGTACACGATAATATCTCTTACATCTAGTCTGCGAACGCTTGCCCTGCTTTTGCTAAATGTTGCACTACTATGTTCTCAATTTACGTTCAAGAGATTGATCTGTGAATACATATCCTGGGTACAGCGATAAGCGGGTGTGTGTGTAGAATACAACAGTTTAGCACAACAGCAAGGAACGCACAATTTAAATATCAAATATCAGTATCAGTTCTGCACAACTACACGTGATCATATAACATATGTAAAGGTATATTATATAGTTCCAGCTGGCCGTCTTCTATTACTCGCCTACTCCTTAACAGTTCATTTCGTTTGCCATGCGACTAGCGGTGGTATTGCGACTGCGCTTACGACTAAGATTACTATAATTAGCGTAGAAACTAATTAGGCTCTTCAGCGGCGACTCGACAAGGCGTCTCATCAGATGACTGGCGTACGGAGACGCATTGTCGCGTCGCTTGCGCCAATATCAGTTGATGAAGCTCATGTAGTTAGTAAAGAGCACATAATTCTCCACTAACCGCGCTCGCAGCTCTCGGCGCACTGTAGCCGTGAATTTGTTGGCCAGGCACAGAGCCGTGGTGGTGCCAAAGACCAGGTTGTAGAGCAGCACAATCTGGAAGTTGCCCAGCCACTCGATGGCCCCGAAGTCGCCCAGCAGGTCAAAGTTGGTGATGCCTAAGGGAAAGAGAAAATCAAATCAATATTTGTCCTTCAATAACTAAGGTAATTACGACGGTTTACCTATAATCCTGCTGAGAAGGGGCAGCGCCGAGGACAGAACCAGCATGAAGCCACAGTTAAGCATCAGTTGCGGCAGCGACGTCTGGCGCCGCTTGGGACGAACATTTCGCATAAAGGGCATGCTGTAGAAGCCCACCACGGAAGTGGCACCTAGGTAGAAGATGAGACACACCTCGAGACCGGCGCCAAAAGGTCCCAGTTTCGACAGCGATGAAATGCCCAGAGTGAATTGCTATAAAAAAAGAACACATTAAATTCTGTTAATATATTCTGTTTATTTCAGAACAAACGAAAGGAATATAACTTACCCTCGTGCTGAGAGGCAGCGCTTTAATGCCTATGAGTAACTCCAGCGTATTCTGAACCACAAGAAGAATAGTGACTCCCGTACAGAAAAGCAACAATAGCATTGCCAATGGGTAGACGAAGGTGCGCTGGAAGGTGCTCGATTTACGCAACTTGTCCAACTCCTTTCGCTCGGAGTCCAGTTCCCTCAGTCTTTCGTTAAGCAAATGCTCCTGCTCGGCTGCATCGCTGGCCATTGGCTTGCGTTGGTAGAGATGGGCCAGAGACTGCTGCAACAGCGGCTGATGGGCGAAGGATCGAGTCAGCCCAAGACCCAATCCGTTGCCCAAGCGACCGCCGTTGGCCGTGTCCGAGATGCTCACATTTTGCAGCTCAATATGAGCCAGCTTTCGCTTGACGCTCGCCTCCTCCATATAGAAGGCGCTGAACTCTTCGTTGACGTCGCGAAGGAGCATGGGTCGCACCAGGACATTGTTAACAACGCCAAACAGACGCACAAACCCATAGGGGGTGCAAACTGCAAGTAAACAAACCGGATTGTTATGGTTACTGAGCTAGGAAACGCTGGTTGTTTATAAAATTCTCTAAACCTTAAACAGGCTGTAAAATTAATGTAAATCTTATAGTGTTGCTTTTCCTTCTGTGTCATTACATAAGTTGGTTTCAAATCCAGCAATTCTAGAACTCTCTGTCTGCTCTGAACAGTTAAACTTACAAATACTTCTAAACAATATTTGGAAATCCCATAACCCTTAAAATGGCGACCGAGGAAGATAAAAGCATTGACAAACTTAAGGCAACTATGGTCAACTGCAATTTGGATGCCAAGGATGCAGATGATTTTGCTGAATTCGAGGCCACTCTTTCCAAGATCGATGATATATTGAAAAACGGTGCAAAGGACGATGATGAGCCAGACGCAGATGGAAAGGTAAAGGAGAAGATCAACTTTGATACTATAGATGTGGACAAGGTAAAAGTCAAGGTGCGCGAGAATCGCACGGTGATCAATCGGAAAAGTATGCAGGAGGACCAAGACAATCAGGCCAAGACAATGGACCAGCAGACCTTCATGGAGCAGGTGGAGAGGGATGCCAATGAGCGTGCCCAGACGCGGGCCAATAACGAATACGAAGCTGAGATACAAAGAAAGTAAGATAGGAATACGCTAATGCTTAACATATGTATATAAAAATCATTTTTAGCCAGGGAAACGAAGCCTTTCGCAACGAAAAGTACGAGAAGGCAATTCTACACTATGGCAAGGCCATTGTTAAGATCAAGGACAGTGCCATTACCTACAATAATCGCGCTTTGTGCTATATAAAGTGAGTTCTTAAACAAAATCACAATCAACAACGATTAACCAATTGTTACTTAGGCTTCGCAACTATAAACGTGCTTTGATGGACTGCCAGTATGTCATCGAGAAGTTGCAGGAGACTAATCTGCGCGCCTGGCTCTACCAGGCCACTGTCTACAAGCGCTTGAAGAACACCGAGAAGTTCGAGGAGAGCGTGGCCAAGGCCCGCGAACATAATCCCAAGCAACTGGCCTATATCGACAAGTACATCAAGCAGTTGGAATCCGAAGAGTAAATCTCTCCAATTAATTGAATCTATTATTAGTTAGTAATACTCACTCAGCATAAGCATCACGCCCAGAAACGAAACACACGAATAAAGGAACGGCAGGTGAACACTGCCCAAATCTGTGAAGCGTGAAGAAACGGAAATTAGCAATGCATTGTGCACTTGGTCGGCGTGTGGAACCGATCCCATAACTGGGGATGGGGTAGTCTGGGATGGGCATGTCACGGGCACGGAAAAGCGCATCTCAATTGACATTGAGAATTATCTCTTCCGTTACCGGGGCAATAGCCATATACTCACTTAGAAACCAAAAGAATTGAAACTTTTCAATGCCAAATACAGCGCTTAAGACCGCAGTTAGTACTAGGACAATGACGGCCATCAGCATGAATACTGTAAAGGTCTCGTATACGCGCGGCAGGATGCCCTTCCTGTGGCCCACGAATCCCGTGGATTCCGAGAATAGATACACGAACGGTAGGAAGATGAACAATGACAGATTGGAGAACAGAAAGACATGGTTCCAAAGGCCTGCAAAAAGACAAATCAATATATAAGTTAAGGTATTAAAGCCTCTCAGTTTAGCACTCACCCTGTATGAGGGAGCTGTTGAGCCACTTCACATAGTAGCTGTTGGGATAGAGTAGCAGCACCTCGTTGCTGGCTATCGACACGGGCAGTAGCATGGCGGCACCTTCAGCCACAGCCAGGGTAAAGGTGCAGAGCCAAAAGCTGGGTGGGGGAAATATACGGAGGAAAAACAATTCATTAGTGACATGAGCGAATGCGAATGCGAAACCGAATGCAACTCAAATGAGTTGGCAATTAGTGGAGCAGACATTCAGGTTATTGACTGCTTTTGACCACTGGATAGATGCCTTACCTTATGCGATAGACCAGCACCTCGTCCTCGTCGTTCGAATACAGATCATCACGATCGCGTCGCCGAAAACGTGAGACAACGACATACGAGCTAAAGTACAGCAAGATGACTAGTAGCAGGAATATCTAAAAAATATAAGATAGAACCACTAAAGTAAGTAAAAAAATAATCTTTAATTTAAGAGTGGTTTTATATCGAAGTTATCTTTAAGCGAGAGATGAACACCTGTACTTTAAACTTTAAGCGTCATATCCAAGTCTATTAACACCTGCCTGTCTGGTCGCTATATTATCTATAGGTACCTTGAGCTAATGACGTTGAAGCATAAGTAAATATAGAAGTCGACGTATTTCTTTTTTCTTCATTTAAATGCTCATTGTTTTTTATTCCCAAGATGTTTGTCTTTGCACCTGCAAGACATTTTATTTTATTTTTGGTTTCATAACACATTTCCTCACACATTTACTTATTTAAAAACAAAATTTCTAAAGTAAACACAGACACCCACGCATTTCTTTTGTTTCGAATACATATTTGATGTTGTCATTTGGCTTTCCGTCCCAAAAACATTTGCTAGCGGGTAAATATACGTCTGGGGGGAAATCTATATTCATGTACACAAGTGAATAGATTAATTGTTGATTCGGAATAGATCTTTATAAATTTGTGTGAATCAGTAAGACGATGTCAAAGTCTGAGGTTGAAGGATTTCAAGTGTTTCCAAGGTCTTATCAATGAGTTGAAATTTTGGTACTTGAACTCTTTGCTAAAATAAGTATTCAATTTCCGGTTGAATGACGTTTAGAAATGGTTTTTAATTGGTTCTTAGACTCGCAAATTGTATATGGATTACAAGCTCCATATCAACCATAATCAAACCAGCAATTGATGATTAATTATGACCGCCAATTAAATCCATATAGTTACGTTTTCGGCTACGTGCAAAGGTCACAAAAGAAAGCTTATCAGTGGCGAACAACAGAAGTGGCTGCATTTGATAACAACTAGACCGATTACGGTCGTATAAAGCCCCTTGAATGTCAGCACTTCAAACATTATGTGATTATCCCAGACTTTCCATTTTTGGTTAAATAATGTCTGAAATTCGAATCTAAAGCTGGCATCAGAGATTTTCCAAACCACAGACTAGACGGGCATGATTTGTTTATGTTTTTATGACCACGAAATAGATGCCAATCACTTTGGCTTTGGCACACGTCATATTTGCGCTGCTGTTGGCTTTGGGGAGAAGCGAAAACAAAACAAAATTTAATAGATAGTCGCCACACAAATGCCTAGGCACGTAAATAAATCATTAACAAAGATACTTTTCATGTTCTCCTCCTCTCTGGCTAGAAAAATTCGCCGAGTGAGAGCAAAAAAACAATTAATTTATACTCGCATTGTTTAGTGAGTTCTTTGTTTGATATTCGAGACATTCGCACTGGTATCGGTTGGATACTTTTGAATGTATCTGTGCCAATGCGTTGTAGAATAGCTGATTCCAATTAACTTTTGATGGCCCAAAGAGAGCCACGTTCTGTCTGATCAATTAAGTCAAATTATCTTCAATTATTCGCGGCATTTCTTTTATTTTATGCACTAAAATCTATCATCAAACCTTATATAGAGTGTGGAGTGGCCTTCTAAGAGCTCCAGATATATCGTTTTTCGTAAGGTCAAATATTTAAACAGTTTTCTTTACCCGCCAGAAATGTATTTCAACCAAAAATGTGGGCAAATATTAAAAAATTAAATAAAGAGACGCAAATCGCTTGCTATCAACAGTTTGCGCTGTTTATTTATAGAACCCGAGTGTAGATCATGGAAAAATGTCGATACTATGCGTGCCGAAACTATAAGGCGATATTAATTAAGTTTTTATACCTATGGGGTTATACATTAATCTGGATAAATAAAGTTGATCAATTTTCATTGATATAAAATCAATTTTGCATACAGAAAATATAAAGAACTTGTTTTCTTTATCGGCTTAAGGAAGTATTTTTTATTTAGGAGCTTCTAAAATACTATCTCAATTAAATGAAGTATATTTATATATTTTTTAACATGACAATTTTTGTCAACACTTCAAAGTTAAAAAATCTCATAAGTAAGAAAAAAAAAGCATTAATTTTAATTCGGAAAGTAGTCCTATGTTAGTTTTTGTTAAGTTAATAAATCTACATACATCTAGTTTAAATTTTAAAAATATTATCATTTTTGTAAATTTTTGATAATTTTAACGATGTAACCCCTTATAAAATTTTGAAAAAATTTTACATTTTTTTGTCGCCCTAAGATGACTAGATCTATCCTGTTGATGCTGATCAAGAATATATATGATTTATAGGGTCGGAAATGATTCCTTCACATCGTTACAAGCCTCTGACTGAAAGTCTAATACCCCGCAAAAGGAGAAAGAGGAGAAAATGTAGAAAAAGATATAAACTATTTTTTGATTACTAAAAAATCTATGATTGGAGTAATATGAGAACTTCCTTAACTAAACTATCTTTCAGCTATGAAACGCACTGTTTTTTCTAGGCGTGACGTGTTGAACTTGGAACACGTAGGCGACAAATACCGAGTGATACGCGCATCGTTGCTATAAATGAAATTCCCGTACATGAGCAGAGGCATTCCCCCGAATGAAATCCAATTGAGCCTGATCTTCTTCAAGCTTAGTTTGCAGCTTATCGGCCAGAGCAACGTGCAAGTGTCACGGTGCAACAAACTGCGTTTATCACGCTCCAAGAGATTCGGATTTGGCCAAACGCAACGTTTTCCTAGACTCCAAATGGGTTGCAGTGCGCCACCGATCGTAGGCGAGCTGCGAGTCAATGACTTGACATGAACTCGAGGGGGAAAACGCAAAACACGCCCATTAAAATGTGGATACGCCGCCTTGGTTAAAAATAGCAGCGACGCCCAAACTGCAGCCAGAAGCAGGCGAAGACGGCGACATAATGGCCAAAAGGAGGCGACAGCGGAGGCGGAGATGTTTGGAGGTAGTATTGCCTATTGCTTGCCAGACGGGTTTTTCGTCCCGTCTCGCTGACAACTTAGCCGGTGAATGGGCTACAAAATATTTATACTTTTTCTATACCCAATAGTTGTAGCCAACAAGGGTATATTGTACATGCTGCAACCTAACTTATTGATGAAGCCATCGATTTGACCCATAAATACCAGGGGGAAAACTGTTAAAGTTGCTGTTGAGAGGTTTCAATAAGCTAGGTTCTCTGGCTTATTGGTACAGAATGAAGGTTCTTTCTTGTTCTAAGGAAAATTAAAATATAGGTCAGATGGTTCCGTTACTAAACATCATTGTATCCCAAAATATAGGCCCTGACTATAAACAATTTATATTTAACTTAAAATAGCCAGAACAATAAACTTTAAACTCGGATTTTATGTCCACATGTGTGTCGAGTTACAGACACGAGTGGTCTCCATTGTTTTAATTACTCTAAGTGAAATGTGTTTTTAAAAGAAAGCCTTGGGAAATAGGCACACTTTGTATCGTATAACATTGGCTTGAGCTTTATTCTTTTTGTAAAACGCATTCTCAGAAGCTGTTTATTTTATCTAGAAACATACAAAAAGTCATCAGAGACTTTTCTTATCAAGGTAAGTAACTGCAGTAGTTACAAAATGACTCAGAAAGAACATAATAATGTTACCCAACCAGTTTCCATTTCCCTCGTTCCCTTTGAAGCCGCAATCTCGCACCACAGGAATTAGTGCTTTTAATTCGCATTTTTGGCTTTAGATTCCTGCATTATTTATGAGAAATTCGCCATGTTTACATTTGATTTGAAGCACCACGTCACGTACATATGTATGCGCGGGGGCCTGACCCACATTCGTTGGGGAATTATTTAATTTTCGGCTATGGACGATGCGCCCAAAGCGCTGACAAAACCAGTTTCCATTTCCTGGAGCAGCCAGAACCAGCTCAACAATTCTAAAATCCCATGGACAGGGTTTATAAATAAACAGATATGTGTATTTTTAAAAGAAATACTCATAAGCAAAGCTGCATTCGTATTTGAACTTATTCATGTTTATTTAAACTGTTTCAAATGTATTTATCGCCTCGTCTGCCATTGTTTAAACAAAGCCCAACAGCTGGTCACGATGGTAGACACATTCAAAAACACACATCGTCCCAGACGGACGACGGCAAGAAAACCGTGACCACTAAAGCCCTGCACTTGAAATCTGGTGGGTCTGCAAGTGTTTGTGGGTATTTTTCGACATTTTCACAAAAGGAAATTAATGCCTTGCGCAATCCAATAAACTCGTGTATATATATATGGTATATATTGTTGTTTACATAAATCTCTGGTTTCTGTTATTACACGCCCAAAACAATTTTCTATAAATAGTAGCTCGAGTGAAACACTTTCACTTGTTGCTGTTGCCATCGCCACTCTTGCCTTTCTTTTAAACGTTTCAATTTCGATTTGCATTGCAAGTTCTGACAGTTCTCGTTTCGATTTCAGTAAACAATTATACTTACACAAGTTTATATCAATTAAATGGAGTTTTATGGTTTATCTTATCGATTTCTTTGAGTTATTGGAACTTTTCTTTTTCCTAGAATTGATGTACATGAAGGAATATTATTTCCCAAGCATTATAAAGGTTGTCATAGTTGACGTGGAACGTATTTGCTTTTATATTATACTGATTAAAGATAATAATACAAGAGGAACTCCAATTAATGATGTATTTATAAGCAGCAGTTGCTTTATTATGAAAATCTAGATAAATTCAAAAGTTATCAGTCGCAAATACGCTTCTACTCATTTAATAAATTAAATCAACGAATCGAATCTAAAATAATCAATTAAATATAGTATTATTGTTCCAATTTCGATATCTTATCTTTTAACTCTCGGCTAATAAAGAAAATGATTTAATATTTCTGATGAATTTGTTAAAATAAAATGACAAACCCTCATCTAAATTGCTTTTAAAAGTTTAAATCCTATGTCTGGCAGCACTAAATTTCTATTACCTCCCGTCCCTACCCAGTATCTGAAAGTCGAATCTTCGATTATCGGTAAACTTTCTGATTAACAACAGGTGCTTGTGAGTGTGTGTGTGCGTGTATCGCCGTTTTTGTGTGTGCCTGATAATTTTTGCAGCCCAAATAGAAAGTGCAAGAGAGTGGCCGTCGGCCATCGGCACCTCCCACCGTTAACTTCCTCCCCGATAGCCGGTGGGCCATAAAACACCAAGAACAGAAAAACGCTGACCAGTGTAGTCCACGCCTGATAACCGAGACCATAAACAAATAAATTTCTATGTAAACTGAACGGCCAACTGATTTCTGTTTATCAAAAGGCAAGTGTGTAATTCAAGGCGTCGCACACAAACACACACACAGACACCCCCCGCCTGGTTCTCATGTACATTTAGATGGGAGCGAGAGGGATGCACAGAGCAGCTGCTCCCGATTTTGTTGTTTTGGTTTTCGGGTGGAAGGGGGATGAACGCATATACTACTTACAATGTGCTCGCGTACTGTATTGTGGAACAATTGCAGCTTTAGATCTGTCACCTCCTCCTCCTCCTCGTCCATGCTCACAAAGAACGAGGACAGTTTTTCGCTGGTTTTCGCCAGTTTTCCTTCTTTTTTTTCAGTTACTGCACGCACACTAAAAAAACTGACATTAACTGGACAGTCAGTCAGGATGTTCGGGAATTCCAATGGGCAGCACAGTGGAAGTCGTGGTTCTGAATTAAAATCTCGCTAGCCCACTCGGAGGCACCACTCGGCCGGATCGCACGCGGTTTAAAAGAATTTAGACACTTGTAAACTGGATCATTTTGTCCAGGTTTTCACTAATCTTCGCTTTTTTTGTTTTGCCCGTGCGATTTTCGACCGAAACGTTAAAAAAAAATTTGTAAACTCAGCGTCAGTGGGACCGTGGCTAAGCGAGGCAAATTTACCAAGCCACAAGTGACGAAAAAATACCAAAACGCGATTTCGAAATCGTAAGCAACTCTTGATCATGTTAATTAAAAACCCATTTTGTTATAAAATGTTGAAATTTGTAGTTTTCAATCTTATTTGTTGTGTTCAATGAAAAACTTTGTTGTTTCACACTAAATTACCGATACTTGTCGATATTTGTCTGATTTGGTCACACTGCGGAAACAGAATGTCCAACTTGCGGCGCCAGGTATGTTTTTTTAACAAAAAAAACATAAATAAACACTTTAATGTATGACTTGCAGGTGCTCAATGCCTTCAAAAGGCTCCATCGGACCCGGCAGTACGTCTTCGAAGGCGATGTCCAGGCTCTGACGGCGGGACGTGCCAAGATCAACGAGTCGTTCTTGCAGAACAGGAACGAAACCAACGAGGATGAAATCCAAAAGGTTTGCACTGATTTTATAAATTATTAAGATACAGCCAACAAATCTGCTACCCGTAGATGATCAAACTGGCCCAGGACGTAGACCACGAGCTACGCACGAATGTGATTCAGGCCAAGAAAAAGGAGGAGGGTGTCTACGGTGAGTGTGTCCCATTATGTAAACAAGATTTCCTTTCGTTGAATCTAATTTTACAGAACTGCGCATCACACCGGAGACGACGCGGCTGGACAATGTGGTCTTCAATCCCGATGCAGTCATCGAGAAACCTAGGCGGAGGCGCGGCGAAAAGAACACGGAAGGCTGCTGTGGAGGAGCTGCAATGGCTGCTCTGGAGGCGGAGGTCGCGGCCCGGAAGAAGTAGTCTTGTATAAATTATTAGCTGTAGTCAAAATCCTTGGTTCCAATTAAGAACGTCGTTTATTGTTATTTCCTATGGTGTTTCTTTTTCGATTTGTGACTGCTCTTGGAACTGGCGGTCTTTTGCTTGGCCTTCTTGCCCTTTTTTCGTTTGCTGCGCTCGTCCGAGGAGGATGAGGAGGAACTACTGGAACTGTCAGAGGATGAGCTGTCAGATTCACTTTCGGATTCCGATGAACTGTCGCTGGACTCTGAACTGCTACTGGCTGCCCGTTTCGATTTCTTCTTGTCGTGTTTCTTCGTCTTCTTTTCTATAGATGCAGAAAGTTTTCGCTTTCTCTCGGGACTTTGCTTTCGACTTGAATTCCTTGGCTCATCTCGATCCCTGGATGTCGCCTTTCTGCTACCTTGTGGTCTGCAAAATAAGATGATGTTAAAAGCTAATGGGAATGAATGGTCTGTGTAGAACACACCTTCGCTCAGCGGATCTATCTCGATTTCTGACTGCTTCTCTACCTCTGTCACCTCCATTTTCGTTACGCCTTCTGTCCTGCGGAGATCTGTGTCGCTTACCATCGTTGCGATCCCTTGATTGTGTTCTCTTTCTGTCTGTACGGTCCCTGGAACGCCTTCTTTGCGTTAGATCTCTTGTCCTAAAAGGTGCCTGATCTCTTGACCGGGAACGTGAACGCTTTCTTTTCTCCATATCTCTGGACCGGGAACGTCTTCTATCATTACGACTTCTTGAGACTGATCTGTGTCGATCCCTCTGCTCGCGTTCATTGACATACTTTCGATCGGTGTATGGCCTGCCTGTTCTTTCGCTTCGATTTCGTGACGATGACCGCTGCCTTTCCTTTAGCTCTCTGGACCCGGAACGTCTGCGCACATTCTTTCGGTCATCTCGTTCCTTTTGCTCATTGTGGCGCTGTTCCCTTGCCTTTCGCCGTTCGGCAGAGCTCATTCTGCTTCTGGGATCTTCGGATCTATTGCCATCTCTTTGGTTATCGGCCCTTCCACGTCCTTGAGTGGGCTTTCTGTGGTCTTTGTTGTCTCGCAAGTTGTCAAAGTCTAGTCTGCCATCTTCCCCAACCACGCCGCGTCCCTTTCCTCTCCAGGTAACCTTGGATACGGATTGCGAAAAGTCGACGTGAATCCGACGATCGTCGATCAAGACATTGTCCATCTTGAAATATGCAGCCTCGCAGGACTTTTGGTCTTCGAACTCCACGAAGGCATACTGCAGGGAGTCTCCAGTCTTTCGGTCGCGTATCACCTCGCATCCCTTGACCACGCCGAACCGACTAAAGATTATCTCCAGATCGTCGTCGGTTGTCACTGGATTTAGTTTGCACACAAAGAGAACGTTTTCCGGCGGGGCCATGTCTGCATCCGGTAGATCACCGACAATCTCGAGAATAGTGGCACGCGCCTTGGCCTCCCGATCGGCCAGTATCTCCTGCATCTCCTCCATGGTCTTGCCGTCCGTATCGTCGATGTCTTCGTCAGCAGCGATCCTGCCGTTCTTCAGGCGTTCGGCACTTGGAGAAGGCGAGCGACTGGGTGCTTGAAGTCCGCGCGGATTCGGAAATGGGTCCTCTAGCACTACTGTGTGAGTAATGCGGATATCCTGGTAGGGACGAAATCCATCATCCACTATGGCATCGTTCAGCTTACGCAGCACGTCGTGTCCCTCCACCACCTCACCGATGACGCAGTGCGTGCCATCCAGCGAGGTCAAGCTCTCGCCCAGCGTGAAAAAGAACTGCGAGCCCACCAGATTCTTGCCGGCGCTCACCAGCGACAGCATTCCGGCACTAGAGTGGTGGATGCGGGGCAGGTACTCGGCCTCGAAGAAGCGCTTCTGCAGGCCTTCGACTACACCCCAGACGGAGGAGCCGCCATCCCCGGCACCGCTGGGATCCCCGGTCTGCGCTATAAACCCCTGCTGCACCGTGTGAAACAGATTGAAGTTGTAGTACTTGAGCTGGCATAGCTTCAGGAAATTCAGGCAGGCTATGGGGCGTTCGTTAGTAAACAGGTCGACGGTCAGGTCGCCTAGGGTGGTCTCTATCACCACAGACATGGCGAATATTCAATATTGTTATATATTAATTGAAGATAAACATGAAATTCCGCGAAAACTTGTGGCTTTAGGGATGGAAAAAAACTGTTTTTAGAGAAGGGAACTATCGGAATTAGAGGTGGACAAACAGAGTCCGATATTTTAAAAACATATTACTGGTTTAAATTAAAATAAAACCAAATGAAAAGCATGTTTTTTAAATCCTTGCAGATTTCAAATGGATAATCACTTTTTAAATCGAAAAGGAAAAATTAAATACCTTTTGGAGAGCTTGCCTGTGTTGATTATACTAAGGATAGCAATCAGATAAATATAAATTAAATTAAAAATATATACTTTTATTAAAGTTCTTAGGTATCAATGATTTTCAGAAACGGCAGTTGTTATATCCATGTTTTATTCAGTTTTATTAAGATCTTCATTGAATTTAAATATATAATTTTTTTTTTAATTTCTACGATATAGCACCAAGAAAACATAATATATATATAATAAATCAATCAGGAGATTTCCTATAATACCAATATACTGAATTACTAATAATTTGATTAAATTACTGAAAATATCGGCAATGTATCCGCGATTTATTCAGCCACATGGGGTACGATGTAAATAGTCACCAGCTGCATTTTTTTCAAAAACCAAGTTGCAAAATATTAATATATATTTTTTATTTTTTAATAGTCTTTAATTATTTTAAGCTATCGCATTAACAGTCCTGAACGTTCACAGAAACGGCAGTTATTATATAAATACTTTATTTAGTTTTATTGGGATCTTCATGGAATTGAAATATATATGATTTTATTTTAATTTTTGAGCATATAGCACCAAGAAAACTTTAAAAATATAAAATAAATCAATTAGTGGATTTTCTTTAGACTAATTTACTAATAATAACACTGAATTACGGAAAATATCGGCAATGTATCCACGATATATTCAGCCATATGGGGTACAATGTAAATAGTCACCAGCTGCATTTTTTTCAAATACCAAGTTGGAAAATATTAATATATATTTTTTAATAGTCTTTATTAATTTTAAGCTATGGCATTAGCAGTCCTGAATGTTTTCGGAAACGGCAGTTATTATATACATACTTTATTTTGTTTTATCTTCATGGAATTGAAATGTATATGATTTTTTTTTTTTAATTTTTGAGCATATAGCACCAAGAAAACATTAAAAATATATAGTAAATCAATTAGTGGATTTCCCTTAGACTAATTTACTAATAATAACACTAAATTACGGAAAATATTGGCAATGTATCCACGATATATTCAGCCATATGGTGTACAATGTAAATAGTCACCAGCTGCATATTTTCAAAAACCAAGTTGCAAAACTTGAATATACAATTTTTATTTTTTAATAAAATCTTTAATTATTTTAAGCTATTGCATAGTAGTTCTAAACATTCATTTTTGAAAAAATTGCGGCCACACCCCGTGGTCTCTGAAAGACTAAAAATATTTTAGCAATTTGTATGGGAACTGCTTATTCGGTCATATAGGGAACTCACTGCATATTTCTATTTAATATGCTAATATTTTTAAAGTATTTTAAATATTATTTTAATTTGAAAACGTTTCTGCGGTCAGTTTTATTATGTTCACAAAACTGAAAATTAAATTACCAAATTTTGACCTCTAATAAAAAATACTATATATGGCAATAGAATATATAGTAATAAAATTATAATTCACTCTAATTTAAAAAATTAAAAAAAATCGTCGTTTTCCACTATCGATGTAAGATATGTTAAGAATTTTACATTCTAGATGTATCTGTAAACGTGTAACATGGTTTTCTTAGGAAAAATATCGATATATTGGTATATTGATATATTTTCGACAACATGAGAATTCTACATGAATCTGTTACCGCGTAAAATTGTTTTTTAAAGGTGTACAATTTTAAATAACAGCTCTAAAATTTAGAGTGACCAGATACCAAAAAAGTGTTCATTTGAGCACCCGAGAGTGCAGAGTATGTTATGAACTTTACATTATAGATGGAATTTCTTCTTTCTACATGAGAATTCGACCCCAAAAGTGAAATTTTGACCCCGTTTATCTGTAAAAGCGTTAAATCGATTTCTAGACATGTCAGATGTAGAATGTTAATAACATAAAAATTGTGTATCGACAGACGATTTTTTTCACACGTTTTTTTCACAAGGAAAAAATTTTTTAGATTTGATTTCCACGATTTACGCGTCATCCCAGTTTTAACTATAGAAGAATTTGTGACCAAGTGACCGAGCACAAGTGAAAATGCCCGAGCAAGGCAAGAAAATCTCCGATTTGCGCGTGTTCGACCTCAAAGACCAACTGGAGCAGCGCCAGCTGGAGACTGTGGGCCCGAAGGCGGTGCTAATTGATCGTTTGGAAAAGGTGAGCACGCCCAACGGCGTGGGCCAGGTGGCTATCCGGGCGGAATTAGAAAGCGCAGCCAGTTGTGCAACTGCTACGTTCTTGGGTGTCGCCATGGTTACATATATAGTGTGTGTGTGAATTTCTTTCAGGCTCTTAAGGAAGAGGGGGTAGACCCGACCACCTACTTGGTAATTCCGGGTGCCAAGCCCAAGAAACCCATACCGATGCCCATCAAGGAGTCCCAAAGCGAGGTGGTCATTAAAGAGGAACCCATCGATGTAGATGAGGAGCCGCAGGGCCAGGAGTTTGAGAACGGCAACGATTTCTCGCATCACGAAGATGATGATGGGCATGAGATTGACCAAGTGGGGGATGTGGATGATGAGTGCGTTATCCTCGATGACGATGACGAGGAGGACGAGGAGTATGACAATGAGCAGCAGAATGGAGACGGTGATGGGGAGGCCGAAGGCGATAATCCGGATGATACCGAGAACAATGGCAATGAAGCCGAGGCCGGCAACGAAATCCAGGGCGAGGAGGAGAACACCGGCGACACCGGTAACATGGACAACGACGAGTCCATCAATCTGACAATTGGTGAGGATGAGCAGAAACTGCTGCATGATGAGGTAAATGTTAATATCCGCCCCTAGATTGCTCTATTCTAATTCAATTTGCCTTCCCTTTAGGCTCCCGATGACAAGTCTATTAAGTCTGGTGAGTTTTTTTGGGATACAGATCTGCTGACACAGATGCTTGAAATATTCTATAGGCGGGGAAAAGGCAACGAAATTTATGCACATAATGTGAATATAGTCCGCTTATGGCTGCAAACTAGACATGTTCGTTGCCCCGCGACGAATACATTACATATCTGCCCACGATAATCAATTTCAGTTGTTGCATTTGTTTCACATTTTCTGACTGGCATTATCTACTTTAATTTACAGTTAAGCCGGCTAACAAATCAGATAAATCTAACTCGAATGCCGAGAAGAAGGGTGACGAGGGCGCACGCTCTAAGAAGAAGGAAGAGAAATTATCTGATAAAAAAGACACCAGGTTAGTTGACTCTCTGCTTCTCTTTAAAGTCACCACAAATTAACTATTTAATGTTTTCATTTTATTTTGAAACAGCGATCAAAAGTTGTCTGGAAAATCATTAAACCAGAAGGATGATAAAGGTAATTTAAGCTACTGTTTAAGCATGACTAAGTTCGGTGTGTATGTTTGGAAGGTATTGCGTTGGTATTGTTCGGGCCAAGCATGAAACCCCAGTTAAGGTCGATAAACTCAACAAAAGTTGAGCGAAAACTATTAAGGACCATTTGTGCCAATTATTGTGCAAGAGAGTGTGAATTTGGTTAGGACATTTGGACTTGGAAAGAGACAGCAAGGGACGTGAAAAACAGCAGGAATGCAGAGCAGCGGCGTTGGACCTACGACTTCGGCAATTGCAGCTAATCTAACAGTATTTTGTTCCAGTTTGGTTCAACGGAAACTTCTAGTTCTTCAAACTTGCTCCGATCCCGATATTCCCCTGTGAGAAAATGTGCAGTATCATGCCATGTCTAAGTTCTCTAAAAAGAAGAGAAATACTAAAAAAGTTCAATAGATGGAAATAGAGTTGATACTAAAACTGGAAGGAATTATTCCTCTGCTGATGTTGGGAGTTGCAGTAACCTAATCCTCTGGACAAAGACCTTTTGCTTCGGGATTATTTCACTCTCCACACGGTAGCAGATCGGCTAAGAGGGAGCGAGTGTTCGGCGAAAGGATGACGTGCGATGGCAGGCTGTGGAGCACACATCTCTCCTCCTTATCCTGGACCCATTTCCCCCTTAAAGAGGACTGGCGGCAGCAGCAATTGACCACCAACCTGATCAAATTCACACTCTCTTCGCTCCGTTAGGTGACGTTTGCGCTCTAAACTCCAACATCAGCAGCAGCTACAAAATGTGTGCGTTCACAACATGCTTCCCTTAAAGACCGTATCATAAACCAAAACAGTTAACCAGTTACAGCCACTCACAGCTCTGACCATAACTCTCTTCCAATATTATTATTTACATGGAACTTGCAGAAAAATCATCGACAGCAGCAGCTGGTGCCGCATCCTCCGCAGCTACGAGTACCGCTGGCAGCAAGTCAGGTTCAGGATCGGGCCCAGGATCGGGCACTGGCAATGGTGCCAATGGCGCCAACTCCTCAAACAACAAGCAGGCAACGCTGTCGCGCAATCTCTGGGTCTCCGGCCTATCCACTCTGACCCGTGCCAGTGACCTCAAGGCGATCTTTTCCAAGTTCGGCAAGGTGATCGGCGCCAAGGTGGTCACCAATACGCGTACGCCCGGCACTCGGTGCTACGGCTACGTGACTATGTCTTCGTCCGGGGATGCTTCGCGGTGCATTGAAAATCTCCACCGCACCGAGCTGCATGGACGCATCATTTCGGTGGAACGCACCAAGAACGAGATCGGCGGCAGCACCAACTCAAAGGAGGGTAAGGCCAAGAACGACGCTGCAAACAACAACAACAAGAAGAAGGAGGACGACGGCGGCAAGAAGTCCGGAAATGGCAAGGGCTCCAGCAACAGCGGTGGCGACGACAAGAAGAGCGGCGAAGGAAACGGTGACACTAAATCCAACAGCAGCGAGTCCAAGCGCGACGGCAAGGATGGCGGCAACAGGGAGCGCAATCAGCGTCGCAATGATGACAGAGGCAAGTCGGCCGCCAGTCAGGATAGGCGCCACGATCGAGAGCGTTCCGGTACTGGAGGCCACAAGGGACAAGGCAACCAGGATCATCGTTCGGGCCGCAATCCTCGTGATGTCGATCGCGAGATCTCGCAGCGTCAACGGGAACGTGATCGCCGCCAGCGTGAAATGCTGTCCTACCAGAAGATACGTGAGGAGCGCGAGCGGCAGCGCATCCGTGAGCGGGAGCGCGAGCTGCGCGAGGAGGAGCGCCGTCGCCGAGAGGCCCGCGAGCGGCAACGTATCGAGGAGGAGCGCCTGGCCGAGGAGCGGCGCAAGCTGGCTGTCGAGCGGGAGCGCCTTGAGCGCGAGAAGGCTGAACTGCTGCGCATGGAGCGGGAGCGCCAGAAGCTGGAGCGCGAGAAAATCGAGCTGGAACGCCTAGAGCTGAAGCGACAACAGATGAAGTATGCTAACAAAAACAAAAACCAAAACAAATCGTACCGCGTTGCACTCGTGCCAGCGCAGAGACAACAACACAGATATTTCTATCTATATATTTATTTTGTACTCTCTTTCGGAAAGCATTTGTCCGTGTGATTAGTGCGTTAACATAAGTTGCAGCCAGTCTCCTCCACGTTGTTTCTTCGACTCTTAAACTGCTTCAAAACGGTTTATAGGCCAATGATGCATTCTAGTCAAAAACCCGAGTCTGATAGCTCCACTTATCCCCCTCCCCATCACCGACCAGCCAGTGCTGTTAGCCCTATTAACCGATGTCTTTTTGTCTTTTCCATCTCTCTTCCTCTCGCTCTTGTCGAATTACCCGCACAGGATTATGGAATCTCGCGATGATCCTGTCAAGCGCGTAGTAAGCAAACGCACCGACGACCGCTACGGAGATGTTTCCGATCGCAAGCGTACGGCTATCTTTGATGCCCCACCACCACCTCGATTCGATACGAATCTAGTCAGCTCTCGCAGGTAAACATAATGCCGCAAATACGAACTTTTTTTGTGGTTTAATGTCTTTTGGAAATGTTAGAAATTCGCTTACAAAAAATACAACATAAACATGCACGAGATCAATTCCAATTCCTCAACTTGAAACCTAATTATTTATCTTCTCCCCACAGCACCTATGACAAGAAACATGATGACTATGGCTCCTCGTCGAGCACTAAACGCGTTTTAGATGACTATTCAAGCTCTAATAAACGCATGGACTACAACAAGCGCAACGACTATGTCACCTCGTCCGGTTCCAAGCGTAACGCTGTCGACGACTACTCGTCATTGCCCAGCAAGCGCTCGAGTGGCAACGACTATAATGTCTCCAGCTCCAAGCATGACTACTCTTCGTCCAGCAAGCGCGACGATTACAAGCGTGACGTAGATGTGCGTCACTTGCCACTAGGCGGAACCGTTGGGGGCTCCAGCAGCTCGTATCTGCACAAAAATAGCACTGGCACTGGCTCCTACGTCAACAAGAACAACTCGAGCAGCGGTGGACGCTATAACGATTCGGATCGCAACAACACCTCGAACTACCGACGCGACGAATCGCAGAGCCTGTAAGTTGAAGGCAAAAGTCTCTTAGTTGGCATTATCTAACCCGAATCTTATTTGTTGAAATGTCATATCTATGTCATTAACTAAAATCTTTTGACTTAATTTATTAACAAATTAGAATAAAAAATGCATGTGCATTAATTTGATTTGTTAATTAACTTATTTTTGGTTTTCCACATTAAGTTTTTATACGTATTTACTTTCCTTTTAACTATACTCTTTGATCATTTCAGGGGCAACAAACGTTATGACAATTCCAACTCTGGAGGCTACGGCAGCAGCTCGAACAACGTTAACATCTGGGCCCCCTCATCTGGAGGCGGTAGCTCCCATTTAGGTAGCAGCGGTGGTAGCGGTAACCAGATGAAGTCCTACAGCAACAATGGTATGTCCTCGAATATGCATAGCAACAATTCTTGGCAGAAGTCTGCACCCGTAGAGGATAACACCTGGCGTCAGGGACCAGTTCAGGGTCGCTTCGATCGGGGCTACAACGATCGTTCGACCGGCTATCAGGGCAACAGCAGCGGCGGAGGTGGAGGTGCGGGCGGTGGCATGTACGGCGCCAGCCGTCCCGCTCAAGATCGCTACAGCGGACAGGTGTCGCGCTACTAAGCGGGCAACGTGCATTTTACAAGAGGCAACCAACCAGCAAATCAAGTATCCCAGCACCCACAGAATGACCCTTCCCACAGCGCCAATGGAGCGTTGCTTCTACTTTAGTTCGCTTTAGTTATAGTCTATAAGCTTCTACACTTACATTTGGATAAATAAATGTATTATCAATAAAAGCGCATGACAAACATGCAAATAATCACACCTATTTGGTGTTATTTATTGATTCTACATTTGTGGATAGTCACCCTCGTAGGAGGAAATGAGTGGCGTGGTTGTGTCCACTAAAACCAGGACGCTGTGAGCCAAGGGGTAGACATCGTGAACCTGAACGTAATAGCCACGATCGCACTGCTCCTTGGAGGAGAATAGCCTGTAAGAGATAACAATTTTATTTTCTAATTAATTTATATTAATACTCTTCTCACGCCAATATATCCACCGGTTCCAGTATCAACTCGGACTTGTAAACCGATGCCAAAAAGTTTGTGAACGCCGCCGTGTTATTGCCCAGTTCAAGCTCCGTGTTGGGCGTGCACATCTCCATACTCAAACCACTGCTGCTGGAACCAAGACCTGGCAGGCCGTTCCGAGTGCCCCAAACAGTGATGATGTTATCCTCGGATGCCACTATAGTACACTGGTCGCTGCAGTTGGCCGTCTGCGAATTGTTGACTATAATTTGCGACTGTGTAGCAAAGCGAAGGAGAACAAACCACAATATAGCGAGCCCTGATAGCATCTACCAGGGTGGGATGATCCACCGAATTGCAATGTCGTAAGCCACGCTGTCCCTCAGCATTTCGACCCACAGTGTAAACATAGCCTCCTTCTACGAGGAACACCGAGTGAGTGGACGAGAAGCAGGCCTGGAGCACCTTGTGTGGCAGTTGGACTTTTTTCTAAAGATGAGAGTTGGCCGTAAGGATTGTAAATGAGATGGAGCAGCTACCTACAAAAGCAGTGATCTTTCCCGATCTCTGGAAACCCAGCTTATTGTAATCATTGCTGCCGCAGACATGGAGCTCCCCGTTGGCAAACAGCACGGCAGAGGCATCAGGACCACAGTAAACCTTTGTGGGTTTAGTCTTCACATGTGACAACAGAATCTTCTGTGGAAATTTCCTGGAACAAGAATGGAGGATATGATCGAGGGATTTCTTTTCAAGGAAAGCTCTTACTGCTGATGCTGGTAGTTACCCAGCCCTAGAGCTCCGCAGGTACTGGTGCCCCACACATAGACCGCTCCCTCTCGGCTCAGCGCTAGGACATGATGCAGTCCGGCTGCCACTTGCTCCACCCGGACGTCCGCTAATCGGGCTACCAACTTGGGCGTATGGTAATTGCGCTGCTCGTCCTGGCCCAGAGCCAGATTGGCGTTGCTTCCACAGCTTAGGAGGCTTCCCGCCTTAGTTACCAGGATGGTGAAACCGTCGCCGGCACAGGCGCCCACCACATGATAGTTACGCACGCTCTCCATGCGGCTGGGATAGTGCTTCCAGGCCTCCAGTGCGGTGAGTCCTAGCTGGCCGTGGGTTCCCTCACCCCAGGCGTATGCCGATCCATCCTCGTTCACCACCACGAAATGGGAGTCTGACATGGCTACGCTGACGATGACGGCCTTGGGCGGCAGTTGGATCGGAGCCATGCTAAAGCAGGTGCCGAAGGCCTTCAGCTGGTATAGTACGGATCTAAGAGAGGAGAGCTGGGTGAGAGAATCGATCTTGGAATCAACTAATTACCTTTTCTCGAGGATTTCATGTGGGGCCGCCGTTTCTGCGCTCATTAACTGTTTGGTCTCCGTCTGAGCGGTGGGCAGCTCCAGTTCCATGGTCACGTTGCTGTGACCGGCGGCGGGGACAACAGCCGCCAAGTGTTGGCCACTAGGAGCACCCACGTCCTCCTCATAGGAGTATCTGCGAAAAAGGTTAAAACTGGTGGAGGAATAGAAGGCAGTAACTCACCCCTTGTTCTTTCCCAGGCTGCGGAATATTAACGGAATCCAATAGACCAGAACCTCTGAAGCAGTGGGTCGCCGGGCAGCCTCCACCTGCAGCAGATTGGACATGAGACTTTGCAATCCTGATGTATAACCCGAGGGAACTGGCGTGTAGTTTCCTGCCATGATCTTGGTGACCAGCTCGGAGAGATTGGAGGCGGCAAAGGTCTTCTTCAAGCAGCACATCTCGCCAAGGATGCAACCCAGAGCCCATATATCGCTCTTGTTGTCGTACTCCTTTCCCTCGCACTAGAGTATAAAAGGGTGAAGTTCATTAATGAAGGACTAAGAAAGATCTCTTACCATCTCGGGACTGAAATAATAGGGTGTGCCCAACACCGTCTGGGCATGAATCTTGGTATTCATTATCTTCGAAATGCCAAAATCACCTATCTTGACGATTCCTCGTCGGTTGAGGAAGACATTGGCTGTCTTGAGATCCCTGCAGGCATGAGGATTATCCATAACAATATCTTATAAATACTCTTTTACCCTTCTCACCGATGCAGGATATTCTCCGAGTGCATGTAGTTAATGGCACTGGATATTTGCTCGAATACCGCTATTATGTAGCGTTCCGGGAAGTGCAGCTTTCCCTGACGCTCGGCAATGATGTGGGCCAGCGTTCCTCCATCCGCGTACTCCATCTCTATGAGCAGCGTGTTGTCTTTGATAAAGCTACCCAGGTAGCTGACTATGTTAGGATGATGGAGCTTCGAAAATACATCCACCTCGTTCATGGCTAGATCCCGACCCGGAGGGGTCAATTCACTCAAATTGATCTGCTTGAAGACGATCTGATGTCCATCGGACTTACGTCGGTACAGGATAGCGATGCCGAAGGAGCCCTGTCCCACAACCCGCACCTTCTCATAGTTGGCCAGTTCTGGACCTGCTATTACCAATGATGCTGCCGCCGCTTCCCGGGGAACGCTGAGCTGCAGGAGTTGGTCCTGTCTGGCTGCTGGCCCTTGAGCTTTGCTACTCGACATGGCCTCCGCTAGAGACGTATTGGCCGCTCCGGTAGTACCGTCGGTAATGGTAAAGACTGTAGGAAGGACCCGACAGCAGTGGGTTTTCTTCCTCGCCGGCACCTGTCCCAGTGGCAACTGCAGTGAGCTGGTGGTCAGAGTGGTGGCGTCCGTAATCCGACCGTTGAAAATGGGCAGGGAGCTCGCCTTGGCGCGGAACTTCTTCATATCCTTCAAGAGCGACAACCGAATCCTGTCTGTTGGATAATATTTTCCATTGGTATGTGTCCATCGAGCCGGAGTTGTGGTCATAGCCCGGTTGCCAGGCGACCAGCCGGGGAATGGGCTTGTGGACATGTCCAAGCAAATGTTATCAGTCGGTCTGCGCTAATTGGACAGCCCGGGTCGGGGCGATTATCATAAGCAATTGGATAGGAAATGGCAACAGAGCCACGATTCGGAATAATCGATGTTAATTTCGGGTATTCAAACGGGAAGTATGGAGTATGGGGATTCGTAAATAAGTCATTTGGCAAACCTTTAAGGGATATACTAAGTTAACCTTAATAAAAGGCACGATTTAGTTTCTTATGAGTATAAATGTATTTAGCATTATAATTATAATTATTGGAATCGAGACAATATGCATGTATAATCGACCGTTATGTATTCGCAGGAATATGCTAAAATATTTATGCTATCTTCTCTTGGACTATGTAACCTTAAAATGCACAATCTGAACGCATCACGTAGAATGCAATACGCCGCAGTGCCCTCCTCCTCCCACCCTGGGTGGTGGTGGCCTATGCTCGAACTTGGCTACAATGCTACACAACGCTCAATAGCTTTGGACAACTTGTTCTCAGGTTTTGCGGTATGCGGCTTTGCGGTTTTGCGATCGCAACTTAATCCATCGATGAGTATTTAGCAGGTGCAGCGATTCTCGCCGGAGAGACTGCCGAGACTAAAGGTGCCAAGGCCATTGGAGCCGGGTGATTTCTTGTCTTTGCTCTCGTCGTTGTCAAAGTTGTCGCCCTGGTGGAAAATTAATTATAAGATATATTCTATATCTCTCATATTAAGTATGTATCTTACCCGACGCTCTCTTTGTTCGCGAATTTTGCGAGCCAGCGAAAGAAACGCATCCTCGATATTTATATTCGACTTGCACGACACCTCAAAGAAGGGCATGTCAAAGTTCTCGGCAATCTGGAAATTATTCAAACGGTCAATATGGCAGGCATTTCAAATCCAATCCACCTGGAACCCACCTTCTCCCCTCTTTCCTTGTCCACCATACGCTGGGTGGCCGAGCATTCGCATTTGTTGCCCGCCAACACCTTGACCACATCGGGCGAGGCGTTCTCCTGGATGTTGCGCAACCAGTAGGACAAGTTGTTGTAGCTCTCCAGATTGGTCACATCGTACATGAGCAGGATACCCATGGCACCGCGATAGTATGCCGTGGTCAGTGTTCGGAATCGCTCCTGCCCGGCCGTGTCCCAGATTTGAAGCTTTATGGGTACGCCATCGAGGTTAATCAGCTTTTGCTTGAAGTCTATACCTGGGGGGAAAGATGAGATGGGATGAAAGGATGTTAGCGTGTACATAAATATGTATATATGCTTACAATTGCGGTTAAACAAATATAAAAATTATAACTATATATCAAATAAATTATTTAAGATATAAATAGATTTTAATGCCAAATTTTAGTACTAAAATCGGAAAGAATAATTAACCAAATAGGGTTTGTGACTTTAATAGTGATTTTCAAAGGACTCCATAATATTCTTCTATATCCTACTAATTGAATTTTTATCTAAATTCCTTTGACATAATATTAATATTCATCAGTTCTACTTTTTCGGATGCTGTTGTCTCCAGATTGAGGCTGGGGGTACTTACCTATGGTGGAGATGTATGTGTCGTAGTACTTCTCATCGCAATATCTGTGCACGATACAGGTCTTGCCCACATTGGAGTCGCCCAGCACCAGGACTTTATAGGTGGCCACAAAGTCCAGTGCCATATTGCTGGAGCCCGTGGATCTTGATAGTTGATATAAATATTAACAGCAGAGAGGAGCGGAGACAGCAGAGATGGCGACGGAGGTTTTGTTGTTTTGTTGGTGGTGATGGGTACAAGTGGTGGTGGTGGTAGTTTCGCTTTGGCTCCGAGGGGTTGCAGCGGGCTGTGTGTGTAGCTTGTTTATGTATTCGCTGGCTTGTGCTCGGCCTGGTGGTTTGTTGTTGCTCGCAGCTGTTCCTCCTAGAGTTGCAACGGCGTCATACAGATTTCAAGTGTAAATTTTCACAATTTCCCCCGAGGGAAGGGGGCGCCGCGCGCTCTCGACAATAACAACAGTCGTCCGGAGGCGAAACGCTGGGAAATTCACGTTAATTGACTACCAACTGAGTATCTTTGACTGGTCTCGTATGATTTAACCTTTATTTGTATCTTTAGTTTAATGTAATATAAGTGGTGTTAGGTGTGTGTGCATAGTGTGCCACTTCAGAGAAGAAAGGGTCGAATTACGCCGTTCGCGTGAATCAACCTCGACGCACTGACTGCTCTGCCCAATCCGTGGATGCGGACTGGAGTCGGAGTCGACTAATCAATAGACCTGCGCATGCGCAGCAGCAGCTTCGAGCGCCGATATATCGAAATCGGAATTCAAATCGAGGGCGTTCGCAGACGCTCCAAGTCGCTTATAATAGTAATAATAATATTAGACATAATTCTGGAGTTACATGTTCAAAAATAGAGTTGATTCTTGCTTAACTTAGTGCTGATAGGTTTGGGGAGGAAGAGAGGGGACCGATTGTCCGCCGCTTACATCACAAAGACCTTTTCGATCTTGGGGTTAGAGAACTTGGTATTGGTCACCGGACAGGTCACGGTTCCGTCGTCTTTGGTGATGTCCGGTAGGGCCATCTGCCCGAAGATCTGTCCGTTTGGCAGCATCATCGGCTGATTGTGTTCGTTGAGCGGCAGCCCCGTCACACGGCAGATGAGGCGGCTCTGGACACAGTGTGAATATGGCAACTTAAGGGCGATGCGGTTGAGATCCTCCTGGCAGACGGGGCAGTTGAGGTTGCGGCAGGTCTGAGCGTAGCAGTGGGGCGTCTTCAATGCCGACAGACCCGCCTGCACGGCCGCCGAAAACACGGACGTGCTGGACAGCTGGAAGAGGCGGTAGTTCTCGTGGCGGAAGTCCAGCACCAGCTGCTGCCAGCGCTGCGGGTCCATATACTTGCGATAGTGCTCCGCCTCGGCATCAGCCGGATAGGCCAGCAGGGCCATTACGTGGCAGATCTCGTTTAGCTGTGTCTTCTCGTAGGCGGGGAAGTAGCGGCGCGAGTGTTTCACCGCCTCAAAACGCTGGTTCTGACGCACCAGCTCGATGAATTCTTGGACCCGCAGGCTGAACTCAATTGTAGAGTTGATTTTGCGGAGCTTGGACTTGTTGTCAATGCACCAGAGAACGCACTTGGTTGTGCTGTGGCTGGCCAGATCGTCCTCCACCTCGCGGGACGTCTGGAATATGTCTAGGTTGGTTAGGTGGCGAACATCCGACCTGGCAGCCAACTCCTCGGCGGTCTCGTAGTAGCCCATACGCAGCAGATGCTCGATGACTAGTCGGTCCAGCCGAATACGCTTCCACTGATCAACCGATCCTTGCCACAAGTCGCCCGTCACACTGTTGGGGGGTGTGATGCCCTTGAGGTGCTCCAGCTTGCGCTTGCAGATCTGGGTAACGCTCAACTCGTCGTTGATGCTCTCCTCTGCCTTGCGCTTGAGCACTTGCAACTTCTGGGCCACATTGCCCATCAGCTTGGTCACGTCCGACAGGATGGGACCCTCGCACTCTAAGGCCTTCTCCACCTGACGCGATACGTTGGTCACCTGGTCCACCTCACGGTCAATGATTTTCTGCGCGGAGCGGAAGCGCTTGTTCAGAATCTCGTATGGCACCTTGAGCGTGGCGTGCTCCAACGCCTTAATCTCCGACATTTTCGAACAGATTCTTTTATTTTCGTTCTCCTGTGAGACGCAATTTGCTTTTGTCTTTTTTCCTTGCCTTCGTTTGTTTTTCTTTTGTGGCAGCAAGTTGCCAGATCGATGGTGGGCAGCTCATAGTGCTGCTTAGCTGTTAGCTGTTTTTTGAAAAAACTATTGTTATTATAACCCCATTTTTATTATTACTATTTATTATATGAACTTAATTAGATTGTTTTTTCATTTAAGAAACCTTAGTCTTTCAATTTCAGGAATGAAAATTTGCTAATTTTAAATTAAAATCCATGGAAATATTTCCCGCTAGAATTGGCTTATTTAGGATATATTGACAGCACTGCTAATGTTCACACATAGAAAATGGGGATGGGTTCTGTTAGCGTCCATCAGCTGATTGATGCTTTACTACGACAAAAACAAATGGCTACATTCAGATGCCATTATTTTCACACATTACGTATACGTATATAAAAAAGGATGAAAGTAACAAAACAACCATTTGCTGTGTATTTGTAAAGGAAACAAGTAAATTATATTTTTTGCAGTAATTATCAATTATCTAAGTATTTAAGCGTTGCAGCGTTGAATATAAACCAGACATTTATGACTGCAACATTGCTCGGCCATAGAGCACCTGCGTCTAAACGGTAGACATTTTTCGGATAAACTAAGCCGATCTATCTGATGAATACATATGAATTAAATTAAATAAATACATGTGAATTGAATTAAATATGAATTAATCAATTATGAATCAATAAATATAATAGTTACCTGAGAAAGATTTTTAGATAATGGCATTTCCAATGATAAGTTTTTACCACGAAATGGTCCGAACTCCGCCATTCCATAAGGTATACGGTAATATTTGTGTCGAGTAGTTGAAGCCACTCCACGAGCCAAAAATACAACAATCACTATCAGGCTTGTCACAGTAAGCTTCATGGTTAATTTCGAAGTGAGGCTCTATGATTTTCTTCCCTATTATATACCCCTCTTTGGTGTAATAAAATGGAAAGAAAACAGAATATTTTTTTTTTATCATTGCATTTACAGGTTGGTTTGTAAAACAAAAACATATGTGTCAGATTAAATATGAATAATTTCTATGTGGCAAAGAGACGGTGACTAAAGTCAACCACTGGCGGACTCTGCCAAACACTTTGGACAGAATCTGCGGCCACCAGATTCCTGTAATCAGTTACACCCCGAAACAAGCTGAGGAACATATTGGTGAAAAGGGTGATCTCATCCGGATTTAATGGATTAAGCTGTTGTTGCGTGGGTGGCTTCGATATCCCTGGCAGTTTACCATCCTTGGAAGGAGAATCAATTCCAGCGGGCAGAGCTTGTACTTGAGCCTATTAATAAGAGAGAAAAATAATTTAAATAAAATAAATAAACTGTCTCATAATTAAATGGGTATTTAAAGTTTAATTTCACTTACACCCACAACTAGTAAAACCAATATGAGGACCAACATAGCGATTTCTCTAACGCACAGTGAACTGAAGACCAAGTCAGGTCCCAGCTAGGCTTTTAAACCCCATCATTATTGACTCTCTGACCCAGTAGCATTAATTAATTGCAACACCTTTGGCTTGTTGGACATGGTCCCCTTACTTGTTCAAGTCGAGAATCGGGTCAAGACGCTCGAGATAATTGAAAATTGTCACTGTCAATATTTAATGCCAATGCCTTAGATATCGAAACTGAAAGTGGGAACATGTTAATATTTGAACAATCAGCTTTTAAAGGCTCTTGATTTTATGGGCCAAGGTCAGCATTTTTATAAGCTGTCGGTTCTTGGAAATTCTCTGGCCGTGGCACTCCCCAAATTTTATTCATTAGCTTTCTAAAGAAACATATATGTTTATGTTTGCTAGGCATTGTAAACTTTGAATTACCAATTTTTAAGAAATTTTTTATTGTATTCTATAGCAGTGACATTCAAAAAATTATGATAAATAGCTTTCTTATGAAACGGTATTTCGACAACTGGTCTAATGAGATATTGACCATTGATTCTAGTTTTTCTAAGAAATCAAATAATAATTGTCTTTTTGATATTAGTATTTTATTATTCAGATCTTTTACATTTTCAATTTCCTTGGATAAATTGATTAATTTAAAGCCATGATAGATTCGCTGATAAATTAATTAATATATTTTTAAAACAATATATTAAAATTGTGTTTGTTTTCAATTTAGAATCATTATATATATATTAATTTGAACAGAGTTGGTTGAAAGAATATAAATTAAAGTTATTTTCATAGTTTTATGATATACATTTTAAGCAACTGCAATTAAATTTAGATTAAATTTATTATATACCTATATCCATAAAATACTGTTCATCGTCGATAAATTATTAACGATTAACATCATAATGAATGGGATATCCAAAATCATTAATTTTCCGGGCACATTTATTAAGGTACGTCATACACTTCCTTGAGCAGCAGTCCCAATGGGTTTGACACTGCCAATTCAAAAGGATATAAGAAAATGTTTACGTTGAAATGTACCATCTTACGTATCCTCCATTAAAGGAACAGCCATTCGTGAAACCAAGAATAAACAGCAAAAGTACCAGTTTGGCGATTATATTCATTATCGACATATTTACAGTGCCTGATCAGAGTACTCACTGAGACGACTTCTGTGGTTCGCGTCTTATATATGGAAAAAAGGGAGAATTATTTGATTTTATATATAATTATTAAGTATCAATTATGTCTAGAAATGTTGTGTTTATTTATGCTTTTACATTTTTTGATACATAAAATTAAATTTTGATACATAAAATTTAATTAATTAAATTCTGTTTTATCTTACCATTAAAGAAATTATATATAAGATATGACAAATACAGTAAACAGCAAACTTATCAGGTCAAGCACATGTTGGGTTTTTTTTTACATTTTGTTCAGTTAATTCATATCACTTTGAGGTTGTCGCAAAAAGCCCGCATTTGCTTTATCAATTTTAATTTTACTCACTGTGTCAGTTGAAGGCTTTGTAAACAAATATATATTTCATATATAAACAGTATATATGTATATGTTATTCCAAATTAATGGTATTAAGTTTTATTCCTTATTCAAGATTTATAGAATGGTATGCTATTATAAACATTACTATTCTGACTGTAAAATAAAATGAATACAATAATTCTTTCAATAATCACAATATATTTTATTCTTTATATAAATATATTTTGAATAATACTTTGCATTTTGGTAATTAGATGGTTAGTCAGATTTCCTTATTGTCCCCTAAAAATTGCTCAAGTGACACACCTGTGCCTGTAGAAGTGACAGCGCAAATTACAACAGTCCGTGCTGCTGTTACACTGAAAAATAAAAGGGGGAAGAGTGAAAATGGGTCAAACTATGTACATTTAGAAAAATCCTTACCGGTCCTCCAACATTCTGGCACTGTGGCGTATCAGCTTTAGGCGGTGACTTGATAATATAGACCTCCTTCGATGGACTTGGCAGATCAGAGAGTCCAACGACTTGGACCTGATCAACTGGCGCCTTCAAATCAGTATCAAAGATTCCATTGAAGCCAGGCGTCTGGGAAATGGGAGTGCGGTCATCTATCTTCTTGGCACAGGTACTGAGGTAGGTCATGCACTTGTGCGAGCAGCACTCCGCGTGGGTCTGACACTGCCGATTTAAAGGGGGAGATTTAGTAATGGTACCCACGATCTACGATTAAGTATATATCTTACACGTTCTCCAATCTCTTGACACTGAGGAGATCCAACATCCTGACGAGCTGACACAACCCACAGGACGAACAGGAAGAGACCCAGTTGCATTATAGACATCTTGACGCTGGCAATGTAAACACCGAACTGAAGCATTCGGCTTGTGGATTGCGACTTATAGCGATCTCTGTTATGGCAACGACGTAAAGAGAGCGAAAACAAAATGACTAATTGCTCGACGGTATTATTGCGACTATCTGCTACCGCCTAATTAAACCTATTTATTCGTATTCACGTGTATTTCTCAAGAATCAATATGTCTAATATATGCGTAAGCACGAAGTCAAAAATAATATTTATCACTCACTGGAAGCGATGTTAGTAATGAAAATTAGATCAGTTTCCGGCTTCTATGTTTAGAATAACGACAACATTTCTTTCATCAATAGCTTTTACACCTTACCGAAAATACTTTCTGATAAAGACATTTAATTCTCTTTAATCACAAAATATTTTGCAGAGAATTTTAGACTAGTCAGATCAGGATTAACAAAGAGGACCAAGATCTTGTACATGATCTTTGATGGTAATTAAGGGGGACTGTCATTGGGAAAATCAGCTACAAGGATACACAGATCTAATTACCTTTAGGTATTCGTAAACACGCGTATTTGTTGTAGATCATAATTTATACAAGAGAGGTAACTATCTTCGGGAAGTTTATATACCCTTGCAGTTTTTAATTGAATTTTTCAATACTATTGGAAATTGATTATACCTAAGCATAAAATATTCACATTCTTTTGATCGATATTTTTCTTTGACAATTTTTTCGACACATCAAAGTTGATGCTGATCAAGACTATATGAGATTTCTAGGTTAGGAAAGGACTTCTCCAAAGCGTTACAAGCTTCTGACTGAAATTAAAATACCCTAAAAGGATATAAACAGATTCTGAAATATTTAATAACATTTATTTATTTCAACAAGCTGACGAAACACATACAGTTGATGAAATAACCCCATTATATATTCCTTAGATAAAAAACAGGTTCACAACGATCGGGAAAAGGGGATATATAGTTATCCCTTGTTTTAGGGGTTGTTATTACTCCTGCTCGAGGAGTACAAGTGCTGGGCATATCCCTAGAGATGGATGCACCTGCTACCACTCGAAAAGAGTACATTTTTTGGGCGGATGGATGGATAGTCAACCAGCATGGCAGGGCGAGTCGTTAGTGTGCCAAGGACCGCACCGTGACCTGCTCAACGCCACTGCCTCGAGTGTTGTCGTCGTCGTTGTCGTTGTCGAATGAGTACGAGTGAGTACTCACAGCCAGTGAGTACTCGTATTTGCAGAGCACTCTTATACTCGAACTCAATCCGCTCGACGTTCTCATCGATCAGCTCAGCCAGCTCCGCGCGGCTTATCTTATCGGGACAGGCGGGCTTTAGCTACAGATATAGCCGTGTGGCCACTCGTCGCCGACGCTCAGTCGAGTTGCGGTTGCCAGGGCGCGAGCAGATACTGCCTTCGAACCGAAACGATTCACAACATTCGCGTTTTCCGTATCACCATGATCACGCCGGCGCTTTCGTGTGCTTTTCTCTTGCTGGCGACCCTGCTGCTGGCCATTCCGGTGGTCCGGGGATCCCTGCCAGCCCGGGATCGACCATCTCTCCGCCTGCCCAACGAGACCTATCCGCTGTTGTACCGCCTGCACATCTCTAGCGACATCCACCAGGGCACCCTACTGTTCAGCGGAAACGCCACCATTGACGTAGCCATTCGGCAGTCGACAAACGAGATAGTGCTGCACGCCAAGAACCTGACCAACATTCAGATTACGGTACGCCAGCTGACCGGCAGCGATGTCGACGGGGGCTGGGAGGTTGTGGATGACCTGACCCACACGCTGAACCAGGACGCGGCCTTTCTCATTATCCATCCGCGGGAGAACTACCAGGCCTTCGAGGCAGGGCAGCGTTACCGCCTCGAGATCCTCTACACGGCTATTATGAAGTCAAAGCCCATGGGGCTCTACTATATGGATTACAGAGATGAGCAGAGTAATCGCACTGTGTAAGTAGTATTACGTCTATCGATCGAGCGGAGATTAGGTGAGAATCTAGAGAGCCTAGGGGATTTGAGACATATTTACGATTATTACAGAAGAGGGATTACGATGAATGGATATTATTCATGCTCAGTGTGAACCTGGAACTAATTAAACCAGTTTTTAAAAAATGAAAGAATTTAATTAGCATTTTGAACGATAATGCCGCATAATCAATTAAATAAGAGGCACCTTTCCTGATTGATGGGTTAATCCAAGACATGCACGCGCTATTCGAGGCAAATAGTATTCTCTTACATAACCGGGAGGGACTCGTTAAATCAGTTCACTTTGTATATACATACGCCTCCTCTCACTTTTATTTTGTTATTTCATTTTTTACTTTCTGCTATTATTTGTTTGGTTTTTGCTTTTTAATTACTTTGCTGCCGTAGACAGAGCCCTCGGACTTTATCGCTATCAGTGTATACTACCTCTACATAGTATATAGACCCATGCCATATGGCATAGGGACCGCGTCACCGGGGTGACAATGTAAACAATGCGACATAGTGAGAGTACTGAATGGGGGGGATTCTTTATAAACGAAACATGACTGTGTTGTGCCCACGCACAATCTGGGAGCTTCGGCTTATCATTTCCTCTGATAGCTGGAAAACCTCAGCGGGGTATTTAACTTAAGGCGTAACCAAAATC
The DNA here is from genome assembly GCF_035046125.1 of Drosophila serrata. Lineage (NCBI taxonomy): Eukaryota > Metazoa > Arthropoda > Insecta > Diptera > Drosophilidae > Drosophila > Drosophila serrata. The sequence goes on along the minus strand of NW_028257274.1, from coordinate 956,346 downwards.
CCGGTAATGTTTTCATTTCAATTGGGCAATCGTTTCGCATCACTCATTATTTTTGGGTAAATATATACACAGTATAATAAGCTCGGATTGTTTCGAGAGGGAGCTCGGGAGAAGCTGGTTCTCGTCGTGATTGATCATTCCGGCAGCCGCAGGCTTTAACTGGTTTTTCTTAATTTTTTTTCCTTACTTAGAGTTTAACGATCTTGGAATTGGGACTTTGGGATTTTTGGCTTGAAACAATGTTGTTTAATTATATATTATTCATAGTCAGATGTCGAGTACACTTGGCAACAAGTAATGATCTGTGAATATAAATAAATTTGATAAGTCTGGCTGATTAGGAATACTAGCAATTGTGGGTAGTATTATACTTCATTCATTAAATTATACAGAGCAAGTTTTTAAAAATTTACATATTTTTAGGTACTTAATTAATATTATAAATAAAAGATTATCAATGCCAATGCTTTCTCGAACAAAAATTGCGCGGCATATATTTGATTTTGTTTTCTTCTTAGTAAATATATTCCTTATTAAGCATTTTTACTAAGAAAAGCTTATCAGAAATGCAAATAAATAATTCAGGCTTAATTGACCTATTGGTACTTAAATAATTAAATAATAATACTGATGAAAATTAAAAGAATGCCCTGAAAAGTGTATACAAGTTTTCTTTAAACTGGGTATGATCTCTCTATTTTAAGAGAATTCCACCTTGGAGGCGTTAATCATTTATTCAAGCATTATTTAATGGTTTTAAAATATAATATTTATATAAATCCTGACAGATATGTAGCTGCCACTCAATCGGAGCCCACATATGCCCGTCTGATCTTTCCCTGCTACGATGAGCCTGGATTCAAGTCCAACTTTAGTATAAAGCTAACACATGGCAATAGTCACACGGCCATATCCAATATGCCAGTCAAGGAAGTCTTTTCTCATGGGTATGCTTAAAGCTTGGATTTTTTAATTAAATTTAATTTAAATTTTCTTCTGTTGTGCAACAGCGACTTGACAACGACATTGTTCCACCCAACGCCGCCCATGTCCACTTATTTGGTGGCCTTTGTCATCTCTAATTTTGAGAGGATTTCGGAGACCTTTAGAGGAGTCACTCAGAGCATTTACTCCTCGCCGAGCACCAAGGAGAAGGGCCAGAGTGCCCTGAAGAATGCAGTTCGAACTGTGGCTGCTTTTGAGGATTATTTTGGCATATCCTATCCGCTCTTGAAGCTGGATCATGTGGCGCTGAAGAAGAACTACGGAGCGGCTATGGAAAACTGGGGACTGATCACCTTCAAGGAGGTCAATCTGTTGCAGCAGGACTCTGAGGATGTGCACAAGCGGGTGATGGACAAGATCACCCAGAATCATGAGATTGCTCATCAATGGTTCGGTAACTTGGTATCGCCCGAGTGGTGGACATATGCCTGGATGAACGAGGGATTTGCCACGTACTTTAGCTACGTGATTACAGATTTGGTAAGTCAGTAAATATATATGATTTAACATTTTAATTGGTTAGATGACTAACTCTAAAATGTATTTATTATTGCATATTTTGTGGCTGATTAAATAAAACATAATAATCCACTTTCAGCTATATCCCGAGGACAAGGTGATGGACACTTTCGAGGCCGATGAAGCGGACAGTGCCTATAGCTACAATAGCTTCTTCGACGTCCGCCCCATGTCCTCGTATGTGGAGAAGGAAAAGGACATCATGGCTGCTTTCGACATCATCACTTACAAGCGGGCGGCCTGTGTGATCAAGATGTTCCATCATGCCTTCCGCCAGAAGATCTTCGTGCGCTCCATCAGTCGCTTCCTGGAGAAATAGTAAGTAATGGTTACCTATCTCTCGAACTGATCAATTGGAACTCATGGGTCAAAGTCCTTCGCTCTTCCCTCTCTCCCTCGGCTAGTCGTTACAGCGTGGCCAATGAGCTGAATCTCTTCGATGCACTGCAGGCGGAACTGCAGGAGGACGAGTACTTCTCCAATCAGGTGTGGGCCTCTCGAATACGGGACATCATGCTGTCCTGGACGCACAGCGAGTGGATGCCCATTGTGTTGGTCACCAGGAACTATGAGAATAACTCCATTACCTTTAATCAGAGATCAATACACTCTAAGGATGAGCTCTGGTGGATACCTCTGAATTTTGCTACTGCCCAGACCCCAAGCTTCGAGGACACGCAGGTGGATCTGTTTATGCCACCGCAGGCGCAGTATTCGGTTACGCTGGAGGATCTAAAGTTGCAGCTGGGAGGCCGGGACTGGATTATAATGAACAAGCAGCAGACTGGCTTCTACCACGTCCACTACGATACGGACAATCTGAGGGCAATTGCCCGGCAGCTGCAGACGAACCATTCGCTCATCCATCCGGTTAACAGGGCTGCCCTCTTCCGGGATCTGAAGCCTCTCATCGAGCACAACGAGATGGAGAAGGTGGATGTGCTCTTCGAAATGCTCAAGTACATGGAGTATGAGGAAGATATGCTGCCATGGAACCAGGTGGCGGACACTATAGAATTCCTACGGCGCAACCTGTTCGGCACCGCTTCGGAGAATCTGTTTAATGAGTTTGTGCGTCGCCTGGTCAATCCCATTTTCCGTCGGCTGTTCCTGGACCCAGCAGCGGATCATACCTCGAAAAGCGCTCTGGATGCCGGCCTGGTGATTCTCCAGATGGCCTGTCTGGCAGATTCCCAGGAATGCCTAGAGTACACCCGCCGGTTTGCCAAGGAGTACATCTTCAAGAAGATTAACCTGACTATCGATTTCGACTACTATGCCACCTACGACACGGTTTTGTGCATGGGCATGAAGTACCTGAGCGATAGGGACTTTTACGCAGTCATCGATAAGATGCAGGCTGCGGACAGGAACACTGTGTATTATGACGATTTGATCTACTCCCTGCGCTGCACTCAGAGCCACCGGCACCTGCTCTACTACCTAGAGGTACTGCTGGGCGAGAACTCGACGCACCTGATACTCAGTGATCCAGAAGCCATGATGTATCTGTCCTATGTCTTCAAGTCCAACTTGGCGGCGAGGCCTGTCATTTGGCAGTACATCGATCGCAACTACAAGTTGCTCTGCCGGTCGCCTAATTTTGTGGAGCATTTCAACCAAATCGCCGAGTTTGTGCCCAGGCAACAGAGGCCTCAGGTGAGATCAGAGCCTCTATAAAGATTATACATCTATTCATTATGAATCTCTTGCAGTTTGAGAGACTTCGCCAGGCCATTGCCAGTCACATGAAGTTGGAGTCGCTGAGTACAATCGAGGAGTTGATTGAGTCCAACTCGGTGCTGGTGGGCAAGAAGGGAAAGATCAGCGAAAACTTCCTGGACAAGTTCCAGCAGCAGATCCATAATTGGCTGATAAGAGAGGTTCCGCCAGAAGCCGCCAAAAGTGATGCCATTCTGGCTGCCTCCCTCAGTGTGGCCAATGGATCCAGCCGGCCCCAGGGAATCCTCAAGGAAGCCACTCGGGTGGTTCGGAGTGCGTTGCGGTCCATAGATTCATCATTCTACAGATGATTGCCATGTGGCACTACTCTTAGGGACTATATAAGTACAAGCTCAATTATAAATAAATTAATTCCCCTAGAACAAGACAAGATTCAAGTCATGCCAGCATTATCAATGGGTGGCGGGAATAGAGCTTTTACCCACAACTCTTTGGATGAACGATAAGGCCTAGACGATTGGTTTTAGAGGGGAATCGATAAGCAAGTCCTAGAACTAAAAGTCATTGGCAATAAATGGTTATCTGATCTGTAAAACGTTTGTATGGACATAAAGTTTGTAGAGGGTAAAATCGAGGAGTTTCAGGACTTTCAATCCTAAGTAAGAATTTACAAATTTCTCAAATTTTCTTCAACTGAAATGATATTATTTATTGATGAACTTATAGAAATACCTTATATTTGCTTATAATCCAACTACTCATCATTTAAGGCTATGCACTTGGACGGTTATAAGAAAATTTATAGCTGTTGTGTATTTTCCTAGTTTATTACCTTAACAACTTGCATTTTTCTAGTGTCGTCTCAGACACACCGATAACCTAGCAATTTACGGCGTAATTAAGTTTAGACCTATTAGCCAATAATAATAGAATATCAATGGCGACCCTTATCCTGCCAACGATAAGGATCTCGCTACTGAATCATTTGAATAGTGATTCCCCTCTTAATACCAATTAAGATCTCCAGAAGAACTTGGCCTAGTTGAGCCTCTGAACTTGTGAGGGCTTTAAGGCACCGCCCGATAAATGAACGTTTTACTGCCTAATTAATCGTTAATGTTCGGCTTGGCCCAGTGCACTCTAGAACAATAATAGACCCTGTGCCTCTTTTATCGAGTGTTGCGCAACAATCTTTATGGCGATCGTAGCTTAGGATTAGATATGGGTTTGTCCATAAATAAGACGGCGTTGCGCGGCGGCCATTCAATTAGCAAATAGTCGAGCAGCCAACATGGCAAAGTGGCTGCTAAACTCGTGTGTCCTGCTGCTCTTGGCAGTGGGCAGCCTGCAGGCGCGCCTGATCCTGCCACAGTCCCAGGATATTGACGGTGTCCAGCTGGAGACCAAGGGAACGGAAGCTATCGCATATGCCCAGGCCAGTCCCCGTGTGGATGACAATAGCGAGGGAAACTACCGACTGCCGAACACTACGGCCCCGGAGGCCTACGATGTGGAGCTCTGGACTAATGTGCACAGTGGAATCAGGGAGTTTAATGGAACGGTCAAGATAGATCTTCAGGTGCTGGAGGCAACCAGGGAGATCAGGCTGCACTATCGTCAGACCTGGAACTTTTCGGCCGAGATCATTAGTCGCGATCTGGCTCAGGCTGTGGCGATTCCACTCACTTTTACAAACGAGTCCACTCGTGAGTTTCTCACCTTTTCGCCGGTGGACACCACAGTGACCTTTGCCCAAAACACCAACTGGACACTGAGCATCAATTATACCGGCTTTCTGCGCTCCGACATGGGCGGCTTCTATATCTCGAGCTATACGGATGACGATGGCACAGTGCAGTAAGTGAAATCTCTACGAGATTAGTTCACTTGTACTAAATATTTTACCTAGTACGAGTTCTTATCGATCTATAAATGTCGATTGCACTTGAGCACATTTAGTTTCTTATCAACATGTAGAGTTGTGCTTATCATAATATGGTCCAATTAGTTTTTTCTTGTTTGTGAAATGAAATTATTAAATTTTAACCCTGATATTTCCAGCTACTTGGCCACCACACAGTTCGAGAGCACCAATGCCAGGCATGCCTTCCCCTGCTATGATGAGCCTGCCAGGAGAGCCACCTTTAACATTACCATCCATCACGATTCCAGCTACAAGGCTGTGAGCAATATGCCCGTGAATGAGGCTGCCACTAGGTTGGTATTGAATTCAAAAATCAAAAATCAAAAAAATCTGCTAGAAAATCTTTCACTTCAGTTTGGTACAACAGTACGTATGAGTGATAAAATTACCCATACGCAATGTGCACCCTGAATACTTACCAAGAACTTGTTTAATTCGTAAAATTTAATTTTGTTTCCTTGTCAGCACTGGTGTCACCGCCTTCCAGACCACTCCCAAAATGTCCACCTACCTAATAGCCATCATTGTATCCGATTTCGAGTCCACAACTGGTGAGCTAAATGGCCTGCGGCAACGCGTCTTCTCCCGTAAGGGTAAGCAGGATCAGCAGGAATGGGCCCTTTGGTCCGGCCTGGTAGTGGAATCCAGTCTTGCCGGCTATTTTGGAGTGCCCTTTGCCCTGCCCAAGCTGGACCAGGCTGGCATTCCCGACTTCTCTGCCGGAGCCATGGAGAACTGGGGTCTGGCCACCTATCGCGAGCAGTACATGTGGTGGAACGAGCAGAACTCGACGATTAACCTAAAGACGAGCATCTCCAACATCATTGGACACGAGTACGCGCACATGTGGTTCGGTGATCTGGTGTCCGTGAAATGGTGGACCTATCTGTGGCTCAAGGAGGGCTTCGCCACGCTCTTCTCCTACGAGTCGAATGACATTGCCTTCCCCGAGTGGGACACCTACCAGATCTACCATGTGCAGGACTACAACAGTGCCCTGCTCAATGACGCCCTGACGAGCGCTGTGCCCATGACACACTATGTGCAAACACCCACCGAAATCTCCAATAGGTACAACACCTTCTCCTACGCCAAGCCCGCCAGTGTTCTGTACATGTTTAAGAACGCCTGGTCGGACAAGGTTTTCCGCTCTGGACTGAACAAGTACCTGACCAAGAAGTGAGTAACCATGTTCCCCAGTCAAGTTTCTCCCTCTTATCCAAGCTTATTCACTCCTGTACAGCCAATACACTTCCTGCGATGAATGGGATCTATTTGCCTCCTTCCAAGAGGCGGCAAATGAGAACAACCTGGTGCTGCCCAGCTCCGTGGACAACATCTTTAGCAGCTGGTCCCATCAGGCGGGTTATCCACTGGTGACGGTGACCCGTAACTACGATACGGGTGCCATTACCTTAAAGCAGGTGCGGTACTTGGCTGACAAGGATAGCGGCAATACAGCCACCTGGTATACGCCCATCAACTTCGCCACGGCCTCCAATCCCGACTACCGAAACACAAGCGCCTCTCATTATCTGCTGAATGTGGCAGAGACCACGATCACGGATGTCCAGGTGTCCAGCGATGGGTGGCTGCTGATCAATAAGCAACAAGCCTATTACATTCGCACCCTGTACGACGAGCAGAACTATCTGCTCCTGACCAACGTCCTCAACACCGAGCCCTGGCTGATCCATCATAGGAATCGCGCCCAGCTGCTCTACGATGCGTACATTTTTGTGACCACGGGTCGTCTGAGCCATAGGATCCTGTTCAGCCTGCTCACCTATCTGAAGAACGAGGATGCGTACGCTCCTTGGTCGAACGCCAACAGCATCCTGACCGTCTTCGATCGTTATTTGCGTGGCGATGATTCGTACTATAACTTCCGGACCTTCGTGCAGCGTCAGATTGAGCCCATCTTTGACAAGCTCGGAGTGAATGCAATTCCTGGCGAGCATTATCTCAACAATTACTTGCGCATCATCACGGTTAGCCTGAGTTGCCAGGTTGGCTATGTGGACTGCTACACTCGATCCGAGAAGAAGCTCTCCGAGTTCCTCTTTAACGGAACTGCCATCGAGCCAACTTTGAGGACTCAGGCCTACTGTGCCGGTCTGCGATCCCCCTCGGCTGAGCTCTACAGCCGAGTCAAGTCTGATCTGCTCTCCTCCACGGACGCAACCGATCGTAGCCTATTCATCTCGTCCCTGGGCTGCTCTGAAAGGGAAAACCAGCTAGCTGAATTCCTGGATCTGTCCTTGGACACGGCCAACGGTTTGAGCTACTCGGAGCGTACCTCTGTGCTGAACTCAGCCTACTCAAGGAGCGAGGACGGTTTGACCGCCAGTCTGGTGTTCCTTGAGAGCAATTGGGAGGCATATGCCAAACTATCGGAGACTAGCAAGCCACTTGATTTGGCTCTGAGAGGTATCGCCACATATGTGGTCAGCGAGAAGCAGAAGATAAGGGTAGGTGGCCAGTACTTAAAACTAGTAAAATCTCTTATAATTAATGACTTGATCCTTTGCTTAGCTTAATGCCCTGGTCGATGAGGTCAAGTCAAAGGAACCTAGCTATCTGAATGATGATCTAAACACCGTCATTGACTCTCGCATCCAGGCCAACTTCGACTGGCTGGACGTGCATCGCGATGCTACATTCACTTGGATTGCGGACCATTTGTCGGAGAATGGCAGTGGAGCCTTAACAGTGCCCCTTGCCACGATCCTGATCAGTGCGATGGCCCTGCTTCTGTCACGACTATTTTAGACTAATTGGTCAAGTATTATATATACTTTAGATCCCATAAATAAAGATTAACATGAGTCATAATTGATTGCCATCTATATGGATTTCTTGATAGATTTTGCCAAATGGATTCCCCCAGTTGGGGGCTCAAAGTTTCCCAAGATGGGATAGTGATATTAGCGATTACTGTGGATTGATCGGTTTATGGCCTTAGTGGCTCGATGAATCTTATCTTGTTTCTGGGAATAGAATTATTAGTTGATAAAGTACACAGATAGATGGGCTTATGACCGAATTCTAGTATAAAGTGGATATTTACAATGTTACGGAAATGGTTTATAGAGTTCACGTGCTGATGTCAGTTAGTTGGTTTTTGTTTGATTTTGGAACCTTCAAGAACAAGGATCGTTATATTCTTGGAATTTAAACCTACTTGGACACTTTCTATACCATTAACCAATGGGTTTTTACCAAATTGCTCAATTGATTGCTTAGTTTCCGCCATTTTGCTGAGTAATCCACCACAGATTAATGGCTGGGTCTTTATCTCAAGAGCAACTGTTGAAGGGTCCATGATTTAGGGTTGTACACACCGTTTTTTATAACACAGTGTGTGGAGTATGCTTGAACCGAAATTGTACTGGAAGAGAATTAGTTCTTTGTTGGGTTGGGAAAATAAAATTTATTTTCTTACTGTGATAAGAGTCTGGCATACTTTTTGGTCATAAAGAAGAGAAGATTTTATAAGCTAGATCTGAATGAAAATCGTGAAAATCTACACTAATGGGTGTCGCTAATACGCACCTTTATCAGATCAAGGGCAGTCCCACTTGTCACTCGGGATTTTATCAGCGTGTCTATCTTGAAAGAAACACACTTATTGGCCATTATCTCAGACGCTAGCTGTTACCAACCATTGCGAAAATACACGAATTCATTGGTCAAGTAACGATAGGCATCCAAAGGGTAGTAGTTGTCGATTCCACGAAAGGCTGATTTACGGTCTAATGCGGCTTTATAGCACTCCCATACGACACACTTCGGGCCAAGATTGGGGTAATCTTTTTACTTGGGCCCCAGATAAGGGGACGGGCATCGCTTAAAAGTGGCCGGCCGAAGTGGATCGTTTCAGTCTTGCCGCGCTTTCGCCATGAGTCGCGTCCCGATCCTGTTGGCCGTGTTTCTGGCCATTTCTGCCGTTACCCAGGCGGCGGTGGTGCGCACCTTCCCGCCCCTCGAGCAGTTCGGACAGCTCCTGGAGCAACCCAATGCCCGCGCATTGGTTCCGTTCGCCGACGAGGATAACTATCGCCTGCCCAACGACACGATCCCCAGCCACTATGCTGTCAGTCTGACCACGAATGTCCACACGGGCGAGACCAAGTTCACTGGCACCGTGGCCATCACTCTGTCGGTAGTGACCACCACCTCTAATATTGTGGTGCATGCCCGCCAGCTGGAGAACTTCACCGCCAGCATCATCCAGCAGGGTGTGACTGGTGCCACTGCCCAGGAATTGAACTGGTCATACGAGCAGGAGCGTGAGTTCCTCACCCTCAGCAAGACGGATCTTTCCTTCACCGAGGGCACCACCTGGGTGCTGACCATCAACTACGAGGGTAACCTGCGTACGGACAATGGTGGCTTCTATCTGTCCACCTTCACTGACGACAGTGGTGCCACCAAGTATCTGGCCACCACCCAGTTCGAGTCCACTGATGCCCGTCACGCCTTCCCCTGCTACGACGAGCCCGCCAAGCGAGCCCAGTTCACCATAACGGTCAAGCACGATCCCAGCTACAATGTGATTAGCAACATGCCCAAGGATGATGCTGCCTCCAGGTGTGTATTAGGAGAGGGAAGAGTCTTAGAAATTGGCATATATATGCTAATGAAAGCAATATCTTTTTTGATTTGTTTTCCTTTAATAACTTAATATATTCTTGTTTAATTTACTTAAATTAGGAAACTCTAACTCTGACGTAATAATATTCCTTTATCAAAGCATAGTTTATTATAACCATAAAAGCTACGTGGTTCGCGTGAACACTATCACAGTCCATAAAAATATTTTATTATCTTTTATGGTAGAAGGCAGAATATAGGAATATATATCACTTACATATCCATTTCAAATTCTACAAGTTAATGCTAAATCTTTAAACCCATCTTTAGCTCCGGCGTCACCGCTTTCCAGACCACCAAGGACATGCCCACTTACCTGGTGGCCTTCATTGTCTCCGAGTTCGTGTACACCGAGGGTGAGCTCAATGGTCTGCCGCAGCGCGTCTTCTCCCGCAAGGGAACCGAGGGCGACCAGGAGTGGGCTCTGACCACTGGTATGTTGGTGGAGAAGCGCCTGTCTGAATACTTTGATGTGCCCTTCGCCCTGCCTAAGTTGGACCAGGCTGGCATTCCCGATTTTGCCGCCGGCGCTATGGAGAACTGGGGTCTGGCCACCTACCGAGAGGAGTATATACTCTACAACCCGGAGAACTCGACGATTAACACACAGACGAACATTGCCACCATTGAGTCGCATGAGGATGCGCACATGTGGTTCGGCGATCTGGTGGCCATCGAGTGGTGGACTTTCCTGTGGCTGAAGGAGGGCTTTGCCACCCTCTTCGAGAATCTGGCTGTGGATCTTGTAGGTTTCTCCTCAATTTGCAAGTTTTTGCCCTGAAGCTAATCCGTTTGCTTGACAGGCCTATCCCGAGTGGGACATCTTCCAGATCTTCCATGCCGGCTCCTACCAGAGTGCTCTGGTCACCGATGCCAGTCCCTCTGTCCGTCCCATGAGCCACTTTGTGCAGAAGCCTTCGGAGATTGCTTTGCTGTATGACTCGGTGTCGTATGCCAAGGCTGGAAGCGTTCTGGATATGTGGCGCCACGCCCTCACCAACAAGGTGTTCCAGCGCGGTCTGCACAACTATCTGGTGGACAAGTAAGTGACTGTCTTTTACCCTTGAAAATTAATCCTTAACCCGGTCATCTCCTGCAGCCAATACAAGGCCGCCAATCCCACAAAGCTGTTCGAAGGCATCGCCAAGGCCGCCGTTGAGGAGAATTATGCCGTGCCCGCCACCGTTGCCGAGATGATGGGCAGCTGGACGAACCAGGGCGGAGTGCCGCTGCTGACCGTGACCAGGGACTATGAGGCTGGAACTTTCACCGTCAAGCAGTCCGTGTACACCAACGACAAGGACTACACCAACGACAAGCTGTGGTACGTTCCCATCAACTATGCCGACTTCTCGAACAATGACTTCCGGAACACGGAGGCCACCCACTATCTGCTGAACAAAACCGAACTGGTCGTCGACGCCAAGCTTGACAGCGAGAACTGGCTGGTGCTGAACAAGAAGTCCGTATTCTATTATCGCGTCAACTATGACTCCCGCAACTGGCAAATGATCATCAATACCCTGACCACGCGTCCGCATACGATCGATCCCCGGAACCGTGCCCAGTTTATCAACGATCTGTATCGCTTTGTCACCAGCGGACGTGTGGAGCACTCTACTCTCCTCCAGCTGCTGACCTACCTGCCTCACGAGGACAAGTACTCGCCGTGGTCTGCCGCCAATACGGTGATCACCTTGTTCAACCGGTATTTGAGCACGGATGAGGCTTACGGAGACTTCCAGTTCTACGCGGCCCATCTGGTCAGTGATCAGTACGACAAGTTCGGTGTGAATGATCTGCACGGTGAGCATCATCTGGTGAAGTATACCCGCAATGTGGTGATCAACATTGCCTGTCTGGTCGGTGTTCAGAGGTGTTTGACTGATACCACGGCCAAGCTGACCGCGCTGGTGGAGCAGGGCACAGCCATCGAACCCAATTTGCAGTCGCAGGTTTACTGCAATGGTCTCAGGCAGGCCGACTCCAAGATCTTCGACTTTGTCTACAACAAGCTGATGAACTCCAACGACCAGGCTGAGCGCCGCCTCCTGATCTCCGCCTTGGGTTGCACCCAGGACGTCACTCTGCTGGAGAAGTTCGTGTCCAGCAGCATTGACCAGACCAACAGCCTGCGCGTCCAGGAGCGCATTACGCTGCTCAGCCCTGCTTACTCTCGCGGTGAGGTGGGTCTGCTGGCCTCGATTGAGTTCCTGCAGAAGAACTGGGAGGAGTACGCCAACCTGAACAGCGGTTTCGGTGGTGTGAATCCCCTCTACAGTGATATTGTGGGCATTTCCGCCTACACGGTCAACGCCAAGCAGCAGGAGGAGCTCCAGAAGCTGGTGGATCTCGTCAAGAATTCGTCCTTCGTGCCAACAACTCTGCAGGATAGCGTGGATGCCAATGTGAATGCTAACACCGAATGGCTGACGGCCAACCGTAATCCTCTGATGACCTGGGTCGCCGGTTTCCGCAGCGGTAGCCCCGCCTTGGGAGCCTCCCTTCTGGCCGTGCTCCTGTGCCTCCTGGTCGCCAAGTTGGCGTAGATTCCAACCCGCTTGTAGTCTCCTAAGTTAGTTGTAGATCCTCGCACTCGTGAGCTAATAAATTTCAATAATTCCCTAAGACACACGTGTTTGCTGTTGCCAAGAATTTACAGTTCCTTTCGTTGCTTTATAGGTGGGTTTATGGAATTGCGTGATCGCGTAGGGGTGATCTCATAAATTCACCCATCGAAGGCGCAGAAAACCCAAAGAGTTCTTACGCTCGTCCACGAGCTAGCCATAAATATATCCGTAATCAGCCAAAAGCGCTAATCATGGCCTTGGCAACGAAATCCATCGGTTTGCTCTTCGCCTGAAGCTCTCAAGTATACTGTGATTAAATAGGTAAAGCCCATATTAATTTATAGATTTTTAAAATTAAAACAAAAGCCTGAGTAATATGTTTACATATTTTCTGAAGAAGAATTTATGTCTTATCATCTGTAGTGTCCAATAAATAAAGCAGAGATCGAGGTCTGTCTTTAAAAAGTCAATCTTATTTATTAATTTGCTGGGAATTATAGATAATTTGCTTTTAATTATCTATATCGCAATGGGGACTTTGTATTTTTGAAGTGCTGACTAAGAGATTGACATCTAGTTGCAAACGATTATGGTTGCTTGTTGAATAAAATTGATAATTGATGATTAATAAATAGGACTATGGTTTGAGTAACCTTGTGTTCTGGTTAGAATGTTGATTTAAATTGATATCAGAATCTAACGAACATTTATAAGATTTATTATTATATTTTTTGTAGCTAATGGGGCTATAAATTAAGTGTGTTTTTATTACAATAAAGCTTCGGACACTCGTCAATTAATATTATAAAAACCATCAAAAAAGTCTAGGTATATAAAAGATTGTGAAAACCAATGGTTGCTAGGGAATACTTGAACAAGATATTTCCTATTAAAAACATAGGTAGAATATAAGAAAAATACAATTAATTTGCTGTTTAATGTGACTTGTTAAATGGCAAATAATAACACCCTTCAGGGCATTATAATTTTAGTCAAAACATCGAATCGCAATGAAGGAGTCATTTCCGGCCCTATGAATCATATATATTCTTGATCAGAATTTAAAGCTGAATCGATCTGGCCATGTCTGGTAAAAAAATAAATTCGTGAAATTTTTTCGAAAATTTCAAAAAGTGATAAGGGGTTACATCGTTAAAATTGTCAAAATTGACAAAAAAATTTAATTTCTTAAAATGTTAAATTCAGTATGTAGATTAATTAAACTAACATAAGATAGCTTTCCGATTCGAAATTAATGCATTTTTGGCTTAGTTATGATCGATTTTTACAGCAAGGGTATATTCATAGGTTTCATTCCTATTAACCTTTAGGTCTCCTCAAATACTTCTTAAGATTCATTTAAAGTCTCTCCAAAATCTTCTTAAAATCACATTAATATTTTTAACATCTCAATAAAGTTGAATTTAAATTTAGTAATAAAATCCTAAAGCTCTTCAAAATTGGTCTTTGTAATATGCGAGTGATGAAAAATACACTTAATAAAATCCTTTCAATCGACGAAATAAATCCAAGACTTTGTTAATAAGACACCATGATACAAGAGACAGCAGCTGAAACGTCCAGAGATACATTGTTTAAAGTATAAGACTGCAAATCACTCTCGATAAGATTGGCGGAGGCAGTGCATCATAAAGTGGTGACGCTTCCACAGAACAACTAGTGCAGCGGAATCCAAATGTTATGCCATCGTCTGGCACTGGCCATATTCGACGGCTTCCATTGGTGACCGATGGCGGAGTGCGTAAATCACCGCTCCGAGTCCTTATCGTGGCGCTTAATCTATAGACCGGGCCAACAGTATCTGGGCCGAAATAAAAATGCTAAAGGCTGCAGATAAGCCGTTGATAAGGGGCCAAGTCTGAAACGGGCCAAGTACCATATAAAACGGTCCCCGGATCGCCCAGCGTTTAGTTGTCGATACGAATCGCGTGCCGAGTGGCGTGCGAAATACCAATTCTAGTCCTGGGTCCGTGATCGAACCCTGAAAAATAGAAAAAAGTGAGTGTCCGTGTGCTATATTGGTTATATAAGTGTGGATCAACACTCTGGTGAAATTCGATCGTTGATAGCTGATTAAATAAGAACAAAGAGTGGAAAGTAAAGGCTTAAAAGTGATGATTATAAATGATATTCCCCAGCGAGCTGTGTAAAAGGATATTTTTTAATTGCAAAGAGTTTCCTATTACTATTTTTCTATAAAGTGCTAAGCTTTCAAGAATAGTTTTTAAGAAAGTTTTTATAAATGAATTTTCCTAATAGTTTTAGTTTTATTTATCATACCGAAATATAACTTGTTTTCTAATCATTTTTGCTTTTAAAGCTTATGATGTAATTTAGATATAGCCAGATTTTATCAAGGCCATAATTATGAATTGACTATAATTCAAAAAGCTTATTTTTTATGCCATTCCATTAAGGCATAAATATCAGGCACTCTTTCTATAAAGTTTACCCCTACAAAAACTTATTATTTTGCAACTCTAAATATATTTCTTAACGATCCTCGATAGGCATAATGTTCGCCCTGCGAGTGGCTCTCCTTTTGGCCGCTTGTGTGTCCTTGGCCTCCGCCGGAACCCGGCAGCTGGTCCAGGATGTTCAGCCGCCAGTTACCCTAGCCACCACGCTGCAAGAATACCGCCTGCAGGAGACCATTAAGCCGCAGTACTACAACATTACCCTGAGGCCCTACCTGCTGGAGACCGATGGCACCAAGCGTTTCACCTTCGATGGTGAGGTCTTCATTGAGGTGCAGACCAGCACGGCAACCAACAGTGTACATCTGCACTCGAAAAATCTCACTTACTCGGTCTCCGAGTACTGGGAAAAGCCAGCTGCTGGAGTGACTACCACTCCGACGGGCATCAAATTTAATGCTGCCAATGTGACGGATACGGATACGGATATTGTGAAGCTCTCCACTTCCGCCAATCTGGAGGTTGGTAAGAGTTACATTCTGCATTTCGTGTACACTGGTCTGATGGAGGACGATATGCACGGCTTCTATCGCAGCTACTATGTGGACGACAACAATGTGACCAAGTGGGTTTTTACCTTTACCTTAAGGTGATCTTTGTTGTCTAAATGGATCGATTTCTTTGCAGGTGGCTCGGCTCCACTCAGTTCCAGACCAACCATGCCCGTCGTGCCTTCCCCAGCTTTGATGAGCCCCAGTTCAAGGCCAAGTTCGATGTGACTTTGATCCGCCACAGGACCTTTAACACGGCCAGTAACACGCGCCTGATTGGAACCTATCCCCATGCCGAAGAGTAAGCCAATCTAGTGTCTAGGCTGGACTCAAATAATCACCTTCTTTGCTTGGATAGGGGATACTATATTGATGTGTACAAGACCACGCCGACGATGTCCACTTACATCCTGGCCTTCATTGTTTCCGAGTTCACTGCCCGCAAGGATACCGAGTTCGGAGTCCTGGCCCGTCCCGAGTACTACACACAGACACAGTACCCCTACAATGTGGGCAAGGAGATCCTTAAGGAGATGGGCAAATACCTGAACCTGGACTACTACACCATGGGCAACGACAAGATGGACATGGCCGCCATTCCCGATTTCTCGGCAGGAGCCATGGAGAACTGGGGTCTGCTTACGTACAGGGAGCGCAGTCTCCTGGTGGACGAGTCGGCCACTACCCTGGCCTCGCGACAGTCCATTGCCGCCGTGGTGGCTCATGAGCAGGCGCATATGTGGTTCGGCGATCTGGTCACCTGCCAGTGGTGGAGCTACACCTGGCTGAATGAGGGCTTCGCCCGCTACTTCCAGTACTTCGGCACTGCCTTCGTCGAGACCGAGTGGGATCTAGATAAGCAGTTTGTTGTGGATCAGATCCAGTCGGTGATGGCCATGGATTCGACCAATGCCACCAATCCGCTGAGCGATGAGAACACTTACACCCCGGCTCACCTTAGCCGCATGTTCAACAGCATCTCCTACAACAAGGGAGCCTCCTTCATTCGCATGATCAAGCACACCATGGGCGAGGAGAACTTCCAGAAGGCCCTGCAGGCTTACCTGGTCAAATAGTAAGTATCCGTACCCGTAACCGTAACCGGAAGTAGCCTTAACACAAGCGTAACGCTCTCCCCACAGCTCCTACCAGCCATCGTATCCTCAGTACCTGTTGAGCTCTTGGCAGCAATTCTGGCCCAACAACAGCTACAATGAAAGCTCCGAGGCCATCTTTAATAGCTTCACCACACAGGTGGGTTACCCGGTTATCAACGTGGAAGTTTCCGGCACCACGGCCCGCTTCACCCAGAAGCGCTTCCTGCTGAAGGAGGACGATGGAGCCGATGCCAGCCTGGTTTACACGGTGCCCATTTCTTACGCGCACAGCGAGAATGCCAACTTCCAGAATGCCACTCCCAAGTTCATCCTACGCGCTGGTATTGCCACTACCGTCTCCTTTGCACAGCCCCTCACATGGATCATTGCCAACGTCCAGCAGACGGGCTTCTATCGCATCAACTACTCGGAGAACAACTGGCATGCCATCCATCAGGTGCTGAATACGGAGGAGCATGGAGGCATCCACGAGAACAACCGTGCCCAGATCGTTGATGATTTGTTCAACCTGGCCAGGGCGGGACATATCGCCTACAACCTGACGCTGCAGGTCATTGAGTACCTGGAAACGGAGACCAACTACATTCCCTGGACCTCGGCCTTCAATGGCTTCAACTTCCTGACCATCCGGTTGGGCAACGACACGTCCAACTTCAATAGCTACATTCAGCACCTGACCCAGAAGGCATACAACAAGCTCGGTTTCAACGAAACCTCCGAGGACAGGGCCCTGGATATCTATCTGCGCACCAAGGTTCTCTCCTGGGCCTGTCGCTACGGCAGCACCGATTGCATCAACAAGGCCAAAGGATACTTCCAGTCCCTGGCCACCGTGCCCAAGAACATCCGCGCCACCGTCTACTGTGTGGGTCTCCGCGAGGGTGGAGCTGCCGAGTTCCAGGCTCTGTATGACAAGTTCAAGGTCGAGACTGTGGCCACCGAGGAGACCCTGCTGCAGAACTCCTTTGGCTGCGTGAAGAGTCAGGAACTGATTGAGCGCGTGTTCAACCTGGTCATCAGTGACGAGATTCGCCGACAGGACAAGTCCTCCGTTCTGGCCACTCTCTACACGGAGAACAATGAGAACGTTAGCCCAGTTTTTGCTCTGGTCACCAAGCAGTACGAGCAGCTGGCCGAAGCGTAAGTACTCATTTGACCTTATAAATAAATTAATTAATTAATGAAAACTTTCCTTTCTTGCAGCATGGGCGGTTACTCCGCAGTGGCCACTGTGATCTCCAACATTGCCTCTCGCTTCACCACCCAGCAGCAATACGATGACCTGGTGGCCTTCAATAAGGCCAGCGGTTCCAATTTCGGAACCTCTCAGGCCACCCTGACCGCAGCGGAGGAGACGGTGGACGAGAACTTGAAGTGGGCGGAATCCAAGTTGGGTGACTTCCGCACTTATCTGGCCAACCGTAATGGAAGCGCCGTGGTTAATGCCTTCAGCGCTCTGAGCCTGCTCCTGGTGGCCCTGGTCACCATGCTGCGCAACTAGACATGGCTCCTTTCCCTAGGGGGACTGGTGCCCCTCCTCCGTCAATCCATAAAGTATTTGTACAGTTAGAGCACCCAATAAAAGAACAAGAACACCTTTTGTAGATAACATATTGCCGTATATTCACTTGGCTTAAATGACCTCCCTGGCGACTAAGTTTACGATCTGATTAGCGCCATTACTCGCACTATCGTTCGGGGATGATTCAGTTTGCAATCTTTAGGGGATTTCATTGAACTAAAGTGCTTGTCATAAATACGTTTGGGCTGGGCTGTAAACTACATATTTAATTTTTCAGTCGCAGAAGACATAGGATTTTGAGGGCCTTTTGTTTCGAAACTACTTCATGGGTAATATACCCTTTTTTATTGCCTATTCTCTAATCGATCGGTTATCGGTTTTGCCATAAATTTTTATCGGTAGAAGCTTAGCGACTGCCAGATACCAAAGTAATATGGAAATGATTCAGATCCTTATCTAAGGTGTGGGTTTTCGATTTAACGAAACTATTTAACCTTTTTGGTGTCTCTATTGGCTATTTAGTGTGGTCAAAAATCACCTAATTTTATTAACAACTTTATCTTTTTATTTATTGATCATTTCTAGTTAATTTGATTGATTCATTTGATATGTTTCCGGACATGTATGTAGTTGATAAGCCATAAAGTCCTTATCGTTTCAAATCGATTTTCTCTTCTAAGAACCTCAGCTGATTTTTATAGATTTCATCATGTTGGACTTTTGTTCCTATTATGTGAATGACGATGGCGCCGTTGGGGGGTTTTACTTATTTATTGTGTTTTATCAAATTTTTAAAATGTTGTTCCTAGGAACTATTACCAATTGTTGGGCAATCATAAATTATAGAAATGTTGTCATGTATTTATTTTTGAACGCTTTGCAATAGAGTGTTCCCCGAAAAAAAGGAAGTAATGTGAATTACTTTAAGTAAAAGAATAATATCGATCAATTGGATTGATTATTATAACAAAACTATTGATAATATCAGATATTCAAATATTCAAAATTCTTAAAATACGAATTTAACTTAGTTCTTAAGTTACTTTCTATTTATTGGACTATTGCTTATAATATTATCATTGTATTTTGAAGTTGCTAATGCATTATAGTTGACATTTTAAACTCTTTGAGGTATATATATATATTTATATTTCTTATCAATATTAAATTAAATAATCAATTATGTCTGTCCCTCGGTTTGTTGGTTTCTAATGAATTTGATCTATAAGTTTTAGAGCTGGGTTTTGTTTTCCTGCTGAGTTTTCTTTTACCCATGTTTTATAAATCTGCCATAGAAAATGATTCTAATGATATATAATTAGATATAATAATATAGCTTTGAGGTATTTTAATATTTATTCAGATATGTGTACCTTTTTGCAACTTCAGATATAATATATCCTTCTCTTCCTAACTTTATACCCATTTATAAATATGTATTTACATGACAAAATTATTTACATTAATAAAGATTGGACAAATAAAAACTAACACTGAAAAGTTTTCCGTAAGGAAATTAAGATATTTTTGGTTTGATCGATAGCTTAAAATTTACCTTCCCAGAGACACATTTCCTTCTAGTTTATTTGAAATTTACTAAATTATTTAAATTATACATTTATCTCATTTCCAAGCCATGGATCTCGTTAGGTTTCTAAATGAAACTTTATTGAAAATTTGTGATTCTTTTTAATTAGCGTATTAGTAAATTCTTTAATACCTAAACTAACCAACTGACATGTCTGTGGTTGCAAAGTAAAAATACTAGTAAAGGTTTATTTTTAAGGAGATTCATCAACTTCAGCGATCTTTGCCGAATCACGCGTCTTGTAATGCCATTTAAGCGACTATTATATTATAGCTATTGCATAGCTATTATAGATTATAATTATTAAGTTTAATTAAGAACATGTGCGACCAGAACATATGTTTGTGTGAATATTTATGGGAGGTGTGACAGCTTGTTATATTGATACGAACAGGCCGCGTAATCTAATCATCTTCAGGGGGGACTTTTATTTGCGCTTTCTGATTTCGGCGCTCCGGCAGAGTGTTAAAGTCTCAGTATTCGAACTTCTGTCGCCATGAACGGATCTTGTTTGGGATCTTTTCTGGCCTTTGTGGGGCTTCTCTTCGCCCTGCTGACCGGCTCTGTGGCGGGAGCAAGTTACCGGCTGGATGGTAACATTGCTCCCTCTCACTACAACCTGACCATAGGTGTGTTAAGAGACTCCACCGATTCCACTCTCTTCGATGGCGAGGTGGCGATAACTCTGCAAGTGGTTGGGAGCGAACCTGTGTCCGTGATTACACTACATTCTGACGGTCTTAACATATCGGAATGCTGGCTGCTTGATGGCGCAACAGGTGCGCAGGTGGAGGCTATCGCAAGCAACCGGCTGACTTATGACGTCCCCACCCAGCAGGTGAATGTTCCGTTAACGCAGGCACTGCAGTCTGGACGTAACTACACGCTGGGCTTCAAGTACGTGGGACGCATTCGCACGGATTTGGTGGGTCTCTTCTCCGCCAGCTATGTGGAGCAGGGTACTAATGCCACCAAGTGGATGGCCGTCACGCAGATGCAACGCATCAATGCCCGACTTGTCCTGCCCTGCTTTGATGAGCCTGCCATGAAGGCCAAGTTCCAGCTGCAGATTGAGAGGCCCAATGGCTACCAAGCCATTGCCAACACTAGACTAATAGAGACCACGGCTGTAGAGTGAGTTGACTCTTTAACTTTATAAGAAACCATTGTTCAATCTGTAATTAATTGAATTCCAGTCAAGGTCGCTTTGTGGATCACTTCCACGAGACCCCAGTGATGTCCACTTACCTCCTGGCTTTCATGATTGCCGGTTACACGGCCCGCGGTAATGTCAGCGAGTTTGCAGTCCTCACCCGTCCGGAGTTCTACAACTACACGGAGTTCAGCTACCATGTTGGTCAGCAGGTGCTGCCCGCCTACGAGAAGTTGTTCCAGAGTCCTTACCAGCAGCTGGGCAACGATGTCCTGCAGTATGCCAGCTCCCCTAGGTTCCCGCACAACGGCATGGAGAACTGGGGCCTCATTATCTACAGCGATGATGTCCTTATCCAGGAGCCTGGCTACACGGACGACTGGTCGGACAAGGAGTTCACTGCCCGCATCATTGCCCATGAGACCTCGCACATGTGGTTTGGGGACAGTGTTACATTCTCCTGGTGGAGCTACTTCTGGCTGAACGAGGCCTTTGCCCGTTACTACGAGTACTTCATGACTCATCAGGTGGGATCCTGTTTGCAGGATTTTTTACAATATATAATATATGCTTGTTTCTTTCCAGCTCTATCCGGAGTATCACTTGGACGAGCAGTTTGTGGTGCGTCAAATGCAGTTGATATTTGGAACAGATGCAAGGAACTCTACCCAGCCTTTGACTAGTCCTGAGTCTGAGATTCAAACTCCTGCAGAGATAGCCTACAAGTTCAGTGGAGTCACATACGCCAAGGGTGCCTGCATTGTGAGGATGTGGCGGAATGCCATGGGAGCGGATAACTTTGACACGGCCATCAGGAGCTACCTGAAGGAATAGTAAGAGATATTCCTCAGCCTGAAAGACAAAATCCTTTAAAAATCCTTCCACTTTTACAGTCACTTGGAGAACACAGTTCCCCGGAACCTATTCTATTACCTCTTCGAAAACTGGCCACAGACTCCCTATGTAGATCTGGTCAACTTCTTCGCAGACTACACCGAGCAGGTGGGCTATCCCATGCTGATGGTTAATGTGTCTAGCGAACACTTTATCCAAGTGGAGCAGAAGCGTTTCCTGCTGAATCCCTCGGATGGCAGCGATGAAACCCTAAGGTACACGGTGCCCATCACCTATGCCACCAATCTGGCGCCAAATTTCTACAACTTGACACCTTACGTTTACATGGACAAGCTGGTGGATGTGGTGAGACTGTATTTCGAGGATCCAATCGATTGGATTGTCCTCAATCTGAGGCAATCCAACTACCAGCGAGTACTGTACGATCCCACCCTAATGAGTGCCCTGCAGGTGGCTCTGTCGTCCTCCAATCACAGTGGTATTCCTGTCGAGAATCGGGCACAGATTATCGACGATTTGTTTAACTTTGCTCGTGTTGGTTATCTCGACTATGCCGAGGTCTTTGAGTTCTTGGAGTACCTTAGTGGGGAGGTGGATTATGTGCCCTGGTATGCTGTCTACGAGAACCTGAATCTGGTGGCCAAGCGTCTGAAACCGGAGCAATTGCCCAACTTCAGGGCCTACCTTGCCGACATCACGGCCGCTGCTTTCGAGAAGCTGGGATTGGGTTGGAGTGCGAAGGACACACCGCTGGATGTGGCCCATCGGAATAAGCTGGTGACCTGGCTGTGCCGATACAAAATCAATCAATGCCGTGAAAAGATCAATGTGATGTTCGTCACGGAGCAGGAGATACCTACACCGGATTACCGGGAAACCTTCTACTGTGCCGCTGCCAGCGATTACAATTCCTTAATGATGGTTTGGAGCCTGTATTTCCTGGAGACCCGACCGAGCGAAAAACAGATGCTCTGGATGGCCACGAGTTGTACAAGCAACTATGAGACGTACTATTACAAGATGATCCTAGAGTGGAGTGTGAGTGTGGAGAACAAGAAGGCGGGAATAGCTCGTCTTTATGAGCAAAATCCTGACCTGGTGCAGCCCATCTTTGAGATGATAACTCAGAACATTACCGAGCTGGCATTGGAGTAAGCTTTTGAAAAATATTTCTTTTTTATTTTTTAATTTATTCTAATCCATTTCAGCCTGGGCAGTTGGTCGGACACAGCCGAGGTTATTAGCGACATGACGGAGTACTTTACGACGCGGGAGCAGCAGCAGCTCTTTAAGGACTTCTACCAGGACAATCAGCAGCTCTTCGGGCAGTCAGCTTCAGTGCTTTCCAAGGCCTTGGACACGGTCGAGCAGAATCTGCAATGGGCTGAGCAGCGTCTGGACAAACTGGTCATCTTTTTGAGCCGAAGGAATGGCAGTTCCGGGCAAGCAGCCACCTCTATTCTGGTGCTACTGCTGGCGTTGACCAGCGTTTTGGCCTGGCTCTGATTAGCTGAATGATGTCTATGTGTGCGAGTGAATGTGTGTGGAGGGGAAATAAAAAGAGATTGGCGTGGTCGTGCACCACGGGAGAAATGCCATTTTCGTGTACGCAATTACTAGGCAAAAAGGTTTAGGCAGTGCGCAGCTTTATTAGGCCATAATTCACACAGTCGGGCCATTACTGTGACTTCCGTTGGGGAAGACGGTACATATAAGGCCGCCGGCAGCGGGCAAGGTCTTCCATTCCTCGCGAGACACACTCGCAGTCGGGCCGACGAGATGCTGCGCCACCTGTTACGCCAAGAGAACAACAAGCTCTTCGTTTTGGTCCTGCTCTACTGCGTCCTGGTCAGCCTCCTAAAGCTCTGCACCGCTCAGGCGGATAACGCAGTGGCAGCCACTGAAAATGGTAGGTAGGATACTACCTATATCTTCCATAGTTTTAAGGAATTTTATTCCGCCTTCCAGATATCACGCATTTGGGTGACGACTGCCAGGTGACGCCCGTCATCCATGTGCTCCAGTATCCCGGATGTGTGCCCAAGCCGATACCCTCATTCGCATGTGTGGGTCGCTGTGCCAGTTATATCCAGGTGGGATCTAGTGATTTCCAGAAAAAGGAGACTCCTGCTTATTTATTACGAATTTCCCGATAGGTATCTGGCAGTAAGATCTGGCAGATGGAGCGCTCCTGCATGTGCTGCCAGGAGTCTGGGGAACGTGAGGCCGCCGTTTCGCTCTTCTGTCCCAAGGTAAACCCTGGTGAGCGGAAGTTCAAGAAGGTGCTCACCAAGGCACCGCTGGAGTGTATGTGCCGACCCTGCACCTCCATCGAGGAGTCCGGGATTATTCCACAGGAAATTGCCGGCTACTCGGACGAGGGTCCCCTCAACAATCATTTCCGGCGCATTGCTCTGCAATAGATCATCATTCCATCATACATTTTTTGCATCATGAAATAAATTAAATTTTGCCGTATTTGCTTGCTACACAGTGAGAAAATTTGATCTTTACACTGAAGAAAGGGATGTAGGTTTTTAAATTATTTAACGCGAGTCTATAATTCTGCAAAGAAATTTATTTTTTGGCCCATTTGAATAGTAAATGAAAGACTAAAACCTTCCCAAGCTTAAATAAATATACATTTAGCTTAGACTTTAATTTAATACTTTAAGCTTGTGATTACATCCTTAAACTTGTGATAGGTAAAGGCCATGCTGGTTGTCACACACCAATCTGAGATTGGGAAAGTCCCAGGAGGCGATTGTGTGGTAACCCATGTTGGTCAGCACCACGACGTACTCGAACAAGGCAAAAAAGGTGTAGATTCCCTTCTCGCAGTGGGAATTATGCCTAACGAAGCAGTATCCCGCCAGGCCAAAGGACAATACATTAACCAAAAATAGGTTCCGCTTGTACCTCAGTGATTTTGCCTCAAGCGACAGTAGTCCTACCCCCGCAGCATTCCTAAACAAGAGGTAAGAGATTAGCATGTAGGACTCAGAGCAGGCAATGAATAACAAAAAAGCGTTCCGATGCGTCTTGTAGGAAGTCGACGACGACCAAAAGGAGAGACAGACCAGGGCAAGGACCTCCGCTACGTTGAGGAAATAGGCCAGGACACCCAGCAATTGCCTGCTGCGTCTAAAGTCCTTGAAAAAATGCTCCAGGTACGCCTTGGCCAACACCAGCCGGAGCGGAAAGTGCAGAAAGATGGCTACTTGCCAAACCGTTCGCTGAGGCTCGTAGCTCCCAATGGCCGCCGATATGGAGGGCAGATAGTTGGTCACATGGCAATTGGTATAGGTGCTCCGTTCAAAGTCAAAGACCAGCGACCAGGTCACGCCGAAGAAAAAGCCTACCAGGGACAAGGTGACGGAAATTATGGCCACCCAGGGAAAGGGGAGCCGGAAGTAGACGCTCTTCGGGTCACTGAGACGCTGGTAGGTGGGCAGCATCTGACTTCCATCTGCTTTCTCCTAAATACACAATTAATATATTTATGTATATATATATGAGTGTTTTAGTTTTGAAATCTGTCAAAAAGCTTAACAAATCATATGCCCCTTAAAGCAACTTTTCCTTTTAATCCATGAAGCAAACTCCCTAAGCTTATGATTAATTTAAATCGTAATTTATTTCTCAACTATCTCATATCATTGCTACTAGTTCTCTAAATGTTTGTGGTTCCTGCTTCACATAGTTCGTAGATGCATAACGCGAAAAAAACAAAGGTAATCTCTTTACACTGCAACTGGATCGATCGTCTAACAATAGGAGGAGCTCAACTACATACATCGCCTACAAGTACTCGACGATATCGCATTTGATGGATATATTCGGGCAACTCTGGCCCACGACACTGCGGCCCCGATAGTTGGGGCTCTTCTCGGTGAGGAGCTTTCGGAAGATGGGCAGGATGGCGGTCTCGCCCTCAAGCAGCTCCGTCTCACTGCTGGCCCCGTAGATGCTGCTGCTCTCGTGCTTGCCACGCTGCTTGCCCCGTTGCTTCTCCGGCGCCACATTCGGGGAGCTATGGTGATGGGCAGCATGTTGGATGCTGGAGTTCCGGCTTATCTTTCGCGTCTGCACGCACGCCTGACTGCTGGGCGGTGGATCCCGCTCCCGCTCGCTGTCCGTCTCGCTCTGACACACTGTGCCCTTCTGTGGCTTTGGGCGGTGCTTGTTCCGGTTCTTCTCGGAGACGGACCGTTGTATGGGCGAGGTGGTGTTCGTTTCGTAGGCCATACCCATCCCGTGACCATGGTGCTCCGTACAGCGCTGCGGACTGGCGTAGTTGCGAGGCGACTGACGCTGCTTGGCGTGCGACAGCGTGTGCGTGTCCCAGAGGTCACTCTGCGACACCACAAAGTTCGATTTGAGGGCGGAGCCCATGCTGGTCCGGCGATTGTCCGAGGCAGTGGGAGCTTTTTGTGAGGGAAAGGTATAAAAATAAATATCTAACAATGTTCCTAGAGTAGGGGAACTCACTCTTGATCACACCCGGAGTGCTGGGCTTGGTGTGCGGACACATGTTGCTCAGCTCCGACTGTGAGGTGGAGATGTTGGTGGAGGAGTTGCGGTGCGAGCTGTTGTACTTGGGCCTAGCCGTGGGCGTCTGGCTGCCGCTGTCGTAGTGACGTGAGGCAGTTGATTGACGTCTTTCCCGAAGGTTGGAGCAGTCGCCAGTGCTCCGCTTGCCGGCAGTGCTGGTGATGCTTCCGATATTGTCGTCCGTCTGGGCAGACACTGAATTCCGCTTCTCCAGGTGGCGGTGATGCTGTTGCTGGTGATGTTGCTGCTGCATTTGTTGGTGTTGCTGTTGCTGCTGCTGTTGGTGTTGCTGCTGCATTTGCTGTTGCTGCTGGAGATGCTGCTGCAGCTGCTGTTGTATGGGTTGCATCATGGTGGGAGCGGGCACATGTGTGTGGTGCTCCACAATGGATTGCTTCTTCTTTTTTCTATATAAACCAATTTATTAAAATTAGGTTTAAGATGATAGGAAATAATAAATTCTTACGGGGGAAGCGATGGGGCCAGCACTGTGGACTGCACCGAGACAAAGGAGTTATCCATCTCCACATGGGTCGAGGTCACACTGTCCACGGACGTCAGCTCGGTAACTTCTATGACAAAGAGGGCGCAATGCATGAACATGTCTCGGAATTCATCTCCCCTACGACTACTCACCTGTGGTGCTGGGCATCTCCCTTCGCACTGGCGGAGCCGACAGCCTGGCCATGTCATCACTTAAAATGGGCTCCAGCTCGCTGCCAGCAGTAGCTCCACCTCCGGAGCAGGTCACACCATCAATCCACTTACGCGCCTCAGGTCCCAGCTTCCGGATGAGGGCCTGGAGCTCGTTTTCCTTCTCCATGAGTGCCTTGCGGAAGCGGCAGTTTGTGTTCTTCACATCTCTTAGGCGCTGCTCCAGCTCACAGACGGAGGAGTCGCGTCGATTCTTGGACATGGGTCGCAGGGTGGCTCTCACCCGCTTGTCCACCACGCCCTGGGGATTCCGTTTCAGCTCCACCAGCTGCAAAATGATTGGACCGAGTTAGCTAACAATTCGTACCCAAAGATTACATATAGGAAGGAGCAATGGCTACGGATAGTGAGATAGGATAGACACAGACTTAGGTGGGATTGCAGCAGCAGCCAGGCTATAGCGTCCAGCCTGGTTGCTGTTGCTGATCGAGAAGTTTAAGTTCAAGTTTATAGTTGGTCTGTAGTGTTATATAGCTTTTCGAGATTGAGAATTCAGAGTGCGTGTTGTTTCTGTATCAATAATGTGTATCAACACCAAGAGAAAGTATCAGATCAGAGGACGCACGGTGAAGTCCGACTGGTTCGATTCGAGTGGATCTGAAACCGATCGGGCCGACACCGCCGCTTCGAACAACATTCATTTTGCACGAGTATATATGTTATAACAGCTACAAAAACTACAAAACTTCCTTACTACCAGTCTTACTTTCGGTACGAACACCAAACACAAAGTGGCTGTCGTACAAAAAATGATAAAAAACGAGAGTAAGACAAAAACTAAATCCTTGCGATCCGATAGCACCAGGGATATGGCCGCTCCGGCCAGACACGTGATGAACACATTGTAAACGGAGAAGCCGATGTGCTTGGAATCGTTGAGAGCGGGTATGGAAACATGCCGGGTTTCCCAGGCCAAAAAGGCGCCAAATACCTGAGGATTACATTTTAATTTAATTAATTTAATAAATTAAATGTTAGCTCAATAATTACTAACCAATAGCAGGCCCTTATAAGCATAGATGATGCTGACAAAGATGGTCATGTGCTCGGACTGGCAGTACTCGTTCTCAGGTATCACCAGCACATCATCGATGTTTTCATGGTGCTGTAGTGAAGAGATATTAGTAAATATTTCCTTAAATATAATTTAAATAAAGTTACCCTTGGCTCCAATTGCTTTGTTTCCCGGTAAAAGGGATCTGCTATCTGCCAGGTAGTTATAATGGCTATATCGATGGCCAGCAGCACGCCCACCACCATAAACAACTGATAATCCTTAATGACCTTCTTGTTCAGCTTTAAATCAGTAAATATAGAGTGGACCCGCCATGTCTTGGAGAACATGGCTCCGAAGCTGAGACTAAAGCCTGCCATTAAAATCCAAGCTCGGGCTGTGCAGATATATGGAAAAGCAGCCACACTGCTCAATGTGGTATCCAGGCCCAGGAAAATAATGCTCAAATAGGTCAGCATACATCCCACAATGATCAGGTTGTTCAGATGTGGACTGGACATCTTGATGTACCTATAATATAAGATTAAGTAGAGAATTATATTGAGTTATAGTAGATATAGTAGGTAACCCACCTCTGATTCCGATACTTGATGTTAAAGGCCAGAAAAACTGTGGCTATAATTACACCTATGACCGAGGCACTGGCTGACACTATATAGATGGTGGGGTTCACCTGGCTGTGCTCGATGTAGATGAGGGTTCTGTCCTTGGGCGGAGTTTTTCCCACCCATCTCACGGGCTTGCCTAGACTCAAGTCCAGGTGCGATTTCTGTGAGTGATATTCACCAATCTTTTCCATTTGACCCAACTGGAACTGGTTGATCAGAATATTAGCCTTTCGCTCGTTGTTGTAAAACCGCACAGGACCCTTTAAAAGAAATTATTAATTAGTTATTTATATTATAAATATGTTTTAGACGAACCCACCGTGACTCCCTCAAAGGAGGTGTTCCTTAAAGCCTCGAGAAAGACGCTCTCCCAGTCCTTCACCCTATAATCAAAGTGTGTCAGCAGATCCTCGCGCTTCTCGGCCACATACTGAATAGCCAAGGCGGCAGCCCAGATGCCATCATAGGTGTAGCCATGAAAGCGGGAATACTCGGTTCCCCTTAGTCTGTCGTACTCCACCAGATACTCATCCGCTGTCTATTGGAAGCATTGTATAAAATATAGATTTAAGAGAGAATAAATATTTACTCACAATGCCAGCTACTGTAATGTCTCCACTCGTGGACAAAGGCAGCAGATCCACTAATATGGCACCCTCTAGGGCCGTGGAGATCTCCTCCACAGTGCACTCACTGTCCTGAGTGACATTCCACCAGTCTGTGGTATAGGTGGCCATGATGAGCCACTGATAGGCCCGGCCATACATGTCCAGCCTGTAATGGAGAGGAAATAATTGTCAATAATAATAGAAAAGGTAAGTAAAGTATAGAATGACACCCACTTGTATGCCTCGCAGAAGGCTTTGCGTGCAAAGTGCTCGTTGAAGTTGCCCATGATAATCCTCACGTCCTTCTCCCGTAGCTTCTTTAGCGATTCGGCCACATCGTTGACGAAACTCTGTGTCTCCACCACCTCCACCTCCATGGAATCCAGGTCGGCCACCATATGGTTATGCGGCAGCGAGTACCTCGGCTCGTTCTGGTAAACAGTGCCCACCCTCGTCCAATTAAACTCCTTGAGCAGGGCCAGTCGCGGCGCATTGAAGGCGTTCTCCGAGGGCACCACCCGGAAGAAATTGGGGAAGGCGTCCTTTGTGAACATGGGATGAGTGTCCGCATAGCTTAACTGGGTCAGGTGCCAATGCTTGCTGGCCTTGGCAATGGGATCGGTGACGTGCGTGCAGGCGGCTCCAAAGAGCATCACCTTATTGGGTCCCGAGTGCATCATGTCAAAGAAGGACTTGACGCCGACGGCAGCATTGCACTAGATATATAGTAATTATTAATGATTGTTTAACATTTAAAGATCCTTATAATTAAAGAGGGATAATGAACTCACCTGCGTATCGTTCCACCACATGTGCAGTCTGTAATTGGCCAGAATCTTGCCATGCTCGTTAACATGGCCCAAAGCTAACTTAACACTGGGCATCACCCCGCGTCCCGTATACGAGTTCTCCACGCCATCTCCGTAGGGAAAGAAGCCCGCTATGTAGACGTCCGATCGCTTGGCGGTCCTGCCCCAAGCTCCGCTCCAGGACAGCAGGAAGAGCAGACCAATGACGACAAAGGGTATCCGGACACTTGGCCGTTGCAACATGTTGACCGCGTGGGCTGCAAAACGATTCTGAGTGTAAATAGGGCTTATCGAGGACGTGAACTTGGTGCCAGGTGGGCGGTGGCAGGTGGCAGGTGGCAGGTGAGCCAAGCCAAGGCTGCTCGAAGGCAAGGCTGCGCCCCGTATTTGTGTGGGTTCGCATGCAGTTGACGGGGCTGATGGGGCAAGGCTAAGGCCAGAGCCAGCGAAATTGCCTTAAATTGCAGCAGTCCAGCTGCCCCTTTTAGTAATTATAAAGCAATTTAATGATTTAATGGCCATGCATTATTTAGTATCCATTTTCACGCGAAGAGCCCACCGCTTCACAGCTCCACCTCAGGCACAGCACTCTAATTTGGAACTCTAATTTAACCCACCAGCTTCGCTTATCCTGGAGTTGCAATTCACTTCGCCGTCATTCTCATTTTATTCACTAATTTTTTAACTAAACTCTCGGTCAACGAAGAACTTTTGCAGTGCGAGGGTCCGAAAAATTATGTATCCCCCTGACTTGACACTTGGCTGACAGGAGAAACTCGACGCAGGATGTGCGCATGTCCCGTTTGCCGCGAAAGCTGTGACAGCTCCGCCTTGGCCTAGGCTTTCCGGAACCCACCCCCGGGACACATACCCGGAACGTTGGCGTTTGTAAACATGCCGCCGCAACAGGTGGTGGCTCCGTCCGTCAGCTGGCCACGCAGCGTATTTGTTGTGACCGTTACCACGGACGACGGAGAGTCGGAAAAAATGGACAACTCGTCGGGGCAATTACCAAATTGAAAATTGTCAGTGGTGGTCACGATGGAGGACTATGCGCCAAGTCGCTATAAAATGCTCGAGAAAATCGGCGAGGGTGTCCATGGCTGCGTTTTTAAGGCCATCGATTTGCAGCGCAACAAGGAGGTGGCCATCAAAAAGGTGGCCCTCAAGAACAAGTTCGGTAATATAGCTCTAAATACCTTGCGGGAGATCAAGACCCTGCAGCTCTGCAAGTCGGAATATGTGAGTTGTCCTGGTAAATATTAGAAATTCCACTTATTACCCTTGTAATTATAGATTCTAGACATCATTGAGATATACCCCGACCTGACTGGCCTCTCCTTGGTGCTGGAGTATCAGCCGGATACCCTGTACAGTCGCCTCAAGAGCGAGGTAAATCCCCTAAGTCGTCAGCAGGTGCGCAAGTTCGCACATCAAATGTTCAAGGGCATCGCCTACCTCCACGAGGCAGGTCTGATGCACCGGGACATAAAACCAGCCAACCTGCTAATTAGCGACACCGATATGCTTAAGATCGCTGACTTTGGCCTGGCCCGTCTCTACTTTCCTGAGGAGGAGGCGCGGCTCTACTCGCCGCAGGTGTCCACTCGCTGGTATCGAGCCCCAGAAATCCTCTGGGGCAGCCAGAAATACGGCACTGGGGTGGACATGTGGGCAGCAGGTGAGCTTTTCTTTTGGTATAGCTTTATTTTTAAGATATATCTTGATTCTGCTGATTATGATACAGGTTGTGTTGTGGCGGAGATGCTCCGGGGAGTGCCACTGTTCGCTGGGACCACCGACATCGAGCAGTTGGCCATCATCATACGTACTCTGGGCAGTCCCCGGCTAAATCAGTGGCCAGAGCTGACTTCCCTGCCAGACTACAGTAAAATACGGTGAGTTTTGAAGCTGAATCTTGAGTACTAAGCATAATTTAACCATATCCTTAATTAGCTTTCCCAGCTCCGTGGGCATTCACTGGGATAACCTATTTCCCAGCTGCACACACGCGGTGGAAATCAATCTAGTCTCAAACCTGGTTGTTTACAATCCCAAGAACCGCCTCAAAGCCAGCGAGGTAGGTTTGATTGACAAGTTGGAATAACCGGTGGTATTAACAAATGTATATTCTATATTTTCAGGCTGTCGAACACGATTATTTCCACTAGTTGTTAAGTCTATATACAGAGGTAGTGTTAGCATCTAAGAGTTCTCCGATTCTTTGAATCTGCAAAATTGAAAAATAAACAAACTTAATCATAGAAAATGGTTGGAAATATATTCTGATAACACTTACTTGCACTTCAGACACGTAAAGAACACCGTCTGCCCTTCATCCGCCGATCGTAGCTGCAGGGTGGCGTAGGACATCTTGTCGTGGTTGCACTTGGGACACTTTCGCTCCACCACCGGGCCATCTGCCTCCGAGGACTCGGACTCGCGCTTGGTTCGGTTAAACACCTTGCTGGGATCGTAAGTGTTAAAATGGATGGTGAACTCTGACTTCTCGCCGCTGTAAACTGTTGAAAATTGATCAGTTTTGGGAAAATGTGCGAATATGGATTGAATTCGTCGTTACCATCCGGCAGGAACTCCTCCTTGCAGTTGTAGCAGATGACGTTGCCTTTGACCTGTAGCGGGGGCAGAATAGAGCCACAGGATGGACAGAAACCAGCGCAATTATTAAAGGTTTCCATTTTAAAACAATTTTACGGAACTCAACGATTGTGTTTTGAAGTTCTTGTCACGTTTAGTTGGTAATGTGCCCACCATAAAGTCCGTTGATAATACTGAAAATTGGTATGGGAGAGCGGATTCCACAACAGCTGGTCACACTTAAGCGAACAAGAACGTAACCAAACTACGTATGGAGCAAAAAAGTAACGGTTTCACGTAAGAGATTTAAAGATTGAACCTCTTTGACGTGAGTGTATACATAATAAAAAAAATAAATATAAGCAAAAACAATTTTAAACACAACAAATTGGAACCATAGGTCTGTACTTTCATGTTTCCCACTTCATATATTATTTAAATTCGCAAATGAATTATTTATTAAAAGTGAAGTTGAAAGTGAGCTCAATCAGATAACATTATATATACGCTTCCCAGTAGAAAATAAATTAAACGACATATTTTCGACTTTGATCAGTATAATTAGCGTATGAAAACTAGTACAGCAATAAGGCGATCTTACGGGCTAGTTGGCTAAAATGCAAGTCAGATGTGTTGTTACTATAGATCTGGATTCAATTAAACTACCTAAAACTATCACAGGCAGAACAGTAACTACGCACTAGAGGACCTAACTACAACTACTCATCTAGGAACTTTTGATCCTTGGCGGCCAGACATATCGCACAGTAAAACTACGACTCTTTAAAGGATACGAAAATAAGTACCTTTTGAGTTGAAAAACATCGTAGATATGAGTATTTTCCTGTGCGACTACCGGCTGGGATGACTCTGCGGCATATTGAGCTCCCAGAGCTTCATATTGTTGTCGAGGACCTCGTGGAACCAGCTCTCCTTCTCGGGCTGCTCCCGGAAGACGGGATTCAGCGACTTGAGATCGAGCTGGAGGATGGCATCGTTGCCCAGCAGCGCATCCAGCGAGCGGAGCAACGTGCTGTTCCCATGAAGCTTCAGCAGAGTGACATACTTGACCACATAGTACTCGTACTGCAGCTTCCTTTTCGCCCAACGCTCCACGGTGGCGTTGGCACTGGCCGACCGGATCTGGCCAAGATGCTCGGCAAACCAGGGCGCAAAGTAGTTGTATAGATCCAGCTTGGACAGACCGTTCAAACCCTTGCTCTTGATCCGATCCTTGATCATGCGGTAGTTCTTCCTGCTGTAAACGAACACCTGGTACAGGGAGTTGCCCGTGGTATAGGAGTTCACATAGTGAGTGCCCACCGCGTCCATGAAACGCACGGCAGAAGTTATGTTTCCTATCTCCAGCTGCTCCATCCGCGACCTAACATCCGGCTCCAGTTGCTGGTGCACCGGGATCTCGGCATTCAGGCGACCCGTCTCCCGGAACCGCACTACTCGCACCAGGACGTACGAGTAATCCCCCTGGATGAAGGAAGTGTTGATGCCCAGCTTCTTGGCCGCATTGTCTGGAAACCAGCCGCCGGTGAATGCTTCCCAGGGCTTGTCCATCCGCTCGATGGAGAAGTCCCGGAAGTAGGCCTGGAACAACTGCCGCCGGTTCTCGCAGAACTCCATATGGAAGTCACCATGGAAGATGCCCGGTGTGGTGTCCTCATGGCTCTCCGCCAGGCCACTCAGGTTCTGTAATGAAAATAAGAACATATTTATTTATGCAATAACTTTTTAAATAGTTTTTATTAAGAATACATTACAATTTTGTATACCAAATGCAGGGTATTATATTTTTAGTCAGTAGCCTAAAAATTAGTGAAGGAGTCATTTCCGACCCCATAAATCATATATATTCTTGATCAGCATCAACAGCTGAGTCGATTAAGCCTTGTCCGGCGGAAAACTATAATTTTTGAAAATGTTTCAAAATTTCTAAATTTTATAAGGGGTTACATCGTTAAAATTAGCAAAATTTGACAAAAAATTTAATTTTTTAAATTTCAAAACTCAGTATACAGTTTTATTAATTTAATAAAAACTAACAAAAAACTGCTTTCCGAATCAAAATGAATGCATTTTTGGTCGAGTTATGATCAATTGAAATTTTGGTATCCTGGTCCAAATGCAAACTGAAAGGGTATGCTAACTTCGACTTCACGAAGCTTTTTTTATTGTTATAAATTTAATCCACTTTCATAAGTGGTTTTTATGAAGCTTCAATTAAATTTAGTAGCTGAAGCTTTAAAAGATAATTGAAACTAATTTACAAATGGTACTTGGATTTACCATAACAGCCCAATTATAAATAAATAAATATTAAAAAAAATGCGGCATAAAAACGTAATAAAAATAAATATAATTTACAACAAAAGCTCATGCTTTGGTCCGGAAAATCACATCACTAATTATACGTTTTAAAAAATGCTTCAAGTTTGTACAAAGGTTAATAGAAGTACTACTTTGAGAAATGCGATGCTCTCTGTGTGCTAAATAATAGCTTTAAGTATAATTCCAGGGTGCTTGAGCTCGGCTTAATGTACACTTGGAATGTGAAAATACTTAATAATTAAGTGTTGACACAACAAATCTTCTAATATTTTATTTATTAATAAAGGCACACGGGGCAACTTACCCTGTAAATGTTCCTGGTGGGCTCCTTGAAGACCCATCGTTCTGATTCAACATTATCATTTAGAGGTATTACCCGCATCGATATGCTTAGGTATCCATAGCGCAGGAATATATTGATGGCCTTGCCAATCCGCAGCTGGGATTCGCGACCTCCTCCGACCACCAGGAGCGCCAACGTCAGCAGCCAAAAAAGGCTCTTCCGCGGGCTCATCGCTCAGCATGCAAGGTAAGTACTGGAAATGGGAATACAGGATGTTATATAGTGGTTTTCTATAAGTTATTCCTAACTTGAATAATAATAATAAATACTCCTAAATGGATTGTACAATTATATTCTAAATAAACCTTAAATTTCTTAAGATTTCAAAAACCAAGTTAGTATGTAAACCAATTAACTGCATTCGCTAATTGAAGTCATCAAAACTTCAATGGTTTCTGAGAAACTTTTCAAATAAAATAAACAAAAGTCTGAAACAGATATTTAAAATAAATGTATTCTAGTGACTAACTAAGTGATTCTCAATTATACTATTACGTAGGAATCGGTGACAAACTAGTTTTGTGTTTGTCTTGATCTCAATTTGTTTTCTTTCTTTCTAGGCTTTTATTAATATTATTATAATTAAAAAGCAACTAAACTGTATATAAAATAGTTGCTAAACGGAGGATTAACTGCATAAGATAACTGGCCATAATTGCAGGGCCGTCGTGTTTGCTTTTCCACTCGACTTTACATATACTATAACCGAGGCGATAATATATGCGATCTCTAATTGACCGTGAACCTTCAGTAGCGCTGAACTTGAACCGCCTGAGCTTGGTTCAGCTCGGAGTTCCGTGGAGTAGACCAGACCAGAGTGGAGTAGAGTGGAGCGGAGTCGAGTGGAGAGGCCACCTGTCAACGATGAGCCGTGGCTCTGCTCCGATCAGAGTCACCTTAAGTGGCTGCAATTAGCCTCAGGCTACGTCTCTCCATCTCTAGCTCGGGCTTTGGCCATAAAAAAATATATGTAGCCACAAAGTAAAGCCAACAAAATTGGTTCGGCAGCAGCGAAAACATATCGGCCATCGGTTTGACTTGCAAATTATTTCCTAAAAACATTTTGCATGCCTCGTAAGCGTTTTTTGTTTTTCTTGTTGGCCCACTCGCCTCGGAAGACCGGTTGTCCGTTAGCTGGCCAAGATTAAGCCAGATTATGGCCGGCGAGGAAGCAGCCGTAATGGAGTACCAGAAATTGGCCCAAAGCGACGCATTCTAAGCGTTTTTAATACCAGTCGTTATCAGCAGCACATCGACGTGTTTTTGACGGTCCAAAAAGCACAGAGGTTAGCCGGGGTGTTAGCCGCGTTAGTGAGTCACACCTGTCGCGAGCAGTCAAGCGCGAAACGGTAGCCGTCGAAAAACAGCCATGATGACACTCAAATTGTTAACAATTTACGTGAACCATAAAATCTAGGCGAAGCTTAACTTGGCCAGAAAAAAAAACCAACAACTAAAAACATGAAAAGCATCAGGAAGAATGACGGGAAAATTGCCGGTAATGGTATTACCCCTGAATGGAAATGGAACAAAGAAAAAATCTGTGGTCTTCTCTCCTTGCCTCACGATTATGTGTGTCTAATAATAAGTACCACGAGCCTGACACCAGGAAATGCTTACTTGATTGTACATACAGTTTATAAATATATTATATATAAATAAATAGTCGCCAAACACCATTATCAGTGGTCAGAGCAGTGCGATTATCACACCAAGCTTGGCCCCAAATGATGAACTTGTGAGATTGCCAAGGGTTTTTTTTTATATATATTTTATTTTATGAGTTCTGCGGGAAGGTTGAAACCTCCACTGCCACTGCTTGGGGTTTGTCAAATTCTATACTTAAATACCCCTTAATGAGCTTATGGCTCCGTGAAAAAAAAAATAAAAATCACATAGAAACGTCAAAGTAACCGCAACTCGAGCTAGAGCTCTGAAATCCGCGCGTCCCACTTGAATGGCATACGTTATGTGACATAATGATAGTTAGTTTTCGGTGGCGGGGGGTATTTACAATAGCGGACGCATAACCTTGTGCAAAAGACCCAAAATAAAGACGCGAAGCCGCGAACCGGAGTTCGAGATGAAGAAGACGAATTGAATCAAAAATTCAATGCGCGCACTCGGACTCTGAAGCAAAGGTAGCTGAGAAATCAATTCGTTCAGCTGTGACTCCCCATGCACTCAGAAAAAATATACCTAATCGTTCTTTATAAGTATTTTCTCACACATAAGATACATTTCTATCCATTAACTATTTATATATTTTAAAAAAATATTCGGGATAACATTTTTTTTCATTTTAAATCAATCATCATTTTACAAATATAACCCTTTTTATTAAACAACAACCAATTCAAACTTATTTAATATTTCCTTTTAATTTAGCATATTGACCAACCATTTGACCAACTAGGAAAAATAAGTTCAAGTGCAAGCGAATTGCATCGTATTTCCAGGTTTAGGTCGAAACTGAAAGCTTTATGGAAGTGGACAGCTTCTCGCCTTCCATTATCACAGAGCGACCTCTCCCGAAACTTCTTCCGCTGACCATTGGAAATCAGTTCTTTCCAAATCGACGGCCGAAGTGGAGTAATTAAGTAGATCGGTGAAAAAAAAAGTGCAAAACTAACAACGTAAAAGCAAAGACAGTTGCCAAAAGAGTTATTTAAATTAAAATGTAGTGAAAAGTATTAGTAAAGTAAAGGCCTTGGCCAAGAACAGCCTTTTACTTAGTTGGCCCCACAACGGAGGCCAACAAAGCCAAGATCAGTGCGTAATTTGTAACGAGTTAATATTGTTTTCGTTTCCATGGCAAAGACAATGTTTAGAAGAGTGCTGTACCTTCTATTAAGAAGGGTTTTAGTTTCGTGTTATCTACAAATTCACCGTTTGGATCGATCTGCAGCAACAACAAATGTAAATGGGTGAGTGAAACAGAAGTATTTATTTCTATCTATGCTTTCTATGACTTTGCAAATCCATACCCCCTTCCCCTTCTCTTCTCCCTAAATATCTGTTTTCATCAACCTGTAAAGTGGAACCTAAGAGCGGGAGAGCCACTTAAAGAATATGATCCACTCTTGTGGCTTCTAATTTTGACAGTTGGAAAGTTGTAAAGCTGCCTTTGTTTACCTTTTTTTCTGAACAATTTGTGAATAGGAAAAGGCTAGCAAAACTTATTTAAGATCTTATCTACTTTTATGCTTAGTAATGATCGATTTCCTATTTGTTCCTTTAATTCAATTAAGCTGTTCATCTTTTCTTGTTCGCTCATAAATAACTTTGACATATTTGAAGTTTATGTATCACCTTATAAAAAAAAAACAAATATGTATCTTCAAAAACCATGGCATTTTTCTGCCTGTATTTCACTGCGACGAAGCTCACTCAATTGGAGATTCTTTATGCGCATTTTATGTGCTCTTTTGTGGTCTGGGCCTGGAGTGA
The DNA here is from genome assembly GCF_035046125.1 of Drosophila serrata. Classification (NCBI taxonomy): domain Eukaryota; kingdom Metazoa; phylum Arthropoda; class Insecta; order Diptera; family Drosophilidae; genus Drosophila; species Drosophila serrata. The sequence continues at coordinate 917,722 of NW_028257274.1, read as the reverse complement.
AGCCGGACGAAGGGCACCGGCACCATCACCGCCACCGACTCGGGGCATAAGGTCTGCAGTTTATATCGCGCTTAATTTTATGCTTGCTCCGTATGCGTTGTTTCCTTGAGCGGTGTTAAACAAAAGTTGTCTTGACTCGACCGACTGACGCTGAGGTGACGCTGCTGTTGCTGCTGCTATTTATATTTTTTTCTTTGATTATTTTACCTGACCGAGAACACGAAACGCGGATCGGAATTGACGTAACCAGCGGCCAGAAGCGGGTCTTAAGCTGAAGAAGCTCAGTCCCAGGAGGAGGCGTAAGGCGATTGGCGGGAGGCGGAGACTAATCCGAACTCTAGAGTGGTTTGCCACTGGTTAGCCTTATCGCTCTGATACCCGGGGGCCATTGCACAAGGCGGTCTGCTCTCCGCTTATTGCTTGAGCGGCACATCGTTAAGTCGGCGGTCTTTACGGTTTTTTATTATTGTTTTTGTGGGTCAGGGGTCGAGATTCTACGCTTGGCGCCCTCGAGTGATAAGCCAGCAGCGGCTCTATCAATAGATCGGGACAGACGGAGATATCGGATTACATTCGCGCGGGTTTCGGCAACAACACACACAGAGCACTGAGCACAGAGCACACACACACCGGACAGACAGACAGACAGACAGACAGGGTGACAGTCGAGTCAAGTACCCAGTCACAGTCACAGTCCCAGGCACAGGCACAGACACTCTCGCGACGTGCCTTCAATTGCAATTAAAAAGCCGGAATCCGAATCCGAATCCGAATGCGGCACAACACTTACACTCCAAACGCGAGCAGCACAACTTCCAGAGCGCAGTTTCAAAACCAAACTGACAACCCAGCTACCAAAACTCGATCGCCGGAGAGAACCAGCCAACGATCAGCAGCGGGCAGCGCACTATGGGGTCAGTTAATACTTTTTGTGGCCTTAAATAATGACTTTAAAATAAGGTTATTATTTTGGGTTCTTTTCCTAATAAAGTTTAGGATAATAATATGAAGATCAGGTTATATACATACTTCTGGGAAGTAGATAATAAAAATAATACAATTGTATTCAAAGTAGTCTTACCTTTTTAAAGGGTATTATATTTTTAGTTAGGAGCTTCGAAAGCAGTGAAGAAATCATTTCCGACCCTATAAATCATATATTTTCTTGATCAGCATCAACAGCCGAGTCGATTTAGCGTGATTCTGGCAGAAAAAATTTTTAACCAATTTGTTCAAATTTTATAGGGGTTACATCGTTAAAATTTTTAAAAATTTCCAAAAATTTAAATTTTTTTTAAATTTTAAATTGAATATGCAGATTTATTAACCTTATAAAAACTAACATAAGAGTGATTTCCGATTTGAAATTAATGTATTTTTGTCTTAGTTATGATCGATTTTCCATTCGATCTTATGGTCCAATCGCAAACTGGTTCTCAGAAACAAACATTGGCTTCACGAAGTTAGTTTCCTTTTATATTCGGTTCTATAGAATCCTCTTCTTCAATAATTAGAATTCCAAATCTTTTAAAATTTAGTGCCAACTTTTAAAATTCACATTCTAATTAAAAAAGAATATGTTTTGCCCATAAAAGGTGAGCGATTGTCCCATAGTGCAGCGGCAACAGCCAATATATGCTGCACCACACCAGCAACATGTTGCTAGAGTAAGTCGAGTACACGCTAACAAAATTAAAACTAGTTTTGTAGATCATTTCTGTGGGAAGTTATTAGTTTCAAATGAGTTTAGCTTTACTGCCGCAGAATGGAAAGGTAGATTATGCAAAGCAACATAAATAAGTCAAGTTTGGAGGGTCTAGTTATAATAGGAGCACCTACAGGTTAAAATATCATCAAACTTTTAAGAAGAGATCTCTTTAAATATTGAAAAATATAGGAAGAGTTCTTTAAAAAGTATCAAAAAAATGTTTCATTTATAAAGATATTGATATTAGATTGAAATTGATTCCAAAACTCCATATTAACATTTCAAAAAAATTTTTTGAACTGAACATTTTCTTTTTGAGCTTATAAAGGAAAAACCATTATAAGATTAAATTATCTTACCGAGACAGCCTCACAATTTTAATATGGATAATAGAATCCATTATTCCCAGAACTTGGCCATTTTCTTTTTAGAAGGCTAATCATTGTTATTTGCCGTGTAAATGTTGCAGCGAAAGCAGCCACCGGCATTTGCAGTTCAATGACTGTCTGGCGGCGGCCAGCACGAGTTCTACTCCTCCAATCCAACGGTGATGTGATGGTTATGGTTAATGCTAATGCTAATGGCCTGGCACAAATATCTATGCTGACATCTGCTGCCGCTGGGGGACAGCTTTTCCGCTTATTAATATTTCCCGGCACGTCGCAGCGTTGCTTCCACTCCCAACTAGTCAGCAGGGGGAAAGGGCTTGGAGCAGCTTGAAATGATTGCAGTTGGCCCGGCCCGGCCCGGCCAGGAGGCTTGCGCAAGACTTCAATAGAACCAAGCACAGACAGTGTTTTGTAATCAAAAACTTTTGGGACCAGAGCCAAAGAGAAATAATAAGACAAAAACTTGGACGAAAAACAGAAACAAAAACGAAAGTATCAAATTCGCATTACCTTGAAAAACATGCAAACAAATTTGGGTCAAGCTTTGAGCGCTTGAAGTTCGTGTATAATGTTTCAATTAGAAGCTTTTTGGATATGACAAATGTATCTGTATCTGGTCGGTTGGTAGCCATGGCTGCAGGGCATCCGCTTGTCACATCGCCTTGACTCCCCAACCGGCTGTCCATTGAGCATTTCTTCGAAAGAATCGTAGCTGGCTTTCTAAGAACTCCAAAAGGTTCTGAATTTTGAGTCGAGCGGACGTGTGGGGGAACTTCCGAAAATCATTGCAAAAGCTAAAGTTGAAATTGTATCTCTCGTATATTTCTTTCTCTTGTTTTTATTTTGTTTTTTGTTGTTGTGTTTTATATATAGAAGTTCTTTTTATTAATTTTGTTTTCGGTTTCTGTGTGGGTTTTTGCTTTGCTTTCTTTGCTGCTTGTATCATGATTCAAAACTTATGTATTTAAAATTCGGTATTTCAGTGTTTACTCGTTTTTATTTAATTCGCATTCCCGTTCATCGTCTTCGTCTTTCTCATTCGGTTTTTGTTGTTTCCGCTTTAATTTATTATTATTAATCCCATGTTTAAACTATGTATATATACTGCCATTTTTATCATTTATTTTAAATGATATTTACTAACTCTCAGCGACCTTCTGCGCTGCGCCCCAATCGATCGATTCGGGTCTAAACCCTCGATCGATCGACCCATTCATTTCATTTATTATTTTAATAACAATTCACTCAATTAGCTCAAATCGCGTCAATTCTACACATATTGACATTTTGGAGATCATAAGCATCTTTCAACTCATCTTCACGATCATCGACATTACCGTATCATCATCATCATTAACTTATGAAATTAGAGAAAAATTCTAATTCATGCATGTGTGCTCGTCTCTTTTCATTTTCATTTCTTTTATGTAATATCAACAATAAATTTTTACTTAATCTTAGTGTGAAATTATTCTTAGAGTACAGCTACAATTTGCTCGCATCGGCTAAGAAAAAAGGATCAAATAAAAATATGAAAACGAAACGAAACGAATCCTTTGAAATCCTAGCTCATTCTCGGGATGCCCTTCGATTCGGTTTCCCCCAATCCTAAACATTCAATCCTATATATTCCTGTCCCATCAATCGTTCCTAATCATTGTTAATAGCATAAAATATTAGATTTTGATTTGAGCATTCTCTCCTAAATCATTTCATCTTCCTCACTTTTGGTGTTTTTCCGGAGCCTCAAAATGTACATACATATGTACATCCGTCTCGTCTCCAGGTTGTTTCCTTATAAGGTTTCTTCTCGCTTCGCTTTAAGGTAATAATACTTAGTTAATTTGGCCACTCGGCTGTTTGGTTTTTTGTGGTTGTTTGTGGGTAGGTAGTTAGTTCTTCAGTATTTTCGGGTAGGTTCGGTTGTCTCTGGGATACTTCTATGATTTTGCATTGCCTGCTCCTGTGCTGCTCAGAACCAAAAAGTTATAGCCCAGCGCCTAACGATAATACTCTATGCAAAATTGTTCAACCATTTTGAAACCATAGAATTCTTCTGGATATACGAGTGTGTTCTTGTGGGTGCGGTTGGGAAATTCAAGTGGGTCGAGTGTGGTTTGTGGTTGGGCTTTGAGACTGCTGGAGAACCGTGGCACGTGTTTACAAATGTGTATTAAGTGTGTGTGTTTTTTAATGCTAAGTTCGATATCAAGTGCGATCTCTATTCGATTCGAAAAAGTCCCCATTAGTTGGGGGGACTCTCAATACCATCCAGAAGCTCTAAATCAGGGAAAGCTATATGTTGTGAAAAGGGTATATCTCTAGCCGGGGGACAACGTCTCTACACACAGTGGAGAGGGGAGAAAAGCGAAATTACTGAGCGCTGGATTTGGATCCTTGATCTAGTTTGCTTGATTGCTAAAGACAGTCATTGTAAAGTATCTCGAAAATTTGAAGCTGCTGCTCTTGGGTGGTTACTGGGCCTGTGTGGGTGTACGATTCAATTCAATTCAAAATCAATTCAAAAGCGACTCAAGGATCTCATTCGATTCGGTTTTGGGTCATTCTTTCGTTAGTTTAGGTTCACGTTTTTCGTTTTTCGTTTTTATTTTCTCATTATATTTTCTTAGTGTTTCGGTTTGGCTGTGGGTTAAAAGGAAGCGCTCCGCTATATTAATCTTATTGAACTGACTGATTTTCAATGTATCCAACCTGAGTTTGAGTTGTTCGAAAAATATATATATGTGTGTGTATACATATTTTCTCATTTTCCTACTTTCTTTCTTCTCTCTCTTGTGTTCTCCTTTGCTTTTGTTATATATTTATACGTGTTTATGCTTTGTTCGCGTTGACCTGCCATCTCCTCTTACTCTCGGTTCCTTTTTGCTAATTATTTTAATTCGTAATTGCAGTTAGTATGTGTCTTTTGTTTTTTGTTTTTGTTTTTGTGCTCACTCTATGTTTTTCCATTTGTTTACTTTGCTTTTGCTTGAATTAAACGCTGCTGCAATTATTATTATTGTTTTTTTTTATACTTTTCTTCTTAGTTTTTTTTTGTTTATTATGTTTGATTGCATTTTTTGGTTGTGTGTGGCTTACTCATTTCCCATTGAATTCAATTAAACGTCAACAATTTGGTATTTTGTTATTATTATATATGGTTTTCCATTCTCCTTCGTGTGAGTGTGGTGTGTGAGTGGTGTAAGTGTTGCGATTGGAATTAATTTCTTTATTTTTTTGGTTTGCATTTGCATTTGCTGTTTTTTTTTTCTGTTTTTCTTTTTCCCCTTTTCGTTATGTTTATTGCATTTAAAACGTGCACTTTACGACCTTAACCACTGTCATTACTTGATCTTCCCTCGTGTGTAATTAATTAGTTCTTACTTGGCTTGAAACACTTGAAATTGCTCACATCATAATTCGCTTATTACCTTCTGCTCTCCGTGTTCTGGTTGTATGTATGTCTCCTTGTGTCTATGTTTAATTATATTTAATTACGTAGTTTTCGCTATAATTTACTAACTCTCTCAACGCCCCCGCCCTTCTCACCAGACTCTTGCCGGAAATAATCGCTGAGTAAAAATAATTTTGGAGTGCTTGGGCTCCAGTTAACTTAGACACTAACAAGTGCATGATTTACATAAGCGTTTAATGCTGTTCTCTCTGACTAAATGCTGAATAAAAAAAAAAACAAATACAACAAACAATGATAATACTTAAAGAATAACAAAACTGAACATGGAATGGTTGTAAACAGAAAATACGTTAATAATAATACAAAATAAACGTAGGGCTAAAACACACAAAAAGGAGGCAATACAATTGGTTGTTTGACAATTAACACTTCTTTGCGACCGCAGTTCCCATAATACCCTTTTACACTTAAATTATATAGCTCGGCGCCTGGCGCCTTCTATTCTTAATCCGATCTTGTGATCTTTGCGACCTTCCAATCCTCCAGTCCTTCCACCATCCTCACTGTGTCCTCTCGTAGTGGTTGCTTTTACTGTTTGCTTCTGTTGTTGCTGTTGTTTGTGCCTTGGTAATACTTTAATGGTGTGTGTGTGTGTGTGTTGTGGTGATGTGTTGCTTGCTTCCGCTTCCGCTTCCGCTTTCGCTTCAGTAGAGCGCCACGTTGGAGGCCTGCGTATAGGCATCCCACTCGCAGTCACAGCCCTCGAGGCAATCGGGGCATTCCAGCTCACTGTCTTGTCAGTAGAGCCAGGATACGGGCACCCACTGCGGGGTGGTGTGCACCCGCTCGATGGCCGTCTCCAGCGTGGCAATCGTCTCGCTGATGTCGTTGTTCACAATCGTCAGGTCAAAGAAGTGCCCATATAGCTGGCGCAGCATCTCCGACTCCTTGGCCAGCCGCTCCAGGCTGCCATCGTACTGTCAACGGGAAGGGTCAAAAGGAAGCAATTAGAATGGTTTCGTTTATCCTCAATCCACAGTTTCTTACATCCGCAATATTTTGCAGCGAGGGCGCCGCTATAAAGACGACATAGGGCGTAAACTCGGCGGTGCGGAGTATCTTTAGCGCCTGCGGTTCCACATCCAATATGGCCATCTTTCCTTCGGTGTGAATACGCCGAATGGTGTCCAACTTGGTGCCGTACATCGCATCCTCATGAGTGCCTATAGCAATTAGAAGGGGCTTGGTTAAGCATGGAGACTGGGATATATTGGAAGGACGTCGGCTTACCATATTCCAAGTACTCATTCGCACCGATGTCCGCCATCATTTCGTCGTGCGAGACAAAGTAATAGCTGCGTCCGTTCTCCTCCTCGGGTTTGGCAGGTCTCGTTGTATCTGGAAAGGAGAGGAAAGGTGGACATTATGGGTCAGTCTTTGGTAGCATATATTGCAGGGAAGATAGAGGACATATTCTCATATATGTAGGTACTGTATCTATATTTTAAGCTACATTTCAATTTAACAAGAAGGGAAACTAGTTTTGGGAAACCAAAGTTTATATAATCCTGCATTTTGCAATTGAATTATAGGATTAAATCCGGAATCTATTATTACTAGGCTTATCAAAATAGCATTCGTTGTACCAGTACTTATTGATATTTTTATATTACAAATTTTTCGGCAAACCAAAATTTAAAAAACTCATAACTTTGCTAAAAACTGATTAATTTTAATTCAGAAACCATTCCTATGTTAGTTTTTATTAGGTTAATAAGTCTGCATACTCAATTTATGATTTAAAGAAATTAAAATTTTGTCAATTTTTTCCAATTTTAACTATGTAACCCCTTGTCTTTTTTATCAAAAATTGAAAAAATTTTTGAAAATTTATTTTTTGACCGAACTTATCTAGATAAATTCGCCTGCTAATTCTGATTAAGAATATATATGATTTATAGGCTCGGAAATGATTCCTTCAATGTGTAACAAGCTTCTGACTAAAATTATAATACCTTTGCCATAAATCTCTATGTTTTTTTTTTTTACTTTAAATACACAAGCTTAGGCATAAATTCTTGACTTATGAGAGTAAAAATACAATGTCAAAGGTTCATAAATCAATTGAGGGCTTTAAAAAAGCGAGCTGACTGTAGAACGCGTAACGTGTTAATTTTATATGTATCTTCTAAGAGAAAATAATGGCTTATTCTCATATCTAGCACGAAATTTATGGTGATTTAACTTTTATGGAATACAAACTGGATATAACGATTTATGCATCATTAATTCAAGTAATTGAGCGATGATTTTGCGTTTCTAAAGAGCGTCATAGATAATCTAAGCATCCTTTAGCAAATACTTGTCTATTATTTTTGTTTTTGAAACTTACGGGGAATGGGATAGGCGTACTTGTCGGGATACTTTGATATCAAGGTGTTCTTGATGTGCCGCCTGCCCACCCCATGAGCACCCAATAGCACCAATGTCTTCCTCTGGAAGTTCGGATCACCAACTGCAAAAGAGAGGAGCAAACAAAGGAATTGTAAACATAAGCAAGGATTCACGTCCTTGGCTAGCTGGTGAACCCACCTGGCACCTTGACAACCTCCTCGTACGTGACCACATCGAGCGTGTCGAAGATGGCGTTGTGCTTGGCCAGGTATTTGTCCCGGCATTGCTTCTTCTTGCGCCCAAAGATGGAGCAGTTAACTGTTGGTTATAATGGAAACCAAATATTATTAAATTGTTTCGTTTTTGGAAGGAGGAAGGCAGATAGATAGATAGAAAGATATGTTGTAGAGCTGAGTAGGTTAAGAGCCACATGCTTATAGAGCAGACACAAACATGCTGTAGAGCAGGCATTAGAGATAAAGTCGAGCACAAAGCAAGCACGATTCTGCTTATTGGATGAGTTTATGATAAATCCTTTTAGATGATTGATACAACAATGGTCCTGAATAAATCAATTTCCTTTTTTGGTTCTTTCGTGGTCCGGATTCCTGCCTGTCCTAGGCCTTCATTAAAATTGAATATGCGATGTGTTCTTTAAGCCAGCCTAACGTGCAATGGTGTAAACGGTGTGAGTATCTGTTGAGTGTTTATTTTTGGGGCTGTCTAAGTCTCTCAAAGAGTGGGGTTTATAAGCGGGGTTCAATACGGGGGAGAATATAAAGTACAACTAAAATATAACAATAAGATGCACAGCTTTTAAACTAAATTTCATAGCTGAATCTTTTTGTTATATTCTCTTTGGTACAACAATGTCTCAGGTGCATCTAAAACTTCTTGGCGGATGGCGAACGTGATCATGAGAGGTGGTTCTACTCGGTTTCCTTGGAGGCTTAGTGGTGGTGCCGTCTACAGAAAGCTACAACTTTGGAACTTGGGTGGGTGTCAGGGTTCGGGTTGTGGGATATTGGGCTGAATTCTTTATACAACTTTATGCTCTATCGATAGAAATTCTGCTGTTTAGTACGGGGTGGTAAGTGTGGCATTGTTTGTGGCATAACAGGAACTCAAGAAGAAACGTTAAAAGACGAGTCTTGGCGGCTCTCCTTGCGGAGGTTAGTTTGGTGTGGTGTGGTGTGTGGTGGTTTGTTGGTTGGTTGGGTTTTGGTTATATGGTAACTACCTGCTGATCCATCACACCCATCTGCGTGAGCGGAACATCCAGCACCCGGTTCTCCTGCATTATACATTATCATACATACACAGTTTATAGCGATTTCTTGGTTTCGGTTATTGGTTATTGGATTTTCGAGATGCGAGAATCATGGTTAGCAACTAAGTATAAGAGTTTTGTACAGGTGTGCAATGGGGTTGAGTCTCTTGGTTATCTCTGCTTGAAATTTGGCAGCGTTTTTGGTGGCTTTCACTTCTTTACTTTTTTTGTTTGGGTTAATTTGAAAAGGTATTTTCTTTTGACTACATATTTTTTTCTTTTGGGGCATGCAACTCTCTGGGTGTTTAGTGTACAGATGGGGGTGTCAGTGGGTGTGTGTGTGTGTGTGGTGTATAAAAGAGACGTAGAGAGAGAGCAGATAGAGAGATAGGGCGCGCTTTCCCTCATTTTCTTTTCGAGTAACTACGAGTTCGTCATACACTTCCAATATAAGTACAATTATTCATATAGCATACGATTGGTTTTGATTATATCGAGCATCCAATTACACATAGAGAACACGGATAGGTTTTGCTTCGAGACGCCTTGCCAATGCCTCTACCCCGGTACTCACCCTGCTCCTGCTTGGTCTTGTCGACCGTCTGGCAGGCAATCCGCCACTCCTGCAGCTCCGGCGACGGTATCAGTCCCGCCGAACCGCCCACCGTATCCAGTCGTGCCTGCCACCAGTGATGGTCATCCTTGCTAATTATCTATAGGGGAAAAACAGATATATTAATGACACGATTCCAATCGCAATCGGATGTACCCAGCAGTACCTGCAGTATGTCGCCCACTTGGAACGATATGCCCGCCTGGGCGCAGGGTATAAGCTCATCATCCAGCGGATTATAATCAAATTGTGCGCGCACGAAAATCTGCAGGAAAAAGCAAGAAAAAGAACGTGGAAAACTCTGTTGAAATCTGGAAATAGTTTTGCTTGTCTGTCAATGATTTGGTTTTCCCTTTTCATTTTCATTTACTATCTATCTTTCTTTTTTTTTTGTGTTATATTCTGCTGAGACTGCATCTGAGTGGCGGCTGCCTCAGCAAAATGGGTTTCGGCTTCGCGAATTATATACAAAATTCATTTGCATGTCAAAAGCAGACACAGAAAACAACAAATTCAGTTAAAACCAGTAACTGTGGCAAGCAGATGAGGCTAAATGTTAGATATCCTGAAAGATTTCTATACTTATAGAAAGGATTTGAAGCAGTTTAATTAAAATTGAAACAAGATTTTAGTATTCCAAAGGGTTTATAGAGAAAAATCTGTATAATTTGGTGGTTTGTTATGAGAAATAACGACTGCAATATACAGTTTCTTAATAGAATTTGATATTTTTATACTAGGAAATGCTAAATTATATAATATTCTTTAGCATATATGGAAAATGGTATACATTTAATAAAAGCCACTACAATTTTGTTATAAGCTGACTTTCAAAGCCCTTTGGGTAACATTTAATTTAACTTTTCTAACTACTGAGCTCACACTTTTACCACAAAAACCTACTTTGTAAGCCTGCATGGCACAGTAAATTGTTTAAAATTGTTTATTAAATAACAACTTTTTAGACAAATTAAGAGACTTCAACTAATTTGCTTTTGTGTCACTTTTGTTTGCCAAAACAATAAAAATGCTCAAATATTAAGTGCAAATATTAATTTGGGAAACGTTTGTTGAGGTTTGAGCTTTTTGTGTAAATTAGGATTTGGCCATGTGTTGCAAACTTTGGCTCATAATTGTGGCATTCTCGCATCCTGTGCTTGCCACATCAGTGCTGTTGCTGCTGCTGCTGCTAACTGATGAACATAAATTAGACAAATTTACGGCTCCTGTGCGGGCTGTGAGCTATGAGTTGTGCCTTTTGACTGGTCTGACGGTTAATGAATATGCACATCTACTGCCTGTTTGTTGTGTGAGTTCGAGTAAAAGTAATCTCCTGCGAGTGTGTGTGGTGTGTGTGCGGTGTGTGTGCGTGATTACGTGCCTATTGTTAGGGGAGGGATATACTTACGAGCACCGGAGCGGGTCTGATCCTGAAAAGCTGCATGGTGGCATGAGTGAGGGGAAAAAGGATACAACGGAAGGAAGGAACAGATTGAGAGAGAGAGAGAGTGTGGAGTTATGTTAATGCACTGCGAAATAATTGCATAATGGATTATAGCTAAAACTGCAGGATGCCTCTCCATACCATCCCATCCCGCAGATACCTATGAGTCTGGCCATAAATATTACATGCCTGCAAACACAAAACCCATTTCTTTCCGACCAAATATTAATTTGTGCACAATGCACTCGACTGACTGAGCTGAAAGCCGCTTTCGGCTCCTCATTGTTTTGATTTTGATATGGAAATACATATGTGGGTGGAGTAGTAGAGGGTGTACCTCTCTCTATTTCTCCCTCATGGCCCTATAATTAATCCTCATTGATATTTTGATTTCGCCAAATTGATAAACAAAGCGGCGCATTCCAATTCATTGAACTTAATGACATAATACCAAAGGTATTTAGGTTAAAGTGCGCTTGGGAGGTTCGAGGAGAGCAGTTTAGATGAAAATTTGAAGGGGATTAAGTGTTGTCTTTGTGAGGGATAATATATACATTTATTGAACGATTATGCAAGTCAGGGAAGTTAATTAGTAATTATGATAATTTATCTAAAGGGAATTACAACATGTATTGAATAGGAATACATATTCCCTGTAGAAACATGTTTACTACATGTTTCTTAGTTAAATTTACAAAATGTAATCCCTACATTGCTTCTTTAATAAATATTCGTAATAAACAAAAAAAATATAGCATATGTTAAGGCCTCTTCTGGACCTCTCAACTTGACTGACAAATTAGTGGCCATTAATTCCAGCAAAACAGTAATTGAATGGACTGCATAACTCATATGAAATGGAACAGGACAAGGCCATGGTAGTATATTAGTTTCTGTGTGATAAGTAGGGTGATTAGTCAGACTTAAACCAAGCTACAAGATATGTAGTATACACAATATACAATGAGCCTACAAAGTAAGCAAACTTAAACTGGATTAACTTACCTCGCAGGGGGGCGGAGCGCTGCGGTACGAAGGAACTATCTTGAAGGTAACAGAACCGCGTGCCTCGCGCTGCAACAAAAGGGATTAATGCAGGACACAGTCAATTAGCAAAAGGGAACAAAAGCCAGAGGGGGGGAATAGGGTTTGGGGATTGGGGATTGGCATAGAAGCCAGATTGATTGGCTGCCTCACCAGCATTCGTTGCAATTGGCCAACCGACTGATGCTGCACCGGCTGGCCGTTGATCTCCCGTATCTCATCGCCCACGTGCAGCGTGGCCTGGCGGTGAATCATACCGCCGTGCATAATCCTGGCCACAATGCAGCGCCCGTCCTCGGTCATCTTCAGCGTGATGCCCTGCAAAAGGGAGATTAGAGATGGAGATGATGGGTTTTAGGCTGGCCGTTTCTAGGGCAGCTTATTCCCTTGCTTCCAAGCTCACCATGGGCTCGTCCGTGTTCTTTTGGAACTGCACCAATCGCACCCGGGTCACATGCTGCAGCTCACCGCCCTCGACATTGTCCAGTTCGTCCCCATTGAGGTACGGGACCATGGGGGGCGGTGTGACGCGCAGCGCCTCCTCCCCATAGACATCCCGGGCCACCACATCATGGCTATGGAGCAGAGCCTGCAAGAAACACCAAATTACTTTTTTTAAATTTCAAATAAAAGGAGTTTACTGAATATTATACAAGTAATATATTGCTCTGAAGAAGATCCCCCCATTATTTATTTGATCATAAAAATAGAGAAGGTCAACCCGTTTTTGCATTACCAGGAAGTGAAATGTGTTGAGAGGGAAATAATTTAGATTCAAACACATGCTAGGACTTAGGCATAAGGGTTAGCCTAAATTATGGCCAGCAATTAAGCTGGCCGTTATGAGCTCGGACCAGGATCGGGGCCAGAATGTGGCCAGGGCTCGTTTGGCCGGGAAATTAAATTTCCGATTTGCCACGCCTGCCACATACATCATAAGCTCTCCCCCCTCCGCCCGAAAACGAGCTGCCACCCGACCACAGAGCACAACTTGTTTACAACATTAACTGTGCGACATTTGTTGCTCCTGCCAAAGGAGGCGACACAAAAAAGCACACACACAAACGAGCTGGATAAAAAACACATGGCTTGTTGGGAGTATGGAAGAGAGTATGGAACGCCCATTTCCGAAAAGCCGTTAAAAGCGGCGACAGCCACAAACGAGGGCACGCACATGACCCCGTGACCCCATGGATAACCAGGGATAACCCAGCCACGACAAAAATCTCAACAATTTATGGGCGGCATGGCCCGAGACTTTATACAATTTCGGTTTTAATAAATTATGTTTAATAACACTTTGAATATGTTGCGAAATTTATTTTTCCCTTGCCCTTGTCCTTTTTTTTCTCTCTCTCTCGAGCAATATCCTGGCGAAGGAATGTCGACGAAAGAAGGAGTGAGTCCTGAAACTGAAGCTGAAGCTCATGCTGATGCTGATGTCGAGGCATTGGGCTAGGCCATAAAAAAGGATTTTACTGCGATGGCATGCCGTGACACTTGTGCCACTCACAGGCACACACACACACACACACACGCAGACAGCCAGGATATACAGGATATACAAATTTACACTGATCAAAAACAATATCTAGATTGCATATATGAGGGCTGTAAAATGTCTTTTAAATATGTTTGATGGATAGATCTCAATTTTAGATTGTTTTATTTCAAAATGATGAGCCCAAAATTGGTAGGTTTAGGGGTTAACAGTATGGATTCTTAAGAAAAAAAGATAGCTTTTAGCTAACTTAGATTTCGGTTTTAAACATTTCATATATTGTTTTTTAGTAGAGAACCAAAATAAGGGATTTTTTTTTGTATAAGCCGATGCAGTATGGTACAATTTATGCTATTTTTTGGATAATCAACTAAGATTTTTCTTATACGATTAACATAAGCTTTTTAAGAAAATTTGTCTTCAAAGGGGAGTTGATTTTCCAAGGAATAAATAGGGAATGATGAATAGGAGTGTTTTAAATATTAAATTATACAAAACTGAACCCCCCAAAAAAGTTATCTAACACTTTTTTGGGTATAAATTTAGGGATGTACTATTTTGAGAAGAAAAGTTCTCCAATTTTTCTAGGGTATAAATTTAAGGATGTTTTTAAGACTTTCCAAAAGAAACCCCCAAAGTTAATGGCTTGCAATTTAGATCCGAGTGTACATTTACATATAAGCTAAGTACAGCTAACGCACCGCCAGCACATTGGCTCAATGCCCCAACACCTTTTCCACACACACACACACACACACAAACCCCTGTGCTGGAACTTCCCCCATCCTGGCACCGGTTCATCCCCAATCCCTGGCCACCGCTGCAGGAGCAGGAGCAGGAGCAGCAGCCACAGCCACTGGCCTCATAAAAAACGCAATTTTCAACGCTGATGATTACTCAATGCCACAAACACGGGCACGTAGCACACTCACACTCGCACACACACGCAAGGCTACATCCCACACACCTACACTTCTACACCCCTAGATCCGCACACACACACACACACACACACACTCGCAAAGGCAGCAGCACGTTTCATTTCCGCCACAGACATTGCTGCTGACATCGACCGCAAAACAGAACAGAACCGAACCGAACTGAACTGAGCAGCCAGCTCTCTTTTCACTCTCGCTGGGAGGCACTGCCATAGCTTATTGCTCTCTGCAATTTTCCGCTTTTCCAGCGAGCTGCAACTATTCCGAGAGTTTTCCTCACATACACCACTCCGTTCTGGGCGGCATTTGGCACTCACCCTTTTGAGTGAATTTCCGCAATGGCGTGTGCATAAATATTTCATAATACTTTCGAGAGCAGCCAGAGCTGGTTATGTGGGCAGGCACAGTTAGCTGTGTAAACAGGAATATGAGAATGATTGGGTGGATTGTGGACGGTGCACTGGGGGGAGCGGGGGATAAAACATTCTCCAGAGCTCTCGGGGATTGACAGGTGGTAATCGAGTTTGGGGGGGCTTATCGGGAAACATCAATTCAATAATTTTTCGACGTGTTGGATTCCGGGGAGCGAATCATTTTTCGGGTATATACGATTGGATAGGATATCACATTTAGTGCGCCTTGATTTGCGATTTGCTATTGCTATTGGGAAATGGAAATACCAATGTTGAGCATCCTTGAGGATGGTCTTTTGATCCTTTAGTAAACATGGCAACCGATTTCAATTCAATTTTCAAGCCATATCGAATGGTAAACCTATTCAATTGGGTTTTGTCTGTTTTAGAGGAAAACAAGGGATTGCCGAAATCCTTAAAGGGGAAACTAAAGAGCACGTTCCACGTATGAGAAAGTAAATAACAATGGTTTACAGGATTTATTTTAAAAGAGTTTTGATATAGATTACTTATTTTTAAACTATTTAAAAAAGGAAGAACAATAAAAACCTTAAAGTTCCAGGTGTATAGTATATGGATACAACAAATCTGCTAACTTTAAGGTTTCAGAAATCCCTCTATGACTTCTTTTACTAGTTTAAAATGAATTTTAATGTTTTCACAGACCTCTCCTCTACTTTCCAACAAATTAAACCCTTTGTCTTCATCCATAATTCATCATAGGAAAATTCAGAAAAATCTGTACATTTTCCCTCTTAAACTCGAATAAAGTAATGGAGCATTGTGTCAAATTTCCAATTCAAGGAGACTATAAATACCATGAGCTTCTTAGTCCAAATGAGTGACCCCTTTAATGGCAATTACTGTGGGCCTATTGCAAAATCCGATTCCGTACTTGTCTGTCTGCAAAATTTATTATTGTATTTGGCCATTTCGGCGGAAGTTTGCAATCCAATTACACACCAAAATTTCCAACTACGCGTTAATGCGAGTTCGAAACACCATTCCTCTACCCAATCCAAGCAAAAAGGGAAACACAGTCACGCCCTGGCATCAGCAGCCGCAGCAGAATTTGACTAAATAAATGGATAATACAATTTCCTCGAGCCCAGAGAGAAACGAAATTAACTACATCGAATAAAATTTGCTGAACTTGGCAACTATTTAAATGCGGCAGATGGCCGGCAGAAGAGGCAGAAGAGGGCGGTGAAGATTTTTCCGGAGAAAAACCAGGCAGCACAAAAAAGGACACACGCCTGGTTACCAAGTGAACGATAAACAACGTAATCTGATTTCACTTAAAGACCGTCGCTGCCGTTACCGCCTTCCAGGGCCACGCCCACTGACCAACAAATTGAGAGGGGGAGTGAGGAGGGGCGGTTGGTCCATATTTAACACCAAGTTGTTGGACCAATAAAACGGTAAATTTAATAAGCGCTCGACAGGCGCAAAGTTGAGCAGTTAAGTTTAATGCCTCATTAGGCGCTCCGTTTCTGTGACATTGATAGCCAACGTGGCAAACTTTGGGTCCCAGCTTTGGCTTTGGCTTTGCCCCCCAAACACACACACCCACACTAACCACATAGCACATCGTTCTCCTGGAGAGGAGGAGGTGGTACTTGGGGGAGGGAGCATCTGCCTCTGATTTCCATGATTAATACTTAAGTGCTTGTTAAAGTTTTTGCCCCGTGGCCAGAGTGTTCCCCATTCGCATCTCTCAGCCTGGCTTATATGCAGATATGCCCGTTTGTTTGTCGAGGACCTGTCCTAAACAATCAGTATAACCCCATCATCTCATACCCGGAGCCCCCAAAGCTCCATTTTGTTTGCTGCTGAGGCAGCAGCAGCTCCTCCGGAAGCTGGGACAGGGGGAAACCCGGCATCAGCCATAGCACACTCGGAGAAAATCCCTCGCCTTTCACTAAAACCTTGAGCTTGCTTTTAAATATTTCAAGTGGCAACGAAAAAAACAAAAACACAAAAGTTTGGCATAAACTTTTGCACAAATCTTTGACAGGAAACAAAAGTTTGCCAAGTAAATCCGAAACTTAACAGCAAAAGGTAAGAGTAAGTAGTAAATATTGAAGAAAGTTCTTAAGAACTAAATGGAATTGACTTGCAGCTAATTGCAGTTCTTGAGTTCAGGAATTATAAAGTGAGAATTTGAGTGGCAAAATATCCTTTGGAAAAATTTAAATTGAAAGGTAACAAGCAAAAGACGTTAGGTATTAGTTCAAACAAGGAAATAAAGTTCGAATCTAAAGTTTATATAAAATTCAAGAGAAAGAAATCTATAAATATTCGATTTTGAAGTGTTTTCCTCTTAATGTGAGCATTTTTCTATACATTTAAATATAAATGCCCAAGGATAACCCTCTTTTTGTTAGCTATTTCCAAGCCAAGTCTCCATCAATGGTGGCTGCTGAGTCAGGTCCATTGTTGACCGGGAGTCAGTCCATCCTGGGTAGCTGGTCATTTTTCCAGCTTTATGCTAAGCCACTAACCTCCAACCACCAATGGCCAGGGCATCCTTCGTCCTTCGTCCTCCCTGTCCCTGTCCCTATCCCTTTCCCATTGCGTCCATCCAATATCCACGCCACCAGACCGCACGAACGTTATTTGTTGGTTTTAATAATTACACAGCATGGCCAAAAACGAGGACGAGAATGGGTATAGGCATGGAACTATATAAGGTTCCTCACCATGCCCACTCCCGCCCTCTTTTCGGACGAGTGTAGGTAGGTAGGTAGGTAGCTGTAGGTGTAGGAGGGGATCCAGGATTTTCCTCTCCTTAATATTCCGGGCCACACGTCAATTACACACGTACACGAGGCGCGCGCGCGACTACGGATGGCTTCCGCATCCATTTCCAGAGGCACAGACACAGAGATACATCCCACGGCACCGTTGACAGCTGAATCATCTGGATTAATGCCGAATTTTAATTAGTACAACGGCACAACGCCAATGGCTCCCAGTCTCAGTCCTCCAACAGCTTCAGCTCCTCGCAGCTCCCTCTCCCGTTTGTTAATCCCACTTTGCGGCGGGTTCTGCCAGGATGGATAGTGCCCACATTTGGCACCTTATCAGGTTGGGAGCAGAGCACGATAGTCGTCCTCATTGGGGGGCAGGGATTAAGGGCACCCCATATGAGGGAGAGAGTCGACCGCAAAATGAATCTTCTCTGGTTTAATTAATCCCTGCTCAGCGTCAACTCTTCAGATTTAAAAACAGAAAATGTGTCCGAATGGGAGGCACCTCACTTAGGAATGTGAAAATAAAACAGAATGGAAACAGAAGTGGAACAACATAAAAATATTTATATATATAAAAGCTTCAATTTAATTCCTAAAGAACTAATAGTTTTCCATAAAAGAACATCAAAAATTGATATGTTTTTATAGGTATTTTCTCATTGAGTTCAAAATAATTTCAATTGAAAAATAAAGCCATCAAAGGCTTATTGCAAATGTCGATAAAAAAAACTTTGTTTGCTGCAGACTTTTCACGCCAAATACAACGAATAAAAATAATCTAAATAGAAATGGACAATTGATATTTGATTTCAAATCGAAATTTGAACAACAAACAGGAAGAAATAGAAATAGAAATAGAACAAGAATGAAAAAATAACAACATGACCATGACAATTGATGTTTGATTTCAAAAAATAACTAGGAAAGAACTTAAATTCGGGAAGCCAAAAATTATATGCTCTTGTAGATTTCAATTGTTGTAAAGAATTGAATCGATTCGAATCGATTTGGATCAATGTTTATTGATATTTTTACATCAACATTTTGTGCGAAACCGACATTTTAAAATCCTCATAACTTGGCCAAAAATGCATTAATTTCAATTCGGAAAGCTTTTTTATGTTAGTTTTAATTAGGTTAATAAATCTGCAAACTAAATTTAAAATTTAAAGAAATTCAATTTTTTGTCAATTTTTGACATTTTTAACGATGTAACCCCTTATAAAATTTTAATATTTCGAAAAATTTTCGAAAATTTATTTTTTGACCGGACATAGCTAGATTGATTCAGCTGTTGATTCTGATCAAGAATATATATGATTTATAGGGTCGGAAATGATTCCTTCGCTGTGTAACAAGCCTATAACTGAAATTAGAATACCCTTAAAGAGTATCAAAATATAAACTAAAAAATGGAAGTTTGAGTTCAAAAAATAAAATTGATAACTGATGGTCATACCAAAGTTTATATATTTTTCAATAAATTAAAAACAATATATACATATTTTTACATAGATTTAACTATAATAATTGGGTTATTCTGCACTAGAAAATCTGAGATAATAAATAAAGTGGAATGTGCTTCCCACTCTCTCTCTCTGTTTCAACACACACACATGATACACCCTTGAACTTCAAGGGTGCTCTGGACACAACACAAAAGCTGTTTAAAGTTTGAGGTGTGTGTGTGTGGGGGATGTGTGTGTGTGCAGCAGGCGCCTGTCAAGCTGTCAGGTCTGGCTCAGGGCTCAGGGCTCAGGGCTCATGGCTCACATCTCCCATCTCGGGAATCCAAGTTGGAGCTCCCAGAGCTCGAGAGTACCGAGCCTGTCGCGTGCTCGGTGATAAGCTTTCCACCGTTGAGTTTTCCTGAGTTTTTCCCAACATCCCGCTCCCCCTGCTCTTCTCCCTCCTGCTATCACCGGAGTAAGCCCAGGAAACTTTACCAGCCGAGTTGCTATCGGGACTTATCACTTGGACGAACTTATTGTTGCGGTCCGTCCGTCTTCACTTCCACATACCCATATCCGGTTGGGTTTGGGTTTGGGCTCTCCACTTGCCACTTGCCACTTTCCACTTGCCGCACTCTCCACACTTGCTTCTCTCTCGTTGCTGGGCTGGCAACCACCGAGACACAGTCTTACAGTTAACATTGGTCTCCAATACACAACATTCACCGTATGACTATGTCGGGGTAATTGAGCGGCATCCTTTCTTCCTGCGACGGCGGCGGCTAACACTTCCTGCCTATTAGTTGGCATTATTACTGACAGACACTGCCGCCCTGATGTATGACGATGATGAGCACAGGGACTGGGAACGGTACGAGGACGAGGACGAGGACGAGGATGGATGCTATTGATTGACAGTTCAGTTGGGCTCCAGGTAATAGTTGCCAGGCTCCCTTATCAGCCAAACAATGGATGTGAATCCACAGCTTCTGCTCCTGCTCCTGCCTTTCCCCGTTTATCATTCAATTTACCATGGCCAAAAAAAAAAAAATAAAATCTCCCATGGCTCCCTATCCCCCCTTTGATGCCATCCATATTGATATTTTAACAACAAAAGGACCTCGATTTTCGGTTTTCAGTTTCGGTATCGTTGTCGTTGCTTTTTGGTGTCGTGTTTTGGTTTGGTTTTTCGAGCCACAAATTTCCGGTGTGTGCGTGCACATTATGCATTTATCGCTGCCATCTATCAGCGGGGACAACAAAAAATAAAATATATATCTATATATAAAGAGAAAAATATGAAAGGGGCGAGAAAAAAAACTCTTTTTCCATGGGCGAAACATATTGTCATCGCTGCCACCTTGCCACCTTTCAATTTTCCCCCCAATCTGTCTCTCTTCATCATTTTTCCCGGTAAAATTCCACGAAATACTCCAAAAAGTGAAATGTTCTTTCGGAATTTTAAAGATAGGCGGGTTCTCTTTTCCACCATTTTCTTTTTTTTTTGGAATATGCAACATATGGTGGGTGAGAACCCCATCACTTTTGCACAGTTTTCCCCATTTTCTTTCACAATCAGCGTATGGCGTTTTTTTTTTTTTTTGTTTAATTTTCCAGAAAGGCTTTTTCATAAATATAAATCTTTATGTAAATGGTATTGAATTGAAAAATTGCAGGGAATCATGAAAGGGTCAGTGTGTTTTTTAACGATTTTACGATTTTATCTGTTAAGGTTAATGGCACATGTTTGGATTTTTTCTTTACAATAATATTGTTCAAAGTCTTTATGGGGTTTAAGGGTTGTTGTAAACAAGGGAGAGTATTTTTTTATATTTTTTTTAAATGGAATTATTTATATAGATTAAGGCTGAATGGTTTAATACTTTAAAAACAGGTCCATATTCCAGGGATGAATGGAATATCCATGTATCTAGATGATATCGAGTATCTCTTATATATTTTTTGAAAGCTTTGAATCTACCCATGAAACTCATAAGCAAAGGCTTGTCCTTTCTTCCTTAAATTAAATTTGTTTAAATAAAATTCTCTTTTAAAACCTATTGAACGTATATATGTATATATTCTAAGCTGTCATTGTTTTGACTAAATCCCATGAAATGTCCTTACATTTTAATTGCACTAGCTTTTGTAGAGCGAAAAGCAAATAAGACACCTTGAAGGCAATTGTCCTTGGACTCAAAAACAGCAGTGAGTGTTGGCTGCAGGACAACAACTTCAAGGTAAGAAAACGGACAATGCATTTTGTTTGTTTTGCCGTGAAATGTGATATTGTGTCGATTTTAAACATCTCTGTTTTGTTATCCAATTCAGGAAGTACATTTATGTGTGTGCGAGTGTTGTGTGCCATTTCTCATTTGCCTTTCCTTGGCTGCTCCTTCGGTTTCTTGTGTGTGACTAATGACGCTGTTAGGTAGGCAACACTTTCTTTGCACGCACAACAGGGTGTCACACGCTCGCACACACACACTCAGTCATTCATCCCTGCATATATTCTGCATATGTAAATGTAATTTTATAGCCCTTCGTTGTCTCCTCTCGCTTTTATTTAGTTGCCTTCTTTGCTTAGCTGTTCTTTGTGTAAAGAACACACATTATTATTTTTGCACACTCGACACATTGTCTATGTGTTTGTGAGCGTGTGTGGGTGTGAGAGTTTATATATCATATGCGGTACTTATGCGTGTGTGTGCGGCATGTAAAATTTGTTTATTCAATTTCAACTAGGCAAACAACGCCGCAACGGCTGCAGCGGCGCACAAAGGGCGATAACTCACTTTCGTAACAAGTAAACTAATTATTTCTTCACGTTTTTATTTTTATTTTTTGCATACTTTCTTCTTGTTCCGCCCAGTCTCCACAATTTTTTTTAACAGCACTCGGTATTCGTTCGAGTACAAAGGGTATATTGTATACTGAAAAAAGGCTTATGCGGTGAATGGGATGTCCTGTTATAAGCCTTGTTTCTTAATTCGCTTAAAGTCGGATTTCAAGGAAACTGCGAAAGCTAAAGCCTTCATATTTAGGACACAGATTATACTTTTAATAATTTGTAATTAGTTTTCTATAGTATATTATATACACTTATAGAATTAAGTCTCGTCCGTAGGTCCTTTAAGTCTCTATATAAAAACGGCTAAGAAAACCAGAAACACCATCTTTAACCACATACGGTAAATAGCTTATATATTTCCGAACTATATTCCCTACTATGTATAATAATATCAAGCATTGTATCTTTATCCCTTTGTCCATTAATTCTCTAACAAATATATAAATATAAATAAAGCATATAAATATTTCCAAGTCCCAAAATTCCTAAGAGGTATTCTCTAGTCAAAATACTCTCTAAGAAAATCTTACTTTTTGGTTTTTGTTTTGTTTTTGCTTTTTTCTCAAGCTGTTAAGGGTGAAAAAAGAAAAGGGGGGAAATGATGATGGAGGATGTCATGTGGGGTGTGGGGATTGTTAAATTGCAAAATAATGTACACACTTGCTGCTTGTAATCGCTGTTGTTGTTGCTCTTCATGTTGTTGTTGTCCTTACAGGCTCTAACTGCTTGTTCAGGCCATTGTGCTTGTTCATCATCATCAACATCATCATCATCACCATACCATTATTATTATCATCATCATGATGAGAAACACGCACGCACGCACACACACACTCACACACACACACATGAAATCTAAGGGTGGACCCTAGCTATATGCCAAAGTTAGACAATTTAACTCTCATTACATTCCAAGGACTTTGGCTTTGTCTGGCAATTAACATATTCAAACAAGACTGATTTTTCGTAGTCCTTTTAAATTGCTTTCCAAGTTTGTTTCTTTTTTTGGTCACAGAAATTACGCATACGACACGAAGGCAGTTGATATTTTCTTTAATCAAAAAGAGCCATCAATTGGCTTACACATTTTTCAAGCTCTTTTGTTGACTTTAAAGGCTTTTTTAAATTGATTATTTCTTCGTTTAGTTTGATAACGTTTTGTTGACATTACTCATACGACATGTGATCCGGGTGGAATATAGCTTCAAGTGATTAGTAAATAGTTTAAGTTTAAAACTTAATAAATTAATGCCAGGTAAAAGCCAGGACATTACTCATACGACATGTGGTCCGGGAAAAATGTGGTTTAAAGAAAGTAAAGTGTACATTATTTTGCTACATGTTTGTCCCTCAAAAACTATAATTTTATTTTCTTTTAATTGTTTAATAATAAGTATTTCTTTGCAGTTTGAATATAACAAAACCAGAATCCAAGTTCCACCCTAATGTATCCCACACAGTGGCGCAATTAACGCATTCACAAATGAAGAGTGTCAAGGTTTCCGTCCGTCATTCAGTCATTCAGTCAGTTGGTCCCTCTGTCAGTTAGGCAGTTCTTCGCCATTTCTTTTCCCATTTCCTTGCCCTATTCTTCTTTCTCTCTTGTTTTTTTTTGGCGCTGTCCCCCGAAAAAAACGCTCTCCTCCAAGTCAAGTCAAGTCCTTCCATCAAGATAAAAGTTTCTCTTTTTCTCTCTTTTTTTTTAATGTCTGCCAGAGGGAATGCTGAATGTATGACAACACTTTCTTGAATGCGTGTGTGTGCGTGCGTGTGTGATGCGTGTGGCATGTGGCATGTGCCACACCATGCCACCATGATGGCCACCATCAGGCAGGTGTAAGTTAGTTAGTCCCCCTGGCTCGTCCGGGAAATTACAAATTCTCTTGTGCATTGTGGCACCAAAAACTTGAGGTACTTAGCCAGCTAATGTTCAAGACGAGAGCAATTTTTTGGGAATCATTTGTCGGATACTTTAGATAAAAAAACACACAAACATTATGTTTTGCGGGCATAGGCCTTCAGGGAGATAATCAAAGGAAATGTCTTCCAGAATCACCTGAGGGGCATTTTCACGGGTAATTCCACAGATGAATCAATAGATATGGGAGTATTGTGGAATTTTAGATACTTTTGGAGAAGAAAATTGTATATTAAAATATTCATTTTCATAATAATATTTATAGGAGACTTTCTTTTGGGAGTTTTCAAATAAAAATTTGGTGAAAAAGATTTGACACTCAAAAGACTTCAAAATTATTTGCTGTTGAGGTAAATCTATACCGAAACTTTCTATAATAAAGACGCAGGATACATTTCACGTCTCCTGGGGCCTGTCAAACTGATTTTTCAATATCTTTTTTCCCTCTTCATTTGGCCAAAAGTTTTCGTGGAACAAAAGTTTAAACGCTGCTTTTGAGCCTCATTTACCTTTGATTGGTTGTCAGGACAGTGTCAAGTCAACTACCCACATTAAAAATGCGTAAAATTTATCAAAGATTCTTTTTCACTTCCCAACCCACACTTGAGGCTAAACTTTCCGCCAAGTTGCTGTCTTTAAGAATTGCTAACTTTTGGGCCAACTTCATTACCAAGAAAATTTAAGCCGCCTCCAAAGCCTAATGTAGTGCATGGAGTAGTTACAAGGAGAATGGAAAAACGTATTCCTTTTAAAACAAAACATAAAAAAAGTTGACATCATTGGCTAGCTGACTGGGGGGAAAAACTCAATTTGGGGGCGGCATTTTGGTGGTGACCACACCTTTTGCCAGTTGTCCAGAGCGGCCCCCATAACGAGCCTATTTTCCATGCCTCATACTCTCGTACTAAACAGCCTTTGGAAATTCAGAAAAGAAAATCGGGAAAATTCGCCCCATCGCTAGCTTGTGTAATATATTTATGTAAATTTGGGCCTAGCGCAAAAATTGAAAGGCGTAATGGTTCTGTGTCGCAGCAGCAGCGGCAACCTTTTGGCCAAAAAGGACTCCACAATCATTTTGCATACGTCCTGCCAGCACCACCCCCACCACCCCCTTGTGCGTGTTTCGGTTGGCTTCGCTTAATAAATGACAACGAGCATATTATGCTCTATAATCGAGTGGAAGAGAATTATTTTGTGTGAACTAATTGCATTAGTGACATTCAATTTGATGCCAGGACAAAAAGGGAAAGCCGGAAAAATCGGTACGAAAGCGAGAATCAGGGAAAAACAACGTTAAATGGCAATTGTCACAAAAGGGCCGGGATTTCTGATAGTCGATCCCTAGTCGCTGTTGCTTTTCCTCTAGTTTCTATGCTCCCACCATCGTCTAGTTTATTCCGCAGTCAAGCAAAAACCTGCGCCTGTCGCTGATTTAGGAAAAGCGACCCAAGGCCCAGTTCCTGTCCCAGTCCCTGTCCCTGCTCCAGCTAAAAGCCAAAGCCAAAGCCAAGGCCCAAAAGCGAACCCCAAACCCCAAACTAAACCCAAAACCCAAACCAAGGACCTGGCAGGATCCCCAAGTTGGGCATAAAAAACCCAAACCGGGTCACCGCTTGGGCAATCATGTGAATCGAGCTCTTTATAATTTGCAAAACTATGTGAGACCGCCCAGCCGAGAGTTGCTATGGTTGTTCCTTTTGTGTCTGGATTATAGCTTCATAGGTATAGAAAATATAAGTTGGATTTACTTCATGGCCTACTTAGTAGGCTTTTTAGTGAATTCTAAGCTTTTTCACTGTGGTTTTTTTCTGCCAAACTCGGTTGAATATTACCAAAATGCTTTAAAATTTAGCAAGAGTTACTAGAACTTATAAACAAACTAATCTTCAATCTGTAAAGATTTTCAATACCTTTAATTTTTAAAATTATATTTTAATTCTTTAAAAGGTTCAAAGCGTTTACAAACTCTTTTCTCTTGTCAGATTTAAGAGTTCAAAGATTTTCTTTGCATTTCGCTAAATTATTTGGTTCTCAAGGAAAAAGTATGTGTGTGTCTTCACCATTAAATGAATAATTCAATTTTCCTTTTATCTTATTATCCAAAATACCCAGAAAACCAGCATCAAATTACATGCAAATTTATAGATGCCTTAATGTAAGCCTTATTAGGCCTTAATATGTTTTGTTTGCAAGTCATTATTCCCCCCTTGAAGTTGAGCCACAAATTTAAATTATTTACGTGGAAAATGGAAAACCATTTTACCTCGATGATGTTTTTGAAGAATTTTAAATTAAGATGATTTCAAAGTATTTTAAGGGGCTTAAATTGTATTTAGAAGAAATAGATTAAAAGATGTTATCAAAATAATAAGAGGAGATGTCTAAAAGTATTATTTTGTTTTTAAATTTAAACAAGAAAACAAGTTTAATGAAAGGAAGTTCTATGACCTATGAGTTAGTTAACTATTTTTAAACAAATTTAAAACAGACATCTTTAGGTAGGGACACAAAATATGGATGTATTAATATTGTATCCATTTAAGTAAAAAATCGATATACAAATCTATAATTTAATGTTTCAATCGGACGAATATTATCGGAAAACAGACAAAGAATTTAAAATTATCAAAAATCGATGTTTTAAAGATAAAGCCGAAGTTTTTCGGTATTCCAAATTACCAATTAGATATAACTTTCTTGTCAACTGAAACCCGTGAAACCTCCCTCGTTGCCCTGTTTTTTTGTGTACGCTTTTTAGGTTTGATGTGTGCGTATGCTCCTGATTTCTGTTATTTTTGTTTTTCACTTTTTTTCGGGTGTGCATGTGTGTGTGTGTTTTGGGGAAAACCTAACCCAAATGAAAATAATCTTACATGTCGTTGACACATTTCGGAGCTCTGCCAAAACGCTTGGTTTCCGCTCAGCATTGCTTACCTGCCAGGCCACAGAGAGAGAGAGGGGAAAGCCATTTATTGGGGAAGAGAGAAGAGAAGAAAGAGAATTATATGAGTTATGAATTGCAATTAATTAAATCAAGTTACTATTACTATGACTTACGACTAAGAACTACTTAGAGATACGCTAATATTTACACAGTATCTATGGCAAAACTGAAGAGCGCAAATAACATTTTGTGGCAAGCTGAATTAGTCAACGGATTTTAGCAACTGATTGGGGTTTATCATATTTATCATATATACAAATAGTACTTAGTAAACCCTTCCCGAACGGTCTCACCTGATGTCCGGAGCAAATGGAGCCATTGGGCACACGAACGCGAAAGGGACTGTGCACGGGGCAGGAGGTGCGCGGTCCCCAGCGTGTTGCCGCCGCCTGTTGCAGGGACAATGCCGAGCTGCACGGATTGAAGAGAGCGGGCGGCGGCGGTATACTGATGGAACTGAGTCCGCTCAAACTCCGACAATGGCCGCCAGCGGAGGAGGCAGCCAGCATGGCGGCCTCAGCGGCCGGACACTGGGGCATGGTGGCCATCGATGGCATACCCATGGGTATACCCTGACCGCTGCTGCCGACACCGCTGCCGCTCATACCGCTGCTGCCGCTGCTGCCCAGCAGGGACATGTGCGAGCCACCGGACATCAACGATTGTGATGTTAGCCCATGATGCTGGCACATGCCCAAGGGGGGAGCTATGCCGCCGCCGCCGCAGGATGTCACGCCGCTGACGCCGACACCGCCGCTGGTGGACCATGGACTCGCTCCCGGCCCCGCTCCCGCTCCAGATCCCGCTCCAGGTCCAGCTAATCCCGCTCCACTACCGCCAGCTGCCGCTGCTGCCTGTGGGTCGCCGCCGGCACAGTAGTGATCCACCGTAAAACTGTCTTGGCTACCAGAGCATTGCAGGCGATGTGGGGGCGGTGGCGACGCGTGGCGCGGATAAATGTTGTGTCCTCTGGCTACCTCTTCTGTCGCTTATCTAGCGGTTCCTTGGCTATTCCTTAGCCTCTTAGCCCTCGGTGATATGTGCTTTAGGCCAAGATGTGGATACGGTTGGATGTTTGCTGGTATTGCTGCTCCGGATGAGCATTGCTCACACACTTTGGCTTCGGCTCAGCCTATTTTCCAGGCTTTTCCTGACTCATATATTTCAGCTTTTTCGGTTTTTTTTTTTTTTTTTTGTTTGGGGGGGAGGATCACAGCTTTTTTTCAACAACAGCTTCTCTCTATTTTCCTAGTATTATATTAATCAACAACAACAACTAACTTCTGGGGGGGAAGCGTGTTAAAAGTCTACAACAATTTATGTTCGGTTGCTTATTGTT
This sequence comes from Drosophila serrata, assembly GCF_035046125.1. Classification (NCBI taxonomy): domain Eukaryota; kingdom Metazoa; phylum Arthropoda; class Insecta; order Diptera; family Drosophilidae; genus Drosophila; species Drosophila serrata. The sequence continues at coordinate 889,334 of NW_028257274.1, read as the reverse complement.
GTTGTCTCTATTTAGGTTTTTCTTTTATTTATTAATTGTTATGTAAATTCTGTTGCTATCACTGGTAAATCATGTAAGTGTTGTCTGTGCTTCCCACGTTGAATTTAGGGTTTTTTTTTGGCGAAAAAATTATTGTTTCCTTTTTTTAATTGAGGCGCTGCTGCTTTTGCTATTTAGTTTTAAATGCTTGAGTTTTTATGGGCTGCAATTGATGCAATTAACTTGTTCATCACAATTGTAATTAATTTGTTGTATTTTTTGTTTGTTTGCTTTGTTTGGTTTAGCTTTTTGGTTTTTACTATTTATTATTGAGTTTTCTATATAGATAGATGTGTGTTGGTTTTTATTTTTATAATTGGTTTAATTTGATGCAACTTTTAGAATTAAATTTTAGAATTGATTTGGTTATGTGGCTTTTTGTTTTTAGCTTTTTTGGTTTTCTTTTTGTTTTTGTAAATTTTCTAGCATGCGAGTTCTGCAAAAGAAAATCGTTGAAAAGCTCAAAATTTAACGAAATTTATTCGACTGCGAGCGTATGTGTGTGTGTGTGTGTGTGAGTGGGTGTGGGTGTTGATTGGGGTGTATGAGGGGTGTCAAGGGTGTTAACTATATATACAAAAACTCAGCACAGCAGGTGAAAAGGAATTCTGGGTTTTAAGGAATTTCAATTTAATGTAGCATACTTTTGAGAGCTCTCTCTCACTCGAACGAGTGTTTTTGCATTTTATACAAATAAATTAGACATTTAATCCCTTAGACACACACCTGAACAATTGAAATTAGTGAAAAGGTAGGCTCACCCACCTCTTGTTAAAATCTCCACCCCCTCGAAAGCAATCAACGAAACAGATGGGAGCCAAATGGAGCATAATATGCACTGGGGAAAAGTCGATCAGGTGTAATAAAAACCAAGAGAATTTGAATTGAAATTGATTTAAAAAAAATAGGAAAATAATATGTACAAAATATATAAATTAATATCATAAAATGATAAGCTACTCGAAAGCTATTTAAACCAATTTTTATTAAGGTTCTAGGCATAGTAAATCAATATATTGAAAATAATGTTTTAATCGAATTCATTAAAATTTTTAAAACTTTTAACAAATATATATTTTTGGGCTGTTAATTGACTTAAACATCATTGCTTGTAAATATTTCTGATCCAAAAAAAAGACTCTTAAAAGGGGTTTTGTAAATTTCTTCCAGTTCATTAACAAATTTGCAAATCTGTTGTGTTGTTAAGCTCTAACAAACGTTCTTTTGTTCCCTGTGCACAGACAGTTTCGCTCTATTCGACGCCTCGTTTTAATTAAACTCACTGTCTAGGCAACGGAAAATGTGTATTTTATATGCCTCGGAGATAAAAATAAAAATTTACAATATAAAAACCTGTGTTGTCCCTTGGGGGGCTGCCTCACTGAAAAACACTCGAGCTCGCGGGGGTGGCAGAGCAGAACAGAGCTTTTTATCTAAACGGTTCCAAAAGGTTCCAATCGTTTGGGGAAAAAGCCTTAAAAATAAAAATAAAAAACAAAAAACGGGAGCGGGAGCGGGGAGAGAAAAACAAGACTGTGAAACAGAAACACAACAACAACAAAAAAAACAAGAACATGAAACTCGGGGAAATTATATGCGCTAATAAAGGCAGGAAGGGACGAGAGATAAAGAGGGCCCAAGGACCCGAGAAGGACTCCATTGCCAGGCAATTCCCTGGCGACTATCGGGACCGCAGGCGGAGACTATTTATGCTAAATAGTTTTCAACAAATTCCACACTGACTGCCGAAAGTCTGTAGCCAGTGCTCGGCTGCTCGGCTGCCATCGAATTAAATTAAAACGGAATTGTGAATGCTTAAATAATATTCGCATAATAAAAGGGACGACCCCCCAACCCTGAACCGGGGAGGCGTTGAAATGTTTGCTTTTGGCGCAGCTTCCGCTGAATGCTAATGTGCCACATGCCACCCATAATTGAATGGGAACGTGCTCGTCGCGTCTTCGGTCTTCGTTCTGCGTTCTTCGTTCCTCGCTTTTCTGTTTTCTGGCTTAGGCCAGGATAAAGGTCCTCGGGGCCAAAAAGCGGTTCCCCGAAATAACAAAAAACGGGGCCAGGAAGTCAGCCAAGGACGTGAAAGCCACGCCACGCCGTTGCCGTGGCAGTCCAAAACTTTGCAGCGGAACATACGCGTTCAAAATAACCAAATTCAATTCATAAAAGATTCAAAAACCAACAAAGAAAGTAAGTATGGCGCAAAAACAGAGTGAGAGCGAGAGCGAAACCATCAAATGCTGGCAATAAGGACGCCGAAAGGACGAAAAGAGAACCGCAGTAGAGCTGCGTTGAGGTAGAAGTGAGTTTTAGCAGTCCATCTTTCACTGAGGGGGGAGTCCTTCTGAAGGACCCGTCCTCCTGCCTCCTGGTCCCGCCTGAAGGACTAAGCTGCACTCTGCAGAAGCACAAAACTGATGAATTTGACAGTGGAGGCAGTAAAGTAGAAAAGCAAAAAAAAGCAACTCAAAGCAAATGAAACCTAACAAATTTTTTGCCAAGCACAGTGGTCGCTTTGAAATGACCAACCAGTTTGGCTTTTATATAGACATAAAATCAATTTATGACTCTATTGAAAAACCTTAAATCTTCGCCCATTTTGTGTGTCAATTTCATTGAATTAGATTCCCTCATATCAGATTGGTTATTATTTATTTAAAGCACTGCCTGGGGAATGTCTAGGGTACTTGCTATTTTGATTTATATTTGTATTTCACTTCATTTCGTTTGTTTTCTTGTTTGTGATGTGATTTATAGCAAAGAAGTTACATTTTTTGGGACAAGGCTTTAAGGTTGCAGGTAAAATCAAAAGAAATCTGATTTAACTTATAAATCTAATGAAAGGTTTATAAAACAAAATAGGTTTACCAGGAATTATCGCAGTTTTAGATAAGTTTTGAAGTGTTTTCCTTTTTAAACTTTTCATATAATAAATTTTACAAGAAAATTATAATTTTTAAAGAAACCTAAAAGAAAATCTCTTTGTCTTTGTCTACATGGTAATAACCAGAATTTGATCAAATTATTCAGTGTCTTTCTTCAATAATGTTGCTTAAGAGAAATTAGGATATTACAGATTTTCGGAAAATTAAATTTTTCTAAAAAGTTATAGCTAAATATTTTTACTTTTTTAGGGAATTATGTTTACTACTTGAATTAGCCTGAAAATAAATCCTTTTGACTTTAAGAGCTACATAAAGAAACGAGTTTTCACTCACTTTTACTTGATTATTTTCAGAAATTGAAGAGTTTTCACTTGCAGCATCCTGACTTTTACTAGATAATTGCAGAAATTGAAGAGTTTTCCCTTGCAGCATCCCAACTTTTGCTAGACATTGCACTTAATTACCGTGTAATATATATGCAAATATCCAAGTTGTAATTTCCACTGTAGTTTTGGAGTCTCTGTCTGCTTTCTCCGTTGCCTTTCTAACCAGATATATACAGATCTGAGTGTGTATATATACACATTTTTGATAAGGCAAACGGAAATGGCATAGGAAACCGTCTGCTGCTGTTGCTGCTTTTCTTTTTTTTTTGAGAGGGGAGGAGGCTGTGCTGAGGGGTGAAGTGAAGTGAATTGAAGCGAACTTCAGTTTGTTGAGGAATTCCAAGTTCTGCAGGTGAGGTGAGGGGGCAGGTGGTACTTGTGTGGGTGGGTGGTTGGTTGGTGGGTTGATTCATTTCTCAGGTGAGCTATTTGTTTTTCAAACTCATACTTACTGCAACGAAATGCTGTTGTTTAAACTCGTTGTGTTGTTTGTGTTTAACTTTCTTTTTTTCTCTCAAGGGTTTTTGTTATTTGTGTTTAATGAATTAAAGAGTACATGGTTTCCTGTTCCTTGATTTATATTGTTTTATATTATTTCTTGCTTGCACTGGCTTTAGTTTTTTTTTTTTTTTTATGTTTTGCGGTTGAAATTGATTTAAATTTAAATTGATGTTAGTTTTAGTTTGATTTACACACAAGCACACACAGGCAGCTGCACACACAGACAGTAGCACACGCACATCCAACTCTCGCACACACACGCACACACATGATCCGATTAATTTAATTCAATTTTTTGGAGGTGAGTTTTTTTCGGTGGCGCGTTTCGTGAAATCATTGATAATCATTTTTGGCAAATCGATTTGGCAATGCGGTCGCTGTCGCTGCGCTGCCAGTTTCCAGCGTCGCTGCCTTTGCCTTGTTGCGGTTGTTGCTTCGCTCGAGCGAAGAGAGCCACCCAGCTTACGCTCTCTCGTCCAGTCAAGAGCAATAGAGAGTGGGAGAGAGCGCAGCAACTCCCACACATACACACAATGAGCCAGGGAGAGCGGGGAAAAAGGCAAGAAGCTGACCGGATCGGACAATATGCAAAAAAAAAAAGGAAAAAATCGAAATAAAGAAAAAAAAAGTAAAAAGAGAGGCTGCGAAAAAAATAACCACGCACACTTTTCTGCCTTTCCTTCTGGCTCGCGTAAATGTGTGTGGGAATTTTTCGGGCGAAAATCAATTGGAATTTTTTCCGTTGCCTACTTTTTTGCGCGCAACTTGGGCAAGCTGTTTGCTCACGGAACTTGAGAGATTTTTTAATTAAAAAGTTTGTAACCGTTTCGAAAGTTTTCATGGGTTTTTTTTGGCGAGTTCTTTGGTGGTTTTAGTTGGGTTTTTTCGTCGCCCTTGTTTTCTTGAATTTGTCTTCACTATATCTGGGCTTTTTCTGAACGTTTTTCTCTAGGCTTTGCTTTGCCTTTTGCCATTTTCCTTTGCATTTCGCTGCGCCGTATGGCAACTCACTGGTGATTGAGTCTCTCTGTGTGCGTGTGTGTGTTTTTTTTTCGCGTGTGTGTGGCTTTGCAGCAGCCGTTTTTAGTTGTCGAGTTGTGCGTGCTTGCGTGTGTGTGTGCTGCTGCTGCTGCGGCTGCTACTGCTGCTGCTGGTGATGCTGGTGCTACTACTACTACTACTACTACTCCTATATACCCGTGCTGTCCAGGCAAGGGCTCGCGTTAAACTGGCACAGAACCAGTCAGCAAGGTGCACAATTATAGACTAAATCTCCAGATCCGAGCAGCATCCAGCTGGAGCTTCGCCTCGCTCCGGATTCCGCACTCGCTCAGTTGCGCTGTGCGCAAGCGAGACGACTGCTGTGACTGTTGCCTTGGTGGCCTGACTTCTGCTGCTGCTGCTGCCCGCTGAATCTGCCTGGCGGATGCAGAATGATGCTGGCAGCAGCGCTGGCAGCGACGCTGACTGCGAAGGACATGCGCAGTAGCTGTCTCTGTCTCGCTGCCACATTTCTCACTCATTGGCAATCGCTGGCGATTTCTGCCTGCTGCACAGTGGAAAGAATACGCACTCTCTTTTGATACAAGCGTGCATTTTTAATGCAAATGTAGCAAAATCTCAGTATAATTTATAATTTTCATTAAATATTTATAACAAACTTGGATATTGTTATAGATATTATTGCTTAGAAGCCATAATTTACTAAAAAATATTATTAAAACCCAAAGAATCCTCTCTTAATTAATGCTTTCTTGTCTCAATATATGTGTTTGTAAGAAACACACATAATTAAATGACTTTACAATCATTTTACTGAAGCTCATTAAATATTATGCATACGCAGCGTGGACCCATAAATTTCGAAAACCCTCCAAACACTGCACTTATGGACTTTAATCCAATAAAATGTGCCAGTTGGAGAGAGCATTGTGCTCCCCCCTGCTGGCGCTGCTGTTTGCGTTTGCCTAACGGTAAATGGGAGCTAGCTGGGAGCAGGAGCAGGAGCAGCGCTTAACGTGGCAAGCGTGCAAATATTCGTAATTTATGGCGCAACGTCTGCGTTCACGTAGTCGTTAACCCAATCATTGCCAGCGTCATCAGCATTGGACATCAAAATCATCAAAAGCAGCATCATCCTCATTATCAAACAACCTAGCTCATCAACACGAAGCAGCAGCACTCTGCTGCAGTTGCAGTTGCAGCTGCAGTTCAGTCTAGTTTAGAAAAACAACAAAAACTGAGGCCAAAGTGGGTGACTTGTGGCCAGCAGGGTGGACCTTGGTTTTTGGCTGTAATTTAAGGTCATAACATCACCCTACTTATACCTTTTTTTGGTGTACGTAAGACATAAAAAAGCACTAAGCAAGGGGATGCTTTTAGCCTTAATCACTTATACGCAGTGTTGGCATGCTTCCGGGTACACTGATACCGATTTACGTGTCGTATACGCAATATTTGGTACCAGCTTACGGGTCGTATACGTAATATTTGATACTGAATTACGGGTTGTATGCGTAATATTTGATACTAGCTAAGGGGCTGTATAAGTAATATTTGATACCAGATTAAGGGTCGTTTACTTAATATTTGATACCGACTTAGGGGTCGTATGAGTAATATTTGATACTGAATTACGGGTTGTATACGTAATATTTGAAACTGGCTTACGTGTCGTATACGTAATATATGATACTGACTTACGTGTCGTATACATAATATTTGATACCGACTTAGGGGTCGTATACGTAATATATGATACTGACTTACGTGTCGCATACGTAATATATGGGGGATGTATACGTAATATTTGATACTAGCTTGGGGGACGTAAACCGTAAATTTGATACCGATAAATATACGTAATATTTAATACCGACTTACGTGTCGTATACGTAATACTTGATAATAATTTAAGGGTCGTATGCTTAATATTTGATACCAGATATACGGATCGTATATTTCGATACCGGTTAGGGGTCGTGTACGTAATATTGAAAAGCTTGCAATGGATGTTTTAAGCTCAAATAATATCACTTAATACCCTTAATTACATGAAGTTTTCACAGAAAATCCTTTTTTTAAGTAATTAAATCTTTTAAATTCCCCTAATTCATTATAAAATATAACAAATACCCATCAATATCCAAAAATACCACAGATATCTTAACTTTCCAATTAACTAAACAATAAAAGTGACCCTAATGTGTGCACTTAGACTGCCTAATTATTTCCAATGGCGGTTCACCCGAATATCCTCGCACACAATCATCAAGACACTTAGACACTTGCCAAAGAGGATGCGGGCGTGTTGGCAAAAAGGATTCATGGCCAAAAGGGGAAGCAGCAGAAGCAGCAGAGAAGCACCCAAGAAGGAGGCGGCAGTGGCAGTGGCAGTAGCAGTAGCAGTAGCGGCAGAAGGTGGAAAACCGCAACCTAATTACATGTGGTAAGGCCCCAGCTATCCATTGGGGCCAGGCAAACAGGCACAGGCACATTTACAGGCACAGGCCGAGGCACTGGCACTGTTACACACAGAGCGACAGGCGGGACGAAAGCAAGGGACAGTCGGAGGGACAGGTCCTTTATGAGTTATGAATCTGTGCTGAGGCACAGCAAATATTTATGGAGCGCTTGTTGTGAATAGCTGGCAGAGGCCGACAGAAAATGGGGTGAAAAGCAGCAAAACGTGATGAGGGGTTGGCCAAGAAGGAAAAGTTGGCCAGGAAAGGCCTGCTTTGGCCAGCCTGGGAATCGAAGATGGGAATACACTATAAGGAAAATAACGTTTTCTAAAGAATACTACATTAAGCTTAGATATTGAGTGATCTAAACAATCTTAAAATTAATTAATTTCCTTTAAAAACATTACATTTCTCTTTTTATATTCCTATTGTTGTTTATCTTCAAAATAAAATCCTTTTTGAACTCATGTTCTCTTTATAAATCTGTCTTGACATGTGAACAATACATTATACCCCATTTTAAGGATATTAAATTGGAAAAAAAATGTGAGCCTTAGTGGCATCTTCTCAGCCTCGAAGTGCAAAGAAAGCAATTCAGACAATCGATTGACTCGCAAGGACAAGAATGATGCCAGCGAGAGCGTACACGAGTTAAACGTGCAGCATAACGGGCTTTTAATTAATGCACAATAAAGGACCTCTTCCCCATCTGACACCTTTTACTCTTTCCCCCTGCCTCCATTTGCATTTCCCCCTTACCATTCACACCCACTGGCGTTATGTCAAGTGAATTTGAATCCGAATTCGTTTCGGCCCAAGGTTCCTAGAGCTCTGGCAGGCTGGCAGGCAGTGTAGGTCAAGGCCCTTTAGAAAAATGGAGCTCGTGTAATCGCATCCTGGCCATAAACTATTAACTTGCTGCTGTCGCCAACGTTTTGTGTTGGTGCTGCAGCACGCCAATGGAAAGTGGATACAGGATGCAGGCGAAAGGAAAGGATGCAGGCAGGATAGGCAGGCAGGCAGCAGCAGAGGATCAGGGGTCACAGGTGCACTGTAAAATGTACTTTCTCAGATACGAGATATAAAATTTGCTAGATACAGGTGCAGTGTGTGTGGTTACTACATTATTTCCATAGATTTAGCCAAGATTGGAAGTAGATTTTATAGAGTTAAGTATGGATTTTGTTATGATTTTCCAGTTTAAGCAATATTTTAAAGTCAAACTTCTTTATAAACTTGAAATATAGATCTTAAATCATCCATTAAGTATTTTACTTTAGTTTATGATATGTTTTCTTTGATAAAGAATCATTACCAAATAAAATAATAACCAAATCAATAACAAAAACATCTCCTAAATGCTTTAAAACTGATGAAAAATACAGCTAGATTAAAAATATTCCCCCCAAAAAACAAACCATATTTGTTTTCCGTGCAACAAAAGAGTGAAAGCAATTTGGCACGAATTTGTCATCTCATCGAAGTGGCAACAAATTTGGCTGCAACACGACGGCAACAATGACAATAACAATAACAAGGATGATGGCAGTTACATAGTTGCAATTCGGGCCCTGAGTGCCACAAAGGGGCGTGGCATAAGGGGACATTTATGTGTGTTGTGTGTGTTGTGATGTGTGCAGCCAAAAGAGTAACCCTAATGTGTCAGTGGGGCAGGCGGCGTTACAGAGGACATTCTCGTCCTGTAACTACTGCTGCTGCTGCTGCTGCTGTTCCTGACAGTTTGCTTGCTTAGCCTCGTTGACACGTTTAGTTGTCAACTAACCCTACACACACACAATCACACACTCACCCCTTACGCACACCCGGGGGAAGGACATACACACGGATGTGTGTGTGTGTTTGTGTATAGTCCGTGCAAATCAGAAACAAGTCAAAGGTAAAACGAGCGTTGTAATAATGCTGATGGCATCCCAGAAATCGAGCCAAAAACGAGGACATCTGGGGTTAAGAGAAGTGGCTTTGCCACACACACGGCACACAAAAAATGCAAATTCGTTGGCCATTTAGTAAATTGATTTTGCCATTGCAATTGGCCAATACTCAATGAGGCTCTCCGAGTCTCTGTGTGTGTCTCCAGCGGGGAATATGTGAAATAAACGAAATGATAGCAAAACGAAGCGTTTTATGTTCCTTGAAGTCTTACTTAAAGATGAGAGCACCTCGACAGGGGAATAGGATTTCAATATGGCAAATGGACAACCAGTAAGTGGATATCCTTTTGTTCTATTGATGATTGAAACAAATGAAAGGACGGCAGGAATAATATTAGAGAGCTTAAATGACAACCCAGAGATTGTGAAACTGAATACCAAAACTTTTAAATTCTCTTGGAATTTAAATTTATGTCTGGCTTTTTTGTTAGCTTAAACATTTAATTTTAATCCATAATCATGGGATTTACTGAATTTATTCAAGCTAATTTGAATTTATTATCAGGTTTTTTTGTACGATAAATTCCCGATTTAAATAAAGGCCATTTAGGAGATTCCGATTGATTGGTTTTGTATTTAATAAATTATGCATTTAGCATAATTTTTTTTATAGTAATAAGTTGAAGAAATATCGTTGGCATTGCCATAGAACCCACAAAAAGTAATTAATAGCTTTAATCTACATATATATCCGCAGACATGTCAAAATATTAATTAGCTAAATTCTAATCATAGCTAAACATTTATTTGATTGAAACTAAAAACTAATTAAGTTAGCTAAACAGCTCCCTTAGAATCATTTGCGTTTGACCGCATTATGCGGGAAGCGACAAAATGGTTTTCCCGCCCGCTTTTCTAGTTTCCCCAAACGAAACGGCGACGCTGTGCTACCCCAAAAAAAACAGTAAACAAAATTTAATCAAAGTTTGGCCGCAACTCAAATCAAAGGCAACTCCACAATGGCCAAAGCCTGGTGGCCACTTTTCCCACCATTTTCCCAGCTATTTTTCACTACGTCACTTCCCACTCCTCACTCCTCCCCCCTAGCTATACCCATAATCCAAGGCGATGGTGAATTACCTGGTGATGGAGATTGTTGTAGTAGCGGGTTATATATGCGGGCAACAGTTCTGCCGTCTCCAGTCCTATCCACTGGAACTCCGTCTCCGCCTGGAGTGGCTGCTGGGACATCAGCAGGACATCCGCTAGGTTAGGATCGCAGCCACAGCACCGGCAGCAGCAGCACGCATCCACGACCAGGTCCGCCTCCTCCATTGGTGGCTTTATCAATTTATAATTTGATTATTTGTTCTTTGACAAAGCATTTAATTTTCTTTTCTTTTCTTTTTTTGCTCTCTCTCTCTCTCTCTTCTCTTTTGGTTTTCCTCTTTACGGTTTTCCTGGCGTAACACATTTGAATTTAAATTGAGTTATGGCTGGCTGACAGGGGCTGCTGCAGTATCTTCTTGTGCTGCCAATTTATGAGCAGGGCCACGGCTCGTCCCCAGCGCCAGGCGGCGGCATCGGCATCAGCATCAGCATCAGCATCCATATCCGCAGTATCCTTGTCCCACGGAATTTGCTGGAGCTGGAGACGCATCCGGATGGTGGTTGCCATTTTGTCAATTGCTCCCATGTGGATTTTGCCGCCAAACACGTGGGCTGCTGCTGCTGCTGCTCCTGCCTGTCGCCTTCTTTCGCTGATGGAGGTTACCGAGGTTATGGAGGCTACGCGTTGGTTACGGCGGAAACTCGCGCCCGTAATTGGCACACTCACGCACACACACACACTGACTCACCGGTGGAACATCTGCCGGGTCCCGGACAGCGTCCTGTTAATTGGGTCAAGCGGAGGGGAAACCCCCACGAGAAATAGACTCACCGCGGCTCAAACTAGAACTCGTACCGAAAAACTCTGACTCAAACTCAAACTGAACTCGACTTGACGAAGGTTTTTCGGCCACAATACTCCAGAGAAATGGAGGGACGACGACGACGACGCGGCGGAGGAGGAGGAGCAGGAGGAGAAGGATGGCAAGGACGAGAAGGACTCGTTAGCCGCCATTTTCACACATCAGCGGGCAAGTGGCAAATAAATCCGAGGCGTACAAATCCGCCGACGTTCCCCAGCGGCGACTGCGCCGCAAACTAAACTGAAATCTCGGGTGCGCGCTTTTTGTTTAAGTCAATCACGAGTGCTCCGTTGTTGCAACTTGGCCAACAGTGTTGGCTATGCATAGTTGTAACTAGGTACACGATGTGCCTGTACCTAAATATGGGTATATAAGTGAATATTACCACATATTTAAGCTTTAAATAGGGTTTCAAAATACTTTTAAGCTCTTAAGAGAGCCGAGAAGACTAGTTTTCTTTAGGGAACTATTAAGAATAAAAATATGTATTTGAATGTGCATTGCCAGACCTCTTTTAGCACATGGACAGATAGAATAGAATGTAAACAAGGTTCAACTGCAGTTCCACTGTGATATTGTGAATCAATTAATCACTTTGAAAGTTAAATCGATATTTTAGGCCTAGATATTGTTTAAACAATAAGAAAAAACAAAGAGATTTGGGATTTGTAAAGGAAAAGTGGTCTTTGCCACGCTTTTTTAACACCCAAGTCAGCTATTTTTTTAAGAAATTACAGAAAGGAAAGCAAAATGAATTTAAAAACTAGAAAGGAAACTAATTTCGGGAGGTCGAAGTTTATGTACCTTGCTGTTTGCTATTGAATTAAAGTATCGTACCCAAAATCGATCTTAACGATCCTTCTTTCAATCAATATATAGATATTTTCATACGATAAATTGTTCGTCAAATCAGATATTAAAAAACGTATAACTAAGCCAAAAAAGCATTAATTAATATTCGGAAAGCAGTTTTGTGTTAGTTTTTATAACGTTAATAAATCTGCATACTCAATTTAAATTTTAGAAAAATTCAATTTTTTTGACAATTTTTGAAAATTTTAACGATATAACCCCTTATAAAAATTTGAAAAAATTACAAAAAAAAAAATTTTTAAAGGGAGATTGCTAGATCGATTCGCCTTTTGATGCTGATCAAGAATATATATGATTTATATACCCTGCAAGGGTATAATAACCCAAATTTTGTAATACCTTTATAAAAGTCATTATCAACATTAAAGCGGACTACAAATATCCAAAGAAAACCTTTCCCAGTCATATTATCAATGTTTTACTGCACTTTTACTACTTTCTTCACATAATTGTACCGCTGCTTTAAACAAGTTAACTTCTCAGTTAACAAACATAAAATAGTACCCTTTGGCATCACTGCAACGCACCCAGTGGGTTAAGAGGGAAAGAGAGGGGCCGACTCAAAGCGAAAGAGAGGCCAAACTGCAGTTTGCTGCAATTTGCAGAGAGAGACAGAGAGAGAAGGAAAGAAAGTAGTTGAGAAAGAGAGAGAGAGAGTGGTGGAAGCTTTGCAGCATTAAGTTGGACATTGGCATTGTTGTTGGCACTGCAGCCCTGGACAGCAACATCCTCCACCTCCCCCCTGGTTGGGAAAGCATCCAAACCCATTTTCCACCTTCCCCAACCCCCGCTGAGCTGTGTATATAGCATTAACTCATTCGTTCATCGCTTTCATCGTTGGCCTGCGTTTTCCTGCAGTTGTTCATATTTTTTGTTTGCAGATTTTTCTTTCATTCCTTGGGCTTGATTTTTTCCTGTTTTTTTTTTTCTTTCCTTTTTTTTGCAGATTGCTTGGATTTATGAAAATGAGACTGGGCTTGCGTCACACAGGCACACAGACAGAGTCCGGAGAGGGGGAGAGGAGCAAAAATAAATAAAAGAGGGAAGCCAGGAAAATCAGGAAAAGCAGCAGCAGCAGCATCGCAGAGGCGGCGCAAAAAGTGTAGTCTGCTTCAAGGAGCAATTAACGACAGTGGATGGCACAGAGTTATGTTATAGCACTGCGTCCATATCACACTCAGCCAGTCCCAGTCCCAGTTCCAGTTCCAGTCCCAGAAAAGACCACAGCACCACCACCACCCACCCATCCCACTCAACCCACGGAGGAAATGTTCTTTATACCCTAGAACAGGAGGGGGTAAACCAATGAGGAGCTTAGGCCGAGTCTGGCAAATAATTGGATACTCGTGGGAGGATGAATCCTTGCGCACATAAATACTCCGGCGAGTTGTCCTTTTCAAGTTCTTTGACTGGGCCACATTAAAGCCCACTTTGATGAGTGCAATTCCGTTGAAGAGCTCCGCTTGATAAAGAGCCTCCTTCCTACTCTCGGAAATACACATACTTGCATTTGAATTGGAAATAGACATGTATGTCGGACTAGTCATTGTTATTTTAATGGAGAGCGTAATCCCTCTTCATATTGAACTGGTTGTAGAATTAAGTGAAGGGTTTCGAACATTAATGGGGGTTCTGCAAAAGTGCAGGGATTGTATAGAGTACTTAGATAATGAGGGGAAGTTACAGGGAAGTATTAGAAGAATTTTTAAAGATAGAAATTCAGAGAGAGATCTAGCTTGTAGTTGGATTAAAATGCTTTCCTTCCGTATTTTGTAAATATTTTAAGCTTAAACATTCTTTCCAGAAGTAAGTACAAGAACTCCTTGTACTTGAAAGTATTTTCCAATTAAAAGATTTCCTTGCTGATTGAAAATTGATTACAAACCATGATTGGCAATAAATAAATGCAAGTTTAAAGTGTTTCATGACCACGTTTTTACTACAAATTAATACCAAATCGACCTTTTAAAATCTTTCATGACTTGGTTTTAATTTCCAGCATTATTCCCGTAAGACTATTCAGTTAGCCATTCAATATTTGGCCTTTGAAATGAAAGCCATGACGCATTAAAAGTTGTATTCCGGTTTCATTAAACTTCTCCCAAAGCCCTCTTTATATGGATAGCCATTAGGCATGCATATTACTACTATGTTGTATCCAATAACGAATCAATTGAAATCAATTTGATTCCCCGCAGAATATCCAATAATTTTTTACGGTCCTATTTCGACCGTAAGGATATTTGATGTTTTTCATCGAGGCAAGAATTTCTACCCCCACCTATCCCTCTACCTACCCTCCGCTCTTTTTTTGCTTATTTATTTTTTGTGTGTTCGCTATCGTTAAATGTTTTTGTTCCCCTTTTCCGTGAAGTAGGAAAGAGTGAAAGAGCGACGAAAGGAGTGAAGGAGCGGCGGCGAAGGAGGATGGCCATATGCCGACGTAGTCGGAACAACGATGGCCCTTGAGTCGTGTACTCGTAGCATACTTTTCAGCGCAAAAAGCCCCTCGGGAAGGAAGGAGAACCGAGCCCCAGGCAAACCCTGGCCAGTACGGATGTCCTACCTCTGTTTTCCTGCCTGCCTTTACTTTGAATGATTCTGGAAATGCTGCTCCTGCTGCTATTGCTTTAGCTCTTGTTCTGGCTGTGCGCTCTACGTCCGAAATTCATTTCGGTTTATTCTGATTAAACTGTTTATATTTGGTTGCATTAGCTGCTGTATGTATTTACACTTCGAAAAATGTAATAGCTGCTAAGAAATGATTAAGAATAGCTTTAGAAAAGCTAAAATCGATGGAAAAGTTGATTCAAAGGACGAAATAAATGTTTGTGATCCCAAATTTATGGTAATTTGTTTCTTTTTTGAAAGATTTATAGTTCCCTACATCATTTTAAATAAAGGTATACCTCACAGCACAAAATGCAGTAACCTCTATTAATTTCTTCATTTAGAATGCAATTTTGATCCTTAAAAGTGTTTGAAACATATATTTACTACCCCACAGTTCTTTCTCCATTTAATTTTCTTTCCAACATTCTCATTTTCCAGTGTAATTATGTGCCTGTACAGAGCATTTTGTGTGCCACTGTATGAGTCTCTGTTTAAGCAAAGGATTAGTGACTCTGTCTGCCTCCCGAATCCTGGGAGTGATGGCCAGCAGGCACTCATTCTCCTGCGACGGCTTGTTTGCCCGCACTAAATACATTTCAAATTTGTTTAAGCTTAAGCTAAAGCGAATTGGGCAACTCGAGTGGATCGTAGATTGCTATGAACACAAAAGAGGACAAAAGAGCTGGACTCCGGAGTCCGAGCCTGTGATTGCCAGATTATTGCGCAAAAATAAAGCTTGCCACAAAATGCCCAACAGAGAGT
Organism: Drosophila serrata; assembly: GCF_035046125.1. Lineage (NCBI taxonomy): Eukaryota > Metazoa > Arthropoda > Insecta > Diptera > Drosophilidae > Drosophila > Drosophila serrata. The sequence continues at coordinate 873,934 of NW_028257274.1, read as the reverse complement.
AAGAGTAAACAAAAGGCTTTTGCTGCCAGGACTACTCACCTGCATATGGGGGGCGGCCAGAAGCTGCAGCAGCTCGTCCTTGGCATACTTGCCGCCCAGTGAGTTGCCGCCGGCGGTTGATGAGAGCAGCTCCAGGACATCGCGACTGCGTCCAACAGCCTCGGCGGCGGGCGCACGTCCATTACTGGTCACCACTGTCGCTGCGATCCGGTCGAATAGCTGCAGGAACTGGTGCAGCCTGCTGTCGCGTAACATGTCCCGCAGCACATCCGCGTCCACGTGTGCATCCTGCAGCGAATAAATGTCATCCAGGCAGTCCAAAATGCGCTGCACTGCTTCAATGCCCGCCTCCTCGTCGGCCCACTCGTCCGTGGCACCAGCTATGGGCACTGCAATGAACGGGAAAAGCTTTATAAGAATGGATTTTAAGCCGCTTATGAAATTCTACGGCTAACAATTTTCATATTAAGCCTTACATGGAGAGTTCAATATAGATTTAAGCTGATAAGCTTGCAAATTTAAACGTTGCTGTGATTTGGAATTAGTATAAATATAAATAAATAAATACTAACTATCCGCATCGGTGGCGTAAAGCGGATCCATATTGGTGCCACCGGCAATGGCCTGAACGGCGCCCTTGAGCTTGCGCCGGGCATTGTAACGCTTCAATTCCTCCACCGTGTCCGCCAAATGAGTGCGCTGCAGTTTATCCCTATCCCGTATCCATGGATGATCGAGCACCTCGGTGATGGAGAGTCTGTGATGTGGATTGGCAGCCAGCATTTTCATGACTAGATCCTTGGCATTCGCCGAGATGGACTTCCATTCGGGTGCCTCAAACTGGAATAGTTTTATAATTAATTATATTATAAGTTGCTGATGTTATTTTTCCTGATTAAAACTCACCGATAACCGACCACGCGCTATTGACTGCTGCAATCGCACTCCGGATCCCAAAAAGGGCAACCTTCCAGACAGCAGAACGTGCAGCATTACACCGGCACCCCATACATCGCAGCCCTTGCCGTACAGCCGCCTGGTCACAACCTCTGGCGCCATATAGTGCGGACATCCGACGCGTCCGTGTGTTTCTATGGTTTCCCTTGTCCCAGGCAACTGGATGGCCGATCCGAAGCCGCCCAGCTTCACGGGCGCCGAATTGTCGACGGTGGCGAGCAGTGCGCAGGCGGGACGCACGTCCCTATGCAAAATGTCGTTCTCATGGCAATAGCGGAGAGCCTCCAGGATTTGGCGCATATAGTGACTGCAAAATAAGAGTTAGATTAATATAATATGTTCTTCTCTGTATGTTTATATATAACTTTAACGTTGGTTTCGGCGAAAGTACATGATGGAAGCCATATAACTTGATTAATTGGAATACTTTTCTTTGATTAATCGAACTAGGGAAGAGAAGGACGAGTAATTAAAGCGAGTGAGCCAGTAATTGAAACGACTAATTAAAACGAGTAACTACAACGAATGGTAAGAACGAGTAAGTTTTTATACCGATAATAAACTATTTTAAAAAATTAGCAAGTTCTTTCTGACATATTGTAACAATAATTATAATAATAATAACAAAAATGATCAAGTAAATTAACTTCATTTTTGAACTAGTTAAAGAAGATTTAAAAATGTTTTCTGCAAGGTATTTCCCTGAAGGTATGGGAACGTTAACCAACAATATTATCTCTTCTTTTTCAATATTCTCTTTGATTGTACAATAATCCTCTTTCAAAGCATTCCCTTAGCACCTGTTCTTGGTATTACAAATACACATTAATTTACTATTGATACAATTACATTAATTCCCTTGTCGATTTGAGTAAAAAAGCCTGTCGCAACATGGCCAAATTTAAATTATTGATTTCCCTTTGCCCAAAACCAACGCGAATTGAAGAGATTCCATTATCCGTATCTTACCAGGCAACCGCCTCGCTGTAGACAAACCCGGCAACAGCACGACGCACAACCTCGAAGCACAGGTCGGAGCCCTCCATGCTGCAAGTGTAAAGTGAAAGGATTTTAGGGAGGGGCCGGACTGGTGGGGAGCCGGAGCTGACAACTTACAACTCGAAGACCATGTAGAGCATTCCCTCGGAGCTGTAGGTCTCCAGCAGCTCGACAATGTGCGGATGCTTGAGCATGTGACATATTGTGGCCTCGCGCTTCAGATCTGCAAATGGCGGGGGAAGGGGAAAAACAGCGGCAATTAGTTGACATTAGATGGGAGTGGAGTGAAGTCCCACCCACAACACCAGCTGGCAGTGGCACTAATGGACTTAGCGCTGACTTATGTGCCTGCCATGTATCATTTAGTCAATGGCCGGATGGCTGCGTCTCGTCCACGTTCACGTCCAGGAGGTCCTGGACGCCCTTGCACTTGAGCAATTTCTTTTTAATTGGCGTCTTGGGCTGGCAAAGCTGGCAAACACTGGCAAAATGGCAACAGCCGCCCTGGGGGCGTGCTACACGTGTGGCAGCGGCATAATTTTGAATAATTGAGCAGCTTAATTATAATTTATTCACACAGCTCTGGAGCCGGAAAACCAGGGAACTCGAAACCGGGACACCGGGAGCCAAAGGCCAAAAGCCTGGAGCCAAATCAAACAAGGTCGCTCTCTCAAAAAAGGAGATATATATATATATATAAGTTTACTATATAGACTTACCCGCTGTGCTCAGTCCGGGACTCGCTGTGAACTTGGCCACATCGACGATTTTGACAGCAAACTGCTGATTGGACTCTCTGTGTATGCATCGCCTCACAATGGAGAAAGGTCCTCTGCAAAAAAGGAAACGGTATGAGAGTGAATTCGGATTCGGATTAAACTTCAATTGGAAGTTGATTGTGTCTAAATTGGTGGCGTTGAGTAGGAGGTGAATAAAATTTTATTGTTCTCTGGCTAAAAACGAAAAATTCGTTTATTGAGAGCATCTAAGAGGCAAATAACATTCTTGGCAACAAAGAAAATACTCAACTATCTTGCGGATTAAAGTTTTGAGGATTAAAAGTGCAAGTTTGAAGGAGAAGTTCTTTAAAATTGAAGTAGGTTTTCAAAGTATATAGTTTATTTTACCAAAATTTAAGTAAATCCCTTAATTGATTTGTGTTTGAAGTGATTAATAAGTAATAAACGGCTTTAGGATAAAGAAAATTATCAAAAAAGCAAAATCCCAAGCTTTATTTAATGCAAAGTTTAACCGAAAATATAAAGTGCAATTGAGTTTAAGCATTTCTGATTCACAGATTCACAAATTTATAAATAGCTTCTTCTAAAATGAAGTACCTATAAATGACTAGATTGCCAGAATCATAAATATTCACTTAACACTTCATTGAATATAGCTAAAAATCATAACGATTTGGCACATTTTTAACATAATAGAAATACTTTTGCTGCAATTTTCTCTCACAAAACCAAAACTAAATCGCACAAAGTTCAACTTTAAAATGGGAACAACTTTTCCTGAATGGACCTCGGCAAGGACTCTGGTGATGATCACATGGAAAGTAACTAACAAAGCTCTCCAAATATTTGGGGCATACATTTTTGAATAATGCAAAAGTTTGGAAAGTTTTCATGTTTTTTTTTTCATTTAGGGTTTGCTGTCCAGCGGGCTGGCTGGCTGACTCCCTGGCCAATAGTTGGATGATTTACTGTTTGTGGGTGTCCTCGCTGGGCGTACGGGGCGGATGCATAATACATAATGAGATAATGGCCATGGATGCCAGCTGTCAGCGGCAGATATAGACGAAAGATATTACTGGGAGTAAGGGCGAACTTACTTGCCAATGACCTCGCACAGCTCGTAGACATCGTCAAAGAGAATTTCGTCTTCGGTCATTTTGAATAATTGATGAATTGATGCCTCGACTCAATTGCTTTTTCGAATATTGATGAGTTGCGTTGTGTCCCGTTTTCCTGTGAGTTTCCCTCCTGTTTTTGTTGTTCTTTCCGTTGCTATTTTGCCTCCAAAAATGAACATAAAAAATAAACAAAAAAAGGAGCGTCCACTGAGCAACACCAAAAACTTTTCAAGTTTTTTTTTTCTCTCCAAATTGCTTGCAGTTGTTGCTTTCGTTTTCTATTTTTTTCTTGTTATTATTGTAGTTTGTCGTTGCTTCGTTGTTGTTGCCGTCTATAAGTTGTTATTGCTGCCGGTGTTAAAGATGCATTTTGAAGCTGAAATAAAAAGCAAAATTATAAATGGTAAAGGTGAGTTTTTCAATAAGACGAAGGCCTCCAATCAGATTTATTCAGTGTCAAATCAGAATGCCAACTTGACGGTTAGCGATTAAAGTAAACAAAACAAATATAAACAAACAAACCAATAAGGCTACACTTTATCTATACATTAGAACAAAGGAAAGTGAAATTATGACAATTATCAAAACAAGTTCTACATTTATCAATCTTAACATTACTTTAAGCTTAGCAATGTGACCTATTAAACTGACAAAAGCCATAAAATAGTGTCTCCTAAACAATTAAATTTAATAATAAATTCCACAAGGTTTAGGTAATTAACTTCCAGTTTTAACAATTAGCTTTATCAATCCTACGTTCACTTTATCTCAATCTTACTACAAAAGGTCCTGGGATAGTGTTATAGCTTTTGAATAATTAATTCCACATGGTAAAGTTACCCAAAGGCAACCATATAATAATACTCCACTGTGATGTTGTCCGAAAAGCCGCAACGGAAATGAGAATTGGCCAGTCACAGACGCTGTGTCCCTTATCGGAATCAACACCGACATGTCAATCACACTCGTGTCCTCGTATCAGGTGTAAGCCCAAACCCAAACCCAAAATCAATTACAGGCACCGCACCGAATGCACAAAACGCTGTCGAATATTTCCCCGTTCGGATCGGATCGCAAGGAAGGAAGTTTCAACGCTGTCAACGGAGTGAATTTTGCAACGGAAATGATGGGCCATCTGAAAAGGTAAACAAGCGGCACGAGCCTATGGGGGGGAAGGAAGGACTTTCAGGGGGTTTTAAGAGTGTGAGAGAGAATGATAAAGGAAGGAGAGAGCGGCAGGCTATTGTCTTGGTACTATTATTATTATTATGCCTTTTGGGCCCAGCAGCAGCACTGGCAGCACTTGAACGAACACAACACACTTTCGCAACAACTTTTGAAGGCACTCCAAAATTCTAAAAAAAAAAAAATAGCAAGAGAGAGGGACAAAGAGAGACACACGCACGCAGAGAGAGAGGGGCCTCGCCAAGTGTGCGCAGGCGTTTTGCAAAAAGGAATTCCCTGTAGTTTTTGGTACCATTGTAAACGTAAAAAATATAAACTGTGCTTTTGCTGCCGATGCTGCTGCTGCCCGGGTTGCATGAATATTTAAATGTGCAACAATTTACGATGCACACGCACACACACTCACACGCAGACTGGTACTGAGAGAGGGAGATGGCTACAGAGAGAAGGTCCTTTTTGGAGTCATGTTTAATGCAGAGCTGCGCATTGGGCGCGGTGTTTTTGGCTCGTTTCGGCTTTTAGCATTCGGGCTCGAGGCTTTTACCTTGCTCTCCGTTCTTCTTGTTGTTGTAAAATGCCTTGACACTTTCCACACGACCTTACCACACACGAACACTACACTTACACACACACACACACACACACAGGCACTTTGCAATGCATTTCGCCTTCTTATAGACCTCAAGATCCAGATTCCACGCCTCGAGTGGCTTGGCAATTGGGAAATTGATTCCTTGTCCAAAGGATTTGCCTGGCTCATGTCATTTTAGCATCCTAGCCCCACACTGCTCCACACACTCATCTCTCACAGACACACCGCCGCCCCCTCACACACGCCCGCGCACACACACACACACAAACACACATATTTTCGCACACAGAACCTCGCTGGTAGAACTATGCAGAAAACCCACCAATTTACTTTGTTCCGTTCAACGCCCGCTGGTTTTCGGCATCTTGCACACACGATGGTCAAGGTCCGCGATCCGATTTAATTGGCAAGTCGATTGCATTGGTTAATTTACTAATTTTAGTTTAAAACAAACACGGCCCGAGAGGAATTGATTGTAGAGGTGCGCAAACTTCGATTAAAACATCGATGATAACATCGATGTTCTGAAACGATAGTATCGATAGTTTCCCAGCACGAAGTTAACAAGTGCTGTTGAATGTCAAAAATAACAGAATAACAGAATGTTGCGGGTGAATTCCAAAAAAATTAAAGAGGTAAACAGAGAGTCTGGGTGAAATGAAAATGAGACTCAAGAAAAGGTGCTGGTGAATTTATAATTTAATATAATTTCACTTAGTTTCTACAACTCATTCTATATTACGTTTGTCAAGTCGTGTCGCAACTTTCAACTTTGAGAGCAAGGAGGCGTTATGGTGCAAATAAGTTACAATAAGACAGAAAATAATAAAGGTAGGTACGTCTGAGTTAATCAAGAACAATCAAAATTAATGGAAAAGCACAAAAAAAAAATCTATATATTAAATATTAACTATAGTAATAAATATTTGAAAATTCTAATAAAATGATCGTTATAATACGCCCCTATGTATTATAATTGCAAACTTAAACGTAGGCTTAAAACATTTTACATTACATTTACATTTCATGATATAAAAATAATCGTTATAATACGCCTCTATGTATCAGTATGGCAAACTAAAACTTATGTATAATACGTGAAATAGAAATGATCGTTCTAATACGCCCCTATGTATTATAATTGCAAACTTAAACGTAAGCTTAAAACATTTTACATTACATTTACATTTCATGAAATGAAAATGATCGTTACAATACGCCCCTATGTATTATAATTGCAAACTTAAAAGTAGGCTTAAAACATTTTACATTACATTTACATTTCATTAAATAAAAATGATCGTTATAATGCGCCTCTATGTATCAGTATTGCAAGCTGTAAAAAACATTACACTTACATTACACGCCCTGTGTGACCGAAGGTATAAAAGGCGAAAAAGTATGAATACATCGATACATCGATATTTATCGACTATTCGATTCATCGATGTATTTTAGCCTCAATCTAAATTGCGCAGTCCGGCAACTCCAGACCGAAAACTCTGGTAACACTTGAACAAACAGTTTCCGGAAATGCCATACCAAAAATTAAGCAGTATTTATTGGTTCTTGTTGATTTTTAGAATACCTGTTATGGTCTTCTTAAATTAAGCGGGAAAATTTGAAATCTCTTATCAAGGAGTTTAAGAAATCTATTTAATTAAAGCAGATTGAAGGGGAAAGTAACAGAAAGTTATTTTATGAAAATAGACATTGTTTCGAACTCTATGTCTGGAACTAAGAAAATAAATAAAAATGAACTACCTATATGTTGTGTTTGCATTTACACTATTTTTGTTATATTTTGTTCCCATTTTGTAAAACATTTAAGTAAAGATATAATTCCCATAAATATTACCATTAATATTACCATAAATTTAAGCTTCGTTTAAAAGTAGATTCTTATGTGCAAATCTATCTGGGAGTATTTCTGATACGCCTTTATTTACCTGACTTATCTGCAAAGATCACCTGTTTTCCTTTGATAAATAGGTACCTACTGCATGCTAGATAAATTTGTTGAAAATTAAGCTTATTTATTGCACACTAAATGGGTACTCGCTTGAGTGAAGTCCACAAATATTTGTCAAGTACACAAGTGCATAATGATATCATGGGATAGTGCATTGAATTCGCTTAATCGGTTAATATGATACTTTATGCTATGCACTTGGGTTCGTACAAATGCCACGATATTCTTATCGTAAATACCGAATGACTCCCCAGTGACTAAAGGGACAACTTCAACTTCGACTTCCCTCACAGGAACCTTGATCGACAGAGCCCGCCTTATCGCCAAGGGCCCGTTCCCGGACCCATTAAAAATTACCATATAATTTACATTACTTCTCTTTGCGCGCCATTCAACTTTATCTATTATTATTATTATTACCCCATCGGATTTGATAAACCCATTAGAATAAATTAAGATCTCCGAGCATTAATATGCGGAGCACACACTTCGTCAGAAGAAAACCCACACACATACAGTCCTCTGATAAAAAATAAAAGAAACTCGTAGGTGCATAATCTTTGAATCAGGAACACAGGGAAGGGAGGGACGGAGAGGTGGAGAGACCAATATACGAACATAAACATCATCAATTACAAAACCCCGAAGACCCCAAAGATAACGAACAACAGAGACAACAAACCAATGAGCAAACAACAACAAAAAGGCAGAAACAACAATCGAATGAAGAAAGAGCTGATGAAAATGAACTCAATATGGCAATATTACAACAACTACACACACGGGGCCAAAGGATAAACAGCAACAACAACAACAAAAGCAAGGATTTCGAGATGAACAGCAGCAAGAACAACAAGTGTAAATGAGCAGCAATAACAACAACGATGCGAAGGTGGGATGAAACTACAGTAGTGACTCTCGAAAGAGAATACCTACCTTAAATTTAAGAATGATTTGACACACACAGATAAATATTTATATTTTATAAAGAGCTTAGGAATGTATTATAAGAGTTATTCTTAGCTAAAGTTAATAAAAAACAATTATATGATTTTGAAATATTTACAACGATTACAACTATTTTCTATGTATTTTTATTCTCTTATTCCCACTTTTTAAGTAATGAAATTTTTAAAATATTAATGACCTATTTTTCATTTGATTAATATTGGCTTTAATCAAAGCATTCCCTTTACTAATAAATAAATCCATAAAAAAATATAAAAAAATAATATAAAAAAAATTAAAATATATATTTTTTAATAACAGCTTTAAAAGTGTTGTTACTTAAGCCTATAGTCTAACCTTAAGAAACCCACAAAAAATGGCATCTACATAAAAGACTCAGTAATAGAAGTTGTAGTTCGTTAATTGAATTAATTTTAAATTTACCTAATTTGAGTTTCAATAAAAAACATTGGTACTAATTTTAATCATTAATCATTTAATTTTTATCTATTTATTATGAAGTTTTAATAAAATTATTTAAAATAATCTTGACACTCAATAACGAATTCATAAATCTAAAATACCCCCTTCTAATAGTAATTAATAGAATATCTAATATAATATATATACAAAATATTGATAGCTCTTTAATGTTATTATATTCTGAACCCACACTGTATCTTAAGAAAACCAGAAAAAAAGGACAAAAACTGAGAAGAATCACGTGAAGAAGTCGTAGGTCGTTGCTTTGCATTTGTTTGCTGCGTTGGTTGACAAAAACAAAACAAAAACACAAAAAATAAAAACAGGAACAAGGCGAGCACCAGCAGAGGTAGTATAAGAAAATAAAAACAACAAAAATAAACTCGAAAAAGAACAACAAGGAAAGGACAGGGGGAAAAAAGGCTCAGCCAGCCACTCAGGTGAAATCAAAATCAAATTCAACGCCAACTCGACTCGACGAGCGTCGAGGCGTCCCCCTTTCCCGGCTCCTTGTTTCCTCCTTTGGGAAACCAGGGAATAACCCCTACCCACACTCCTGCCATATACTCCTCTCGTTCTGCTATCCGAACACTGAGAAAAAATTAATAATATTAATTATTTAATATAAAGTTGGGTTTTTGAAATCATTATACCCTTGCAAGTGGTGTATTGTAATTTCAGTCAAAACCTTGTGAAGCTGTGAAGGAGTCATTTCTGACCCTATATCTCATATACTTTCTTGATCAGCATCAACAGTCGAGGCAATCCACCCATGTCTGGTAAAAAAAATAATAAATTTTCAAAATTAAAAAAAAAAAAAAAATCAAATTTTATATAATTGTCAAAATTTGACAACAATTTGAATTTCTTAAATTTTAAAATTGAGTATGCAGATTTATTAACCTATTAAAAACTAACATAGGAGTGATTTCCGAATTAAATTTAATGCATTTTTGGCTTATTTATAGATATACAGTCGAGTCCCGATAATTCGAAATGGCAAGGGGATCACTTTTTTTACGAATTAGACGGGAATTCGTTTTATCGAGATTTCTATTTAAAGGGGCTCAAAAATGAAAGAGTCGAATAAACGGGGTTTTTACATTTCACATCATGTTTACATATGTATTTAGCTTTATTAAAATTAAACAAACATAACAAATATGTACTTTCATTTGTACGTTTTTCAAATTAAAGGAAAATTAAACAAAAAATTAACAAACAAAATTAAGCAGAAACATTAAATTATTAAAAACGAAAATTTATGCTTTAAAATAATTGGTAATTTTTGATTGCTTCGTGTTTTTTTTCTTTTATTTTTTCCATCGCGTTTTCTAAACCTATTAGGTTGTCAAACACACTATTTGGCACATCATGAGTCGAAAAATAATGTTTAAGTTGAGGAATTAATGCTCTGGTTTGTAAATTCTATAAAATTTCTTCTCCGTTCTGATGTCTGCAAAATCTAACGTCGCTTTAACTACAAAATATTTCGCATCGCATTACGATTTATAAGAGGTTTCGAAACAAAATTACGATTTATAAGACGTTCAATATTCTTTTGCGTTGCGCCAAATACTACGAAATAACGAGTTTTTTTTCAAGGGGACAGAATTTTTTACGAATTATCGCGATTTTCGATTTAGCGGGGTACGAATTATCGGGATTCGACTGTATATAGTCCACCGATACGTCATGCTCCGACTTATATACCAGTAAAATTATATACAAGAATAACTCCATAGATCATTGAAATAGATTAAATTTGTTCTAAAACAAATCTCGCACAACTGTGCATATGATTCCCAACAAGTTCTAACATCCCCGGAACGAAGTGAGTGCTGCCGGCCAAGTTTCAGAAATGTGTTGTGTTACAAAAGTTGCAAGTCATTGTTTATTAGTGTTCAAAGTTAGTAAGTGAACATACATACTTACTGATCAGAGTTACTTACTGGTCATAGATACTTACTGTTTAGAGTTACTTACTGCTCAGAGTTACTTAGTGTTCATTGATACTTACTGATCAGAGTTACTTACTGCTTAAAGTTACTTGCTGATTAAAGTTAAATTAAATATCAGCTCGCTGCTGCTCTCTGCCTCTCCCCCACTCTCGCTATGTTAATCGCTCTATGTTAATCTCTAGAGGCAACAGCTTCTCTCCCACGCACTCACATTCTCTTCTCTGCTCTGCTCTGCTCTGCTCTGCTCTTCTCTGCTCTGCTCTGCTCTGCTCGCGGACTATAAATAGAGGCGCTGAGGGCCCGCGCTCCTCAGTCTGTCCTAGGGGTACCTAGTGTTAACATCTCAAGTGATAGTGCAAGTGATCAGCCTTCGGCCTAAAAATATGACGTGGCCAATGCAATACATCTGGATGACTAGGAAGAAGCTCCCTTTGGATGGAATCAGCATTTTTGGTCACAACACTGGAAGGAAGTAAACAATGACGTGTCCTCTACTGCGGTAAGTCTTAAACATGACATTTATATTACAGTAGAGTCCCGATAATTCGAAATGGCAAGGGGATCACATTTTTTACGAATTAGACGGGAATTCGATTTATCGAGATTTCTATTTAAAGGGGCTCAAAAATGAAAGAGTCGAATAAAGGGGGTTTTTACATTTCACATCATGTTTACATATGTATTTAGCTTTATCTTTTCTGCAAAATCTAACGTCGCTTTAACTACAAAATATTTCGCATCGCATTACGATTTATAAGAGGTTTCGAAACAAAATTACGATTTTTAAGAGGTTCAATATTCTTTGCGTTGCGCCAAATACTACGAATTAACGAGGGGACCAAAATGTATGGAATTTTTACGAATTAACGAGTTTTTTTCAAGGGGACAGAATTTTTTACGAATTATCGCGATTTTCGATTTAGCGGGGTACGAATTATCGGGATTCGACTGTAGATAAATATTTTGGGAATATTTTAAGGTCACTTAGGATTGTTTTCTTTTTCCATCCTATAAGTCAATTCCAAACTGCAAAGGTATATAAACTTCAGCTTCCCGAAGTTAGTTTCCTTTCTTTCTTTTTGTTATATTTAAATGATAAAAATATAAAACAAATGTTTTGGTGTTTATAAATAATATTTAAGTCAATTATAAAGTAATAAGGCTTAGTACTATTTTCTTTCAGTACCTTTGTACACTCTGTCCTCCTTCTCTGTCGCCTTGGGGATCGTCATCATTTGGACTTGCGACTGTCGCGCTTAATGCGTGTGGATGGACATGAACGTGTAGGATTCGAATTGACATTATAAAAACTGGTTTGCTGCCAATATATATTGCCGGTTACGCTTGCGTCCTACGCTCCCTCTCCCTCTCCCTCTACCTCTCTCTCTGTCTCTCTCTGCTTATGGTTCTCCCTCTCTTTCTGGGTGTACCTGCCTACTGGGATCTGATTCCTGATTCCTGTTTGATTTTGTTGTCTCTAGGATATTACCTGGCCGAAGGGAGCAGAGCGCGCCAAAAAGATAAGGCCCAGGACAGGCGGAGGCTCAAAACGAAGGTAAACCCTCAACAATGGTAGCCTGACGTTGGACTGATCCGATAATGACAGTAAAGATATTGTGTGCGACAATCAAAGATGTCAGATTTGAGCATGTTGTAACGGGAGGGGTTAAGTAGGAGAGATCTTTTATACACAAAGGATGCATTATCTTATTTGTTAGCCAAATTAGTCAGCACTTAGGAAGAAAGGGGAAAGAAGTATCAGAAGATTAGGTAAAATAACAATAATATTATTACTGAGTTAAGAGTATAAAGTCTATAGTTTATCTTCTGAGAAAAAGTTCTAGTTCTCTTGAAGAGATTTCAGGAGAGATCTTTTATACAAAGAGATTATGATTCAATGAGAAACATTTATTTATTGGAGTTCAATCAATAAACTTTAAATTGCTTTATCAGTAATACTTTAATATATTTTTTTTAAATATTATAAAGTTAACTTAAAAAGCCGGAGACATATATTTTTCCCTCTAAAAATGCCTGTCTAAAAACCATTAAAAATAAAAGGTTATATCTCCTACTATAGTAGCATAAATATCTTAGAGACAGACCTATAATGTTAATTACCATTGTTCGCCATAAAAATAGCTTGTAAATTCGTGAACATTAAATTGGGAATAAAGAAGATTTTAACCATAAACGGAGATTGGATTTATGATACTCTTGAAATACCTTAAAAGAGTTGCGGTTTGGTAAAGAATTAAAGCATACGAATTATAAGTATATTTATAATGAATAAATATACAGTATTTATTGCTAAAGTATTTATTTATATTATGCTTCATATAAAGTAATTATTTATCTCATAATTTCATAATCTAGACTTCCTTTTCATAGAAGTTTCTTTTAATAAAAACAAAACTTTAACAACTCTCTGGATACAAAATTTTACACTTTTATCTCCTAGAATTTTGTAATATTAGAACAAAGTCATCTTAATTTCTTTGTTACATTTTTATTTTATAATATCTAAAGTTAGCTCTTTGTTATTTTCATTTCACAATGACTGTACTTGACCTCGTGTCCCATATGGATGACTGGATGATGGACAGACGCAGCATCATCATTAGAGACATAAAGGAAAACCCTTGTGCCCCCCGATCTCTACATTTATCCAACACAACCCCTATGTGGATGATGTTGATGATTATGAGGATGATGATGCCTTTCTCTTTTCGCCTGATCATGTTATGGCATATTCAGTTAATGTAGTCAAATTACATTGCCTGGAAATGCATCTTCGTTTACCAGACCTAAGCTCGGATTCGATTCCGACAAGGGCCATGGGCCATGGCCCATATGGCAAACAACAGGCAACAAGGAGGCAGCAATTAACTGCAAAATGTCATTAACCAGCGGCGTAGGTGAGAGGAACAAGAAGAAGCGATGGACTGACATATGACAGGCACATCAAGCAGGCAGGACGGGACGGGACGGGACGGGACAGAAACACCATCCAATACTATACCAACCCATCCTGGCGACCCAACCCAGTATAGAACCCGGTTCAGCATCACTAAAAACTCCCTCGCTCGGGCCAAGCCCCTGATCCACCCTTCATGCACTGCAAAGAATTCTTTTTATAAAATATTTTTCATTTTTTAAAATGTATTCAAGTTGGTTTCTATATAATAAAATTACCTGTTTGGGAGGGAATGATCGTGATCATTATAGTAGGTTTTATATTGACTTTTAATTAAGAGTTATCTTTCGATTGGCAATAAAATAGCATTGTAATAAAATAAGTTAGAGGTTTCTACTTCTTTATAGAAAGCTATTATTACTTCATGTTGTTAAAATAAACTTTATAAGGTTTTTGTCACATTTCTGCATTAAAGACTTTAGCAATTATTGTTTTAATAGGTGTGTGTTGTTATCACAATTACACTTTTTTTGCAACACTATAAAATTTGAGTTAGATAATGCTCAAATATCTAAAAACCAGCACTTGGGATTTCTAATCAACCTATGAAATTGATCTATTAAACTAAGTACGGGTTTAACAATTCATCATAGAATATTTCTGTAATGTATCTCAATAATACCGAACGAAGTATTGCCTTAAGTATAATTATCTACCATAATCTACCATAATTATTATTCTCCTAAATAAATTCTCTTAGTGCATTCCTCCCCTTCCCTTGGCTTTGGTCTTCCATGGGTTGTGTATTATGTTCCCTGGACGTTCCACCTTGGCATTAAACGCTTGATTAAATTTCACTACAAATGGGCTGGGCGGGGGGTTCATATAGCAGACGCTATATAGGGATATATATATGCATATCCATTTATTATTGGAAAAAAGGTCATCTCGGTCTCGACGTCCATATGTTGTGCCTGTTGGGTTCTTGGACAGACATCCATCCATCCATCCATCCATCCATCTATCCATTTTGTATCTGTATCTGGTATCGTGTATCTCACAGCTGCTGGACTATCTTTTGACTGTCATCGCAATTAGAAAGCTTCGCTCACATGATTTTTTCTCTTAGTTTATTTAGCAAAAATCGCAGTTGCTGCATTTAATTTCCCATGAAACAAGTTCCCTTTTCCGGCGGAAAGAGAGGGCTGTGGTGCGGCGGCATGCATGTATCATCGATGGGGGAAGCCTGAAAAGTGCGGCACCGTCACCGTCACCGGCGGTGAGAAAATGTTTTGCATTATTTACATTTTTACTGCAGTTAGTTATGTTCTCCGATCCGATCCGCTCCACTCCGTTTTGTTCTGACTCGTTTGTGGCCATTACTCCTCTGCAGGACATCCGTCATCCGTTTCGCTTGCCTTCCTGCCGCCGCTGCCTTTGCTTTCCAGCTTTTTTGGGTTCGAGTTGGGTTTAGGGTTCGGGTTTTGTTCTGGTTTCAGCTTTTTTTTATCGCTTGGCTTCCTGCTGCTGCTGATGTTGCTCTCATTAACAAATTGTCAGGTGTGCTGCAGTTATCCGTCATGCTTTGGTTAATCGCCACAGAACAGAACCGAACTGAACGGAACATATCCCAACCGAGATGAACTGAACTGAGGCGGTTGATGATTACGAAGTATCTTTAAGTGAAATATTTGAACAGAACTCGAAAAAACTAACTGCAAACTGGCGGATAAGTGCTTTTTCGACTAACAGATACCTGCTACAAAAATATATTGTATGCATTTTAGATAGAAAACTGTAGATCTTTGTGTACATTGTTAAAACGAAAGTTTATAGTTTATATTTGTTTTATTTATATTTTTCTCAACCGGAAGTATATATCTGTATTAAAGGTATAATAAATATAAATATATATATGGTTTTTTTTAGTAAATCAAAGTTTTTAAAATACCATAGCTAAGTTAAAAATTCATTAATTTAAAATCGGAAAGTTTTTCTGTGCTAGTCTTTTATTCGGTTAACAAATCTGCTTTTGATTTTGAAAATTTAAAAAATTCATTTTATTTTTCAATTTTTGACAATTTATCCCTTATCCTTTTCTTGAAATTTTCAAAAAAACATAGCTAGATTGACTTGGCTTTTGATGCTGATCAATAATATATATTGTTTATAGGGTCGGTTATAAATCCTTCACTGCGTTGCAAGCTTCTAATTAAAACTATCATACCCTGAAAGGGTATAATACAAGTTAGTATTTTATTTTTATTTATACAAAAAAATTGACTTTCTATATCCAAGCTCATATTTCCAAGAATGATAAACTTTACTTCAAGAGATACCCAAATATCTACCACACTGCTTTCCTCATTAATTGATTCCTGTATATTTTCTTTTCGAATTTAATTATAATTTTCCTGTCTGTTCACTTTCAACCAAGTTTATTTTCCTTCAGAACCCGATCCACTGTAAACATATGATCAAAATCAGATTGTTATTCAATCGATAGAAATCCAATATACCCCATCGAACATGACAAGTACCGAGTACAGGGAAACTGCCATTCAGAACATGTTTGCAATTCAACTGTAAAAGCATTTCCCCAAATTACTCCCCCCCCTAGGCCTTGACAGCTCCGAGTGGTTCTCAGTTCCACACTTTACCCCTTGGTACCCTTTGTTCTTCTCATTTCTCTCAGTGTTTACCTGTTGCTCGTAAACAAATGCCGCCTTAATCAATTCGTAAAACCGTTCAAACCTCAAGTGATAACAAACAAAGGCGAGACAAACGCATGGATGGATGCCAAGAAAGAAAGTCTCATCCCAGGGATCAGGTTCCCCAAAACTCGGAACCCTTTTCCATAGCCCCCCCGGCCATCAGAATTCCCCCGGTTTATGACCAAGTCTGTCCATGTTTGATACTGGGATGCTCTCCTCCATGTTTATTTTCTCACACAGGCGGCAAAACAAATAAATTCCGTTGCCTTTGGGAGAATTGATTTTTCAAAACCTAATCAAATTGAACAACAGAATCTCTCTGCACTTGTGCCCTAACCCTTTTCTTGTTGGGAACTTGGGGTATATATGTTAAGGCATTAAGTATGTTCAGATATTAAGGAAAGTTGGGGAAATGTGTTTTGTATTGATAAGATAAGAAAGAAAGGGTCTTAAATATTATGAATAAGTATATATTTTGGTATAGTAATAATAATAAATAATATTAATAATATATAATCCAATACCGAAATTTAGAAACTTTAAAATCCGTTCACCGCAAGCATTTTATTACAATTCCAAAATCGAATTCATAATTGTAACTTAAATTCTTTAATATATTGAAAAAGTGTAACAAAAATCGGATTTTTTTTACAGTGTTGACTTACCTGCAAATAGTTTTCTTTTTTTAACAGCTTGAATTATTATTAGATAATATTAAACCTTTCTTCACAAGACTAGTTCTTTCTGTTCCTACACTTTTTAAAACTCACGGATTTCTTTTAATCACGATTTAGGAGTAAGTGTATCTAAATTTCATTAATAAGTATGTTTCCCCGATTCACTTCCAACCTTTATTTATTATTGTCGACCACCAGGCGACTGATGATGGGCCCAAGAGATACTCCCCCAACTCCCCACCCATCCGCACTCGTAATTAAATATCCAAATTGAGTGTAAGCAAATGCCGTCGTCTTCTAGCCCTGCCAGCTATGCAGGGGTTGCATCTGGATCTGGATCGGGATCGAGATCTTTATGTGAAGCTGTATCTGTTTTTTTTTCTTTTTGAGGCTGCAAATAGCAACGCATCCAAGTGAGGCATTTTTCTGCAACACACGCCAAAATGCCAAGTAACCGAGGGGGTACAGTGATGCAGTGTGTGTGTGTGTAGGGGGGGAGTAGGGGTACTGGGGGGTCGAAAGTGCAGGATTTGCATGGGTTGACGTACTGCCCCCTTCCCTAAGTACTTTTTTTCAGTGCTCTTTCCTATTTCTGTCTTTGTTGCTGCTGCTTATGCAAACGCATGGGGCATGTCTCCCGCAACTGTAATGACTCCAACTCCGGCACTGAGAGAAAAAATCCATGCCAAAAGTGTTAGGAAATGTTGTATTTTAAGTAATGTGAGCAGATTTCAGGAAATTTCCATGGAAAAACTTCCAAAGAGGTCTGAGTTTAGGTTTCTGCTAAGAACACATTGTTTTAAACTATTTTAATTGGTAAAATTTCTACCTAAAAAGGAATATTGTTTATAAAAATAAATTGCTAATAAAAAAAGGGGTATTTTAATACCTTTCTTAGTTTTTTTCAGTGCCTTTTGGTGGCTCCATCTGGCCGCTTTTAGTTTTTCTCCAACGAGCATAGACAATGAAAAACATTTTCCTGTCGCTGTCTCTGTTTCTTTTTTGTTGCTTCTGCTGTTCCTGCCCCTGCTCCTGACTCTCAACTCCCCGACCCCGACCCCCAGGTCCCCGTCCTTGTGCCTTGGCAGCCCCCACCCCTCTGTTAACCCCCCTCTGATACATCAACATAAAAATCCATGTGATGTCGATGACTTTTTTGTTGTTGTTTTTTTCCTTACTCTATGCGTCGTTGTCGTTGTATTCTTTCTTTTCCTTTTTCGTTGTTGTTGCTTTCCATTGGGGATCCTCTCTCTTTTTTCGTACTCTTTCCTCCTTACACTTACATATATGTAAATGTTGCATTCGGTATCCACTCTCTCCGAGCGTTGTTGTTGCTGTCGCGTAGAGCCGCATGTGAATGCTCTCTAATCTCCTAATGTCGTTGAACCTTTCATGTACATTTTTTTTTATTATTGCCGTACACAACTTTATTGTTATTATTATTTTGCGCGACTCTCCATTGTGTTTATTTTTTGCCCGCTGCCTTTGCAGATTCGCTCTGATCGGAGCTCGCTCACTTACTGCTCTTCTGTTCTTCTCCTTGCCCCTTTCTCCTCTCTCCATGAAAGCTCACTTTATGTCATCGCAACAACAACCGATGACAATGATAACAGCAGCAGCAGCAGAAGCAGCAGCAGAAGAGCAGCAGAAGCAGAGCAGCAGCAGCAGCAGCAGAGCAGCAGCAGCAACAGGCGGGGGGCATAGGCGCAAGCCAAATGGGGGGTTGAGGGGGCTCAGAGCACTCCCCTTGAAAGCGAGTTCAAAAATATTAAGAAGAACCTATAAAACGCTGCTCTTTAACATCACTTAAGTATTTATGAAAATGGAAAAAGGTTCTTGATATGACTGGAGGTCAAGATGGACTTTCCACTGGATTTGCAAAGGAATTTTCCAATGGGTCTTAATGGATAATATATAAACTTAAAAGATATATTTAAATTATCTAACAAAAGAACAAGATAAATATTGATTGAAGACTATTTTATTAATAAAACTTCATACCAATTGATTTAAATTGGAATGTCTTGAAATAATAAATCTTATTAGATCCCCTAGCTTGGAAATATATCCATATATTCCCTTTAAAGATCTAAATTTATAGTTATATAAATGCCCAAGTAAAGAAGCTTACTTATCCCCTTTCGAAATATATTTTGCCATCGCTCCTGACAAGTGCACACGTGCATTCTGCCTCTGCCTCGGGGCAATTATTTCCAATTTAGCAAAACAACACAGCGGCAGGCGTGGAGCACACAGCTCGGAGCATAAGCATCCGTATCTGTGTAGCTCTGCAGCTATGGAGTTGCAGCTATATAGCCCCTGTACAGCCTCTTGTCCAAGATCGGGGTATGGGATGGGAATGGGAATGGGTTTGGGTCGGGTTGGGTTGGGTTGGGTTGGGTACGGGCTCTTGGCCCGGGACCTGCTCCTATTGTCTTTCCATCGGTTCATTGGCCGCAGCACAGATGCAGCAGCTAGCATCATACTAGCATCTTACTACATCTGCACACAGCGGGAAAAAGTGGGTAATTAATCTGGATTATAGTTTGGAATTTATGGATAAGAAAGTTTGGTATACCTTGAAAAGGATTGAAGGTTGTATAGACTTTGAAGAGAATACTTCACATAGTATGGAGTTCATCTTAAAACTTAATGTGTAATCTTTATATATCAACGAGTAAAAGTGTAATCACATTATTTTGGGGAATTTAGAAACTGATTTTACTAGTTCTTACTATTATACTCATAATTGTATTTAAGGTTTTACAGGTTTTAAAGAATACACCTTAAATCTTGAATACAAGTTGACCCTACAACCTAACGATTTACCTTTAAATATTAATGAGTAAACATTTGTATTTATTTATTTATCAAATTTTACTGTATACATTTAGGGGATTCCTGAGCTATTTTTACTTAATAATATTAAAGTAATTTGTTTAAGCAGTTTAAAAATCAAGCAAACGAGTATAGTTTTTAAAGTTCTTCAATTAAAATCATTCTCAAACCTATATATATATTTAGAAAATTACTTATAAATAATTGCATATTAAATATATTTACAACAATTTCTGTCTGTGCTTCGCCCCAACCCCATCACTGATCTCCATCACCGGCTTGGTCATCATCAGGGGCACTGGGACTAGGGATTGGGACTGGGGTCAGGCCTGCTCCATGCTCCATGCTCCATGCACCATGCTCCATGCTCCATGCTCCATGCAATTACTCCATGTACTTGGGACTGTAATAACACGGACGCGAACTGTACGTAAACTGGTTGCAGGATGCTGTTGCAAGTTGGATGGGATACTTGCAGCCGGGCAGCGACTTTCTAGCCGGTGTTATCTGTCTATATCTATCTAGGAAAACCAGTTATTGGGGGCCCAGGCTTGTTGCACGCCCATTTTCAGCCAAGAGCTGACTGCTCCTCCTCGGCCACATCCACATCCACCTCGGAGTCCCTCGTCGCCAGTCGTCGTCGTCGTTAAAGTGGCCTATAGTTGCTGTTGATCGGAGCAGGACTAGACCTGTGTTGCTGGTTGCTGATCGCCGATGTGGCAGACAGCAACTTTGCGACTCCCAACTGGATTTGCTGAAGGCTGTTGACTCCGTTGTTTTTCTATTGCCAGGCCACCACTTCCTTCTGTGTTCTCTGTGAAAATGAAAATAAAAATAACCCTGGCTGGATATATATTGGAAAACAACTCCAGCTCCAGCTTTAGCTCCATAGTTCGTTGACTCCAAGTGTGGAGCTATTCTAATGCTCGGCAAACGTGTTTGGCAACTTGCAATCCATTTTGGAGTGTGGGGGAATTGGAAAAATGGGTGTGCTGCTCCATCTGCCCCAACTCCCAGTCCAATAGACTCCAACTCCAACTCCTACTCCAACTCCTACTCATACTCCTTCGATTTCCATAGAGAAGTCATTGCCTTGCTAATTGCCTGGGAGTGTATTGAAACTGAAATGCAATTTGCATTGAAGCGTCAAGGGAAAATCGTACTTATGGCTCAAGTAATGAGATTTAAATGAAAATGAACGAGAAAATCAGGTCGAGGTTTTCAGTATAGCCATAAACATAGTTTTCTTGATAAGCAATAAAACTAAAAATATATTTATAGAAATTGTTTGCAAATGAAAACATACGAATTCTTATGAGACCTGCTAATGTTTTAAGCAAATTCGCAATTTACAATCGAGTTTAATTAATTTGAGTTTGTTTTACTATTAAAAAGTACTCAATTTTAAAGACAATTTAATGAATATTTTCCTATTAACATATTATACAATTAAATGATGTTATATATCACTTGCAGTCTTGTTTTGAAGACCCACAAAATTAAACAAAATGTTTTTGTTAGAATAAATGTCTTTATTATGTTTACACATAATAAAACGCATCTAATTGTAATAGTTGATGACTTTATAATTAGAACGTAATCTAATAGACATTTTTGAACACTCAATGATATTTGTAGTGGTCGTATCTCTGTTTAATTATCAATTTATGTAGGTTAATGGAAACTTAATTGTTTGCTTATGAACTTATGTGTGTGTGTTCCCCTTAACAGATTAGGTGTTAACATACGAATTAGGAGAATCGAGATAATGAGTAGAATTAACGTAACTAAATAGTTATAAATAAAGTGTGACTGATTATTAGCTTGTTTTTGGTTGATAAATACAAACAAATTAGTTGAACAATATGTAATAAATCAACAAATTACAAAATGTGTAACACCTCATAAATAATGCTATATCAATGTTGATATGAGAAACTAGATGATAATATTTGTTCATATATTTTGAAGTGAATAATATAAATTTTAAAGAAATTACAACGACACCCGCTTATTCAGGAATTCATATAAATTTCCTTATAAATTTTACCTAGATCGAACATTTTCCAAGACTTTGAAAATACTTTCTGGCATCAAATCAATACATTTTCTGGGAATAATTTGTAGAAATTTCTTCTAAACTCTCGTCCATTCACCTTATTACAAAATTCCCCAAAAAATTTAGGCTGATTTTGTGTGTGTCTGTCCATCAACCCAAAACAACTTTATTGACACGGGCATAAATATCAATTTACGCCCAGTTTTTTCTTAGTTTAGTTTTTTTGTTGTGTCCGTTGATGGTTTCATTTCTCGAGCACCATCTGTTGTGTTTGTGCCTGAAGGGCCCAGAGTAAAAACCCTGTGGATCTGTGTCCGGGGCTGGCCTGTCCATCATCATCGATTGCCGATTGTTGTTATGGTCTGGGGACCCAAGACCGACGACGACGACGACGTAGGACTGGGGCCAATCAGTCAGCGAGGCACTCAGCGGAGCGTGAATGGCAATTGCCGATATCCACACATTCAATTAATAAAATCAACAGCCAAGCCAGTTGGAGGGAAAGGGATCCTTATCGGATATATGTATATATACATATATATCGCAGGACCTGTCATTAGCCAGGCTCAGTTGGCACTCGACGATGGCTAAAGACAGAGTGGAAAGGTGGTCGCGATTCCTGCTCCTTTGGCTCTATCGGATAGCCCGGTGTCTGTCCCTACTCTCGGCCAAGTTGGACAGGGAGAGGCTCCAGTTGCGGGAACCCAAACGTGGCGGTAGCAATCGTATCCTTAGCATCCTGTGGCGCTGTCTAGTGGTCCTCATTTATGCAGGGGTTTGGTCCACACTCTCAGAACAGTTTCTGGGCACCACACCCGAAAGTTATGCCGATCTCTTTGCCATGCTCCAGGCTCTGTCAGTTTCGATTTTGGCCGTCGTATCCTTTATCATCCAGGCAAAGGGCGAGAATAAATTCTGTGGGGTGTTAAATAGATACTTAGCGCTGTATCAAAGGATATGTAAAGCCACACGATTGCAGCAGTTGATTCCCTCGAAATTTGTGGTTTTCTTTTTGCTAAAATTATTCCTCACGCTATGCGGTTGCCTGCACGAATTGATACCCCTTTTGAGTGTCGAGAATTATGCGGAAATATTTGAAATCGTGTCCATTGTCTTTGGCATGTACATGTGGTTGGGCACACTTTTCGTCCTGGATGCCTGCTTCCTGGGATTTCTTGTCTCCGGCATCCTGTACGAGCACATGGCCGATAATATAATGGCCATGTTGAGGAGAATGGAACCAATTGAGACACAGGAGCGTATGAGTAATTATCGCAGGATGCGACTCCTTTGCGATTATTCCGATGAGTTGGATGAATGTGCTGCCATTTACAGTGAACTCTATGAAGTTACTCTGGCTTTCAGGAAGATGTTACAGTGGCAAATCCTATTTTATGTCTACTATAACTTTATAAACATTTGCCTTATGCTATATCAGTGTATTTTACGTTATCTCAATGAGGATGAAATGGCTTTGGTATCCTTGGTCATGGCTTCGATTAAGTTGGCCAATTTGGTGCTTCTGATTATGTGTGCGGATTACACGGTTAGAGAGTCTGAGAAGCCCAAAAGGTTGCCTTTGGATATAGTTTGCACCGATATGGATCAGCGTTGGGATAAGAGTGTGAGTTTTACAGGGGATTTCCTCTTCTACAGACTTGAATTTTTATTTATTTATTTCCTCAGGTGGAAACCTTTTTGGCTCAGCAACAAACCCAACGTTTGGAGATCAAAGTCTTGGGTTTCTTTCACCTGAACAATGAATTTATCCTTATGATCCTATCTGCCATTATATCATATCTCTTTATACTGCTACAGTTTGGCATAACAGGTGGCTTTGAGGCTTCCGACGAATTAAAGAGTCAGTTTCAGCCAGAAAGCCGGAATTATAATATTGGACATTAGGTAAAATGCTCAAGATTTAATAATAAGCATTAGTTGTTTAATAAAAATGTATAATTATTAACATTTCTCTTTACTTGTATACTTTCTCAGTTGCGGGTGCGGGTGCTCTGTGTAGCTCCACAGGTGGAGTTCAACCTCTGCAGGGTTCACCTGAACCTCCCCGAGTTCATTATCGTTCATTATATCTCTCATACCACAAGACATTTTGATACAATTTTCGGACTGCCTTCGAGATGAGCTCGTTAAGCGTCCAACAAGAAATTAAAGAAATGGGAATGAGCAACGAATAAAAATGAAACAACAAAAAATTGAAATTTCACGTCTGACATGGTGTAATTATCATACCTCCCCCATCCCTTGGGTACACCCGCTACTTTGAACCTCCACCTCCACCTATATTACTGCTTTTACACTGGAAAAAATTATGAAATTGTTTGCAAGTCTTTACTATTTATAAAACATGAAATAAACTATGTCGAGAGTAGGGAATATGAACATAACCGGAACTTGTTTTAAAAGATTTGCTATAAGAAAAGTGATGGGATAAATATATCTACTTAATTATACTTTATTGAAAATATCAATAATATATATTCTTAATCTTTTTCGAAATTTCAAATCAAAATGTATAAAAGCTGATATTTTCGATATCATATGGGTATACTATCCTATTAAATCTTGATATATGGGTATATATAAGTACATCCCAATTTAAGAGTCAGTCAAATTTTTCCCAGCTATAAAATGGGTATAGAAAGTTGCTTGAATCTTTCTTTAATTTTTTCTTAAATTCCTTAAAAGATCTAGTAAACTTTTTCTAGTGTAATACCCTCCCCCTCCCACTTGATTCCATCACTTGATAGTCATCGCCATCTCGACTCGACTCAAGCCTTTGTCTTTGATTATTATTTTTTTTGGGCGTCAGCGGAGCGTAGCGCGCTTGTCACGCCTATTATATATGTATGGAAAATACTCTACTCTCTATATATAAAGTAAGGTTATATAGAAGTGAAGCGGCATCTGAACCCGGGATTCGATCCCAACTGACCCGTGGAGTGCTGGCGACGGTGGCGAAATGGAAACAAAAGCAAACACAACGGCAGAAATACGCGCCTTGGACTGCAACTGAATTAATTTCCAAGCTCTCTGCTCCGCTGAGCACGAGGGGATTGGGATGAGGGGTTGCTCTACTGTGTTGCGCCGGTGGGGATCTTCCCAATCCCTGACACTGACGAGAGCACATTCAAATTTATTTTTGCGCTTGGAGCTGGCCAAAAGCTGGCCAAGCCATGCATATTTCCGGCCAAAACAAAAACAAAAATAAAGGGTAGGAGAGATCGCGATCTGATCGCAGAACCCAAAACCCATTCCCATTCCCATTCCCATTCCAGAGTAACCCAGCACTCCCGTTTCGCTGATTTCCTGCCTTTCGCAACATTTCAGGTATTTTGCAATGTAATTAGTTCGGAAGCTCGCACTGGTACAGGGATTGAGTATTGGGGATTGTGTGCCGAGACTAACCATAGGAGTTGGGGGATTGAGCTGCCACTGGCACCAGCTGGGAGCTGCTGCATTGCCGGGATGCCGCCACCGAGAGTTGAAAGATGCCGCCGGGTAAAAAGTCGCAGTGGCATGTACTCGTACTCATACTCATACTCATACCCATACTCATACTCATACCCCCAATCCAGCAGTCCCCATTCCTCCATTTAAGAACAGTACACATGTAACTAGCAACGCAGTCAACAATCAACAATCAACAATCATTGCAATGGTATTCTGTGTAGGGAATGTAGAAGCCAGGGAATACTTATTACTAAGAATTATTACTTATAAGTAACAGAAGCAGTGGGAGAAATAAATAGTTCATTTCTTAAGAGAATATCATATCAGTGGATTTATTGAATAAATATAATAGTGAAAATCTGTCATACTAGTTTTTGTTTAGTTGGAAAACGAGTCAAAGTATAAGTCAAAATATCCACAATTACCTTTAAACCAATTTCACTTTTAAATAATATAAAACTCTATATATACCCTTGCAGTTTTATATATTTATTATACTAAATGGGAAATCTATCATTACTTTGACTAAAATTTTCGCATTCTCAAAATTAATATTTTATATCTTTTTATATGACAATTTTTTCAACCAGAATATATATGATTTATAGCGTCGCAAATGATTTCTTTACATATGTAGTTGTAAGCTTCTGACAGAAACTAGAATAGCCTTCCAAGAATATAACAAATATAATCTTAGTTACCAGTAAAATGTACTTTTAATCCTAAAAAATAATTTCTTATATTAGAAGATAATTTTTTATCAATTTTTAGTTTAATACAAGTTCTTAAATGTTACAAATTTCGTATAATTATTATCGCATAGCATCAATTTATATCTTTTAACTTTGATCACCTAACAATGTATTAGCAAGGCATAAAAAACTGCAATTTATTTATAACTAGTTTTAAATATATGAAATTTGATAGCCTTAAATATCTCAGAGCATCCCTAACAACTTACAACCAAGAGGTATCTGCTCATACAGCATTCCCCCTCTATGAATCCCCCCAGCCTGGTTGCAATCTGTCGGTCTTATCATCTAAACAGGTGAGCAAACACGTCGGCAAACACTTTGACCTTTTGCGGAGAAGCCACAGAAGCCGCCGCAGAAGCCAAACAACACTTGGGCCTACGGCTACTACGTCATGTTCCATATACTTTCACTTACAATACGAATCGGCGGAACCAAAATAGAAACCACAATCACAAATCACAGCAAACCGACACAAAACGTGGGCAATAGAAACCGATCGTGACACATACGAAATAACAACTTTATTTGTCATAATATCGGAAGGGGAGTCTTGAAATTGGTAAGAAAAAGAGTTCTCTAAGAGTTATTTTTTTAGAAGGGGAAAGACCAAACCCCTCAGTAAACAAGCGTGCCCGAATGCTGTTTGAACTTCATTTGTAGAGCAAACCCGACGGGGGAGTGAGTCTAGACTCCACACAGAATTGAGAACGATAAACATATTACTTATTGTGAATAAGAGAGGCTGCTGAACTCGTACTACATAATACTCAAACATACTTTTTCAGAATGCATAGTAAATTAAGTGGGCGACAGATACGCGAACAATGCCCAGGGAATACTGTACGAGAAAATAACAAAAAACATCTGGGGATTTCGTGTCTTAAGATGGAGAAGATTTACGGGGGAGCAAGGGTGACCCGGCTCTTCAAGTCTCTCAACTCTTGTACGTAAGTATATGTACCCACATACCAAACACAACAAATGCCAAATACCCGTTTTTGGCCTAAAAACCTACAAAGCCAAAATAACAAGTTGCTTAACTTAAGGCAAGAACAAACTTCCACGAATTTCTAGATGCCCTACGTGAGGGAAAATTAGATGAAAACATGGAGATTATAATGAGATTTGATAAAATTTTTAGGTTATTTAATTAAATAAATAATTTAAAATAATAATACATTGCTAAGTTAAACAAAAATCAATTATTGAAATGATTTATTTTATTTTGGTCTCACCTCTCCAACAGGTCGTATGCTTAATATTTTTTAAACACAATCACATAATTAAAAGATACCGTTAAAGGTATAAAATAGTAAGGAATTTGATTTTAATTAGTTTTATTTATTTAAATTTGTTGCATTTATTTTGTTTTATTTTATTTATATACAATTATTTTATTTTGGTTCCCCTCTCCAACAGGTCGTATACGTAATATTTTATAAAGTATTCGAATTTTGGAGAACTAACCTATGAATTCAAGTATTCAGAGTTTCTAGATGATATTACTTAAATATAATTTAAGAACTTTATTTAAATAAGGATCCATACATTTAAAAATAAATAAATGAAAGTAAGAAATACCTATAAAATTAAATCAACCTTAACCCTTAACTGCTTTTTATTCAATGTTTACCCAATTGAGCTTTTCATGTAATCTTTAATGCCAAAGCTTTATTTCGTTATCAAATACCAGCACTCGCTCGTGTTTATCTTTATTACTACATCGTCATTATGGGCTTGACATATACATATGTACAATTTGAATATTACAAAATGGAAACAGGGAATGAGGGCAAGAACCCTGGCCTGGGACATCGAAGTTTCTTCCCTATCTTATCTATCACAGCACAAAGCGCAGTTGCAGTTGCGACACAGTTTAAATAATGATATATTTAGGAACCGATATACCCTACATTCAATGGTGTATCCAAAAAAATATATAAAACGATCCAATGCGTCATTTCTGTGATGTAGGGAATGAATATATATGTGGGGAAAAGGGGATGATGAAGTTCGATTCATCACACATTCCAACACATATGCACACTCAGGGGCGTTATTTCTGTGTGTTCGATGAACCGAAATTTCAAATTCGGTGTGTGTCTGACCCACTTTCCCACAAAAAATTAACGCACTTTGCTATATTATGGCCAATGGAATCCACAAAAGAGCGTTAGAAAAAGAGCACATACGTAGGAGAAAGAGATGGGGATTTGTTTTTTAATAAGAAGGGAGAAAGAAACAGCAAAAAGAGATAAGAGAGAGAGAGAGAGAGCGAAAGAGATCTTGGCCATTTAATAATTGAGGTCGTCTACAGTCGATCATAAAAGAATATTGATTTGTGGCTTTCGGTTGTTGCAGTTTTTTTTATTTACTTGAGTGTGTGTATGTTTTTTTCTTATTTTGCTTTTTGTTTCTTTTTTGTGGAACTTGTGCATGGAAAAAAATAGAAAATACTGATATAAAAAACTTGATTTTAATTAGTTTTTAAAACTTTCAGCAGTTTTTCCATCTGTCCGTCCCCTAGTTCTAAAGCGAGAAAGTTTAAATTATTGGACTTCGTGGTCTTTATTTTATACCAGATAGTATATAAATAGAATTAGAAATATAAATAGAATATAGAAATATATAAATGATACATGGGATCCAAGGATCGTATGACTATACTTTATATTTCTTATAAAAAGAACACAAACTTTGTAAAGAGTTATCCCGAACTAACGTAATTTAAAACTGAACTAAAAAAATACTGGTTTCATTTTAAAACAATTTCCATTTTTTTGTCTTTGCATAATACCTTGAATGGATATTTTCTCTCAGTGTATGCTTTTCCATTTGTTGACGTTGTTTAGTGTTTTTTTAAGCTTCGTGTTTCTTTTATTCTCTCGTGTAATTTACGCAACGTTCGCTCGTTTGTCGTTGTCTCTCGGCTACTTGTCTTTGCATTGACTCGAGAGCAACCTCCACAGCAGCAGCAGCAACAACAGCAGCAACAGCAACAACAGCAGCAGCAACAACACCAGCACGAGATCAACAACATCTGCAGCAGTTGTTGAACTTTTTTCGCAGCTCCCAAATCTGAAAACTGAAATCACAAACCTGTTTTCTCGACCTGGGCTTGCCACACGTCTCGGCCAAATCAAAAGCTGGCCAAAGCCAAACGAAAAACTTGACGTAGACATCGTAACCGACCGGCTCCGATCAGCTCTGCTTTGCTCCCTGGATGATGTTGCTGCTGCTGCTGTTGCTGCTGCTGCTGTTGCTGCTGCTGCTGCTGCTGTGATGATGTTGCTATATCCCGGTGGACTGTACTTTTTTGTTGTTTGTTTGAAAAGGCACAAGTTGCACTGCTGATTGAAATCGATCTGAGGTTTGAGCAACATGCAACTGGTCACATGCAACCTGCAACCTGCAGTCAGCAACATTAGTCACAGATTTGACCTTGCTGCAGTGCAACGGCAGCAATCTGTTGCAGCTGCGGATATCTATAATTTGGCCGGGTTTTAAACTGATCTTCGGACTGTGTAATTAATCGTTAATAAACCCGAGGCAGCAGCAACAGCAGCAGCAGCATCACCAGGAGCAACTCCCTTTTCACTCTGAGAAAAAATAGTTCCCCCCCTTTGTGCCACGCCCTGTGCTTGTCGTTTTTGAAAACGAGCGCATAAATGACGCTTTCCTGTGTACTTAAGGTGTCTAAACTTGACTACCGTGCAGAGTCTGGACCCTTGCCTATACCTATACCTATACCCTATACCCTTCCCGAAACCCAGAACCATGCCCATTCCCATTCCAAAAAAAAAACTCAGAATCATCCGCAACCTTGCCCAAGACAACAACTCCTGTTGCTGCTGCTGCTGTTGCTAGCTGTTGCTGCTGCTGCTGATGCTGTTGCTGTTGCTGTTGCTGTTGCTGTTGCTGTTGCTGTTGCTGTTGCTGTTGCTGTTGCTGCTGCTGTTGCTGATGCTGTTGCTGCTGATGCTGTTGCTGTTGCCGCTGCCGCTGCTACTTCGGCTGCTGTCGATGACCATTATTTTAGCTGACGGCGATATATTTGCTCAGTTCCAGCTCGCACACGGGGGCAGTGGCACTCAGGAACTCAGGAACTCGCATCTGTGCCTACCTCTGACTTTGTTTTCAGTACACTCAGCGAAAGTTACAGAAAAATAAAAGATTTCTATGAAATAGCTAGATTATTAAATCATTCAAATGATATATGATGGATTTTGCACTCGTGACATTTATATTTCCAGCTTTTGGTATATTATTTAGGAGCTTATAGAAACGTTTTTAAGTTTAGATATTTTATGTAAGTAAATTTCTTTGAATTACTAAATTAAATATTTAATATGGTAGAACTTTAATCAATTCGAGATCTATTAAACTTGGAATCTTCTTCATAAGTCCCATTTATAATAAATCAAAAAGGCCTAAAATAAGAAACAATAGCCAAGATTGTTTATAAGATTGCATAGACTATATAGCAATGACTACAAATTGAATATTTAACTTTAAATATGGCTATATCTAATAATTATTTTTTATAAATATTATTGTGTATATGATCTATCTAAATTTTAAATAATTTTCAGATTCCGGCATTTAAGTTTTGAAATATTCTAATATTCTATCCAGTGAAGGTATAATTTTTGGTCTTAGCTAGAAAAGAATTATATTGACTTAAATTAAATAAAAATGCATAGAAATTCTAACACATAACTCTCTTAAATTTATGGTCTATCTAGACCCCCTTATATAACTATTTTTTCAAAGTGTGAATCCCCATCGTGGACTCTTAATGTTTTTTTTTTACTTTTGGGTGTTGGCTACCGTCCGTCTTGGATTTGCTTTGGCTTTTTGTTTTTGCTGTACCCAAGGTACACCCGGACGCCCAACCGATGCCCAGGTGTACCAGCCACTCGGAGCGGAGGAGCATGACAAACAGTTGCAGCCAAAGCAAATAATTAGTATACATCGATTATCTTGCGCTCAGTTCCGACCTGGCCTGTGGCTACTGTGCAGTGGGGATTCTGCAGCTTGCTGGCTGGCAAACTGGATCTCCGACCAGATGTTGGCACGTTGCACACGCGCTCCCTGCCAGCATCCCATCCCAGAATCATCATTCGACTTCGGAGCAAACTGGGCGTGTGTCGAGCGCCTACGCGCCCCAAAACACAGCCCACAAAAAACAACAAAATTAAAAAACGGGTTCCCCCTCGCAATTCGCAATTCGCGATCCAAGTTTGCCATATGTGAGTGTGCTCGTAAAATGCTGAGCCAAGAAACTGTACGCCGCCAACCCAACCAGATCTCAGACTGTGCCCTGCCGTTCCAAACCCGACTCCAACTCCAACTCCTCTCCAACTCCAACTCCTTCACCATCTCCTACTCCAACTCCAACTCCATCTCCACCTCCAACTCCCAGCTTGGGACGTGTGCTCAGCTCGTGCCAATTTCTTTGGGGGCTCCAACTTTTACAGTCGCCAGCGAAACGTTTTGTCTTCACTTGATTTCTGCATATAAATAAGAATATTCACGAACAAATAAACAGGGCATAATGGTAAATATATATATTTACATAAATGAGGGAGAATAGGGTGGATCGGTCTAGTTATAGGTCTATGCATTTTTCTAAGCCATATAAACTGGAGTCAACATTTATATGGGCCTTGAAATAACCAAGAAAAAAACGGGGGAAATCAGATGATAGCAAAATATTAAAAATAAATAGGTTATATAAGAAATACTTAAATAAATTAATTATAATTTCAGTCAGAAGCTTATTATGAGATAAAGGAATCATTTCCGACCCTAAAAATCATATATATTCTTGATCAGAATCAACTGTCGCATCGATCTAGTTATACCTGGTCAAAAAATTAATTTTCGAAATTTTTTTTAATTTTTCAAAAAAAGATAAAAGGTTACATCGTTCAAATTTTCAAAATTCCACAAAATTTTGAATTTTCTTAAATGTTAACTTCAGTATGCAGATTTATAAGCCTAATAAAAACTAACATAGAAACGCTTTCCAAATTAAATTTAATACATTTTTGGCTTAGTTATGAGATGTTTAAAATTTTTTTTTTATTTTGAAAATTGTCATATAATAATTTTGATATATATTGATTCAAGAATGCAAATATTTTAAGCTTAGTTATGATTGATTTCCAATACGATTTTATAATCAAGAAGACTTCACCTTTCTGGAAGTTGTTTGCTTTCTGGAATCTAAACTTCTCTCTTTGCTTAATTTAGTAATTTAAATTGTTTAAAAAATCGTATTATACTTTGCTTGAATTCATATATAAATATAATAATACACTTTATTAAATATTCTCATTATTTGTTTTTTTTATTACACTCCAAGTGATCCAGCTTAATATGAATATGCACAACCGTGTCTCTGTCTCTGTGTGTGCTTAGATGGCAACGCGCCTAGAAAATGTTGGGCCGCAATTGCAATAATGTGCCATTTTTAATTAGTGCCATGAATAAAATTGACAACCCACCGCCACTGGTGCCTGAGAGGGGGTTGGGTTCGAAGGGGGGAATCAGATTGGAATGCCATAAAGTCGATTTTAGCTGTGTGCATACCAAGGATGGAAAATTCCAATGCACTGCGTGACGGCAGGTTGATTGAATGCGACCCAAATTGATTGAGGTTGTGGTGCCGCCTCCGGTACTCCTCCGGTAATTGCCTCTCTAGTTGGGTCTGAGCTATTATTAAAATCAATAAATAAAATTACAGTAGTAATTACTTAAAAATATATATTTTTTGAAAGGGTATGTATATACTATTTGGCTTTCATATTTAATTTTTACTATTTAAGTGCTTCAAGATTAATTCAATAAGTTGAAATTGGGGGAGAAAATATAAATGACATCGATGTTTAAGGCAATGATTATACATGTTTTAATAGGTTAATCTTTTTAAATAGCAATTGACAAATTAGTTTAAAACATAGTATTAATATTCATAGGATAGGAAACCATTGGGAAAATATTAAAATGTGATAGGTATATTAATTAACCCTGATCATGTTTAAGCCTTAACTTAATTAGTGAACTTCGCGAAGGAAAAAATGTGTCTTCGAGTAATTTTAAACATAAATCAACTCAACAATAAATCATAATATAATCACAAATATAATTGCATAACTTTTTCGCAGCTAGAGTCATTTTTCACACACCAAGTTGTACTGTTCTTCTTACCTTGACATTTTCAAACCCAGGTGTACACAGATCAGATTAGATATCAGGTGATGAGCTGGCTATAAATGAAGTAAATAAATAAATTTCTAGATGTTATATCATCTTAATCAACTCGGATAAAATTAAAACAATTTAGAATCATGTTTCTTCAAAAATAGGTGTTAGATACAATACATTATAAGCTTATACTCTAAAAACTAATTATAAAGTTCCATATGTTATAAGCTTAATTAAATCTATTTGAATAACTTAAATTATGAAGTAATATTAAATCTAGTTTCAGTTTTTATTTCAGAATATATTCCAATATTCATCATACATAATATTAAACTTGTAAGTACTTTACCGACTTTAATACCTTATAACCAGGTAGCTAGCTACCACAAACCATAAAATAAATATAAAAAGAAACTCAAGTTGTTAATATCACCAAGCCCTAATAGCCCGCAGCCCTTTTGTCTAATTGAGCAATAAATAAATTAGAGCTAATTGCCTCCCATTGTCGATCACCTGGAATGAGGTTTTCGAGGGAGTTTTCAGTTTTAACCCAAAACCCTTTCAGACACTCAATTTCCGAGGGCTGAATTATAGCAATCATCGGGGCAAACACACCCAGTCACAGTTCAGCGGCTTAAATTTAGCAATTCTTGAGGGGTTTCCGGCTAACCAAAAAGCTTTTAAGGCTAATGAGTGCGAGATCGAGTTCGTTCCCTGCTGATTTACCAAGTTGCTACCGGTTAACGCTCTGATTCTCTGATTCTCTGATTGAAATCCCAACTTTCATCGGCATAATCATCGTTATATGATGATTATGAAATCTCCTCCTTCCGTTCCATGGCTCAAGCTCTCTGTAGCTGTACTTTTTGGCCAGGTGGCACTGGGACTGGGACTGGGCCTGGCCAAAAGCAAAGACCAAACAGCAAAGACCGCTACCTGCAGGCCGGTCAGGCACTCCACGTTCTTGTCTAGTGAAATGTTGAAAGCATCATTAATTTTTTTTGAGTTTGAGTTTACCTTGATTCCAGCCAGCTTTTATGCCTTTTTAGCTTCGGAACCTGGAACATAGTTGCAGGTAAGTATGATAATTGCGGAGAGTGAGAGAGATAGGGATTCCGTAAAAAAGTGACCCATAATTAC
Source organism: Drosophila serrata (assembly GCF_035046125.1). NCBI lineage: Eukaryota > Metazoa > Arthropoda > Insecta > Diptera > Drosophilidae > Drosophila > Drosophila serrata. The sequence goes on along the minus strand of NW_028257274.1, from coordinate 839,196 downwards.
CCAGGCAGACGGCAGAAGAACAATCATGGGAAAAATGACTGTAACCCAACCAGATCCCATGGGCCAACTCTTTCTCCACTCGGTGGTGTCCCCCTTATAAAGTACAATTATTTGAGCAATGCTATGTTTTATGTTTTATGATTATCTTGCCGTTTTACACAGCACGCACAAAGAAATAATGAAGGTGGGGAAATATGAGTGAAAAACTAAATTCGGGTGTCCACTTAAATCATAAAACTTAAGAGCTGAAATTATGAATATATGATAATTATTTTGCATGTGTAATATTTGTACCTATTAAACAAATTTTGTATATCTTAATTTAGAGTGAATAGAAAATTGTATAAACGGAATTTATAGATATAATAATATAAGCGATTGTTCAAGATATAATATTATTTGTTGTTAAATATTTAACCCTAAAAAGTTACCTATGAGGCACTGATGAGACCAAGGAACATTTGAAGTTCTAACCAATGATCCTTTATATAAACTCACTCTTTATATTTAATGATAATATACTTAATTGTTTTGCAGTTTATAAATTAAGTCAGAATACTAAGACAAAGCATAAATAAATCATATTTACATATAAGTCAAAAGAGTATTTTCGCTACGATTTTAAAAAACATACAAAGAATATATAAATGTCTATTTGAGTAAAATTTTTAAGAAAAAGTTATTCAAAATATTTTTAACATCTAAATAAACTTCTTACATTCAGTTACAAAAATGCTCCTTAATGCAAAGGAGTATATAAAACAAATTTAATACAACGTATTTAAACATAAAGTTAATAAAAAATTATATATAAAATATTTTAAAAATTCTAAATTAACTCCCTACATTCTCTTACAAAAGTTCTCCTCAAATCCATATCCTCTACTTTAAAAGAGTATATAAAAACACTCCAGGAAAGCCAGAAAAGGGCGCACAATCTCGGCAGGAGCAGGAACAGGAGCAGGAGCAGGAGCATAACAGATCGGGTCATTATTCCATTCTGCTCCCTGTCGCCGAGATAATAGTCTTCAGTTCAGTTCAGTTAAGTTCATCTCATCTCTGAGTCCCTGTCTTCGTTCTGGGGCAATTTGATTTTTTATTATCGCCATCGCCGCCTTTACCGTCACCGTCGTTGGACTGGGTTTTTTTTTACCTTTACCTTTGCATTTACCTGTACCTTTTTCCCTGTTTGTAAAGAACAAGTGCATCGCACGGTGGCAGTGGCAAGTGCATTACCACCTTTAGGGCTCTTTTTTTGGACCCGGTCTGTACACCTAACCTATGCTAATTAGAGCGACGGCCTCGGCCTTGTTTTTATGCGCCTTTTAGCGTGAATTGTCCGCTGTTCTGTTCCTCTGTCTCAGTATCTTATCACTGAGAGAAATGATTTGGGAACATACATTTTATTTATAAAAAAATTTTATTTTTAACATGCTTAATTTTGATAAATACATAAACTGTAAATACATTTAAATTGAAGATTCTCATTTGGGTAAAATTGTTTCACTTTTGATTTATGGTTTGTTTATATTATAAATAATGCTATATATATTTGACAATCATTATGTTTCTCTTTAAAAATATATTTTGGACTTAATAACATTATTAAATTACCAGTAACTTGTAGAGAGTATAGTTAACATTAACGAGTTTTATTCTTAAATTTGAATGTTAAGTAAATTCTGAAAGGTTTCTGCTTTCAATTTTAAATACAAGTATCCAGACAATGAAAGATAATATTTCAAATAAGATTAAATATGCCTAATTATACATTATTTTCCTTTGAAATATAAACTTAATAAAGAGGAACATATCAATTTTGTTGGCGTTTATAAAAATTATAAAATTTATATTTAATCAAAACTAAAACCAATGATAATCGATAAGCCAGTAAATATACATTTTATAAATGAAAATAAGTAAACTCTAAATATAAATATAATAATTTTCTCTCTGTGCATTAGAGCCGCATAAATTTTCTGCTTGACGTCAGCATGAATGTTAAATTAATGCCGCGACCAACTTTCATGGGAAAAGTTGCAGCGGAAGAAACGGTTAGGCGGAAATTGGGAATTGGTTCCTGGCAACAACCGATTTTAGCGTTTGCATTCTGTAAATTCCGTTTTTATTCATTATTGTTATTTTTGTAATTTTTTATTTGCGTGCAACCGCAGGACAGGTGAACGGGTGGGCTAACTCTGGGCAGGTGTGTCTCTGGGAGGGTGCAGAGCCGCAACCAAAGCGTGACGCGGAATCAAACTGGTCGCGACTGCATGCCGTACTGTACCAAAAAGGTCAAATAGGTGACGATGGCCGAGAGGAAGAACAAGGTCAGCTCATTGGAGACCTCAAAGAGGCCCAAAGGACGAACTCGTAACTCCTGGTGATTCAAGCGGCCCAGGAAAAGGTCCATCTAAAGGGGGGAAAATATATATAAAGACGTAGAAAAGTAATATCCTATTCCTTACCTTCATATGATAACTCTTGCTCTCAGTCACATAAAAGTTCTCCAAACTCAGCCTCTTCACCAATCTTGAACCACTGATGGCTGCATGAACTGACATGGTTAAGAGCACCACATCTATGAGCAGTTTTATTACCAAGCCCCAGAGACTAAAGCTGTACTGTCTTCGCAAAATGGCATGGTAAGAAACCATGGCCATGGCCGAAAGACTCTGGGCCAGGGTAAGAAATAAAGGCAAATCGAAGAGTCTCTGGAAACGGCGGGCCACCTGATGGATATCCTCATAAAGAACCAAGCACTTGTCTAAATTATTAACGGCTTCTCGACTGGGCTGATCACCACTAACCGAGCCTAATTGGACTCTTAATTGACCATCAACATAGTTATTCAAGTCCTTGTAAAGGATACCAACACTCAAATAGCCAATAAAGCAAAAATGCATAATCATGCCAGTGCTAATGGAGGTATAGAAATCACATGCAATAGTCAGCAGAATCCAGGAAGATAAATCCACACGAAAGGCCAGGAAAACAAAGAGCAAGGATATGGCTTTAAAGGACAATAAAACCAACTCATGATTGCCTCCAAATCCAGAATTTCTTTCTCCTTTACTCAATGACTTTAAGCGTCGAAAGAGCTCCAGATGAGTGTTGATCAAGCCAAGTATGTCCTCTGCAAACCACACTTGCATCACCATGATAATGACACTACAGATCAGGCATCCTGACAGCCGCAGGACGAAGAAAGCACGCAGATACCATTCCGTGGCATATTGTCCTGCCCAGGCCTCATAACTGTAGCCATAAAAGAAGCTGGCCAGGAGTCGAGTAATCACACAAAACCACCGGTAACCTTTGCGATCCCTGGCCACCAATTGAGAGTCCTCCTTCTTCCTCTCGATCCTGAAGGTAATCACTCCAAAAACGGTGGCATAAAGGAAGCAACTGCGTAGGAGCAGTGCGGATATCCTGGATACGTTCAAGCAGCGAGGACCTTGCGACATGACTATTTCCAGCAGGAAAATGTGTGGCGAGTATTTGATTATTAATCCATTAAGTAATTAGTTTAACGATTCACTGAGCAGCCAGTCAGTGAAATCAATTGTTGGAGCTCCTATCTAGATTTCATTTTCTAATAACAAGGCGAGTTATACTATGTATATAAATTGGGGGGGGAAAAAAAAAAAGGTGAAGATAGAATTTATATAGTTATAGTAATCCCGCCCTTAGGATTAGATTATGACGAAACTATTTATATATTATAGGAAAAATTGGTATATAATTGGAAATCTATTAAATAATAGATACAGAAATATAAATATATAACGCACATATAGAATTTCATAAAGAATTTTATAATTTTCTTTTACAATTGATTAGATTGAATCCCATATTGCACCACATAGGTGAAATAGGTGATCATACTGGACAAAAACAGCAAGATCATTTGGTTGGAGACCTCAAACAATCCCAGAGGCCGCACACGAAACTCAAAGAAGTTCAGACGACTCAAGAACATTTCCCACTGAAAATAAATTAAAAAATTAAATACGATAACCGATCACTTGATCATCTAACTCACCTTGACATGCCACTCCTTGTGATCGCTGAGAGGACAATTCTCGAGACTCAAACGTCGCACTAGCCGGGAACTACTCACAGCCTCGTGAACCGCCAGAGTCAGGAGTATGACATCGGCAAAACTCTTGACCACCAGACCCCACATCCCTGCCTTGTGAGGATATAGCTCCGCTCGGATGATCACCTCATAAGATAAAACAGTGGTGGCAAAGATTTTGCTTATAAGGATAATGAGAAGGGGCAGCTCCAAGAGGCAATGAAAGGAGTGACCAACTCGTTCGATCTCATCATATATCGATATGCACTCGTCCAGGCGACACTCAACTATCCGGAGATGTCGCCGTGTGACAGGACCACCGCCAGGACGCTCCAAGGATCTCAACTGGCGACGCAACTCCACACGCACCAAGCTATTCACCTCGGAATACAAAGCAGCCACAGTGAGATAACCCAAAAAACCGATATGTAAGAACATCAAAGAACCAATCTCCAAGAATATCTCACATATCATCGTGACAAAAGCCAAAAAATGGGGGGAATCCGCCAGTTGTCTCAACTCACAGTACAGTTCATAGACCAAGCAAACGGATTTCATAAATAGCAGGAAAAACTCTCTTTTTCCACCGAAACCGAACTTTTTCTGGCACCACATACGGCGAATGCGTCGAAAGAGTCGCATAAAATTATTCATCATCCGGAGGAGCTCATGTTCGTAGCCCATTTGAACCACCACAATGCAAATGGAGCACAAGAAGCTGGACATCAGGCGAAGGCATTGCATAAAGTACTCGTAAGGATCATCAATTTCAGCAACATGAGGAGCACAGAAGCAGCACACAGCCGTGGAGCAGATGAGTCTCAAGCTCAGGCTGAACCATTTCAATTGATGTTGCTTTCGAACCACCATGGATTCTTCGGTTCTCCTCTTGTCGATCCTGAAGCAAACCACACCCAGGACTCGGGCATAGTGGTAGCTATAGAAAAGGATATAAGCCGAAAGACCCGACAGACTTAACTTTCTTAGGCGTTGGAACATGACTGAAGACGGTACTTCAATCCAGAGACTAAGCTTATTTTTGGGAAATTAATTCCATTTCGAACATATTTATTTATTTAGTAAGTACATCAATATTTTGTTAATGTTGTCTCAAGTCAATACAAAGTTGTTATGTTAATTAGATAGGATTTTCTCGGTGACTAAGCGGGTAAATAATTACATTGACATTTCTAACATACGTTGAGAGATTAGTATATAACTTATTATAACAAATAGGATATAAATTAATATATAAATAAGTATAGAAATAGGTATATAATTAGTACATAAATAAGTACTTATAAAAGAATATAAATTAGTATACAAAGAAGTATCTATAAGGGTATATTATTTTTATTTTATATTTTGTTATTTCTATTCAAGATTTTCTTTATCTTAATTTTCAGTTTTTTTTTTTTTTTTTTGCTTAAACATTCTTCATCTGCATTGTATATTGCGCTATGAAAACCATCCAAGTAACCGAAGCTGATATATATATTATGAACAATTCATTGGAGACATCACAAAGCCCCCAAATTCGTACACGAAACTGATGCAAATTCAAATGGGTATAAAATACTTCCAACTGTAAAAAATAATAGGTAAGTTAAAGATTGACTAAAAAAAAAACGTTCAGGATTTGTCAAATAAATTCATAAATACTCTATAAAAGCGGGTCAATTAAAGGCAGAGTCTGCAAAACTGCAGCAATGATAGAAATTGTGTATATTTTAATTGTATATTAATAAATAGATAACTTAACGTTCCAATAAATCAATAAATTTAAAAACCTTCAGCAACTTGATATATATTTTCGAATTCAATCAACAAAACCTCTAGAATTTCCTGTAACTTACCATAGTATGGAATTCGGTCAGATCACTGACAGGATAAACCTCCAAATTAAGCCGACGAATGACCTTAAACTGATCCATTGCCCCCTGGACGGACAAGGTCATTAGAAGTAAATCCAAAACATGCTTAGCCACAAGTGCCCACAATTCATAGATGCTATACATCGGAGCAATGATTACTCTATAGCCCATGACAGCCACCATTAAAGCCTTTTGAGCGAATGCCACAACAATGGGAATTTTAAAGAATTCTTGAAATGCAATATTCACAGCATGTATTTCCGTGTAGAGAGCGAGGCAATTTTCCAGTTGACATTTAGCTTTTCTTCGTTTTCTTCGACTAATCGGAGGATTTAGATTTCCTAGCTGGGCTGCCAAGTCATAACGGGCATACTCATTCACCTCAGAGCAGAGAAGACCCAGAGTGACATATGCCAGGCAATAAATATGCATAAAGACATTGGTTCCAGAGATAACATAGGTATTGCAAAGCCACTCCATTATGAATTCCCAGGTGTAACGACGTTTATCCATAAGCCACTGATAGGCAAACTCATGCCCCAAACAGGTAACTTTCAAAAGTATCAAAACCAATTCTCGCCGACCTCCAAAACCACTTCGTTTGGATTTATTTAGATTTCTCACTTTACGAAAAAGACGTAAAAATCTATTAACCAATTGCATCACTTCGGGACCACGAAAAAACTGATATCCCATTATTAACAATGAGTTGGGAATGCTCACAATCAATCGAATGCCATGAAGAATCTGCAAGATTTGATTATGAAGCGAAAGTTCAACCTTTCCCAAAAAATATATAAAACCACAAAGGCTTGACATTCGAATAATAGCACTGATCCATTTTAGCCAATTTTGATTGGAAACCGTATAACCATCCTCACTTTGGATGAGTCGAAAGGAAATTACTCCCATAAGTTGAAAGTAGTGGAAAATCCCAACAAGGATTCCGGCGGAAAATTTAGAAATACTCATCTCACGAAGGGACTTTAACATGACCGACTGTTTTTGGTTTTAACTTGGCTTGAAATGAAAAAAATAATTGCTCTAGAAGATGGCACTCGAAGTGCATTTCATTAATGACAGCTTAAGGTAAATAGCGATTAGATCATAAACTGTCATGGGAGAGAAGAAGAAGTGACATTATCCTGGAATGCATGTAATCCATTAGAAAGTTTTTAGAAAGCAAATATAAGAAACTCTTTTCCTTGATAACTTTTTCAAGATCTTAAATTGTAATAAAAGAATAAACGGAAATTGAGTTTATATGTTAATATACAGTCGAGTCCCGATAATTCGAAATGGCAAGGGGATCACTTTTTTTACGAATTAGACGGGAATTCGAATTATCGAGATTTCTATTTAAAGGGGCTCAAAAATGAAAGAGTCGAATAAACGGGGTTTTTACATTTCACATCATGTTTACATATGTATTTAGCTTTATTAAAATTAAACAAACATAACAAATATGTACATTCATTTGAACGTTTTTCAAATTAAAGGAAAATTAAACAAAAAATTAACAAACAAAATTAAGCAGAAACATTAAATTATTAAAAACGAAAATTTATGCTTTAAAATAATTGGTAATTTTTGATTGCTTCGTGTTTTTTTTCTTTTATTTTTTCCATCGCGTTTTCTAAACCTATTAGGTTGTCAAACACACTATTTGGCACATCATGAGTCGAAAAATAATGTTTAAGTTGAGGAATTAATGCTCTGGTTTGTAAATTCTATAAAATTTCTTCTCCGTTCTGATGTCTGCAAAATCTAACGTCGCTTTAACTACAAAATATTTCGCATCGCATTACGATTTATAAGAGGTTTCGAAACAAAATTACGATTTATAAGACGTTCAATATTCTTTTGCGTTGCGCCAAATACTACGAAATAACGAGTTTTTTTTCAAGGGGACAGAATTTTTTACGAATTATCGCGATTTTCGATTTAGCGGGGTACGAATTATCGGGATTCGACTGTATATAGTCCACCGATACGTCATGCTCCGACTTATATACCAGTAAAATTATATACAAGAATAACTCCATAGATCATTGAAATAGATTAAATTTGTTCTAAAACAAATCTCGCACAACTGTGCATATGATTCCCAACAAGTTCTAACATCCCCGGAACGAAGTGAGTGCTGCCGGCCAAGTTTCAGAAATGTGTTGTGTTACAAAAGTTGCAAGTCATTGTTTATTAGTGTTCAAAGTTAGTAAGTGAACATACATACTTACTGATCAGAGTTACTTACTGGCCATAGATACTTACTGTTTAGAGTTACTTACTGCTCAGAGTTACTTAGTGTTCATTGGTACTTACTGATCAGAGTTACTTACTGCTTAAAGTTACTTGCTGATTAAAGTTAAATTAAATATCAGCTCGCTGCTGCTCTCTGCCTCTCCCCCACTCTCGCTATGTTAATCGCTCTATGTTAATCTCTAGAGGCAACAGCTTCTCTCCCACGCACTCACATTCTCTTCTCTGCTCTGCTCTGCTCTGCTCTGCTCTTCTCTGCTCTGCTCTGCTCTGCTCTTCTCTGCTCTGCTCTGCTCTGCTCGCGGACTATAAATAGAGGCGCTGAGGGCCCGCGCTCCTCAGTCTGTCCTAGGGGTACCTAGTGTTAACATCTCAAGTGATAGTGCAAGTGATCAGCCTTCGGCCTAAAAATATGACGTGGCCAATGCAATACATCTGGATGACTAGGAAGAAGCTCCCTTTGGATGGAATCAGCATTTTTGGTCACAACACTGGAAGGAAGTAAACAATGACGTGTCCTCTACTGCGGTAAGTCTTAAACATGACATTTATATTACAGTCGAGTCCCGATAATTCGAAATGGCAAGGGGATCACATTTTTTACGAATTAGACGGGAATTCGATTTATCGAGATTTCTATTTAAAGGGGCTCAAAAATGAAAGAGTCGAATAAAGGGGGTTTTTACATTTCACATCATGTTTACATATGTATTTAGCTTTATCTTTTCTGCAAAATCTAACGTCGCTTTAACTACAAAATATTTCGCATCGCATTACGATTTATAAGAGGTTTCGAAACAAAATTACGATTTTTAAGAGGTTCAATATTCTTTGCGTTGCGCCAAATACTACGAATTAACGAGGGGACCAAAATGTATGGAATTTTTACGAATTAACGAGTTTTTTTCAAGGGGACAGAATTTTTTACGAATTATCGCGATTTTCGATTTAGCGGGGTACGAATTATCGGGATTCGACTGTATATAGTTTTATTTATAATATATTTCTCCATAAACTTGTTTTATACATTTTGTAACTGCATTACTGATTGTACAATAAAAATAATATAGCAAAAAATGCCAGATACAATTACACGAAATAACTCATTGGTAACATCAAAAAGACCCAATAAACGGACTCTCAATTTGCAAAGATTCAGATGCATGATAAATATCTCAACCTAAAATATAAAATAATATACATTATTTAAATTCAAACAAATCATGTTTTACCTACCGTTTTCTTCCATTCCTTTAAATCAGAAATAAAGAAAATCTCTAAAAGGATTTCCCGTATATAACTAAATTGATCAACAGCTCCTTGAATGGCCAAAGTAACAATTAAAACGAAAACCATGATCTTAACAAACAAAAACCACACCCAAAACTGGCAAAAGTTTAGGTCAACTATCATTTTATAGGATACAACAATTAAAAACAAAATGGTTTGAGTAAGGCCCAAAAATAAATGAATATTGGTAATTTTCTGTAGAGAACTGACCACATTATAAATATCTCTAAAAATATTTATGATTTTTCTAAGTTTTCTTTTAAGCCTCAACTGTTTATATAAAGGCTGATATCTTGGTTGATTTTGTAAGAACTCAAATTGTTTTCTAATCTCTAGACGAAGGTATTCATTCAACTCTTTATAGAGTAGACCCAAACTGAGGTACCATATAAAGCTGATGTGAAGGATGATATTACTAGAAATGAAGACGACAATGTAGGCAGCCCAGCTGATAATATTGTCCATCCAACGTAATAATCCTAAAAGATACACAATATCCTCAAGTTGACAGGCCAACAAAAGGAGGGTCATGAAAAACTCTCGTCTGCCTCCAAATTCAATCATTATTTTTATGGAAATCATTCTCACTTCACGTACTATTTCCAGATACTGATTGATTAACTTAATCACCTTTGGACCATGGAAAAGTTGTATATGAATCATTGCCAAATAACAGGGAATCGATAATAAAAGTCGAATAAAATGCAGCATTTTCTCGACACATATTTCGCTTCTCATAATCCACATGAAGTACGTATAGATATGAATTCCAAGTGGAATAATTCGGATAATAAGTGATAAGCCTTCCTTCCACCATGACCGATTAATGGCCACAACATGGTCCTCCTTAAAGCGAAAGAACAGCATTCCCGTGTATCCGGAAAATAGAAATATTCCACGCAGAATTCCGGCGGATACTTTGGATGCACTCAATTTACGAAAATCGAACATGACTTGATTACTTTGAGTCTGAATTGAAATGAACAATAGAGTGAATATTTTGAGCTAATCGAAATCTCTTGAAATGCATTTACTTAATGGCAGCTTAACACTGGCTCCTTGAGGACTGTCAATTAAGTTTGCGACAGGTGATGAAAGATATTACTGATTGTAGAGGTGTATTTCCATTGGGGTGTGACTCAACCAGGATGGAAAAATTCGATTAAAGGAGGTCATGTTTAAATAAAAGTAATTAAATTTACTTAAATGAAATATGCTCGTATGAAAAAGTTATTATATTTCATTGTAAGTCAAAGAAGTAATACTATAAAACATGTCTATGTCTAATGATGATTTATTTTTGTAGTATCTAGTAGTATGATTTATTTGAGTATATCCTAACAAATTCGTATAAGTAAGCTTTATAATTTACGAGTTTAATGAAGAATTAACAGAATTAAGCTTTTCAAGGGTTCGGGAAACCACACTCTGTTGCAGTCCATATTGAATGACGACAGTAAAATAGTTGACTAAGGCAGAAAGGAATACCAAAAGCAGCTCATTAGAAACTTTGAATAATCCCAGTGGACATACTCGAAGTTCATGAAGAGTCAGATGGGTAAAGAACATGTCAAGCTATGGAGAATATTAAACTGAAGAATTACCAAAGAATTTTAAATTTTCTGTTCTGTTTACTTACAGTTCTATGCCAATCCTTATTGTCACTCAGATAGCAGTTCTCCAACATCAATCCCCGAATAACTTTAAACTGAAGCATTGCTCTTTGCACCGCTAAGCATAGAAGTAACATATTCAAAATCTTAAAGACAGTTTCAGACCACACAAAAAACCAATCAAGCTCCAACTGGACCACTATTTTATAGGAAAACACAGCAACTTCATTGCAATTGTAAATGAGTGACAGACAGAATATTAGATCGTATATCCTTTGGAACTGTGATGTCAGAGAAAGTAGATCCTGATGAATTTTCAGACACTTGTCCAGAGTCATACGGGCTTCTCTCAATTTCTTACGAGTGGGTTTTGCTTCCAGGGTCTCCAATTGTGATCGCATTTCGGTTCGAACATATTCATTCAAATCGGCGTATTGCAGTCCCAAAGCCAAGTACCACAAAAAGAAAAAATGCATCAACAATATATTGCCAATTGAGATGAAGACCTCCAATATCCAGCCAAAAAGATAGGGATGTCCCTTTAGTATTTGAAATATGCTGATTATGAAGATCTTCTCGTGAATTATACCAATCATCATTATTGATAATAATATTAGCTCTTGTTTTCCTCCGAAACCAATTCGTTTTGGCTTCTGATTTTGATGGTGGCAAATGTCTTGAACTCGATGGGAAAGTTTCAGAAATCGATTGATCAATTCAGCTATTTCTTGGCCCTGAAGAAGCTGCAATCGTAGCAGGCACAGACAGCAGAAGATATGGTTTATCAATCTGACTATATGCAAAGTAATCTCTGTCAAATCATTTAAGTCAAAGATCCAATAAATATATAAATACGAAAATGTAATTATAATTGCTAAACGTTGTGATGCGTGAAACCATTTCCATCTTCGATTTGCGTCCTCAACCTGCAGTTTGCCTTCAGTGGTGGTTTTTAAATGAAAGTAGGAAACTCCAAACAATTTGGAATAGTAAAAAGTCCATTTCAGAATTAGAGCTGAAATTTTGGGAGCACTTAGACGAAGGATCGGAAACATTTTGTAAGAACTTCTTGCTTCGATGAAAGTAAAGAACTGAAGAGGTTAGCTTGCATAATATTTTGTTAATGAGAATTAATGAGAAACTTTTTGATACTATCTCTGGTGTCAGGTGCCTGACAAAGTATCTAGATACATTCTAAACTTTTAATCTTTTTAAGGATACTACGAAATGCTTGAAGAGCACTTTGCTAATGGGAACTCTATTGATATTATTTCTGGTGACAGGTGCTTGACGAAGTATCTAGATACATTCCTTTACCAGCCATTAAAGATTCTAAATTTGTGATATATATTTTTAAAGATACCAATACCTATTAAGAAAATTAAATGTAGCTAATGGAGTTTCTTTTCTTTTCTTGACTTTTTTATTGAAACAGTACCATTTTCCTTTTCCTTTTTAAAGACTTTAAAATCCTTTCTTAAGGAAACTCAACTCTCAACTCCCGACATCTCAATAATAAGGCTACACGTTTTCATTTTACGATCACGTTTCAGAGACTTTGTGTTAGGTGGAGAGTTTAGGGCAAGGGAAGTCTCCTTCTCAAGACTCCAGTGGCCAGATCATCGCATACTTTTGCTTTTGATTCACACGCTCACGATCCTGGCTCCTAAGCTCCCTTCTTCGAGGGCAATGTAAATGACGCCCCCATCTTGAGCGTACGTGATCTTCCCATATATATGCTGTATCTTTTCAGCTACATCTTCACTGTCCTATCCGAAAAACTGGGCACGATTACAGCGTGCGAGCATCATCTGAAAGATCTTTCGAGTCTGTCAGGCAGTACAAGGGGAAATCCCCGTGAACACCCCCTTCTTAGCCATTGTCTGACATTTGAAAAGAATTTTCACGTTGTATGATTTATTTTTTCCCCCTCATCTTCTTTAGTTTCAGTTCGCTTTGGGTCGTTTTTTTTTAGGGCAATTACAGTAACAACGTACTGGGCACGTACATTTTCCGGCATTGTACGAAAATTGTGGGAACAATCAACGAAATAAACCAAAAGTGCTTTGCATGCCGTTGATTTGTGCTGCAAATTGCCCTGGTCTTGGCCAACTCAAATTGCTTTGGCAACAGAAAAACGGTTATCTTATCTGGTCGACTTTGTAGATACCTCAAATCATTTTTGAGTAAGATGATCTGTGGAGTTTCCTCAATGGTTTTTAATAATCTTGGTAAGGCGGAGCTAAAAATAAAGGTTTTATATTGTATTGGAGAAAATACTCTATAAATATTATTTTGAGGATCAATATTTAATTGATCAAGATCACCAAATTAATACCTACCACCTTTTATTTATAATAACTGTGTACTTATTTCACTAATAATACATGTTGTTTTAGGAATTTAATAGAACCCACTGAGTTAGGGTATATACAGCAAATGATCCGAGTCGTGTAGGTTCAGGGAAATGATGCAAAGCCACAACTTGGTCAGGAGATTAGAGCAGTGGCCGAGGGATCAGCTCCACTTCGTTTTTTTCCCCTTTGCTGACCTCACGTCATGCGGTCCACACTGAAACATGATTCTTAAATTTACTTAAAATTTTTTAATTAAAAATATTAATTTATACAAGTTTTCATTACCAACTGAGAAAAGTATAATTTATAAAAACAAAATATAAAATAATACAAAAAAGAAAGGACACTAACTTCGTGCACCCAAAGTGTATATTATATATCCTTAAAGTTTGTAATTGAATTATAGCATCGAATCGAAAATTGATCATGCTTTGAATCTATATATCAAAGTTTAAAAAACTCATATCTAAGCCAAAGGGGCTTAGCATAAAAAGCCAAGTCGAACTAGCCATGTCCATCTGTCCATCCGTCTCTCCGGTTCTACCGAAGCCAGATTCTCAGCTTAGTAGGCATCTCTCTGCCTCTCCCTCTCTTTCTCCCTCTCAATCTCTATGTGTCTCTAGAGATATCACTTACTCCCGCGTGCTCTCACTTTCACTCTCTGTGGTTCTCTTTACTCGGAGACTATAAATACCAGGCGCTACCCTCCCACCGTCCTCATTCTGTTCGCGGCCTCCCACTGTTAACATCTGTAGTGATAGTGGCGCTCTCGAATTCACTTTCTCTGCTCTTCTCTTTACTCGGACACTATAAATACAGGTGCTGCCGTCCCACTGGCCTCAGTCTGTCCCTGGGGTACCCAGTCTTAACATCTCTGGTGATAGTGTTAGTGATTGCCCTTTAACCCCAAAACTGTCACCTGGCCAATGCAATACATCTAGATGACCAGGAAGAAGCTTACTTAAGCTTTATATTTTAATATTTTATTTAATATTTTTGCAATTTAATATTTCAATTAAGAATTTTTATACAAACTTATCGAATTAAATAATTTTTAATGTTCAAGATACCTAAGATGCTAGATAAACACCTCGTAAATTCAATCGAGCATTTCTTAATCTTAAATGTATCTGTACTTGGAACTTAAGATACATTTGTATATACATTAAAATCTTCAGTGTTTTGTTTTAAGTGTGGAAGGAATCGCTTGATGGGGGAACCTTATTTCAGGGCTGATTGATTTCAATCCCAACTTCATACAACTGTCTGAGGATGGCCTTGGCTCGCTTTTCACGCTTTTCCAGCCATTGCACCCCAACTCGAATGCAGGCGCTGACATTAATGGTGATTAATGCGAAAACGGAATGCAATTAAATTCCGCGCAATAAATTATTGTGATTTTAGCAGCAGCAGAATCAGAAATAAAAATTGTGAAATAAAAAGAAATAGAGAAACAACAATTACAACAAAGCCACACCCTGTTTCTCCTTCTTACACATATGTATGTGCATACATATATATTTTTTTTATGGCGCTGTCTTAGCAGTACCGTTATGGCAACCACCGACGTCATAAATTTTGCTTTTCAACTTTGAATTTATTGCGAGGCGAATGCAAAGGCAAAGGGAAAGGCAGCGTTGCGGCTGCGCAGTCGAAAATGGGAATTGCGAATCGCAGCCGCAAACACCTCTGCCAGCTGCGTCTCTCTTTCCTTTCTCTCTGCCTTTCCCTTCCTTGATCACAGGTTCTACAGTCAAGTTGATAAAATTAGGACTAAAAGATTATTTGGACTAGGTATTAATAAATTAAATAAAAAGTATCTACAAAATATGTATTTATCTATATACACATATATAAAATTTATTAAAATAGTATTCATATCATAAATATATTGACAGTTAAATATTTCATTGCTAAACCAAATAAAAATTTGTAATAAATATGTCTTGGAAAAGGTTATTATTAAACATATATGACATTATTTAAATTTATGTTACATTTTTACCAAGCTCGGATTTAATCAAAGGTCAAAACTGAACATAACATCTTGTGCTATTAATTCCACCTCGATTGTAGGCCTGAGCTCTGTTGCGTTACTTGAGTGCGTGCTTGTGTAGATACTTGTACATATATATATACATCAGTATAAATATATGTATATATGTACATATGTATAATGTGACTGCAATGCGAGTGCAGAGCCATTAAAATCTTGAAATTGCATGCTAATAACCGTACCAGGCCGCTAGTTAAGTGGGCAAATATGTTGTACATGCTTGTTACTAAATGCAGAGCATGTAATTTGCTTTCTATGCCAGTGCCATTATTATATAGCATATTGCATTCTTGATTCGCTCAAGAGAGCAAGTGCCTCGCATAGCAACAGAAGCCATAAAGAACTAACGTTAATACATGCGTACATATGTTTATATGTAAGTGCAACTTTTCTAAGACGGTTGGGTAAGCTGTTCCCGTTTTTGATTTCAATCGTGCTTTGGAAATCGCAAATAATTAAAGGTACAGCTTTTGGCTTACTTGAAAAGATAGATATGATTTAGATACATCAGATACATTCATTTACCCCTTCGGGGTATTGTAATTTTTGTCAGAAGCTTGTAAAGCTGTGAAGGAGATATTTCCGACCCTATCACTCATATATAATCTTGATCGAAATCTACAGATGAATTTATCTAGCTATGTACGGAAAATAAATAAATTTTAGAAATTTTTTAAAAAAAGATAAGGTTACATCGTTAAAATTTTCAAAAATTGGCAAATATTTTAATTTGTTCTAAATTTATGATTGATTATGCAGATTTATTAGCCTAATAAAAACTAGCTTTGAAAAACTTTCCGAATTTAAATTAATACATTTTCAGCAGTTATAAGTGTTTTTAAACATTAATTTTGTCATTAAAATTGCTATAAAATACACGAACCAAATAGTGTGAATATTTTAAGATTAATTATGATCGATTCAAATAATTGAATTGCAAACTTCAAGGGTATACACATTTCGGCTTCTTGAAGATACTTATCTCTTTTGTTTTAATTAATTTAAGACAACTAGTCTTTTCACATAGTTGTATTTTTTCGGAATAGCTCATTGTGTTATATTTAAAAACTTAAAAAATCAACAGTATTATGTGTTATTATTTTAAAACGCATTATACCTGCCTTAACAGCATCCATTAAATAATCTCTAAGATTTAAATTGTAATTTCAAAACTAAACAAAATCAAAAGATACATAAATCCCTAGAACTAAACTGTTTCTAACCGTTCTATGAGTACCCAAGAGCAACGGAAAACCATAGTTTTGATTTAGATTATGGAAAAAAAGGGGAAATGTCAGGGGAATAAAGAACCCTGGATAGCATCAATCATCATCATCAGACGCCCAGCGATCGTTTGTTTGCCGGAAGTCACAGCCAATCTAATGTTAAGTGCCCACTCCACTCCACACATAACATAGCATAACATACATAGATATGCACACACATACGAACGGATAGCAAGTAAATTACGACTAGAAAGCATTTTCCCAAATGTCCGCCGGCCATATGTACAGTACTACGTCTATCGATGGGCAGACAAGTGTTGCCCACGAGTACCCACAGTGAAGCCTCTCAATTGGTATGGGTGATTAGCGATGAAAGCGAATAGAGGAAAGCCTACTAATTGGAGAAGGTTCGACTTCCTTTCCACTTCACTTTTTTTGATTGCATTCCGAACCTTTGCAGGGAATGTAATACAGTAATACCTCGTAAAATATAACCGTTTTCTCTTTATTATAATGGTAATATTATTTTTTTAATTTGATGGGTATGTTTTAATAATATTATAAACCCATTTCACTTTTATCAGGAATAGTGGGACGAAAGTTACAAAATTGATACGGTAGAAAAATGTTAACATCTAGACCATCCTCTGTAAATTTAAGTTTTGGTTTTTCTTAGGTTTTTTCACATTATCGAAACCCCACTGTGCCTGCAAAGAAGAGAATGGCCCTTGTCTAATGGGGCAACTGATGCATCCGGAGCTCAAAGCTGAGTCATTCCATCTATTTATTTTTTTATCTTTCTCCACTCATGTTCTTCACCAACTTTTCGACTTTTCTTTACGCTTGGGAATAATCACGCCATCTCGTCCCAAAAAGGGCTCCCAGAAAATAAAAAGCTTTTAAAGTTTTTTTTTGTTTTACATTTGTATTTTTAAGAGTTTTTTTTGTAGTTTTTTTTCTTCTCTTTGTGATAAAGTGTTTTTTTATGATTGCGTAAGTTTTACAAAAATTACTGTTTAGTTTCGTTTAAGGAAATATACACAGTGTTTGTTTTTGTTGTTTTTTCGTGAGTTTTCTCATTTAGCTGCTGGGAGTTTTTAGTACTTCTCCATACAATATACACAGTTAGGTTGTTCAAAAATAGATTTTGTTTTTTTTTTAAAGGGGTCTTTAGAGGGAGGAAATTCATTTTGCCACAGATACGAAATATTATTTATACAGTTCATCATGGTACAGTACATACAATTTAAAATGTCACATCTATAGTGTACATACAATAAATATGAGTTTAGAGGGGGGTGGTGTGGGTGTATGTGTAAAAGTGTGTGTGTGTGTATTAGTGAGTGTTTGTGTGGGTTTGGTGGGGGGTGGGGCTAAGAAGAAATTTGTTTTTTAGATAATTTCAATTATAATTACAATAAACAAAATAATAAAATTGTTTTTAATGATTGAGATCATGACACAAAGTAAATTGTAAATACTTTTGGCACACGCATGCATCAGGATCCGAAAACACGCTGAGAACGCTTGAATTGGTTTTGTTTTTGTTTTTTTTTTTTGGATTTGGGGGTAAGAGTCTATATAGCGGATGCATGGCGCCGATCTGTCATCGTCTAAAATTAGCATTGCCTAATTACAATTTAATCTATTTCGTAAGTCTACGACCGCCAGCGAATTGAAGTGTACTTCGCTGTCTCGCCACAATTTACGTATATATTGCCAATGTACAAATATAATTTCCTTTTTACACATAAATAATTTTTAGTATATATCTACGACGTAATAATTTCCATAATTATATCGATCGCCATGCATCCGGATGTATTTAATATTATATTATATTTTTGCCTGTTTTGGCTGTGCACGCGCTCCGATCTTTTCTGGTTTTGTTTTTTTTTTTTTTTTTTTTGTTTTGTTTGTTGTTTCTGGTTGGCTGTTTTTTCGTTTTTTTGTTTTTTGTTTTTCTCTCTTTCTCTTTATGCAACATTATTTGGGGGACCGCAGTCTTGGTTTAAACAAAATGTACAATGGGGTGTACACACAAAAAAATAGATATAAACAAATTATTTAAAAAAAATTAAAATTACGTTTACAATAAATATCATATATTGCAATTGTTGCTCCGCCAGGGGCTGCCGATGATCAGTCGTCTTTTTACTTTAAAATTACTGTTCCGCATCCCCCAATTCGCTAGTCCCGTTATCCACATTGTTGTTGCTGTTGATGTTACTGATCTCATAATTCTTCTTGATGATTTTTGGCACATTTTTGCGAACGCGAAGCTTGCCTGTAATGATCAAGAAATTGGAAAAATATTGTAGTAAAAATATAGAATATGGAAAATAGATAAAGCTTTTTAAATTTAATCTCTTAAGTTAAAGATACTAAGTTGGGTTCGATTTATAACCGTAAGATAGTTATACTTTCCTAAATGTTATCACTACTATTCATATACCTTTGTAATCTCCATTGAATAGCTATACAAAGTTTGTGTTTAGTCACACCTCAAAAGTAGCAAATGGAAAAATAAAAATAAAAGTGCAAGCGTCATTTTGTTTGACCTTCAGAGAGGCCAAAAGGGAAAGCAATGTTAAGGTGTGCAAATCGAATTGCATTTTTGCAACTGAATACGTGTCAGTGGGTGTTTGTATGTTTTCCTTTATTTTTTTCTGCTTCTTCGTAGAGCGTTCCTTATCTCGCTGTCTGAGCGACAGAATTATGCACACTTGTGCAATCTAGAACACCTATGTATTCGGAGGGAACCCATACCTGGTCATTGGCTAGCCGATAAATAAATGTCATGGCCGCAGCGATAATTGCCGCTTTGTGGGTAGCAGAAACGCATAGGGGGGAAAAGGGAATTTTTCTTGAGTCTATAATAATCTATAAAGGCGAACGATCGCCCCACGACGAATGCGTTCCGATAGATAGCCAAATAGCACATCAACCTCGCAAATTATAGATTGTTTTTTATACTCAGCTTTGTAGCTTATAATCAAGTACAGTCGGACTTATTGTAGTGAAACTATAAAGAGTTCTAAATCTCTTTAAACTTCTCTGTAGAGGTTTAAATTTGTAGAGAAAAGTCTCCAAAACTAGCCCCCCTTTTTTTTGCGGCGAATACTAGTTAGCATTAGAGATGGGTTAGACTGTACTCCTCTATCAGGTCTCGATCGCGGGCAGCTGCGGTTGCCTCATCGCGTTGTGTAGTGAACCGCTAGCCGGAGCTTAGACGATCGTCGGAGACGCTCACGAAACCGCAGCCACTGCGCAGTGACCTAAAAGCTGAAAAGCTAAACGACACAGCCACAAAAGGCTTGGGAGAGGGGGAATACAAAAACAAGAAACAGGCCCCAAGTTCAGCTTAGAAAACCGAATACTAAAGCACACTTGCTATTAGATGTTTCTATGGCGTCTCTATGAGTCAAGAATGTTAATCTAATAATCTTGCTCTTATTTATAAATAAATAACATGAGAAACATTTTTATTAAATAAAAAATATACATATTGCATTATTGTTTGATATTTACATAATTTCGAAATATTTTATTTGTTTTTCAAACTTTGAAGTTCAGTTTTTCCAGCTGTAGTTTTAATTGATCAAAAAAGTAACAAGTTCTTAGACAATGTTAACTCTATATAAAAACAAGAACAAAAATTATTCAAAGCTTGAAAAGCTATTAACTTTCTCGGGGACGTTACAACTTTACAGAAGCAACCTGTAAGCCCCACGGTAGAGAAAGAGACTGGCAGCCAAAGAGTCGCGCTGCCGGCGATACAATCAAATGTACAGTTATAGAAAATTATAAGCCAGCGACAAAGAACGTCAAGCGAAACGCAGGCGAAGAAGAAGCATACGGGGAAATCGGCAAAAAATAAAACGTTCGCCTATTGTAATGAGCGGGTGGAACAAGATGGAGGGGGGAGCGAAAGAAAGCGGGAGCAGGAGAGTTCTGTAATATAGAGGTGAATGACGAAGAGTGCGTTTACCGTTATCGTTATGAGCACGCAGCTTGGGAGCTTTCGCTCCCTCCGTACTCTCTCCCACCGCCAGCCACCCCTTTTCAAGCAACAGCAAAACGCGTTTTGTTTACGAAATGTGTGTGGAGAGAGAGGCGGCGATGAGAACAGGAACAGCAACAAAGAATTCACATTATAAATATTTATATGGGAGCTTGGCGAGAGAGTTTCTTCAGCATACTTAATTAGAAAACATAAATTTCCGAAGAATCGAGGAATCCCATAACAACACATAACTTCTTGCTTTTTGGGGCGTGGCGAAAAGGCCGAAGCAAAACAAAAAGCAGAAAACGCGCTAAGCTAAATAACTGTGTGAAAAGTACAGTACATGCCAAAAGCGAGGGAGAGAGCGAGAGGTGGAGGAGATAACAGAACTGGTGTCTAATTGATTTGTTTTTTTCCTCCACATTTGGACCCGTTTTTTTCGGTTCGGACCTGCCGCAAAAGTACACAAAAAAAACACAACATTTGGCGCTGCTGTACTACGCGATCTGCATGTGCGCCTGTGTGTGTGACCTTCACGACGAGTTTTGAAAAACATCAACAACGTGCGTGCGTAGTACTACGCATAATAACAGCGACATACACACACACACGAGCACTGCTTATCAGCGAAGACAACTAAAAATAAACACGAAAAATACGAAATTCGCGCCAAAACGCAAAAAACATCATCAGCAGGGCAGAGACAAACAAACAAGAGGCTGAGTCTCTCTCAGCGAAATGAGAGTGCTGTCAGGATTTTTAAAACACAAAATAAAGCTCTAGCTCTATTCTAGAGACAAGCAAGGACCACTTTGCAACCTTTTACAAAAGTACACTTCCTTAAACTTAAATATAAAAATTTTGTTGATTTTTAATTTCATTATTAAATTAAACTTTTATTTTTTGAAGAAGATGGTAAAGAACGTATGTACATTCTTTTTAAAAACAGGACAAACATCTGGGTTTTTATACAAAAGTTATATAAGTTTTTAGCGGTTGCCTATTAGTTTTATCGCAAAATCGCCTTAAAGAAACTATAAATAAATTCAGTTTTCAAATCTGGCGAGTTTTCAGTATTTTTTAGTAAAAACGGCTAGATTTGTCAGAGAATAAGGCTGGGATGGCAGCACCACCACCACAGCTCTCTCTCTCTCTTTGTCTCTTCCACTCTCCTTAAATATACATATATGAAGTCAGTGTATGTGAGTGTGTGCGAGTGGGCTGACGTCGTCGTATAAGAGTGACGCTGCTTGTTGTTGCCTCGCCGTTCGTTTTGTTGTTGAGATTGCGTTTGTCGTCGTGGGTGCGGCTTTCAAGGCAGAATACAAAAAAAAGCAACAACAAAAAAGTGGGAGCTACAACTACAAGTACAACAACAATCCGTGTACAGTCGCAGGCGTGTGCCAAGTAGTTGGGTCTTGTTATTGTTGTTGTTATTCATATACAATTTTTTTCGCCTGCAAGAGCTGCAGCATGATGAGAACAACAAAAACCAGAAGGCGTTGGCGCTGATTTAAATTTAATTGAGGCCTCTCAATTAATTGCCAGCAACTGCTCATGTTCTTTTCGATTTTCTTTCTGTTGAGTTTTTTTTTTTTGGTTGCAATCTCGCGTAGATCGGACGAAGAAAGATTTTTGGCGCGCGATTGTTATTCAACAGTTTTTATTTTGGCGTACAGTTTGTTGTTTAGCTTTTTCGCTTTGACACACTGCCAAATCAAAGACAAACTGGCGACAATTCTCGCTCTCCTCCGCTGATCCCTCTCTCTCTCGCTCTCGTTCTCTGTTGTTCCTCCTCCTCCTTCTCTCCTTTGCCCTCTCTGTTTGCCACGATTTATCAGCGGAATATCAGCGCAAAGTAAATCAGTCATAAATAACAATAAACCAACAAATGGAGGTACAGTCGAACGTCTACTAGAACTCAAAGTTTACAAAAAAGTTTTCTATTAATTTGCAATTTTAAAACTGTGCAAAAATCTATAAAGTTTTAAATTGAAAATTTGTATTTTATGGGTCAAGAACATGTGAATTTTTCACTATTGTATTTCAAATGAGTATTTTGTGCTCTTTAAAAGTATTTCAATATTATGCAATAATAACTAAAATGCAGGAAAGATTAAGAAAAGGTATAAATATCTTTAAGATACATACATTGTACAGAAGAGATGCAAAATATCGTAAGCTATGAGTTGTAACATTTTATGAATGCCAAAAAAAGTATTTTCAAACCATCCCTACATTAAGCTAAAGCTCGGAAATTCGATACATAGAATCCCAACTGTGGGTTTAGATTAGTTAAGGAGTAATTCAATATACTTGGTGATACTTTCTACCCAAAGAGTCAATAACGAAAATGGGCCTTGACATGTGGAATTGATAACGAAGTCGACGGGGAATGGGGCAGCTCCACAATGAAAGCGAAGTGTGAATAAAATTCGTAGTGTTTCTCGTATCGTAAGTGGTTAGGAAACAGGGCAAAATGGAACGGCGCAAAATAACAAACCTCTATCAAAACAAAAACTGAAAAACAAGCTTTCGTTTAAGCAGAAGAGATTCGAAAAAAAAAAACGTGAAATGAATATGATTATGAAAGTGAGGGAGGGAATAAGGGGGGCAGAGCCGAGCCCTGTCAAACAAACCGATAAAAAGGGGCATTAACGGCACTTAAGGCCCGTCCAACAACACACACAACTCAACAACAACACCAACAAACAGCCAAAGTGTAGAGTGCATTATGTGTGCACAGTTGTTGCAAATATTGATCCGAGCCCTTTAGTGGTTAAATAACCAAAGGCCGTATCGTATCTTATCATACAGTACTCTCAGCGAGACTAGAACCTCGTAAACTATTATAGTTTTACAAGAAATATGTATATTTTTTTAAAATTTATATATATATTAAAAAAAATATAGTTAAATGACCCATAAATAAATCAACGAATTAATTGTTTATCTATTGGATTTCTTTAGGTTCCCTACATATGTATCTATCTATCTATATCTATATCTGTGTCGGTTTCTGTTATACACTTCAAATCCATGAAATATGCACCTGAATGAAACCAAAAGAAAATCGGAAAAACAAAACGAAACCAAAAATAGAGAAGAGGACAAATGAAGTGACAATAAGAATCAAGGCACGAAAGGAAATATAAAATTAGAAAGATCCCATAGCAAGGGTGGGTTTCTCCAAAACAAGGGATAGAAATGCATAGGGGTGAAATTCAAAAAGAGGACAACGTAAAGGACGCAAAAGGGAAGAAAAAACGGAAAAGGGAATGAAAATCAGGTGCCCGCTTATTGGACAAAACTACGAAAAAACCGTATAACTCTATATGAATCAAAATTTTTTATGAGTCTTGCACAATGAAAAAGTTAATAAATTAAATAAGATTGTACATATTTTAACTGAAAATATAATTACAAATAGCATATAAACAATTTGAATGGATCGTAACAATCCTGTTTTTGGAACGAGCTAATAAAATGGAACTTTGGAACTGCACAGCTCGAACTCTAAGATGCGTATCTCAACTTTGCTTTTTTCAAGATTGTGAAATACTGAGATACATTTGAGAAAAAAAGAGATTATATGAGAATAAATCAAGCTTAAATGGTTTGATAAATATAAAATGAATATTGCCAGATTCCGGAAAACAACTCAAAATTAATAGATACAAAATGGCTATATGCTCGTTTTTCAGGGGAATCTAGAAATATACATTTTTTTTAATCTGATGTAACTTTTGGGAGCTTTGCTACTTTTAGCTGAAAATCAAAGTAAAATCTCCTGCCTTTCCCTATTTTATTTTATTTTATTTAGTTTAAGGTTTTCCCAGTATGTCACCAAAAAATACTTACGTTTTAGGCCCAACGATTGCCTTGTCTTTTGGCCATCTATCGTGTTGTTGTTGCTGGCGAGATCCAATGAACTGCTGCTGCTGCTGCTGTTGCTGCTCATCTGCTTGATGGCAATGGAGATCTGTGCGGCGGAAATGGCCACACCGGCGCCCATCGAGGGCGGTGCTGTTTCTGGACATGATTTGGGGCTGGCAGAATCGCTGAGCGGTGGTGTCACAACGATGACGGATTGATAGGGATACCGCTGACCGGTGATCTCAGCCGCCGCCTGTTCGCGCTGCTCCTCCGCCAGGATATCAAAGTTGTAGTGCTCCTTGATGCGGATGACAATCTTGCGCTGCTCCTTGGCCAGCAGTTCGTCGATGTTCGAGTCGCCGGGCGCATTGCCAAATAAATTCCGGGCGATGCTCCTCCGTTCCGAGGGCGAGGGCGCCGCCGGACGCAGGGCGCAGGGACGGTGGGTGGGATGCAGATTTATTGGCGGACACAGAGTCATGGTTCTGTCAGTGTTTCTTTGATTTTATTTATATATAATTTTAATTTTTATTTATTTTGGTTTAGCTGTGCAAGTGCTGTATTTGTAGCTAGCTATTTTTATTTTTTTCCTATTTTCAAGCTACTTTCACTCGAACTTTCACATACACACAACCACACCTGCGCACACTCGTACACTGTGCGAAGTTCACGTGCATATTTGATGCATTTTGCAATTGTGGTTTCGGTTTGCTGGTTTTTTTCTCACTTGCAAATCACAAATTCGACTTTCACAAAGCAAAGTGAAATGCGAAATACACTGCAATTATAATTGCAATATTTTGTATTTGTTAATAAAAGTTAAAAACACAACCGAACGTGAGACGTTTTTTGTATTTTGAGTTTGTGGAGTTTTCTTCTTTTCGGAAAATCATCTGCCGTGTAGCCCGTAAAAAATTATTGTTTTTAACGCCGTTTCTTTTCCTTTTCTTCTTTATTTTTTAGTTCGTTCCAACAACAACGTAGCCGCTGTTTTGAGTTTTTTCTCTGTCCCTCTTTCTTTATATACCGTAATTTCGACCAGCGCTAGCAACATTCTCTCGCAACATGCTCTCTCGCAACACTCTCTCTAGCGCGTTAACCCTGTTACTCTTGAAGACTTTTAGTCTCGCAACATTTGTCTGGCAACATTCTCTCGCAACACTCTCTCCCGCTGTTGCTCACTTTTAGACCACTGTTTAGCTTTTGTTGGCTTTGAAAAGGTGGTGTAGCAGAACAAAGAGAATAGAGCGAATATGCGATGACGTCACAAAGTGCATTTATTTCGCTCGGTTTATATTTTGGTTTCTTTGTTTAATGAATTGATTGAACATTATAATTACTTGTTTTTCGTATTAACAAAATCGCCAAATTTGAATTATTGAATTGAGAACTTTTTGGGATTTTTCAATTTTATGAGAATAATTTAATATTATCATGTATATATTTTAGGCTATAAAAAAGTAAAATATATAATGACACCACGATCTGCAACAAAACACACCACAAAGTAGAAGTATGTATTTTCCAAGCATGCGTCACCTTCTTCACAAGCTTCGTTGGGGAAATAAGAGAGAGAGAGAGAGAGAGAGAGTGTCCAGCAATGAGAGAGCCCTTATCTATTACACAGCAACTAGCTTCCCCTTTCTAGACTCTGGACCTTACGATATTTAATATTTACATGTAACAACTGTATGGAAAGTGAATCTGTTTTCCGTGTGCCAATTACTTACATTTATGGCGTGTAAATACAATTAGTTATGCTAGATTCTACACTTTCGTGTGTATGTGTTTGTGTTTGTGTTTTGGTTACACACAAATAACGACTAAAATGATATGTTGACGGGCTTTTTTTTGGGCCCTAGCTCAAGGTCACAGCCGGGCTTCATTTCATGCGGCATTAAACGGCCTAATTGGGCCCCTCAACGTGCCTGGTAACAAATTACATGGAACAAAAAAACAATTCCCTGGAAACTGGAAAGAAATCTAAAAAAAACAGACGCAAAATATTTAGAAAAAAAAAAAACACTTTCGCGCTCGCGGCGGGCAATTCAAGCGTAACGCTTAACAAACGAAAGTGAAAAGAGTTGAAAAACCGCATAGAAATAGAGGTAGGAGGTAGAAGTTGGTAATAACACTCAAATGTGAATGTGGGCCACAAGTAATTTCAATATTGCTGAGTCACAATCGGCAGAGGCAACAACAACGGGAACTGAAACTAAAAAATCAAGCAGCTGGTCGGATCTCCTCCTGGTCCCTGGATCTCCCGTCTGACCTGACTCTTTGGACCATCGCCGGGACTGGACTCTGAACCGATTAGTCATTTTAAAGAGTGGCCCGAACAAAGGCCGCACCCAAAAGGATTGCGATTTATTATTGTTCAGAATGGGTGCAGTGGGTACTCGAAAAAGAGGAAGAGTTTTCAGGTGCTTAAAGATCTGAAAAAAATAGAACGGAAAACCTCCTAAGCTTACAACTTCTCCGAATTGTTTTTGTTTTTACTCGTGACGGAGATAGTAAATTTGAAACAGAAATTAATGAAGATAATAATTATGATAATAATGTTTCCTTAAAATATTATTTTTTTTTAACATACATAGTTTCTAATCTTGTATACCCATTAAGCTAAAATTGATCATAACTTAGTCGAAAATGAATTAATTTTGATACAGAACGCTTTCCCATGTAAGTATCTATTAGGGTATTTAATCTGCATACTCAAATTAAACTTTAAAAAATTTAAGAAATTCCAAAAATTCCGAAAATTTATTATTTTACTGGACATGACTAGATTGACTTGGCTGTTGATGCTGATCAAGAATATACATATATGAGTTAAAGGGTCGGAAATTACTCCTTCACAGACTAAACTTATAAGAGACTTCTGCAGGGGTATAAAAACTACAGCACCAGGCTTCACTGTACTGATTTCTGTTGCTTTATTATTATTAATAATATTTTTTTTTTGGAGCGATGTCCAAATTCGGATTGGCAACTACCTGCCCTGAAAGCGGGAGAGGTCACACAGGGGTTGAGTGTTGCGATCGTATATCCGGGATCCGAAGGGTACATGTATGGGATCGGGTGGATCAATGGTGGCACAGGTCGGAGTGGTGCCCGACAGCAACTATGCAAAATCAACCCTCGCGCCAAAAACATGCCGTACGAACCACTTGAAAGGGAAACAATGCAGTTGGAAATGTGTGAAAGTTGCAGATACACATATGAACCCTTACTACGATTTTTCATTTAATCTTTCGCCCCTCTTGCTTTTTTGTTGTTTTCAGAAAACCTCACCGGTTTGGTGGTGCTGCGTCATTTCAGCTGAAATGCGTTTCAGCCTTTCACTCGATTTTCAAATAACATATTTCGTGGCTGTGCTGATTTGAATGCACGTATTTGCCTCTATTTTTATCTGTTAGATACGTGTCTGGCTCTACTGATGGGCTACTTTTCTTGCCTGCCTGCCTGCCTTCACTTCCGTTGAACGCAGCTTGTCTGTGGAAAAACTCAAGCTGTTTTCCCTGTCCTCACCGTCTGCCCGAAATTAGTTTATGGCCCACGTACCAAGTACTATATAGGAACAATGAATGGATATACATATACATATATGAATGAATCGGATCCGATCAATGGAACTCAACTGTCGCACGCGCTCTTCCTGAGGTTAACTGCTGTTTTAAAGGTCGAAGTTATGCAGGGGTCTCTTCCTCCGGTCTGCTGTGCTGACGTCACGTTTGTCTAATTAATAAATGAGCTCATTAAAGAGAGCTCTCTGTCCTGTCCCGTTTGTGCCTTTCCGCGGCGACTGCATTGTGCAATATGGTATATGTATGTATATATGTATATTGTGCATGCACGTGGCAAAAGCAGCTAGGCACTGCCTTGGATGGTGAGTATCTAGCGGATACTTTGCACAGCGAAAAATTGTTGGGTGATATATAACATATATACTAAAAAATAGTCGGAAGTTAGCCTTATAGAAATTGTATTTGATTACAATTGATTTACTCTTGAGGTTCTGATTTGAGGTCTTACCGCAAACATCAATAAGAAGCCACTGATAAGATATCTATTTTTCTCCCTATCAGACATTCTATAATAATATTCTCTTATAAATATTTCTTATTGTTACTTATACATTATGAATAATTATATAATAATAATAATAATTGTATTTTAAGAAGAATAATTATTTAACAATAATATAAGTAATTAATCCCATTAATTTGATTGACTAAAGTACAAAAAAGACATATATATATGAAACTTAATAAGTAATATGTTTCCTGACTCTAAATATTAGTTAGGAAAACTCGTTAGTTTTTCTTTTCCGTGTGGTATTGATGTCAATAAGCTATTTTTAGTGCGTGGCTGCGTTTTGTGGGCGAGATATTTGTATGGGGTGAGCACATAGGGATGCAAGTGAAAGATGGTGGGGATTGGGTGGCAGTACTCTTTTCTATATATAGTTATTATACTATATACATATATAATATTGCTCTGGTCTTTGACATGCCTCATAAATTCAACACACACAGATGGCAGAACCTGTGCACCGCTGCAGTTGCTTTCCATTTATCGTTTATATTTCTTTTTTTTTTTTTTTTTGAGGCATCTGTAATTTTTGCGCCAATTTCTGCGGCTGCTGCCTGTGGATGAGGATGAGGATGTGGATGTGGATGTGGATGTGGATGCGGCTGGCCCTCATCATGAAACGGAGACACACGGATACGTATGCGAGTGGCGAATACCTGCTGCTGTTTCTCTGCTGGTAATTTTGAGCACACACACATTTTTTTTTGCGCCAAAAACCAAAACCTGAATCTGACACAGCCGCCCGGTGCAATCGTCTTCACCTCTGCCCCTGCCCCTGCCCCTGTCGCTCTATCTTACCCTCTTCCCGTTTCCGCACTTGAAATACATCCCCATTTACACTGAGAAAAATAATGGAATTTATGAGGGAATTATCCTTCGACCGAGAGAGTTTAAGTAATATTTAATAGAAGAAAAAGAAAATGAAATGTTATTAAAGAGGGATGGAAAGAAGATCATTTTTGCGAACCTTAAACAATAAATGTTCAAAAAATTGCTAATAATGCAACTAAAATTCCCAAGTACGAATTTGGGGATACACGGACATGTTTAAGTCCGTTTGGTAGGAAAGATAAGTCAATGACTTTTGTTAAGGCAGTATTTATGTGTATTTAAAGCTATTTAACCGATCAAAACATAAATAATAAAACTTAAAAAGGTATAAAATATATTTAAAAATTGTCTACAATTTTCTCTCAGTGCCTAAATATCTTGTTGAGCTGCTCAAGCTGGAACAAGTGCTTTGCTTTTTCCTTTCTCCCGCCCCTGTCCCTGTCCTGCGCCTTTCCTTTTTCTTTCTGGTTTTGTTTTTTTGAGCAACAGCAGCAGCCGGAGCAGGAGCAGGAGCAGGAGCAGGAGCAGGAGCAGGAGCAGGAGCAGGAGAATCATCGAGGCATCCCAGGGATCAGGAGTGAAGGAGATTCTGGCAGAGAGGAGGCAAGGACGCAGACGGAGCCGGCTCAAAGAATTCTCGTTTTGAGCCGCCAAAAGTAACATCTGCTCCCCAAAAAGCATAGACAGTCCGAGGAGAAGAATTGTCGCTGTCTGCTTTTGGTTCCTTATTTTTTATTTCACTTTATTTTGTATTTTTTTATTGTATTTTTTTGGCTTTTATTATGGCCTTGCCCGAAAAAGAGTAGTGGGGGGGAAAGGGTTGAGTTATGCGGTTTTTTTTTTGAGCTGGACAGGGAAATCGGGAGCAGATCAGGAACCGGGTGATAAGTGCGTATCAATTGGACACTCGGGAGATAGAATTACATGTTTCCCCATCCCCATCCACATCCATTCCTTCAGGGGGAAACCCCTTTCAGAGGTTTGTACTTAGGGAGACAGTTCCTTGATTTCCTGTCATTGTCCTCGAAAGGGGAATTATATGAATACAAAGCGGGGACAAATGTAGAGAAAGTTTTCTTTTTGGAACAAAGGATCCAAGGTATTTTACAAGATTTTATCTGTTGATCCATAAATACTATACTAGTCTTAGGAAAACCAGTTTTAAATCAGAATAGATTTCATCAGATTTCGAAAACTTTTTAAAGATTTTTAAATGTATTTCCTGATTTAAAACGAACTAATACAAACTAATTAAACTATCTATATATTATATTCTAAAAGTATAAACCTTTACCTCGTATTTCTTAGTTACCTAACGAATCATCTATTTATTCTTTATAATTTCTTTTATAAATTCATGTAATCTTATGATATATTGTTATAATATTTTAAACATTTCAATAAGTGACCACTCATTTTGAATATGACTCAGACAGCCCAGCTTCAACTTCGACATATGTATCCCTTTATGGATAACCCTTGCCTTTTGCCCTATATGCCACATTTGTACATACGTATATCCCGTAAACCACTCTTCCTGTCCCTGGGATTGCCCCGACGAGTGCTAATTTGCTTCATTTATCTTTCCTGGTTTCCTGGACGGACAGACCGATTGCGATCCCAGTGATCCCCAGAAAGCACTACAATTACGAGACGTGACTGTTTGGGCGCTTAATTGCAGCGATCGGTCTCGGGTTCTGTGCCTGGTTCTTGGGTTTTTTTTCCTACTCCTCTGACTGGCCCATAAATCTCACGAGCCTCCGATTGCAGAGTGTCCGGTTCTAAGCACTCTGGACACACAATAGATAACAGAGTGACTGTTCCAACTCAATATATAGTAGAGGCTACACAGATCTCGGATCTCGCCACGAGAGAGGATGGATTTCCATCGCTTTCGCCGCAGCTGAGGGGGATCGTGTGACCAAAAGCCAAAACCCATACCCAACCCAAACCCAAACCCAAACCCTTGACCACTGGCCCAAGGAGGCATCATAATTCACAGGCGGCAGGGAATTGAAAAAAAAAAACAAATCAAAAAAGGGGGAAACCTAAGCCTAAGACAAATCGCATGTGTAAGTTTTGTTCTGTGCGAATGTGGGTCGCGGAATAAATCAAATCTTTGTGTGGGTCAACCTTAGCGCAGGGAAATGGCCATGCCTCGGTGCGTTGTTGCATGTGGCACGTAATGCATGTTTGCCAGTTGCACCCAGTTGACCCACTTGCTGGAATCCGTGTCTTGGGTCTGGTTTTTGGTCTGGTCTGGTCCGGGGGTCCGCGATCTCCTCAAGCCGTTACTTTTCACACCAAACAAAAAAAAACTGGTTGGGAATGCGAAAAACTAGGCGACAATTGTTGGCTCTGTAAAAGAGAGGAGTTGGAGTTACACGGTAAGAAATTGGTTATTAAGTTTATATATCAGTTTATATTTTATTTAATATATTTTTGGATATTTCTTTGATGACTTTGAGTGATATTTTGATTGGTTTTTAAAGGGGTTTCTATATAAGTTCTTCAAAGATACAAAGAATTTCTTTGTGCAATGGAAAG
This sequence comes from Drosophila serrata, assembly GCF_035046125.1. Classification (NCBI taxonomy): domain Eukaryota; kingdom Metazoa; phylum Arthropoda; class Insecta; order Diptera; family Drosophilidae; genus Drosophila; species Drosophila serrata. The sequence continues at coordinate 807,085 of NW_028257274.1, read as the reverse complement.
AGTTATTAGTATTTTTGTAAAAATTTGTTAAAATTTATAGAAAAATAGTATAATAAAAATATATATAAAATAAGAGCTAATTTATATAAGGTATGCTTATTTTAGGCCATAAAATAAAGTTGTTCCATAGAAAATATCAGTCCTATGATTAATATTTTCAAAGTAACTTATTTTGATCTGGCAAAATTAATAGTAGTTTTTTTTTCCTTATAAAGAATTAAAATAGGCCATAAAATAAAGTTGTTCCATAGAAAATATTAGTCCTATTACGATTAATATTTTTAAAGTAACTTATTTTGATCTTAGTACAATCTTGCAAAATTAGTAGTAGTTTTTTTCCTTATAAAGAATTAAAATAGAAATTTGACAAAAAATTAATCACTTTAAATTAACCATTTAAATTAAATTTAAAATCGATTTAAAGTTAGTCAACATCATACTTATTTAAGCTTTACTTTATAAGGTACAAAAATATAATGATTCATTACCAACAAATCTTGCAGTTTATATAATAAATATTATTATTATATTATTTATTATATATTATATAATAAATTTATTTAAATTCATATAAGAGCCCTTCACTTTAATGGAAAACCTCGGGTTTTCTCTGTGCAGTCACTTGGAAAATGCCAGACAATAGCTGCCGCCAGCATAATAATTGATCGCTGCGGCAAGCAACTTTCCAACTGGTTTTTATATATTTTTTTCTAACCCAAAACACTATCAAAAGAATTTTCCTTAATTTCCCACCAGTTTTATTCAGTTTTTATTGCCCTCTCGCCGTTCGTCTGCCATTGTCTAAGATTTCCTCTCTAACCATTCAGACGCTTTGAATTTTTCTTTTTTATTATTATAAGACAAAAGAGTTTTCTGAGCCCGAAAGTTGTTCGATTTTTCCTACTAGACAGCCGCGAGTTTTTGGATGAATTATGCGCCAAGGGAGTGGTGACCTCGCTCGGTCGGTGGTTGGTTGGTTGGTGGTTCCCCGGTTCTGTGGCTTCATTTTGTATGCATTTTCTAAAAGTGAATGGACTCTGGACTGAGACTGAGACTTGGACTCGGACTCGGACTCGGTGAGTCTATTAATGTAATGCGATCTGCGGAGCATGGAAAATCAAATGAGATCGTTTTGCTCCGCCTGTCAGAGTGCCTCAACTTGGATGTATCTCTGCGTGTCCGCGTGTGTGTCTTTGTATCTTTTGGATCGCGCGGCGTGCTAAGCTGACAGCATCTGGTCAAGCTGCAACTATTTGTGGCATATTGCATTTCGTGTTCAATTCGGTTGATTACATGCAATGTATGGGTTTTTCTGGGTGTTTGTCAGCTGCCCAAATATTTCGCCCTCGACTGTCAAACATCCCCCATAAAAAGCATCCACTTTGGACTCAAAAAATAAATTTAAATGCATTTAAAAATTGGTATTAAAAGTCTATTTTATATAACGAAGGGAAAGATTTATAAATGCTGTAAGGTTAGTTGTTGAAAATATTATAAAATTAAGGTTTAATATATACTTTTTAAGATGGAAACAAAACTACTTGCTTTATAGTTTGGTTAATAAACCAGGAATAACCTTTTTTCTTTTACTAGTAGATTTATTTTTCTACATTATATTATTATTTTAAATTGACAATTAAATAAACACTATTATTTATTATTTCTCCCTCTGTTTCTGATATTAATTTTAGACAGACTTCTTCGTTCGCTCGCTGCTCGGCCCTTTGTCTGTCAGCAGCATTTTGTTTATTTTTATCTGGTTCTATTTTAAGTTTGGTTTTCCTTGCATTTCCATTAATTTTTTTTCCGCGGCTGTCGGGTGTTTTATTTGGTTCGGTTTTCATTTGCAAGTGAGGCGACTACGGTGAAGCATAAATAAATATTTACCATACCATACCCGAAGCCCGTGCCTATGTATATAGCATCTCTGGCATGGCCTGGCTTCCTGTCTAAATAATTGCAGATCCAGCAAAAGGCCAAAAACAGATGGAAAATTAAAAGGAAATGCACGCGGGGTGATAAGATCCAAAAATAAAGTACAGCAGGAGGAAAATGTTGAGAAGGGGGAGGTTAAGAGAAGACTATAAATGTTATTTAAATATATTTTTTATATCGAATAGGAGATCATAAACTTTATCCATAATAAAACCTATTTCATAATCTCTCTCTATAAGATTCATCTATGTACATAAACTTATATATCTAAGATCACATTACATTTCCCACACTTACAATATTCGCCCACAAATTGCCTTTTTTGTTGTTATGTCTCAAAACACATCAATATATATTATTATTTATTATTAATAGATATGCCAAGATTTTTTTTTCAATTAACAAAGCCATTATGCAATGCATTGAGTTGTATATGGGAGAGTTCGATGTTTGCCCTAATTATTGGACATATGGCCATGTGTATTATGTATGAATTTATGAATATTTGTGTGAAAATAAAAGCACTGAGAGAAAAGGGTTTTAAAAAGATTAATATTGTAATGTTTCTTAGTAAAAAAGGAGTTGATAAAATAATTAGAAATGTTAATGCTAAGGAAATAAAGTAAGAGAAATTACGATGTTTGAAAAAACAAAACAATTTTAAGGGGTTTAAAGATAGTGTTCTGATTTAGGTTTTTATCTCCTTTTTATCCATTTTTTTCGGTGTACCTTTACTTGATGATCGCTGGAACGTGTCCATATATTCCGACTCCCGACTACTGGGCGTACCGTAATGGTGTCGAGTGCCTCTGGGCGGCTCTCCCCGTCTTTTTTGGGATCTGGTCGGTCTGTTCATCTCGCTAATCGACCGATTCTCCTACCGTTAAGTGGTGCTAAGTGCCGCCACAACGAAAACGGAGTCAAAAATAAAAACAAAACAAATCGTCGGCTTATTAATGAGCTTGGATTTCCTCATCTCAGCTCGCGGTTCGCATAATTAATCTGCACACAGAAGATATTGCTGAATCTGCATTTGAAGTGTTTCACAGATTGCCTGCAGATGAGAAATTCAATCAGCGGGTTCGATTTCCGCTGGCATTATAAACATTATTGTCATTTTCCTGGCACTATATGGATCTTGGGGTAAACATATATTAGCAGCTGATCTGATGACGTTTCACCCAAATATGCGGGTCTCGTCGATGAAACTCGCTTGTCATGGTTTTTCGTCATATTGCAAGGAGGTTTTCGGGGAGTTTTCTTTTTTTTTTGTTTTTACATACATATATTTTTAACCCCCGAATTCGATGGGCTGTTGATTGATCTATGGGGGCGGTTGGTCCATTAGGCATTAATTGAGCGGATCTTGTGACAAATGCACTTTATATTAATGTATTAAGAGTACTAACAGATGGTATTAATAATAGTTAGTGAGTCTTAAGTCGAAATATTGAAGTGTAATTAATTTTAATTACTGACAAAGTTTTTAAAAAATTTTGAAATGGAAAGATAAAAGTGCTATAATAAGCGATCAAGTTTAAATTTTAAGAGAAATATAAATAAAATTTCAAGATTAATATATAATGGCTATACATATATTAAAATTGATGAAAATCTGTTAAAAACTGAAAAAGTTATAATTATTTTTCTTAAAATTTTCCGATCGTTCCTATGGCAGCTATATATATTTATGTATGTATATATATAGTCCACCGATTCGCCATACTCCGACTTATATACTAGTAAAATTATATAGAAGAATAAGTCCATAGTTTCATTCAAATAGGCTACATTTGTTCCAAAACAAATCTCACCCACATTTACATATAATTCCCAACTGGTTCTAACATCCGCGGAACGAAGTGACTTCTGCCGGCCGAGTCTCAGAAATGTGTTGTGTTATAAAAGTTGCAAGTCATTGTTTATTAGTGTTCAAAGTTAGTAACTGATCATACATACTTACAAGTCATAGATACTTATTGATCATACTTACTTACTGGTCATAGATACTTACTGTTCAGAGTTATTCAGTGGTCATAGATATTTACTGTTCAGATTTACTTACTGCTCAGAGTTAAATTAAATATCAGCTCGCTGCTCCTCTCTGCCTCTCCCCCTCTCTCGCTATGTTAGTCGCTCTATGTTAATCTCTAGAGGCAACTCCTCTCCCGCCCACTCACACTCACTTTCTCTGCTCCTCTCTTTCCTCGGGGACTATAAATAGAGGCGCTAAGGGCCCGCGCGCCTCAGTCTGTCCTAGGGGTACGTAGTGTTAACATCTCAAGTGATAGTGATAGTGATTACCTTTCGATCCCAAAAATATGACGTGGCCAATGCAATACATCTGGATGACCTGGAAGAAGCTCACTTGGATAAAGTCACCCAATCTTGGTCACTACAGTGGAAGGAAGTAAACAATGACGTGTCCTTTACTGCGGCATGTCTTAACCATAACATTTATATTATGTGTGACTTCAGACTTTGGTCCCCTTTACATATTTACTGGTCATAGATACTTACTGTTCAGAGTTACTTAAGTTCATTGATACTTACTGATCATAGTTAATTACTGGTCATAGATACTTACTGTTCAAAGTTACTTAATGTTCATTGATACTTACTGATCATAGTACCTATGATTACCAACTCGTTCTAACATCCCCGGAACGAAGTGACTGTTCCCGGCCAAGTCACAGAAATGTGTTGTGTTACAAACGTTGCAAGTCATTGTTTATTAGTGTTCAAATTTAGTAACTGATCATACATACTTACTGGTCATAGCTACTTACTTGTCATAAATACTTAATTTTCAGAGCTACTTACTCTTCAGAATTACTTACTGTTCATAGTTACTCAGTTAAGAAATATTAATATTAATGAATAGGACAGCAATATATATTTAAACAAGAAAATAACACAAAAAATATAACAGAATATGAATTATTATAGACTTGTTTGCTTGAAAGCTTAAATTAACATAGACTTTAATTGTTATTATATAATAGTTTATTATGATTATATTTTTTATATGATTTATTTCATATATTTTATGAATAGTTCATTTCATATATATATATATAAATATATAAACCTTTTGACAAGGTTTAATTAACATTTATTAACTAACATTTTAAGGCTTTTTCATCACTTTTTACATTTTAATTTAAATATCCATGAAATTCAAATAGTTATCAGTGGCGCTATGTTAAATCGGCAAGTCTGGCAACCCCAAGTGTATCAGCGATATATTGCTTATGTACATCGATAGAATTGAACATCGCGGCTTTCCCACCTCTATGATAATAATAACAAACATTACAATGCTGATAGTGCAATTCCTTAGCTAATTAATAAAAATGCGTCGTCGCGTGGGTCTTGGTGCCATTCAGCAACAAAAATTGGCTGCAGAAAAGTACAAGGACAAGGGCACCGACCTGCAGGAATCACAGCTGGAGCAAATGACCAAACAAATGGAGGTTTTTCGCATTAAGCTCGAGGAATTTGCCATGAAGCACAAGGAGGACATACGCAAGAACTCCCAGTTCCGCAGACAGTTCCAGGAGATGTGCGCCGCCATCGGTGTGGATCCGCTGGCCACGGGCAAGGGTTTCTGGAGTGTCCTGGGCATGGGTGACTTCTATTACGAGCTGGGGGTTCAAGTGGTGGAAGTGTGCCTGGCTGCGAATCATAAGACGGGCGGCCTCATGGAGCTGGACGAGCTGAGGCGGCGACTAATAGCCGCTAGGGGTCAGAGTGTAGTGCATCAGGAGATTACCAAGGAGGATATACTGATGGCCGCCAAGAAACTGACCATCTTTGGCAATGGGTAAGATGAATAAGGGAGAACTTTATTGGGAAAGAATTACATTATTGTCCTTTCAGCTTTGTGGTGCACAAACTGGGCAAGGGCAAGTACATGGTACAGTCTATACCCGGTGAGCTAAGCATGGAGGAGACCAACATACTTAATGCAGCCTCCAATACTGAGCAGGGTTGTGTCACACAAAGTCAACTTATTAGGGATTTGGGGTAAGTTTTTCATATAGTTTCTCTTGTAAATCTCCCAAATTGTTCCCCTCTTAGCTGGACAGACTACCGCACACAGCAATCCCTGGACAAGGTCCTCGGTGAAGGTCTCTGCTGGATAGATAAACAGACAGAGAATGAACCCGCTTACTGGTTCCCCAGTTTGTTTCCCGGTCGCAATACTCAGACTGCAGTCACAGCGTAGTGTTCAATCCCAAACGAGTTAATGTATTTAATACCAATCAAAAAATATATATCTTTGTACAACTGTACAGGAGTTAAATGATATAGAACTATGGCTGGATACAATCGCCCGCAGCTCCACCCTTGAGCATACGATTGTCCGCCTGCAATTCTTCGTTTTCCATCTTCAGCTTATAGATCACAGCTTCGAAACGTTGCGTCATGTCTTCCATGGCGACGCGGTAATTGGCCTTGAGCTTCCTGCAGGACGACACATAGCGCTCTATTTCACTCTCGTAGTGCTTTTTGCTGGCAATAAAGAGAAGTTTTATAATTATATTAAGTTTTTTATATGTTAAATAATTAAATCTTATATCTTACTCTACAGAATGTTGTTCCTCCTCGTTGTGGAAATCGTTGACGGATCGCTCTAGCTCGTTTATTTGCTGGCAGGCCACCCGAACTTCGTCCTCCAACTTGACATTCTGCTTTTGTGCATCTCTCAACTTTTGCTCTAGCTGATTGTTTCTTACTTCCAGTTGATGCACCACTGCCTTGTGCTCCGCCTGCTCCTTCCGCATCTATATAATGGTACAAATAGATATATATCTATTGGAAGTGAGTAGTTTCTGTTATCTCACTTTTTCCTTTATTAAACCAATAATCTTGTCTTTTTCGACAATCCTTTGCTTGAATTCATCCATCTCGCGGTCTACGCGAGTGGCCGCTTCTTCCATGACGGTGCCAATGGTACCTGCCAGGTGGTTAACCTCCTCCTTGCTGGCCGCAGCTCGCTTTTCGGCATCAATCCTCGCCAATTCGGCTTCATCGAATAGGGTAAGAGCCTCCTGGACCTTTCGCATGGCAATGTTCTCTCGACGCGTGCTTGCATCAAGCAGATGGCGGGTGTTTTTCAGAGAGAGCTCGCATTCCTTTAGCTGATGCTGGAGACTAGAGACTAGATTCTGCTGTTTGTCAGAATACCGCAGCTGGTCTTGCAGTTTTCTCAGCTTCTCACCATCCCGCTGTCTGTGGTCGTGCAGAACTTTGATAGTTTCCGCCTTGGTGCGTATTTCCTTCTGCTGGACATTTACCTTGGCTTCCAGCATCTTTAAAGCTCTCTCGTAACGCTGGCTAGACTAAAGCAGAAGGAAAAAAAAGAGTGAAAATTAAGAAAATGAAAACGAAAACGAAAGATTTTGATTATGATTTTGGTGTTAAATCCAAGTATTTACTGAAAGTACACAGAAGTCATGGAGCACTAGTCCTTAGAATGTTCACATATGTACCTCCTCGTCATCCGAGTCTTGCAATTGAGCACGGTATCTCTTTAGCTCCAGCTCCATGTTATCGATAGTCCGCTGGGAACAGGCCTGCACCGAAAGTAGGTTTCTATGGTCATTTTCCAGGAGCTTCACCTGCTGCTTGGACAATGCCAGAGCTTCATTGGTTAGCTTTAGACGCTTGCTTAGATCCTGATAATCTCCACAGGCCATTAGCTTCTGGTATCTGGCCAATTCGCTGCTTAGGGTATCGTTCTCCGTACGCACTCCCTTGATGTTCTCCCGGAGTTGGGCCTGTTCCTGTTGAAATCGACGAAGATCTTGATTGGTTGCTTGGACCAGACGATCCACACCTTGGATGACCTCCCGTACTCGGCTGAGGAGGGAGGATAATGGGGATTTAGTTGGGTTTTTCAGTGATTTAATTTCTGTTAGTTTGAAGTTTTTTTGTCTCACCTGGGATGGAGATGGTTGTTGGCCTCCTGTGTCATGATTATTTTCGGAATGTGCTCAAGTTTTATGGATAAACTTCAGACGGGTTTTTGTTTGACATTATTTCTGGCAGTTGAAGTAGGCCAGTTGCCTTTAATTAGGGTTTCTTTGAACACAACTCATTTTTTTCTACGAGTCTTGATTGATACAGAGGTAAGTTTTGTATCATAATTAATGCACTTTTAATAATTTTAGTTAATAATATTATTTTAGTCCTGTAAACTGGCTGCCAAAGACCTTCTGCGCACTCGAATGTGGACTTCTTCTCAGCTAGTAAATCCTGAGCCGTCTCCTTTATTTTTTGGGGAGAAGAAAACCTTGGCTCGTTCAAAGAACCACCTTTGCTGGCCACTCTCAATCTGTTGTGGCTGCTTGCCACCCTTTAAACAGGTAATACTGCCACGAGTCCTGGCACGTTCGCTGACCTCCCTGCGGCAGGTGTCGGTTGTCCTGGGCAACGAGCCGAAACCAAAACAAATAATAGTCCAGACGAAATAATGGTCAACTTTCCATTGCAGTCACTTGCCATGCCGCTGTTCAACAAGAAGTTCGAATCGAAACCGATTCCAGTGCGTCAGGGTCGCTGCAATACGGGTCATCCAGTGGCCACCGAGGATTTGGATGATTTCCGGCAGATTTCCCTGACTCTGGGCAACAAGGAGCTGCGATTTGCGGATGGCATTTGGATGCACTCGTCCCGGAAGGGCGATGTCGATGATATGCTCAGACTGAACAGAAAGTTTCGGGCCCTTGAGGAGGAGAATAATATGTGTAACTTGAAGATTGAAGTGATGCTGGATCTGTTGGCGGAACATGCCACAGAACTCAATGAATTGAAGCCCAAAGAGAAGTGAGGAGTTGGAAAGGATGTCATAAAGAATAAAATAAATAATTTAATGTAATAAAATTAAAACTTCAAAAAACCATTTATATTTGATGGTCTTAAAATTTAATGCAATTTTTTTAATTCACATTTTAACATTTTAAATTTAAAACAAGATCCATAGCTTGTAGAGGTTTTTGCTGTTTAAATTAAAATATATGTATAACCCAAATAGAACATTTTCCAAACTTAAGGCTGGTGAGTGCTGCCGACTGAGGAGGAATTGTTTTTCTCCTTGATTGCCAGAACATCGGAGTTATCTTTCCTGAAACGAGACATTTCTGCATCGAACTTTTTCATGAGTTTATCCATATCCTTCTTAAAGTTTTCCTTGATTTGGTCCTGCATCAAGAGATACTCAATCACCTGAGTGCTGTGCAACTGTTTACTGTGATAATTAAATAATTATTTTAATAACTTAAATAATATTTATAACAAAATCTTACAGTTCAGCTGTCTGCTTCTCCATGTCAACGTTGACCTCAGTTAAGGATCTTTGGGCCTCGGCCTCGAGTTTCTCATCTTTTTTGAGGGCTGCCCTGTATTTTTGCATCAAGAGATTGTGCTTCACAGGATCCGATTTGGGTACTTCTAAATGTAACTATTAAGGATATACTATTAAAAAAAATATTAAAAACATTAGGTTCTTAAGGTAACCTGCTCTCTCATGGACACAATAAATTTCTCTCTTTCGCACAGTTCTTGTTTTATCTGATCCATTTTAAATTCGACATCCTTTTTTGCCTCCTCCGCAATGCTGTCTACCGATTTTCTGGCTAGTATAGGAACCTGTAGACTTAGATTTTCCAAGGCTTCGCCATTTCTTTGAGTCAACTCCTCAGCACTTTTACAGGACCTCTCAAGCATCTGACATCTTACTAAAAACTCATCACATTTACCTCCACGGTAACTCATGATTGCTACGGGTTTTTAGAGGCTGTAGATTTTTATGGACTCGAAAAATGCTTTAATTTTCTAGAGAAATGCTTAAAACCTTTAAACACTTTAAAGTAAAGCCAAAAAGTATCGAATTTTGTAGGACCAGAAAAAACTAACTATGCTAAGGAGACTGGATTTCTGAAGTAAACTATATTAAAGGTACTAATACCCCTTAGTGTGTTTAAAAATGAGCATAAGGTGTAATAAGAGCACAACCGGAACCGGAAACTTAGTAAACAATATAAAAATAAATGTAATGTAGAAGGTATTTTGAATAAGAAGTATTTGTAAATTATCTCTTAGTTGCAGATTAAGAGATTAATAAGATAACTACCATTATTTATCTTTAATATAACTTGAATAACTAAATGGTAATTATGAGCCCAACCGGAAGTTATCAGAGCCCAATTGGAAGTAAAGTTTATGAAATTATTAAAGTGTCTTCTTCATACCAATAATAGTGCATTTAAAGAGCTTATGGGAAATCAAGTCAAGTATAAAACACTATTGTTTGTTTATCGTAAATACCATAAATATAGTTTTTATATTTTTTTTGACCCAAAGTTACCTAATTTCGATTAAGACCCAACCGCATACTCGAGATCTATTTATAATGCCACATTAATCAGTTTCACATGCCCATCGGGGGTCCCAGATACCGAGGGGTTCGGAGCGGCCCATTGGGCATTAATTTGGATTTGTAGACTGCCATGGAGGAGAGCTGGTCAAATTGGTTGTGGCATTGTTGTCGTGTCGCCATTGGCAGCAATCTATAGACGCCATCGGATCGGTTCCATTCCGTCCCGTCCGCCGGGCGAGCTGACGATGGCTTCCGCTCCTGCTGCCGCTCCATTTATTGGCCGTTTGATAAGCCAAGTTGCCTCCCCCCTCCCGCCGATAACCCCGGCAATCGAACGGTGGCCGATATGATAACACCACCACCGATGAGCCATACAAGTGCTATATAAATACCGGTCTGCATTTACATGAACTCCCCATCCCTCCATCCAGTGAACCCTTCCCTCGAAATCCCCCTTCTGTATGGGCTTAGACAAATTTCCAGATCACCCGATAGAGCTTAGCGCTCTAATCTTGGCAGGGAAATGGTTAGTTGGGGATGTAGCTCTGGGAAAGTGAGAGTACAAGTAGAGGTTGAGGGTACGGTGCGGGTGCTCTCGGTGGATCTATGTACATAGGTGTGCGCGGACAGGGCCCATATCGGTCCACTCCATCGACTACTGTATATTTACGCACCGATATTGATATGCGATAAGCAAAACTGCTTATAAAACACATTTATTTTGTTGTTTCACAGCAATGCCAGTGCTTAAAGGCCATAGGGCACTGGGGAAAAATTAGGGTAAATTCCATGTTTTTAAAATAATATATAATCATAAATATAATATAATAATAATATAATATCATAAGTTTCTAACATGATAATAGCCTTGGTTATCTATAAAAATTTGTTTATTAAATATGAAATGTTTTTTAAAGAGCAGCTTATTATAATTTTTAAGAGGTATAAATGCATGAACTTATCTCTTTAATTTTAATTTTATTAAAACCGGTCGACTATATTATATAGCTTCTATAAAAATGTTCCTTAAATGTAGAGAAAATACCAAAACTGTGACTGTGAATGTGTAAATCTCTTGCTCTCTCCTCTTGTCTCTCTCTCTCTCTCTTTATCTCTGTCTTGCCCTATATTTCTCTTTAACCATCTCTAGAGATCTTTGTGTCTCTCTCGCTCTCACTTTCTCCGTTCTCTCCACTGGGAGGGTATAAATACAGGCACTGCACTCGCACTGGCCTCATTGTGTTCCCGGCCTACCCGCTGTTTACATCTATGGGGATGGTGTAGTGATTGCCCTTCGACCCGAAAAATATATATTTGGCTTACCAATGTTGGATTTCATATTCGAACCAATGATCCTCCAAGGGTATATTTTGACTTTTGAAGATAGCTTCCATCATTGTTCTAAATTCGTTTTTATCCTGATGTTTATAAACATGAACTTTTTGTATACTATAAATACTTTAAAAGTTTGCAACTTCAATCCAATTTTTTGCAGTGCTCTGTCGACAGCGAACGCCTGGCCGCTGCCGTCGCTAGCGAGGGGTAACACTTGTTCGATTCGTGTATTACAGTAGTTTGTTGATAGCCAGCCCCGCGTACGGATCGACTCGGAACGGAACGTAACAGATCGTTTAGTCACGGAAAAGCGAAAACGATCGGGAGATCGATCGATGTGCCACAATATTTACGAACCACCGTAGACCACCAATTACCGGGAGAGAGGAACCAAAAAAAACAAAAGCAAAAATTGAACCAATAGACGCCGGAAAACAAATATATTTTGCGGTGTCAGCGAGGATTCCAGTAGCCAAGCTTTGATATGCACATTCTCTGTGTGTGTGGCATTAGGTAACCGGAGACTCAAAGACCCTGGTGGACACTTGGTGCCTCTTTATTTAATCAAAACACTTCCCGTCATATCAGCAAAAGGCGAATATGAAGCCATCGCCTCAGTTGACCATCCGCTGTTAGCCGCCGCAGTGAGTGAGTGCTCCTATTTTGATTCCACTTTGGGCCAAATCGGTAAACAAATTGTCTATTAAACAATCAAACTTTTCACCTAATAAATGATATCGTATAAATCAATTGGGTTCGATGCCAATCAAGTGGAGCAACACAGATAAATCTCCATCACAATAGACTACAGATCACATCGCGGATCTTGGAAAGCTAAACGAAAATAAAAAGCATAAACAAAACGTCTTCCCTCGCATCAAAAGTGTTTTATGAGTTTTCAGTGATTGGGAAATGATTTGTTCGTGACATTCCCTATTGAATTAATTAATATATTTTGAAGAACAAAAGTAACATGTTTTGCGAGGACAATTAAAGTTAGAGAACCATAAATCCAGGGAACATTTCTTTTTATATTACTTCCAATCAAGTTTTATTTAAGACTCATTAATATTTCCTAAAAAAAGTGGAGAACATTCATTTTAGAGCTCAAAAAAGCGCCTACATTCATCGTTTTTAAATCGATATTTGTATACAAAAACAAACGAAAACTTCCATTGCCTTACAATTTACGTTCAAATACAATTATCATTATTGATAGATTTCTATGCGATTCTCATGGATTCTACAGATTCTTATTTAGTTAAAAACACAGCAAGTAAAGCACAGTTTTCAGACTATATTACTATTCCCTATCAAAGTCTATTTAAAACTATATTTTATTTATTCCCGCACCATTTGGTTTCTAATTGGAACATTAATTTTGAAATACAACTAAGAGCTCTTCTATGCACTTTGCGATCTATTGAGTGCCCCCGTAAGGTTCCCCTTCTCCAATTGATAAATAGTCGGCATTATCGGTACGGCAATGATTTATTGTTGCATAAATGGCACTCACTATTTATTAATAAATGAGAAGCGAATTTCTGATAATTTATATATATATATATATAAATGTTATATATGAGTGAGCACCAAGGATTTGGGCCTTTAGTTTGTACACACACTTGTTTGTGGGCCAATGTAGAGCACCCGTTCGCTTCAAATGGCCAAGTAAATAAACAAAAGTGGGATTTTTACACTCATCGCCATCGACACAGCGCACAATAAAATGTGTGAAAAATATGCTCGAGCCGAGTGGAAATGCAATCGCGTAGACCAAATAAATAAATAAATAAATACAATCGAGGAGAGCCACGAATGTTTGCTAAGAAATTAAATGAAAATCGATCATTTAGGAGGGAAATGAACAACGGCCCAAAAGTGGAATTCAAATAAATAAATTCTTGCAGAGACCAAACTAACTAATCAAAATCATTCGACAGGTTCCTTTTAGAGATAACAAAACTATGTCGTGGAAATGCTAAATGGAAATGGATCCAATGATTTGTGATTTGAGATCTAGCCACATATATTGGCTATTGATTCTCATTTGTATTTGCGGTTTGGATCGAACCACAGGTTTCTTTGTGGACTATACAGGTAAGCTGGGATTGGGAATTCTATAACAAAATTAAATATAATAAGTAATTGGGTTTATATTATTTATTTGCCTATATTTATTAAGTTGTAGAGCAGAGTTTTGTTTAATATTGTATGTTGCAAAAGGTTTAGTCAAGGTATTTTGATTAATGCTGATTAATTTAAGTAAAATATTTAAAATTATATTTATTTGAATGAGAAACTAGTTCATCACTTCACAAAGAAAGCTCTTTGTAACTCCACGTTTCCGCATTCATTCGTCAAAATGCTTTTGGAATGGAAGGTTAATCGCAATTTCGGTTAGAACATTTGAATGCTTGATAAGATACTGTCAATTTGGCTATCATCATTGGCATGGAAAATAGTAAACAATTTTTTTTGCCATTGCCTTGATTGAATTGTTTGGTTTGGTTTTTTTTCTTTTTTGGTGCAGAAAACACTGAACTTATACAGCAAAGAGCCGGCTTTGATGTCAAGCTACAGTGCAATCTCAAAGGATTGGTGGACGAGAGTATGTTATCTGACATTAAGATACATTGGTACTTTAAGGTATTTATTTTGTATAATTTATAATATTTTATTTTTTGTTTAATATAAATGAATTTGAATACTTATGTAGCAATGCAGCGACAATAATTGTCATCAGTTGGAGTCTACAGAAGAGTGGACTGCCTTGCCCTGTGAGCCAAGTCTTTGTCGACCTGAACTCTGGCTTCGTAATGTCACAGAGCGTTATTCGGGACTCTATAAATGTAGTATAAATCCCCATATTTGGGATAGAACCCAGGCTGTAGATGTGCAGCTGGTTCGTACTTATCAACTGGATGTTAAGAGTAAGAAACTCCCTTAAAAATATAGAAAACTTTAAATTAATATTCTCAATCTTTTATGGTAGATACCTCTCTGGCTGCTCCTGAGTTTGTGGACTCGTATCCCAATAATAAAACCGCTCTTCTGGGCAGCCGGGTGGTGTTCCAGTGTCGGGTGCACAGCGAGGAGCATCCCACTATCAAGTGGTTCAAGCGACACACCTTTATGGGCACATCCCAATCAACAGGTGAAGCTGCCACATCAACCAGTGCCTCGAATTTCAGCACACACATTGTTCGTTATAATGGCAGAACCTATGAACTTCTGCCCGCTGCCCCCGAGAAGCTAGTGGGATCACAAATGTATCTCAGCAAGTTGATCCTGGATGGTGTGAGGCTCAGGGATGCCGGTCACTACGCCTGCGTGGCCATCAGTTATCGGGGTCACAAGATACGGGAGGCATTCCTGGAGGTGTTACCCGATCCGGAAGAGGAGCAGGAACTGGGTCAGGAGAAGGAGTACTGGGTGGACTATGACAATGACGAGGAGAGAGTTTCAACCAGTGATCCTCTGGAGTTCCTACTGCTATTCCTCATGCCCTTGGGCCTGGCATTGCTACCACTTATCGTGTGGCTAAGTTACTTGCTCTACAAACACTGTTCGGCGGGACATGGTCATGGAAAGTGTCAGGGAATGGATTCGGATGAGGATCTGGACACTGAACGATGTGTCCTAGGCGGACACTGAGGCTTTATTTTGCAAGATTCCGGAATTATGCTGCATTACGCTTATTATGGTTAGAACTAAAGACTGTTTTGTAGAAATATAATTAGTTTTTAAGAAGAAACTAGAACGTAAAAATATTCCAAAATTAAAAACATGATGTTAGTAATTTAAGCTAAAAATATTAAAAATATTATATAGTATTTTTATATATTAAAATCAAGTTATATTTAAGGTTTTAGAATATGATTTTGTTACTCGAATTTGTTTCAAAATTCGTTTAAAGAATACAAATGTTATATTTACGTTAAAAAAAGAAATTTAAAACTAAAAGATTTTTATACCTAATTCTTCTTCTATTTTTATTTATAAAATTATATGAATGCATTAATTTCTGAGAAGGTTTTTGGAAATTAGAACATTTTTGTACATGACATTTCTAGCAACCTGTCATTTTTTCGCCAGTAGGTTGAATGTGTTTGAATATTAATAATACATATTACATAGGCACAGTTCAAAATTTACCTTCTACTTCTATCAAATTCCAAATTCCCATCCGTCTCCGTTTCCTACAGATACAGAGTCCTCATTTTGGGCATTATAGATTGCAGCAATTATTCACGGAGCAGCATCTTCATCTATTCAATCTGATTCGAACTGGCTTGGTACCGTTTTTTGGATCTCTAGAAAATACCAGGATAGGTCTCAATCCCAACCCAATTAGCCAGGAATAGATCGGGCTATAATGTCTGACCATAGCACTTACTATGGGTACTTTACGCCCGGGATCTATGACTACCCGGTGACCCACAGTGCCATATCCACGCCGAGTGCGTATAGCTGGGAACCGATCTTGCCCAGCGGTCCCTCGCCCAATTGGTGCTCTCTTCCCGTGCAGAATAATGTCACCTATGTAGCTGGACCCTTGGGTGGCGTTATCAATTACGTGTCGGATGTGGATTCCCACCTGGCTCTGCCCACCCGCCAAAATGTAAACTCAAGTATGTTTTATACAACTCTGCCGCAATTTCAGGAGGAGGAAGATGAAGAGGAGGAGATGACCTCTTATCGACTCCAGTCTCTTCAATCGGTTCCGAATTTCCGTCAGATGCATGAAGATCACTTCACCAATGATGAGGAGGCTTATGGGTTTGCTGTTCCACTCAACGGTTTTTGTCTGGCTCTTCCTCCTGGGGAAGAGAAGGAATCCGAGTCGGAACCGGATCAGGCGAGTGAGAAGCAGCAGAAATCCACCGTGGTGATCACCGATGTCTCGGAATCTAAAGCAACGCAGGCTAAGGTAATCCCAAAGCGAAAGAAGCGAACGCACAAGCGGATCTATAAGTCCAAACAGGGTTATCTTGTTGAGGAACCCACCAGCGAACTATCGGATGAGGAAGGAGCTGCTCCATAGGAAATACTAGAACAATTCTAGGATATATGGGATGATATATGTAATTGCATATATCCCCATATCGAATTATTTCTACATGTCGAGATGTATTCATGCATAAAGTAGAACTGTTCAAATTCGATTTGTCATTGCAATTTGAAAGTAAGCCAAATACATTTTATAGAGATAGTCTTGTATGTTCTTTTTTTTATATTATTAAAATATCTTCAAAGAGGTTAAAGAATGAAACGGAAAAGGATATATGCAGAGTAATAAATGTACATGTATGTAAGATGAATCAATACTCTGATATATCATAACTATATACTTTCAACGAGAGACAATGGAATATAATAATATATTTAGGATATTTCCTATTTATAATATCTTTATTTATACCTTAAATGCAAATGTGTTGTATAACTAAACTCCAGTTTATCAAAAATTGTAATATTGATATTTTATTTAGCGCGTTATTATTGATCTCATATAGGAGTTGGTTCCTAACTGTTTTATTCTTAACTTAAATTTAAAAAAATATTATCATTAATATTTAAATCCAAATAATTTGGGAATATTTGCTTTCGTGTTAATTCATAATAATAATTTTAGAATACAAAATGAGATAGGGGTATATCTCATTTTATTAAATTATTTCAAATTAATAAGAAACAAAAATGTATTGTTCAACCCTTCTTAATTTTCCGTGGTTAATTTATATAGTTATAATATTTTCGTTTAAATAATAACTTTTCCGAAATATCTCATTTTATTGGGAATTGTCATAGAGGAGACCTTGTAACATGGCAATAATAATTAAGTAGCTAGTTAAAAGTTCAAAAACAAGCAACCTAAACTATAAATAATAGGATAAGACAAAGGTAATGTAATCCTCACATAAGTGCAAATTGAATGCACCCCTTCTCCATATAGTACACAGTAGCACTCAGTCGAGACCTAATTTACACTCGGGCATTGAGCAACTAATTTAATTATTCGCACATGTTGGCAGAGACCTCACTCTCCCTCTCCCCCTCAGGTGCTCGTATCTCTTGAATTGCTATCTCTTTGACTCTCACCTTTGCTCTATCTCTAGACTCCCCTGTTCTCTATAGCTCCCTCTCTCTTTCAGAATGGGTAGCCACCTCTCTTTCTAGGTCAGTTGCTCAGTTGCTCAGTTTATGTAGTTGCTCAGCTGCCTTGGTTTCTCAGTTGCTCAGTTGTTGTACGGCTTTTGTTGCCATCGGACGTGACTTGTTTTTGTTCAATATTTTGTATAGATAGAGCGGGTCAGCGGAATACACTCGCTATAAAATAAACAAAAAACTATTTATAGGCTGCAAATCTTAAGTATATTTTCTTGATCGAACTGCAGCAGGAGCAAAGGCCCGGATCCAACATAATGGACTGCAAATCGCGACGCGGCACCAAAATATCGGTGATCGCCTTGGGCAGCGCCCTGTGTTTCGTTATGATGGCATACTTTGTGTTCGGTGATAGCAACGATGAGCAGGGCTTGCGGAATCTACGCATGATATCCATAGTAAGTAAGCCCCGAGAGCAAAACATATAAACATATAAATATATATATCCGAGAGTGAGCTATAGCTAAGCATATTGTGTTTTTATCAATCTCACAGCTGTTTAGACATGGAGCCAAGAATCCCTCTGGTCTCTACCCATTGGATCCCCATGCAGCACACGACTGGCAGGGAGGCTTGGGAGCTCTAACACCGGTAAGTAATTCATTTTAAATAGTTTTTACAGTAATATTATTAAATTAAAATGGTAACTAGTCTAATTAATTGTGGAACACACTCTGCAAAGCTTTAAAACCCACCAAATTAATGGTTTCAATTGAGTTCCAATAAAGAGATATGCTATAAAATTTTTTGTATAGCAACTATGTAGTAAACAAAAAAGGCAACACACTTCGGAGAGCCGATCATTTTATACCCTTGCAGTTTCCAATTAATTTATAGGAAATCGATTATAACTTAGCTGAAATTATTTGCATTTTTAAAATAAATATTTATCCGTATTTTTATATGACAATTTTTACCATAAATCAAAGTTTCAAAAAATAAACTATTTGGCTAAGCCAAAAATGCTTAAATTTAAATTCGGTAAGCTTTCCTATATCAGTTTTTATTAATTCTTAATACTCAAATTAATAATTAAACAATTTTACCTTTGATAAATTTTTGACAATTTTAATGATGTAACTGTTAATGTTCAACTGTTAATGCTGATCAAAAACATACATATATGATTTATAGGGTCGTAAATGACTCCTTCACATTGTTATAAACTTCTGACTGAAATTATAACATAATACCCTTCAAAGGTATAAAAATAATATTTATATAAAGAACATTAATTTAAGGTAGCTCCACTGCTTTTTAAGCTAATCAGTAAGCACTTAGTACTTGAGCTGTAAAACTAAAATAGTTGCTGTTATTTTATTAAGATCATTAATACCAGTAGTATATACTTTAATTGGTTTTCACATGATAAGCCTTCAGTATTTGAATTAGAACCATCAACAATCAGACCATGATTCTTTATATCAAGCATTATATTAACATAATAATTATTTATAGTAAACCTTATGTTAATATAATAAAAACCAAATAGTATTTAATAATATTATAATATCTTCTTCACACCCACAGAAAGGCACCCTCCAAGCTTATAATCTGGGAAGGAATCTGCGCATGCGCTACTACCGTCTCCTGCCCTCGAACAGCCTCTACACGCAACAGCAGGTCCATGTGCTCAGCTCAGCTGCTGAGCGCTGTGTGGTGCGTCAATCGTTCCGATAACTATATAAACATATATATATATATATATATGACATAGCTATAGCTATCTGCCCGCGATGGGGGAGCCCTAATCAGTTGGCCGGTTGGTTGTTATCTTTTAGATGAGCGCCCAAAGCGTCTTGGCTGGCATGATGCCGCCGCTGGAGAATAACAATGTGTTGCCAATACCCTGGCAGCCGGTGGCAGTGAATACGTTGGCGCGTAATGATGATATCGTAAGTGCAATTTAACAATAAACCAAGTGCAAGTCATCATAATTATTATAATATTATTTCTATTACAGTTGCTGGCCCAAAAGAAGCCCTGCCTGAAGTATGATCACATCTTACAGAAGCTCTACAAGTCACCGCCGGCGGAGCTTCAGAAACTAAACGAGGAGAACCTGGAGTTGTATAAACTACTGACTAAAAATACAGGGAAGGTGGGTGAGGTTCTTCAGTTTTCAATTTAAAAGTTAATGCTAATATAATTCCTTTGTCACAGAACATTTCCAATGTCCTGGATGTGGAACTGTTGTATGGCACTCTGAAAACCGAAGAGGAGGCTGGTCTGGTTTTACCCGATTGGACGGAGAATATATATCCCGAGGAGATTAGACCCTTGGCCGAGCGGAGTTATACCCTTTTCACTGAAACCAATCTGATGAAGAGGATCAAGGGTGGCGCCTTCCTTACCGAAATACTCTTGAAAATGCAAAATAAGCGGAAGAGGAACCTAAATCCCGATCGAAAGATATTTCTGTATTCCGGACATGATGTTACCATGGTTAATGTGATGAACGCATTGGGAATACTTGATCAGACTACAAATCTACCTGAATATGCCTCGGCTTTGGCCTTTGAGCTGCATCACAGCAAGTCATTCGCCGATACTGATTTTGAAGTGAAGGTTGGTTATTGATTTAATAATTATGTCTTTTCTATATTTTTTAAATATTTTTCCAGCTCGTTTATTACTATAACAGTGAGGATAAGTTCCCCAAGGAGCTAACCATTCCCAATTGCGATGCACCTTGCTCGCTTACCCAGTTCGAGGCCTCAGTCAAGTCCTTGCTTCTGGATAATTATGATGAGACCTGTGAGAATCATACGACTGATTGCAAAAACTGAAATTTCTTCCATTGTTGAACCTTGGTGATTGTTATAACTCGGTTTATCTAAGGTGTCTCTTAATCTCTGGTCAATACAAAGCAATTGTTAGGTTTTAAATAAGGGAAAGTAGCTGGACATATGTATATCTTAAGGATTGAACCGAAGTGAAGGATAAATATTTCTTACTTAATACCCAAAACCTAGGGCTTAAGCAATAAACCTTAAAAAGACATAAGTGGATAAAAAGTTGGCCAAAAAAATAAATAGAGGCTTCTCCTCTATTGATTTATATTCCTTCTTAGCAATTGTTCTTGAATCTCCAGAAACTAAACTTCAAAAGACCCCGAAATATGTTAAGTTGTTGCCCTCAATAATTGTTAAACTTTAATAAATATGTACATACATAAATGAGAAGGCTGTAGTTTTCCTTTCATTTTTGGCCTTTTACAAATTCAATTCAAAAACTGGCACCTTTATCCTCGGCATACAAGAAATATATGGGAACCTTCACCGTCTCACTGACATGAACAATCTCTGTGTGGCTAATTAGGCGAATGGCAGCCAGTCCATAGAATAGCATAGGTAAGCCTGAAATAGAGTATATAGAGTTCAATATAATATATATTGAAATGGTTTATAATTGATTAATTATCTCTTACTCACCCAAATTGATGACCTTTAGGAATCGAAAGAACTTGTCCTCCAGCCAAAGATCCTGTACTTCCCTCTTGCTACAGTGATACTTCATATACGGATAGCAGGCAGTGCGGAGTATGTGGTAATTGGTTCCACTGTCCAGGGTCCAGTTAAAGTGCGACATTCCCCTCTGATCATTGGTCACATCCCGCAACTTTACTTAGTGAATAGGATTCAATTTAAGCTCAATTGCCTTAATCCAACGGAGAGACTTTTACATACCTTGACGAAATATGATGTCCAAGGTGGCTCATGGCATTGTTTTAAATATGCGGTCAGGACTTCTGAGGCTCGAGGCTTCAGTAACAGGCGGGTGAGTTGCATTTTATAAACAATTTTTTATGCCTTATTGCATCACAAAATAATAACAATAGCAGCTGGGACCAGAGATTGTTTACTATTCTTGAAAGTATATCGTTTAACAGCTGATTTGGTATCGATAGAGATAGGAATGAATGTTGTCCGATGTTTATGGGAAAGCTAAAAATAAAGCTTTTTTTAATATTGCTCTGAAAAATATAAGCTTTTCCTACAACTTACATATGTATGTATTTATTTGAAAATAGTTTGTGTTATTAAAGCGATTGTGAATGTAATATTATTATTTATAATACTTTGGAAGGGTTTCAGGGATTCATATTATATTATGATTTAGTGGTGTTATTATGATTAATTATATACATTTAAGATTTTTATAACTCTTCGGAGAGTATTATAATTTTATTCAGTGAACGAGTCATTTCCGATCCTACAAATCATATATATTCTTGTTCAGAATTAAAAGCCGAGTCAATCTAAACATGTCCGATCAAAAAAAATATATTTGAAATTTCTTCAAATTTATTAAAAACAATAAGGGGTTACATTGTTAAAATTTTTAAAAATTGACAACATTTTGAATTTTAATAAAATCTTTAATTTAGTATGCAGATTTGTTTACCTATTAAAAATTAACACAAAAAAGATTTCCAAATTGAAATTAAATATTTTTTGACAAGCCAAGCTATCGATATATTTCTTCCTTAAAATGCGCGAGAAATTTATATTTAATTTACAATAAAATATAATTCGAATAGAATCTTAAACATAATCCATTTTATTTATTTATTTATAATAATAATTTTCTAATAATGAATCCTTTTCACAGTCTTTCAGCTTTACGTAACAAAAGCAGAAAACCCTCGCTGACGGAGCGCTTTAACCTCAAGGAGTCCTCGGTGTCCAATGAGCAGTTGCTTACCTACGAGATCGGTTCCAAAGAGCGAACTGACCTTGAGTTCGCCCTGCTGGGTATCCTTAACAAAGTGGAGCCTGTGCCCATCGTGATCGATGGCCAGGAGTACTCTGCCACTGAAGAGTTTCAACAGGTTCTCCCCTACAATTTTCAGCAGCCCATTGCCCGCTATAGCCATGCCCACCGTGTCCTTATTAATGTGGCCATCGAAAAGACTCTGCAGGCGCAGGAGGAATGGGACAAGACCAAGCTGAGTGAAAGGATTGCAATCTGGGAAAGAGCAGCGAAGTTAATAGCCGGCAGATATCGCACTGACATCGTAGCGGCCACAATGCTTGGCCAGGGCAAGACCCTTCGTCAGGCGGAGGAGGATGTGGCCGAGTTGGTGGATTTAATGTGGATTAATCCCATCTTTCTGCGGGAATTGGCCAACTACGAACCGATCAATGATTCACCAGGAGCCTGCAGGAATTTAATGAGACTACGAGGTCTTACAGGTATGTTCTTTCTTTTGAAATTTAATTACAAATGTAATTATTGTGCATTTTTCAGGCTTTGTGGCTGCCATTAGTCCTTTCAACTATACCGGCTTAGCCGCCAATCTGGCCTTTATGCCTGCCTTGATGGGCAATGCGGTGTTGTGGAAACCCTCCGATTCGGCCATTCTTTCCAACTATTACGTTTTCGAGGCAATGCGTGATGCAGGTTTACCCAATGGTGTTGTGAACTTTTTGCCAGCCGATGAGATAACCTTTGCCACCGAGGTGACTCAACATTCGAAGCTGGCAGGTATCAACTTCACTGGGACTTCAGCGGTGCTCAAGGTGCTGTGGCAATTGGTTGCCTCGAATCTCAACTTTTACGAGAACTATCCAAGATTGGTTGGTGAAGGTGGTGGCAAGAATTTCCACTTTGTACATCCCTCAGCGGATCCCGACACAGTGGTGGCCTGTACCATAAGATCGGCCTTTGAGTATGCCGGCCAGAAGTGCTCCTCCTGCTCGATGTTGTATGTCCCGGAATCGCTGTGGAAGGATCAAATCATGGAGCCATTGGTGAATACCACCGCCTCCTTGTGCGTTGGCCATGCCACCTACTGTGATTGCTTCTGCTCGGCGGTGATCAATCGAAAGGCCTACGATCGCATCTTCATGTGGCTGAGATACATTACCCAGAGTCCAAGCTGTGAGCTCCTTACCGGTGGAACGTGCAACAAGCAGCGGGGTTACTATGTGGATCCCACGGTGGTGCTGGTCAAAGATCTGGATAATATCATCTGTAAGGAGGAACTACTGGCCCCCATTCTAGGTGTCTACGTTTATCCCGACGACCAGATTGAAGAGACAATGGCCAAGGTAGCGGAGATTAATCATGGACTAATTGGAGCTGTTTTTGCCAGAGATAAGGACTTTATTACGAAGGCCTACGCGGCCTTCCGCTCCAATGTGGGTAACCTGAATGTCAATGACAAATCCACGGGTTCCATTGTGGGACAGCAGCCTTTTGGAGCGGGTCATATGACCGGTACCAGCGATAAACTGGGAAGTCCTTTCTCCCTGCTGCGGTGGACCTCACCACAGGTGATCAAGGAGACCTACAATGCACATGGGAATATCTATTATCCCTTCAAGCAGATACCAGACCAAGATGAAAGTCTTGAGAAAAAAGATAAACACGCCGGCGAGATGAACAGCGATGCGATGTATCTGGGAGACAACTCCTTGGAGGCCTTTAATGGGGATAACAAGACCATATCATAGTGCCATTCCAAATCATATTAATTGAAGAAATAATTCCAAATTTTTTGTCCTACCTAAATTTAATAAAAATCATTATTTAGTTTTGTAATTGTTCTTCTGAGTACTTTTTAAGTATTTTGTCTGAAAAATAAGTAAAGAACAATCAGGAAAACTTTTGAAGAAAATATCTTGCTAAGAACATGTTGTGCATCGCCTTAATAAAGTCAAATGTTGTTGGAAACATGTAGAGAAACACACAACAAGATCATTGAAATTAGCCCTAGCAGATTAGGAATTTAAAATTTAATTATGCTAATAACATATTTATAACATCCTGTTAAGATCCTTTAATTTGAGGCCCCTCTAAAACCCTTATTAAAAAATCTACCCAAAATCAACCCTCACTAAAAACTTCACCAAAAACCACTTAAATCCCCTAAAACTAAAACTCAAAAATACCAATCTAAATATGTTTTCGAATAATGTCATTATTAGATCACAAATCATAAAAACAAAATAAAATTAAAAGCTGTAATACATTCGAGTGAAATACCGTGAGCTGGAAGAAACAATATGAGGAGATGTCTAGATATTATCTGCTTATGATAACCGGCTTTCTGTTTATAATCTTTCCACTACTAACTGGATCCATTCTACTCGAAACGCAAATGGGACAGGATACAAATCAAGAGGCGTTAACACATAAAGAGACTTCGACATGGTCGAGAATGGAGGATGGGGACGATGAGGTTCCATACCATGCCCACAGGCTCTGTGAAGGATATTTGGATCTTCTAAAGTTTGGGGACGGTGCGGTCCAGAGGAAAGCAAAGATGGCCTCGTCGTCCCCAAATGCAAAGTATATAGGTCCAATTAGTGCCTTACTAATAAAGTCGGAAAATAAGGAGAAAGGATCTGTAAATCCTCCGATTATCAAGTATGATGCCACCGATGATCGAAGCGAGGCAAGGTCACAGTGCATGGCCCGGCGGCCTTTAAAAAAGAAGGAAAAGATCAAAGCGATCGAAAAGGTTATTGAGAGCTCCGATAGGAAACCCTCCGATGACCTCAAAAAAATTCAAATGGATAGAGAAAAAAACAAAATTGACTTGAAGAACTCTAAAGAAAAAGCTGTGGAAAAGACACTCTCGGAAGGGAACAAGATTGACCTAAAGAAGCTCAAAGAAAAACCCCAAGGAAAAGCCTCTGTGACTTCACCAAAATGGAATAAGCCAATCAAAGGTCTCAAGATGGCACCATTGAATAAACCGCTTCCACAGGATATCAAAATCCAGCGAATTATTGAACTTAATCGCATATACAACGATTATCTGAAAGCCTGGCAACAGCCATATCCAAATCAAATTTACCAAAATAGTGCACCTACCAGAACATTTAGCTTTTCAGGCTTAAAGCTAAGTGCTCTTAATGATTTAATTAATGTTCTTGAACACTTCCAGCAAGGTAATTTGGTAAATGACTTGGCCAAACAAATCAGTCAGGAAATGGAACCCAATCTGCCAAAGCAAATCAATCAAGATGCCCAACTAGTGTCGGAAAGTAGAGCCTCTCTGAAAGGTATTATCAAAAATGATCTTTCTGGTTTGTTTGATGTGAAGGCTACCAATGCCTCTTCGGCGTTTAAGAATATCTTGGCTGACTTAAAGTCGAGGAAATCTCAGATCAAGGCTGGAAAACTTTACGACGAGTACAAGAAGGGTTTCTATAGGATATTAAGTGATCACAAACATCCCAGGCAATTGGATGTCGTAAAGGCGAATAGGAATCCGACCAAAATAAATGAACATCCGCTGGAAGGTTATATTAAGACCAAAAGCTATTTGAAGGCGCTGCAAGCCTTTGTTAAAATGAATAAGGAGAGTAGTCGAAATGGCGGCTCAAAGCCCTATTATATACCAATGGCCAAAAGCCGTCAGCTTGTGCATAATGATATTCCCTTGATTAAGCCAGGTGTTTCCGAGGCCCCTAAAAAGTCATACAACAAAGAAAATTATGTCTTTGAAAAGGAAAAACCTGGCGAATATAATAGCAAAGACTTTATTGAACAGGATACTACCAATTTTAAAAAGCCTGCGCAAAATACAGACTCCAAAGAGTGTATTAGTCCCTGGAAGGACTGGTATTCCGGAGTAGATTCCAAGAATATTAATAAAGACTTTCCCAAACAAGAGACTACCAATCTGAAGAAGCCTGTTCAAAAAATTTCCCCCAAAGAGCCATTTATTACCAGTAAGGACATATATTCCGAAGAATATTCAAAGCAAATTAGCAATGGTGTTAAGGCCATTAAGAATGCCTCATTCTTCAACTTGCTAGAGGAGTATCAGAAGCAAGTCGAGAGCCTTAATGAGGCCTTGAAGAACAAGCAGAACTGGTGGAAGGATGCCAAGGACAATGAGAATTCACCTTGCCCCAGGGCACTAAAAAGGAATACACCACCTTTGCCATGGACCCCGAAGAGGAATACTAATATGAATAATCTAGGAACAGTGCCCTTTCCCGAGGTTCTCGTCAATCAAGCTCAACAAATTCCGGCAAATGTCCTGGGCAATATGGCCAGCCAATTGAATGTATCGCCCATCGAGATGGCTCGAAGGATTGTGGGTGTGGGTCAAGCTGCTCCAGCTGTTTATCCCCGACTGACAGTACCCCAGTGTCAATCAGGTAAGTTTGTGCATTATTATATACTCTTTCAACTCATGAGATATTCCTTTTCAAAGCAAGCCAGCTCGGATGTGGCACTATTCCAAAATGCCCCGAAATTCCAAACCCAGCCACATGTCAAACGCAGGATAGCCAGCAGCAGCCAGTTGAGATTTCCCCCGTTCTAGACAAGATCCTGCAGCGTTTGGAGTCCATTCAGGCCACCAAATGCAATAAATCGGAGGAGGAGGAGAACCTGCCCTGCTGTTTTGTCGACCCCGCTGATGGTAAGATGGTAAGACCTTATGTCTGACACACAAATTAATAATTCTCTACCATTAATTCACTTTTAAAATACCAAGTCATACCCTTCCTTATTAGAATTCCTCTTAAATACAATTTCAAATTCAAAACATTCTTCATTACAGGTGCACCCTGCGACATTAATGGCTCCTGGGAGTCCCTAGTCCTTGGTATCCGCATCAATATCAAATCCCCAAATCCAGCCTTACAGGAGGATAAGCCGGTGCCCATCTGCTGTCAACCCAAAACCGGACGTGCCAAGTTCGTTGATCATCATCATGAACGCAGTCGGCGTCAGTGCGTCAAGAAGGATCCCGTGAAGTTGAAGAAAATTGCCGACGCGGCGAACCCAAAGACTACGGGTATTCCGTTGAATGTCAGTGTACAGGAAACCGTACCGCCGCGAGACCATGATCTTCTTGACAATCTCACCGACTGGCATTTCGCGGGAACGGCTCAAATGATCCTCGGCGGACCCATTTCCCTATCCTTTCGCAAAAATAACTCCAATCTGATTGGGCACTTTGTGGGTTATTGTCGCAATTGTGGTTGCTTGGATACCATTTTTGGTTCCTGGACATTCTGTCAGCCTTCACGGGACTGCCAGGATATCTTCATGTCAATTGTGGATCGGCGGGATATGTTGAGGCGATACAACATGGACGAGCGACGGAAGAACAGGTACAAGGAGCAACTTTTCTTGGGCAGTAAATTTGCAAAAATGGAGGCGATGCGGTTGCGCAAAGAGCAAAAGAAAATTGAGAAGCATCACCCTCAAGGACATTATGATACGGGCGCCAAGGGTTAGACTGGGATCTAGGAAGTTTATTTTATTTTATCCTATATTTAATTCTTTGCGTTGGTCTTTTGATTTTAAGAGAGTTTAGTATGATTTTGGAAAATTATTAAAAGCTACTTTATATATTTTTGAATTGGTTTAAAAGTCGAATCTTTAATTGCAATAAATGTAAATAAAATATGCAAAGGAAATATATACCATACAAATAAGTATTTATTTTGCTATTTTCGACTCGGGCAGACTGCAAGCCTTGCAATTCATTAACCTGACTGACTTGGGATTACCTTATCTCTGACGTTTTCATTAATCTTTATATACATATATGCAACTATGTTGCCTTTGTGATTATCTCTTTCCTATAAAAGCCAAAGGAGGGGCATCTATTTACTTAGTTTACTTAGACAGACGACCATCTCTACAATGCGTTCCATTCTGGTGATTCTCTTGATCTCCACCCTGGCTTTGGCGCAGGCCAGGAATTTGAGTGGATCAAGGGAGGACTACCTGGAGGACTACCAGGACTCAAGACGCACCACTCGATATGGACCACACTTGCACTCTTCTATCTGGCCCTGTGATGTGGCCGATCATCGGGAGGCATATCCTCTTCTCCACAAGGTAGAGAAGCAATTGAAAAGGATCGAAAGCTTGGAGATTAGGAACCAGATCCAGGATCATGTGGTGGACCGGTTGAGGCAGTGCATCTCGGCAGGCAAGATGGATCGGCATTGTGTGGGACGATCGATTGGCCTTACTATGGCTTTCATTAACCACCAGTGGAGAAATCAAAACTGACTTTTAAAAATGTGATATATTTTAAATAATTTAAATTGAATTACAGATACAATATGTCGTTAATTCTTGTATGCACTACCAATTTTTAGCAGACATTTAATATAAATAGAACAATTTGTTGTACAATATCTAAAAATGCAAAAACTGATAAACTTCACTTCTTGGCCTTGCTGGTCTTGCTGGTAATCCAGTTCACAATTTCCTAATAATTAACTAAATTAATAAATTAGTTAGCTTTCAGCTTAGAGCCTTATCAAACCTGAACGCCATCGCCAGTCTGCAAGGAACACTCCTTAATAGTCCATTCCCTGCCCTGCAATTGATCCAGACCCATTAAATCCACGATTGTGGACATGGGCAAAGATCCCTGGGCATCTTTTTTATTGGATACAATTAGGAGCGCAGCCTTGTTTAGTTCCTCATGCAAAAGGACATCGCATAGGACACAACGAGCCTCGCTGAGACGCACTGCATCCTTGCTGTCTACTACAAAAATCTGCAAATATACAATTCAGAGCGGTATCCTTAGACCTTTTAAGCTATTTCTCTTACCAAAATCCTAGCCTTTTGGTAATAATTGGGCCAAAGTTGCCTGTTCTTCAGTTCCCCATTAATATCCCACAACTTGACCTTGGAATTATTGATCCTTAATCTCCACTCACTGGCCTGAGCAGTGGCTTCCTTGCCCTGAAAGATTCTTTGGGGTAAAAGGGAATGATTTCAGCTTTCCCTTAACTTACTTTGCCATTAAAGATCTCAGAGAGACGTGCTGTTAAGGTGGATTTTCCAGCATTGTCCAGGCCCAGGATCAGGAGATTATTATTCTGAGAGCCCGTGGGCAGGACCCTTAGAATAAGCGACAAGGGTCCGTGAAAGCACATGGGTATTGTATTTCTAGTCACACTTTTGGGTTTATAGTTAAGCAATTATGTTTGGAAAGAGAATTGAATTAAAAAACATTTGCTACTTAGTTATTAGATTTATTGTGTTTATTAATATGTTTGTGTTACAATTGAGCTCTTTGGAAATAAAATAAAATATAAAACAAAAGTCTTAATTATCTGACATTAAAAGTACATATATTTATGATTTGAATCTTAGAGATAGCATTACTCAACTTAACAAATTAAAACTGGATTACTTCTTCATGTTCTTGCACACCCAATCCATGCCCTCCTTGAGTCCAGTTCCGTCTACAGCGGTGCAGGCCTTAATCTCCCAGGTTCGTCCTTGCAATTGGACCAAACTCATCCTCTCGGCCACCTCGGAGGCACTCATGGCATCGGGCATGTCCTGTTTGTTGGCGAAAATCAAGACGGGAACCTGCTTCAATCGATTGTCCATTAGCATCTCAAACAGTTCGCTGCCCGCCTCCGGAAGACGAGCCCGATCCGTGCAATCAATAACATAGATCTGCCACAAAATACAATTTTAAATTAAACAAAATAAATGAAAAGTAGTATACGATCTCACCAGCACATCCGTATTGGCAAAGTAGTTCTTCCAATAGGGTCGGATCTTCCACTGACCACCAATATCCCATACATTCAGCTTGAATCCATCGGCTGCCACAGACTTGATATTAAATCCGGCCGTGGGTGTTACCTGCAGGGGTTCACTCCGAATTTTATGGGGCAAACGGAAGCAGTTTGCGGCTATCATACGAACCGTGGTTATATCCTCCGATGCCAGTTGCTTCAATATTGTCGTCTTGCCGGCATTATCGAGTCCCAGGAGCAGGATGCGGGCCTCCTTCTCCGGATTGGGTCTCAGTTTGCGCAACAGGGAAAGCAGACCCTAAAAGGTGTTTAATTTTATTGAGTATTGTATGGGCAAAATATACATTTTAATTTATGCAAATTCCATGGGATTTAATTTGAGGTACAGAAGTTATAGTTTCGGAAACTTAGACCTGATTACCACTTATAATTACATATACTTTTAGTGGAGAAATCCAAGCTGTAAATCTGAAAAGGACACTATAGATCTAAAATTATTTATTGTTATAGATCACTATAAAATATATTATCCCTGAAAATCCTTTTATTAGGAAACACTAAGAAAGGTTTATGTTAATATTGATATATTAAAATATCTTTTACTAAATAAATAAATAAATCATTATTTAAACCCTCAACATTTTGTAAATAAAAAATAATATTAATAATAACTCAGTGAATGAATTTGCTGATATAAAAACAAATGTGTTCTCGGCAATAGAAAACAAAATGCAGCTTATCAGATTTAATTTGGAATATATATTCATATATATAAACAATGCCAATTATACATTATAACTAAAATAATTTAAATTAATTTAAAGGCCTTTTTACTCAAATATAGAATAAAATACTGTGAAGGAGCATACAAGTTTTTAAAAACAGGTAACAAAATCTTAAAATGGAGAGCCTTTCATCTATTCTTAAATCTCTCTGTGTATGCATTTGTAAAAATATGTTGCAATCTATATTTCTATATATAAATATAATATATTAACACATATACTTTTAGGTAAGATAAGGCTATAGTGCCAATTACATTAAAATAGATTTATTTTTTGTTTTGTTTTCTAAGTTTTAGACAAAATATTGAGTTCCGATTGTGTATTTATGGATTTATAATTTATAATTTAACTTTTTCTAAGCCTAAATAATTTATAATCTTTTAATGACCGTTACATTTTTAAAATTGTAAATTGAGAATGCAGATTTATAAACCTAATAACAGCGCACATAAAACCGTTTTCCGAATTAATATTAATGCATTTTTGGCTTAGTTATGAACTTTTTAAACTGCGATTTTCCACCAAAAATGGTCGAATAAAAGTGTGGCTAAATATTGACTCAAGGAAGGCAGAAATTTTTAGCTTTGCACGTTTTTAGAATTGTAAATTGAGTATGCAGATTAATAAACCAAATAACAACGTAAATAGAACCGTTTGCCGAATTAAAATTAATGCATTTTTAGCTTAGTTATGAAATTTTTAAACTTTGATTTTCCGGAAAAATTGTCAAATAAAAATGTGGCTAAAGGAAATTATACCTTTAGTCAGATGATTGAAACTATGTGAAGGACTCATTTCCGACCCTATAAATCATATATTTTCTTGATCGGCATCAACAGGGGAATCATTCTAGCCATGTCCGGTCAAAAAATAAATTATCGAGATTTTTTCCAAAATTTGAAAAAATGATAAGGGGTTACATCATTAAAATTGTCAAAAATTGGCAAAAATTTCAATTTTCTAAAATTGGAAATTGAGTATGCAGATTTATAAAGCTTATAAAAACTTACATAGAAACGGTTTCCGAAGTGAAATTAACGCATTTTTGGCTTAGTTATGAACTTTTTAAGCTTCGATTTTGCGCCAAAAATGGTCGAATAAAAATGTGGCTAAATATTGATTCAAGGAAGGCAGAAATTTTTAGCTTTGCACTTTTTTAGAATTGTAAATTCAGTATGCAGATTTATAAACCTAGTAACAACGTAAATAGAACCGTTTTCCGAATTGCAATTAATGCATTTTTGGCTTAGTTATGAAAATTTTAAACTATGATTTTCCGAAAAAATTGTCAAATAAAAAGGTGCCTTAAGGAAATTATACCTTCAGTCAGATGATTGAAACTATGTGAAGGACTCATTTCCGACCCTATAAATCATATATTTTCTTGATCGGCATCAACAGGGGAATCATTCTAGCCATGTCCGGTCAAGAAATAAATTATCGAGATTTTTTCCAAAATTTGAAAAAATGATAAGGGGTTACATCATTAAAATTGTAAAAATTGGCAAAAATTTCAATTTTCTAAAATTGGAAATTTAGTATGCAGATTTATAAAGCTTGTAAAAACTTACATAGAAACGGTTTCCGAAGTGAAATTAACGCATTTTTGGCTTAGTTATGAACTTTTTAAGCTTCGATTTTGCGCCAAAAATGGTCGAATAAAAATGTGGCTAAATATTGATTCAAGGAAGGCAGAAATTTTTAGCTTTGCACTTTTTTAGAATTGTAAATTGAGTATGCAGATTTATAAACCAAATAACAACGTAAATAGAACCGTTTTCCGAATTGAAATTAATGCATTTTTGGCTTAGTTATAAAAATTTTAAACTATGAGTTCTAGAAAAAATTGTCAAATAAAAAGGTGGCTAAATATTGACTCAAGGAAGGCAGAAATTTTTAGCTTTGCACGTTTTTAGAATTGTAAATTGAGTATGCAGATTAATAAAACAAATAACAACGTAAATAGAACCGTTTGCCGAATTAAAATTAATGCATTTTTAGCTTAGTTATGAAATTTTTAAACTTTGATTTTCCGAAAAAGTTGTCAAATAAAAATGTGGCTAAAGGAAATTATACCTTTAGTCAGATGATTGAAACTATGTGAAGGACTCATTTCCGACCCTATAAATCATATATTTTCTTGATCGGCATCAACAGGGGAATCATTCTAGCCATGTCCGGTCAAAAAATAAATTATCGAGATTTTTTCCAAAATTTGAAAAAATTATAAGGGGTTACATCATTAAAATTGTCAAAAATTGGCAAAAATTTCAATTTTCTAAAATTGGAAATTGAGTATGCAGATTTATAAAGCTTATAAAAACTTACATAGAAACGGTTTCCGAAGTGAAATTAACGCATTTTTGGCTTAGTTATGAACTTTTTAAGCTTCGATTTTGCGCCAAAAATGGTCGAATAAA
Source organism: Drosophila serrata (assembly GCF_035046125.1). Taxonomy (NCBI): domain Eukaryota; kingdom Metazoa; phylum Arthropoda; class Insecta; order Diptera; family Drosophilidae; genus Drosophila; species Drosophila serrata. The sequence goes on along the minus strand of NW_028257274.1, from coordinate 773,553 downwards.
AATGTGGCTAAATATTGATTCAAGGAAGGCAGGAATTTTTAGCTTTGCACGTTTTTAGAATTGTAAATTGAGTATGCAGATTTATAAACCAAATAACAACGTAAAAAGAACCGTTTTCCGAATTGAAATTAATGCATTTTTGGCTTAGTTATAAAAATTTTAAACTATGAGTTCTAGAAAAAATTGTCAAATAAAAATGTGGCTAAATATTGATTCAAGGAAGGCAGGAATTTTTAGCTTTGCACGTTTTTAGAATTGTAAATAGAGTATGCAGATTTATAAACCAAATAACAACGTAAATAGAACCGTTTTCCGAATTGAAATTAATGCATTTTTGGCTTAGTTATAAAAATTTTAAACTAAGAGTTCTAGAAAAAATGGTCAAATAAAAAGGTGCCTTAAGGAAATTATACCTTCAGTCAGATGATTGAAACTATGTGAAGGACTCATTTCCGACCCTATAAATCATATATTTTCTTGATCGGCATCAACAGGGGAATCATTCTATCCATGTCCGGTCAAAAAATAAATTATCGAGATTTTTTCCAAAATTTGAAAAAATGATAAGGGGTTACATCATTAAAATTGTCAAAAATTGGCACAAATTTCAATTTTCTAAAATTGGAAATTGAGTATGCAGATTTATAAAGCTTGTAAAAACTTACATAGAAACGGTTTCCGAAGTGAAATTAACGCATTTTTGGCTTAGTTATGAACTTTTTAAGCTTCGATTTTGCGCCAAAAATGGTCGAATAAAAATGTGGCTAAATATTGATTCAAGGAAGGCAGGAATTTTTAGCTTTGCACGTTTTTAGAATTGTAAATTGAGTATGCAGATTTATAAACCAAATAACAACGTAAATAGAACCGTTTTCCGAATTGAAATTAATGCATTTTTGGCTTAGATATAAAAATTTTAAACTATGAGTTCTAGAAAAAATTGTCAAATAAAAAGGTGGCTAAATATTGACTCAAGGAAGGCAGAAATTTTTAGCTTTGCACGTTTTTAGAATTGTAAATTGAGTATGCAGATTAATAAAACAAATAACAACGTAAATAGAACCGTTTGCCGAATTAAAATTAATGCATTTTTAGCTTAGTTATGAAATTTTTAAACTTTGATTTTCCGAAAAAGTTGTCAAATAAAAATGTGGCTAAAGGAAATTATACCTTTAGTCAGATGATTGAAACTATGTGAAGGACTCATTTCCGACCCTATAAATCATATATTTTCTTGATCGGCATCAACAGGGGAATCATTCTAGCCATGTCCGGTCAAAAAATAAATTATCGAGATTTTTTCCAAAATTTGAAAAAATGATAAGGGGTTACATCATTAAAATTGTCAAAAATTGGCAAAAATTTCAATTTTCTAAAATTGGAAATTGAGTATGCAGATTTATAAAGCTTATAAAAACTTACATAGAAACGGTTTCCGAAGTGAAATTAACGCATTTTTGGCTTAGTTATGAACTTTTTAAGCTTCGATTTTGCGCCAAAAATGGTCGAATAAAAATGTGGCTAAATATTGATTCAAGGAAGGCAGGAATTTTTAGCTTTGCACGTTTTTAGAATTGTAAATAGAGTATGCAGATTTATAAACCAAATAACAACTTAAAAAGAACAGTTTTCCGAATTGAAATTAATGCATTTTTGGCTTAGTTATAAAAATTTTAAACTATGAGTTCTAGAAAAAATTGTCAAATAAAAATGTGGCTAAATATTGATTCAAGGAAGGCAGGAATTTTTAGCTTTGCACGTTTTTAGAATTGTAAATAGAGTATGCAGATTTATAAACCAAATAACAACGTAAATAGAACCGTTTTCCGAATTGAAATTAATGCATTTTTGGCTTAGTTATAAAAATTTTAAACTATGAGTTCTAGAAAAAATGGTCAAATAAAAAGGTGCCTTAAGGAAATTATACCTTCAGTCAGATGATTGAAACTATGTGAAGGACTCATTTCCGACCCTATAAATCATATATTTTCTTGATCGGCATCAACAGGGGAATCATTCTAGCCATGTCCGGTCAAAAAATAAATTATCGAGATTTTTTCCAAAATTTGAAAAAATGATAAGGGGTTACATCATTAAAATTGTCAAAAATTGGCAAAAATTTCAATTTTCTAAAATTGGAAATTGAGTATGCAGATTTATAAAGCTTGTAAAAACTTACATAGAAACGGTTTCCGAAGTGAAATTAACGCATTTTTGGCTTAGTTATGAACTTTTTAAGCTTCGATTTTGCGCCAAAAATGGTCGAATAAAAATGTGGCTAAACATTGATTCAAGGAAGGCAGGAATTTTTAGCTTTGCACTTTTTTAGAATTGTAAATTGAGTATGCAGATTTATAAACCAAATAACAACGTAAATAGAACCGTTTTCCGAATTGAAATTAATGCATTTTTGGCTTAGTTATAAAAATTTTAAACTAAGAGTTCTAGAAAAAATGGTCAAATAAAAAGGTGCCTTAAGGAAATTATACCTTCAGTCAGATGATTGAAACTATGTGAAGGACTCATTTCCGACCCTATAAATCATATATTTTCTTGATCGGCATCAACAGGGGAATCATTCTAGCCATGTCCGGTCAAAAAATAAATTATCGAGATTTTTTCCAAAATTTGAAAAAATGATAAGGGGTTACATCATTAAAATTGTCAAAAATTTGCACAAATTTCAATTTTTTAAAATTGGAAATTGAGTATGCAGATTTATAAAGCTTATAAAAACTTACATAGAAACGGTTTCCGAAGTGAAATTAATGCATTTTTGGCTTAGTTATGAAATTTTTAAACTTTGATTTTCCGAAAAAATTGTCAAATAAAAATGTGGCTAAACATTGATTCAAGGAAGGCAGGAATTTTTAGCTTTGCACTTTTTTAGAATTGTAAATTGAGTATGCAGATTTATAAACCAAATAACAACGTAAATAGAACCGTTTTCCGAATTGAAATTAATGCATTTTTGGCTTAGATATAAAAATTTTAAACTATGAGTTCTAGAAAAAATTGTCAAATAAAAAGGTGGCTAAATATTGACTCAAGGAAGGCAGAAATTTTTAGCTTTGCACGTTTTTAGAATTGTAAATTGAGTATGCAGATTAATAAACCAAATAACAACGTAAATAGAACCGTTTGCCGAATTAAAATTAATGCATTTTTAGCTTAGTTATGAAATTTTCAAACTTTGATTTTCCGAAAAAATTGTCAAATAAAAATGTGGCTAAAGGAAATTATACCTTTAGTCAGATGATTGAAACTATGTGAAGGACTCATTTCCGACCCTATAAATCATATATTTTCTTGATCGGCATCAACAGGGGAATCATTCTAGCCATGTCCGGTCAAAAAATAAATTATCGAGATTTTTTCCAAAATTTGAAAAAATGATAAGGGGTTACATCATTAAAATTGTCAAAAATTGGCACAAATTTCAATTTTCTAAAATTGGAAATTGAGTATGCAGATTTATAAAGCTTATAAAAACTTACATAGAAACGGTTTCCGAAGTGAAATTAATGCATTTTTGGCTTAGTTATGAAATTTTTAAACTTTGATTTTCCGAAAAAATTGTCAAATAAAAATGTGGCTAAACATTGATTCAAGGAAGGCAGGAATTTTTAGCTTTGCACTTTTTTAGAATTGTAAATTGAGTATGCAGATTTATAAACCAAATAACAACGTAAATAGAACCGTTTGCCGAATTAAAATAATGCATTTTTGGCTTAGTTATAAAAATTTTAAACTATGAGTTCTAGAAAAAATTGTCAAATAAAAAGGTGGCTAAATATTGACTCAAGGAAGGCAGAAATTTTTAGCTTTGCACGTTTTTAGAATTGTAAATTGAGTATGCAGATTAATTAACCAAATAACAACGTAAATAGAACCGTTTGCCGAATTAAAATTATTGCATTTTTAGCTTAGTTATGAAATTTTTAAACTTTGATTTTCCGAAAAAATTGTCAAATAAAAATGTGGCTAAAGGAAATTATACCTTTAGTCAGATGATTGAAACTATGTGAAGGACTCATTTCCGACCCTATAAATCATATATTTTCTTGATCGGCATCAACAGGGGAATCATTCTAGCCATGTCCGGTCAAAAAATAAATTATCGAGATTTTTTCCAAAATTTGAAAAAATGATAAGGGGTTACATCATTAAAATTGTCAAAAATTGGCAAAAATTTCAATTTTCTAAAATTGGAAATTGAGTATGCAGATTTATAAAGCTTATAAAAACTTACATAGAAACGGTTTCCGAAGTGAAATTAACGCATTTTTGGCTTAGTTATGAACTTTTTAAGCTTCGATTTTGCGCCAAAAATGGTCGAATAAAAATGTGGCTAAACATTGATTCAAGGAAGGCAGAAATTTTTAGCTTTGCACTTTTTTAGAATTGTAAATTGAGTATGCAGATTTATAAACCAAATAACAACGTAAATAGAACCGTTTTCCGAATTGAAATTAATGCATTTTTGGCTTAGATATAAAAATTTTAAACTATGAGTTCTAGAAAAAATTGTCAAATAAAAAGGTGGCTAAATATTGACTCAAGGAAGGCAGAAATTTTTAGCTTTGCACGTTTTTAGAATTGTAAATTGAGTATGCAGATTAATAAACCAAATAACAACGTAAATAGAACCGTTTGCCGAATTAAAATTAATGCATTTTTAGCTTAGTTATGAAATTTTCAAACTTTGATTTTCCGAAAAAATTGTCAAATAAAAATGTGGCTAAAGGAAATTATACCTTTAGTCAGATGATTGAAACTATGTGAAGGACTCATTTCCGACCCTATAAATCATATATTTTCTTGATCGGCATCAACAGGGGAATCATTCTAGCCATGTCCGGTCAAAAAATAAATTATCGAGATTTTTTCCAAAATTTGAAAAAATGATAAGGGGTTACATCATTAAAATTGTCAAAAATTGGCACAAATTTCAATTTTCTAAAATTGGAAATTGAGTATGCAGATTTATAAAGCTTATAAAAACTTACATAGAAACGGTTTCCGAAGTGAAATTAATGCATTTTTGGCTTAGTTATGAACTTTTTAAGCTTCGATTTTGCGCCAAAAATGGTCGAATAAAAATGTGGCTAAACATTGATTCAAGGAAGGCAGAAATTTTTAGCTTTGCACTTTTTTAGAATTGTAAATTGAGTATGCAGATTTATAAACCAAATAACAACGTAAATAGAACCGTTTGCCGAATTAAAATTAATTTGAATGAATAACGCATTTTTGGCTTAGTTATGAACTTTTTAAGCTTCCATTTTGCGCCAAAAATGGTCGAATGAAAATGTACCTAAATATTGACTCAAGGAAGGCAGAAATTTTTAGCTTTGCACGTTTTAGAATTGTAAATTGAGTATGCAGATTAATAAACCAAATAACAACGTAAATAGAACCGTTTGCCGAATTAAAATTAATTTGAATGAATAACGCATTTTTGGCTTAGTTATGAACTTTTTAAGCTTCCATTTTGCGCCAAAAATGGTCGAATGAAAATGTACCTAAATATTGACTCAAGGAAGGCAGAAATTTTTAGCTTTGCACTTTTTTAGAATTGTAAATTCAGTATGCAGATTTATAAACCTAATAACAACGTAAATAGAACCGTTTTCCGAATTGCAATTAATGCATTTTTGGCTAAGTTATGAACTTTTTAAACTATGATTTTCCAAAAAAATTGTCAAATAAATATGTGGCTAAAGGGTATTATACCTTCAGTAAGATGATTGAAACTATGTGAAAGACACATTTCCGACCCTATAAATCATATATTTTCTTGATCGGCATCAACAGGGGAATCATTCTAGCCATGTCCGGTCAAAAAATAAATTATCGAGATTTTTTCCAAAATTGGAAAAAATTTCAATTTTCTAAAATTGGAAATTGAGTATGCAGATTTATAAAGCTTATAAAAACTTACATAGAAACGGTTTCCGAAGTGAAATTAACTCATTTTTGGCTTAGTTATGAACTTTTTAAGCTTCGATTTTGCGCCAAAAATGGTCGAATGAAAATGTACCTAAATATTGACTCAAGGAAGGCAGAAATTTTTAGCTTTGCACTTTTTTAGAATTGTAAATTCAGTATGCAGATTTATAAACCTAATAACAACGTAAATAGAACCGTTTGCCGAATTAAAATTAATGCATTTTTAGCTTAGTTATGAAATTTTTAAACTTTGATTTTCCGAAAAAATTGTCAAATAAATATGTGGCTAAAGGGTATTATACCTTCAGTCAGATGATTGAAACTATGTGAAGGACTCATTTCCGACCCTATAAATCATATATTTTCTTGATCGGCATCAACAGGGGAATCATTCTAGCCATGTCCGGTCAAAAAATAAATTATCGAGATTTTTTCCAAAATTGGAAAAAATTTCAATTTTCTAAAATTGGAAATTGAGTATGCAGATTTATAAAGCTTATAAAAACTTACATAGAAACGGTTTCCGAAGTGAAATTAATGCATTTTTGGCTTAGATATAATAATTTTAAACTATGAGTTCTAGAAAAAATTGTCAAATAAAAAGGTGGCTAAATATTGACTCAAGGAAGGCAGAAATTTTTAGCTTTGCACGTTTTAGAATTGTAAATTGAGTATGCAGATTAATAAACCAAATAACAACGTAAATAGAACCGTTTGCCGAATTAAAATTAATGCATTTTTAGCTTAGTTATGAAATTTTTAAACTTTGATTTTCCGAAAAAATTGTCAAATAAATATGTGGCTAAAGGGTATTATACCTTCAGTCAGATGATTGAAACTATGTGAAGGACTCATTTCCGACCCTATAAATCATATATTTTCTTGATTGGCATCAACAGGGGAATCATTCTAGCCATGTCCGGTCAAAAAATAAATTATCGAGATTTTTTCCAAAATTGGAAAAAATTTCAATTTTCTAAAATTGGAAATTGAGTATGCAGATTTATAAAGCTTATAAAAACTTACATAGAAACGGTTTCCGAAGTGAAATTAACTCATTTTTGGCTTAGTTATGAACTTTTTAAGCTTCGATTTTGCGCCAAAAATGGTCGAATGAAAATGTACCTAAATATTGACTCAAGGAAGGCAGAAATTTTTAGCTTTGCACTTTTTTAGAATTGTAAATTCAGTATGCAGATTTATAAACCTAATAACAACGTAAATAGAACCGTTTTCCGAATTGAAATTAATGCATTTTTGGCTTAGATATAATAATTTTAAACTATGAGTTCTAGAAAAAATTGTCAAATAAAAAGGTGGCTAAATATTGACTCAAGGAAGGCAGAAATTTTTAGCTTTGCACGTTTTTAGAATTGTAAATTGAGTATGCAGATTAATAAACCAAATAACAACGTAAATAGAACCGTTTGCCGAATTAAAATTAATGCATTTTTAGCTTAGTTATGAAATTTTTAAACTTTGATTTTCCGAAAAAATTGTCAAATAAATATGTGGCTAAAGGGTATTATACCTTCAGTCAGATGATTGAAACTATGTGAAGGACTCATTTCCGACCCTATAAATCATATATTTTCTTGATCGGCATCAACAGGGGAATCATTCTAGCCATGTCCGGTCAAAAAATAAATTATCGAGATTTTTTCCAAAATTTGAAAAAATGATAAGGGGTTACATCATTAAAATTGTCAAAAATTGGAAAAAATTTCAATTTTCTAAAATTGGAAATTGAGTATGCTGATTTATAAAGCTTATAAAAACTTACATAGAAACGGTTTCCGAAGTGAAATTAACTCATTTTTGGCTTAGTTATGAACTTTTTAAGCTTCGATTTTGCGCCAAAAATGGTCGAATGAAAATGTACCTAAATATTGACTCAAGGAAGGCAGAAATTTTTAGCTTTGCACTTTTTTAGAATTGTAAATTCAGTATGCAGATTTATAAACCTAATAACAACGTAAATAGAACCGTTTTCCGAATTGAAATTAATGCATTTTTGGCTTAGATATAATAATTTTAAACTATGAGTTCTAGAAAAAATTGTCAAATAAAAAGGTGGCTAAATATTGACTCAAGGAAGGCAGAAATTTTTAGCTTTGCACGTTTTAGAATTGTAAATTGAGTATGCAGATTAATAAACCAAATAACAACGTAAATAGAACCGTTTGCCGAATTAAAATTAATGCATTTTTAGCTTAGTTATGAAATTTTTAAACTTTGATTTTCCGAAAAAATTGTCAAATAAATATGTGGCTAAAGGGTATTATACCTTCAGTCAGATGATTGAAACTATGTGAAGGACTCATTTCCGACCCTATAAATCATATATTTTCTTGATCGGCATCAACAGGGGAATCATTCTAGCCATGTCCGGTCAAAAAATAAATTATCGAGATTTTTTCCAAAATTTGAAAAAATGATAAGGGGTTACATCATTAAAATTGTCAAAAATTGGCAAAAATTTCAATTTTCTAAAATTGGAAATTGAGTATGCAGATTTATAAAGCTTATAAAAACTTACATAGAAACGGTTTCCGAAGTGAAATTAACGCATTTTTGGCTTAGTTATGAACTTTTTAAGCTTCGATTTTGCGCCAAAAATGGTCGAATGAAAATGTACCTAAATATTGACTCAAGGAAGGCAGAAATTTTTAGCTTTGCACTTTTTTAGAATTGTAAATTCAGTATGCAGATTTATAAACCTAATAACAACGTAAATAGAACCGTTTTCCGAATTGAAATTAATGCATTTTTGGCTTAGATATAATAATTTTAAACTATGAAGTCTAGAAAAAATTGTCAAATAAAAAGGTGGCTAAACATTGACTCAAGGAAGGCAGAAATTTTTAGCTTTGCACGTTTTAGAATTGTAAATTGAGTATGCAGATTAATAAACCAAATAACAACGTAAATAGAACCGTTTGCCGAATTAAAATTAATGCATTTTTAGCTTAGTTATGAAATTTTTAAACTATGATTTTCCGAAAAAATTGTCAACTAAATATGTGGCTAAAGGGTATTATACCTTCAGTCAGATGATTGAAACTATGTGAAGGACTCATTTCCGACCCTATAAATCATATATTTTCTTGATCGGCATCAACAGGGGAATCATTCTAGCCATGTCTGGTCAAAAAATAAATTATCGAGATTTTTTCCAAAATTTGAAAAAATGATAAGGGGTTACATCATTAAAATTGTCAAAAATTGGCAAAAATTTCAATTTTCTAAAATTGGAAATTGAGCATGCAGATTTATAAAGCTTATAAAAACTTACATAGAAACGGTTTCCGAAGTGAAATTAACGCATTTTTGGCTTAGTTATGAACTTTTTAAGCTTCGATTTTGCGCCAAAAATGGTCGAATGAAAATGTACCTAAATATTGACTCAAGGAAGGCAGAAATTTTTAGCTTTGCACTTTTTTAGAATTGTAAATTCAGTATGCAGATTTATAAACCTAATAACAACGTAAATAGAACCGTTTTCCGAATTGAAATTAATGCATTTTTGGCTTAGATATAATAATTTTAAACTATGAGTTCTAGAAAAAATTGTCAAATAAAAAGGTGGCTAAATATTGACTCAAGGAAGGCAGAAATTTTTAGCTTTGCACGTTTTAGAATTGTAAATTGAGTATGCAGATTAATAAACCAAATAACAAAGTAAATAGAACCGTTTGCCGAATTAAAATTAATGCATTTTTAGCTTAGTTATGAAATTTTTAAACTTTGATTTTCCGAAAAAATTGTCAAATAAATATGTGGCTAAAGGGTATTATACCTTCAGTCAGATGATTGAAACTATGTGAAGGACTCATTTCCGACCCTATAAATCATATATTTTCTTGATCGGCATCAACAGGGGAATCATTCTAGCCATGTCCGGTCAAAAAATAAATTATCGAGATTTTTTCCAAAATTTGAAAAAATGATCATTAAAATTGTCAAAAATTGGAAAAAATTTCAATTTTCTAAAATTGGAAATTGAGTATGCAGATTTATAAAGCTTATAAAAACTTACATAGAAACGGTTTCCGAAGTGAAATTAACGCATTTTTGGCTTAGTTATGAACTTTTTAAGCTTCGATTTTGCGCCAAAAATGGTCGAATGAAAATGTACCTAAATATTGACTCAAGGAAGGCAGAAATTTTTAGCTTTGCACTTTTTTAGAATTGTAAATTCAGTATGCAGATTTATAAACCTAATAACAACGTAAATAGAACCGTTTTCCGAATTGAAATTAATGCATTTTTGGCTTAGATATAATAATTTTAAACTATGAGTTCTAGAAAAAATTGTCAAATAAAAAGGTGGCTAAATATTGACTCAAGGAAGGCAGAAATTTTTAGCTTTGCACGTTTTTAGAATTGTAAATTGAGTATGCAGATTAATAAACCAAATAACAACGTAAATATAACCGTTTGCCGAATTAAAATTAATGCATTTTTAGCTTAGTTATGAAATTTTTAAACTTTGATTTTCCGAAAAAATTGTCAAATAAAAATGTGGCTAAAGGAAATTATACCTTTAGTCAGATGATTGAAACTATGTGAAGGACTCATTTCCGACCCTATAAATCATATATTTTCTTGATCGGCATCAACAGGGGAATCATTCTAGCCATGTCCGGTCAAAAAATAAATTATCGAGATTTTTTCCAAAATTTGAAAAAATTATAAGGGGTTACATCATTAAAATTGTCAAAAATTGGCAAAAATTTCAATTTTCTAAAATTGGAAATTGAGTATGCAGATTTATAAACCTTATAAAAACTAACATAGAAACGGTTTCCGAAGTGAAATTAACGCATTTTTGGCTTAGTTATGAACTTTTTAAGCTTCGATTTTGCGCCAAAAATGGTCGAATGAAAATGTACCTAAATATTGACTCAAGGAAGGCAGAAATTTTTAGCTTTGCACTTTTTTAGAATTGTAAATTCAGTATGCAGATTTATAAACCTAATAACAACGTAAATAGAACCGTTTTCCGAATTGAAATTAATGCATTTTTGGCTTAGATATAATAATTTTAAACTATGAGTTCTAGAAAAAATTGTCAAATAAAAAGGTGGCTAAATATTGACTCAAGGAAGGCAGAAATTTTTAGCTTTGCACGTTTTAGAATTGTAAATTGAGTATGCAGATTAATAAACCAAATAACAACGTAAATAGAACCGTTTGCCGAATTAAAATTAATGCATTTTTAGCTTAGTTATGAAATTTTTAAACTTTGATTTTCCGAAAAAATTGTCAAATAAAAATGTGGCTAAAGGAAATTATACCTTTAGTCAGATGATTGAAACTATGTGAAGGACTCATTTCCGACCCTATAAATCATATATTTTCTTGATCGGCATCAACAGGGGAATCATTCTAGCCATGTCCGGTCAAAAAATAAATTATCGAGATTTTTTCCAAAATTTGAAAAAATGATAAGGGGTTACATCATTAAAATTGTCAAAAATTGGCAAAAATTTCAATTTTCTAAAATTGGAAATTGAGTATGCAGATTTATAAACCTTATAAAAACTAACATAGAAACGGTTTCCGAAGTGAAATTAACGCATTTTTGGCTTAGTTATGAACTTTTTAAGCTTCCATTTTGCGCCAAAAATGGTCGAATGAAAATGTACCTAAATATTGACTCAAGGAAGGCAGAAATTTTTAGCTTTGCACTTTTTTAGAATTGTAAATTCAGTATGCAGATTTATAAACCTAATAACAACGTAAATAGAACCGTTTTCCGAATTGAAATTAATGCATTTTTGGCTTAGATATAAAAATTTTAAACTATGAGTTCTAGAAAAAATTGTCAAATAAAAAGGTGGCTAAATATTGACTCAAGGAAGGCAAAAATTTTTAGCTTTGCACGTTTTTAGAATTGTAAATTGAGTATGCAGATTAATAAACCAAATAACAACGTAAATAGAACCGTTTGCCGAATTAAAATTAATGCATTTTTAGCTTAGTTATGAAATTTTTAAACTTTGATTTTCCGAAAAAATTGTCAAATAAATATGTGGCTAAAGGGTATTATACCTTCAGTCAGATGATTGAAACTATGTGAAGGACTCATTTCCGACCCTATAAATCATATATTTTCTTGATCGGCATCAACAGGGGAATCATTCTAGCCATGTCCGGTCAAAAAATAAATTATCGAGATTTTTTCCAAAATTTGAAAAAATGATAAGGGGTTACATCATTAAAATTGTCAAAAATTGGCAAAAATTTCAATTTTCTAAAATTGGAAATTGAGTATGCAGATTTATAAACCTTATAAAAACTAACATAGAAACGGTTTCCGAAGTGAAATTAACGCATTTTTGGCTTAGTTATGAACTTTTTAAGCTTCGATTTTGCGCCAAAAATGGTCGAATGAAAATGTACCTAAATATTGACTCAAGGAAGGCAGAAATTTTTAGCTTTGCACTTTTTTAGAATTGTAAATTCAGTATGCAGATTTATAAACCTAATAACAACGTAAATAGAACCGTTTTCCGAATTGAAATTAATGCATTTTTGGCTTAGATATAAAAATTTTAAACTATGAGTTCTAGAAAAAATTGTCAAATAAAAAGGTGGCTAAATATTGAGGAAGGCAGAAATTTTTAGCTTTGCACGTTTTTAGAATTGTAAATTGAGTATGCAGATTAATAAACCAAATAACAACGTAAATAGAACCGTTTGCCGAATTAAAATTAATGCATTTTTAGCTTAGTTATGAAATTTTTAAACTTTGATTTTCCGAAAAAATTGTCAAATAAAAATGTGGCTAAAGGAAATTATACCTTTAGTCAGATGATTGAAACTATGTGAAGGACTCATTTCCGACCCTATAAATCATATATTTTCTTGATCGGCATCAACAGGGGAATCATTCTAGCCATGTCCGGTCAAAAAATAAATTATCGAGATTTTTTCCAAAATTTGAAAAAATGATAAGGGGTTACATCATTAAAATTGTCAAAAATTGGCAAAAATTTCAATTTTCTAAAATTGGAAATTGAGTATGCAGATTTATAAACCTTATAAAAACTTACATAGAAACGGTTTCCGAAGTGAAATTAACGCATTTTTGGCTTAGTTATGAACTTTTTAAGCTTCGATTTTGCGCCAAAAATGGTCGAATGAAAATGTACCTAAATATTGACTCAAGGAAGGCAGAAATTTTTAGCTTTGCACTTTTTTAGAATTGTAAATTCAGTATGCAGATTTATAAACCTAATAACAACGTAAATAGAACCGTTTTCCGAATTGAAATTAATGCATTTTTGGCTTAGATATAAAAATTTTAAACTATGAGTTCTAGAAAAAATTGTCAAATAAAAAGGTGGCTAAATATTGACTCAAGGAAGGCAGAAATTTTTAGCTTTGCACGTTTTTAGAATTGTAAATTGAGTATGCAGATTAATAAACCAAATAACAACGTAAATAGAACCGTTTGCCGAATTAAAATTAATGCATTTTTAGCTTAGTTATGAAATTTTTAAACTTTGATTTTCCGAAAAAATTGTCAAATAAAAATGTGGCTAAAGGAAATTATACCTTTAGTCAGATGATTGAAACTATGTGAAGGACTCATTTCCGACCCTATAAATCATATATTTTCTTGATCGGCATCAACAGGGGAATCATTCTAGCCATGTCCGGTCAAAAAATAAATTATCGAGATTTTTTCCAAAATTTGAAAAAATGATAAGGGGTTACATCATTAAAATTGTCAAAAATTGGCAAAAATTTCAATTTTCTAAAATTGGAAATTGAGTATTGATTCAAGGAAGGCAGGAATTTTTAGCTTTGCACGTTTTTAGAATTGTAAATTGAGTATGCAGGTTTATAAACCAAATAACAACGTAAATAGAACCGTTTTCCGAATTGAAATTAACGCATTTTTGGCTTAGTTATGAACTTTTTAAGCTTCGATTTTGCGCCAAAAATGGTCGAATAAAAATGTGGCTAAACATTGACTCAAGGAAGGCAGGAATTTTTAGCTTTGCACGTTTTTAGAATTGTAAATTGAGTATGCAGATTTATAAACCAAATAACAACGTAAATAGAACCGTTTGCCGAATTAAAATTAATGCATTTTTGGCTTAGTTATGAAATTTTTAAATTTTGATTTTCCGAAAAAATGGTCAAATAAAAATGTGGCTAAAGGAAATTATACCTTTAGGCAGATGATTGAAACTATGTGAAGGACTCATTTCCGACCCTATAAATCATATATTTTCTTGATCGGCATCAACAGGGGAATCATTCTAGCCATGTCCGGTCAAAAAATAAATTATCGAGATTTTTTCCAAAATTTGAAAAAATGATAAGGGGTTACATCATTAAAATTGTCAAAAATTGGCAAAAATTTCAATTTTCTAAAATTGGAAATTGAGTATGCAGATTTATAAAGCTTATAAAAACTTACATAGAAACGGTTTCCGAAGTGAAATTAACGCATTTTTGGCTTAGTTATGAACTTTTTAAGCTTCGATTTTGCGCCAAAAATGGTCGAATAAAAATGTGGCTAAATATTGATTCAAGGAAGGCAGGAATTTTTAGCTTTGCACGTTTTTAGAATTGTAAATTGAGTATGCAGGTTTATAAACCAAATAGCAACGTAAATAGTACCGTTTTCCGAATTGAAATTAACGCATTTTTGGCTTAGTTATGAACTTTTTAAGCTTCGATTTTGCGCCAAAAATGGTCGAATAAAAATGTGGCTAAATATTGACTCAAGGAAGGCAGGAATTTTTAGCTTTGCACGTTTTTAGAATTGTAAATTGAGTATGCAGATTTATAAACCAAATAACAACGTAAATAGAACCGTTTGCCGAATTAAAATTAATGCATTTTTGGCTAAGCTATGAACTTTTTAAACTATGATTTTCCGAAAAAATTGTCAAATAAAAATGTGGCTAAAGGAAATTATACCTTCAGTCAGATGATTGAAACTATGTGAAGGACTTATTTCCGACCCTATAAATCATATATTTTCTTGATCGGCATCAACAGGGGAATCATTCTAGCCATGTCCGGTCAAAAAATAAATTATCGAGATTTTTTCCAAAATTTGAAAAAATGATAATATACATTCATGATACACATGATAATATACATCATTCAAATTGTCAAAAATTGGCAAAAATTGCAATTTTCTAAAATTGGAAATTGAGGTTGCAGATTTATAAAGCTTATAAAAACTTACATAGAAACGGTTTCCGAAGTGAAATTAACGAATTTTTGGCTTAGTTATGAACTTTTTAAGCTTCGATTTTGCGCCAAAAATGGTCGAATAAAAATGTGGCTAAATATTGACTCAAGGAAGGCAGGAATTTTTAGCTTTGCACGTTTTTAGAATTGTAAATTGAGTATGCAGATTTATAAACCAAATAACAACGTAAATAGTACCGTTTTCCGAATTGAAATTAACGCATTTTTGGCTTAGTTATGAACTTTTTAAGCTTCGATTTTGCGCCAAAAATGGTCGAATAAAAATGTGGCTAAACATTGACTCAAGGAAGGCAGGAATTTTTAGCTTTGCACGTTTTTAGAATTGTAAATTGAGTATGCAGATTTATAAACCAAATAACAACGTAAATAGAACCGTTTGCCGAATTAAAATTAATGCATTTTTGGCTAAGCTATGAACTTTTTAAACTATGATTTTCCGAAAAAATTGTCAAATAAAAATGTGGCTAAAGGAAATTATACCTTTAGTCAGATGATTGAAACTATGTGACGGACTCATTTCCGACCCTATAAATCATATATTTTCTTGATCGGCATCAACAGGGGAATCATTCTAGCCATGTCCGGTCAAAAAATAAATTATCGAGATTTTTTCCAAAATTTGAAAAAATGATAAGGGGTTACATCATTAAAATTGTCAAAAATTGGCAAAAATTTCAATTTTCTAAAATTGGAAATTGAGTATGCAGATTTATAAACCTTATAAAAACTTACATAGAAACGGTTTCCGAAGTGAAATTAACGCATTTTTGGCTTAGTTATGAACTTTTTAAGCTTCGATTTTGCGCCAAAAATGGTCGAATGAAAATGTACCTAAATATTGACTCAAGGAAGGCAGAAATTTTTAGCTTTGCACTTTTTTAGAATTGTAAATTCAGTATGCAGATTTATAAACCTAATAACAACGTAAATAGAACCGTTTTCCGAATTGCAATTAATGCATTTTTGGCTAAGTTATGAACTTTTTAAACTATGATTTTCCGAAAAAATTGTCAAATAAAAATGTGGCTAAAGGAAATTATACCTTCAGTCAGATGATTGAAACTATGTGAAGGACTCATTTCCGACCCTATAAATCATATATTTTCTTGATCGGCATCAACAGGGGAATCATTCTAGCCATGTCCGGTCAAAAAATAAATTATCGAGATTTTTTCCAAAATTTGAAAAAATGATAAGGGGTTACATCATTAAAATTGTCAAAAATTGGCAAAAATTTCAATTTTCTAAAATTGGAAATTGAGTATGCAGATTTATAAAGCTTATAAAAACTTACATAGAAACGGTTTCCGAAGTGAAATTAACGCATTTTTGGCTTAGTTATGAACTTTTTAAGCTTCGATTTTGCGCCAAAAATGGTCGAATAAAAATGTAGCTAAATATTGACTCAAGGAAGGCAGAAATTTTTAGCTTTGCACGTTTTTAGAATTGTAAATTCAGTATGCAGATTTATAAACCTAATAACAACGTAAATAGAACCGTTTTCCGAATTGCAATTAATGCATTTTTGGCTAAGTTATGAACTTTTTAAACTATGATTTTCCGAAAAAATTGTCAAATAAATATGTGGCTATAGGGTATTATACCTTCAGTCAGATGATTGAAACTATGTGAAGGACTCATTTCCGACCCTATAAATCATATATTTTCTTGATCGGCATCAACAGGGGAATCATTCTAGCCATGTCCGGTCAAAAAATAAATTATCGAGATTTTTTCCAAAATTTGAAAAAATGATAAGGGGTTACATCATTAAAATTGTCAAAAATTGGCAAAAATTTCAATTTTCTAAAATTGGAAATTGAGTATGCAGATTTATAAACCTTATAAAAACTTACATAGAAACGGTTTCCGAAGTGAAATTAACGCATTTTTGGCTTAGTTATGAACTTTTTAAGCTTCGATTTTGCGCCAAAAATGGTCGAATGAAAATGTACCTAAATATTGACTCAAGGAAGGCAGAAATTTTTAGCTTTGCACTTTTTTAGAATTGTAAATTCAGTATGCAGATTTATAAACCTAATAACAACGTAAATATAACCGTTTTCCGAATTGCAATTAATGCATTTTTGGCTTAGATATAAAAATTTTAAACTATGAGTTCTAGAAAAAATTGTCAAATAAAAAGGTGGCTAAATATTGACTCAAGGAAGGCAGAAATTTTTAGCTTTGCACGTTTTTAGAATTGTAAATTGAGTATGCAGATTAATAAACCAAATAACAACGTAAATAGAACCGTTTGCCGAATTAAAATTAATGCATTTTTAGCTTAGTTATGAAATTTTTAAACTTTGATTTTCCGAAAAAATTGTCAAATAAAAATGTGGCTAAAGGAAATTATACCTTTAGTCAGATGATTGAAACTATGTGAAGGACTCATTTCCGACCCTATAAATCATATATTTTCTTGATCGGCACCAACAGGGGAATCATTCTAGCCATGTCCGGTCAAAAAATAAATTATCGAGATTTTTTCCAAAATTTGAAAAAATGATAAGGGGTTACATCATTAAAATTGTCAAAAATTGGCAAAAATTTCAATTTTCTAAAATTGGAAATTGAGTATGCAGATTCATAAACCTTATAAAAACTTACATAGAAACGGTTTCCGAAGTGAAATTAACGCATTTTTGGCTTAGTTATGAACTTTTTAAGCTTCGATTTTGCGCCAAAAATGGTCGAATGAAAATGTACCTAAATATTGACTCAAGGAAGGCAGAAATTTTTAGCTTTGCACGTTTTTAGAATTGTAAATTGAGTATGCAGATTTATAAACCAAATAACAACGTAAATAGAACCGTTTTCCGAATTGCAATTAATGCATTTTTGGCTAAGTTATGAACTTTTTAAACTATGATTTTCCGAAAAAATTGTCAAATAAATATGTGGCTAAAGGGTATTATACCTTCAGTCAGATGATTGAAACTATGTGAAGGACTCATTTCCGACCCTATAAATCATATATTTTCTTGATCGGCATCAACAGGGGAATCATTCTAGCCATGTCCGGTCAAAAAATAAATTATCGAGATTTTTTCCAAAATTTGAAAAAATGATAAGGGGTTACATCATTAAAATTGTCAAAAATTGGCAAAAATTTCAATTTTCTAAAATTGGAAATTGAGTATGCAGATTTATAAACCTTATAAAAACTTACATAGAAACGGTTTCCGAAGTGAAATTAACGCATTTTTGGCTTAGTTATGAACTTTTTAAGCTTCGATTTTGCGCCAAAAATGGTCGAATAAAAATGTGGCTAAATATTGATTCAAGGAAGGCAGGAATTTTGAGCTTTGCACGTTTTTAGAATTGTAAATTGAGTATGCAGATTTATAAACCAAATAACAACGTAAATAGAACC
Organism: Drosophila serrata; assembly: GCF_035046125.1. Lineage (NCBI taxonomy): Eukaryota > Metazoa > Arthropoda > Insecta > Diptera > Drosophilidae > Drosophila > Drosophila serrata. The sequence goes on along the minus strand of NW_028257274.1, from coordinate 754,976 downwards.
GTTTGCCGAATTAAAATTAATGCATTTTTGGCTTAGATATAAAAATTTTAAATTATGAGTTCTAGAAAAAATTGTCAAATAAAAAGGTGGCTAAATATTGACTCAAGGAAGGCAGAAATTTTTAGCTTTGCACGTTTTTAGAATTGTAAATTGAGTATGCAGATTAATAAACCAAATAACAACGTAAATAGAACCGTTTTCCGCATTGCAATTAATGCATTTTTGGCTAAGTTATGAACTTTTTAAACTATGATTTTCCGAAAAAATTGTCAAATAAATATGTGGCTAAAGGTTCAGTCAGATGATTGAAACTATGTGAAGGACTCATTTCCGACCCTATAAATCATATATTTTCTTGATCGGCATCAACAGGGGAATCATTCTAGCCATGTCCGGTCAAAAAATAAATTATCGAGATTTTTTCCAAAATTTGAAAAAATGATAAGGGGTTACATCATTAAAATTGTCAAAAATTGGCAAAAATTTCAATTTTCTAAAATTGGAAATTGAGTATGCAGATTTATAAAGCTTATAAAAACTAACATAGAAACGGTTTCCGAAGTGAAATTAACGCATTTTTGGCTTAGTTATGAACTTTTTAAGCTTCCATTTTGCGCCAAAAATGGTCGAATGAAAATGTACCTAAATATTGACTCAAGGAAGGCAGAAATTTTTAGCTTTGAACTTTTTTAGAATTGTAAATTCAGTATGCAGATTTATAAACCTAATAACAACGTAAATAGAACCGTTTTCCGAATTGAAATTAATGCATTTTTGGCTTAGATATAAAAATTTTAAACTATGAGTTCTAGAAAAAATTGTCAAATAAAAAGGTGGCTAAATATTGACTCAAGGAAGGCAGAAATTTTTAGCTTTGCACGTTTTTAGAATTGTAAATTGAGTATGCAGATTAATAAACCAAATAACAACGTAAATAGAACCGTTTTCCGAATTGCAATTTATGCATTTTTGGCTAAGTTATGAACTTTTTAAACTATGATTTTCCGAAAAAATTGTCAAATAAATATGTGGCTAAAGGTTCAGTCAGATGATTGAAACTATGTGAAGGACTCATTTCCGACCCTATAAATCATATATTTTCTTGATCGGCATCAACAGGGGAATCATTCTAGCCATGTCCGGTCAAAAAATAAATTATCGAGATTTTTTCCAAAATTTGAAAAAATGATAAGGTGTTACATCATTAAAATTGTCAAAAATTGGCAAAAATTTCAATTTTCTAAAATTGGAAATTGAGTATGCAGATTTATAAAGCTTATAAAAACTTACATAGAAACGGTTTCCGAAGTGAAATTAACGCATTTTTGGCTTAGTTATGAACTTTTTAAGCTTCGATTTTGCGCCAAAAATGGTCGAATGAAAATGTACCTAAATATTGACTCAAGGAAGGCAGAAATTTTTAGCTTTGCACTTTTTTAAAATTGTAAATTCAGTATGCAGATTTATAAACCTAATAACAACGTAAATAGAACCGTTTTCCAAATTGCAATTAATGCATTTTTGGCTAAGTTATGAACTTTTTAAACTATGATTTTCCGAAAAAATTGTCAAATAAATATGTGGCTAAAGGGTATTATACCTTCAGTCAGATGATTGAAACTATGTGAAAGACTCATTTCCGACCCTATAAATCATATATTTTCTTGATCGGCATCAACAGGGGAATCATTCTAGCCATGTCCGGTCAAAAAATAAATTATCGAGATTTTTTCCAAAATTTGAAAAAATGATAAGGGGTTACATCATTAAAATTGTCAAAAATTGGCAAAAATTTCAATTTTCTAAAATTGGAAATTGAGTATGCAGATTTATAAAGCTTATAAAAACTTACATAGAAACGGTTTCCGAAGTGAAATTAACGCATTTTTGGCTTAGTTATGAACTTTTTAAGCTTCCATTTTGCGCCAAAAATGGTCGAATGAAAATGTACCTAAATATTGACTCAAGGAAGGCAGAAATTTTTAGCTTTGCACTTTTTTAGAATTGTAAATTCAGTATGCAGATTTATAAACCTAATAACAACGTAAATAGAACCGTTTTCCGAATTGAAATTAATGCATTTTTGGCTTAGATATAAAAATTTTAAACTATGAGTTCTAGAAAAAATTGTCAAATAAAAAGGTGGCTAAATATTGATTCAAGGAGGGCAGGAATTTTTAGCTTTGCACGTTTTTAGAATTGTAAATTGAGTATGCAGATTTATAAACCAAATAACAACGTAAATAGAACCGTTTGCCGAATTGAAATTAATGCATTTTTGGCTTAGATATAAAAATTTTAAACTATGAGTTCTAGAAAAAATTGTCAAATAAAAAGGTGGCTAAATATTGACTCAAGGAAGGCAGAAATTTTTAGCTTTGCACTTTTTTAGAATTGTAAATTCAGTATGCAGATTTATAAACCTAATAACAACGTAAATAGAACCGTTTTCCGAATTGAAATTAATGCATTTTTGGCTTAGATATAAAAATTTTAAACTATGAGTTCTAGAAAAAATTGTCAAATAAAAAGGTGGCTAAATATTGACTCAAGGAAGGCAGAAATTTTTAGCTTTGCACGTTTTTAGAATTGTAAATTGAGTATGCAGATTAATAAACCAAATAACAACGTAAATAGAACCGTTTACCGAATTGAAATTAATGCATTTTTGGCTTAGTTATGAAATTTTTAAACTTTGATTTTCCGAAAAAATTGTCAAATAAAAATGTGGCTAAAGGAAATTATACCTTTAGTCAGATGATTGAAACTATGTGAAGGACTCATTTCCGACCCTATAAATCATATATTTTCTTGATCGGCATCAACAGGGAAATCATTCTAGCCATGTCCGGTCAAAAAATAAATTATCGAGATTTTTTCCATAATTTGAAAAAATGATAAAATTGTCAAAAATTGGAAAAAATTTCAATTTTCTAAAATTGGAAATTGAGTATGCAGATTTATAAAGCTTATAAAAACTTACATAGAAACGGTTTCCGAAGTGAAATTAACGCATTTTTGGCTTAGTTATGAACTTTTTAAGCTTCGATTTTGCGCCAAAAATGGTCGAATGAAAATGTACCTAAATATTGACTCAAGGAAGGCAGAAATTTTTAGCTTTGCACTTTTTTAGAATTGTAAATTCAGTAAGCAGATTTATAAACCTAATAACAACGTAAATAGAACCGTTTTCCGAAATGAAATTAATGCATTTTTGGCTTAGTTATGAAATTTTTAAACTTTGATTTTCCGAAAAAATTGTCAAATAAAAATGTGGCTAAAGGAAATTATACCTTTAGTCAGATGATTGAAACTATGTGAAGGACTCATTTCCGACCCTATAAATCATATATTTTCATTCTAGCCATGTCCGGTCAAAAAATAAATTATCGAGATTTTTTCCAAAATTTGAAAAAATGATAAAATTGTCAAAAATTGGAAAAAATTTCAATTTTCTAAAATTGGAAATTGAGTATGCAGATTTATAAAGCTTATAAAAACTTACATAGAAACGGTTTCCGAAGTGAAATTAACGCATTTTTGGCTTAGTTATGAACTTTTTAAGCTTCGATTTTGCGCCAAAAATGGTCGAATAAAAATGTACCTAAATATTGACTCAAGGAAGGCAGAAATTTTTAGCTTTGCACGTTTTTAGAATTGTAAATTGAGTATGCAGATTAATAAACCAAATAACAACGTAAATAGAACCGTTTGCCGAATTAAAATTAATGCATTTTTGGCTTAGTTATAAAAATTTTAAACTATGAGTTCTAGAAAAAATTGTCAAATAAAAAGGTGGCTAAATATTGACTCAAGGAAGGTAGAAATTTTTAGCTTTGCACGTTTTAAGAATTGTAAATTGCGTATGCAGATTTATAAACCAAATAACAACGTAAATAGAACCGTTTGCCTAATTAAAATTAATGCATTTTTGGCTTAGTTATGAAATTTTTAAACTTTGATTTTCCGAAAAAATTTTCAAATAAAAATGTGGCTAAAGGGTATTATACCTTCAGTCAGATGATTGAAACTATGTGAAGGACTCATTTCCGACCCTATAAATCATATATTTTCTTGATCGGCATCAACAGGGGAATCATTCTAGCCATGTCCGGTCAAAAAATAAATTATCGAGATTTTTTCCAAAATTTGAAAAAATGATAAGGGGTTACATCATTAAAATTGTCAAAAATTGGCAAAAATTTCAATTTTCTAAAATTGGAAATTGAGTATGTAGATTTATAAAGCTTATAAAAACTTACATAGAAACGGTTTCCGAAGTGAAATTAACGCATTTTTGGCTTAGTTATGAACTTTTTAAGCTTCGATTTTGCGCCAAAAATGGTCGAATGAAAATGTACCTAAATATTGACTCAAGGAAGGCAGAAATTTTTAGCTTTGCACTTTTTTAGAATTGTAAATTCAGTATGCAGATTTATAAACCTAATAACAACGTAAATAGAACCGTTTTCCGAATTAAAATTAATGCATTTTTAGCTTAGTTATGAAATTTTTAAACTTTGAGTTCAAGAAAAAATTGTCAAATAAAAAGGTGGCTAAATATTGACTCAAGGAAGGTAGAAATTTTTAGCTTTGCACGTTTTAAGAATTGTAAATTGCGTATGCAGATTTATAAACCAAATAACAACGTAAATAGAACCGTTTGCCTAATTAAAATTAATGCATTTTTGGCTTAGTTATGAAATTTTTAAACTTTGATTTTCCGAAAAAATTTTCAAATAAAAATGTGGCTAAAGGGTATTATACCTTTAGTCAGATGATTGAAACTATGTGAAGGACTCATTTCCGACCCTATAAATCATATATTTTCTTGATCGGCATCAACAGGGGAATCATTCTAGCCATGTCCGGTCAAAAAATAAATTATCGAGATTTTTCCCAAAATTTGAAAAAATGATAAGGGGTTACATCATTAAAATTGTCAAAAATTGGCAAAAATTTCAATTTTCTAAAATTGGAAATTGAGTATGCAGATTTATAAAGCTTATAAAAACTTACATAGAAACGGTTTCAGAAGTGAAATTAACGCATTCTTGGCTTAGTTATGAACTTTTTAAGCTTCGATTTTGCGCCAAAAATGGTCGAATGAAAATGTACCTAAATATTGACTCAAGGAAGGCAGAAATTTTTAGCTTTGCACTTTTTTAGAATTGTAAATTCAGTATGCAGATTTATAAACCTAATAACAACGTAAATAGAACCGTTTTCCGAATTGAAATTAATGCATTTTTGGCTTAGATATAAAAATTTTAAACTATGAGTTCTAGAAAAAATTGTCAAATAAAAAGGTGGCTAAATATTGACTCAAGGAAGGCAGAAATTTTTAGCTTTGTACGTTTTTAGAATTGTAAATTGCGTATGCAGATTTATAAACCAAATAACAACGTAAATAGAACCGTTTGCCGAATTAAAATTAATGCATTTTTGGCTTAGTTATGAAATTTTTAAACTTTGATTTTCCAAAAAAATTGTCAAATAAAAATGTGGCTAAAGGGTATTATACCTTCAGTCAGATGATTGAAACTATGAGAAGGACTCATTTCCGACCCTATAAATCATATATTTTCTTGATCGGCATCAACAGGGGAATCATTCTAGCCATGTCCGGTCAAAAAATACATTTTCGATATTTTTCCAAATTTGAAAAAATGATAAGTGGTTACATTTTTTAATTTCTTTAAATTGTAAATTTAGTTTGCAGATTTATTAATCTAATAAAAAATAGGATAGGAATGGTTTCCAAATTAAAATTAGTTCATTTTTGGCTTAGCTATGATCTGTCGAAATGGCAAGGGTATTTAACTTTCTGACTTCATTTCGGAATTTTTTTGTTTAATTTATTAGTCAGTTGCTTAATAAAAAGTTTTTAAATAATATCGTTTCGGGAATAATTAAAGTAAAAGATATAACTACTTTTAAAAACACTCTTTGCCATAAAAATAATCACAATAAACAAATTGGCATCTTTAAGTTCATCCCTTTTTTTTTTAAATTGTTAAATTTTTGGCGCCAAATCGCTTTTTTTGTAGTGCTGGAAAAAAGCTCTAAATGAGCCGCAGCCAACATAACGTTTGAGTGTTGGACAAGTTGTATATATTTCTTTGTGTAACCATGACAACGATCGCGAAACGAAAACAAATTGAACAGTTACGGAACAAGAAGACGACGACACTTAATTAGCTGTTACGGCACACCAGCAGATAACCTACCATCCTATCAGCTGCTAGACACGAAAGATACTCCTATATCTTCGTAAATATATATTCCTGAGAACAGCTGATCCGCTGCTGCCTTGGTGGTGACCCGGCGGCGATGTCTTTCGGTGAACTTCCGGGGAATTGGGAGTCGAAAAGTGTAACACAACCACCAGGCACAACAGCCCAGGTTCAACGCTGTCCAACAACTAAAAACAAAAATTCTCTCAACGCTCCAACAAATTCCAGCAACAACCACAGGCCTTGTCGCTGCGCAACCGCTGGCCAGGAGAAAGAAGAAGATGCGGCTTCTATTTACGGGCTTCAACGCTTTTGGCCAACATGAATTTGTTAACGGCAATGCCGACGACTGCAGTGCCGGCTTCAGGGGTATGTAACGGTGTAACGAGCGGAGAGGCAGCCACAAAAGCCGTCGATCGTGCACTTAATTTGTACAGTAGACATTTGATAAGTTGGACACAAAGACCTTTCATTAGATCCGCTGCAAGTTTTAAGTTTTTAAAATAGTGTATAATATAAAAACTTCTTAAATGTTAACAATATTATATTGTAAAATAAGTATATAGATTTTTCTAGCCAATTAAATTTCACATATTTTAAAAATGAATTCCTACTTAATTATAGAATGTTTAAAATATAATTTAAAGCTATTTAAAAATGTTGAAGATAGGCTTTCAAGTTAAATTCCCTTGCCACCTTAATTAACATATTCCCTTTTATCGAAGTTCCACTGCCTGCTTACTAATCAGTCCTGATTTCATTCCAGAAATAAATGCACCTTTATCGGATAAAAACCAGTGCACGATTTCGATTGCCTGGCGGTATTCGGCCCTCGCTCTTGGCCGGAAGTTGTATCTGCGTGGCCTGTTGGCCCAAAGTCCCGAAGAGTGCGTGACCCTCGAGGCGGCGGGTGACATAAAGGCCCTGGCCGCCGGTGATACCCATTGCCTGGTGCTACTACACAACGGTCAACTGTACAGAGTAAAGCCTAACTTGAAGGCGGAACTAGTGCCAGTCAGACTGGAGGCTCCACCCCGTTCCAGCTCCAATTTGGGCACAAAGCGATCTATCTTTGGGATACCCAAGGCACCCGAGCTACCGGCATCGCCAATCGTTGAGCACATTGCCTGCGGATCGCATATAAACGTGGCGGTTAGCTCGGAAAATGCCGTCTACAGTATTCCCAGTTGCCTGCATCAATTTCCCGGACGACAGTTTCGAGTGGAGCAACTGGAATGTGGCCACGAGCATGCCGTGCTCCTCAATGGCAACGGTGACGTGTTCACCTGGGGAAATGGTCTGTGAGTATCTAATGAATCCATCCATGAATCTACCCGACTGTTGCTCAAAATACTTTTGCCGAGGGTTTGCTAATTTTGCCGGAAGTTTGCCAAAGAACAGTGGGAAACAAACACCTGGAAAGAGAGGGTACCTTTTATTTATTTATAAAAATATTCTTAATTATGAGTCACTTCAGTCGAATAATTACCTTTGCAAGAGTATTTAGAACTTATTTAATGATTTATCATATTCTTTTTCTATATTTTTTTTACATATTCATGATAATTAACAGCCGCGGACAGTTGGGTCAGGCTGTATTGAAAGTGGAGGAGGCGCCACTCTTGGTGGAGGCACTGGCGGGGATCAAGGTAAATATTTGCTCAGCTTACACTTATCTTCTGGCTGTCATAATCAGAAGGGAACGTGTCTTTCAGATAACTCGTATTGCTGCCGGTGGTTGGCATAGTGCGGCCATATCCGCCTTTGGAGATCTCTACACCTGGGGCCTAAACTGCAGCGGTCAGCTGGGAGTGCGTGTGATGAAACCGGGTGGTTTGCTGAATGAACCCACTGTCTATCCACTGCCCCAGTTGCATGATCTGCCCGAATGTAGTTGCTCCATAAAGTCTGCTGAGGCCGACGATGACTGTGCTCCGCTGGGGGTGTTTGCCGGTTCTCGTCACACTCTGGTGATCCGCAGGTGCGGGGGGCTATGGGCCACTGGCTGGTGCAGGTACAGCCAGTTGGGCAAGCAGCTCCACCTGGAACAGCAGCAGCACAAGAACCTGTCTTATTTGGATGTATTCCAGCCGCTGGATGGGATCACTCTGGACGCTAGTTCGGATCGAGTGCTATGTGGTCCTTGGTCAACTGTGATATTTTCTAAAGAAATTTGCTAGTTGATAGGTGCCTTTAAATAAATCTAAACTGTGATATATACTATATATCTACATATGATTTTGTACATTAAAAAACACAAGTAGTTTTAATCAAACGTTCCGGGAACAAAACAGCTAAATTTAGAGGCTATTATATTATGATATAAAATTAAGTATTATAGTATTTATAAAATATTCTTTATTCGTTTTAACTATAAGTACTTAAGGTTGTTTTTTCTATATGATATATTAAATATAACATACCTTTAAACTTAATTTATATTATAGTGCAAGAAATGGAGATTATATATAAATTAATAAATAAATAATATTAATAATACATTGAACGCCTTTTATTTGGTAAAGAGGGAGAGAAGTTGAGGAGAGGGTCTAAAAAAAATATATAAAAAGGTTATACATAAAATTTTATATAAACTATTTAAATTAACATATTTTAAATTTGAGAAGCTTTAAAGCTTTATAAAAAACACAGCAGAGACACACACCAATTTATTTGCTATACACTTTATAGCAAGCAGTAAAATAAACCGAGTAAATTTTGTATTTTAAAGGGAGAAAATAAACTTTACATTACTTTTACAAACATTTTATAATATATTATTTATTTACTTGAAAATGTAATTTATATTTATATTCTTGGAGGTGATTAATAAACTAGATATTAGTGTATAAAAACGCGTTTTTATATAGATTTATTATTCTTTATCAACGGAATGAATATTTTGGTTTCTCAAGGTTAGTTGCCTCCTTTTTTAGTTTTAGTCTTAAATCAAATACTGAAACCCAAAATTCAAATGAAAATAAGCAGGCTTATGAATAATTGTCATCCGCATTCCTTTTATTTTGACATTTTCCTTTATTTTAATTAAATTGCGAGAAAAATCAACGGGAATCAAAGTCGGGAGGTTAAAATCAAACAAGGATTGCATGGAGTAAGATGAATGAGGATCTCCTGGCCTGTGGTCACTACGTCATCACTTCCTAATCCCTTCCGCAGACCCAGCCTCTTCTTTGTGCTGTTCTGGCGTGTGGCCATGGATGTCCTGTATCCTTTTAGCTACATGGATAGGTTCCTGGAGGACGCTCTGGCTAACGAGAGCCTAGTGTGGACGCCGAGCACTCGCATCCCGCGGCTCCTGCTGACGGCGACGCGGAGTGCCTTTCGAACCATTCTCATGATGGTCATGTTGATGGAGTTATTCCAGGGCCTGGACGAGGCCTTGGCTATGCAGGCTGCGGCCAATAGAAGAAGACAACTCTAGAGGGAATTTGCTGCCTGCTCCAAGGGATTTGTCCTTAACTTAACTTAACTTAAGCAACTCAAAGAATTTTGTCTTGGGGTAGGACCTCCATTGTGTCATTATTCACCGAGTCAAGTGTCGTCGCCGTCGCTGTCGTCGTTCGTCGTTGTCGTCGCTGCTGCCCATTTAATCAGTGAATTTTATTTTTAAAAATGTTATTAAACAATATTTGCCTTAGCAAAAGTCAGACGCTCGCCCAGGGCAATAAACTTTTCAGCACTTGAGCCGCTCGATGACGAACTGTTCAACCGACTGATTGACTGACTGACTGACTGACTGATTGACTGACCGACTGATTGACAGAGCTTATTTTCTTTGTTTTTAGCTTTAAGTTGACGGAGAGAACTTGTGATTATTTCGATTTCGTGGAAGTGCGAACCAAGCAAAGGTTTCGATAGGCATTTTCATGCGTATTTATTGGAATATGGGTTATATTGATTATAGTTTCAATTGGGAAATGGTTTTTATTACTGGAATTTTTCTTGAAATATTTTTAGTTTCAGGTTTCTTTAATGAGCATATTAAAATATCTGTAAAGATATTATTATATTGTGATTTATATTGTGTTTAAATAAAGGATTTTAGGGGGAAGCAACCTAAACTTGTCTTAAGAAATTCACTCATTTATTATTAGTAAACAATAAATATATAAGCTTAAAATAAGTTCATAAAGTACACTGACTTATTTATCAATTAAAATAATTACACAAAATTCCCTTGACTTGTAGAGCCTCCAATCGTCGCCATTCTTGCCTTCAGGATTCTATAGCCGAGTGAGTTCAACGCTTTTATGCTATTTGCCAAATGAAAAAGTAAAAAACAAATGTTTATCTTATAATGCACTGGATGGCAGTTCAGCACAGACATGGTGCGTAAATAGGCTTTGCTTTTGGGGTTTACTTTTTCATTTTATGACCGTTTTTTGTACTTTATTTTTTATTTTTTGTTAGCAAACATTGTTATCATCGAAAAAACCCAGAGGAGAAGAGCATTGAAAGAGGAAGGCTTGTCACTTTTAGGTCGCAAAACTATTTGCGGCTAGAAATTGCCACCGACGGTGACTAACAGACAGAGAGGGATATATATATAGAAAGAGAAGAGAGAGAGAAAAAAGGGGGAAGAGTTTAGAGAGAAAGAGATAGATCGTTGGAGGAGTTCAAGCGCCTCGCTCAAGGCAATCGCATTCTGCAGCTTATCAGGGCGGCCAATGCAGCAGCAAGCTGGGAGAAACCTCTTGAAGAATCACACAGAGAATATATTTAAGAGTGAGATTTGTAGTTTTTCTAAAGAAAATACGGACAAATCTTTATAATCCTGAAACCAACGATTTGTTCGTGGTACATCTTTTGTTTGTTAAATACTCAGGGTGTAACCTTTGTAATTAAGAAATAAAACCAACTTCGGGAAGCCAAAGTTTATATATCTTTGCAGTTTGCATTTAAATTATGGGACTTAATAGGAAATCGATCATAACTTAGTTTAAAATTTACTCATTTACTAATTTCTCAAAGAATCAATAAATATTGTGAATTATTTTAACACAATTTTTTCCACAAATCCAAGTTTAAAAATCTCATAACTAAGTTAAAAAAGCATTAAATTCAATTCAGAAATCGTTCCTCTGTTAGTTTTTATTAGGTTAACCAATCTGCATACTCTTTTTACCATTTTAAAAAATTCAAATTTTTGCCAATTTTTGACAATTTTAATGATGTAACCTCTTATAAAATTTTTAAATTTTGAAAAAAATCTCAAAAAATTATTTTTTAACCGGACATGGTTAGATCGATTCGGCTTTCGATGCTGATCAAGAATATATATGATTTATAGGGTCGGAAATGATTCCTTCACTTGTTATAAGCTTCGGACTACCAATAAAATGGCTTTAAGTGGTTCTTAAACTTCTTACTTCCTGGTGATTTGCACACATTTTCTCAGACTTTTAAATTCTTTTTTATCCCATCGAATAAGAACTTTAAAATTTCTAGTTGTTTTTCTCTCTGCAACAAGTACGAAATGTGCTAATTGTGAAGCCCTCTTTTCGAGAGGGCTTTTCGTTACTCGAAAATTGTAATTCATGCGTGCCAGTAGACGCCAAAGTTTCAACAGAACTCAGTCAATCATAACCAAAAAAAAAAAGAAGGCCTAAGAACCAGAAGAAAACTCTTCTGCAACTTCAGGGCCAGGCCAGGGAGTTGTCTTAGTTTTTTTTTTTTTTTTGAATTGGGGAGGAGTTCGAGCTTGTTTGCCTTCTGTCCAAAAGGGGAGATCTGAGATCCCTCGCAAGTGCGTGCCATGCGGCATGCAACGATGAGCAGTGGCCACCAGTAGCCGATACGGATCCAGATTCAAGTCCAGAAGCCAAGACATCAACACACACGTCGCCACCAAAAAAAGTACAGAATAGACTTGAAAGTTACGATTTTAGGGAACAGGGAATTAAATAGGAATTTATAAATTTTTAAGGGTGTGAAAATTATATAGAAGTTATTAATTAGAAATGTTTGAAAAATGTATTAATACTTTCCTATATTTATTGGTACTAGTCTTGAATGATTTCCCCTTTATTTCCTATATAAAAATGTCTCACTTGTGGAACGATCACTGTACTTTAGGCCTCGTCAATTTTTTCTTATTTGTTTGCCAAGGCCTCACTGCACCTCCTGTTACCCTTTCCCGGACCTACCTTGGCGCTTAGCCTGGCCAACACGTGTTCGTGCCCAAAGAGAGTGTGTGCTAACAGCCTATTTGCTTTTGGGCGGACATTGAACCGCAAGAATACTCAGTACTCAGAATGCAGTATTCAGTACTCGCTACTAAGTACTCAGTATGTAGAGTCACCCTAAAACCCAACTAATCATCACTTTGTAGCCGTGTTAATAACTCCTCCTTGGATTCGTTGCCAACTCCCATTGGATTCGTCCATTTAAGTGAAAGAGGAAATATGCGAGTGGGAAAAGGGTGTGTGTGTGTGTGTGTGTGGAAAAATGAGGTGTGTGTGGGAAGAGGGAGTGTGTGCAAAGGAGCTTTGTGTGTGTGTGTTCCCAAAACGTTTTGGCATCCCAAAAGCATGTCGGCGGGACTCCTCCCCTATCACTCAAAGTGCCATAAAAATTATGCATGAATGTATTTGCTTCATTTCTGAAGCATTTTTTTTTGTGTCGTGATGCCACCCCCAAATATAAAAAGTGCCAAACCCCCAAAAATAAAAAAAAAGAGAAAAAAGAGGAGCAAAACCAAATAAAAGTACGAAAATAAAACGAATGCAGCAGCGTCGCATTTTTACGGCTCCATTCATGTGACGACGGAAGTGTCAAGTGGCTGTTGGCAACTCGTCGTCGACAAGGAAGTGCCCCTGTGCCCCCCAAAACGCCACCCACCATTTTCCTGGGCGTCCTTTTCGTCAACGTCGAAAATGCCGTTATTGTTGCCAGTTGTCTACATGCTCTATGCGCTGCTCCCATGTACATCACATCGCATCCCATCAGATTCCCCATCCTGACCTCCGACGCTACGCTATACGATGCACGGTGTCTACACTGGGAAAATTTACATGAATTTCAAAAGAAATATTTATAAAATGGGATAATATTTATGCCAAATGGTAACCCAATATATGTACAAATATTTACCAACACCAGAAACTGAGTTTAATATATTTGTAGCTTCTTTAAAAATAACAGTTTGTAATCAATGAATAAAAATTGTTTAAAGCGAAAACCCATTGGGAATTTTAGTGAGCTTTGGATTTTATAAAATATATAATTTTCTGTTGTAAAATATTCCTTGAAATGCACAAACTTATAACCCAAATTTGAACATATTTTTTTGATATATTATATTCTTTCCATATTTCTATTTAGGCTTACATTTCCTGTATTTTTTCTAAATTTTCCTCCAAGTGTAAGTTTGCCCAAGTTACATTCTCGCTCTCTCTCTCTCTTCTCTTCACACCCTCTATCCCCCATCTCTGTCACCGTCTGCCTTTGAGTGTGCAAACTTTTTAGCGTTTGCATGTGTGTATTTGTGTGCTCCGTTTTTCACAATTTGTTTTCTCACATTTTCTACTCGTACTTCCCATTTTTTTTCGTGTGTACTTTGCTTCATTTTTCTATGCCCTTCATTTAGCCGTCTTTGTTCTTTTTGGGGTACAGTTGTGCTTGTGGGGTTAAGTAGCCTATGTCTCGAACGAGAAAGTTGCAGCAGCAGAAGAACAAGAATAAGAATGCTGAATAAATAAGGCTTACATTTTCGAAAATAAGGCTTTAGGATTGTTTTTAAGATTTGTTTATCTAGGATTTGGGAAGTGAAGAATGAGAGTTCTATAGATAAGGACTCTCTTAAGGCTATTATAAGACTAATTTTGTATAAACATAGCTAACAAGAAAACTAAAGAGCCTTTTTCTTATGTTTGAATCTATCCTTTATTAGGATACAAAAATACTTCAAATTTTAAGTTATTAAGCTTCAAAATATTTTTAATAAACTTAAACCCCTTTAACCAAATACCAGTTAAAAATTTATAATTCATTTCTTTCCTGAACATTTTTTATAATAACAATTAGTCAGAAAAACTTTTTAAAATTATCAGCACTAAAGTCCTATCACCATTTTTAGTAATTTTAATTTTTCTTAATAATATTACGATTCCACAAGTTATCAAGTTATGCGAAAAACATAGTTAGCTTTTGCTGAAAAACTTTCCAGGGAGTCACTGCAATTAATGGCATTTAACTATCAACCCTAGAATTAAACTTTATGTCAGACTCCATGTTTTGGCACCCACTCTGCACCAATGCTTCTGCTTAAAATTCCATGACAGCTGTCTAATTTGTCGCTGCAATTTGCGTTGACAAGTTGATTGTGGCGGGGTGCCACACTCCCTTTCTTGGCCAAACTTTAATTGCAGTTAGCCACTTACATAACCAGCAATGATAGACCCCGATTACATGATTACTTCGGGACACCCCCCCAGAGAGTCTAGAGGAGTAGTCCATGGGACCCTGGGCCAGGCTTTCCCTTTCGCTGGGCCGTCTTTCTGGCCTAGACTCATCCTCATCTCCATTTTGCCGGTCTGCCGTTCTAATGAAATTCTGTTGCCACTTTTGCGACCTTCGCCTGGGGTCTGCCTCCATTCACATTCTCCTGCCTCCTGCCTCCATGCCGTCATGTTTTTGGTCAAACAGACGCCCAAAACGGCGGCCATGAGGCCATGACAACGACCATGTCTACGCTGCCTTGGCCTTAGTCTGCCTGTTTTCTGCTGCTATTTCTTGTTGCTGTTGTTATTTTTGGCATCAGCACTAGAGGGACCAGCATCTGTATGGAGACCGAAAACCAAATGAAACCAAACGAAACGTGCCGCCTGCCAGACTGCATTTCCCGGCTTTGGCCGCGTGCCACCAGCTGCCTGTTGCCTGTTTGCCGGCAATGCACTGTAAATATTTTCCTAATTTTGCTTCAAGAAAGTAGTAACTGAATGTTTATAAACGAAATACAGATTTCTCTCTGTGCAGGCATATCTGTGGCATTGGGGCGATGCCGGGACTCGGAATCGGATTTGCGTGGCGCGGCATCCTCTGGCAATGGTGGTGGAGAGTGGAGTGTGGTATATGGTAAATGGGTAAATGGTGGCATTGTGGTGGCATTGACATTGGCGGCGAAAGTGTGGCAACAGCTTACTACGGCCTTCTGGCTCTCTCGCTGTTGTATTTTTGGCCACAAAGTGCACACACACTGCGTATACGTAATATGTGTGCTCTATATAAGCGCGCGTTTAAATCGCATGACTTTTCCGCCAAGACGAACATGAATGGTGGACTATGGACAACTAGGATTCTCCTCCAAGTTGTGGAAACTTAGGGGAGAGTAGCTCTTCAACCGGGAGACTGAATACATCCTTAAAAACTTGACTTGCAAACCACTCTAACTTTGCATCCGGCAGCTTGAAGTTGTCGATAAGACTTCATTTCATCTTCTTCGTTCGTTCTACCAGACAAAATCTATTTCCATTTTT
This sequence comes from Drosophila serrata, assembly GCF_035046125.1. NCBI lineage: Eukaryota > Metazoa > Arthropoda > Insecta > Diptera > Drosophilidae > Drosophila > Drosophila serrata. The sequence goes on along the minus strand of NW_028257274.1, from coordinate 739,243 downwards.
TAATCTCACTCTACTCACGATAATATGCACACAATTTTTTTCGTTGTCTGGCCAAAAACCAGTGGACCACATGGCAGACTTTTCTCTAGTTTTCCCCCCCTGCCTGGCTTTCCTTTTTTTCGCCTGTCTTTCCCTTAAAAGCAGACCCACACATACGAAACCAAATTCGATTTACATGCCTCGATACTTTGGGATTCTCCAGCTAGTAACGTTCTTCTCTGTACAATCTGGATAAGTATGGGTATTTTTCTTTCGCTTTCCGCTTTCTGCTCGTTTGCATATTAAAATTTCATATATGAATTTCTGCTTTATTAATATATCTTGCAGTTATTTTCGTTGGTTGGCTACGGGTTAGTTGGGTTCCTGCTCCATTTGCCCCATCAAACTGCAAGCTGAAATTAAATTTCATTTGTGTCTTCACAGCTTAGCGAAGAGATGATGCACAGGGAGAAATACTCAGTGAGTTTCAGGGGGTTTTAATTATTATTTTAAAGGGGAAGTAGTTGAATATACTTTGAGGTACTGAGATGACTTTAATCTTCTTTAAGGCAGATTTACTTCACTTGTAAATAGATTAAATTTATTTATTAAAATGTAATTATATATTTTATATTTCTCTGCTTTTCTGTGTAGCTAAAGAACAGAGAGCGTTTGTGGTTCCTGGTCTGGGTTCTGCATCTGCATTTGGATCTGGACGTGCGATGTGTGGCTCTGGATCTGGATCTGGGGTTTAGCCAGCGCGATTTATTGAATTATTTCGCCAGCAGCTGGTAAATTCGATTTGTTTGCTGGCTGCCGCATGTATCCGTATTTCTGTATCTTCTACTTGGTATCCGTATCTGTATCAGTTACCCCAGCTATCTACGTATTCCCATCAGCATGCGGAGTTCAACTAATTTGTTTTTACTTCATTGCATCGATGACGACGATGCCGACGCGTCATTGAAAATTAGACAAATTGGAAAGGAGTCGAAAAGGCACAAAAAAATGCGGAAATTATGTGTGTGAGGAATGTCTCCGTGTCTGTTGCCTCTGTGGAGTGTGAAGAAGTTGGCTGCACAATCAATTTGCACACACCAATACTGCGATGTCATATCATTTAAGTAGCAAATATCGCGCCCCACCAAAAGTTAAAGTAGTAGGGGTAGGCAATAAACGAAAAAAGTTTGTCATATACAAGGGTGTTTTTATATAGCCTTGCAGCGTAATATGTTTAGTTAAAAGTTAGCAAAAACGGTTAGGAACTCATTTCCGACCCTATAAACCATATATATTCTTGAACAGCAGTTACAGCAGTTTCGATTTGGCCATGTCCGATCCAAATATAAATTTTTGAGATTTTTCAAAATTTTATAAGGGGTTACATTGTTAAAATTTTCAAAGATTGGCAAAATGTTTAAATTTTTTAAATTGTAAATTGAGTATGTAGATTTATTATATATTATAGGTTAAGTTATGAGATTTTTAAGAATTGATTTGCAAAATAAATTGTCATATAAAAATATCAATATCAAACGTATTGAAGTTACAAGTTTTAACACTATATATTTCCAAAAAGGCTTCCAATTTATGTATATTAAATTATCAAATTACCCTTAAGTCACCAAAAAACCTCATTAAATAATCAATAAAAATAAGTATTACCTTTGAATAATAAATAAATACATCAAGTAATTTAAGAAATATAAATATACCATTCCTAAATTGAGTAACCCTACTGTAAAGATATTCTATCTCCCTTTTCGATGTTTTGTTTTTTGGTTTCTGTTGTTTTTACATTTTTTTTGTGCGCATTCGACGCGTCACCGTTTCGCAGTGCGTGAGGGTGTGCGAGTGTGAGTGTGCGGGTGTGTGTGTGTGTGTGTGGCAGTGTGTCTATGAGAAGTTTATTCAACCAAAGGTTCGGTTCATTGAACTTGTCCAAATGGCATGGCGAATATTCGGTTGTCGTAGGTTAGGTCGCTCGCCCATTGTGCATTCACGAAATGAAGTTGCGGCGAGTTAAGTCCGCTCATACCCTCTCTTTCTACTCGCACTGTTTTCTTCTCTTTCTTGCCCTGGCCGTGAGGAAAATGCATTTATGAGAACGCACAAAAGACGAACTGAATGGTTGTGCTGGCTGGTTGACAAACTGACTGACGACAGACTGACGAAAAACTGTGTGTGACGAAAAAGTGTAGCGGAAAATGCATTCACACTCACACACATACACACTCACACACGTGCACACACAATTGCACATATCAAAAGCACATAAAAAGCAATAAGTGAGCACTTTATGGCATTGAGGAAACGACGTTTGGGCAGCCTTATGCCATATGTTGTCGCATGTTCAACGCCGGCATGTTGGGGTTAAGCTGGCGGAGGAGCAGAAGGGGTTAATGGTGGGCCTTTTTTCTGGATAGGGCATAAAATAAACACTGATGATCACAGAGAGCAAATACGAAATAAAACAACAATCAGCCGCTCAGTACTGATATTTGCGAAAAGATATCGATAAACGAGCAATGAACCTAAAATACAATATTGATTTCTTAGTTCTATAGACTCTAGGCGAATCTCGAACGGCTTATCAAAAGGGAGTTGTTCCAGGTTTTCCTTTTTCTGTGGAATTTTCCTGGCAAAAAGTTAGTTAATATCTTTTAAAAATAAGTTGAATTGAGAGAAAACTTTTATAAAATGTAATATTAATTTTAACAGTCTTTACAACTTTGTTGACAGTGAAATCTTATTTTGAATATATTTTTTATTTACTATAAAAATAATAGGGAGGGAAACCAACTTCGGGAAACCGAAGTTTATATAGGAAAGTATTTGAAATCGATCACAGCTAAGCTTAAATTATTCGCATTATTTAAATCAATATTAATTAACCTTTTTATAGACAATTTCTTCGACAAATCCAAGTTTAAAAATCTCATAACTCAGGCAAAAAAGCATTAATTTCAATTCGGAAACTGTTCCTTTTCTAGTTTTTATTAGGTTAACAAATCTGCATACAATTTAAAAAAATGCAATATTTTGCCAGTTTTTATTTTTTAATTTATAAAATTTTGAAATTTTGATAAAATCTCAAATATTTATTTTCAACCGGACATGGGTTGATCTACTCGGATTACTATGGTGATAAAGAAAATATATGATTTATGGGGTCGGAAATGACTCCTTCACATCGTAAAAAGCTTCTGACCAAAAGGTCTTAAAAAGTCAGGAATCTCGTAACTAAATGTAGTTTTCTTTTGTGTAAACCATTTTTTTTGACCCCTCAAAGACTCTTCTTAGCCAGTTTGTGTTGCCAAATAAGAGCTTTCTCTCTGTTCTATGAAATTTAACGCCTTGATGGCTTCTGCTGCGTTGTGATTCTGATTCCAATTCCGATTCCGCTGCCTTTCAATTGTCACCCAACGAAGATCCGCCAGTCAACGTCAACTTACCACAAAATCTCTGGCCAAAAGGGGAAGGGAGTACCAGAAGGAGGCCTGGTGGCGTCTTGAGCCAGAGTTAGAGACAGAGTCACATGGTTAAAATGAGAAGAAGACTTGGTAGTTGGAGGTGGCCCAAAGCATTCATAGACGAAATATGAGGAGCAACCGAAATGGCAAAACGAAGCCGAGGGCTCGGGAACCAGTAGACCAATCTTCTGCCTTTGCTCCCTACTTTTCTACACGCCCATTTTGCATATATGGGTAATTTGAGAACATTTGCGCTTTAACTGCATGTGAAAAACAAAAAAACACAAAACAAAAAAATAGGTACAAAAAATAAAATAAAAGAAAAGTAAGAAAGGAAAACAAGAGATCTGGCAAAGAAAAATATGTGCACATGTGTAGCCTGCTTTGGTCTGGCCCGAACATCTAGAGTAAGACTTGGCTTAAAGGAAAGCTTTGATTTAGCTTAATAATTGTTAATGGATTTGTTTACTATGAATTTAAGTTAATATGCAGAAAGAAAGTAATTAAAAAGGTTAGGTTTTCAAGGATTTTAGAGTCTCAAAGATATATAAATTCCTTTTTAAGGAACTCTCACTGTATAGACATATCTTGCTGGCCATGTCCATGGTGTAGTGCTTTCAAAGGCCTAAACCGATGTCGCCTTGTTGCTGGTTGTTGGTAGTTGTTGCCGTTGACTTTGAGGGCTTCATCATCTGCTTTCGGCTGGTTACTTGGCTCCGCCGACGAAAACTGACAGCGACCATGGAGTCGAGTAGATCCAAGTGGCATGCCACTAGTACGTACACATGGTGCGGCATGGTGCGGCATGGTGCGGCATGGTGTGGCATGGTGTGGCACGGTGGAGTGGCTTAGGCTTAGGTTTTTGGAGTAGGCGCTTCCAAGGGTAGGAGACACCAACAACGACGTCAACTGGCGGCGCATTTCAAGTTGACTTTATTTTCAACGTCTGCCCGGGCCGTTGTCCGTCTTTTTTTTAGTTTTTCTTCCTTTATTTTATATATATTTTTTGTTGTTGATGCAGTCTTTTGGTTCCTCTTGGTTTGCCGTTTTACTTGGCACTCTCTTTATTTGCATTTCTTTTCAAGTTTTTTGCTGTTTTTGTTTTTTTTTTCTAGGGTCCGAAACTTGATGAATTGGGAATTAATGCCTTTTGACATGGCTTTTTGCCATGCGAAAAAAAGCACAACACAAAAAATGTAAAATAGTTCATATCTTCCAAGGAATCTTGTGAAGTTTTCCAGGAGATTTACTTAGACTTATGGGTGTCTTTGTTTAGAAATTTAGCTAATTGTTTAATTAATTGGTAGAAAACCAAGAAAAGAAGGTATCTTTGGGGTAGCCGAAGTTCGTATTTATTTGCATTTGGAAAGCCAAAGCTTAAATACTCTTGCAGTTTGCTATAAAATCAGGGATCAAACTAAATTTGAAGTCGATTATAACTAAGCCAAGAATGCAGTAATTTTAATTTGAAGAGCACTTTTATGTAGGTTTTTCTTAGGTAAAGAAAGCAGCGTCTTAAGGTTAAGTCAATAAAATATATAATATTTCGTAAAATATATTTAAGAAAATCCTAAATCAAATACACTTTCACACCATAACAATTAGTTTTTTTCAGACACAAATTATCTCCTAATTTATCAAAGCCCCCTTAAATTGTATTTGTTTTGTAAATTGAATGCGGTTTCTAATTATCATTTTGTGACATAGTCGCAGACCTCCTTCCTATCCACATATATTACACACCCATTCTACCTATATACATACTCCCCCTCTAGGGAACCCCCTTGGCTTTTGCTGGCATTTCGGGTATTTGATATCTTTTGTGGTTGTGGGACTCTCAACGAAATGGTTTTTCCAACTTCAATGCCACTCTCACTGCAGCAACAACTGACTCTTGGCTCACACTCCATCTTTTGGCAACACACACACATGTATACGTAGAGACATTTATTTACACATTGGCTAAGCCTGTGACTTTTACGCTGCCTTAACCCAATGCCTTCCCTTAACCCTTACCGCTCCAGCTATGAAGGGGTGGGGGGGGATTCCCCCAATTCCCTGCCTTGGCCAAAGTTCATTGCACTTTTTGCGCAGAATTTGTTGCCTAACCAGCCGAAGAACAAACGCACAGACGGACAATGTGTGTTGCCTTTTTTGTTGTTGTTGTTCTTGTTGTTTTGCTATTGTTTTTGTATTTTGTTGCTGTTTTTTGCAGTTGTTGTTGTTGCTCTCCTACTCTTTGGCTTTTTAGTTTCCCTGGATGTGTGCGAGTGTTTTTTTCGTGTTTGGCGTTAACATTGGCAGCAGGTGTTTGACATTGCGTCAAAGGTATTGCCGCTGTTGTTGTTGTTATGCACTCTAAAAATATTGTTTATATTTATAAATTTTGTTCTTATTTTTATATAAATTTGTTCCTTATTTTAATATTCTCCTAATACCTTTAATATACTTACAATCTTATATTGTATTATATTTCATATTATGTTTTTAGTTTATACTGCTTGATCTAGTTGAGAATTATAACTTTACTTTGTAAAATAGCCACTATTTCGTGTGGAAAATTTCTATATTAAGCTTTTCATAGTTTATCAATTATATTTATAATAGTTAAAGTTTCCTTTTAATGTAATGCTAATCGCTAAACGAGTTCTAGTTTAGAGTTTTAATTTTGTTTTGTATATTAGTATTAACTTCATGTGAAAAAATTTAGATCTCATATATATTTCTTTTAGCAAAATTCAATATACAATTAATTAAGACCAAATATCTCTAATTTAGTTAATAACCTATCTAAAACGTCAACCAATAGTTGGGAATTATAATTATAATTTGTTCAATTAATATATTTCCATATGGAACATTTACTTAAATTTACTTTTGTGTTAAAGTTTTAAATGTAAAATAAATTCTCTCAAAATTTCTCTAATATTATTGTTTTAATATCTAATTTTCTATACATTTTTCTCTCCCTGTGCGGTGGTTGTTGCGGCTGCTGTTTGCTGCAGTTGCTGCTGCTGCGACTTCTGCTGCCTCTGCCACCGACTGAGTTGCCTTAGCCCTGCCTCAATGCCTCGATGCCTCGAAGCCTGGCTGACAGCCTGCCACAGGAAGCCATACAGTATTTCGCCCCGCTCGAGTGTGTGTGTGTGTGTGCTGCTGGCCAAGTTGTTTTCATTGTTAACAAGCTCTCTGTTGTTGTAGGTCGCAAAATGTGAGCCCATCGAGGCAAAAGGGACGCAGGGGGAAGAGTGCGCCATTTCAGCTTATGCGAAATTAACTTTCGGCGTGTAAATGGCCTGCACAATTAGAGCTTGAATTGTTTTTTGTTTTTATTTTTATTTCTTTTTTTGCGAGCTAGACTAGAGAGCTAATTATGCAGAATTGTGCAGGGTACAGGATTCTCACAGATGTTGTTCTATCTTTAAAGATGCACCTGTTGTAGGAAATTGTGCAAGGAAACTATTTGGATTTCTCACTCTAAAAGATAAATTTATTTATAATACAAGAAAGGAAACTAACTTTAAGAAACTGCAGCTTATATACCGTTGCAGTTTCTAATTTTAATTATACGATTGTAACGAAAATAGATCATAAATAATCTTTAAATATTCGCATCTTTATTTACCGATATTTTTATATGAATATTTTTTTAATAATCAATGTTTAAAAACATATAACTAAGACAAAAATGCATTAATTTCAATTCAGAACCCGTTCCTGTGTTAGTTTTAATAAGTTTAACAAGCCTGCATACTCAAATTAAAATTTGAAAAAATTGAGTTTTTGTCAAATTTTGACAATTTTAACCCCTTATAAAATTTGAAAATTTCGTAAAAATCTAAAAAATGTATTTTTCATCCGGTGGCTAGATCGATTCGGCTTTTGATGCTGATCAAGAATATATATACTTTATGGGGTCGGAAATGACTTCTTAACAACTTCTGACTTAAACTGTAATACCCTGTAAGGGTATTCTTTAACTTCTTTCTATACATCACAGTATTATAAAAACAAACTCAAAACCTAATTAAAAATATAACAAAACATGGAAAATGCATAAAAACAAAAATACGAAACCTTTTTGTATCGGTAAACCAGAATTTACATTAAAGGCAAACTGCATGTAACTGAAAAAAGTTTCTACAGAAATGTATACCAAAAAAAAAGAGGAAAACCATTCTCACTTTGGGGTCAAGTTATCCCATTTAATTAACTAATTAATAATTAACTCATGTGATGGTTAAAAATCCTTTGAAATTCAATTGATTTTCTATGCGCCCAACAGTCTGCGAAATCGGCTTCATGGAAATTCTCTCTTAGATACCAAACTAATTGAGGTCCTTCAAAAAAGGTTTTTTTTTCTTCTTTTGCCCACAAATGCATGCTCGAATAAGTTTTCACAACTAACCGACCAATCCGGCCGAATGGAAAAACTAAATCAAATAGGACTTCAGCTGAAAGTCAGGCGGAAAGTACTCGATGCCAGTGCCAGAGTGCTCGATATGCCGATGAATATATATTCTAAAATAAATATCTGTTCCGAGTCCCGGCCCCCTCCTTTTACCAATTGATGGCTAATTTGATGCCCATTTGCAATGGGGTTTTCCCATTTTTTTCCCCTTCCTTTTTTTTATTTTTTCTCCTATCCTTTTCGAGCTTTTTTCTTTTTTGCCATTGGCCAACAGCTGCAATTGAAAGCAAATATTGCGTATACGCCCCCGGTACGCCGGCACTTACGCATGATGTTCTGTTTGGCCATTTCTTTCTCTTTTTTTTTTTAACCCCACACTGCCCTCGCTGCTGGTTGCTGCTTCTGGTGTTTTTGTAATTTTTCTAAGCAGCAGCAGCAGTAGCAGAGGGGGTTAAGGTTTGAAGGGAAGGTCTCTCTGCATGCATAATGCATGTGTAAACGCATAAAAGGATATTGATCTGCCCCCGGCCAACAAAGCGACCGCTATGCATCAGTCGGAGCGTTGGAAAAACGAAGGGGTTGTGGGGGCACCGGGGGGGTACTGTAAGAGGGGAAAATACCATCAGCCGCAGAAAACTTTTTTCACTTTTATTTAACGCAGTGAGAAGGAGTTGGCCAAGACAGCGGCAAGAGTGCTGGCAGGCCTCGAAAATTGCGTTCGCATTTCTGTATAATTTTTACCCCTTCAATTTTATATACATATAAGCATGTAAACAGAGGAAAAAATTGAGACAGTAAAGATAACTGATTCTTAAATAAATAATCATTATGATTAAATGTATTTAAGGTTGGAAATATAAGGTAAGAAGGGTTCCCAGGGGCTTGAAGGTTGATTTACGATTTTGAAATAAGTAAATGCAATTTTTAAAGCATTTTTTAGAAGTCTAAGAAAAAAGTCTAATAAAAATTTTAAATGATTTTAAATAATAATAATTCTAAAGTAAAGGATAATTATTCAATGTTTTTAAGATTGAAAATATAAGGTAAGAACGGTATAAACAGTTAAAAGATTCATCTACGAAGAGTTCCAGGGACTTTAAGAAAAGTATATTAAATGTTATAATAATTTTTTATAAAGATTTTGTGAATTTAAAATTTGTAAGCATTTTTTAAAAGAAATAATTACCAATAAGAGAATTTGTTTTATTTTTATTTGGCTTACAAATATTTTAAATATATTCTGAAACCTTTAAAATACATTTATCTTCAAAAATATCTCAATATCTCTGCTAAAACTTAAGCCAGATTAATTTGACTTAATATTATAAACTTCTACAAAGATCTTAGTCATTGCTCAGTCCAGTTTCTTTCAGTGTATCACTTTATATAATGTGTATAGACTTTTTGTACATACTTTGGCCATTATATGCAATTCTGCGGCACAACTTACGCACTTTTCGTTGTGCGTTTTTGTTTTTGTGCTCGCATGCGTCACACGTCCTGCGTGAGGACACCCCACCCAACCGCCCAACCACCCAAAACCCCCCTTTAACATTTCCCCCTCCCTTAACCCAAGTGCGTGAGTTTGTGCTGCTTATGCAATATTTATAATTATAATCATATTTTCCATTCCCATTGCCATACAATGCATATAACTCTAGCAACTCATTCTGCCGCACTGCTGCACCGCACTCTCAGCCTTAAATTGCATTTAAAAGATTCTCCATTTTCCCCACTTTCCATTCCCCGCTGTTGCTCCAAAGTTTTCCTTGGATTTTTTTTTTAGAGCCACTCCCACTGGGATCGCCTTGGGGCACTTCCTGCCGGCCGAAAAGTAAAATTCATTTCCCTGGCCAAAGCACAAAGCCTTGTCAACGAAAAATGTTTCTGAGGGCCCCCCAAAACAAACCGAAAAAATTACACAGGGAGCTTGGTAAAAAACACAGAGAACTTTGCATTTATAATTAAGCCAAAAAAAAACATATATAAACAAGGGACAGAGGAATTGAATGGCTTGGCTGGAGATCCCTGCGGCAGATGCAAAGATTTGCAGCGGAAGATAATTTAATCAAAGGCCGGGGTCAAAGCTGTTCACTTGGGTGACTTATTTATAAGAAAAAATAGATGCAAATTTAATTAATTTGAACTCTTTAAGGCAGAGATTTCTCCCCATCTTTGGAGCCCCAAAAATTCCACCAAAGTCACTGTACAACACGAAAGGAAGTTAACTTCGGCACGCCGAAGTTTATATACCCTTGCAGATAGAACTTCTATGACTAGGAACCCCTACAATATAAATTATATATATTTATGATTAAAAACAATGAAGTAACACCTGTTTTCATTTCATTCCCCTAAACATATTTATATTTGCAGTTCACAGATTTGCATTTTTCCTCTACATCAAACGATCGTTTGTATGGCGCAGTCGTCCGATTTTCATGAAATTTTACACAAAATTTAAGACTAATATAAAATGGCTATACCTCAAACTTGATGAAAATCTGTTGAAAACTGAAAATGTTATAATTTTTTTTGTACAAATTTTCAGGTTTTTCCAATGACAGCTATATGATATAGTCGTCCGTTCCGACATATATACGAGTGAGAGTATATAGAAGGCTAACTACAAAGTTTAATTCAGATAGCTTCAAAACTGAGAGACTAGTTTACGTAGAAACGGACAGACGGACAGAAGGACAGACGGACATGGCTAGATCGACTCGGCTGTTGATCCTGATCAAGAATATATATATTTTATATGGTCGGAGGTGCCTCCTTCACTGCGTTGCAAACTTCTGACTGAAATTATAATACCCTGCAAGAGTATAAAAAAAAGAAAAGGATACAAACAAAGAAAAAAAATCCTAAATAGGCTTATATTAGCAAGCTTAAAATCCATATCTTTTGAGCGGGTTTTTGTGTGAAGAATTACTTTTGCAAAAATTATTTACAAGCATTGCTTGAAATATGTTAACTTTCTGTTATTTAAAAGCATACCAATTCTTAAAAATTTGCTTTACAAATATAGATCAACTTATTTTAATATATATTTTATATTGAGCAGTTTCGATCATCACCATTGTTGTGTTCTTTGTTTAGTAAGTTGTGCTGAATAAACTATTTTCGGGAGTTAAGTATACCTTACTATAAACAAATAAATGACACCATATCCCCGCTCGTCATGATCATCACGGCTCTTAAAGAGAGCTTGGAAGACTTTTCGAGATCAATAATAAGTTAGTCAACACGGCCAAGGGTATGGTAATTAAACAATAATTTAATATAAACCATATTTTCATGTATCTTGACTTTTTTGGGCCTTGTTTTGGTTTCAATTATCAAGAAATATTTTATTAACGTCTTACCTTAATTAAGAAAACTATAATTTTTATGATTGCCACATCCACTTGATCAAAGTCTATCAACCACCAAGCACTAGATTAGTAATTTATATAAAAAACACACAAAAAGAAGAAGAAGAAAACTAAACTTCCTCTAGCTAGGGCCTTGCTTAAGTATAAGACTTGAGAATCGCAGAGGAGAGCGCTCTATGTACCAAATAGTTAAACAAAGACTATCTTTCAGTCGAAAGCTTGAAACTTAGTGAAGGAGTTATTTCCGATCCTATTATTCATATATATTCTTGATCAGCATCAACAGCCGACTTGATCTAGCCATGGTTGCCACATCCACTTGATCAAAGTCTATCTACCACCAAGCACTAGATTAGTCATTTATATAAAAAACACACAAAAAGAAGAAGAAGAAAACTAAACTTTCTCTAGCTAGGGCCTTGCTTAAGTATAAGACTTGAGAATCGCAGAGGAGAGCGCTCAATGTACCAAATAATTAAGCAAAGCCTATCTTTCAGTCGAAAGCTTGGAACTTAGTGAAGGAGTCATTTCCGATCCTATTATTCATATATATTCTTGATCAGCATCAACAGACGAATCGATCTAGCCAGGTCCGGCATAAATTTAATTTTTTCAAATTTTTGGACAATTTTAAATTTTTATAAGGGCTATCGTTAAAATGGTAAAAAATTGACGAAAATTTGAATTATTTTTAAATTGAGTATGCAGATTTGATACCCTAATAAAAATTGAAATTAATGCATTTTTGGCTTAGTTATGATATATTTAATATTTGACCTCTTAATACTTAGCTAACTTCAACGGTATTAAGAAAATTATTCATGTTTTTTTTTGTATATAAAATAAGTTTTTAATATATGATTAGTGTACTTACCTTGAACTTCTATTAGTAGGAATCCCTACAATATAAATTATATATATTTATGATTAAAAACAATGAAGAAACAACTGTTTTCATTTCATTCACTTAAACATATTTGCAGTTCACAGATTTGCATTTTTCCTCTACACCAAACGATCGTTTGTTTGGCACCTATATGATACATTCGTCCGATTTTCATGAAATTTTACACAAAATTTAAGACTAAAATAAAAAATATACAGAATTGTAGAGTAAAATAAAATGGCTATATCTCAAATTTGATAAAAATCTGCTGAAAACTGAAAATGTTATAATTTTTTTTGTAAAAATTTTCCGATCATTCCTATGACATTTATATGATATAGTCGTCCGATCTGGCCCGTTTCGACATATATATGAGTGAGAGTATATAGAAGGCTAACTACAAAGTTTCATTAAGATAGCTTTAAAACTGAGAGACTAGTTTGCGTAGAAACGGACAGACGGACAGAAGGACAGACGGACAGACGGACATGGCTAGATCGACTCGGCTGTTGATCCTGATCAAGAATATATATACTTTATATGGTCGGAGGTGCCTCCTTCACTGCGTGCAAACTTCTGACTGAAATTATAATACCCTGCAAGGGTATAAAAAGAAACCTAAACCTCTTTTTAAAACGTTTCCCAATTGCATTTATTCCTCTGTTTTTCTCTCTAATGCCAGTTTTTTGTGCTTTTTCCTCTTAGTCGCTTAAAAAATTTAGCGTGTGACGAATTCTGGAATTATTTGTTTTGGCTTGTTAGCCGTAAATTTCCGAGCTTTTCGTGTTGGCCCTGCTTTTTGGGGGCGCCGCATATTTTGACCAAGAGTTAAGCCCGTTAAGGCCTGGGCTAAGCTAAGCCGGAAAAATATACAAAGAACAATGTTAAAACCTTTTCTAGTCGTTTAAGCAACAATAGCAACAAAAAAAAAAAAAACCAAACAGGGAACGACAAATTTATGATAATTTCGAACGAAAAAATGCCGCTGATGTTGCCGTCGTCGTTTGGCGAGAGCCCATAGAATGACATTAGTACATCGTCCATTATTGCCTCGAAACATGCTCTTTTGTTGTTTTGGTCGAAAACATTTTCATGGCCCGCAGGCACCACGCCCCCTCCTTGTTCGCCTTCATTTTTTTGTATTTTTTTATTTTGTTTTTCGCCCAAACCACCCAACCGCCCATCAGAGTTGCCTTTTGCTGTCACGGCCTTTTGTTGGAAAGTTATGACCGCGGGCGAATTGTAAATTATATTTAATTAAGGCTGCATTTCGAATACAAACCAAGCCTTAACTTCTTTTCATCCGTTCAAAAAAAGGAAAGGAACAGCCAAAAGGAAACATTCAATTGCATTTTTAATTAGGCGCTTGTCTTCGTCTTTTCCCCATCGCTTTATGCTGATTTATGCTGTCAATTGCATTTCGCTCTTTGGAATATTCATATGCCTTACCTGAGGAGATATATGGTGGGTTTATATATATCCTTTATATCCTCGTACCTTCCACCGATTTGTTAATGGTCAGACTTTGCATGACATCGCCAGTTGTCCCTTGACATGCGAGGCCTTTTGAAAAATTGTCACCATGTCCAGGGGGAACCACAAATTTTGTGTATGCATTTGGGTTAATATTTGTAATTAGGTTCAAGTGAGATTTTTGCTTTGTTTTTTAAAGGAGAAGCAACTGAATTCATTTTGTAACTTAATATGGAAGAGTGTAAATGTTTTAAAGTGTCATTTTTCACGAACATGAAACTAAAAGGTTTGCACTTGAAATAATTTTGTTAACGTTTCTTAAAAGTCAGCGAATTTATAAATTTATAGGGTTTGGAATAATATATAGCCTTGCAGTTTTGAATCAAGTTATTGGATCGTATCGGAAATTGATAATAACTAACCGTAAAATATTGACATTCTTTGAATCAATATTTAATGAGATTTTTATATGAACATTATATTTATATAAACAATAATTTCAATTTAGAAAGCGTTCCAATGTTAGTTTTTATTTGCTTAACAAAACTGCATACTTAATTTACAATTTAAAAAAATTCAATTTTTTCTCCATTTTTGACAATTTTAACGATGTAACCTCCATAAAATTTTGAAAAATCTAACAAATGTATTTTTTAACCGAACATGACTAGATCAACTGGGCTTTCGATGGATTCAAGAATATATAACTTTATAGGGTCCGAAAAGACTTCTTCCCATAATTAGAAGCTTCGTTTGGGTTTAAAAACCTGTATTTTCTCCACCTAAAATATACAAATTTTTGTAACCTTACTGCTTGTTCAAAGTATCCTGTTATCCCTAAATAATGCTTTAAGCCTCACAACCATTAACATCTCTTGAATCTTTTTCTTCTATCCCCTTATGACACTCGTAAATTTTTGGCTATCGTTTGCTGCTCAAAACAAAAAAAACCTGGCTGACTGAAGCAAAGTTCTTTTAGCCCCAACTGGCCAATGCACATATTTTAGCCAACTTTTTCAATTTATAAACGTGTGTGCAACAGGCGACAGCTGCTCTTTGGGCCATTCCTATTGGCCAACTCCGTAGCCATGATGCCACTCGGATGAAGGCAATCGACCTGGACTCGTGTGTGTGTGTGTGTTTTGTGCGGCAATAAATGAAACAAAACCAAAACCGCAAAACAACAAACAACGAACACCAAAAAAGTGGTTCTCTATATATTTTTCTAAAATCAAAATGTCCACTTTTTGCTCATCAACGCCGGGTTTTGCCTGTAGTTGTTGTTCTTGTTGTTGTCTTTGGCCAAAGTTGTCGCCAGGTTGGGTTTTTTTTTGCAACAGTGGCAGCAGCAATGTCATTAACTTGGCCAAGTGCCTCCGACTGGGGCGCTGACATGGCAACATGATGCGCGATTTGAGCTTTAATGTTCATTCACTTCTGGCCACTCAATGCACTTGCAAAAATGTTGACCACAAATTAAGCTAATACTTGATTGAGGAAGAATTAAGGTAGCTAAATATAAATTATAGGGGTTAAATAAACATATAGAAATAAACCTATATACACTGAAAATTAAGTAATCTTTAAACCCTTTCTTTATATACAAAACTCTTATATATTTTATGTTCTATATTATTTTTGGTCAGTGCTCAGTTGCTTCTAATTTTTCTCCCAAAGTACAAAAAGTGCGTGTGCAATTATAAAGCGCATTTCAAGCCACTGCTTCCCAAGGATCTTGGGACCAACCCATTTTTCTGGGCCAAGACCAAGCCCAATCCCATCATCCATCCAACCTAACCACCGATCTTGGACCTAGCCATGGGGAGATGCAATGACTTTGATTTCGTGTCGCCAAATTGTTGAGTGGCCGCCGCAAAGGAAGAGGTTCATTAAAAATGTATTTTAGCTTTCAGCGAGCTGATTTTGCCACACATTTTTTGATTGCCACTCGACCAGCCCAACTGGCAGCTCCTTGGCCGTGGTCAGTGGATCGATCGGAACGAGTTGTTTCTTGGGCTAAAAAAGCAGTTCTCCATCATCATCATCATCATCATCATCATCATCATCATTGCAGTAGAGTGATTACCTTTTGGGAGGAAATATTCCTCATGGCAAAAGATATATACGCTATGTTTGTGTGTGGATTCCGCGAGTGATTGACACTCAGGAAATGTCAGGGAATTTGATTGGCTTTTATGATCGGCCGCTTAAGGTATTAGACAAAAAGCCAGAATTTGCATATTTTTGCCGCTGTCTCTTGGCAAATAATTAGAATTCATAGACATGTGTCCCTCTCCCCATTCTAAAAACAAAACAAAAAAAGATACGTAGATGGTCGCTGTTGTAGTTATTCTCGAATGCATTCGGCTTAAAGGTTCATTGACGCGTCCAAGCGTTCTGGCCAACAGAACAGGAATCAAAACGAAATGCGCCAAAAATAGCTAAAATACAACACAAAAACCAGTTACCACAAAATGCAGGCAGCCAGTTACCACGAAAGACAGACAGAGACAAAGACAACTAAAAAACAAAAAAACAGAGACAGGAACAAACAGCAAGGCAAATTTTCATAATTTTTGCATTTTTATAGAACATTCGAACAAAAAAATAAGTATCAAGAAAAGACGAGTTAAGAATGTCATATATATGGTAGGAAGGGTATAATGTATACCCTGTATTATCTATAAGAGAGGGAATCTGAAATATCATAAAATAGAGTCATTTAGAGATAATAACTCAAGTAACAACCTATATTGTTCTCTCAACTACTGAAGGAATTTTCTTTTAAGTATTGACACATTTATTTTCTTAAATTTATTGATGTTATGTTGTTAATCTTTATTTAGATTATTAAAAATTTGATTAATAAATTTTTATATATTTTCGTAATACTTTTCTTAAGCTGATTAAATCACTTCTTGTGTACTTTTTTCTAGGGTATGTTAGCAAATATTTTTTTAAGGGCCTTGACCGTTCTCAAGGCTGCTCATTTTTCTCATTCCCTTCAAATATTTACCTCAGAGTGGACATTATATTTTTGTTTATGCATGTAAGCTGTTCTCATTATCTCTAAGTCTCTAATAGACCATGGAAAGTTATTATTTATGGTTTGAATTAGTCATCAGGGTCTTTACTAAGTTCCAATGACTTCTTTGGAAATTCCAGTTCGATGAATAAGTGTATTAATAAATGAATATATAATAATTAATAATTAATAATTAATAATTAATAATTAATTAATTAATAATTGGCCTGTTAATGTTTTATGTTAAGTATTACTCAAATATCCAATGCATGTTTTCTAGTTTAATTACGATTTTTAACAGAATTCCGTTCTATGAAACAATGCAACTTTTTAAGTTTCATTGATTTTGTTTTAAGTTTTTAGAGAATATCAATTACGTTCAGATAATTCCAATATAGGACTAAAAGATACAGACTCCCCAGATTCTATTTTCAATACCATTGTTTATGTTTAGTGACTTTTGATTTCTTATTACTTTTATTACCTTTATTATTGTACAATAATATATATTTTAATATTTTTCTAAGAGTACCATAATCTCTACTGATATCTAAATACTTCCTTCAGCTACACAGAAAGTCTGTACAAAATTCATATTACAACCTGTGTGGTCTGGTCTAATTACCTACCTGAATCGGATTAACATCGAGAGTGCCTTTGATGACTGGCCCACATTCCGATCCCGATCCCGATCCCTGTCTTGTGATTCCCTCCCTGCTGATTCCATTGATGCGATCATCTCATCTCATTCATTCATTCAGGCAGCCGGCAAATCCTTTGCCAGCTACCTCAGAGGCTGGAGATGGTTCGTTCGGTGGATCGGAGCGACTCCAGTGGCTATATGTATGGCTATATGGAGTGCTGCCTGTGTTTTGGGACACACCTTCTGCAACGCCACGCTAATCACAAGGAGCAGCAGCAGCAGCAGTTGCTGAAGCGCCGCCAGCAACAATAACAGCAACAAGAGGATGCAACATCTGCAGCAACTGCAACTGCAACATCAGCGCGTGGATAAATCAAAATGCAGTTGCGAGACGTGAGCAGAGCCGCCTTCTATCCACGACTTGGCTCCATTGGCATCCTCCAAGCACCAGCCACCTCCTCCTCAATCCTCTGGGATACTGTCTGCATAATCCACGGCCAAAGAAAGTGCCGCACATGGGAATTACACTGAGGAAATGTGCCTGACTTCTTGGTATGTTCAGTTCAAATTAGTAGGTTTTCAGTCAAAGTATCTTTAAATTTAAATTTAAATGAAAATTCCCTTGTTTTATATAGCAAAAATATATATAACCTGCATCCCTCTTTCGAAAACCCTTGCTCAAACCACATTTAAAATTTAATTTTTAATTTAATTTAAAATTTAAAATTTTAACCACTTGTTTCCCATAGTGCACAGCTTAGCGGCTCTTTGGCTCAATGGAAGCTTAGCTCGCGCGGCTGATCCTCATCCTCATCCCCATTCCCATCCCCATTCCCATTCTCATCTTCGTGGCCAAGACAAATGCAGACGCTGGCTCTTTAGCCGTATCTTTCACTTTGATTGTGGCCAAGACCGAGACTGGGGACCATGGCTTAAACGGAGTTTCTGGCTCGTGTGGGGCTCGTGTGAGCCTTGGCGATGGGTGGCGGCTTGGCTCTCAACGGCAGTCGTTAGCCTTGTCTTATTGCTCGTGTTGGCCAAACACTTGGCTACTGGTTGTTTACATATGTACGGCTACGGATATAACTCAATCAGGCAGGAGGAAAGGTGGCTTTACTTGTGCGGGTTGTGTGGGTCAGTTGACCTGCAACAAATTAGCCGGCACAACGCGATGGGTAGAATCAAGTTATGAACTCAATGGTGGCCATGGAATGCCATGCATCTGGTGGACACAGAACGAGGACGAGCTGACCATAGTTGGGGGGCTAGTTCTAATGAAAACCTAATTACAAAATCAGCCAATACTCTCAAGAGCCGCACATAATTAAGGCGCACACTTGTCTTCCCGTCGTCTCTCCAATTTCCCAAACAGCCTTTTTGCCCCGCGAGGAAAAACGCATTTAAAAGCCACATTAATGACGCAAAACTCGAAGGCAGCAGACAACCACTTTGGTAAAATAGGAAATTGCCGCGTTCGGTTGCTCTTCAGATTCTGGTCTATCTGTTTTTCCTCTTTGTTTTTCTTTAGTTTTCTTTATTTTTTTTAGCAGATAGCAACACAAAAACGGTTGCTGCTGCTGTGTTTGCGAGCGTTTTCAGCGCATTTTTAGTTAATTTACCAGGAAAAACATTTGAAATTCTTAAAAAAGTCGCAACAAGAAGTTGGCTGCCCGCTTGGCGGCTGGAAAAAGTCACATCGCAAACGTTGTCTACACAACGCCTATCTGGGGATACACTTTATCTATGAGAGAGATTATTAGCTGGGCTAAAGAGTTTGTCAAGCATTTGATTAGGGAAGTTGATAGGAAAGAAAAAGTCTCATAATCTCATATAAGAAATATCCTGAGGTTCGATATACAAAACTATGAAACTTCGTAAATATTGCACTTAAGGTTCGAATATGGAAATGATCCAATATGATGTATAATCTTACTTGTCTTGATTTTATACCCCATTTTTATCTCCAAACAAATATACAAAAATATATATAAAATAAAAATACAAATAAATAGCAAGAGTATCTAGATTTTCCCTTATAAAACCAACACTAGTTTTGTTTGGTTAGTTTGCTCTAAAGTTGCTGTTGTTCTTTCTGTTTTTTTTTTTTTTTTCAGATTGTCGCCACCGCCGTTGCTGCATAGACTAAAAATCGCATTCGATCATTTATGGGATTTTATTTGGCGCGTCAGTGAATGTTGCTAAGCAATTTATTTATGACATTTTTTGCTGGCCAGAGCTTGGGTTGCCTGCAACTTCAATGTGTCGATGTGAGGATGTGTTGATGTTGAATGGGTATATGGGTATGGGTATGGGTATGGGTTGGGGGATATAGCATCCCGATTCCGATCCCGATCCCGATCCGAGTGCCGCCTCTACGTCGGATTCGTGCAGCAATTTCTGCAACGCAACGAAATAGTTGCAACAGAACGGGGCTGGGAGCAGAAGCCAAAGCCAAAGTCAAAGTCAAGTTGCAAGTTCCATATTCATCAGATGCGACACTCTTCATTCTTGGCGTTTTGCTTGATGTGCTCCTCCTGGCTTTGACTTTGGCCTTAAGTTGTCTTGTAGTTTTTCGTCTGCTAGTTTTTCTATCGAAAAGCAAACTGGATTTCGTTGTAAATGTAGCTGCTGCTGTTGCTGTTTCTGTTGCAATTGTTGCTGCTGCAGTTTTGCTGTTGATTTTGCCATTGCATTTTAATTAAGTGCATTTTAATGAGGCATCATCATCATCTTCGATGCCGATGCGACTTTTGTACATCATCAATTACACAAACGCATTTTAAATGGCTTTGTAGCTGGGAACTATGTACGTGTTGTCTCTGCTGTGTATTCATTTCAATTCAGATTCAGATTCCCTCCATTTTATATTATTTGTGCAATTATTAAGCCTATTTAGATTAGACTCCACTGATTTGCGGCTTATGCGTTTAAACAAAGCCCCGCCTGGCTCCGTGAAATTTATGTGAAAAAAATCAACTAAAACTGTTTGTTTTAATTCGTTTTGAGTTTGAAGGAGACTGAATGTCCATGTCCTGTTTGCTAATGCAGGCAAATAAAGAGCTTGCCGAGGTGGGAAAGTAAGGGTTTAGTTGGGGTATATTCGTTCAATATAATATAAATCCATTAAATATATTTTTAACATGCTTGGGATATTTTTAAATATTTTTTCTGTGGCTTAAAATAAAGGGAATGCATATGGGTATAATATTAAAGATGTATTAATATTTGTTTCTTGAAATTTCTTGGATTTTTACATTAATATTGGAACTATCTTGCAAGGCATTTTAATTCTTTAAGGTCCTTTGTCCAAATGTTCTATAAATACTTATTTTAAAGTGTCTTTTATAGTTTTCATAACTAATAATTCATAATACGTCCTAGGTTCCCTAGTGCCATCAGTCTTTACCTTTTCCCCATGTACCCTCAGTCTATCCAAACACCTGCTTTACCCTCTCATTAACAACTCACCCTCTCACCTGATCCCCTCCTTCCTTCCCTCCCCAACGAATGGTTCAAAAAGTTTTTCCATTTTTTCAAATTGCGTAATTTTCATTAGTTTGCTGCATTTGCAGACAAATTAAGAGCTCCTGCCGCTGTCCTGCCCAGGACTCTCTGCTCTGCACTTTACCTCCTGCATCCTCTATTGCTTCCCCTTTGGCGAGTGCATCCTAACCAAAGTGCGTATCTCACAGATACGCATCCACATTTAGCTGCCTGCAGGACCAACCCAATGTGATGTGGTTTTTCAATTTCTCTCTTCGTTTTTTTTTAGCCTTTTTGTACGCAAATAATTGTGAATTTTTTCCCCCTGCCCAAGCGGGTTATTGTTTGGTTTGGTTGCGAATCCTCTTTTTATTTATTTTTTTGCCATGGATGTGTATACATATTTTTTATTTTTAATTAAAAGCGGAAGTAAAAGCTAGGGGGGCATGGCCCAAAGGGGGGTTTCAATGGTTAGAATTGGTTCGGTTCGGTTGGGTTTGGTTGGGTTAGGTTTGGTTTGGCGACTTGTCAAGTATGCGTGTGCACTGGGAAAAAATATATGTCTTTTTAGGGTATTATCATTTCAATTAGAAGCTTGTTTTGTCGTGAAGGAGTCATTTCCGATCCTGTAAAGTATCAACGGAACAAACAGCTGAATCGATAGAGCCAAGTCTTGTCAAAAAATACATTTTTGAAATTTTTTCAAAATTTTATATAGGGTGACATCGTAAAAATTGTCAAAAAATGGTAAAATTTGTAATTTTAATTTGTAAATTGAGTATGCAGATCTGTTAACCTAATAAAAACTAAAATAGGAACGGTTTCTGAATTAAAATTAATGCTATTTTCGCTGAGATATGAAATTTTTAAACTTGGGTTTTTCAAAATAAATAGTCTGAAAATATTGTTAAATATCGATTAAAAAAATGATAATATTTTAAGCTTAATTATGATTGATTTCCTATACCATCCTATACTTCAAGTGCAAATTGCAATGGTATATAAAGTTTAGCGTCCCGAAGTTAATTTGCTTTCTTGTTTTAAATGAAATATTTGTTCTTAAAAGCTTAGTTTTAAGAATTATTCAGGAACAGATAACCCTTATGCAAAGTCTCTCAAAATGTACCTATATTAAATTAAGCAAAAGATTTGCATTATATTAAATTAAGTAAAAGATTTGCATTATTTTAATATTAAATAATATTAAATCACAAAATTACCTTTTTATTCCCAGTGTTCCTGCGTTGGCCGGGCACTTTGGCCCGTTCATTTCGCAGTGTAGTGTTTTGCTAACAATGCGAATTTCAGGGCATTGTTGCAGGCTCCCCTCTCGCAGCATCCCCTAACCTCCACTCCCACTCTCCCCCCCGTGATACGCACACAGGGAAACGCATCAAATCATCAGCGGCGATTTCAGACAGTCATCCGATGAAATGTCAAATGCGTTTCCCCGTGGCCCAAGTGGGCTAACGCAAACACACGATGTCCTGGCTACTGGTAATGCCAACTGCTAACTGGTTGCTGCTAGCTGGTTACTCTGATGCCACCGCTTAGAGCGGCACAAACTAAACCAAACTCAACAACAATAAAAACATGGCAACAATTCACCAGCTGAAGGGTTTTTCAAATAACGAAAAAAAAAAAATGGAAAGGCTAGGAAAAAGTGCGGGGAAAGCAGTAGGCAGGAGCGGCGGAAAAAGGGAAAAGTCAGGCGAAAAAAAAGAACGGAATCGAGAAAATTAAAACAAAACAAACAGAAAAACGCATCCTCCAACGACGTCTCATCCGGGAATGCACGGAGGGAAATATGCATATATATTCTATAAATATATAATTATATAAAAGATATATTATTTTTTATATATGTATATATTATAAATTAATTAATATATATATATACAAATTAATGAAAAATATGTAAGAGTTTAAAAGGTCCTTATGAAAGTAACATTTCCTTTATTCTGTCCATCATATGAAAATATTATTGTAGAATATTGAAGATTTGCAGGACATCTTTATGAATGAATCATTTGGTAAACTTATTGAAGAATATATACATATTTTAAAAAAGTATTTTCCAATTAGTACATCCTTTTTATTTTCAACAATCTTCTTTCTAAGGAATCCATCCTTATAACCCTTTTAAATTCAATAAACTTATTTGAAAGGATTATCCCCCTAATGATAAGATTAAGAGCTCAAAACCCATTACTTCCCCAGGCTCTCTATTTAAGATCTAAGTTAATAACATGTCTCTGGAATTAATCTTAAATTTTCCCTGCAAAAGGTTTCCCTTAGTGTAGCCCTGTATCCTGCATCATCCTTTGGCCGTTATGCCTTCACTCTCTCTCTATTTCACGTTCCACGCATGAAGAGATTTCGGTTTAGCTTTTGATTGACGAACTTGGCTCGTTGTTTGTGCCTCATCCTCATCCTCATCCTCTTCAATCCCCGTGGCCCATGCTCCTCTCAATCCTGGCATACGCTGCCGCTTTTCACTCAAACTCATCAACGTCAGCGACGCATTCAAATCGTTTTGATGGACTTCTCAGCCTTATCCCCTCATTCCCATCATCAGCAGGACTACGCAGTGCATCCTGGCGCAAGAACAAAACAGCAACGAAAACAAAAAAAAAAAAAAAGAATCTGGAAATGGGTAAAAAAAAGAAGTGGAATGAGTCTGGCACAATATTTGTATTTTACGCAATTTTTACTGACGACGACTGCCATCATGAGTCTGAGTGACTGAACGGGAGGAGGGACGAGTTGGCTCCATTTTCTGTTGCCTGATTTGCAAACCGATTTGCAACATTGTTCATGTCAGTCAGCGTATTGTTGATTATCAGTGTTCAGTTGTCCTGGAATGGGTTTGGGGGATTCCCCCCTCTCACATGTATATTTGCCCATCTATTCATTGTGTTTCGGTCGCCTTTTTATTTCACATTTTTTGCTGATTGAAAGTTTGTGCGACAATTGTTGCGGTTATAGGAAATGGTCCAGAGTCTAATTAAACAAAATGCAAACCAGGCACAAATTGTGCGGAAATATTTGCGAAGAGGGAAGGAGAGGTTTTTCTATTAACTCGGATTTGCCTAGAGCCTTTTTTGATATTAATTTTCAATATGCAAAAGTTCTATTGTTTTTCTTTTTCCCCATGATACAAATAATATATCATTAGGATATTCATAATTATTTTATGTTAAATACTTTCATTGAATGCTAAGCTTAAAAAACAGTACTTTCATTCACAATTAACCATCTAATTCTTACCAATTTCAGATTAATGCATCTTTGGCTAAGTTATGATTAACTTCAAGTGTATCCACACTTCGACATCTCAAAGTTAACTTCCTTTCATGTTCACACTTTATTAACCATAAAATATGCCCAGTGGCAGTAAAAGAACAGCCCCTATGAATTCCTTGCAATTTAATTAGCCAGATTAAAGTTGGCCGGGATGCTGGGGAGGGGTGGCCATAAACTGTTGCCAAAAAGTTTTAAGCTGCGTTCGAGGCTGCTTTTGCTTTCGCACCCAAAAACAGAACTTTGACGAGGAAAGTTTCGAGTGGCGCTTGTCTTGTTTCATCTTCACTTTCCCTCTCTCTCTCCTCTCTCTCTGGGCCATAATCCGTTGACGTCAACTGCGGTTAGCCAGAATCCCCAACGGATGTAAATGAGACCGGGCTTGGAAAAGTTTTCTGTGCATATTTTCCATCAGATATTTTTCGGTCACTTTTGGTGTAAACTACACTGCCAAACTTGTTGCCTCCAAAGGCCAACTTGTTGCTTGTGTGGCAAAAGGACCATTTAGCTCGTTATTTGGCTCGTGTCCTGGTGGTCGGGCTTTTGGGAGCTGGCGTGTGTGGCCATTTGAATGGGTTTTTGATAACTGAAAGCACACACTTGTTAAGTGTCAATTTCACTTAAATAGTCTGGCTATTACACACACAAAGGATGGATTGCCACAGATTGTGGTAAAAGAGTTTAAATTAGATTAGAATATCATTTTGTGGGTTGTATTTTAGCATACTTTTTAATTACATCTCAAAGAGTTTTTGGGGATATATAGAAAAACACACAGAGTGGTAAAAATATTATTTTTGGAACCTGAAATTTCCATACCCACGCATTGAAAATCGATCATAACTTGGGTAAAAATGCATTAATGTCTATTCAGAAATCGTTCACATGTTAGTTTTTATTAGGGTAATAAATCTGCATACTCAATTTTTAATTTTAAAAAGTTCAAGTTTTTTTTTCGAATTTTTGACAAATTTAAACCCTTATAACATTTGGAAATTTTGAAAAAATTTATTTTTTTGACCGGACGTGGCTAAATCAATTGCGCTGTTGATTCTGATCAAGAATGTATATGATTTATGGGATAGGATATGAAGACTTCACTGAGTTTCAAGCTTTTGACTAAAATTCTTAGACTTGCAAAGGTAAAATAAATAGAGATTAAGCTTAAAAAGAATATTATTTATTTAGAACGATAAACAGTAGGTGAGTCTTTAGGTTTTGTTGATGAATTTTTCCAAAGCTTTTCTCTGTTAGAAATCAAATAAAATCAACTTTAACCCACTTCGTCTTTCCGGTATACAAAAGATCGTGAAAAGAGTAAACAAAAAATGATCTCAGAGAGAATGAGAGCTAACAATATTAAATGGAATTTTGTAAACAAACCACGCTCAACGAGTTTGTGTCAAACTTTTGACTCTCCCTCAATCATTGTCAATCAAGTTATGTAGATCTTGAAATGCTACAATTTATTGTTTATCGTGGTTTATTTTATGTTTGTATTTTAACAAATTAATTCGTGGAAAACTTTTTATACCTGGAATGACATAATCTTATCTTTCGTTAGAATCCAGTTAAAACCAATTAAGGTGACTGCTTCAGGCAAGTCTTGAGCTCCGTATTGTACATTAAACTTAACAAATGATTATATAGGGGTTCCATACAGTTCTCCTATTTTCTATGTCGTGGACTATAAACAGAAGGAGAACGTGGTTTATCCTCCAGCCGAAGGATTCACAATACCTTCAAGGATACAAAGATATAGCTTTCCAGCCTAAAAGATTGTTCTAAGGGCTACATTTCACACTCACTGGTTCGTGAAATTATTTTGTGTATAAATTTTATATCCTTACCTTGAAATATGTGAATTCCCGATGATATGTTTCATAGGAATTCCTGCCTCGCCTCAAACGGAACCTGAAATGAGTCGCTTTCCTCTCCGCTTGACCGAAACTAATCAATAACATAAATGTATATTTGTGGGTGTCTAGAATAGATGGCAGAGTCATCAAATTGAAACAAAAATAAAACCTGTTTTGAGAGAACGCACGTTCTGTGGATGGGGGAGATTGAGGATTAAGCACCTCGAACCGAAACGCGACTATAATTACTAAAGAGCCCCCTGCCTTTAAATCAGTTGTGGCGACCGATTTGACTGGTGAGCATCGTATCGTTATTTTTTGTGTGTCGAAATGAATCCGCCACTGAACCAGGTGCTCCTCCTGGTGCTGTCGCTCTGCCTGCTTGTCTCGGCCAACAGAATCAATGACAGAAAGTCACCCAACGAGGTCAGTCTCTACAGCGAGTCGGACAATGTGAAAATGCTGGACAGTGAGTCACTGAGAGCAGCTCTGGTAATGGATGGTGACAAAGGCAAACTGGTGCAGTTCCTCAATACCTTCTGTGGGGATTGTCAACGCTTTGCCCCGATCTTTAAGGGTTTGGCTCGTGACCTTTACAAATGGAACTCCATCCTCCGGATCTATGGCATTGATTGTGCCCAGGAGAGGAATGTGGATGTGTGCCGGGAGTTTGATATTCGTCAGACTCCCACATTGCGTTATTTTGCCTTGGATTCCTACAAACATAATCACAGCCTAGGCTTGGATATACCCAGTCAAGATCCTCAGGTAATAACCTCAACACTGGCTGAGTTTGTCTCACGAAATGAGCAGCCAAACTTTGCACCTTTGAAGTCGGATGATAATGTGGAAAGCATATTTAAGAGACACTTGGCTCGAAGTCCCTCAGTGAAGGTCATTGCTTTGGTATTCCAACCCAAGGATTCCCAAATAGGCAGGGATACTCTACTCGAACTTTTGCCTTATAAAGATTTGGAAGTGCGTATCGTGGAGGATCCTGCGGTCTTTGCCAACTTTGGCCTTAAAGATGTGACCGATCTGAAGTTAGTTATCATCGATCAAGAGGGGAACCCCAAAAGTCTGACAACCACCGAAGATACAAGTAAAGCCTATGCCACCGTTGTGGGGGAATACCTTCAGTCCCTCGATTACAAGCCAGAGCCACCATTACCCATTGTTGAGGCTGCCAATGCGACAGAGTTTTTGGATCAGCAGAATCAGGCCATCATAGCGGAAGTTCTGAAGCCACCAAAGAGGGTCTATAGAGCTGATCTGGAACAGGCCATTGATAAGCTACTCCACATTGAGCTCCCCAAGCCGCCTTTCCTGGAGGGAAATAATTTGACTGCCTTGAAGAACATCATAACCGTGGTCAGCTACCTTAATCCTCTGAATAAAGATGGTCAGTTGCTGCTGAAAAACCTCCGAAGTTCTTTGAGCCAGGCCAAGACCATGACGGGAGTTCAGTTTGCCGAAACAGTGGAGTCCCTGGAGAAGCCTCTTAAGAAAGTCTTCAAAGCAAGGCGTTATGTGGGCTGCATAGCCTCACGTCCCTTCTTGCGCGGATTCACTTGCTCTTTGTGGACACTATTCCACTTTCTCACCGTGGAAGCAGCCAAGCCACCTTATTACTTTAAGCCAGGCTCTGTCCTCTTAGCTGTTCATGGTTTTGCCAAGTATTTCTTTGGCTGCACGGATTGTTCGCGGCACTTCCAGGCAATGGCCAAGCGAAGGCGTTTGGCTTCGGTCAAGAGTCACGATGAGGAAATCCTTTGGCTCTGGGAGGCTCACAACGAGGTCAATCAACGTGTGGCTAGTGATTCCACCGAGGATCCCAAATTCCCCAAGATTCAGTTCCCCAGCGAAGAGGATTGCCCCACTTGCCGGTCCAGCAGCAATAGCTCCGAGTGGCAGAAGCCAGAAGTGCTCAAGTATTTGAAAAAGATCTACGATAGAGAGAACCTGAGCTTCTATGGTTTACCCACTGCCCAGGGATATAATTGAATAATCATTGAATAATTGCTTTTAATTATGGTTAATTTTTACAGTATTTGTAAGCGTTTTGCACACTTTTTTAATGTTCTCATTTAATAAAATAATGTTTTTTCTAAAAGGCTTGGATGTGATTTGTTTTGTATAATTTTGGTCTGTAAAGATTATCAACGCTTAGCAAATTAAAAGCATGAAAAAAACTATAATGTATGTGGTATATGCATTTTCAGATCCCAACAGTCACAACATTTGACTGAACCCGCCAACATTGTAAGAAAATAAAGCCACCAACTAAGTAACCCAATTTCATCATATCTTCTCTTAGTTACAAACTCGTCCTTTGGGTTCTGGTCTTCTCCTACGAGGTCCTTTATCCTAGTTTGTGATGGTGTTGGTAGCAGTGAAATCTATTCGGAGTAAACCGGAATATTCTAAATGGCTTAGGAAATATTCTAATAAAAGTGTCCGATGAACCATCCCGAGTTTATCAATCTGATTACCTGCTTGGATCCTTACTGATTTAGGAACACCTGCGGTCTTAGACAGAAATACCATAAAAATGTTGTTCTCCTTACATCACCATAACTACTGAGAATGTAGATAGTGAAGAGTCTCTGTATATATGAAGTAATACACATACTTTTCGTATACTTTGTGGTATTTTGATCCATAAGATAGAGCTATAACATTAAGTCGAACTAGATATTGATACTAGTTAAACAGTAAAAACAAAACTAAATATATAGCCTGTACATTACATAAAGAGGTTGAGTAGAAATCAATATCAGTACCATGAAATTGTAATCAATACTCTTGTATGTCTCTGTTAAATTGAAATTTCACATAAATTTGTATCGGTTATATCATTAATTTAAACCTTTATAATTGCCTTCACTTTTCCTTTTGAGTATAGTTAATTTGAGGATCGACTGGATATGGAACTATTACAAAAACCTCAATATTCACCCACATTGTGGTCAGTGCTTCTGTCATTATTTCTGATTTTTAACAATATCAACTCCTTGGAAGCAACATGCAGGCCATTAAATCTGCTTGAACTAAAACCCGAGAATACAACTTTCCGTGGGAATCTAATATTCCCTCTTAGAGATGAAAAGAATATAATATATCTGGTCGATTTGGAACGAGCTATAGATCATATTCTGAGACTTCAACTTTTAAAGGTGCCAGTGTTCAAAGGAAATAAACTGATTGTACTGAAGAATATAATTGCTCTCCTGCACTACTTGAATCCGCTGGCAACAGATGAAGGAAAACTCTACATAAACAATATATTTTGGTCTATACAATCTCAATCAGAAGTAACACAAGAGTTTCTGAACACAACAATTAATGCCAAGGAACTTCTGGATAAAAGCTACAAGGGAAACGACTATCTTGGCTGCAGAGGCTCTGAGTCCGGATTGAGGGACTTTAATTGTTCCCTTTGGACTCTATTTCACTATTTGACGGTGGCAGCATCCCAACTTCCTGAATGCATCCAGCCGGGAGCTGTCCTTTGGGCATTTCACGGATATACTCAATATTTTATGGGCTGCCCAGAGTGCTTTAGGAATTTATGGTTCTACGCTCAGAACAAACAGATCGATGATGTGAAGACCCATGACGAGGAGATCCTTTGGCTATGGAAAGCTCACAATCATTTTAATAGAAAATTGGCCGGTTCTATCAGTGACGATCCATTTTTCGCCAAGAAACAATTTCCTCCGCAAAAGTATTGCAGAAGATGTCGTAACTTTAGGGGAGAATGGAGAACAAATGAAGTGCTAAAGTATCTGAAAAGTATTTACGGTTTGGATAAACTGTATTATCAAGAATGACTTAAGTACTCTAAGAAGCACGAATAAGAATTAATTAAATACTTATCTAATATATATGTCTCGCATTTTAATATCAAAAGTATTTTCATTAATTTAGCAAGTAATATTCTCGGGTTCGGGTCTTTAAAGAGAAAATTATCTTACTTTCGTTGCCTGGTTTTATGTTGTCATAGGGTTTAATAAAGATATCAAAGGGTTGCTTTTGTTTTCATTATAATAATAAATTAAAAACTATAAATTCTAATGTAAGCAAATGTAATATTAATACAAAGCAAACTCTTGAACTATTACAAGTACAGAAATGTTTCATAGCTTCATAAAAATTGCATCAATCTTTTAAATTAAGCGTTTATATCGAGTGAAGCGTCACTCTAAACGAGTGTGTGTGAATTCGCCCACCTTTTTAATAAAGAAAACTCCCTCCTACACACCCTTTTCCAGGCATTGGTCAAGTCAACTGACCTGTTCTAAGGCACTCGCTGTACAGCGATTACCCCGCACATCAAACTGAACCGAACCAAACTGAATTATTTATAGAACATTTTTGCAAAATATCTACGCACTAATTTGCGTAAAGTAATCGATGTGGTGGAAAAATTTTCACGCATGCACACGACCGATGGCAGCGTTGCCAGAGGAGGAGAAGTAGGAGCAGGAGCACCGGGCATTCTATAGTGGGGGCACTTCAGGTGGTTCAGTCTCATGCCCAAATAGGCAGAGGCAAAACGGAAGCTAAAAATTACCCAGGTGGTATAGGTATAGGTATTGGTATCCCTTCTCCTAACCATTGAAAAAACGCCCACAAAACTTTCTTCCTCATTGTGCGTAAATTGGCACCCCTCAAAAGGCTCCATAGAAAAAGAGTTAACGCATTTTGCCCTTACGTAATGATGTGTATGTAAAATTTATAATATACATAAATAAATAAAATGCACGCAGTTTGGGATTGGGATTGGGATTGGCGGTTGGGTTGCACAGTTTATCGATATTTTTGCACCCATCGAAAGGGGAGTGATGGTGCAGTGCAGTGAGACTTGAGTGAGAAAATTTAATGGCCGTTTGGCCCCGTGCACAACTGTACCTTTTTCGTGCGGTGATTTTTGTGCGTGCGGCGCCTTTCCTTGAATAGTTGTTCTTGGCAAAAGCCGTAAATTTTCGACCATATCTTTGCCGCCGGAAACCGGAAACCAGGGCCTATTCGTATGCCTTGCACTGCCATTCTTCTTTCCCCAAAACCGCGTTGCGTAAAGTGCGTAAAATATGGACAAAATCTAAGGCTCTTCGTGGTTCTAATAGCAAACGGATATTGTGGCTTTTTGTCTTGTGAATAGCCTGAAGGGAATCGGATCGGATCCTTGGCACTGCGAGGAAATGCTCTAATTGGGGGCCCAAAAGATTTGCATAACGTAATTGCCAGGTCGGGCAGAGAAGAAGAGATCTTTGGCATGACTGACTCTGGGGAGGGCATTTAACCAAAAACAATATAGCCTCCCCCCGCGCCAGAATTATGCACAAATTATTGTTTAGGCATTTAAATTGCCGCTACTGTTGCGGCGATGAAAAAATGCTAACATAAAAAATAACTCAAAAAAAAAGAGTACGAGAAATGAAAACAATAAAATGGCAGCTGAAGAAGCATCATCAGCAGCAGCGGCTTGCGAGGTAGCTCGTTGTTATAATTATGTAAAAACAGTCTAAAAGATTGACTTGACTTCTATAGGCACTTGGGAATGCACTGAGAAAATGGGAATACTTTAATAGAATTTTAATAATAATTATAATAATTCAAATGTATTTATTGTAGTGCTTAATTCGAGGTTTATTAGAATTAAGAAGAGTTTTAAAGCTACCTGTTTCTGCTATAAGTTGTTCCTTTTTTTGTATAGTTTATTTACTCTTTTTTTACAGAAAAAGTATTAATATTTAATTTATATTTTTTAAACATTCTATTTTATTAGAACCAAAAATTATACATATAATTTAATTAAAAGAAAATACGTTTTGAAGAACATAAGCATTTTTTATGCAATTCAATTTATTTCTCTACAAATTACCTACCAATTTTCTCTCTCTGCATATACACACTCACACGCACAACACTCACCCAACGGTGTGTGTGCATGCAAAGGCAACATAAATTTAGGGGGAAAAGGTTGAGGGGGAGGAAGGCATTACAACAACAACCTGGTAATTATCAAGCCTTAGCGGCAAGCAACATTGTCTGTGTATCTTACCTGCGTTCGCTAACTGCCCCTCCCTCCTGGTACTCCTCCTCCTGCTCCTCCTAAACCTACCACCCCCTATCCCCCCAACCCCCTAAGCCACCACACCCTTCACACGCAAAAAATGTAAAGTGAAAATATTTTTTAAGGCACTTGTACTGTAGGACAGTACAGGTGCAGGTGGAGAACGCGGTACCATCAAATGGGTGGCTCCCATTTTTTGCCGTTGGCTTACAGCTATAACTTCCCCCCCTAACCACCCACTCGCCGAACTTGAGAAGTTTTCTATGTGGCTATATATAATTAAAAATAATATGAATAGAACTTGCAAAAAAAAAAAATAAACAAACAAAAGCCACACAGGCAGAGCTTTAGGGAAGGGTTTTTCGCAGAAAGAGCAGGAAAGTTATGCAAGTTATAATAATTTTTTGGGTAAGAAAAATTAAGGCAATAATATAAAATTATTAAATTAAATATTAGTAATCATTGGAATTATTCAATATACAAAAAAAATTATTGGGATTAATCAATATATAAAGTATTTATATTACAGTGTATTACAGTATTTATATGTGTTTAATAATCCCAATGTTTACAAATATTTTTTTTATTATTTGCAGATTCCTAACCAAAAAAATGTTATAACTTATAGAAAATTTTCTATTTAATGATCCCAAAAAATTACTATAATTTTTATATGTTTAATATATAGATAAACCCAATGTTAATTGCTTTATTGCTTTAATAAAGTAGTAAAATGATTTTAAAACCTTGAAAACGTTTTGTGACTTAGAATAAAATTAGAAAGTATATTTCAAATATTATAAAAGACCTAAAAGTATCTCCTTATAGCTATATATATGTTGTATCTAAGTCTATCATATAATTAAAATATTAATTAAGTTAAACAGTCTAGAATTTTTTGTATTTTTGAAAATTGATTTACTTCTTTTGGGCAAAATGTGACTAATCTTCACAACAAAAATTAGCAAAAATAACATAAAAGCTTCCTAATTCGTCAAACCAAAATGCCATTTGGTAACAATTTTCCCAAAGTTTTGTTGCCACAACCTAATGCGGCTGCTGCTGCTGTTGATGATGATGCTTACCGCCCAAGCTCACACCACGCCTCCCTTTCTCCACCCTGTATGCCACAAACTGTGGCAGCGCGTAATTAAAACAATTTGTGCATAATTTTTGTACAAGTGCAGTGCCCCAAAGCCGAACCCCAAGGCTCCATGACCCCTTCCCCCTCACCCCGAACTGAGCTTTTAAATAATAATTTGCTTAGTTTATGAAGTGCTCAAGTGTGTGCGTGCCTGCGTGTGTGTGTGTGTGTCTGAGTGGGTGAGCTACATAAACAGTTCTGCCACCTACTCCACCCACCCCCCCTTGGCATACAATTTACTCACTTGGTTGCATTTTAACATATTTCGTTACGTTTTCAGCCAGGCCCAGAGTCAATTGTTGCTGTTTTTTTCATGTATTTCTTTCATTCTGCAGTATTATGCCGTGTTTTTGTTGCAAGTTTAATTTGTTTGAGTTTTCATGCAACTGCAGAAGCAGCAGCAGCAGCAGCAGCAGTTGCTTCTGTTGTGAATTTCATGTGCATCTGCCGCTGTAACTGCCTTCTTTCACCCAAGTCAAAAAATATTTGTGCACGCAAAAAATGTTAATTGCCAGAGAAGTAGCAACAACAGCAGAAGCAACATCAGAAGTAGCAGCAACATCATCAACAAAAAGCGAACCATCAATGTGGCAGGGGCATTAAAATATTTAGGTTGCTATTGCCACTGCTCCCATCAGCTCTCTTCCCAAGCCTCAAAACCCACAGGCCCTGCTACCAACTTCGACTCCGACTCCCAGTCAGAACCTGGCTAAAATGCAGCCTCTCCTTGCCACAACCCGTTGGCAGAAACGTTAATGCGACTGCAACTGTAACAAATTGCAATGTCGCACATCTGTCTTCTCTGGCGTTTGTCGCTGCCTAAAAAAGTTTGGAAAAAACAATGGCAACTTGGCGGAAATTACAGAAAACTAAATACCCTAGACTGGGGAAAATATTTAAAAATACGTACTGGGTTTTCCAAAACCTTTTTTTTATAAGAACACATATCAAAATTGCGGGAAAAAATTAATAGAAAGTACTTATTAAAAATTATATATAGTTTTAAAGCCTTTACTTAATTAAATTAAAGTGATAATGTAGCACAACATAAAAACATAACATAACATTAACATAAAAGGAAGCTAATTTCGGGATACCAAAGCTTATATATCCTGACATTTTGCAATCGAAGTATATGATCGTCTCGGAAATAGATCATAACTATGATATTTATTAATTTATTTATATGATAATTCAAATAATTCATCAAACTTTGAAAATATCATAACTAATTTTAATTCAGAAACCGTTCCTATATTAGTTTTTATTAGGTTTACTAAAATACTAAAATTAAAATTTTAAAACATTCGAATTTTTTTCAAATTTCGAAAATTTTAACCATCTTTATAAAGTTTTTCAATTTTGGAAAATTTTTGAAAAAATCAATTTTGACCAGACATAGCTAAATCGATTTGGCTATTGATGCTGATCAAGAATATATATATATATTTGTGGGGTCGGATGTAACTCCTTCATATTTTTATAAGATTCTGACAACAATTACAATACCCTGCAGGGGTATACAAAATAAATATGTTTCTTAAAGTATTTTAATCTCAAGAAAGCCCCTTTAAAGGTAAGGATAAGGATATTTATTTATTTTACTTAGAAACTTTGTCAAAT
Organism: Drosophila serrata; assembly: GCF_035046125.1. Classification (NCBI taxonomy): domain Eukaryota; kingdom Metazoa; phylum Arthropoda; class Insecta; order Diptera; family Drosophilidae; genus Drosophila; species Drosophila serrata. The sequence goes on along the minus strand of NW_028257274.1, from coordinate 704,485 downwards.
GTGTGTGAATAATTTCAATGAAAATATTGTACCTTTAACAGGCTTAAAGTTCTATGTTTTTGGAACCATCAAGTATACAAAATTTACAGTTAAATTATATTTTATAACATCATTATTTTAAGTTATTTAAACTACTTTAGTCTTAGCCAAAACCCCCTATCAAAAGTAAGGGTATAACAGCCACAAAAAAACCCTACTAAAAGCCAGATACCCAAGATTGAGCAAGAGGGAGACCTTAGCCAAAGGTCCACAGACGTGGACTCATATTTATTTTTGCTAAAAACTACTCAAACACGAAAAAAAATTGTCGTTGTTCTTCTGGCATTTGTTTTTTTTTTCATGTTTTTCAAGTTTTTCTTATTTTTTTCTTATTTTTGTGGCTATTGCAATTGCAGTACCTGTTGTTGTTTTTGGCCTTGTTGTTGTTGGTGGCATTGGCATTGGCAATGCCAATTACCGGCGACCGGGAACCCTAGCAATTTGGCCATATCCGGCCCCATGGCTCTGATGCTGGCGCTGGGCCGAAAGGAAAAATCAGGTTTTTCCTTCCCTCAGAGCTTGATTTTCGCTCCTATATTTTTTTTGCAGTTTTTTTTTTTTTTGTTTTGCTTGTGATTTGGTTGTCTTCCCTGTTGATTTTCCTGTTCCCATTTTTCTTTACCTATTTCTTAAATTTAAAGATCATAAAAAAATGATGGAAAACATATTCAATTTGCGTCCGGAATTTGTTATGATTTTTATGCTGATGCTGGAGAGTGCCAGGAAAATCCAAGGGTATTTAGCCAAGACACCTTGGCAGTCATTAGCCACATTTAGTTGCCTGATGATCATGGCTTTTACTATGTAGCTGTATCTGGCTTGGACTTGGTTCTCCTTTATTTTTTTTTTTATTGTAACTAATGAATATGGAACTTGAGTCTCTTGTCATGTTGCGGCTGTGGCTATTACAAGATTTGAGTTGTCGCGCGTTTTGGACGCGTCATGCGGCCAGTTTCTTTATTTATTTACTTTTTTCCGAAGCTTCTCTATATATATATATATTTTTTTTTTTTTTTGTGCCACACATTGCCGCACGATCCCGAGTTGGCAAATGTGGCAAACAGCAGTAGCAACAACAGCAACAACGAAAAAAATGTCATAAATAAATTGCTTAGCAACATTTGCTGACGCGCCAAATAAAATGCCATAAATGATCGAATGCAGAGGAAGATTTTTAGTTAGACACTAGAAACGTTGATGAAGATGGAAACGGAGATGGAGATGGCGATGGCGATGGCGATGGAGATGGCCAAGTGCCGGGATGGCGACAGGAATCTCGAATGCTTTTTCCTGTTGGGTAAATTAACTTAAAAATGCTACAAAAATCGTTGCTGATGAGTTGGCTTATAGGGTTGATGAATGCCAGACATTCTATTGTGCCCATTAATGTGGCTGCTGTACCATGGCCATTGCCAGAATGAGTTTGAAACTGGCTATCTATGTATCTGTGTATCCCTAATGACTTAGGACACACACCATTAGGCCGGCTTATGGTATGGATTGGGCCAAGTTGGTTTACTTCTTGCTGCATTTTCCTTTGGATTTTCTGGCTCTATCAAAACAATTTACCAGCCAGGAAAAAGGCCTCACCTGTGGCATGCCACCAACCTCACACATTCGGACATTCGGACACCAAAGGTGGCAACAAAGTTTAAGTTGATTTGGCAGGGGAAATAGGGTCTAAACGAAGCTGGAAGTTTCTGAAGTTTAAGATAATATTATTTAGATATTATATAGGCTTTTTTAAAACCGATTTTTGTATAATTTTCTAGTTAGTTTTTAAGGTTAATTTGAATTTCTAATAAGTTTCCAAACCACTTTTTATAGAATCCCCTTTGAAAAAGAGCCTGAATTTAAGACTTTAATCTACTTAATTGTACAGAATCTTTACATATTATTTTCCTAACTTAATTCCAGGCAAACTGACTACAAAAACCCATGTACCCTTTACAAGATTTTATCCCAAACAGCTGCCTGCTTGAGCAACACCTTTTGCTAATGCCTGGCATAACAACTTAATCCACCTTACAGCCTCCGACGGGATTGCATCTTGACTGGGATTGGATTTGTGTGAGTTTGGGTTGTGTCAGACGCTCTGTCTGTGAAATTGAGGAAGACACACCTGGGTTCTGGGTTCTGGGTTCTGCGTTCTGGGTTCTGCGTTCTGGGATGCATTTTTACGATTCCCCCCAAATGGTGGAAGTTGGGTTTTATTTTCGGACAACCTGCTCAAATCATGGACAGAAATTTGATTCTGCCAACCCATTTGTTTGGCTTTCTTATTGGCCAGTATAGTTAGGGGAATCGACTGGCAGATAAATTATGATTCTTAATTGTTTGCTGAACTCCTATCTGGATCCTAATCAACGTTTGCAGCATTAAAGCAACCGATTTTATGACTAGTTTTTCGGTGGGGCCAGACACCAGACACAGATCTAAATTTAAAATTGGATTCGTGTAAACATAAGTAGTATGTATATAGTATGCATCTGCAGAAAATGGGACCAAGAGCAAGACCACGACCAAGAGGGCCAAGGCAATGAAAAGCGAGATCAAGTTCAACGCACATTTGTCCTTGATAATTGAAAAGATCGCTGGAAAGAGAGGAGAGGAGAGGAGAGGAGAGAGGCTATAGCCTGCTGAAAATACACACACACACACAGGCTGAGCAAAGGGGGAGCCCGAAAAAAGTGCCGAGCAAAACAAAAAATAAACAAAAATTATGGCAGTGGATCGACAGACTTATTGCTCGCTGTCCCAATCCCTGGATCCCCCTCTCCTTTTGCACTTCAAAGTGCTGAGGGAAACCGGCTGGGGCTGTGCCAGGAATGCACAAACAACACACACACAACACACACCACACACCACTCTCGGGTGTATAATATATCCCCCAAATGTGTGTGCGTAGCGTCTGCCAAAAATACGTTGGCCATTAAGGCAGCCCCTTGTGCACATGCTTTGGCCATCCGCAGACGAGCCCACGCCAGCCAAAAAGGGAATTTTGGGTAAAGAATGAGACTAGTTGATACCCTGGGTAAAGAAGAGGGGTGCCCACATAATAAATTAAGATGTTACAATTGTATTTGAGTGAGAAATAAATGGAAGAAAGTAGCTAGATATGAGGATAAAGTAGGTAAATGATATATTATAATAATGCATTTATAAAAATATATAAAATACTTTATATAATTATATCAAAATAACTAAAATAAGATATATAAAAAATATATTTTGATAACATTGCCATATAATAGGGTTTTTTTTTTAATTTAGTACGAAAGTGCAGAAGATGCTTACCAAAGCAAAAAGATGGCTATCAGGTCAGGCAGAGAAGTCAGGAGACTTGTAGGCATCACTCTCTGTAAAAAAAATTAGATATTTTAAAATTAATGTATTATATTAAAAGCAATATAATTAAGGTGTACAAATGCTGCTAATGTTAAAAGAAAATTGTATCAATTTTATAAATGCCATTAAGAGCTTCAAAGAATATTAAGTTAGTATAGTTTTTATGGTATTATAATTATTCAAGGCTTATTAAAGGATCTGTAATACACAAATAGCTTATATTTATTTACAACTAAATTATATAAATTATATATAAAATATAATTATAAGATAGTATTACTAAACTTATATGCAATAAATAAACTCCAAATGGTATTATATATGTTTCTAAAATCTTTTGCAATATCTCTAAGCCAAAAATATCAAATACTTATTAAAAACTCTATTGAAAAAAGGATAATAAATAAGTTCCTGTGGCAACTCATCATACCCCTTAAACCCTTCCAATTACGAGGTACCCATATATTCGGTTGAAAAGATCGAGAGTGTGGGGTATCCCATTCGTCCGATCGTACGTGCCTCACTGGCTGTTCTCTCTTCGTACCGCTTTTCTTCCAACCAACAACAACCCCTTCTTCATTCTTCGCAGAATTTCCGAAAATTTGCAATTGACTGGCTGCAAAAATAAAGAAAAACAAAAAAGCGACGAACGAAAACGAAGACGTTGCTGCCGGTGGACTCTGCTCCTGGTGCCCCCTCTTTCCGGCCCCTCCCCGCTCCAACCGAACCGAAAGAAGAAAGGGAAGAGAATACAAAAATGTTTATGCATTTTTTCTGGTCACTGACCGTACTCAAGGTTTTTCGTATTCTGCGGTTCAGTTTGGCTTTTTTGTTTTCTGTTGCAGTTCCTTTGCCGCGCTGCGTAAATTGCATGCGCACAAAAATTGACGAATATGCCAGGCGACGTGTGGAAAGGGGCAAGGGGGCAGAGGCAGAGGATCGGAGAGTATTGGAAGAACAAGGCCCAGAAGAGAATAACCCAGCGACAAAATGTGAGTGTATGCCCAAAAAAAAAGGAAGGCAGCTCCAAGCGGTACAGTGACAGAAATATAGATCCTTAATTAGGATTCTGTGAAATTATACAATTTTTTAAAGATCAACAAGCAAGGAGTTTGGGAAGTCGGAATTTAAATATCCTTGCAGTTTGAATTGTAGGATTGTATTGGAAATCGATCAAATATTAGCATTTTTTGAATCAATATTTAACGAGATTTTCAGACTATGTTTTTGAAAAATTCAAGTTTAAAAAATTCATAATTCAGCCAAAAATGCATTAATTTGAATTCAGAAACCGTTTCTATTAGGTTAACAAATCTGCTTACTCAATTTAAAATTTAAAAAAATTCAAAAATTTGTCCATTTTTGACCATTTTAACCCCTTAACTTTTCTTGAAAATTTTTGAAAAAATTTCGAAAATTTATTTTTTGACCTGTTCGACCTATTCGATTTATAACAATTTAGCTATTGATGCTGATTAATAATATATATGACTTAAACGGTCGGAAATGACTTCTTCACTATGTTTCAAGCTTCTGACTGAAATACTCTACAAGGTTCTAATGATAGCGGAAAATAATTTTATAAATATTTTAAAGACAAGATATAAGGAATAAGTTACAATTGGAAAATAAATTAAATCTTTATAATATATTGTATTAATTTGTATTTAAAATATTTAGTTCACTTGGTAGGTTTAAATTAGTACTAAATTACCACTTTTTCAAATTGTTTAAAGCAGGTGATTCTTTAACATTACAATATAATTTTCTTTTAAATAACTATCGTATATATAAAAGCTCTTTCTAGTGCTATGACTACAATGGTTTTGTTTTAAGATAATGTAACGTTGTATTATTTATTGCTTAGTATATTCACTGCAATATTTATAATAATATATAAATATTTTATGGAACAACTTAAAAAAAGTTGTAAGTTTGTCTCATAATCATATCCATTTTTTCCTTACACTAATAATACAACTTTATAAATATTTGTAAAATTAAATATTTAAACTCACACAATAATCATTAAATAAATTTTAAAGAAAGCCCCCCATAAATTTCTCAACGTGTAAGTTGAGCGTAGCAAAGAGCCTGCGGAAAACTTGTTGCCTTCTTCAAGTTGGCTCCCCTATATCGCATTTAGGCCCCCCCCCCCAAACCCCACCACACCCCACCGAATTTGCAGTGTTGTGTGTGCGTTGTGTGTGTGTTTGCAATTTGGAGACGACGATGATATAATTTAGCACGAAAGTGAAGTCTTGCAGCCGGTTGCCATTTGTTCCCATCTCTTTCTGCGGTTCGATCGATGTTACTCTCTGTCTCTTTTCCCGTCTCGAATTCACCAAATGAAACCGAAAATGTGCTTCCTTCTCTTCGCCTTTGAGTTCTTGTTCTTTTGCTCTTGAAATCCTGAAGTTGTCCGGGAATCACAGCGTGATTTTTATGTTAATACTGACATGCTGAATTACTCTAAATTGTACGTACTAAATGGAAGGAAACTGAAGATATTGGTTCAATTTTACGACATTTTAATAATGGTTTTTAATAGTCTTAGGAAAATCTATATTAAATAGAATGCGGGGTGGCTCAGGTAAAAACAAATTACTAAGATATTGCCATAGTTATATTATTTTTTACTGAATTTATAATGAAGTCGATCTAGCTATTTCCGGTCAAAAAATAATATTTTTTAATTTTACCAAAAATTGAAAATTTTATAATCATTTTTAAATTGTCAAAAATGTTGAATTTTTCAAAATTGTAAATTGAGTATGCAGATTTATTAACCTAATAAACATAGGAACGATTTCTGAATTGAAATTAAAGCATTTTTGGCTTAGTTATGCGATTTTTAAAATTGATTAGCCCAACAAATTGTCATATAATATTATTAATTGCAAATATTTTGGCTAAGTTATTTCCTCCTTTTTTACACTTATTGAAAAAATGAAGAGTATCTAACAACCAACCTAAATGAAACCCCCACAAATCACAAAAAGTGATAAATTGTTGTACATGGTCTTGTGGCCTTTTGGGTTTTTGGCGCAATTTCAATTTGATTGCGGTAGGACGACTGTACCGGATCGGATTGGATCCGATCTCATCTGTTCTGGTTCAAGATCCGCTGCTGTTCTGGTACCTCCTAAAGCACCTCTTCGTGCTCCTCCTGCTCCTTTAGCTCCTTTAGCTCCTCCTCCTCTAGCTCCTCCCTGACCACCCGCAACAGACATGGACGGTGCAAAGAGTTCTCGAATTACCACGCCAAATGCACCAAGTCAGTGACCGATTATGTTACCCAAAGCACAACAAAAAACATAATATAATGTAGAGAAAAACAAAAACAGGGACAGGCTTTGCCCTTGTGGCCCCCTCCAAGACCCACAATATCCTCCGATTCTATTGGGATTTCTTATGGCACATTATTCGCCGGAGTTGTGGTTGATGTTCGGTCTTTCCGATGATGACTCTTTCCCTCACTGGACAGCGCTTGATCAAAGGCCTTGACCGTGACTCTGTGGGTTTTTGAGGTTTACTTTACCTCTTTTTTTAATAAATCACAGGAGCATTAGGGTTTTGCAAAGAGGTGCTTAGGGGTATTTTAAGTTTTTCCTCTTTGAATTTTGAGTGAGGAATTCCTTAACAAAGTAATGAGTATTTTTGACATATTAAGTATACGCAGGGTTAGGGTATTTAACTGTTTAAATTTCATTTAAAAATAGATTTGTGCACCCAAATTTGTATTTACGTTTATCATTTATTTAAAGTAAATATAACTAATAAAAAATAATACCAAAACTTATAAGATTTAAGACAGTTTAAACTGTTAACTAAGTAAAGAGCAACATATTACGTATACGCACTGTTGAAGCATTTCAGTTTTTATAATGCCATTAAAAATAGTTTTGTGATGCGTAATTTAAATATTTATTTATCATCAATTTAAGAGAAATAATACTTTGAAAGACAATAGAATCTAGAATTTATAAGATTTATCTGTTAATTAATTAAAGAGCGACATATTACGTATACGCACTTTTAGGGCATTTAAGTTCTTAAAGTTCATTTAAAAATAATTTTGTGCACCGAAGATTTTATATTGATTTATCATTAATTTGAAAAAAAATTTATTTAGAAAAAGAACACCAGAACTCATAAGATATAAAGGATTTAACTGTTAATGAACTAAAGAGCGACATATTACGTATACGCACAGTTGAGACATTTAAGTTTTTAAATTGCATTTAAAAATAGTTATATTATATATATTATATTATATATTTATTTATCATCTATTTAATATAAATATATTATAGAAAAAAAAACAACAAAACCTATAAGATTTAACAAGATTTACATGTCTTAAATTACCCTCTTCCCTGCCATAACTTCTTAGCCAAACCATTTCCCATTTCCACCTTACTTTCGCATATAAATTTCCTCTGCGATTACATTTTTCTCCAATATCCTCCGGACATAGTTTTTATAGCTCTTCCCACATGTCCGGCTACCCCTTTTTCCGGCTTTACATGCATAAATCCAACTCAATTTCTGTGCCCACTCCACCATTCTTTTTGGCCAAAAGCCAATCCAATGAAGCCTCACAAATTCTGGTGACGAAAAATAAAAAAAAGAAAATCAACAACAGCAACTACTATGAAAATAGTAAAAAAACAAACAAAATAGCAAAAGAGGGAAATGTCAAAAAGCCATCGTTAGTTCGGTATTAGCCATGACAAAACTTGACGCGTCAACGTAAGCGGCTTTGGTCTAGGTCAAGTTGCAAGTTGCAAGTAGCTGTCGCTGTCTAGCTGCCACATATCTATGTGCACCTCTTCCACAGGAAATCTGTTTCGATTCCGGGGGTTTGGGGAGTTTTACTATGTGGGGTTCACTGTGGAACATTCAATTACAATTCGATTCGTTTCGGGATAGGTTTAAATGGCTTGGAAAATGGTTTAATTGCTGACCGCTCGATATGAAGAGCTCTAATTGAGCATAAGCCTCGAGGAGGAGCTACAGAAACACGCATGGGTACACAGGAAATAAAATTTAGGGTAAATATTATTTGATATTTGATGAGGGAGTATTCTGTGATTTTTTTGTATAGAGTTGTGGGAATTTTTTGGAATTTTGAAATGGATTTTAAGGAAGAGAAAGAGAAGAAAAGGAACAAAATGTGAGCAGGGGTATATCAAGCTCTATCTTTAGGTTCTATTATAAATATGTAAAGATTTATATTAGAATGTATAACTTAGAGCAACAATTTCAATTTAATTACTATATATTTCTATAAACTAAAACTCAAAGAGAGAACTATCCATATATCTTTGTTAAAATTTACGTAAGTGTAATCTAAAGATATCTAAGACGTGTTGTAAAACTCCTGATGTAAACTTTTAATGAAAATTATTTGTAAAAATACCATATAAATCCTGGAAAATTCCCCAAATTTTCTTCACTGTACCCATCAAGGAGAAAATGAAAATGCGTAAATAAAAAATGCATCGAAAGTTATTTGGCCCAGTCGATGCCATGGCGAAAATGGAATCAAAAATGCAGCGAACAATTTGTATAGAGAGGCAGAATTTGATTGGCAGCTTGGCCGTGGTGGTGGTATTGGAGGTCCTGTGGAGATCCTGTGGAGGTCCTGTGGAGGTAAGAGCGGTAAGGGTGTTGCCAATAATGGAGGCAAAAGTCCTGTAGTTTAACAACCGTAGAATGTGCTAGACTTGACTTGGATTGGGTTCGCAATTGGATTCGGAATTGGGACTTGGGCTGGGTGAAAGTCTGAAGTGCTTTTGGGTAGGCCTTAATTACGTAAATGTGTGTGTGAGCCAGTTGAGTTATGACCAAAGGAGTACTCCACATATTCGCATGACTGTATCCTGTATATCCTTGTGTGAGTGTGTGTGTTTGTGTTGTGCGAGTGCGCTGCAAATGCGTAAAATTTTAATTTCGTTTTGAAAATTTTCATTCGAAAAAAAGCCAACACACACACACACTCTTAACCCCTGAACTCACAACTTGTTTGGCTGGATTCATTTTCTTCCCCATCCTTAATATATATATTATATTTATATAGTATATTTATATATATATATGTATTTCCCCTACTTCCTCTTCCGCTTTCTTCCTTCCTTTTTGAGGCCAATGACCAGTCGGTGTATATATGGATATATTTATGTATGTGTATATATGGGAAGGTGTATTTGTGTGTGTGTCCTGCTTCTTACGCACTTTTTGCATTCACTAATTTGAAAGCTTAAGGGGTTAACAACGCCACCTTGGGGGTTGGGCATTTTCTATTGGCCCTGTTTTTCGCAATGGGCTTATTGATCTGCCCCCTTTTTGCATCTTCTGTGTTGTTGTTTTGTTATTATTAAACAACCCCATTAGGGTCAAAAGACACAAAGAAAAATAAAAGAACAAATAAAGGTATATAGAAAACTATATTAGTAAGCGTTAAATTGAACGTGAAAGGGATATTTAATATATATAATATAATATATACATAGGACTTAATTCAAAAGATTTAAGGAATCAAGATAATTTGCTTTAATGTAAGCATTAAAAATTTTAATTGACTGACTATTTAAATATTTGTAATTTTACTAAGTAAGATTTTAAGATTTTATATCTTCATTGCCTAAATTTAAAAACAAAAAGATTTTGGAATATTTTTATAGAAACTTTAAGTCTTTTCACCTGGCACATATGAATTTTTCATTGTACTTATTATTTCGCTATAAATTTAATTACAACAATAAAGGAAACTAACTTCGATAAACCAAAGGTATATATCCTTGCAGTTTAAAATTGAATTATAAGATCGTCTTGGACCGATCATAACTAAACTAAAATATTAGCATTCTTTAAATCGATTTTTAAATATTTTTTTGTTATATGACAATTTTTCGAAAAATCCAAATTTAAAAAACTCATAACTCAGCCAAAAAATCCTTAATTTCATTTCAGAAACCGCTCTTGTGTTAGTTTTTATTAGGTTAACAAAATTGCATACTCAATTTAAAATGTAGAAAAATTTAAAAACTATCAAATTTATGACAATTTTAACTTTGTAACCCCTTAAATAATTTGGAAATTTTAAAATAAACTAAAAATTTATTTTTTGGCCGGAGGTGGTTGTTCTGATCAAGAATATATATATAAATGCATCCTGACAAAGTTACAAGCTTCTGACTACAATTTATATCCGTGAAAGGGTAAAAATTCCTATTAATATATTATTTTAAAACCCTAATTTAACTATTTTTATTTCTCTGTGTACGGAGACTTTCCCCTGTTTGGTTATCTAACTCAAAACAAAATGCAACGAAATGAATGCACCGCGTGAAGGGGCAAAATAAATGTTATATGGAAAGGTGTTTGGGGTTTCTATTCCAACTTGGGACCTGGACACGCATTCGGTTCGGGTTTTTTTAGCTTTGGGTTTGGGTTTTATGGGATAGGTTAGGAATAAGTTGGATTGAATTGGGTTGGTTTGGGTTGGGTTCCTGCTGTGCAAGTTATTTTTTATGGCGGCATTTCCGCAGGGGAGTTTCAAATTATAGAACCCTGCAAATAACCGAGAGAGATGGAAGGGTAAAATACAACCCAGCTCAATGCCTAATGAGGCCACAATTGGCCCTAAGTGCAATCAATTCGAGCTTTATGTATCTATATATGATATATTTCCAACTTCCAGAAACAAAAGGCCAGGCTTATAATTTTGGTATTATCACCGAACAATATATCAGCATTAATGTTGACTTATTTGCCATTTAAGTCTGCGCTAAGTATACTAAGGGATTTCATTGAAATTGGCATCTTTCAGTTTAGAAAATTGGAATTATAATATAAAATAGACGATTTTTATAATGAGCAAATAGCAAAGAAAGGCAAATCATTGCAAAAGTATTGTTTGAAATTATTCGTGGGGAACTGCGGCTCACAAAACATTCTAGTTGGGATTTGTTTAGTTAGGTTTTTTAATACACAGTTAATACTCTTATTTGAAAGTTGATTGTATATATATTGAAGAAGATTTTGGAACGGAATATTCAGATGAACATATACTAATAATTAAATACAATTAACTATAGAAGATGATAAATAAAATGGTACATTATCAATGACATTTTTTAAGATTAATAGAATAGTTGAATAGTAGTCATAGTTTATATACAAAATGTATCCGTTGAAGACTATCACAAACTTAAGAATTATATAAATGTATTCATTAATATATTATATTTTTTGATTCGAAGATGAATCTGTATAACATATTTATAATACATAAATTCAGAATACAAATTATATAGGGAATTTTCTTTATTAACTTCCTTTGAGTTCTTCATGATAATTGATAATTTTACAGACAATATAAATATCAATAATTGTAATTAAATTATGTTCTATTTATTTATTTCCCCTACACACATTTTTCTTCCTAAAAAAAGGGCATCTTCAAGTCTGCTCCCTGGACAATAATTATTTCGCTGATTTGCGGTTAGCTCGAGCATGAATGTGTGATTATTTTTTAATAAAAAATTCCCCGCTCGCAGGCATAGGGCTACGCACTTTGTTTAACAAACATGACACCAGCACACTCTGGCACCCAGAATCGCGGATTATTTGTTGTGCGAGTCCTTTTGTTTTTAGTTGTTTTTGTTGGGGTTAAAATAGGTCCATTCATGGCGGGGGAGGGGTCGGGCTCCTCTCTGGGAAAGCTGCCTTTGCCTCGGGCTCCTGGCACGCACATATAAATAATACAAAAGTAATTTCGCGCACATAATTTCACCCCATTTCTCTCCCCGTCGCTCCCTTTCTTCTACTTATTTTTATTATTTGTATTTTTTTTTAAGCCGCTGACAACTGTCGGGGTTAGATGTATTCACACACTCGCACAATAAAGCACAGCTCAGTGACATTTAATTTCGAAATCGTCATAATAATATTCAGCCTGAATGCGCACATCCGCCAAAAGTCATCGCTAACGCATTTGTATCTGTATCTGAGGCTAAATCTGTATCTGTATGTGTTGCCATGGATAGAGGCTGCCTGGCAGAAGGCAGCTGCTTTAATGAGCCAGCTACAATTTAACAACAGTTTCCTGTTTTCAAATCAGTTTACTTCCTTGGCCAACAGCCAACTGGTTAAAGTCTGCGTCTGCGAATTAGATCAGAACCGTAAATTTTCGCCGAGATCTGAGAACGGAAGCGATCCCGGCAGCCGCGATTCAGGAAGATCAAAATGACGGCAAAAGGGAGTGAGAGTATTTAATTTATAATAGAGAACAAGTTTTAATAGGCTTTGGTGGCTAAATAAGTAGCTATTTTAATACTTTATAGGAGAGAAATTAAGATTATAAGTTACTATATTGATTTAAAGCTAATAAGAGTCATAATATTTGCCGTTTCCCTTTGGTAAATATTAAAAGAAATTAAATTATATTAATTTATTATTTGTTTTAGCATAAATTTAAATATACATAGATTAAAAAATGTTTTTGGAGATTTGGGAATCAGGGCATTATAATTTTAAAAAATGTGAAGGAGTTTTTTCCGACCATAAAAATCATATATATTCTTGATCAGCATCAACAGCCGAATAGATCTAGCCATGCCCGGTCAAAAAATAAATTTTCAACATTTTTTTTTATTATTTTCAAGAAATAATAAATACATAGTTAAAATCTCCAAAAATTTTCAAATTTTTTAATTTCTTTAAATTTTAAATTGAGTATGCAGGTTTATTAACCTAATAAAAACTAACATAGAAACGGATTCTGAATTAAAATTAATGAACTTTTGGCTAAGTAATGAATTTTTTAAACTTTGATTTTTAATAAAATGTTTCATATAAAAATAACGATAAATATAGATTCAAAGAATACGAATATTTAAGGCTTGGCTATGATCGATTTCCAATTCGATCTTATAGTTAAATTGCAAACTGCAAAAGGTATATATACTTCAGCTTCCGGAAGTTAGTTTCCATTCCTTTTCTAACATTTTTAAGGACAAGTTAGACGTAAAGTCTTAAATCATTTTTATATTCAATTCATAGAAAGTCAAAATAAATCCCTATAAGAACTAAAATCACCCTTTGAGAAGGGTTTATCGGCCGCCAAAAGTAAAAGTTATTAGCAGGATGTTATTCCCTTCTTAGGGCTGTTTTGTTGCTGCCTCCCTGCCACTGCCACATCGTCTGGCAAATATCAAATGTCAGGGCACCAAAAAATCGCTTATCAAGGCTCTTGCCCTTGCCTCGAGTCCCTCCCAGCAATCCGCCGCCAAGGCGAAGTGCATCTTGAAGATGCATCTCTGAAAAGCAGCAGCGGCAGCATCCTCCTCCTGCTCGAATTTCGCAGTCGGATGCGTTTTTGTTTTTGCATTTTTTACCCTTTTCGGTTGCATCTACTCTGTCTGCCCCTTATTGCATTGTTGAGTCTCTTTTTATTTTCAGAGATTTTTATAGCTGCAGTTTTTATTTTTGTTATGCCGTTTTTTATTATTTATTTTTTTGGGAGCCAAAAGGGTTGGGTTTGGGAGTTCGGGTTCGTTTTTAAGACAAAAACCGGTTTGCGGCATTTGTTGCTGTTAGAAGACTGTGGTTAATCTTGTCGCCGTTGCCTTTTTTATCTTGCATAAATATGGCAATCAAATGCTTCAATGCCAAATAGGTGTCATCTGATTATAAAGGAGTTTTTCCATTATTCCATTGTTTGTTGCATCGCCACGAACTCGTTTTCGTTATGTTTATAAATTCATGCAGCAAACTTTGAGAAAATTCCAAAAATAGCAGCCACAAAAACAAAAAATATATAAGTTCAAAATAAGGGAAATAAAGCAAGAAATATAAGCCAAAGGGATAGTTACAGAGTTCGCTCTTGCTTACATTTTAAGGGGTAGTATGAGTGTGGTGAGTTTCTCACAGTTCTGAGTGAGTGAGTCAATGACTGAGTGAGTGAGTGAGTGAGTGATTTTCGACTGAGTCTCAAGAAGGGGCAATTTTCCTTACTCTTCCTCTGACTTTTTCAGCTTGATTGTGATTGTGATTGAGCTGTAAGTCCTAATGGCGATTTAATTGAGTAACTCAATCAGGACTAAAATCATGGAGAGTGTGAGTGAGTCTGCGTGTTTGTGTGTGGCCAATCGGTTCATCATTCGCCGTGTGGCAACTTTAACCCCATGAAATGGTCTCTGGGCTAAAGTTGCTACCCATCGGCAGCATCTGGTGGCAGGAAAGGGAGGAGGACCTGCGGCGGACCAGCCGCAACAACCAGTTGCATGCAAAATGCCGGCAACAGGTGTGCAGCGCCCAAGTACAGATTATTTGCTGCCACACACTACCACTGCTGCTGCTGCTGCTGCTGCACTTGCCACTTGCAACATGGAAGCCAAATCCCCTGCAGCAGCAAAAGTTCCCCTGCCCCAATCTAGAGTTTTTCATCGTTCACCCATGGCTCATATATTTTCTGAATGATATTAGTTGGCCCTCATCTGGCTGTCAATGAAATGCACTTGGGAAAATAAAGCTTAACAGTTATGAATAGTTTTTTTTTTATAATTAAAACCTAAACAATTGCAATTTTTATATAAAATATAAATTTCATTTTATGAGTGAAGTAATTTGTATGTTTTGTGCTTAATAGTAATTTGTAACAATATTCAACCTATTCTTGTTTAAAGCATATGTATATTTTTTAATAAAAGAAAAATTTAATATTGCTTGATTATATATAAATTGTTGTTAAGCCAATTAAATTTATAAATCAAACTTCAGTTACTATCCAAATGCATTTCAAATGACATTTAGACAGAAACATCTTAAAGATATCATCTCTAAGGACAATGTTTTAAGGAAGTCTTGTTGTTCTCTTTCCTGTAAACCTATTTATCAATAATATTTTAAGTACTTAAAATGTCTGTTTGAAAATAAATTTTACATTTATTTCTAAATAAGTTTTTAGTACATAATATCTACTATTTTTCCCTGTAAAGTTCACCCTTTTCCTCACTATTTCCACTGACTAGAAACCTTCAGTTCGCCTTGGCTTTGGTGTTAATCATTGTTCCAACTTTTCATCTTCTCACCAACTTCATTCATTTATCCATCTGCTCATTGAGGCTGTGGCTTTTGTTGTTTAAATGATTTTGCTCTGATTTTCAATTAAATTTGTTTAGACCGTTTGTCAGATGTTGGCCACTTGGTTGTTTGGTTCCTGCCATAAATATATATGAATATATAGAAATATCCGCTTGTTTGTTGGCCCCAATAAATGCCCTGGCCTGGTCTTTACCGACCTGACTCTTGGCCTGTTAATTTGTGACAGTTATTGTTGCAGTTTTGATTGACTTTGATTCGAGCCGTTGACAGATTGCCACCAACTGTTTGTCTCTAAATGCGGCTACTCGTCGGCTGATTGATTAAATCTTTTGTCCGCTAAATGGTTCTCTAACAGTACAAATTGAGAAATCAAGTGTCGACTTCAGCAGGTAAACAAAGTGATTTGATGAGAAAGGTGTCACTGTCCGGAGGCCAGACCAATTTGCTACAAATATATTTCCTGCGATTTGAGTAGGGGAAATTATTAAAGATCTGAGGAGATGGGAAATTATATATCCAGTTTTAATTACATTTCTAAATGGGTTTAGGTGATGAGAAGAGGGATTATATCTAGGAGCTTGAATTACATACACTTTGGTATAATTTTATAAAATAATTAAATAAAGTTCAAGCACTGGAAATTCTATTTTTAAGAAATCTTAATAATCTCTATTTCAACACCCTTTCCAGGGTATTATAATTTCCGTAAGAAGCTTGTTCCTGTTGAGATCCTTTCTGACCCTATAAATCATATATATTCTTTATCAGCATCAATAGCCGAATCAATCTAACCATGTTTAATAAAAAATTTATTTTCGAATTTTTTTTCAAAATTTCAAAGTTTTTTAAGGGGTTGTTGCATTGTTAAAATGTTCAAAAATTGATAAACAATTTCATTACTTTAAATTTTAAATTGAGCATGCAGATTTGTTAACCTAATAAAAACGAATATTGGAACGGTTTCTGAATTGAAATAATGCATTTTTGGTTGTGTTATGATATTTGAAACGCTTTGAATTACCCAAAAAATTAACAATTTAAAACTACCGATTTTATATACCTCGAATACATATATTTTACGTTTTCTTGAAAGTATACGAACGCCAAAGAACTCTTCAAATTAACAATATTTAATTTTTATATTAATTATAATAGATTGCGCATTAGAACTTAAGATTCTATGGCAAACTGCAATTCAACTTCTCTAAGTTAGCTTCCTTTCTTGTTTCTGTTGCACTTCCCTTTGCTAACCACAAGCAATTTTCCTTTCCTATATTTCCCCCCTCGGGAAAAACATCTTCCATTCACTTGAATCATTTCAGAGTGTTGAAAACTATAAAGAAAAACTGAAAAAGAAACGAAAAACTTAAATTGGCGGCAGCACTTGGCTGTTCAATGTTTTGGCCCAAAACGTTGCCAATTCTTATTTATTGTTGTTGTTGTGGTAGTTGTTGTTGGTGCTTTTGTTGTTGTATTGCATTGTTGTTGTTATTGTTGTTGTCTCTCATCGTCGCTGTTGTTGTTATAAATTTTGTTCAAGTACGTCAAGTTCGATTGCGTTCTTTACCTTGAAATCTTGTTTTCTATCCGTTGTTAAGTTTTTGCCATTTTTTTGTTGTTATTCGTTTATTTGTTGTTGCTTTTATTCGAGTTGCTGCTGGTGTTGTTGTGGCTTTTGTAGTTGTTGTTGAAGTGCAGCTGCAAAAGATTTTGCATGTTGTGTGTGCCCCTCCATCTTATTCCCTCCCTTCCCCTCTGTTGGTCAGGTAATCTACCCACTTGCCTAATATTTTATTTATGCATTTTCTATATTTATTGAGCTGCACAACAACGTCATCAATTGTGTCCAGTTATTGTTGTTGTTTTTTTTTCTTATTTTAAATACTCAATTTGCATTTATTTATATGCAGAGGGAGGGTAAAGAAGAGGAAGAAATTAATTTGTGCGCTGATAAATTCAATTAAATTGTTGTACTCAGTTTGCTGTGATTTGTTGGTTTTGTTGTTATTATTATTGTTTCTTGTTTTTATTATTATGAGTATTTTTATAATGAATGTACTCTTCACGGGGAGTTTTTTTCTAATTATTAAAGGATGCTTGGTAATTAGAAAGGAAGTGAAAGAAATAATACAACAAATTTATTTTAAAAATTATTATTAAAAAAATTATTATTATCGATACCCTTTTAATTTCCTAAATTAAACTTTAGTTTTTGGTCTTAATAAAATCAAAGGATCTCTTTTTACCAAACCGCATATACCTTTCGCAATAATAGTGTATGGACTCACCGCTTTTTAAATGTTTTATTAATTACTTCTCAGAAATTAGCTAAAGTAAAATGCGGAAATGACCGACTCCTCACACTCTTAGCTCAGAACAAAAAATTAAATATTAAATTAAGCTTGAAAAGTGTTAAACCAGAACCTTGACATAAAACAACACCCACATTACGTATACGTAAATACAACAGTACGTATACGTAATTCCCATATTACGTATACGTAATTATTTTTGGGTGTTTTTTTTTTGCTCAATCTGGCAACGCCAAAGTCGCCTTCCATTCCGCCCACCGAAAAAAAAACAGAAGAATAACAACCGAAAATGCAACGCTTGGCTGCATACGCAAAGTGCTGTTGTTGTTGCTATTCTTAACTATTTGTTTTTTGTTGCTATTTTTTTGTTGTTTTTGTTTGTTAACTATTTCTATTGCTATTTGTATTTAGTTTTGGCTGCGCTTGGCCTCCATTTCGGCATGCATTCATAACGCAAGTCGAGGTTTCCATCGGTTTCCAATTTTGCCATTTTGCTATTTGAGCTGCTTTGTGCCTAAAATTTATCGCACTGCGTTTTGCTTTCGGTATTTCTCTTTCATTTTTTGCAAGCGTTTCCCTCTCCCTCCTCCTCCTCCTCCTCCTCCTATTTCGTTGTTGTTGTCTGTGTTTGTTCGTCGCATCAACCTCGAACTTTAGATTTGTTTGCAATGTTTATGAGAGCATAACATTTTGTTTGCTATATATATATCTATGTTCTTGTTGTTGTATTTTTTTTGCTATACATTGTTTTTGTCATTGTCAAGCTATGTACGTGTCGGCGTTCTTTATTTATTTCGGTGTATCTGTTCGCATTCGCATTTGTTTTTGGCCTAAAGAGGCTTCGGGTGACCAAGGTGGGGGAATCGGTTTGGTTTGTTTTTTTTTTTGGTGCGGATTCCCTTACAAAGTTCACAATGATCGCACCGCGAATATGAATCAAAGTCGAAATGGAATTGTATTATGAGTAATGAGGGTGTGCTTTGGGTATGTTCAGGGATTTCTATGATATAAGATAGTAACTGTTATAAATATAGACTTTTCTGAGAGGTAAGAATGTTAAATTTCCCTAGAAAATATACCTTTTCTTTATTATTAAGTCTGTGTTTGGATTATGTTTAAGAATTTCTATGATTTTAGATACTATGTATAATAAATATAGAGTTTTCTTTGGTGTAACAATCCTGAATTCTCAAAAAAAAGATTCGTTTGCTATCTAAAGAGTCTGTATTTGGATTTCTTCAGGAATTTATAAAATATAGTTTATTAGAGGTAACAAGCCTGGATTTCCTTAGAAAATATAGTTTTTTTTTTTAACTAACCGTCTGTGTTTTGGTATTGTTTAAGAATTTTCATCATTTTATATGGTAATTAATATAAATATTGATTTATAGAATAGAAGCATAGTCCTTAATCGTCAAGAAATATTATATTTCTAACTAACAAGTCTGAGTTTTGCGTTTATTTCAGAATTTCTATGATTTAAGATGGTATTTCTTATAAATATAAAGTTTTTTATAGAGGTACCTATCCTGAATCCTCAAGAAAAGATTATTTGTTCTAGCTAATGAGACTGTTTTTTCGGTTTATTAAAGAATTTCTTTGATTTTACATAACAGTTGTTAAGAATTTAAAGTTTTCTTAAAGGTAATTAACCTGAATTTGCATCGAATAACTTAATTTTAATTTTAAGAGATATCCATTTATGCTTCTCTTTATTTTCCAATTAACACTCTTCCAATTGATAATCACTTCCTCTAAAAATTCGTGTTCCTTAGGCTCCCCGAATCTCCTTAATCCCATCTATTTAGGCCAATTTGGCATTTGATCAGCAAAAAACAGATGCAGCAAAAAAAAAAAAAAAAAACAAAAAGCTGTGCCCCGGAGGCAACAGGAAGGAAGCCACGCGGCGTTGCAGTTACAGTAACACACATTTTGCCGGTGATTTCCATTTCCATTTGTGCGGAGTGTGGAAAAGTGGCTCGCTAAGGTCGCTCCTAAGCAAGCCAGGGTCCAAAGACAAGTTTATTTGAGTTTTTCTTTACTACTATTTTTATACCCTTGCAGGGTATTATAATTTCAGTCAGAAGTTTGCAACGCAGTGAAGGAGGCACCTCCGACTATATAAAGTATATATATTCTTGATCAGGATCAACAGCCGAGTGGATCTAGCCATGTCCGTCTGTCCGTCTGTCCTTCTGTCCGTCTGTCCGTCTGTCCGTTTCTACGCAAACTAGTCTCTCAGTTTTAAAGCTATCTGAATGAAACTTTGTAGTTAGCCTTCTATATACTCTCACTCGTATATATGTCGGAACGGGACGGATCGGACGACTATATCATATAGCTGCCATAGGAATGATCGTAAAATTTTTACAAAAAAATTTTTAACTTTTTTAGTTTTCAATAGAATTGGATCAAATTTAAGATATAGCCATTTTACTATACTCTACAATTTTGTGTAAAATTTTATGAAAATCGGACTAATATCATATAGCTCCCATAGGAACGATCGAGAAATTAATACAATTAAATTTATAACCTTTTCAGTTTTCAACTGATTTTCATCAAATTTAAGGTATAGCTATTTTATATTAGTCTTAAATTTTGTGTCAAATTTTATGAAAATCGGACGACTATATCTTATAGGTGCCATACAAACGATCGTTTGATGTAGAGGAAAAATGCAAATCTGTGTATGTAAAACTGCAAATATAATATGTATAGGTGAATGAAATGAAAGCAGGTATTACTTACTTCATTGTTTTTTAACACAAAGATATATAATTTGTATTGTATGGTTTTTTATTCATAGAAGTTCTATCTGCAAGGGTATATAAACTTCGGCGTGCCGAAGTTAGCTTCCTTTCTTGTTCTTTACTACTATTTTTTCTACTATTTTTCCATTTCGGTTTTGCACTTGCCCCTGGCTTTGAGTTGTCTGGCCAGTTGGTTAACGTGTTTTTCGGCTTGATAAATATGCCTGAATTGCTGTGAATGCTTAGTGTTATGGCCACCTTATTGCTCTTGACCCTAATGCGAAAGCATTGATATGGCCAGAATCTGTTGGCTTTTAATGGCAGCTGCTGATAGTTGCTCCTGTTGCTTGTTTGCTTGCTCATTTTTGGAGCGACCGGAAATGGGGCGGCCACTTCCGTTAGATTTCACACGAAGACCACCACAAAAGGCTTTTGTGGTAGTGTGTGTGGATAGGGTACAACATCCAGATCCAGAGCTACACTCCTTTGCCACACGGACATGTGGCAGGAAACGTGAATTTATCGCCGCTCAACTCGAGTGCCACTGGAGTACATTTTTCGTGACTCCACTTGTTGCTCCCGCATATAATACAGGATTATATATGTAACAGCTCTAATTTCGGTTCGTGCTTCATTCATTGGATTTTCCAGTAAAATTTTCCATTTGCTTTTAAATAATTGCCCCGTTAGGGGGCCCCTCAAGTATCCAGAATTGCCAAAGCTGACCGAGCCCACATCCCCTGGCAATTAGTTAAATGGCAAAGTGCAAGCCACACTCAAACACACATTCAAAACACTCACTCGAGTTTAGAGAAATCATTAGATCTAAGTATTGGCTTGGTAACTATATTGCACAAAGAGAAAATAAATGTGATTATTAATACTGGATAGTTGATGAACCATAAAAATATATAGAAATGTCTTTAAAATACAGAACAATAATTAAATCGATACAGTAGATGCTTTAAATTATGTATCTAAGCTCTAAATTATTCTAAAAATCTATTCTCTGTATATTTCAATTGATAATTTTAAGCTTATATTAATTACACAAAAATTCACTTCAGCTTTCTTTTAAATTTCCTAAATACTTGCCAATTTCCCTTGACATTTCATAAGATTTTGTCATATTTTCTTCTTAACTTTATTGAAACTAAAATAAATTTAAATACCTTATTTATTTCGGTGTAAATTATATGGTTAACTGGGGTCTCTCTGGGCCATTTTGCGCACTACAAACTGGAAGTTGTCCCAATCAAAATAGCCAAATGACCGCACAACAACAGCAACAACAATAGTGTTCAACAGTTACAATAACTGGTTCTCCTATTTAGCAGTAGTTTATCTTTTTTTTAGTTATTTTTTCGTTATTATTTATATTGCTGATTGCCTGATGCCATCTCTGTCTGTCTGCTACCCTTTTTCGTTTGCTTACCTTGAGTAAGATTTTTTCTATTGTTAATTACAATATTTTAAGCAAATGTGAGAACATAAAACCAACCACAGAAATTATAGTGCCGGCATCTAAAAAGCTTTAGCTATAGTAGAATTTAATATTTCGCAAATTAATGGATTGTTAAGAAGATATAATAAACATGATTATTATAAGAAACTTTATACTATTGCTTTTTAAGAGCGAAAAGTATTTTCTTTGTCAACAAAATTGACTTTCATTACATTTTAATTATAAAGTATTATGAATATATATATTCATTTTTTTAAGTAAATATCTAAATGTAAATATCTTAAAACATGAGCTTTTAATTTCTAGAAAGATCACGACAAAAAATATCTAAAAACCCTTCACTAAAATATATTTTTCTTTGATAAATCCTACACCTCTCTTTCATTCATATTATTCCCTGATATTTAACAGAGTAAATAATACTCTAATATAAATTGTTGATAAATTTCAATGACTTTCTTAACTTCATATCAGCACGCACTGTAAAAATTCCCAATTTTTTGTTGTTATTACCACAACATTCTCAGCAGATCGGACGACGATCTTTAGAGGTCTGCCTTTGATATTGCTGCAACTGCTGCGGCTGCTACTGCTGCTGCGTGCAACTTGAGATGCATTAGGAAAGGTCAGTGCCGCCATCTTTCTGTCCCTGTCTCTCTTTTTGCTTCATGCCACTGTCCCCTGTCTCCTCTGTCTCTGTTTTTCTGTCTCTGTCGCCTGTGCCTCAAATGCATCAAAACGCGCTTTTCTTTTATGCACTGAGAGAAGGGATTATAGTAATTAATATTACTACAGGAAAATTTCATTTGAAACTATGGAAAAGGGTTGAAAACTAATTTTATCTTAATTTTAGGTCAAGATTTTAATAGAATATATTATATATATATATATATATTTCAACACTTTTAAGATATTTTAAGCCGCTTTTATTGCAAATATATCTGTATCTTGATTATATTTTGTATCTTTTTTAGTTAGTTACTGAAAGGAATCGTATCTGATGATAAGGGTTACCTTATATGATTTCAATTTAATGATAAATGTTTCCAGTTCATCCAAGAATTTGTATTTTAGGTTATTTTCTTAAACTTTTAAGTTCTTAATTTTTCAATTCTCCTTTTAATTTCAATTTTATATCTATGAAAATTTCTATTTCCCTCTCCCGCACTTCATCCTGTGACTGTTTTTATAATTTTCTCTTACATTTTTAAGCATAAGATAACATATCTTTTAGATTAAGATATTCCAACTTTCCTCCAAGTTTGTTTTTCCCTCTGCACACACATTTTTTAGTAGTAGTATTTTGTTGTTGTGTTGTTGTTGTTGTCGTTCTCTGCGTTGTTGTCGTTGACGTTTGCTGCAGCAGTTGCAGTTGTTGTTGTTGTTGTTGTTGTTGTTGTTGTTGTTGTTGTTGTTGTTGTCGTTGTTGTTGCTGTCTATCAGAGAAGGGTTTTGTGGGGGTTGAAAGGGGGGAAGCTTACGCCGTGGAGCTACGTTTCGCGCTTACTTGCTTTTAATTCTTGCATTGCGTTTCAAGTTGCAGGGCACTCAGGCCCACCAATACAAATAAAGGTTTGTGTTGGTTCGCTGCCTGTGTGTGTGTGTGTGTGTGTGGGTTAGTGCAGCTGCAACTGCAACTGCAACTGCGGCAGCAACTGCATCGGAATCGGCAGCAGCAGCAGCGGCACAAAAAACGCGCAACTCATTTAAAAATGCCAACGTCCATCAACGAGGATCGCCGAAGATGGCAGAATTTGTTGTCGTTTCGCTTTTTTGTCAAATTGTTTTGCTGAATTTTCTTGAGAACTTTTGCATTGTATTGCACAGATCCTCCGCCCCTGCCCTTGGCCCCTCTGTTGTTATTTTTTTATTTTTATTTTTTTTGCAGTGTGTGTCAGAAGGAGAGATCCGAGGAAGTGCAAGTTCCACAACTTAAAAAGAGACGACAATGAACTGTTTTGTATTGTTCGCCAGCCGCAGTTTTCTTAGGTTTATTCTGACCATTCTTAAGGGGGGTTTTCTTCACGTCTCGAATTTCATAGCATTGCATAATCCACGAAAAAAATACGATTTAAATCACCAACGACCTGGAACTTCATTTCATTAGCCATTTCAATTAAATATAAAACGTTGAAGATGAAGATGAAGAATTTTGTTCCAAACAAAATTAGAGAAAAGCTGGAGAAGGAAAAGCAAAAAAATGCGCTTGAAAATGTATATATATTTTTTTGCATTTGCTAATAGAATTTGCACTAATTGAAATGATGAAATGAAAGCAAAAAAAAAATGTGAAATAATCTAGGGAACAAATTGCAAAAAAACAAAGCTGTGTAAAAAAATATATCTGGTAATAAAAAACGAAGAAAACTAACACAAAAATGTCAAGTCAGAAGAGGAAAAAAAAATTGAATTCAATTTATGGCAATTAACAGAAATGCTTTCTGCACTTTTTTTTCCCCTACCTTTTCATTAAGCGTTAGACTTTTAACGATGGTAATTTCTCAATTTTCTGAAACTGACATCAAGTTAATACTTAAAACACCTGAGGCCCAAAGCCGTTAACAGACATTTTTGGCCACAAAACAAGACACTCACGAACACAATTTGAAGTTAAGTTAAGTGTCCTCCTCGGGGAGATGATAATTCTGTGGTCTACCTCGGCTTGGATCACACACATGAGTCTTGAACACTGAGAGAAAGTTGTGTGGTTAAGTAAATTGATTAAACTAAAGCTTAAAGTGTCTAAAGTTTATTTAAATTTAAGTTTTTATTGTGGAAAGTAGAGATTTTAGAAGTTAAATAATTGATAAGGGAGATATTTAAATGAGATATTTATTTTAAAGAAAGGTTTTCAATAAATGTTTATAAATATAATGTTTTTGTAATGTTATGTTATAAATGATATAAATATGTTGATAAATAAGCTACTTTTGTAAGTTCAAATAAGCTTTTTTGTAATGTATATTAGTAGAAAAGTATGATATGATAATAAATAATGCGCCTATGTAAGTTTTTAACATTATTATATAATAATGATATAAATATGATGATAAATAATCTAGTATAATTAATATAATAATAAATCCCTCCTACTTTTAATATCATCTTAAAAACCATTTTAAATGTATCTAAATTTATTATAAAAGACCCATATATTTTTCCCAGTGCACTTGTGTGTGTCTGACTCCTGTGGCTTGCGTGGAAACTGCAAACTTTTTGGCAGCCTTTTTTGAGGCTGCAAGAGGTGGGGAAAGGGACTCCACAAAAGGAGCTCGAGTCAAGTGCCTCGGGATGGAGTTGCAGCAGCAACACACAAAAGGCCGTGGCGCCACACACACACACTAAGAGGCAGGGCAGGGGGCATGGGTCTGCACCTGTTGGCCACTGCAGACTAATTTCATTACACACACACGACAGACCGCAAACAACAGCAGTCAAAGTGATTATGGCATCTAAATCGAAAATTGCACAGCACTTTCGGTTTCGGTTTCGGCAAAACACAAACAAACACACACAGCACACAACACACAACACACTCGTGCCGGCACCTGTTGCTTTCAGCCAACTGGATTAGACCATCTCCGCATCACCCTGCGGCTGCATTTTGCATTTCCCATGTGCATGTCTATGTCTATGTGTGTGTGCTATGCATTTTCCATTCACATTTTCAGCAGCATCATCCAATAGGCCTTGGCAGCCAACACACGACCAGAAAACAGAAAGCAGACCGATTTAATTGAGTGTTTTTGCCTGAAAATTTAGTTCAGGGTCAGTTTGTGTGCATTTGGCTTTTTGGTCTGGCCAATTTGGTCAATTTGTCAGGTGACAGGAAGAGTGAGTGTGCGAGTGTGTGTTTGAGTGTGAGTGGGTGTGGCAGGGGAAGATGGGATTTGAGCTCATAATTTATGCATTGCGTATACGTCGTGTGGTCTTTGGCTAGTGGCAAAATGTTAAACAAATTTCGTAAATCAAATTTATGGTCTCAATGATTATGTAGATTGTCAGTAGGAGATGTTTAGTCTCGTAAAATATTGAATAAATATTAGTTTATACTTGGGAAAGTGTTGAAAGGATAAGAACATGAACTTGAATATATAATTTAGAATGATAAAGTGAACTTAAAAGATATTTTGTAATACAAAAATATAGAGAGAAATTGTTGAATATATTAAGTAAAATATAAAAAGATTGTTTGACGAATTAGGTTTATTTTTTGATTGTTTAAAGTTAAAAACAAATTAAGAAAACACTTAAGTTAAATGTTTTCTAGTTCATCAAAAAAGGAAACTAACTTCAGTAAGCCCATGAATTTTGAAATTTAAATATGGAATTGAATCAGAATTCGATATTAACTAAGCTTAAGATTTTCACATTCTTAGAATCGATATTTATCGATATTTAATATGACAATTTTATCAACAAGTAAAAGTTTTGAAAAACTCATAACTCGGCTAAAAATCCATTAATTTCAAATCGGAAATCTCTCTTATGTTAGTTTTTATTAGGTTTATAAAACTGCATACTTAATTTACAATTTAAAAAAATTCAAATTTTTGCCCATTTTTTAAAATTTTAATGATGTAACACCTTATAAAAATTTGAAACTATTTTTTGACGGACATGGCTAAATCAATTCTCTTGTTGATTCTGATCAAGATTATATATTATTTGTAGGGTCGGAAATGACTTTTTCACCTTGTTATAAACTTCTGATTATGATTATAATATCCCCGAAAGATTATAAAAATAAAGCTTTACAAAAAATCTGCTCTTAGTTAAACTTACTTGGGCACATTTTTGGTTTTTCCCTGGGAAGCGTCTTAACTTAACCCCTTCCCCCGTTTCCCAGGCCCGGGGGTTTCCTTGGCAATTATGCGTTCATCTACCTGGTCTCATAATTTTCTCTGCCCCCATCCTCCCAGCTATTTTTTTAGGCTTCACAACTCTTCTGCTATTCGGTGGGTTTTCTTACTTGCCTCTTTCTTCGTCTTGGTGTTCCACTTCTCATTAGCAAGAGGCACTTTTTTTTGCTGCCAGTTTTTAACATTTTTTTTTTTGTAGTTTAGCCACCGGAGGAGTGTTTTTTTTCTCCGCTTTGGGATGTCTTGGCACCCCACCCAATTTGGCCTGCTCATTTAATTGCAGTGCATGGCATTCCCCGCTTTCCTCAACCTCCTCCTCCTCCTCCTCATGGTCGCTGCCACCCCATTCGTTGCCGTTCAGTGCCAAAACAAATTGTGAGAAAAATGCCCAACAACAGAAAATGTGCGTGCTACATAAATTAAAACCTATGCTTCACTTGGTCCGCCTAGAACATAAGGTTTTGAATAGGAGTAAGAGGAATAGCAAGATTGGTGCAGAAAGTAATAGAGAGAGAGAGGTATAGAGAGGGATCATAAGTCCATACAAAGTTTTTATCGCTCGATTCTAGCCAACTCACTCTCTTTTTCACTCTACTCAGCCCGATCTCATATTTTATGTCAAAGTCAACGCTTTTTTTTATCGGTCACTGGAAGAATAATATTATTTGAATTTTAATTTGGGGAGAAATAATACAGAAATAGATTGGGCTCTATAAATTCTCAAAAGTACAGACACTTTTCTATAGATAATAATAAGTTGAAATATATGTAATTTATTGGAACACAGTCAGCATGTTCTTTGTAACTTTAAATTGTTGAATTAATATTAATAGAAATGTTTAAGAGTTTATAGATCAATTATATTAACTATAATTAAAATATTATATAAATTGTTTATAATTTTTATCTCATAACACTGTTACTCAAATGATTATAACGCAATGAAGGAGTCATTTCCGATCGTATGGATCATATATATTATTGATCAGCACTAACAACCGACTCGATCTAGCCATGTACGGTCAAAAAATAAAATATTGAAATTTGTTCAAAATGTTCAAAAAAAAAGTTAAAAATAGATAAGATAATTGTAAAAAATTACAAAATTTTTAAAAATATTAAATGGGGTATGCAGATTTATAAACCAAATAAAAACTATCATAGGACCGGTTTTTGAATTGAAATTTATGCTTTTTTGGCTGGGTTATGAGTATCTAAAATTTTGATTATTAGAAAAAGGTCACATAAAAAGATCGATTTGAAGTATGTTATTATTTTAAGCTTACTTAGGAGCGATTTTTGTTTCGATCCTATTATTTAATTGCAATTGCAATTAGTTTCCCTTATATTTGACTTTGATACAGCCTTAATATTAGAAAAATACAAAAACATATTATTTAATTTCTACCTTATAATTTCTACACAAATCATATGCACTTTTCTCTTAGTGCAATTCCTCTTTATCGCTTCGCTTGTTTTGCATTGAATTCGGGTTTAAAATTGTTCTTGTTTTTTGCTGCTGCCGCTGCTGCTGCATCGCATATTCGTCAATTTTTTTGTAGTTGACGTTGCTGCTGCTGCTGCAAGTGGCTGCCATCTTGATTATGTTGTAGCTCCCGTTGTTGCTATTGCAGTTGCAGTTGTTGTTATTACAGTGCAGCTTCGACTGCGACTCCATGATGATGATGATGATGATGATGATGATGATGATGATGATGATGATGGCGTGTTTGCTGTAATTTGCGCTACGTAAAACGTTCAAAAATGCAACGAACGAACTGCATCAACATCAAGAGCTGCTGCAGCGGCAGCCACAAAAAAATGCGCTCTAAATGAAGGGAATTGAGTTCTGCGATCGTTGACGCCGCTGCTGTCGCTGCTGCTGCTGCTGCTGCTGCAGTCGCACTGCTGACGTCGACGCAGCAAAAAAATAAAGGGCAAAATACGAAAAACCTTGAGGACGGTCAGTAACCGACAAACCGCCAGCCCAGTAAAATTTGTATGAGCTGCCAACGAAATATTTCTTTCTCCTCGCTCTTTTTTCCCCCCTCTTGTTTTTTTTTCGTATTTACATACTCTCTTCCTTGAACTGGGGCATTCCATCTTTAGTCCAACATTGATAACGGATGCGATCAAGGTATTAAGGTGGATTAACTTCTTGACTTGAATATGTATTATTATAAACAAGGTAACATTACCTTAAAAGGGTATGTTAATATTGTTTATTATATAGATGTATCTAGGAAATCTTTAATAACTCTCTTTAACTTAGTTATTTATTAGATAAATTGATTTTTTATATAATTGTAAACTTTCTTTAAAGGATTGGAATTATAAATTAGTGGAACTTAATATTCATAGTATTTTAAATCTTTTACGGTCTCTTAATGTTGAGAAATATTTTAATAATAATTTATAAAATATTATTACTATCGAATAAAATATCTGAATATAAAAACCCCAAAAAAATATAAATTTAAATAATTTACACGCATTAAAGAGCTTTGTCAATGGTAGTATGCTTGAAAATAATATTTTTCATATTTTAAAGTTCTTATAAATAATAATAGCTACTTTCTTTTTTAAATAAATATTCCTAGACATTTAGTTAAATATTAAAATTCTTTAAATATTTTTTAATTCTGTTTTTTAGAGTATCTTTTCCTGCGACCTATTTAAATTAATTTTATTCCGCTGCCCTGCTTGTGTTGGGATATATTTATTTTTGGTTGCTCTTTCTGCTGCGTTTTCGTTGGTTTTTTCGTATTTTTGTGTTCATCTGTTAAGTTCTGTTGGTGTTGTTGTTGTTGTTGTTGTTGGTGTGTTCTTCATTTACTTTTTTTTTGTATTTTCGTACAGTCAAATTGCGCATTTTTTGGCTTTGGGGTGGAGCCCGCTCTTGGCTTCCTCCTCTGCCGCTGCCGCTGCCAATGCGTTCTGCTGACTGCCTCGGCCGGCGTCTCTTAGCCCTTTTGTTGTTGTTGTTGTTTTTGCCGGGTTTTTGGGTGAGGTCGTGGTCGTTTTGCCGGTTGTTTAATTCTTTTTATATACACATATATATCTTTTTTTTGTATATTTTTTTGTATATATTTTCCTTTTGTATTTTTTCTTATTTTCGTATTTTTGCGTCATCAGCGGAGAGCGAGTAGAGGAGCCCGAGACCGAGCCCTGCACTTGAAAACTCAACTGGCATGGCTTCAGGGGGGGTTTTGGGGTTCCTTTTTTCGGAGTTAAGGGGGGGGGGGTGTACCCGGCATCAACGTCATCATTGTGGACTTTAAGTGGTTTTGGGTGTGCTTGTCTCGTTTTGCATTCGCCGGTGTGTGCGTTTCAATGTATCTTTGTATCTGTATCTTTATTTACACCGTAAAGAAATCAATGTTTTTAATACAAATATTTATTTGAAGCAAATATAAAGATTTCACATATATTATTGTATTTTTTGTGGAAAGAAATAACTTTATTTTTTCATTTAATTCAAGATTAATTTCCTTAAACTTTTAAAAACTTGGTGTATTTAAGAAATCTTTTAAATACTCAAATCTATTATTTAATATATTGTAATATATCTTTTAATATATTGTAATATACTCTTATATATATTATTTAGTATCAACATATCAATTTAATATTTTTTATTAAACGATTTTGAATTATCAGAGAAGGCATATAAATTTGATACAAGTATCTATATACCTAAACCTAAAAATAACAAAAAGTAGATACTTTTTGTTATTTTTGGGTTTAGGTATATAGATACTTGTATCAAATTTCAAACTCAAGAAAGCGTAATAGTTTTAGCATCCTAAATAGATATTAATATTATTCCCTTCATATATATCCTACAATATTGTCTACAAGTTAAGTAAATTATAAAATATAATTAATTAAATTACAATTATTTTATAATACCTTCATAAATACTCCCCATCAATAATTTGTTCAGTGCATATATCTGCATCTTTACATGTATCTTTAGCGGTGTGTGAGTGTATCTGGACCCCATGCGGTTAATTTATGCCCGCTTGCAATTTCGGCAGACACTGCCAGGCTCTCAAAAAATATATACAAAAAAATCCAACGAAAAGGAGGAGTAAAATTGCAACAAAAATGTACATATATATTTATGTATATTTTTTGGTCTAGTACTTGCTGTTTTTTGTTGGTTTTTTTTTTTTTTTTTTTGGTGCGCAACCAGTTTCATTTTTAGAACATTGACGAACCGGTTTTTTTGGGACGCGGCTTTCGGCTTTCGATTTTATTTGTTGCCGGCACATTAACTGGTTGCAGTTTTGCGAGTGCTGCTGCAATTCTCAGCCAGTTGATAAATCTTTTTCTCGTTTTTATTTTATGTATTTTTATTTTGTTGTTTTTTTTTTTTTGGCTCGGCATTGCTGTTGTCATAAATTTGCATTGGGCCATGCCATTGGCCCTGACATTTCTAAGGCTTCCTTGGAGCCGCAATGCAATGCAAAAGTAACAACAAAAATCAGCAGCAGCCAATGCAATTAATCACAGCCAAATGCACAGAACGAGCATGTGAAATGACAGACAGCAAAAAACAGCAGAGAAACAGAATCGGATTCGGAATCGGCATCAAATGCTATTTAGAAAATGTAATTCAAAACAGTGATCAAACATTTAATAATATTATAAATAATTAAGTAGGTTAAAGAGTCTTTTATTTTGTCAAATATTTTCAATTAAACAACTATTAAAACATGCCAAAAATGTATAATAATAAATGTAAAATATATTTTTATGTTTGCATAATAATTTAAATGCTTTAAACCTGAATTATTATATAATGAAAAGTATTTATAGGGAAATAATTACAAAAAATAAAAGGTACATTCTTAAAATAATTATAAAAAAATAGTATTCTTTTTATTTAATTTAATACTTTCAGTTTAAGAAGTATTAAAACAAGCGAAAATTCAATGAAAACTATTATACAAGTAATGTTATTCAATTAAGTTTCCATAATAAATTTAAGCCTATAAGCCTGATTTATCATAAAATATAGGGAAAGAACACCATAAATTGAAAGTACTATCTAAAGTTTTATCCCAAACTGACAGCATTTTCTTAAAAGCTACCAAATTTAATCTTACTTAAGATTTATGCCAAAATAATCTTGAAATCTATTTCCCATTTGTAGCTCTTAAACCCACTGTAAATCATATTTATTTTCGTCTTCTTCATATATTTGCAGTCAAACTAATCCACAATTCGCCTTCATTTTCGCCCCACAAACCTCTCCAGAGACATGGGAATGTGACAAGAAGTCGATGAGAAGAAGGTGCCGATGCAGATCTGCGGCCAGCAATTTGATTGACTCTTTTTCTTTTTTATTATTTTTTTTTTATTTTGCCTTGGCCATATCGAATTTAGCCGGGTTGAGACCATGCCAACCGGAGCAGAGCCGCCACCAACTCTGTTCTCAGCCCAACTCTCGGGTATCCTAGGTCTCTCCATAGCCAAGCCTCCGCGTCCCACTCTTCATCTCCATCTCAGCCGTCTCTTGGCCACATCATAAACTGATTATTTTTAAAAGAATCATTACCGTCAAACAGGGCAATGTCGGGCAGTTGGGAACAGGCAGAAGCAGCATCTCTAAGCCATCTGGCCAACCTGGTTAAATTTTTTACGATACTCTTTCTGATTGATTTTGGAGAGAATGGGATTTGAGTTTCAATTGGAAAGAAGATGGAACTTAGTTTTAGTATTTTTACAAAAGAAAATTATTGAAATATATAAAAAAAATAATGATTTTATATATATATTTTATTCAGTCTCAAGAATTTTGAAATATTGTTTGAAAATATCATAAGAAATGTTCCTAAAACATAGAAGTTAATTATATATTATATTATTATAAAATATATCTTAAATTATATTATATATTTTACATTATATAATGGTTATAAAGTCAGAAAAAGTTTTAAAGATTGCAATATTTATTGGAAAGCATAAATCAGCAACTATAACTTCTTGTTATACAGATATTTAGATTTTAATGCTTTTTATTAGTATTTTATAGTATCTCCTCTAAAAACCCATTTATTCATAGTAAAAAAAATGTAAATAACATTAAAATTTAACTGAGATACTTTACCAAAATAATTTAAATAGTTTTCTAAGGGTATTTCCAGCTACTAAGTATTCCCTTCGATCTTTATGGAATCTGATTTTTTTTCTGTCGCTGACTTTGCCCCCATGTCTGTGTCTGCCTATATACGTATGTTGGTGTAATTTGATTTTCTGAAAAGTTTCCGATTTCTAGTAAATTTTTTTATTTCGCACAGCAAAAGAAACGTCTAGAGCTCGTCGGGGTTTTTGTGGTTAATTTCTTTTTTAAATCGTTTTCGCAGCTTTGGCGGGGAGAGGAGATAACGGCGGACGGAGAGAGAGAGAGAGAGAGAGGAGATGCGATTATCAAAAGCCGGGAACAGCTGTTACATCGGTTTGGTTCAAAGTCTAGGGAATGGTATCTCTTCCCTTTTTTTCATACATATTCGGTATCTGACAGTTTTTGCGGCGTTCGCTTGTATGTATGATGCATGACTCAAAATTGAAATTCAAAACGAACTTGACAAAATTAAAAGAAAGAAGCTCCATTCATGCACGCACACTCGCACACACAAAGTAAACACACACACACACACGCATGACAGACGGTCGGTGGCTCATTTAGTCATTCCGTCATTCCGTCAGTCAGTTAGTCAAGCAGCCATTCCGTCATTTAAGCAGCGCCCTCAATGCACGCTTTATGCGATGACAACAACGAAAACAACGGCAACAGAAGCGGCGACAGCAGCAAAACTCAAACTCAGCCAAAAAGTTCATTGAACCTGGCCCAGTGCGAATTCGGTTGTCGTAGGTTAGGGACGACCGACCGACTGAATATACGTATATATAAATATACATATACAAATATATATATATATAAGGACAAGGAGGGGCAGCAGCAGCAGCAATTGCGACAACGTCAACGCTGACGCTGTGCAAATACAGTGAAAGCTTGTAATAAGGGAAGACTTGGAGTCAATAAAAATATATATACATTATTATTTAATTGAAATATTTACTTAACATTTTCTGTATTTAAAATACAAAATAATTATAGATGTAACTTATTTCTAAATGTTTTAAATAAGTTTAATAAAGTTTATTACGTATACGTAAGAACTAGCTAAGCCAGGCCCATTTAGGTATGCAATAGATTTTTTTCAAAGACTGCATGGAGTCCTTGTATGTTATAGTACATATTTTTATACCCTTTCTTGTTATTATAATTGAAGTCAAAAGCTTGTAACGCTATGAAACTATCATTTCCGACCCTATAAATCAAATATATTCTTGGTCAGCATCGAAAGCCAAGTCGATCTAGCCATGTCCGGTCAAGAAATATATATATTTTTTGTAATTTTTTCAAAATTTTCAAAAAAAAGATAAAATTTCCAAAATATGAGAAAAAATTTTGGATTTTTTTTTTAAGTTTAATTATTAATTTTAATTTATTAAGCTAATAAAAAACTAACATAAGAAAGCTGTCCGAATTAAAATTAAAGCATTTTTGGCTTAGTTATGAGTTTTTAAATTTTAAATTTATCAGTGAAATTGTCAAATTGTCAAATATTGTTTAATATCGTTTCAAAGAATGCTGTTTTTTTCACCAAAGCTTAATAAATAATTATAAAAATGTTATTTTTTTAATTCATATTCCTGAAAATGTATGATGAATATTGTATTTTTAATAAATATATTTTTAATGTTAACACACTCCTAATTGAAATAAGAAAAATAACAATAAACTCCCTTTAAATAACTGTTTATTCGCGTAGTCTTCACTGTACTTAGCTGCTTGGGCTGCCTTCGCTGCTGCTGCCAAGTGTGACGAAAAACATACAAAACAAAATACACAAAAACAAAAAACAAAAAAAGAAGCGAAATAAGCGAGACAAAAACAACAATGAGAGTCACAAAAAAAAACGTATTCAAAATAATAATAAAAATCGGTTCATACCCCCTCTGGACCCCCCCTTAACCAGATGTAGAATTCTATATAACGTATACGTATACAATGGCAAAAAGAGAGGGAAAAGTGACCGCTGGTTCATCGTAGTCTCTGTGTTGTGTTGGTCATGGACGCCATTTCACATTTGTGAATCATGTGTCGCGATAAAGAAATACTCATAAAAGTGAGTATGAGTGCCGGGTATTGAGTACCCCAGGGGGCAGAGGAGGGTATAGGTACTCTTCCTCCTTCTCAACTAGAGAATCACAAGCCACAAAAATTTCTTCCTCTGGCAAAATGATTCGTACAACACACATTTAGTGAGTAATGAGGTTTTTGAACCCGCCGGCTTCGGGCTGCCCCTTTGTGCGGTTCCAAACCCCACAATCTCCACAATTCTCCGCTCCCTCCCCCTTTCATTTCGTATCTTTCTGCACTTTTGGTCAAATGTTTCGATTGACAAGGCAAAGACCAAAATGAGTTCAGCTCAGAAGTGAACTGGATCGGTGGGTGGGTGGTTACTTTCTGTAATTGTTGGGATATATACATATATAGTATATAGTATAGAAGGTTTTATTGGGCTAGCCAGCCATTGAAAGCGGAGCAGTAGTATGTAATTGTTGTCGCAAATTGCTGGTATTTGCTCATATGCGTGGATTTTTCGTTTTGCCCTTATTTTTTTTGACTAAACAATGGGGTTGAACGGCATACGGAAAATTCGAGAGGGGGAAATTGAAAGCTAAGAAAGGCTTACATTTTTGGGAAAATAATTTAGTTTGAAATGAATACTCACCAATTATAATAATAATTAATCTCTGCTTAATTGTATAATTGGAAAATGTTGTACTGCATCTCCTTTCCATTTAAATTAAGACTTACCGTATTAAACACACTTAAAATCAAAGTATTTCTGAAATGAAATAGAATGGGAAAAGTTTTTTATATATGTTTTTAACATATCTTTTAAATTTACTGTGTTTATAGCTAATAATCTTTAATTTATCATTTTATCATTAGTTCGTAGACTATAAAATTGATAAAACGGACATAAATCTAACCCTGGAATTATTTAATTCACTTAAAACAAACAGTCCAAAATGATGTAAATTACCTGAAATATAATATATATATAATAAACAATAAAATAAAAAGTTTAAAATGTATATAAATGACCTAAAATATTGCCCTTATCTACAAAAGTTAATGAATTTTGTAAATAATTAATAATAAATAATAAACGATAACCCTCTAAAATCCCTTTAAATAAGAGTTTAATCCCAACATTATCACAAATTTTCACACCTTTTCTCTACTTAGAACACTCTCTAAATGAGAATCATTAAGCTAATTAACCTGATTAACATTACCCTGTCATCTAAAAATCATTTCTATTGCAATTCAAATCCCATTAAAAGTCTGCTTAAATGAACTAATAAAAATCCACACGTATATCCATTCTCATTGGCAAATGAAATTTAATGGCACACATGGCGTATGCGTAATTTGTAATTTTGTAATTTTTCGTAATTGAATTGTTTGCATACACAAAACGTAACAATATATAGATATATAAGAGATATACATATGTATATTTATATTTGGATGCTAAAAACACTTTCGCTTTCGACTTCATTGATATCAATGACTAAACATCTAAAATTGGCAGGCCCAACGGGAAAGGCGGAGATGTTGCACTGAAAATTGCAGCACACAGCAGCCACAGCAACAATAACACCAACAAATTGTGTGTGTGTATGAACACGTGTCGATATGTGTGTGTGTGCAGAGTGTGTGTGTTCCAGAGTGAGTGTGTGTGTGTTTATGTTTGTATTATTGTGGCTGGTTGGAGCCACAGGCACTGGCGGCAGTTTGTTGCATTCATCTGTGCTGCTGTGCGGCTTTTGGCAGGAAGCCAAATAAAATTTAGAGATTTGACCTTACACACACACATACACACACAGCCTGTCTGTCTGTCTGTCTTTGTGTGTGTCTGTGTGTGTGTTTAGTGTGTGTTTGTGTTTGTTTCACACCCAACAAAACGGCAGCGTATCGGCCAGAATGTTTGAATGGTTTCCGCGTGGTTGCTGCTGCCTCCATTAGAAAGGCATTTTGTGGACCATGTTGCCTGGTTGAGTGTGTGTGAGTGTGGCACGTTGACATTGACATTGGCTAAATGGCAATGTGCGTACGCCTGGTTTTTCCCACAATGTATGTATATGTATTTGTGGAAAATAGGAATCTAATTTTAAACTTAGACCGCAAAACATATGTATCAGTGGGTAAAGTTCAAAGTGACAACATTAATGGGCCGATCAGTGACCTACAAATGGGGCAGAAATAAATAGATAAAACAGAAAATGGGAAAGAGTTCATATCATTAATAATAAAAAGGGAGTATTTTTAATTATTTAAAATCACACAGAATTAATAAAACTGTTATATAAACATATATTCCATAAAGTTGTTACTCTATTTAACTTTAAATGCCTTTAAAAAATCTATGTATTTTGTATTACTTTTATAATATTGTGTTTGGACTCGAAAGCTTTTAGCACTCTAGATACCCTTCTTAATTCAATAGATTTAATAATGTATATATTATATATAATTTTAATAAACAAAAATGTATTTTCTTGTCTTTCAAAAACAAATATTATAAGGGAATTACATTAACCTTTAACTGTATTAAATAAGAAATTAAAGCAAAACCTCGTGCACTTATCTAATCCTCAACTAATTGTTTTTTAATGAGAGTTAATAGACATTAAAGCAATCTAAATGCTAATTTAATAGAGCCACATTAAAGATATGCTAATTATAATGTTAGTTCTTAAGACAGAAAAGGTTGACTTGAATTAAAATACAGGAAAAAACTTAATAATGGAATAAAGTTTATATATAGATTCAATTTTTATTTGGAAATATAAGATTCATAGAACGCTTATTCCTAAATAAAAATTTAATAAATAGAACATTTATTTGTTAATAGACATTTTAGGAAAAGAACACTTATTCCTAAATAGAAATATATATCTATATATTTTCTCTTCTTTACTTTTATTAAACTTTTTCCTTTATATATTCATTGTTCTATATTATTCCAAAGTAAGTAACATATAATTTACTTTTCTACATATAAAAAACCCTCCCAGAATTTCCCCCAATATAAATAAATTTCCTCGAGTGCTCTTAGGCTATTTTTATAGAATTTTCCGCAGACTTGAAGTAGGTGGAAATATTCAGTAGTTTTAGTGCCTGGAATCGGTGAACACTCTTTGCGGTTATCTGGCAAAAAATAACAATTGGCTCCGGGACATTATCTTATCGGTGGCACTTAATCTCGGTGGGTGCTCAAACGGCACTTCACTTTTCTTGACACAGCACAAAAAAAAACATAAAGTAAAATAAAAAACGAAAGCGAATCATCAACAGAATGTAACAATAATAAAAGCAACGCACAATGAACCCTGCGCCGTTGAACAAATCGAAAAGAAAAGCAAAATGTACAAAAAGTACAAAAAGTAAGAAAGGAAAAGAAACATTTAAAATATTTATATGTGTATATAGACTGCTGTGTGCCTGACCAAGGCCAAGCAATTTTGTATTGCTCTTGGGTTCCTTGGCCTCAGCAGCAGCAACAGCAACAGCAGCAACAGCAGCAGCAACAGCAGCAACAGCAGCAGCAACAGCAGCACAGCAGCAGCAGCAGCAACATCAGCAGCAATCTCTGTTGTTGTCGCTGATTCTTGGTCATTGGCTTGCCGCTGAGTTTGCTCTTGGTGGAGAGCTTCTCATTGCTTATTTGCTGAATTCATTGCGTTTCGGGTTTATTTATTATTCGATTTTGTTTTTTTCGTTTACTTTTACTCGAAAGGCGAGGCTGCTGCCACATGAGGTCATCATCAGGCGCGGGGCATCCCTGCCTTCCGCCCATCGAAAGCACGTTGAAAGCCCAAAGTAATTGCAGCTTAAAAACTATAATTAATAATATATAAAGCACTTATTATGAGGGATGACTTCCCTCTCGCTCTCTCTATCAGTGGGTATGCAAAAATTGTTCTGTGTAATCTGCATGTAAATTAATTTATTACAACCCTTGAAGAGTATTATAATTTCAGTCAGAAGTTTGCCACGCAGTAAGTATCTATGACCAGTAAGTAACTCTAAACAATGAGTATCTATGGATATTTAGTAACTATGATCAGTAAATAACTATGATCAGTAAGTATTTATGACCAGTAAGTAACTATGATCAGTAAGTATCTATGACTAGTGATATGATTAGTTACTAACTTTGAACACTAATAAACAATGACTTGCAACTTTTGTAACACAACATATTTCTTAGACGTGGCTGACAGCAGTCACTTCGTTCCGGGGATGTTTGAACCAGTTGAGAATCATAAGCTCAGATGTGCGAGATTTGTTTTGGAACAAATTTAAGCTATTTGAAGGAAACTATGGAGTTATTCTTCTATATAAGTGCTCACAGCTTATTTACGTGCAAAGGTTAACCTAAATTCATACTCATATATTTAACGGTAAGAGGTATCAACAAAATTTAAATGCAGTTTTTAAGTAGATTTAAGCATTTATGAGGACACTTCATTATTAGTAAATACCATTAGATAACGCTTAAAACTAAAATACAATAAATATACTGACTTTTTTTATGTCACAGCTTATTTCGTGCAAACAACTTGACCTTAAATTTTAATTATAATAATAAACTTAATATTTTGTGTGTCCTCCATATTGCTTTATTACATCCTTAAAACGAGTTTCCATTGAAAAAACAAATTTTTCCGTTGGTTTCTTTGGAATCTTGGGCCATTCTTCGAAGAGGCCTGTTTTGAGCTCATTTGGTTGGGTATCGACCTCTTGCCAGGATACCAGGATCTAAAATTGGCTACAAATTCTTAATGACGTTAAGGTCAGGAGACTTGGCAGGTGTATCCATTAAGTGAGGGCAGTTCCATTGCATCCAGGTCTGCAGAAAATCTGATTTTTGCTTTGGGTCATTATCCTGGTAAAATTGGTAGCTCCTCTATGTTCAATTTCTTGGCGTCCTGGTCAAAATTATCCTTCAACTGTTGAAGGTACTTATGTTTGTTCATAGTTCCATCGATTAACGCCAAAATTCCAACTCCGGATACCGCCATGCATCCCCAAGCCATGATTCTATCGCCACCATGCTTGACCGTAGGTATTAGATTTTTAGTGTGCAGCTCTGTATTTAGTTGATGTCAAGAATACTGCATTCCACCCTTCCTAATTTTGGCCCAAAATGTTGATTTTGGACTTGTCTATGAAAATAACATCATTCCAGATCGATAACGGATGAGTTACATGGTCGTTGGAAAATTTAAGCCTGCGCTTCTGATTCTTCGGCCTAATAAAAGGCCATTTGCGGGCTACTCGGTCATTAAAGTTGTGTTTCCGCAAGTCGCGGCGGACGAAACCCTTTCCCATTTCATGTTCAATATCTACTTCATGTTTTGGTGCCCAATTTTAGGGATTAATTAATTTATTTAATTAATTTTTTGGTATAATTCGCCTTTTCTCCATACCTGAAAAAGTTTTATTCTGAGCATTTTGGCCTTTATCTGCTAATAGATTTTCTCGGTTGAAGCATTGGATGATATATTGGACAAGAATATAGCTCACGTTTACTATTTCAGCAAAATTAAGTTTAGTTTTTTCATTTTTAATGTGATTTAGGACCAGTTTGCTCTGCTCCATGGGTGTACGCGTGCTCATTTTGGTAAATCAAAGAAAACTTTTTTTTTCAGTGTAACCAAACGTTAAAAAGTTATAAATATATAAGTTGATATCTTCTCTAATGGATTGCAACAAGAAAAAGTTATTTAAGATTAACGAATTACAAATTTAGTGTACTTAAAGTTCTTGCACGAAATAAGCTGTGACATGAAAAAATTCGTTATTTTTAGTTTGTTTTAGATTTTAGAGTTAACTAATAGTATTTAAAAATAATAAAGTATCTTAATAAATGCCTACCTCCTACTTAACAAAACTGCATTTAAATTTTGTTGATATCTCTTACCGTTTGTTAGCTATAAGAATTTGAATTTCAAGCTTCCCTCTGCACGAAATAAGCTGTGAGCCACTGTAACTTTACTTTTATATACGTCGGAGCATGGCGAATCGTTGGACTATATATATGCATATGTATATATAGCTGCCAT
The DNA here is from genome assembly GCF_035046125.1 of Drosophila serrata. Lineage (NCBI taxonomy): Eukaryota > Metazoa > Arthropoda > Insecta > Diptera > Drosophilidae > Drosophila > Drosophila serrata. The sequence goes on along the minus strand of NW_028257274.1, from coordinate 663,366 downwards.
CGGTACGATCAGTAAATTACTATTATAATTATAATTAACTATGAGCCGTAAGTAACTATGTCTAGTAAGTAACTCAAAACAGTGAGTACCTATGAGTAACTATGAACATTAATTAACTATGATCAGTAAGTATGTATGAGCAGTAAGTAACCATGGAAATAAGGAAATAAATTGGAATATAAAGTCTAGAGCTGGCCTGATCCCACCAACAGCTTCATACATAATGTAAACGTCATGGTTAAGACTAACCGCAGTAAAGGACACGTCATTGCTTACGTCCTTCCAGTAAGAATGGTGACTTCATCCAAGTGAGCTTCTTCCTGGTCATCCAGATGTTTTGCATTGGCCACGTCATATTTTTGAGTTCGAAGGCTGATCACTTGCACTATCACTATCGATGTAAACACTAGGTACCCCTAGGACAGACTGAGGCGCGCGCGACCTCAGCGCCTCTATTTATAGTTCCCGAGGAGAGAGTAGGAGCAGAGAAAGTGAGTGTGAGTGCGCGGGAGAGGAGTTGCCTCTAGAGATTAACATAAAGCGATAGCCATAGAGAGAGAGAGGGGAGAGGCAGAGAGAAACAGCGAGCTATTTAATTTAACTATAATCAATAAGTAACTATGAGCAGTAAGTAACTCTGATCAGTAAGGATCAACGAATATTAAGTAACTATGATCAATAAGTATCTATATCCAGTATGTATATAGGATCAGCTACTTATTTTGAACACTAATAAACAAAACAATGACTTGCAACTTTTGTAACACAACACATTTCTGACTTGGCAGGCAGTAGTCACTTCCTTCCGGGGATGTTTGAACTAATTGAGAATCATATGCACAAGTGTGCGAGATTTTTTTTTAAACAAATTTAAGCTATTTGATGAAAACTATGGAGTTATTCTTCTATATAATTTTATTAGTATATAAGTCGGAGCATGGCGAATCGGTGGACTACATTTATGTATACATATACATATATACATACATATTTATGAGAGAAGCTAAAATTAAAATTATATCATTTTTGCTTGAATAATTATTTAATAAATGATTTGCACAGTTGATTTTGATCCCTTTGGGTCCTTCATCCTTGAGTACCTCATTTCTGTTGCTCTTGATTGGCCTTAACCGGATCACGACCACATTTTCCACCATTTCCACATGTCGCCTAATGTCTCTCGCCACTTATTCTTAATTCCGCTTAAGCATGTTGCAATTATACTTGATTTATCTTAATTTTCATCTAATTGCAAGTTTAATTTCGCCTCATTATTTATGATGGCCCCGGTGTGGCCCGTTTGTTTTATTTTTTATTTACTCTTTTTTTAGTCCATCGCCTTGCCCACTCAACTAACTCAAGTCATTCCCAAGCTCATTTCAGCTACTTCCGCTAGCGAGTTGGCCAAGTTCCGTCAGGTGCCAGTTACCAAACGCCTGAGAGTCCCGGACCCAAGAACGGATGCACAATTCGCTTCCTGTGCGTCGGCACTTGGGCGCCTCTCATTTGGCCCAATCAAACGCTTGCGTCTCGCCTTCCAGAGATGACAATTTTTGATGCCCTTTCTATAGGGTTACTTGACTTTTGGGAGCTTTGAAAAACTTCATATAAACAATATCCTGTTTGTTCATTAAATTGTAATTATAATACATAACTATGAGAACTTTAAGTAATTATCACTAACTGTTTGTTTACAAAAATGTAATTCTATTCTATCCTGTTCTATTTTATTTTACTTAACTACTCAAAATAAAACGAAAAATGTTTCAATATCAAGGTTTATCTAATACCTGACTTTGTTTCAATAATTTTCACATCTAATTTCAAGTTATAAATTTTGTTTGCACCTTTATTTTAAATTACTTTAATAAAAGAAATTAATGTTAGCAAAATATGAGAAAGATTTCGATTTTAATGTAATACCAGATTTTGTTTAAAAAATTTGTCTCGTATTTTTATTTTTAATTACTATAATAAGGGTAATTATTGTTAATCTAAATAGTATGGAAAAGATTTTAATGTCAAGTAAAATCTAGTTCTGGGCTTTGTTTAAACAATTTTCAATTTTTTTCTGTAATACAATTGTATTAACTATAACTATTACTTAAAATAAAAAGCTAAATATGTTATAATTACTTAATCGTAAATCATATTAATCACATTTTCTCTTCCCCTTATAAATAAGAAAACTAAATATATACATTAAAAGAGAAGTCCATACTTGAAACCTTTTTGAAAATCCTTTAATAATATTTTTAACTCTTAAAAAGTTGTCTAAATTATTTTCTACACCTAATATAAAATTCTTTAATTATTTTTAAATTTATTTATTTAATTTGAAAGGGTATCAAATAGCTTTCTATAATCAAAACTTGTCCCTTGCAATTGCGTAAGTCCATAGGAAATGCATAATTTTAAGGCAAAAATTCCTTTAAAAAATTGTTCCTTAATCGAGGCTCAAAGAGTGTGTGTGCGTGAGTGAGTGTGTGTGCGTGTGTGCTGTGTGTTCTTGTTGTTGTTGTTGTGGGGAAGTCTGAAACCCTTTAACCCTCAGGCTGCTGTGCCCCTCCCTCCTTCCTCCTTCCTGTTATTCTCCAGCTGGCTAAAGAAGTATCTTCAAGATGCACAAAAATGCATTCTTTGTGCTTCCGATTGCATTGGTGTGCGTATCGTATCTGTGTGTGTGTGTTTGCACCCCTTTGGCGTGTTTGCATTGCGTCAGGCCGTTGCATTTTAATTTTAGAATATATATTTTTGGGTCTGGATTGCAACTCAACTTCAGCTCAGCTTTCAATGCTTCATGCATGCCATGCGTTTCATTATATTCGCCGGTTTTTCTTTTCTTTTTTTCCCCCCTGCATTTGCCTGCTGCATTTTTCATTATGCAAAAATTGCATACCATTTTTTTTTTTATATTTGGGGAACTTTTTCACCGATTTTTGTTTGCTTCGTTTCGGTTGTTTTTTTTTTATGCATTTTTTTTCGAAATGCATTCAACGCAAATTGCACGTTTTGGTTCGTGCATCTTTTGTGCCAGAATGCAACTGGGTTTTTGTTTTGGGGTGGATTTTTGCAGTATCTCTCCCTTACCCTTTACCCTTTACCCCGTACCCCTTACCCCCTTTTTTTTGTATTTTCACCAACTTTTTCGGGGGTTTTTGTCGCATTTGCTTACGTGGTTTTAATTTTAATTGCTTGTCGTCATCGTCACTGCTCTGTTGTTGGATTTCACATATAAATATATATATATTTTACCATTCCATATTTCGTTGCATTGGGTTTTTTATTATGTTTTTTACGATTTCGGGTCGTGTGCATGTTGTCGCCGATTTTATCTTTTGTAAATACAGCAATTATATATGTTCCTTGATGGCGACATTATGTTTTGAAGCTCTGTATTTTTTTTCGAAATCTCCTTTTTTCGCTGCTTTTTCGGACTTGAGTGTTTGCGGATGTGGGCATTGGTTTTATTCTCCTTTATTTTATGATTTTTTTTTTGGAAGGTAGGAACTTGGGAAGAGCTCGAAACTCAAAGGATAATTATGCGAGAAGGACTCATTTCGGCGTTTTTTCGTTTCTCATTTGCCGGAAGATGCAATTTAAAGTGGTTTCTTTTTTTAAGGTCCTTGATGGAAGGGTTTTTTTTTTTGTACTTGGCTCAGGTGATTAACGTTGATTTTTTTTTGAGGAAATTTATGGGCTTTGTAAAGTATCTTGAAACAAGAATAAGGGGGTCCTTAATAGAAACACATACAAAGCTTAGAGTTTTAGTAAGCTTACAAAGGTATCTATTATATTTTTTTATTTAAAAAGATAATAATACATTTAGACAAATGATATCTTTTTTCGAAGTTTTCAAAATTTTATAATTTATTTACATCGATAAAATTCTCAAAAATTTGAAAAAATTTTAATTTTTTTTTAATTTTAAATTTAGAATACAGTTTTAATAACCTAATAAAAACTAAGATAGGAACGGTTTCTGAATTGAATTTAATGCTTTTTTGGCTTAGTTATGATCGTTTTTACATACGAACCCATGATCCCAACTTCTGCTTCCCGAAGTTAGTTTCCTTTCTAGCTTAGATTTAAAGTAAGCAAAATATCAATAAAACTTTATATAAAAAACTCCAATTTTATATAGATTAAATTCCCCTTAAATGTCTTTATTCACTACCCCCAAAACCTACACCTCTCTCTCCCCTTAAAAACACCCCAAAAGCGAAAATTACACCTCTTCAAAGCCACCAAATGTCAGTTCTAAGCTCGCAGCTGGCCAAGGTCAGTTGTGAGCGCAATTAAATGCACAAATATTTCGCTTATTAGAAAAACATTCGAAAAATAAAAAACAATTCTGCCAGAGTGCATAAAAACCAAAACAAATTATACACAAAAAACAAAGAAAAAAAAAAAAAAACTACTAAACAATTACTATTTTTATTATACACGAATTTTGTTTCTTTCATTTACAATCATGCAAACACACAAACACAGTTAACAAAAAAAGGCAGCACAGCAACAAAAAATTACAACGAAATTTTCGCATTAATTGAGGGACCTTGAAACCAGTCACGACTCAAAATTCTGGCAGAGACCAGGGGTTGGGGCTTACCTAGTTATATCCCCTCCCCTTCTCCTACGTCTCAGTCTGGTCCATAAGTTGTTCAAGTCAACGCCAACGCTGTGCCGAAAATAACTACAAAAAAAAATATTGCACAAAAAAAAAGGAAATAATAACAATAAAAACTAAAAATATTTTCATCTACAATGACATGCAATTGAGGCGCTGCAAGTCGAGCCGCGAGTCGAATTCAATCGCAGGCTGCTGCTGCACCGGTCTCAGTTTCAGTCTCGTTCAGTCAATATTTCAGTTGGTCAATCAGTTGGTCAGTCTTTCAATCTATCAGTTAGCAAAAAATCAAGTAAGGTGCGCAATCAGTTCCTCGTTGAGACTTTTCAATAATAAACATTCATTTGTGGTTTTTACGGGCACTTATTTTCACAGTTCTCAGGTTTTAGGACTTGGGTCACGCCCTTAATCGTTTTGATTTCAAATTAGTTTAAATTTATATTGAAAATGTTTACTAGCATAATTTAATTTAGCTGCAGCTCTGTTATATATTGGTTTTATATTTAATTCATTATATTTATTATAAGTATACGTTTTTTCTTTGAAAACCATATGTTTTTGCCTGACTCTCCCCCTTCGCTTTGATTGGAATTTTTACTGACATTGTGTTGTTTACTTTTTCTACTACTCATTTCAAATATTTCCCGGTATTAATCATAAAATAGATCATGTTTGGCTTATCTCTGATTTATTTTTAAATATTTTAGTTTGGGCAATTATACAAAGGCTATTGAGTCAATCAAATAGTGTTCTTTTTTATGGGTACTAATATTTTAAAACCTTTATGGTAAAGTTTTCTATAAGTTTTTCAAGATAATTAACAATCCCATAAAATATATAATTATACGGGAATATAAATTTCTATTTAAAGTTAAACTAATTATTTAATATGCCGTGAAGTCACTTAGTAAAACTTATTTAATTAAAGTACCTAAGTATCTTCAAACTAATTTTACTTCTTTTTCACTTTGGGTTAATATATGGTAAAAACAAGATAATTTTATTCCTATTTAAAGTTTTATTAATTATAGACTCTTTCTAGAAGGCAGTTAATAAAACACTTATTTACTTAAGGCATTTATATATCTCTTTCTAACTAAATGAATTTCTTGTTCATTTTTGGTTTCATCTTAGTGTTCATTCTTCAAGATCGTCAGGATCCTATGATATAAATTGGTGCTGACTTTTTCTTATTATAATAATAAATGGAATAAGTTCCTATTGCCAGAGAAAGAAATCATTTCAAATTTTATTTGTATTTCTTTATACATGATTTTGGGAATTACTTTTTTAACAGGATATTTAAACTTCTTTTAACGTTTTTTTAAACACACGATATTTCGTATTGTATTTTATATCTTATTATATTTCAATTAGGATACTTTCTTATCAAAACTTCCTTAAGTCTTATTTATTATTATGTAGTTTTCTTGTATATAGTAAAATCTGTTATAATTATCATAATTTCAGTATGCATTCTCAAAAAAACTAAACTACACCGAAAATAACAAAAAATTCCTCAAAAGAACAATAATAATAATAAAAACCAAAACAAAACAAAAAAGTGCATGTGCAACGGTGGGCTGCGTTCCATGCACCCCTCCACCTCCCCTCCTCTCCTCTCCTCCACAAGTTCTTAACCCCTTCCCACCCCCCCTCGTAGCAATCCCGCCGGATTGAAAGTGGAATATAGCCATTGCCGGCTCGGATCGGCTCGGTTCGGCGCTGGCCGCCAGTTGCATTTCGAATTTCGAGCGGTGAGTGAGCGCCTCGAGTGCCGAACGCGGGCTACAAAAAAAAAACACACACACAAATCGAAGCCCACAAAAATTGCAAATATAAAAAAACTAAAAAAAAAAAAAAAATTCCGCACACTAAAAACTACAACAATAGGGAACAACGAAAGAAAAAAAATCGTTGCACATTTTTACAAACTCGAGAACAAAATGCTGCTAAAAGAGAGAGAGAGAGAGAGAGAGAAAAAAAAACCAACAAAACTGCAATTGCAATGCAAATGTGAAATTCTCAGAGAGAGAGACCGAGGAGCAAGAGAGAGCGTGAGTGAGCTCAAGTGTGTCTGTGTGCAATTAAAAAAAATGCACTGTACTTGCTCTTGGCCTTCCCCTTTAAGCACAGACAGCACAAAAAAAAGCGCTCAAAGCGGCGCTCTCTGTCGCTCTCGCTAGAAGCCAACTTCTTGGCCACCATTTTCTTTTTTTTTTCGCCTAGCTTCTTTGCTCTCTTTTGGCCAATTTCGCTTTTAACGCTTTTTGCCGGCTACGAAGCCATGAATGAAGCCAAAGCCGGCTTCGCTCTCTCTGCCGCAAACTCACTCACTCACTCACTCACTCACTTTGTTGTGAATGCAATTTGTATTTTGTCTTTGTATTTTTTTGTTTTTTGTAGCTGAGCGAGTGCATCCGCTCCTGGACTGCATTTGCAGTCTCAGCTGCTCAGCTGCTCAGCTCCTCAGCTGCTCAACCGCTCAGCGCCGGAGCTCCTCCTCAGCTGGCGATGGCAGGCTGGCTTTATTGTCCGTCGGTTCGAGCGGTTCGCTTCGGTCACCTCGCCGTGCTGTGTGTGCTGTGTGTGGTGTGTGTTTGGTGTGCGCTTCGGAAACCGATTCCGATTACGATTCCCAAGACCGATTCTACGATTCTACCGCCTCCCCCTGCCATCACCCGGTTCTCCCTCCTCCCTCCTCCAACCGATTCGGTTTCGGATCGACGCGGCGTGCTATAAGGCAGCGGCGACGTTGCAGTTGCAGTTGCAGTTTGCAGCGCTGTCGGCTTTGGCGTTGGCTTTGACGTTGCGTCGCTGCCTTCTCTTCTGACTGTCGGTGTTTGTTTGTTGTTGTTGTTATTATTGTTGTTGACGTTGGTCGCGGTATGCAATTTATTATTTACAGTAAACACTAAAGCAAGAAAATTTTGTTTTTTTCAAATAGATTAAAAATATTTAAAAACAAATCATCAAAATCAGGAAAATTCTAAATTCATTTGAAAATAATCTTTCTAGTTTATTTAGTATCTTAATTTCATAGTTTGTTCCCTTGTTTATTAAGCTTTTCAAAAAAATGAATTATTAAAAGAATCCTTCCAGACAAAATCCTCTTGAAAAATTCATTTAAAATAAATCCAATAAGAATAAACGCTCTTACCAATGTTCACTTAAAATGAATTTTTCTAACAGGATACTTTTATAATATTTTGTTTTAACATCATTGATGATCAACATTTAAAAGGAAACTCATTTTCAATGATCTTAATAAATTCTGATGGTTATTTAAAAATATATAATAGCTTAAAAAAAGTAAAACGAATTCATAACTCATTTTAAATACAATTCTAAGGAATGAAAACTCTACAAATTGAGAAATTGATTTTAATTGCTTATAAACTATATTGCAAAGATGTTTAATTTAAATTTTATTATTTTAATAATTCCTTGATTCAACTATAATATATTTAATAATTTATTCTTTGGGAAAAAACTTTCCCTGACCTAAAAAATTCATTCTTTACCTTATAATATGTTATCAATTGCTCACAAAAGTAATTTTAAACCAATTCTCAAAGAATGAAACCTCCTTCAAAAAAACTATTCCTAAACAGAATCGACTTTTGTTTTTGAAAAATAAATTTACCATTATTCATTTTAATTCCTCATGCAGAGCACTCACTGTATTTTTCCACAACAACAACAAGAAAAAAAGACAACAACAAGCAGCCAGAAGCCGAGGAAAAACATTTTACGTGCGTTTTTCTTATGACAACAAATTTTTTAGTTGACACACGCAAGGCAGAAAAAAACCCCAAATGCGACACTGAATTTATACAAAAAATTGCTGAAAATGTATGCAAAAGTGCTGTGACAACCACAAATAAACGTAATAGTAAAAAGAGCTTAACAACAAAAAAACTAAAACGCCAAATAACTATAAACAAAGTCGAAGTTTTTATCATATGTATGTCAGCGAGACAAAAAAAAAAACACAAAAAACCACAATAAAATATATACCTAAATGATTTTGTAAATATTGGGACAGTTCGGAAAGAAAAGTGAGTACGAAATAAATCACAAATTTATTATTAATTTTAGCACCATATCTGATGGGGGGAAAAATGCGGAAAAAAATGAAAATTCATGACTTGCACTTTGCGTGAGTGACACGTACATTTTCCCCTTTCTTCTGTGAACAAAATAAATGTAATTAAATCATTGTAGAATTTATTATATTTTCATTTAACAGTTTTCATTATAAGCTAAGTATTTTATTTTTAAATTTGATGATCACTTTAATGTCAAAACTTATTCGTCATTTTCAGAGATGTCTTATTTGTGACATTATCTTACTCTTAAAATATGACTTCTACTGAAAAGTTCACAGTAAAAAGATAATATAAACTCGTTCATTTTGTGTTTGTATAAATTCTAGGATTCCCCTGAATTTATTCGCTTATTATAAATATAATTCCATACAAGTATTTGTAAGTTCATTCTGAGGCTGAGCATTTTTCCACACTTTTGGGATGGGTTCAACTGAATAAATTGATGACTCTGAATGGTTATGATTCATCTCGAATGATTGCACTGATTTGATCCATTCGGATCGTGATTTTTGCTTAGAAAAATTAAATTTGATCATTCTTAAATTTGGTTTCAAATTGCAATAACTATGACATTTAAAATACGATCCTTTAATTCAATTGCAAACTTAAAAAGGTATATAAACTTCTGCTAAAATATAAACCTTATAATAAATTCACATTTTATAGTCACAGATTTATTCCTCTAAATTTAATTCATAGATAAAATCTACAGAATTTTCCATTGGTGGTAGAAAAACAACACCAAAGCATTTGGAAGCCCAACAAGTGCATTTTTTCATGGCACACCCTTCCCCTTTCCATCATCATTTGCCATATTTGCTTTCACAAACACTCATGCAGCAGACACACACTCGTACACACACACACTCGCACACCCACGATGTATGTGCCACAATGGGCTTTCCTTTATGAGACACAAAAAACAAAACACGGAATTCACGGAAATCTTAACAAGCAATTAATGCGCAAATATAAATGTCAACTCGAAATTTATTGAATTTGAATGAATACAAAAAATAGAACAATTAAAACGAAATGAAAATGAGAAAGAGAGACAAAACTAAAGTGGAAGCGAATAATAATAATAAAAATTTCTAATTAATGCGCTTCTAATTTCAAGTTGACAGACGGAAAACGCTGCCTCTGATGCATTTATTGTTTCTATATATATATATAAATATATATTTTTTTTTCACTCTTTGTGCACAATTGCATTTGATTTCGAATAATTCATTTTGTGGGGATTTATGACACAGTCCACATAGACGCAAAAAAAATAAGACAATGAATCAGACCATGGGAGAAGGGGGGACAGTCTCAAGTCTGACGTCCACGCCCACGCGTGCAATTTTCTTTTCACTCGCCACCAGACGCCGTTGTCCTTGAGGCTTTTTCCGCATTTTCCCGCAACAACAACAACAACAACTTTTGCTAGCTTTAAATTGCGCCAGCAATCAGCAGCGACATCTCCGAGATGGATTGAAATTTAATTTCATGTTCTCAAATTGATTTGTGCGGCGAATCTTTCAGTTTTCCCCTCGAAGCCAAGGCCCCATTAGTCATCCTCGTCTGGGGCGAGGGAAAAGCTGCCAGGATTAGCATTAGACTCAAGTGCCACCGGCAAAACATGCAACAAATAGTCAACCAACGAAGGCGACACTTGGAGAAAATGCAATTTGTTTTGGAAAGAAAATACTAAAGATGTACTAAAAGATTTTATTATGATTGTAGAAAAAAGAATAATGAAGTAATATTTAGCAATTTGTTGGCTAATTAGTAGATGATTAGATAAGGAAACACATTTTACTTGGAGGAAAGAAGCATTTATGTTATTGAATTGATACTAATGTTCTTTATAAATCCTTTGTTTTATATTTAATATAAACCCTTTTCCATTGATTGTAGTACTTATTAATTCAGTGACTCTCTCTGTTTTAGTAAACTCCTTTTCAAAATCCCCCTACTATCCTTTAATTGCAATTCTCTCAGTGCAGTCTGCCACTTTGTTGTTGTATGTGTGTGTGTGTCTTTGCTGCACGTAAGAAACGAGTTATTGGAACAGGTTCATGACCTTGACCATCAACACAAGGCAGCAGCAGCAGCAACATTGCCGGCACAACGGCAATTGCAACATCTCTTGCCGGCACTGCATTCGGCCTCTTCCTCCTCGGCCAGACAAAAGGAAGCGTCTGTTGCTGCTGTGGTTGCATCTGCATTTGCATTTGCCATTGTTTGCCACGGATTGGATTAGATGTTGCAGCAACAACAGCAACAGCAACAGCAGCAGCAGCAACAAGTTGCCGCCAATGCCGGAAAGTCGGGCAGTAGTCGCCATGCAACCGAGGAGTGACTCACACTCCTCCTCATGGCTGGGCCTTGGGTTAAGGGTTAGACCTGGACCCTTTGGGTAGAAGTGATTCATTTCATAATAACTAAATTGGCTTGCTTTTCCGGGTATAGGTAAAAAAAAAAATAAAATAAAATAGGTAAAACAAGTCGCAGACATTATGAATAAATTTAAGTTAAATTAGGTGAGGCTTTTTAAAGCTTTAACTTGAATGATTTAGTTTTATAAAATGTAATATTGAAGTGCTTCCTGAAATGTAACTTGAATACTTTTATTTGAATTGATTATATAGTACATTTATTTAAAGAAAAACATTAACTTTTTCTTTGAATAAAGTAATATCTTTAATTTAATCTAGAAGTATGGGAAGTATAAGTATTTTGCATAATAAAATGTAAAACAAAGGAAAGAAAGTAATAATATGCATAATAATATATACAACAAAGTCTTAGTTTTATTTATTTTAATTCATATTAATTTAGTCTTTATTTAGTCTTTCAAAGCTTATTTCAAGTGTTTTAATTCTTATTAAAAATGTATTTCAACCATCTTTTCCAGAATTTAATTTGTATTTTCCGAACAACAAGAATTTTAATTCTTATTGAATCTTTCTTCTTTCTTAATTATCTATCCTTCTTTAGTTCTTACCAAGCTTTATCTTTTAAAGGTTTTATTAACTTTAAACGGCAATTACTTATATTTAAAAAAAACTAATTTTGCCTGTATCATATTACTAATTATGATTTTAATTCGAAACCCAAACAAGCAAACATTTTAGTATTTATAAATTACACAACAAATTATGCAATTAAATTCCATAAAAAAAATGAGTAAACATATCAGCAAATAATGAAATAATAGTTATCATACATTATTGTTTTGTTGATTTTTTTCGCCTAAGGTGTTTGTAAAAACAGTTGAACAAATATTTGTACGGTTTTAATTTACTCTTACGGAAATTGTTCTAGATAACTTTACTTATAAATATATACATATATAGTAGAATTTGATATTTAAATTTGGCAATAACTTTTTTGTTTTGATTACTTATAATTAACATAAATATTGCTAAAGCTTATCTTAATGTTTATCTCAACAAATTAAAAGTTGCACGGATTTTTCCTGACACAAAATTGCTTACAATAAAAAATCCGGCAGAGCTTAGTTGGATTTCTGTATATTTTCCCCCCAATCCTCACACGCCAAAGGAAAAGCCATGAAAAAAATAAACTGTTGCGCTGCTGGAAAAGTGTAGGAGGAGGAGTAAAAGGAGGAGACTTTGGAGGAACACCCAGAATTGGGAGGCTTGAGTATATTTTTTTTCGTTGCTTATTTTTTTCGTTTTTCTCTTCTTTCTCGCAGTTATTTTTTTTTTCTTCTCATCTCCTTTTGCGCCACTATATAGTTTGGGGGGTGTTGATGGGCGGTGGGCGGTGGGTGGTGGTTTTTCTTGTGGGGGGGTGGCTAGGCCATTGGAAGTACACTGGAAGTACAGTACATAAGCAAGTGCAACAGGCAGTTGTTGTTTTAGCCAGCCGAGGAGATTGGGTTTTTCTCCGGGCTGCTTTTTCACATAGAAGGCGTGTCCGGAATCCGGATTGGGAAAATGCGAAAAAAAAAGAAAAACCCCAGTAAGGAGGAGGAGTGACTAAAAAAAATGTTTTTAATTTAACTTTGGAGGTAGTGTCACCTTACCTCACCCTCGGCCAGGCAACAGGTGGAAGCTTTTTATCCAATTTTCCTTCCTCAAAAAGTTGAAGTTCCTAAAGGCGACCTTAATCGAAGGCAATTATTGTACAAGGCATTTGGCATTCCGCGCATTGTTGTCCGAAAACAAAATCGATATTTTCCATATGCATAAACACAATTGTACAAACAATTTTAGGCGTCAGGCGTCAGCAATGCCACACAGCCATATTGTCCTTGAGCTTATCACCTTTTCAGCACACACCAAAACGAAATAAATTCCAACACACAAAAAACTAGTCAGCCAACCAGCAAATATTCGCAAATATCAATTCACCTGTTCTCACACAACAAAAAAACAACAGAAAATAATAAATAAAGTGTTGGCAAAAAACGTATGCAAAAAAATAAATAATAAATAATAAAAATAAAATAGAATTTGAAATACAAACGAGGGACACATATTTTTAAGTATCTTTTTTTGTAGTTTTTATTATTACCCAGCATGCAGGTTTCAGAGCCTTTATAATTTAACTCTTTGTTGTTTCAGTTAAAAGAAAAAATTAAGCTTTTCTTTATTAGATTTATAAAAACTATATGAAAAGTTCAGCATTTTTTTTATAGCTTAAATATGGCTTGTTTCGATAAGGGAAATCTTAATTGATTATTTAATTGGAAATGGAATAAAAAAGAAGGCTTCAAGAGAGAAGGAAGGGAAGAAAATTTCTTTGTCAGAGAACTTTAATTAATGTTAAATTTGGTAACTTATAAAAAATATACAAGAGAAAAGTAATACGAAATTGTTAAAATTTTTATAGGTAATCAAATAAATTAATCGAAATAATGAAAGATAATCAAATAAATTTATGAAATTAATAAGAAGATAACATGATTATAAAATAAATTTATAAATTTAATGCAAATAAATAAAATAATTGATTCCATGCAACATTATAAAATAAACGTATCAAATCATCATCTATGGAAAAATATAAGCAAGAAAAAAGTCTAATTATTGATTAACTTATTATTATAAAATCTATATTATTTTATATATGATTATAAAAAACATATTTTTGCTATATAAAAGTTAAATTGATTAGACTTCAATTGAGATATTATATTGATAAAATATTCACAGGAAAAGTACTAATAAAAGACTAATTTATTAATTATATATCTATATTATTTGATATATAATTAAAAAATACATAATCTTACCATACTTAAACTTTGATAATTTAAATTTCTATTAAGATATAATCTTTACTTTACGAAAGAAACATAGATTCTATATTTAATCACACATACATATTTCTAGTAGGAAAAAAGGTTAAAGAAATAGTAATTTCAATTGAAACCCAAAACTTAAATTAGCACTGCAAATGCAAATGGTTTCCTGCAATTGCATTTCTTTGTAATTTTTTTCCGTCAACCTTGAACCCTTCTTTAACAATTCTAATTTGTTGCAAAGATTTGTTAAACACCCTAATTTAAATGAGTTGTAATTTAAACTATCTTATACCGAAATTCCAAGTTTCTTTTATTCCATTTTATTTTCGACTTTGTCGTTTGATGTCGCAACAATTAAATGCATAGAACTTGCATTTGAGCTCTGCCTCTTGTTCCCTCTGGCTTACAAATAGTTTCAATTGCGGATGAATTTTGACGAAACACAGATACACACATATACACACACATCACACCTCACCCCCCACACCACACATAGGAGATAGACAGAGAGAGCAACACGCACAACCACTTGTATTGACGTTTCGTTGGGGACAATTGATTTTTGTTACGTTTTCGTTTATTTTCATTCCGCCATCGCTGTATATATATATATATATATCTTGTTTTTTGTTCTGCAGTTTTTTTTAGCAATTTAGTTCGTTTGCTTTCTGGCTTCGTTATTTAAACAACTGGTGAAAAAAAAACTATATATATACATACATATTTTCCTATTCCTCGCTATCTTCCCGAACCTCTCCCCCCATTTCTTTGGAGGCCACACACGCGCTGCACTTTGCTGCAACGTTCATAATTCTTCTAGTTTTTTAGAGCTTTTTTGTTTTTCTCTATTTTTTTGTGACATTTTTTGTTTTGGTTTTTTTATTTGTTGTATTTTTTTTTTTGCGAATTGCTTGGAAAACTTTCTGGCCGCTTTGTCGGCTCGCGACTCAATTTCGTCTTATCTAATTTTTGGTTTCTATTCCTTTTTTTTCTTCTTTGGCTTACAAAAAAATTGTTTCTATGACTGAGTGCACTGAGAGAAATGTCAGAGTTTGTAGTGTTTTTATTGGGAAATATAGTTTTAATTGTATATTTCAGAAAGATTTCTTCAGAAGAATTTATTTTAAAATAATTGTAAAAAGGACAAACAGATTTCTAAAAAGCTTCTTCCTCTTGTTATGCAAACTCTTATTTTTTCCTTCGAATTTATATTTTGAATTACTTTAATGTATTAAAATAGTATACTATTATTATTATTATTATTATTATTATTATTATTATTATTATTATTATTATTATTATTATTATTATTATTATTATTATCATTATTATTATTATTATTATTATTATTATTACTATTATATATTTTAAAATTATGATACTATATCTTCAAAGTTCCTATAATTTCTAATTATACATTTCCTCCTTGTAAAATATGATTCTATCTTGTTTCCTTCGAGTTTAAAATAGATTTTAAATGAATTAAATGTATTAAAATAGTATACAAATTTGATTACATTATATATTTCATAATTATAAAACCAAAAAGATATATTTCCTTCTTAAACACTTTTCCTTTTCTCTCTCTCTCTCTTCTTTTTTTTGTGCGAATGTATTTTTCATTTTTTTGTTTATTTTTGTGTCGAAATCAGGGCAAATTCATCATCATCAACAACATCGTTGTTGCCTTGTTGTTTCTTTTATTTTTTTTGTGTAACAAAGATAAGGTTTTTTTTGCCAGCTGTGGTTGTTGTTGTTGTTGTTGTTGCTGCCGCCGCCGCCTTTTATTCTTTATGTAATTGATGGGCGAGGGGTTTCGGGGGGGGATCGGACATTTTTTCGTGTTTGTCGAGTTAATCATTTCGGGCGAAATTTGATAATTTGAAGGTGACCTCAATTTGTAAGCGTCGCTGCAGTCGCGAACCGAGCCCCAAAGACATTTTCGCAATTGATAAGGCGAAAAAAGAGAGCAGAAAAAACGATGCAACCGAAGGCAACAGCCAATAAAGTAATAATAATACTATAATCGGTTAAAAAATTTGAAAAATTGGAAGCATTAATCATAAAAGGAATTAAATTAAGGAATTATAGGAATTGTAAATATATTATAAAGAATTACAAAGATTCTAAGGAAATTTGCATTAATCATAAGAGGAATTAAATGGAGAAATTATGGGACTTATAAATAGCAAATGCTTCAATGGAAATTTGGGTTTAAGAAATATAAAGCAGGTTTAAATGATAATAAATAAATATATTTTACATAAAGTTTTTAACATATGAAGGATCTGTATATTGTGTGGTATTTACTTAAATTATTATTAGTATTATTATTATTAAGTCCAATTAATTAATTAATTATTATTATTATATTAAATCAGAGCTTAATAACATAAAATCTATTGAGATACGAGGAATATTATTATAAAAAGCGATTAATGCTATTTTTCAAGATTAATAATATTTTAGGGATAATAAAAATGTTCCGTATTCTATATTATTACCATTACTTTAAGGATTACTTTATTTATTCGAATTAATTTCATTAATATAATAAAAAAAATGCTTTAAAAAGTATAGTAAAGTTATCGATTCATGAACATGTTTAGTGATAGTAGCTAGATCACATTGACTGATGATCTTTTTGAGATTATTTAAACCTTAAACCTTATATCTTTCATATCTCTTAAGATTTATTATATTTTAAAGAATTCCTCTTAACAATATACTCAAAAAAGCTAATAAACTCTTCCAAAGTTAGTATTAAAAACATAAAGAATAATCGATGTTCAAGATAAGCATTGTTTCTAATATAATAATATATAAAATTTAGCCTTAAAATATTTCCAAATATTTCTCCTGCAAATAAAATCGGTAAAACCCTCTCTCTCAATTTTATTAAATGCAAAATAGCAATATCACTAGCAGCATCAAAATTTATGAATATATAAAAAACGCACTAATATGATGATGCATTTGCAACCCGCTCACATATTTATGAAAAAAGTGCATTTCCATTCACATTTTCACAATTTAGCAAAGGCATAAAAAAAAAGAAAAGAAGGTGGGCGGGGCGCCAAAGAAGTCATCGTATATATCTTCAGGCAGTTTTAATAAAACCCGAAACTGACATCATAAAACAAGCAGCACATATGACACTCGACGTGGTGGCACAGGTCGTATACGTAATGTCAGCCAGCATCGAGGGTGATAGTGGTGGTGCTTAGGTGTGCTGGTGTTGGTAAACACAAGCAGCCACACCCATGGCACACACACACACACATAGACAAAGCAACAAGTCGTTGTACCCAAATATATAGTGCAAAAAAAAAAGAAGAGGAAAAAAGTAGAAGAAAGGGTGGGGTTTGGTGTGGCAAAAACCAAACTAAATAAAATGAAAACCAAGACACAGCTGGAAAAAAGGGGTGAGGTTTTGGCAAAACGAAACGAAAATGGGGTTTGAGTTTGGGGTAGTTTTCAGCCACCTGAAGAGCTCACTCCAAAGCCATCCAATGGCAGCAGCAGCAGCAGCAACAGCAGCAGCAGCAGCAGCAGCCAAAAAAACAAGCAAAGTCAATGCAAAAAATAAAGTTCTGGTACTAGGGTGTGTGTGTGTGTGTGGGGGTTTGCATTTCCCTCCCCCCGAGAAGAGGTTCCTGGGGGGTAGGAAAATGGCATATAGCTGCTACCTCCTGTTGCGCATATTTGCAACGAAAAAGTTTCGTAACGTTATTTTCACATTTCCTGCAGATTGTAACGGGCAACGAGGAGCTGGCAGATAGTGTCGCTGGCTTCAGCTGCTTTTGCTGCCAAAATGCTCAAACAAAACATGTCGAAAATGTGCCACATGCCAGCAGCAGGAGCAGCAGGAGCAGCAGGAGCAGCAGCAACAGGATCCTGTTGCTCCTGTTGCATGCAACAGTTATGTACATGGCAAACGTAGTAGATAGGAACAATGGCACCAACACAGTGACATCTACAATGCCGGCAGCCAAATAAGAGTAGAGGGCCATACAAATGCAACCCGACACAATACACAAAAACACATTTCGACATGGCACATTTAGCATCCTTGAGCGGCATTTAACTTCATAGAGAGAGGTGGTTGCCTCCAGGGAATTGTTGTTTGCCCCCTTTGATAAGTTCATTATTTGATTTCAAAAACCATCATCAAACGTTTATGCCATCAATGTCAATGGCAAAACTTTGAGCAGGAAATTAAGCAGCAGCTTCTCTTCAAAACTTAATTATTTGGTTTAAAAAGAAGTCCCCAAAAACTGAGTCAGGAAATTTAGTTTTGCATCTTTTGAGGCTGCTGTTACCAACTCAGACCATTGAGGTCAAGAGCAATATGCTTATGTGGACAATAAATCAGGCAATGGATAATGGCCAAGACGACCGGGGCCCAAGTTAGCCAAGAGCAAGTCCAATGGCACACACACACAACACGCCTCTAAACTTGTCTTTCCTTGGCTTTATATTTCTCTCTTTTTTTTCGTGTTTTCTTGGCTGGTTTCAACGTGTTTTTTAGTTTTTCGTTTTTTTAGTTTTTCGTTTTTCGTTTTTCATTTTCTTGGTTTGTAGGTGAGCTGGGCCATGAACGTTGGAAGGCTCGACCTTAGTAACCAGGCTCGGAGCTGGCCGCAGATCGCAGATCAACGTTAGAAATGGAAATGCGCTTGACTGCATACAATGGTGGCAGCAGCAGCCGCTGTTGCGCGAATGTGTGTTACTGTAACTGAGCTAAGAGCTGGCAGCAGCCTGTTGGCCAAGTTAGTTGGCCAGTTAAGTAACACAACCGGCAGGCAGGCAGCAACAACAACTTGACTTTGGTTTCGTTTTCGATCTTCCTGTCATTGTGTTGTTGCTGTTGCTGTTTGCGGCGCGTGCTCATCTTGCCTCAGTTAGTTGATGTTGCAGTTGCAGTTGCAGTTGCTGCCTGCACTTGTTGCACACGCCCGCAGCAAAGCGAGTGAGAGTTGTCATGACAAATAATGGCTAATGATCTCTAATCAGTAGATGTTGGCGGTACAGGGTCAACGGATATCTCGGGGGAAGATGAAGAAGATCTAGCTGCAAGGCAAATGTAAGCAAATATTACGTATACGACATGGGGTACGAAATATAATACAAAAATAATCTTTAAATAGGGAGTAAACTTCAATAAATATTGAGGTGAACAATTCTAACACATATTCATTATAAATGAAGACAATTTTAATTAGTTAATTAATATAAGTACACTGTTTTATACATTTAAAACATTACTTTGGAAAGAATATTGATTTCAGCAAAAGAAAAACTAACTTCTGAAAGCTTAACATTGGTTGACCTTGAAGTTTGCATTTGAATTTTAAGTGTCAATCTTTAATCGATCATAACTAAGCTCAAAAAATCGCTTTCGTTGAATCGATATTTATCGATATTTTCATATGACAATTTCTTCAACAAACCAAAGTTTAAGAAACTCATAACGAAGCCAAAAACACATTAATTTTAATTCGTAAAGCTGTCCAGTATTAATTTCTTGTAGGTTAATAAATTTGCATACTCAATTCAAAATTAAAAAAAAAATTTAAAATTTTTGTAAAATTTTATCGATCATAACTGATTATAAAAATTTTCAAAATAACCTCAAAAATTTTAGTTTTCTACCAGACATGGCTAGATTACCTCGTCTGTTGATGCTGATCAATAAATTATATAATTTAAAGGGTCAGAAGTAACTCCTTCATAGGGTCTTAAGCTCCTAACTAAATTTATACTATCGTTTTTAACACATTTTCTCTATGAATAAATTATAAGATAAACACATGTATTCTAAACCTTTAAGAAAAATAAAATCAAGCATTCTAAGAACACATTCCTTAGCTTAAAATATTCTAATAAAATTTAAAAGCTTCCACTTAAAACTCAACCGAGCTTCCTCATGTTTTTTTTTTTTTTGTGTTTGCAACTGCTTAACATATTATTCCCATTCAAATTTATCGGAATTAACATATTTGCACAATTTAAAGCACTTTAATTAGCACAATTTACAATGCGAGAGACAGACGAAGGTCGATCACAATATCTTAATCATAAAAAAAGATCATGCAATCCATAAACAAATTTTCTAGAAAGTAAATCTCTAATAATTAATAAAATTATGAGAACACTTTGGGGGTGAGTGAAGCTAATTGTAAATGATTATTTCCGCCTTTTGCCAGGCGGACGCAAACAAAAAAAAGCGATAAATTAGTTATAAATGCATTGATTGAATATGAATACGAATATGAATATGAATTGCAAACGCAGTGAGTGTAAATAATGGCCATGCAAATTGAGTATTTAGAATAACAAAAAGCGGAGGATTTATATTAACAATTGGAACAATGCAAAAAAGTTAATGCTAGACTTGTTAACGAAACCATTTTCAAGGCCTTAACATTGGCCACAATTTTGCGAACTGAAATTCGGACTGAAAATCACTTCAACTTCAACTTAAACTTAAACTTTGAGCTAATGAGAGTGACTGAAAACTGGTTAGTTGGCCGAAATGCACTTTGTGCCCAGATCACAGCCAATTGCAAATACCAATTGCAGTCCCAACTGTTAGCCGGGCCAAAACCAATCCAATTGATATTAACTCGTTTTTTTTTGTGTGATCTGTTGTGGCTCAGAACCTTTGGCCAGCCAATCAATTGCTGCCATTTGTTTTTAATTTTTTTGTAGTAATTTCGTATTCCATATATTCCGCAGCCACACTCTATATACTATATATACTCTATATTATATATACTATATAGTATAGTGTATGGCTACAAGTTTCTAGCGGCCTTGATATTTTGCTTTTTTTATTTATGAAATCAAATGCAAGCGAGCGAGATACAAATAACGAGACCGACAGCCACCAGATACTTGTGGCATTTATTATAAAAAAAAGCTTTCGAGTGAATGAGTTACCCTCCTTCCCCCCCTGTGTCTGAGATTCCAATTCCTATTCCGATTTCTGATACCGATTCTGATTCTGATTCTGATTCAGATTCTGATGCGACGGCAGGAAGCCACATTGACTTTGCATATAAGTATCTACGGATGTGGTTGGGTTTGGGTTTGCCAGGGAATCTTTGGCATTTCCTTTGGGGGGGGGGTAAGGAAAACTTGATTTGGTTTTAATTAGAAAATTACTTAAAATAATACCAAAAAGAAGGCGGTGGGTTGGCCCTAAGAATCGCTCAATCTACCATCTCGCTTGCTCGGTTTTAAAACACTGTGGGAAAACGAGGTGCTATATTGATTTAAATTTGAGAAGTTAAAGGACGTTATTAAGCATTTAAAAAAAAAAATAGTAAAGGTTTAAATATGGAATATTTAGGCTTGAAAACATGCTTAATTATTCATTAGTCTTTTGATTTTTTATTATATTTAAATTGTAGGAAACAGGACTCTGAAATAAGCTAATTTAATATTGAAAAAAATTTATTCTCTGATATCTTTTGCCTAAGTTTCCCTAATACTCAATCCTTGTTAATATTTTAATTGAAAAATATAGGCTTGAAAACATGCTTAAAATTTCTAGAAACAATGATTAATATTTATCATATTTAAATGCTTTAAAATAAACAAATTAAATATTGAAAAGAATTGTTTTTTATGCTTATTTTCAACGTTTCCCTAATAATGAATCTTTGTTAATGTTTTAGCTTAAAGTTTCATTAAAGTTTGTTGAATATATATCATATTTAAATTGTAAAAACAGTAATCTAAAATAAACACATTAAATAATGAATAGAATAAATATTTCTGATTTTCCCTAATATTGAATGCTTGTAAATATTTTAATTGAAATATTTAGACTTGAAAACATGCTTAGAGCTTCATTAAAGTCTGTTGAATCTTTACTAAATCTATTAAATATTTAATAGAATACATTTCTGTTGTATTTTCCCCAAGTTTTCCTAATATTGAATTCTAGTTAATGTTTTTATTGAAATATTTAGACTTGAAACCCCTTCTCAAAGTTTCTTAAAAGACTGAAGTATAATTAATATATTCAAATTGCAAAAACATGACTCTAAAATAAACTCTTGAAATATTGAATAGCATTTCACTTCTAATGTATTTTAACCAACTTTCCCTAACATTTAGTTCTGGTTAAATATTTTCCTCTGTACCTCTGCATTGGCAAATTGCTGGCAGCATCTTCTGCCGGTTTTTTTTTCTTGTATGAAGCTTCTGAATCAGAATCTGCATCGGCTGGTGCATCATCGTTTGCCGCTGCTACTACCAAACCTAAACTAACCTAAACCTGGCCTGGCCTGGCCTGGCTTGTTTTCTTCTTGGTAGGCCGGCAACGTCCATCATAATCAACGTCCATCATCAGTTGGCTGCTGCTGTTCGGTGCCGCGTGCTCCGTTGACACGCCCACAAAGTGGCTACTGCTCGGCACGCCAACAACCTGGACAACCTGGACAGCCTGGACAACCTGGCCAACATGCCGGCTTTTGTTGGGCTTTAACTTGGCTAAGGCTTCAGCTTCGACTTTGACTATGCCCCTGCCTGTGGCAATGGCAGCTGGAGTAATTTTTCATCAGCGTAAACATCTTGAAAACTCTCTTTGGGCTACCAGTTTTACCATTTCGCAGTAGCAAGTGGCAAGAGGCTGCTGGTTGGTCATGTAAGGCCAACATCAGCATATCAGCTATCTGATATTAGAATCTCAATTACTTTTTCCACTGCTATTGTAATTTCCATCGAAAGGGGAGGCTGGAAAAGCCGGTTTTTTTTCTGTTTTTGTTAGGTTTTCGGGTAGGCAAATATCCGTTGAGGTAAAACATGAAAATTTAGTGGCTGTCATAGAGTTGGCAGATGCAAAGAATAGCAGGAATATGCACAGAGCCTCCCATCAGATTTAATCATTTATCGGTGGAAAACAGCCAATTATAGGTTTGGGATTATTCATTTTTCATTTTTCATAGCCCCACCCTCTGAAAAAAAACCCCTTAGTAGTGGGTCTGCCTGAAAATTACCCAAAATGGGCAGGTAATATTCCCTATTCCATCTCATTACAAATACCCCCCATTGAGTTAGCCAAACTCATAGCGAAATCCCAAACACGTTTCGCAATTTACGACTGTTTAATAACGAAACAAAACTAATTTAATGCAAAGCGACACAGCAACGACAAACGGCGTTTGAATAAATTAATGTAATAGACAGCTTAAATAGTAAGAAATATTGCTATCTACTTGTTCGATTGCCACAGTAAGTTTCGATAGAATAAAGCCATTAAAAGTGTAATTATTTCTATGGAAAGTAATTGAAACTTTTGAGCTTGTTGAAGGAATATTTGTTATTTTATTTTAACTTGAAATATGAAATGATTTTCTATAAAAAATACTACTAAAGGTTGAGCTTCTAAGAGATATAAATAAATAGATATATTTTAGGGTTAATTAATAAGTGAAGCACTTATTTAATGGATTTATTTGTAGATTTTCTATAATTAAATTATCAAATATGGGTTCTTTTTCTTAAATCTAATATAGTTATGATCTAAACCTATATACAACTAGAAAGGAAACTGAGTTTGGCAAGTTAAAGTTTACATTTAAACCCTTAGAGTTTGCAACAGAATTAAGGGATCGAATTAAAAAAATTGATAATAATTAAGCTAAAAACCTATATTAATTGATATTTTAATATGACAAAATTGTTCAACTTGTCAAAGTTAATAAAACTCATAACTAAGCCAAAACAGCATTAAATTCAAATCAAAAAGCTTTCTTATGTTAGTTTTTTTAGGGTAAATAAATCTGCATACTCAATTTAAAATTAGAAATTTTTAAAATTTTGTAAATTTTTGAAAATTTCAACGTTGAAACGCCTTATAAAACGTTGAAAAAAATATCCAAAATTTATTTTTTGACCGAACATGGCTAGATCGACTTGGCTAGTGATGCTGATCAAGAAAATGTATGATTTATAGGTTTGGAAATGATTCCTTCACTCAGTTTCAAGCTTCAGACTAAAATTATAATACTTTACAGGGGTATAAAAACTAACAAATACCGTTTGTAATTTTTTAATCATATAATTCAGATCTTAACCAGTGAAGTCATATTTATATAATTGTTTTGAATAATATTTCTTATGATACAAATATTTAAAATGCTCTTTTAGTCAGTCAAAATAGTTGAAAAATAAATAAAAAATGATTCTATATATTTAGTCAGCCATCTTAAACCCTTACCTATTTCTTTGTAACTCATTGTATTTTGCAACTAGGAAATATCAAAAACTGGTAGCTTGTCCGAATAGTAAAAGCCCCAACAAATACTTGCACAAAAAAAGAAAAAAACAAAAACCACAAAATGCAACAACATCAGCGGCAACTAGAACTGCAACGAAGGCAAAAACAACAAAATAAACTGGCGGAGGCTTAGCAAGAATGCAACAACAACAATAATAATAACACAAAAAAAAAATGAATCAAGAAAAATAAATAAATTTTCAGCATATGAAATAATAAGACAGAGAAAACAACAACAACAACAACAAAATCTAAAGTGCAACAGGTTTTGTGTGTTTTCGCGATAACCTTGAAACAAAACTCGTTTAATCATTTCGTAGTGTTCGAAAATGCGACAACAACAACAACAACGATAATAATATTATAGCAACAACGATAAATGAAATTTTATATGGCGCATTATAGATTTAATAAATTAACACTCATTTCCATTGGGGGGAAATTTGTTGTTATACGTTTTTGTTCATTTTGCTTTTTTCACCAAGTCAATTTTTTGTAGTCACTTCCAGCTAATTTGTGCTCGTTATATTTTGCAGGTACAGTTGTCGGTTCTACTATATTTTAATTGATATATATATATATATATATATATATATATATAATATATATATTGGTGATATCTGTAAAATATGGCTGAATGCTCATTTGCCAGATGCCTGCAGGAGCGTCGGCTCATCAAAAGGGAACTATTGAAATGGTCCAAGGATATGCTGCACATTGTGGGTGAGTTTTTGTTGAATAATATTAAATAATTTTTAAATATTATAATAATAATATTAATTTGTATTAAAATATTTAATGGAATCGTAAGTTGTTCCTTGTATATTTTAGACAACATAAAACTACCTTTAAATCGTTTAGTATTTTATTCTGTTTAAAACAAAATAACGAAAGCATTAAATAAATTATTCAGTCGTTATTTTGTATGTGATTTTATATAACAAATTAAAATTTTTAATAATTAATTATATTTACTTTTAAGTTTTTTTCTTGAATTTCTTAGTGAACATAAAACAATCTTTAAATCTTTTATTGTGTTTCTAAAAACACAAGGCATTAAATGAATTAGTAAGTGATTATTTTGTAAGTGACTTTTTATACCAAATAATAATTTTGAATGACTTATTAGGTTTACTTTAATAATAGAATAAATTAGGTAAGGACAGGGTATTAAATTGTATTCAAATACTTCATTAAATGATGAGCTTCTTCTTCAATTTCTTGGATAACATAAAACGATCTTTTAATCTTTTACTATAATACTTTGTTTAAAAAACGAAGGCCCTACGTATTAAATGTTCTAATATGCGAAATATTTATAATATATTTGTTTTAAACGCATTTCTAAAAGCTGATTTTAATCAAGAAACTTTTAATAAATGCTGGCAGAATTTCACTCTTATTTTTATTTCCATTTCGAAACCTTTCACATTGCATTCCTTTTTAAGACCTTTTTGCAACCAATTTAAATCCGTTGAAAGCAAAATATTTTTTATGCATTAGGTGCTCTCAACTACCAATACTTCGATATAGTATCTATCTCTATATAAAACCTTATCCTTTTTTTTCTCCACAACCCTTGAACTAAAACTCACTCCATTGTTTATATTAAAATCTCAAATGGGATTTGGTCCTTTGCAAATGGTAAATGAAGTGATCCAAAGTCTGGACTTTGCTTTGGACAGAAATTGACTTTAACCACAGAGAGAAACCTAATCAGTATAGACGCCATATGTCTGAGCGAAGTGTAAAAAAACACCTCGAAAAAATGCGAGTCTGGTCCAGGGAAAATTAACATAAATTTCCAAGCCATTTTTTAGTATTTTTTGTATTTTTGTATTGCGTGTGGTTATCCTGGTGTCAACCTTTTGGTTACATATACATCTACATATATATTTCTTCAGCCTTATCCTTTTGCCTGAAAACACTCATTTCGGTTTTTGAGCACGTTTAGCACCGGGAAAGGGGACCAGGATCAGGACCAGGACCAGGACCCACACCCTCGCCTTAAAATGTTAAATGCCTTTTGTTGCTGTAGAAAGCATGGGTGGGTACATATAAAAGCCGCCTTGCCATGTACAAATATACTGTAAATATATATATATATATATATATATATGAAAGTACGTACTTTTTTTTTTTGCACTGACACACACAAACACATCGTCGTCGTCGTCGTTGTCGCCCTTCGTCCTTGCGTCCCTGTCTCGTGCACTCAATTACTTCCTCAATGCGCTCCATAATGCTTATCGTCCTTGTTTCTAGTTGACATTCCCACACAAACACACACACAGACAGGGGCGAGGTGAGGCGCCGCTTCCAGTGGTTTTCCACCTCCCCACAGAAGGAAAACCCTTAGCACATTTTTCCAGCGACAATTTCTGCTCGGCTCCACGAAGCTGCTCCTGCTGCACGAAGCTGCTGCAGCAAGGCAAAAATGTGAAGGAAGCCAGGATATACAAAAAAAAAAGAAGGAAGGATATACATATATATATATCTATATATATACATATATATATGGTTGTTGGTGTCTGGCTTTTCGGGGAAAGCGCTCTCTCTTTCTCTCTCTCTTTTGGGTTTTCTAACTGCAGTGGGTTAAGGATGGAGTGGGTGGGTTTTCCCTGCAGTTTCGTGTCCCCAAAACAACGAAGTCGTCTGCCGGACATAACGAAGCGCACTTAAGCACACGCACACATGCGCAGCTTTAAGGGGGGAAGGGTATCCTGGATCCTGGAGGTTAGGTGGCGCCACCGAACTATATCCCTACGAAATATATTGCACAATATAAAAATTGCAGACGATGAGTGCCGAATGCGTTTGGCCGCCTCCGTTTGCCGAAAGCCGAAAAGGCAGCAGCAGCAGTTGGAAAAACTACAACAACAGCAATGGTTGTGTGCGTGGGGGGGGGGGAGAAAAACTAGAGGAAAATCCATACGAAGCCGAGCCGAAGGACGAGCCAACGAGGAGCTAGCTAGCTAGCATTTTCCTCGCCTGTTTTTGTGGCCGATTTTCGTCGCCAACGAATTTTCCTGCATTTCTTTTCAACGTATATTTTTTTTTGCCACCCCACCCACCTCCTCCACCCGGAAAAACGATGCTGATCGAAACTGAAGAGGAAGACAAAGACGTCGTGGGGGGGTAGGTGGTTTTTTTTTTGGGTGGCTTTGCCTAGTGTTGATAGGAAATCTCGCCTGTTGCTCTACTCCCTCCCCTTTCTCAACCAATTCACAACCATTTTCCACCCATTCCCACCCACTTTTTCCCCCTCCCCCACACACAAACACACTCATACACACTCATTTCCCCAACCAACTGTTGTTGTTAGACCGGGGCTCATGGCAATGGCTCAATCAGTGAATCAGTGGTGGAGTTTCATTTGATTGTAATGGGAGCCCATCCACTTGTGGATTCAGGTGTGTGTGTGTGTGTGTGTGTGTGTGTGTGTGTATCTGTGTGTGGCTTTGTGTATCTTTTGGGTGGCTAACATCTGTGTGGCAGAACACCGGCATCGGAATAAAGGAGATTACACTAACCAAATTATATAAGCTGCAGAAAAAGGTAATTTTCGATGGGAGGCGGATATGGTGGAAATATGTCTGGGGAATCACAGAACGTTGACTGTGTTCGAAATGATTTTTTATTAGGTGTCTTTATTAGAAGGGAAGATTGTGGGATTTTTTCAATACAAATTAGAAAAGATAGTGAACAGATGGTTTAGGGGTTCCTTAAAGGGGTTCTTTCAGGCAATTAGTTTGATATTATATGAAGGTATTTCATCTGTACATTTTTATACCCTTGCAGGGTATTATAATTTCAGTCAGAAGTTTGCAACGCAGTGAAGGAGGCACCTCCGACCATATAAAGTATATATATTCTTGATCAGGATCAACAGCCGAGTCGATCTAGCCATGTCCGTCTGTCCGTCTGTCCGTCTGTCCGTCTGTCCGTCTGTCCGTTTCTACGCAAACTAGTCTCTCAGTTTTGAAGCTATCTGAATGAAACTTTGTAGGTAGCCTTCTATATACTCTCACTCGTATATATGTCGGAACGGGCCGGATCGGACGACTATATCATATAGCTGCCATAGGAATGATCGGAAAATTTTTACAAAAAAAATTTTAACATTTTCAGTTTTCAATAGAATTGGATCAAATTTGAGATATAGCCATTTTACTATACTCTACAATTTTGTATAAAATTTTATGAAAATCGGACTACTATATCATATAGCTCCCATAGGAACGATCGAGAAATAAATAAAATTAAAAATTATAACTTTTTCAGTTTTCAACAGATTTTCATCAAATTTGAGGTGTAGCCATTTTATATTAGTCTTAAATTTTGTGTCAAATTTCATGAAAATCGGACGACTATATCATATAGGTGCCATACAAACTATTGTTTGATGTAGAAGAAAAATGGAAATCTGTGAATGAAAAGCTGCAAATATAATATGTATAGGTCAATGAAATGAAAGCAGGTATTAGTTCATTGTTTTTTAACACAAATATATATAATTTATATGGTATGGATTCCTAGTCATAGAATTTCTATCTGCAAGGGTATATAAACTTCGGCGTGCCGAAGTTAGCTTCCTTTCTTGTTTAATAGTCAAATATTTCTCCAAAACAGGGCTTTACTTCCTTTAAAATATTAAGAATGTAATGAATGACGTGTACTTAAATGCTTAAGAAAATATTGAAATATAGGTAAAAAGGGTTAAGAATTATAACCTAAACTTAGTAAAGAAGAAACTTACACAAGTTACTATAAGATATAAACTTTTAAAGTCTTTTCTGTACAAATACTTATAATAAATTGTTTAGGTATATTCTTCTTTAGGTGTAAGACTACACTACTACTATTTTTAAATATTTAAAATTTAGTAAACGCATTATGCAAATTGCTCTAACAATTTAAATTAACATTTAGTAATGGAATCCATGGCATTAAGGGAATTAATTGGAAAACGAATACATATGTAGATAGAAGAGTAAGTAAGCTTCTTCCTAATTATCCAAAAATATATCATTGATAAGGTGATATTTTTGGGGGCGAAGGGTAATCACTATCACTACAGCATCACCATAGATGTAAACACTGGGCAGGCCACGCACAGACTGAGGTCGGTGCGAGAACTGTGCCTCTATTTATAGTCCTCGAGAAGAGCAGAGAAAGTGAGAGAGAGTGGGAGAGAGTAAGTGATATCTCTACAGATAGACAAAGAGAGATGGAGAGTAAGGGATCTATAGAGATACACAGAGAGGGATAGAGAGAAAGAGTTATCTCTTGGGATACACACACAGACACACATCTAACGATCGTTTTTAAGGCAGCTATATGATATAGTCATCCGATCTTAGTTAAATTAAAACCGTAAGTATAAAATAATACCAAATTACTTTATTTTAAATTAGATGAAAATATTTTCACAACAAAAAAAGTAATAATATGGTTTTGCAAACATTTTTCGATTTTTTCTATGGCAGCTATATGATATAGACCTTCGATCCGGCCTGTTCGGATTTGTATAATAATAAGAGTATATTAAAGACTAACTACTTACTACATTCAGATAGCTTCAAAACTGGGAAACTAGTTGATACCTTTTGATCCTAATCAAGAATATATGTAAGTCCATATAGATAGCACTCCTTTAAGCTTATAAAAATCCCAAATAAAATTATTTTAAAGTCACACTTTATTGAATACAACATATCCTCCTTAAAGATTTCAACCAGATAAGGCAATCCCACCTGAAGACTGGCAATAAAGAACTCTGGCAAATATTTTCCTAAGCTTATATTTCCTTACGAAAAACTTGCACTGCAGCGGAAAACAAACCCCAGCAGGGATCTAACTTGTTGCATAGTCAGTCGAAGAGAAAGAGAGAAAAAGGGGAATCCCATCTAAAGCTCCACTATCCCCCAAACCCCGAACCCCTCTTATATTTATTTTGTTTGCCTGGAAAACTCTCCTCCACCCCTTAGTGGGGTGTAAACATATTAAAAAGCCAAACTTTTGCTTTGCCTTTATTTACGAAAAAAAAAACAAAAAAATACAACAAAAAAGGACAAAAAAAAATTAAATAAATAGAAGGAAAAAATCTGGAATATATAAAGAAGAGAAAGAGATGCATTATAATGACTAGAAGAGGAGGGGTGGCCGAAAGCAACAAGCTTCACATATATATATATTTTCTTTTTTTCCCATTTTCCGGCAGGCGGAGGAGGAGGAGGATAGAGCGAGTGGAAAGTGTATGTGTATTAAGAAGCAGCAGGTGTTGAGCAATATTGTGGGCCATATCCACACCCCCCTGGCTCAGTGTCTCTCTATGTAGTGGTGGTGGGGTTTCCTCCTCTTACCACCCTTTTTTTTAGCAATTTTCCTAGCCATTTTCTCAGTCCCACCCACATTGCCAAACGCATCTTTCGATTACGCCAACAACAAGCAACAATGCAGTGGAAGAGGCAGGCAGAGAATAGCGTTGCAGGCGCCGCTGTCGGCGTTGGCTTTTCCACCGCCCCACCTCCTCTTCACATTTCCCTCTTCTCGATTTTCCACCCACCGTCTTTGGCTGTAAGAAGGCATTTTTATGCCAGAAGGATGCAACAAGCGACGAGGACAACGTCGCGTCGCCTTCTCTGTGAGTGTGTGTGTGGGGGGGGGGGGGGGGGTGGCCCAATCCTGGCCAGCATTTCATGGACTACGCAATAAGCACTCCACCTACTTTCCAAACAGCAGACGAACTATTTTCCTCCTTTTTATACCCTGTAGGGGGTATGATGATCACAGGGGGATTTTGTAATTGGGGAATTTTATAAGGATTTTGAAAGGGAATTTAAAAAGGATTTTTATTAAAATTATTAACTGAAATTTTGTAAACTAGGAATCATTAAAGATTAAACTAATTATACCTTCAAGCTGGTAATGAAAAGGGTTGTATATTTAGACGAAAATTATATATTTTATAACGAACTTTTGAAAATACGATGAGTTTGATTTATATTTCGGACTAAAATCGAAAAATATCATGTTTAAGGTTAAAAATATCTGTATTATATAAAAAAATAATCCATAGATTTGATTTTTTGATTTTAGTACTGATTTGAAATTAAAGCTTCATTAATAATTTCTATAATAATCTTCATATAAGCCACATTGAAAAACGTGTAAGACAAAAGTATTGATTTACAAATAGATTTTTCTGGTTGCATATCGATACAGTATCGATTTATCGATATTTTTTGTCATACCAAGCTAAGAACATATAAAATGCAGTGTAAGATTGGAATAGGATGCAAAAGAAAACCCACAATCCATAGGAAATTATAATATAATATAAACTATAATACATTCAATAATGTATAATATAATATATAATAAAATATAACTATAGTATATTGAATTTAACTCATATCTGCTCTTTCTCCTTCTTATTTGTTATAATAAACCCTCTTCTTCCTGTACAGGGTATCTCCATCTTCGATACCCTCCCACCATCTCCTAGTTTCTCCCTATATATTTTTTTGCGTTTTGGCTTTGCCTTGCTCTTGTTGAATTTTTTCTGGCGGTTTTTAGGTTACATTTTTACGAGTTTTCTCCACTTCCACTGCCACTTGTTGTTGTTGTTGTTATTGTTGTTGTTGTTGTGGAACGAGGATGACGCTGCAAGCGCCGAAGGAGTCGCCGGGCGGCGCCAACATCGTCCTTCGTTCTTCGTGTGGGCCAGCCAAAATGTCTGTGTGTTTGAGTGTTTGTGTGTGTTGTATGGAAGCGCCACAAGTGGGTAAAACACGGTGCGAGTGAGAGGGCAACACACAGCCAAAAGGGAGATAGCAATAGAGGGGGAAACCTAAAGGGAGACACACCATAGTTTGGTGCATGCATGCCACTGCCACTGCCACTGCCACTTCCACTTCCAATCCACCAGCCGGGTTCAGTTCAGTTCGGTTCGGTTTGGTTTGGTTTTCTGGACTCAGTTCCTGGGTGCACAGAAATTGGAAAATAGATTTTTTGGTTGGTTGCCTTTGGCCGGTTTTCTTTCCTTTTCCTGACCACCCCCCCACACCTCTTTCGTTGTGTTCCCTCATTTTTTTCTGTACTATTTTTTTGTTTTTCTCATTTCTTTGGGTAGCGTTTTTTTCTGGGTGAGAAAAGGGGGGGTGGTGCAAGAGATGCACAAGGAGAAATTTATTGTGATTTATTTATATTTAATTAGGCTAAAATTTTGAGGGAACAACTAAAGGTTGTTAATTATTTTTTTAGAAATTTTAAAGCTTAGAAACAAGGGTTTATCTGAAGAATATTACTCTAAAGAGATTATTTTAAAGGAATTTGTTCTTATTTAATTTGGTAATAATTTTTACGGAAAAATAAAAGATTGTAAAATATTATTGGAGAATATTTTAAGATATGTAGAAAGATTTTATATGGAGAATATTATTAAAAAAGTCTAATTTAAAGTTCTGAGTGTATGTTGTTAAATATTTTTGAACAATTTTTGAAGATAAGTAAAAGGAATTTATCTGAAATAATAATACTATAATGAGCTTCTTCCTGATGTAATTATATACTTCTTCTTCTATTGATTTCAGGTACAAATAAGAAATTAATTTCTAAAGATCTCCTTTAAATTATTCATAAAAAATCCCTTAATTTCACCTCATATTATATTTCTTTCCGTGTGATCCTTGATGCTGGTCAACCGGCTCGCCAGGAAGTCAGGAAGCTTGAGGTGGACTTTGGGTCTCTCCTTTCGCAGCAGGTTGAGGGTTTTTGATTGAGAATTTTGCCTAGGTTCAAGGTATGTCCAACAGGATAATGGAGCCCCATCCCTTCCCCCGCAAAAGCCACCTACAAAGCTGCCCTCGCAAGACGCAGGCCAGAAAACACATTTTTTTCCCCCTCCTGCTGCTGCACTTTCAAGAGAAAAAAAGGAGCGGAAGCACGAAAAAGCACAAAGTTAATGCGAAAGTTGGTGAGAGGGGGGGTGGTGGTGGGGAGGGGTTTTTGGGAAAGTTAGTAAGGGAAAAACTAGGGTTGGGGGGGACGGGGTTGTGTGTGCTAGAGGAGGAGCTATGAGGGCGCCAATATGGCGCTAAGGACATTGGGCAAAATGCACTGTAGGAAAAAAATTGCACATTATATGTACAGGCAAGTGTGTGTGTGTGTGTGTGGGTGTGGAGAAGGCAAAACAGCAAAACACACAAAAACAAAATGGCACAAAAAATAAAAGGAGAAGAAGAGAGAACAAAAAAAAATGTGTAGCTGGATGGGCGTGGGTTTTGGGGTGGTTTTTTAGGGGGCTGAGACTAGGGATAGGGGGGTGATAGGGGGGGAAAATTGGGTGAGCTTCGAGTCTGAGCAGGAGCAGCAGCAGCAGCAGAATTTCCACCAGCTGCGCTGCCGCCTCGTTATTTTGCTGCTGCATTTGATTTTCGTGCTGAAAAAGTTTCGTGTGCTCGAAAAAAGTTTCGTCGCTTCGTTGACGTCGTCGTCATTGAGTCAGCCACCCAACACCCACCCAACACCCACTCTACACCCCCTCCCAGCTGTGTGTGTGTGTGTGTTAGTGCTCGAATGGCATTTGGGTGGCAAAACTTGGGTTTGGGGTCCTTGCAGCAACATTTGGCTGCACTCGGTTGGCTGTTGGATGGCTCCTTCTCGCAGTTTTTGTGGGTGTATCGGGGCATTTTTGTCGAATTTGTTGCTGAGGGAAAACTGCTCCTGCTGCTGCTGCTTGTGGGGGGGGGGGGAGGGAGGGAAAACCAGCGACGTTGCCGTCGTCGTTGGCAGCGACTGCACAACTATTTTCCCGTGCATTTGGCGTCGGCATTCGGTTGGCATTGTGCAACAAGTGAGTTTGGCAGCAGCCACCAGGACGAAAGGACACGATTCGATTACGACAAAATATTTCGGCATTATTTGGAAATTCTACCAACAAAAAACGGAGAACAAGAACAAGTAGAACCCTTCATAAGCCAATCATTTGATTTGATTTGAAGCAACAGTTGGCGCCAAATCGCGTCACAAAAGTGTTGTGTGCTTTTGTGGGCTCGCCTCGTGTCTGTCTCTGTGTTTGTGTGTGTGTGCGTGTGTTTATGTTTTTGTGGAAAATTTAATTAAAGACACTATCCTCCCTGTCGTCGTCGTTGTCGTAGTCATTGTCGTTGTCAAGTGCAACGAGATAATTTATGTGTAGGCGTTTTTAATTAAAGCGATCACACAACCATTTGCATACGGCAAGTCGCCGAAAGGGAGACTAGACCCAGAGACACCAAATGCTGATAAGTGATAAGCGTGGCATATGTCAATCGATGCCGAGTGTGTGTGTTAACGTTTAATTAAATTGAAACTGAATGAAGCAGCGAATTTTCAGTTGTTCATGTTCGAAATGTCGCATTGCCAGCAGGTGAGTTAGTAAGAAAAATAATTAGGGAAAATATAAATTCTAATCTTATGTGGGAAAATTCAAGTAGTTATAAAGCTATTCATTTCAGAAGTTAAAGAATATAATTTATAACTTTTTAAAGTTTAAGTTAGCAAATTGTTACACTAATAAACGGCATCAAAAATATTTTTGTGGGAGATTAATGTAAAAATTTTTAAGTAAAATTAAGAGACCTATTTATAAAGGTATAAAGGTATTTATTATATATAAAGAAAAAAGAAAAAATTAACAGGATCAATATATTAATTGTAAATTCATAGGCAGGATATATGGTAAAATAAAGTGTGAACTAGGAGATTTCTAAAATTAAAAGCAATCATAAAGATCAAAAACACAAACTAAATAAAAAAAAAACGAAGTCGAAGACGAAACGAAGTTCATACGCTTTTAAAGTTAACAATAAAATTAAAGAATCAAATAGAAAATCTATCATAAATAAGCTCAAGATATTCGGTTTCTTTGAAACGATATTTATCAATATTTTAATATGACAATATTTTTCCAAAATCCAAAAATTCAAAACCTCATAACTAAGCCAAAAATTCATTAATTTCAATTCCGAAAACGTTTTTATGTTAGTTTTTATTAGGTTAACAAATCTGCATACTCAATTTAAAATTTTAAAAAATTAAAATTTTTGACAATTTTAACTATGTAACCTCTTATAAAATTTAAAAAAATATTTGACATTTTTTTTCTGCCAAAATTATGCTAGATCAACTCAGCTATTAATGCTGATCAAGAATATATATGATTTATAGAGTCGGAAATAACTCCTTCATATTTTTTCAAGTTTCTGACTTTAATAAAAATACCTTACAGGGATATAAACACGAAAAACAAAATTCCTATATCTATTTAAACTTATTGGTATTAATATAAATTAGTTAATGTAAATATATGTCTCTTTATCATTAGTTTCTGCAAGTTGAAGAAAGGGTAATCTAATTAAAGAGTTGACTTTAAATTCCAGAGTGAAATAGAATAAAGAAAATGAAGTAAAATTCCAACTTTCCCATACAAAATTTCCTAACTCAAAAGCAACTCTAAAGAAAACCAATATTTTCCCCTCTAAACGGTATAGTTTTCCTATAATTCATTTAGTAAGCTTTTGTAAGCAATTTATACCAAAACTTACATGCCAAAATAACAATTTTCGAGCAACTAAACCAAGGGCAATAGTTTTCACCTACGAAAAATTCCTGTCAACACATATGCAAATCTATTAATTCTCTCAAAAAGTTTTCGTTGAAAACTTACAGACCATAAAAGCCATTTATGTAGCAATTTGCACAACAAACGACAGCCAACGAAAAATCCAGGAAACTTGTAAAACTATTAAAGCACCCGAAAAGAAAAACAAACCTTCGAGAGAGAGAGAGGTGTTGGGGGAAAACTTGCACAACTCGGCTCGTTGACAGATTGTGGAGAAACACTTGGCAGAAAACACTTGTAAAATATGCACAATACCCCCGAAAAAATGGAAGAAAACAACTTCAAGACAAGGTGTAGCAGGAATTTTAAAGACACCGTGAAAAAAAGAATAAGAATTTGAATTTATTGAGGGATTTACATTTTTAGTTTGTACTCGGGAAATAATTAAAGTTATTAAGTTAGGATTCAGAAATACTCAAAAGAAAGCAGGTAAAGTAATAAGAAACATAACTTTTTGTATTACAAATAATAACATAAATATAAATGAAAGGATTTTATACAAGGAATGATATTATTTACTATTTAATCTATATTAAACTAAGCAAATTTCACACTTAAACTGCACAAATTCGATTACATGCATTAAAAACTCCTGTAGTATATTTTATTCATTACTTTCTGGCAATTCCTTTTTTTTCTGCATGCTTCTATACAAATTTTTGCACGAAAACTCCTCTGAAAAATACCCCACGAAAAGAAAAGAAAAAAGAAAACCCCCAAAAATCACAGACAAAACCATGTATTCTCGGATGGCAAAAGTCAAAAAGGAGCAGCAAATGGCGAGGAAGCGGAAAATGCTTCTACGACACTGATGACGACGTGGCGCAGACGTTTGTGTTTGACTTTGTAACATCGTTACACAACAACAAACTAGCGCACTTGTTGCATAAGTTACACACACATACACACACACACCCACACACAGGCACAACAAGTGGCAGCATCAACACAACGCACAAAAGTATGCAAAGAAAGCACTTCACACGTTCTAACAACGCAGTCGCCGCAGGGGTTTTGTTTTCGGGGAATGGGAACTTTTCACTGGCTCGTGTATATATTTTGGAGGGGGGTGTGGGTGGGGAGTTTTCCGGCTGCTGTGCCACTCGCGGCACTTTCGGCGATTTTCGTCGAATCCCTCGCGTTGGAAACATATACGTTCTGTGTAGAGAAGTGGGAGAAGGTGGAGAAGTAGATGGCTTTTCCTTGCCGGCTTTTCCACCAAAAAACACGCGAAGCAACAGTTGTCATCTGTCGACAACTTGTTGTGTTTTGGTTTCGGCTCTCATACTCCATTTCTGTGTTCCGCCAAGCAGGTGTCAACAGGTAACCCGGGGAGATAAGTATTGGTTAATGTTGATATATATTTAAGTATAGATTATAAGAGATGAAATACAAATGACATATAGATGTCAATTAAGTATAATCTCTTATAATCTTTATGGTATGGTTAATG
This sequence comes from Drosophila serrata, assembly GCF_035046125.1. NCBI lineage: Eukaryota > Metazoa > Arthropoda > Insecta > Diptera > Drosophilidae > Drosophila > Drosophila serrata. The sequence continues at coordinate 625,943 of NW_028257274.1, read as the reverse complement.
TATAATTTTGTGGAATAAATATTTTATGAAATTACATATAACATAAAGACATAAAGATGACCATTTCAATTTCATCTGCTATAATCTTTATGGTATGGTTAAGGTATATATTTATTGAAAAAAATAATATAAGAGATGACATATAAATGACTTACAAATGACATATAGATGACAATCAAATTTAATTGAAAAAATGGATATAATTTCATCAAATTAACTTTTAAAAGGTACAGAAGAATTTAGTTTAAATAAAATACGAAGAAAGTCTCAAAAACCTACTTATAAATACAGTTATTTCTTGTTTTTAAAAAGACAATTTCATTTTAATGCAATCTGTAGAAATCTCCTGAAATCCTAAGCTGACAATTTAAAGAACTTTGCTCGATTTATGCCCTTAGCTATATAGTAAGCCCTACAAAAATACCTACACGAAAATGATTTTACTTTTATCAACCCCAAAAAAATTACCCTCTTTTTGTTTTTATCTCCCAAAAAAAAAAAAGGAATATGACAACCTCCAGACCAAAAGCAATTTTTTTTCCACCTACTTCCCTCTCTCATGACAAAAAAAAAATGTACAGAGAGAGTCTAGGATTTTTCTTGCTTGTGGCACTTGTGGCGCTTTCAGCTCCTTTGGTGGCAATTGCTTTTGTGCGGACACTACAAACTGTACTTCCGTTTTATCTGCTGCGTCTTTGTCTGCAACACAAAAAAAAAGAAAAAAGAAAATGGCGGGGGAATGGTTACTGAGACGACATCTAATCGATAAATATTCAGCACATTGCTTGTAAAAATACATTGAAAATGCATTAGACTTTGGCTCAATGGCATGCATTTTAATAGCAGCTTCCACGTATTCGTATTCCTATTCGTATTATTTCCCGATATTTGTTCACTCTATTCACCCCCCATTTTATTCTTTCTCTCTCTTTTTTTGTTGGTTTAATTAAGCTAAACTCTGGGACAGCTCTAATGTGGAAATCGTGTGCCATAAATTTTCAGAATAAATACGAATACTACAAAATGACAAGCCAGCCAAGTGCACAATTTCTAAGCGTATTTCTCAAGGTTGACAAGGCTAAAATAATGCTGGAGAAATCCAGTTAACTTTTTGTATGTTTTTTTTTTTTTCAATCAAAACGCTGCAAGTCAAATGCCATTTGCCGGCCACTAATCAAAAACGTAACGAAATTGCCAACATAAACACGCTTAAAGAATGAATGAGAATCGAGAATTGAGAACCGAGAATCGAGACAAGTTCGCCTTGAGGTTTAAGCCAAAATGGCGTTGCAACGGTAAAAGGCGACCGACGGGTTAAAACGGCAGGAGAGAGAGGGGGAGGGGGTTAAGTCACTGACGTCTGTTCATTATATGGCTAAAACGGCAACAACTTGTTGTGCGACATTTTATGCGGAAGCAAAAAAAAAAAAAAAAATAACAAAGTCAAGAAAATAACTAAACTTCAACTTGAAGGCCCACGTTGCGTATACGTGATATGTCGCATTTAATACGTTAACATTTCTCGATTTTGGCAGATTAAAAAACCAAAACAAAAGCAAACTTTCTAAAAGTTTTTTAAATGATTAACTCATATAGTTTATAACAAATTTATTTCAATGATATTTATACTTGATATATAAATAATTCACATTGAAATGTTAAAGAAATCAACAGATTTTGATTTTAATTCAAGGGGAATTTAAAAAAAAAATAAAGCATTTCAATGATTATTCCAGCTAATTATGTTTCATAATTATATATAAACAGTAAGTAAAGTAAGGAATTTTTATGTGTATGATTACTAATGAATTTGATAATAATATTGTGAAATATTTCAAACTAAACCTTACTCAGAAACGGAACCTTGCTCCTCCCTCCATCTGTTGTTTTATTGTTATCTGGTGAACTTTCGTCAGAATTTTCGATTTTGATCGAAGGCAATTGGAATCAATAAGCAACAAAAGAGCAACACTCCCCCCCTCCCCTCCCTCTTTGTGTCTGATTCACTCGCTCCAATTGCACTCACTTGCATTTGTTGCAATGCAATGGCTGATAACCGATAATCGTTGTTGCAACAAATTGCCTTAGTAAAATCTAAGAAATTTCCTATATATATATAAATTCATATAGAAGATTGTCGGACATACCCATAAATAAAGTTAAACAAAAATCCCAGTGTAATTGATTAAAAAAAAAGTATTGTAATCAGCTTAAGGCTCTGGCAATATTGCAAAAAATACGCATTATATTTTCGTTTATATATAGAAACCGATTCGATTCAAGATGTTGTAAATGTGAACAAAATATATATATTATTATGTGTCCCAATAACTTTGGTGTGGCAACAAAAAATGAGTTGTGTTAGCGATTGTTGGCGAAATGTAAACAAAAGCCAAATGATAAGCGAGTTCTGGTTGATCAAAAAGGTTTTATTTAACTAACTAATACTATAAAGTAATTAGGTTTATCTTTCTACTGTAGTTTCTCGTGATTAAGAACGGGTTGGTAATGGTTTATTGTTAATATTTTTATAGAAAGAATCACGCATTCTATACACTAAATTTTAGGGATACTTTTAAGGCCTGCAGCTAGTCAATAAATAAAAAAGCATATAAAAGAACATCCCTAAATAAAACAACTATATAAAGATAAATATATATATTAAAATCTGAGTTTAATATTATTTTTCTAAATAAATAATATTTATATTGCATATATTCATTATAGAAGCATTGTAATAAAAGTGTCTCTAACTTTAAGTTTGCTCAACTTACAATTATTTTATTTGTTATTGATGAGGTCCATGACTAATTTTTTATTTCTGTGCATTATTATTTAAAATTAAAATAAAATTCTTTTAAAATTAATTAAAATAAACTTAACTAAACAAAATTAACTGATAATTTCAACATTTCTTGATATCTTTTCAATATTTAATGACAAATAATGTTAATTTATAGAAACTCAAGCTAAGCTACAGGTGTGTCTTTAATATTTGATTCATTTCTGATGTTGTTTTTCATAATTCGAGCTAAATTAATAGTTCTAAAAGGTGATATCCATCTTTATTTTTAATAATTTCCTAAATATATATCATCTCGATCTAAAGTGGCATAAAAAACCTTTCAGAAACTTTAGAAAAGTCAATGTGCTTTCGGTTTGCAGCATTCATTGGCAACGCACATGACTTTGCAACTGTTGCGCTCTCGTTGTTGTCACTGCACTTACTATTATTATTGTTGTTGTTATTACTGCTTTGTTGTAGTCACTGTAGGGTTCTCTCCCTCTCTCACACACTCTCTCTGCATCTGTCACTCTCTTTGCACTTTATGAGATAATACCTTGAACGTGCGTCAGGTCGTTGTCGTTTTACAACTGAACTACAATTGCGAGATATATATCTTCCTTAATTCATTGTGAGATTTTAAGCTAACAAAGCTAAAATGAAATGAAAAGTGTAAGGCGAAGAATTTTCCGGAAAAGTGCGCAGTTCTAAGAGTTACTGATCTTTACTCACACATTATCACTCAGTTTGAAATTAGTCATCTTGCAAACAGGAGAAAAAAAACATGGCATGTTCCACCATTTTGGACAATCTAACTGCGCACTTAGAAAGAGAAACCCAAAAAAAGACAAGACGAAAAAAAACCGAAACGAAAGTACAAAAAAGAGAGCAGAAAAGAGAGCAAAGAAGAGATTCCAGAGGCTTATCAGTACCAAACTGAAAACTTACAAAAAAAGGAAAACTAAAACTAAGACAAAGCCCAAGCAAAGTTCATAAAAACAACGAAAAAATAAAGCACAAAAAATATAAGAAATCATTAAGACTCATTTACATGCCACACTTACTTACACACACACTCCACTCAAAGAGCAAGAGCGCAATGTTCTTGAGTGCAACCCAATGCTCGAGTGTTTCGCAGGGAAACCCACCACAGGAGAGCGAAGGAGAGAGAGACAGAGAGAGAGAGGAGAAGCCTCACTCTGTCGCTGCTTTTGTTAATGAGCAGGAAATGCAGTTTCTCAAGCCGAATTGGTGAGTTTAATGCGTTTTGAGTGAGTGTTGGTCATGTCTTTATTTATTTATATTTATTTATTCCAAAAAAATGCTTTTTATTAATTTTGGGTTTATAAGGAATTTAGAGCTTGAAATTCATATTATATTTATTTTTTATAAGTAAATATTTGAATAAGTATATATTTTATATTATATTATTTATGTTTAAAACTTTTGAATTTTCCCCAAAATAACAACTAATTTCTGAGCCAATTTTTTGCCGCTCTTTGAGTGTGTTCTTCTCTCATTTTTTTTACACCCCTCCCTAAAAAAAACCCCACCAAAAAAAAGGCAGCTAATTGCTGTGACGGCGACAGCGCAGCGGCAGAAATGCATTTTTTTTTTTTTAGCCCTAAGTTAGTGTGCGTGCGACAAAAAGCAAAAAATGTGTGGTGAATAAAGGCTGAGATGTTCTAGTGTGTGTGTGTTGGCATTGTTCTAGCAGGGTCTTTAGGTTGAGTGACTTATTATATTTTGTGTATTATTTTTTAATTCCTGTCAAGAAAGGTGGGTTTTTAATAATTCCCAAACTCAATGTTTTTAATATCTTATCCTTATTCTTAGACCTTCCAAAAAGTCCTTGATTTTGCCTTTAATTGAAGTGGAATTTTCGGCAGCTTTTCGCGCAGCTTGAGCAATTTTTTTTATCAACGCGCGCTGCTGCAACTGCATTTGCAATGCACTCGCACTCGCATTCGCTCTCTCTCTCTCTCTCTCCTCTCCGCTCTCTTTCCCCACCACTCTCGCTCTCTGGCAAGCCCCGCTCTACTCCTAAAGTTCTCGAGTCTGCGCTGTGTGAAAATAACTCAAATTTCGACTCTCCTTGGCTATTAGCGCTCGTTTCTCTCAGAATTCTAGTTTTTTGCAATATGCAGTTTTTCGCGCGACGCCGACGTCACTTCGGTGCTGTTGTGTCTTCGTGTTGTTGTGATATAATTTCGCAGTCGGCTTCGGCAGTCGCATAAACACAACGCATCCGATATGCAACGGAACGCATTTTCGGACGCGGCCCGAGTCGTTCCGAGGTGTAGCGTCCGCCGATCGCGTATATCAATCGTAAAGCATTAAGCGCATCGCCCATTTACACGCAGTCGGCCATTTGGAGAAAATCCATACCGAAATTATAGTCAAAAATTGTTAACAAATAAAACGATAGCGATAGAACGACAATTGCCGAAAAGTCGTCTATCGATATTATTCGATAATTAAATATACTCGGATCGCTGCAAAACCAAAATCAAGTGGCCTAAACAGAATAATTGTTATATATAGAATATGAACTGGAAATAACTGAAGAATATTCATATCACTTAATGTATCCCCAACATGAAGTGCTTAAGTTAATAAAATGAATTTAAAAGTTTAACTAACACAACCTACAAAGTTTCAAACCTAAAATAAAGTGAACAAAAAATCCAGAAATATGCAGTTAATAAAAAAACAACAATAAACGTCAACCTTATCGGATAATATATATAAGAATTACTATATTAAACATCAAATATAATCAATGGAACCTCGATAACATCGATAAATAGAAAACTTAACATAAAATAGAGATAATAAGTGCTTTTTAAAAATGTTCTAAAATTGTTTTAAATAAAAATTTCCACATAACTTATTCGAATTTTGAAGCGAATGATCAAAAAATATTTAAAACAAAAATAACTCAAAATTAAAAATCTTGGGCAAACAATTAATTTTCAGACCGACATAAAGTGCATTCTTTAGAAAATACATTAAATTAAGGTTTTAAAATATGATTTTAGCTTCAATAAAGAAACTTGGAAGAAACACAAAATAAATTCCCAAATACACTTCTTAGAAACTTACCCCAAAACTTTCTTAAAAAAAAAAAAAAAACAAAGAATTAAAAGTTTAAAACTTTCAAAAACTAGCTAAATATATATTTTAGAACTCCCACCTGCATCTGAGCTACCCCCAGAGAGAGTTAAAATAATAAAAACACCTCTTAAAGTACAAAAATAAAACACAATAGTTTATCCATATCACGTATACGCCATGTGTGTTCATTATGATGATTTTTACGCACAATCATCATAATCATCAACGACATCAATCGCCCGCGTTTGTTTGATTTTTTTCGGCTTTTAATTTAAATTGCAATCGCCGCTTGTCTCTTGTTTTCCCCCCACATACGTGTGTGTGTGTGTGTGTGTGTGTGTGTGCGAGGAAACGCTGACGCCGATGCCACTGTCAACGCTGGCATCGCTGTCGCGGTTAACGCCAACGCTGGCATCGGCATCGACGTCAACGTCGCTGTCGCCGCGCTGTCATGCAAAATGCGGAAAAGTTTTTTTCGCGCACTCGCAAAATTTTTATAGAATGCATTTTTATTTCGGTCTTTTGGTTGAATAGTTGCATTGCCCAGCTCAAGTGCGTGTCTCCGGTTGATTGAATAAGAGTGTGCCTATATGATTGAGTGTGTGTGTGCGAGTGTGTGTTTGAGCCTTAATAATAACAAACACCTCAAAATATTAAATAACAATTTCGTGAGAAAACTGGGGAATGCCCGAAAGAACAACAACGAGAGTGAAAAGTGATAAAGGATGAAAATACTTGAAAAGTGTATTTATTAAATATATAAACAATGAATTATATAAAAAATAAAAATTGTATATAACTAAACTGAAAATTAAGGACTGGGAAATATTGAATAATATATAAAAAATATCAAACATAATACAAAAATAACTTAAGCACTGAAAAACCAACAATTTTCCACTTCCTTTAGTTGTGTTTCAAGGCCTTAACTTATGAGCATGGCAAGAACATAAAAAAAAAAAACAATGCGGAAATTATAATCAATTCTTAACCATAATTAAATAACAAATGAAGGCCAAGTGTTTAATAAAAAAAATACAATACAAAAAAACCTTGAAACCATAAATAAATGCAATCGAATTGCACTTCAAAGAAACATTAAATACAGCCAGAGAAAGATTTAATAATAAATATTAAAATACATATAGAAAAACAAGTTTTTGAATCAGATTAAAACTTATAAAATAAATAAATAGTATCAAATAAAACCCCTTAAAAAAAGACATATCAAAACACATTTACCAATCAAATAAATCCCCTTCCAAAATCCATCAAACGCATTCCATTTCATATATTAATAATGCCAAAATCAATTCTCATTTACTGCACTTGGCTTAAAAAACAATGCCTGAAATCTTTAACTAAAAAATACTACAAAAAAATCCAAAAAAAATAGATTGAAAAGATGGAAAAACGAGAGCAAAAAAAATACCACAAAGGCAGCGGCATACAAAATGAACTGTAGCCAAACTTCTGAAGCAGCAACAGTAGAACAAAACAAACAAAGTACCTACCGAAAAAATAGAAAAAAAAAGAACAGAAAATGGGAAATAATAAAAGGGTCTAAAAGAAAAGCAGAAGAGCAGCACCGTAGATGATGAAGAAGAAGTACTAGTAATAAAGTGTGTATTTTTTCGGGTGGCCCGTCGCCATCGTCGTCGTCGTCGCCAACTTTTCTGTGTTTTCTGTGCAGGCAAATGTAACAAATTTTTGTCAGTTTCAATTTTCGTCAGCAAAAATCCCCCTTGGCCCCAGTCCAAGTCCAAGCACTACCGCCGCCCATGACAATGGCCAGGTCGCTCGCCAGTCTCCAGTTTCTGGCATTTACTTTGCCGTCGGGCTTGGCGCACAGCATAATGAACAAAAAACTAAGAGGGAACTGAAAAACAAAAAACGGAAAAAAATTCCAGGGGGGGGGGTGGGATTTTGGTTAAAATCAACTCCCAGATATGCTAGACAAAAAAACAAAAAAAAATGGCAAATTAAATAGCCGAAAAAAATGTAGCTGTAGCTGCAGCTGCGCAACATCAATTGGAAAACCCCTACCAGAAAGTTTAACCCTCACCTATTTGCCAGTTCCTCCGAAAAAAAGAGAACCCCATTAACTGACCAAGCTAAAAACACAGAGAAAAATCATTTAAAATTTGAAGATAACAATTGAAGCCATAAAGTTATACATTAAAAATAAGCAAGTACAATATTATGAAGAAAGATTCAATTGTTTCTTAAAATTTCTAATATTTCTATAAAGTTTTTCCTTGAACTACCTTTAATATTTCCGATCGAAAGATCATTTGTTGATAGATGTATAAAATATATTTCAAAAATCCTTATTTAGTAAATACATTTTATACATTTTTCAAATTAAAGATTAACTCCCGAAATAGTAAAGATTTCAACAAGATAATTAATTTGAAGTTAACAATTTAAGACCATTAAATTATTCATTATATATAAAGAAATTTTATTTTATGAAGACAGCTTCAATAGATTCAAAATGTTTCTCAATTTTTTACCTTTCAAATCAACAAAGAAAGATCATCAAGTTTTCGAGTATAAAATATATATGAAAAATCATCACCAAAAGAATAGATTTTTTAAGAATCAAACAAAACCGAAATAGTAAAGATTTCTCCAACATAAATAATAATATCTCTCTGTAACTTGCAAACCAAAAACCTTGTAATTAATCAAGCATAAATATAATTTAACTTATTTATTTTCCGTGCAGAGCATTCATTTGATTTTCCTTGCTTCCTTGGCTCACCTTCCGTTTGCTTCATTTTTTTTTATATCCCAGCTTCTGCTTTATTATTTTATTTTACGTTTTTTATTTTTTGGAACATCCTTCCTCTGCCTTCTGCTCCTTGCAGACCCACGAAACTTAAATTACTATTTACAATGGTATTTTTTTGGCTGATTTTTTTTTTTTGTTTTTCAGCTCAGAACTTGCCAGGCGAATTTTTTATATATACATATACATATATATAAATTTTTTATTCGCATTTTTCGCTGCCATAAACTTTTTTTTTAAGCTCAACTTCAGGGGAATGGGGGAAGAGAAGTGGGGGGAGGGGGAAGGAAAAACCAAGTTGAAGCTGTGCTCTGCTGGCTAATTTCATTTTGGGCCAACTCAGTTCATTTTTTTATGCAGCTGCGTTCAGAAATTCCGATTAAAATCAAATCATCTCCAGCGCCGCCATATCGAAAGTATAAAATTTTTTTAAATTAAATTTAAATTAAAAATCTTACACATTAATCAGAGTGCCGGATATTCGATAAATCCATTTCATAGCATTCTTTAAATAGCTTAAATATTTGTCAGATACAGATAAGTATCTTTCGAGATTTTCATGCATTCATTCTCTTCTTTTTTATCGCCACAAAAAGTGCAGTGAATGAGATCATTTCGGCCACACGTTCCACTTCTCTCTCTCGCTTCTTTTACAACGTTTTCCATCAAATATATTCTTTTTTTAGATATTAAACAAAATCAACAACTATAGTAGCAACAACAACAACAACAACAACGCAACAACACTTTTGTTAGTAAATTTATGTTGAATTAAAAAAACGAAACAAACCACATAAAAAAGTGCAATCCAACAAATATTAACGTTAAAAGAACTAAAGAGAGAAAATAATTAAAAAAGTAGCCATTACTTTTGAATTATTTTTAATGCAAAAAGGAAAAGGTTCATATAAATAAAGCAAACAAAAAAAAAGAGAATAATAATAATTATATAAAACATGAAAAAAAGCCTTTTGATAAAACACCATATCAAAGAGCAAGAAATTAAATGCAGGAAAAATAATTAAAATAATTAATACACAAGCGCAACTGTCAAAAAATCTACAACAACACAAAGTGCAACAACCAACAACCAACAACAACAACAAAATAGAAGTGGAGGAGTACAAAAAAATCACATAATTGCCGCTGTCTGTAAATTGAACATGCAAAAAATTCCACCAAATAATATAATACAAAAATAAAAATAAAAAACGCCCAAAAGAAAAATTCGCGTTTCATTTTCACGCGCTGCATATTATTTACTCTGTGCTCCACATATATATACATATAAATCTACAACAAACCAATAGCCCAAAAAAAAATATAATAAAAAAAGAATCAACAAACAACAATAAAAATTTCGCCTGCATTTTCGCCTTTTGTAAACGAGAGAAGAATTTTTATTGTATATAAAAATTATATACACCGACGGGAGGCAACCCACTCCAACACTCAAAGTGGAGAGTGGCAACCCTGCTGCTGTAAATTGCTCAGCAGCAGCAGCAGCAACACTGCAGCAGCAACACTGCAGCAGCAGCAGCAACAGTGCAGCATCATCATCCGCTGCATCAATTTGGCTTTTGGGCAGAGATAATTTAAGAAAAATATATGTGATGCTATGCACATCAGCAGCTATGAAATATGTACGTATTCTCCAAATAATCACCAATAAAATTGAAAATAGATTTTATGGCTAACAATAATTAATTGCTCATAAATAATAGCATAATTTTGTGATTAGTTGGTCATACAGATATATCCCTAAGAGCGATCTTTGGCTCTTGTATAAATCAATTAGAGTATAAAACACTTTTTAATCGAACAAAAACTCACAATGAAATGGTTTTTAGATTAACTATGAATTATTAGCCATTTTTTCTATTTCATAAAAATTAAATGCTTAAGTTTTAAGCTTTTTATCAAAGACTTTAATGCCACAAAATTAGTTTCTTATCATAAAACATAACACCTTAAAAAGGTTAATAATCTTTATCAAAAGCCTTTCTCCTTCACTTGCGGTTCAAGTTCTACGATCGCTTATCGATCGGTAAACCCCTAAAATTACATGAATATGTATATATATTTTTATATTTATAATAAATTCATACAGATATATGCAATAATATGCCTCATTGACATTGTCCTTCAGTGACAACAACAGCGATGGCGATGTACGAAAGCGAAAATGTGTAAACAAAGATACACAATGGGTGGCGACTGTGAGGGGTTTCTGTGAAATGAAGGGGGGGCGTCTGTAGAAGGTCTTGGGGGTGTAGGGAAGGGGGACTATCAGAGGCGTCACAATGCGATCGCCGCAAGTACAATTACATTGAGCAATACTTAAGGACAGAAGTTCAAGCAACTGTCGAGTGCATGACCATAGATACTTTTTATGAAGAGATACATATAGAGTGCTTTTATGGTAAATATTCTTGATAAAATATTATATTTAAACCAAAAGATATACGATAACTAGATAATTAGCTAAGAAAATAGATAATAACATATGACTAATGCTTTTTCCAGGGGCTTATCAGGTTCTTAGACAAATACCACACTTTTATGTAATCTTAAAATATATTTAAAATGTCATAAATTTTATCTACTTCCACTTCCGATAGATATAATACATATCTGATTCGATTCATTCACTCATTTACTCACCAAAATTCTTCCCTCAATTATCACTAAGCGGAAGTCATGAGATACCAAACTTTTGTCTTAATTTCTCTACATTTCTCTACATTTTTCATTTCCAAAGATTATCAAATTTTGATTCACACAACAATGTGCAGTTATAATCTCTTTCGCATCTGAAACAATCTAAAGACGGGGGCTCTTCTTATCAGTGAAACCCTGACGCAGCCGATTGTGACCCAAATTACGACAGCTTTGGCGAGCCTGATACGTGGCGAAATCTCAAAAAAAAATACAGCAACAATAAATTTAAGCAAGAAATTATTGAACAAAAAAAAAGTATATAAACAAGTACTTGCAATCGCGTAAAAAAAAGACGACAACAAAAAGCGGAAACATTTTGCGCTTTCTTATCAAGGCATACGAAATTGATTTTATTTTGTTGCTGAAAATTTTTGCGCCACGAACGAAAATTCGTACTGCCTGGCAAAGTGTGGAAATATATATACTAGAAAATGCAATATATATATTCTTAAAAACAATATGTACTATATATTATAGTGATAGTTGTTGTGCACGATTCGAGTCGAGTCAAAGCATAGTTCAAATTATCGCAGTTTCAGTTTGTTTTTATATTATATATTTTACTATAATTATTTGCACAAAATATAGTTACAGCTGATAACGAGGTGCGGCTGCATTGCATTGCGAAGAGTCGTAAAAAATATATATATTGTATATATAATATATAATAAATGATTTCCCCATAACCGAGGAGAGGAAGTTAAAAAAAGAAATCAAAGCGATTGAACCTTAAAACATATTGTGATATCCAACCAAAATGATTGCTTATGCTCTCTGACTCAAGCTCTTTGTGATTAATCATTGTTTTATTTTATTTATTTTTATTTTACATTTTTTCGACTGACTTTTCCAGAAAACAAAGTTCAGTTTCGTTTTGTATTCTCTTCGATCGCATGTTAAGCCGTAAAAGTGGCGAAAAGTTTTCAAGGCTGATCAAATTTCGTTTGGCCAAATGGCCTGCAGCTGTTTTAGGCCTCCTTTTTTTTTTGTGTTTTTTTTTTTTTTGTTATACTAGATAGTGGACACTCAAAAAGTGTTTACCATTTGGCCAAAAGATAACACACATTGCCATAACGACAATAAAAAGAATAAAAAGAGGTGTTGTAAATACAAATGCAATGCTGCGTAAACAGAAACGCAAAAAACAACAACGTGACAAATGTGTGAACATTAAATATACGTTTATTAACAACAAAAAGAAAACGACAGAGACGAAAAAAAAGCTGAGAAAAAAAGTGAACCTAAAATAAACGAAATCAAGCGCAAAAAATAATACTTTTGCTGACTTGACTTGAAAATTGCTGGAAAAAAGGGGCGGAAAAGCGGGAGAGGAAAGCCATAGTCTATTACTTTGGCGTTGGCCACACACGTGGATAAACCAGTACAGTGCGTACAATAAGCTTAAGGTTTTATATTTTTAATTCTAGAATTCTTTGTTGGAAAAACTGGTTGTTAATTCTTTATATTTTGATCATTTGCAGCTTAAAATTAAATGTAATAGTCTTAAAAATCTACACCACAATTAAAAAACTTAAATACCAATTACTTTAAAACAATTGAGCAGTTAATTTCAATTAACTTTTACTTTATTTTTAGTTTTAGCTAAACCTCATTAGGCTTTCCCAAATTCCCCTGTCACTCTCTAGGATTATAGCCCAATTTTATTCCCCTTTATCGTATCTCTTTTGCGACCGAATCGCACTGTATTTTGACCATAATTAGCTGACATGCTTTGGACGGGGGGACTGGAAACAAGACACACATTTAATGCCACAACAAATTCACAAACCATCAATGTCTGCGGTGGCAATCTCTTTGCCAATCCAGCAAACATTTAACAAACGGAAACAGCTGTCTCGTTCTCGTTCGTTCTCGGCCTCATCCAAGCTCTCATTCTCATTTTTATTCTCCTGCCATTTCCCGGCCGATCTTTTGGGCCCAAAGGCCTTTTTAGCCCTGGCAGGAGAGGCATCTGCATATGCCAAAAGGAAGCTGCTACCAAACACTCACACATTGATGCAGCAAAACTGCAGCCGGCTGATGGTCAGAACTTGCAGCAAAAATGTTGCACAGGAAAATAAAATGGAAACTGAAAAATATTCTTAACTTATTTCATTAAAAAAACAATGTTACAAAATCTATTGGGAAATATATTGTAGAGTTCAAGGTGTTTAGCTCATATTTTGAAAAGCTTTTGTTAATGAATTTGTTGCCTTAACTTTTGAGTTTATTCTAGTGGAATTACTTTCTTGCATTATTTAAAATCTTTTAACCCCTTTTCATTTCTAAGCTTTCTTTTTCCTTTCAGTGTATTTATTGTAAACTGAGCTAAAGTAGAGCCTGGCCACATGCGACGGCTGTGCCACAGTTCTAGCCAACAACAAATAGTTGCAACTGCCTGCATAAAACTTGGCTAACGACTTTTTTCCGTTGGCGCTCTTGACTTTTGCATTGAAAATCGTGCAATTCACCTGCTGCTGCTGCTGCTGTTGCTGCTGTTGTTGCTGCTGTTGCTGCTGCTGCTGCAGTAACTACAACAACAATGACGCTGAATGCATCTGCATCTCGTCTGCGTTGCATGTTAATGTTACAGCTGCACTTGCACTTGCAGCTACATAGAGCTCCTCATCGTCATCGTCGTCGTCATGAATGAGTCTAGCGAAGAAAACCCGACTTGTTCCCAGTTATTGCTGGAACCCTTTTTTTCCTTCGCCTAACTTGCCTTACTTCGCCTTCCCCCCTCCCCGGCAACTTCCACATGCAATTATTTTTTCTAGGCTGCAAATTGCAACGCTCCCCTCGCCGTATCTTTGTATCTGCGAGTATCCGCCAGTATCTGAGTATCTGAGTATCTTGTGCTGGTACTGTGTATCTCTAACCATCTCTATCTTTTGCGTCTGCCGTAGCTTCTTGAGGTCGTGGCTGCCTTTTTGTTGATTTTACAAGGTGTGGAATGACTTTAGTAGCGCCTCATCATCAAACTTTGGCAACAGAAGAGGTTCGATTGATAGAAATAGGAAATTTTTAAGGAAATTCTATTGGAAATGTGATAGAAATATAGATATTATAGCTTTTCGTGTTGTTTATTAACAAAAATATACCCTAGAATTCTTATAAACTCAATACTAAGTCTGGGTTCGAAGCCCTTTTGGGACAAATACTTTTTAAACTTCTCTCATTTTTAATTTAAATTGAATAAGTTATAAATAATAGTACCTAAATATATATTAAAAATACTCCTAAATATTTACTAGAAGTCTTACTATTTCCTTTTGTATTTCAAAATCCATTTCAAATACTATTCCACTGACCATCACTGTTTGGTAAGGCTTATGGCAGCGGCTTTGGCTTTGGCATTGGCTTCGGTTTTGGCCACGGCTCTGGGATCGGTTTAAGCCAGGTCCGAGACTTGGCCGCACGTTTATGGTCGCGTTTTAATGTAATTGTTGTTGTATTACAGCAAATTTGTAGCCATAGGATTTGTTGTTAGCCAAACGTTGCTATTGCTATTGCTGTTGCTGTTGGTGTTGTAATTTGGCATTCATGTTGTCGACCAAAGTGGCGATTTGTTGATTATTGTTAGAAAATTAAAGCCCCAAACACCTTTGTGTGATTTCCAGCCCGACGGTTTTGTCGTGTGCCACCGATTGCCGCCACTTTGCCAGCCGATTAGCCGCATCTTTGATTATTGCCATCACCCAGGCTTACCAGGGTATCGATAATTAAATCGATTAAATGAAAACAGGTAGCCAGGTTGCGCTAATATCTGTTATCCAACACTGGCCAACAATGACCGTTAATTTAGGGTTTAATTCTTCTGAAAGGCTTCCGCGCCCACCGCGAATTTATTATGACACTGATGGAAGGGATGTGCACAGCACTCCAGTGGCCCAATGAGTGATTGACTCGAATGAGTGACTGACTGACTGAATGACTGACTGAACTAGTGAGTGAGTGAGTGAGTGAGAGAGTGAGAGAGTGAGTGACGAGCAACTCTGAGTGGCAACGAGTCCGTGTTATTAGTTAAATGGCGTATAATGGATGAATAACTTGACAAAATAGCAAACAAAACAAAAGGTATAGACGATGTCAAAAGCGTAAAAAGAAGTGGAAAATTGGGAAAGAGTCTAAAGATACCCTGTAGAAAAATATGGGAAATATTCAACATATAAGAAAAACTATTACAAAATAATGGAAATTATAAAAAACATTTAAACACACACAATATATAAAAATATTTTATAGAAACTTCAACATAATACTAAGAAAACCTATTTAAAATCATTATAAAATTCTTATTTTCTTTTTTTTTAAATCAAACTATCTCAACCCATAAAGATTATATTAGTTTCTGGTCTGTTTTTAAACTTCCCCTATAATTTCCTTATAATTTATGAATTGATACCCTTCAGGTTTTGGCCAACCTATACCATAAACTATATTACAATAGCCAAGGGTATAACGACAATAAACAAAATAGCAACAAAAAACACAAAGTCAAAGACAAAGCGTGTGCTTTTGTGTGTGTTTGATAGCCGGACTGCGACGACGACGACGGCGACTGCAACCGGACCACACCTTAATAATTACTTAAAAGGAAAATAATTTACGAAATTGCATTCATAGTTCAACATTGCAGTGTTTTGCAACAAAAGCCAGCCATAACAAACAATGAATGCCATCCACAAAAAAAAGGAATAGCAAAATATTGTGCGAAAATCGAGGGAAAACAGCGCGTGGTCATATCGAGTTTCCAACAATTGCTCCCCTGACCCCTTCGCAGGGTTATTTTCCAAAAGATAAACCTCGAGTAAGGCATCTTAATTTAACGTAATTGCTGTCCCTTATCCTGCTGGACCCTTTAACAAGTTATTTCCAGAGACAAATTCCATTGGCGAACATGGCGTATGAGTAATGGGTGGAAATACTTGTCACGCTGCGGTCAAGCAAATGGGTTAAAAATAGAAGAAAAAATATAGAAAAAAATATATATACGAAAAACAACCTGTTCGAGCTGGAAAAACAAGCACACACACTCCAAATTTGACACATTTGTTCGGTTGAAAGCCCGAAAAGCCTCAAAAAACACACTACCTGAAAGTGCATTCGCGCATGAAAAATGTGCTAAGCAAACGCAAATGAATTTTGCAAATTCGAAATTCAAACGTGAAGCGACAAACAACAGCAACAACAACATCCATAGAATGCATAAATTGAAAACTCATGTGGAAACATTGAAAAGAAAATGCGATGATCGAAAGAATTCTCTTTTGGCGAAACTGTCATCAGGAATTTGCTTTTTGTATGCAAAACCAGTTCTGACTTTTAGATTCACTTTGGAAACCTTGGCTTATTCAGAATATTTTCAAATATTTTATGGCGCAGTTACGATTTTAACAACAAGTTATTCCAAAAATAATTAACATATAAAAATAATCCCAAGCGATCATAGAAAATCACGAAAGCTTGAATATAAACTTGTTATATAAACTCATCTCCTGCTTAATGATGCTGAATGAAAATATATATATATAAAAGTATCGGGTGAGTCAAGGCGAGTCGGCTTTTCCTGCTTTTCCGTTCCTCGTCAGACGGAAAACAGTTTACTCAGACAAAAAAAAGAGAGACACAGACACTGTGTAACCTTCGAACCCGCTTGGCAACCAGTCAACAGGACAATCCGGGGGCGAGAAAAATATATAAAAGTAAATATGGGAAATTGTTTCTCATTTTCATGCTTTTTTTTGTGTTGTGTTGCGTTCCTTTCATTGTTTGCCAACGTCTGGGACAGTTCGGTCACTCAATACCAATTGGAAATTGTGGAAGAAAAAAAACGGATGCCTCAATATCATTTTCATTGATTATATTTATTTCCTGGCCATAAAACAGTATCTAGTACCAAATTTGTACAGGTTTTTTCAAAATTTCAGGAAGAGAAACAACTAATTTTAAGCAATAAAAATGTTTTGCTATTATTATAGTATATTCCGTTTGCTAAAACCTGTATTTTAATTTGTAATCCATGGTCAAAGACTTTACTAACTTCCTGGTTATAAATCAGCTAAGAATAATTTACATATTTCAAAAGAAAAGTGTTTAAGAATGAGTCAAAATATCAAAAATTTAATACACGAAATTAGCAATGAAGCTTAATAAATTCACATAAATTAAGATACATTAAAGATCATTTAAACAACCCAAAATTTGGATGGAAGGAACATAAATGTATCATTGGGGGGTCACAAACACCCTTCAATCTTTTTAAATATTTAAAATAACAATAAATACCTAAACAAACCTCTTAACTAAATTCATTCCTCTATAAGCTAATGCAAAAACCAGCGACAAATATATAACAAGCTGCGGGGAGTGGCAGGAAAAATAACAACAAATAGAAATAAAAATACTTCTACGACTGCACTCACGTGTATCTGTAGCTAAGCGCCAACGAAGGCAGAGATCAGATACAAATCCATTGTTGCCACAACCACTCACATACATAGATGCTCATGCAAAACCATGAACTGGAAAACCTTGAAAACTCAACTGCAATTTATGTTCAATGCAATGTTGTTTTTCTATGTTTTTTTACCAACAACCGATTTTGTCTCTCCACTCGATTTGTTTTCTACCCATGATTTCCTAATGAATTCGATTTGTATGGAAAAGCCGGGAAACCGGGAAACCCTATTCCCTAGTCCTATGTACTGGCTAATTGTGGAGCCCTAATGGCCTCTGTGAATTTCATTAGCCATCCAATCAACGCATCTGTTTGTGCGTGGCTTTTCTCGTATGTTCTTTGGGGTTTTTTCTTCTTTTTTTGCAATTTTCAATTTTCCCTGTGCATTTTTCTTTGTTCATTTTCTTGCCCATGTTCCTTTTTCCACTGTGCACTCACTTGTAATTGTGTTAGAGGCCTATGCCACTGCCACGCATGCATTATTATTATAATTTCCAGCTCTCGAGCTCTCTTCATTTTTTCTTCACTTGGCGACTGGGGTTGTGTTATTGTTTTATAGAGAATTCGATTTGGTTAAGTGCGCTTCCAGGTTTCTATAATTATTTTTGCCTTTTTTTATGTTTTTTGCTTGTCATTTTTAAACTAAATTATTATTAACCCAAGTAGGCTTGGCTCTGTAGGCTTTTGTGACAATTGGCAACAAGTGGGTGCATTGCGCTGAAAGCTTTTTATTAATTAGTCCTAATTTGCCTTTGACTATGCCAGCACAATGATGTTGTTGTTTTATTTTTTTATTTTCTGAGCCAAGAGCCAAAGCTAACAATCAATTAGAAAACGCAAGTGGCAGGCAGTCAAGGCTAAAAAGCTCAGTACAAATAAAAAACATATAGCAAGTTGGCTACCAAAATGTCAGGCTTTACCAAGCCCCAAAACGAGACCCGTGTGTGTGTGTGGGTGTTGCTTTGGCGGCACCAAATTTGGTTAAACCAAAAATGTAGAAAACAAATTGCATTCATAAATAAAATCAAAGTCAAAATCAACCAATAAAATTTAAATACAAGTACATTGAGTTTGGTGTGTGGCAGGCTGGCTTTGGCAATAAAAAATTGTATGTTAATTGTGGCGCCACATTTTTCAAGGTTTTATAGAAATTTTAAAATGTATTTTAAGCAATGAATAAAGTGAACTAGAAGATTAGAGGTGATATATTTAATAAAAGCCTTGCAAGTAAAGTTCAAAAGTCCTCCACTTGGTTTAAATTTCATTTATTGGTTACTTATTAAATTTATTTCTGAAAAAATAAGTATCAAAGCCTCAGGATTTTACATTATGATTTTAGTCAGAAGCTTTGAACGCAGCGAAGGAATCATTTCCGACCCTATAAATCATATATATTCTTGATCAGCATCAACAGCAGAGTCGATCTAGCATAATTCCGTCAAAAAAATAATTTCAACACTTTTTTCAAATTTTTATATGGGGTTACATCGTTAAAATTGTCAAAAAAAATTTTCAAATTTTCAATGTTTAAAAATCTTAAGTTTAGTATGCAGATTTATTAACCTAAGAAAAACTTACATAGAAAAGCTTTCCGAATTAAAATTAAGCAATTTTTGGCTTAGTTATGCGTTTTTTAAGCTTGAATTTCTCGATAAAAGTGTCATATTAAAATATCGATAAATATCGGTTTAAAGGATCCGAATATTCAATATCACACTTAATCCGTTCTAATTAATATATTGTTATATTTTATCCATCTCCTTTTTTATTATTAATATTTTTCCCAGCTCTATACCTTTTACCAAATAATTTCCAATCTTAAATCCCCTTAAAAAAAAAAAAAGAAACAATGACAAACCCCTAAAAAACCTTTTGACAAAGCTCTCCTTAGTATTTTCGCTCAACAAAATGCACATTTTTGTCTAAGCCGCTCGCTCGTTCGGTTTCTCTGGCAAAGTGCAACACAATTAACACCCCGAAATGCATACACAAAAAATGGGCAAAAAAAGTAAATGGAAAAAATAAACTAGCAAATTTTTTAACAGTAAAATTTGTTTGTTTAGCGATTCAGTCTGGCATAGAGAGAACCTACTGTTGGACGAAACATTTTCATAAGCGCAAATTCGATAGAGCGCTGTTGTTAATGAAAATGAGCAACAAAGCCAAGCGGTCACACACACACACACACTCGCAGTCAGAAACTTAGAACCAAAACCGCATGCAAAATAGATAGAAAAAAAAAAATAGAAAAACAAGTTTTCTTTTTTTGCGAATTTTTTTCAGCATATACGAAAATGCGCAAAATACACTAAATAAATGGAAACGTCAATAAGCAGCGAAGGAGAATAAATGAGCGCACCAAACGAATCCACAGATACAGATAAAAAGATAGATAGATAGATAGATAGATAGATAGATATATAGATAGATAGATAGATAGATAGTTAGATAGATAGATAGATAGATAGTAATGATAGATAGATACTTAGATATATAGATAGTTAGATAGAATGATAGATAGATAGATAGATAGATAGATATAAAGATAGATAGATAGATAGATAGATAGATAGATAGATAGATAGATAGATAGATAGATAGATAGATAGATAGATAGATAGAAAGATAGAAATATGGATAAAGGAAGGGGTTATAGAGACAGAAAAAAATAAATAAGGCAAGATAGAAAAGCCACGGGAAAGAAGAGCATGTGCTGCCATCAATAATGCAAGAAAATATGTCTAGGAAAATTATGTGAACGAAAAATAAATTCTAGATTAAATATAAAACGGGAAATATATATTTTGTAGTATTTCTATAAATGTTTTTAGAGCATTAGGTTCCTTAGAAGTTATAACAAAATGTAATACATAATTTTGTCTACATTTTAGAAGTATTCTCTCTTTTTAAATATATAGTTTTCAAAGGAAACTAAACTAGAATACTGTTGTATTTTTCCCGAAAATTATTCCTGATAAATTTTAGCCAATAAATCTCTCTAAAACCCAAACATATTCCCCCTTTAATTAATTATATTCTCAGTGTAGATGCAAATGATATGATGATACGGACAAAAAGAAGCAGAAAAAAAAATAATGGGAAAGAAAAGGGAGGCAAGAACGGGCACAAAAATCGTTTCTATCATAGGAAAAATGCAAAAGAAAAACGGGCGAAAATTAATTTTTGTAATGCAATCAGCAAGTTTAATTATGCATAATTGGGAGAACGAGTAAGAAGTGAGCAGAGGGAAAAAGCCATAAAAAATTGTAACAACCAAAGTTTTCCTTGGCCATTAAAAAAGAGCCTAGCGATCGGGAGGGATCTCTATTATATTAATCATTAAGACATTAACATTTTTAAATATAGTTATTATGAACTTGGTTTTTGGGAAAACAATTACTATATTTAACGCTAAATTCTCATAAATTATAGCAGGAAGTAAGGCTACGCTTTAGATTATTAATGATCTGAATCAGTTTTGTTTTTCTTTTTCACGATCTCTCTCAACTTGAATTCATGCTACTGTTTTTTTTTTATGACAAATAAAATGCATTTCGATCCGACAATTGCCAGCTCAACACACCCAATTGACTTTGAGGCACAACCATGTCGAAGAACATACACATAAATATATATATATATCTTTAGTTATATATAGATTTCTATGGAGACTTGTTCTTAATACAAAATCTTTTGCAGTGGCAAACTGTAATTCCATATTTCACACGCTGCTCTTTGCAGCCTTGTTCGTTCATTTTTTACGCCTTGATATGCAATTTTTAGACCATTTTTATTGCTTGACTAAGTTCAAGATCAGTGGAATGTCTATTAAAAAATATATAGAGAATATGCAAAATGGCATATGTTAGAAGATTTAATGGATATATAAAAGAATACTAAAGTACCTCTCAAGAATTAAAGTTATTTTACAACTTACTTCCTCTAACAAACAATTGTGATACCAAAGCTTTGAGTCATCCAAAAACCACTGCTGTGAGTTATGAAATTAGCTAAAATTTTATTGGCAAAAAAAACCATTTAAGCGTAATTTTCCGCAAATCAATTAGACATCAATTAATTGCCTTTAATTAATAAGCACCAGTTTTATTGGCAAACCCAGCGCCGGCGACTTGACAAGGGATTGCAATTTGAATAAAAGTAGTCGTAGTTCATTTGTAATTGCTATTTGTGCGGCGACTCTATGGAAATTCGTATGCAAAAAAAAAAAAAACAACAGCAACAAAAAATAAAAGTAAATAAATTAAATATTTAGCTAGAAATTTATAAGGCGAATGCGACACGTTGCCAAGCCTCGTTTCCACACCCACAAGCTCTTTGTCTAGCCCCCCTCCCAAACGATTTGAGACGATTTTACACAGAAAATTAAAATATCAGAACACAAATAATAAAATAAAAAGGTAATGAAAAAAATGTAATACTTTATAACATTTAAAATTTGATATATTTCACTTTAAATAAAAATTTATCAAAGAAATAACTTCTAATGAAAAATATCTCTGAAAATATATCTTTCATAATATTAATTCCTTCTCCATTAATTCCACAATTTCTCCCAGTGTACGTATGCGGAATTAAGCGCTCAAATTGTAACCAAATATGGCGCAGCAAGTTCAATTCTAATTTATTTCGGCGAACACAGAACACGCCGAGGAACTGTCCAAGTTTTTTATTCGCTTTTTTTGCGTTCTGGATCAATTGATTCAAGGTTTTTTATTGCTGCATTTGATTTTAGTTCTTTTTTTTTACACACACATACATATATATGTCTTTGTAGATCTAAGCAAATATATATGTATATACTTATATATATAGACGATCGCATGTACTGGCAAATCGTGCGCTTTCATTGGAAGTGACAACAAATGCATTCTTAAGTGATTGAAATTTAACACGACACACAACAAACGAAAATTGGAAACGAATGACGGCCACATAAAGTTGACTTTGATTGAACATTAAAGAAAACTATTCAAACATATACAATAAATTGTATGTTCTTTATGGAGACTGTTTTGAAACTTATTATGCAATGCAATATTTAAGGCAGATCAATGTCAATGAAGGATATGGAAAGGAACGTGGGGAAATATAGTAATATGTTACTATAAACTATACATGCATTTCATAGAACATACTTTAAGAATGAATTATTCTTTATTTTCCTTACTTTATATTAGGAATAAACCTCTTCTCTTTAATAGTACTTCCTATTTTTTAATCTTTCGTTCTCATAAAGTAACCCCAATATTGATCATCTCGTCCCTGTTCATTGTTATTCATGAAGTCTCTGTCAGATTATCCTGTTCAAATACGATTTATTTCAGCTGCCTGAAAATAGAGGCATCAATTGGCCCAAAAGTCGGCGAAGTCGGCGGGCCAACTGGTTATCCCCTCAGGCTGCGTTTCAGTGTCCGCCACAAATCACTGACAATCACAGGCAGCCAGAAGGCTTCTGGCCATGGCCAACAAGTGCGCACAAAAAATGGCAGTTTCGCGCGAAAAAAAATGCACACACTCACTGCCTCTTGTGTCCTTTGGCGTGCATCCTGCATCCTTTGCTCCTCTCCTCGTAACCCATACCCATGCATGCCAAAAAAAAGAAAAACAGAAAAAAGAAAAGAAGAGCGAGGTGTTGCTGTTGAGGCCGCAACAAAAATGCATACACTGAGGGAAAGGAATTTTAAAAGGGTATTTTAGATATACTATTCAGAAGCTTGTAACGAGTGTGAAGAAATCATTTCCGACCCTATAACGATATATATTCTTGATCAGCATCAACAGCCGAGTCGATCTAGCCATGTCCGGACAAAAAAAATTCTTTGAAATATTTTTCAAAATTTTCAAAAAAAGATAAGTTGTTACATCGTTAAAATTGTAAAAAATTTAAATTTTTTAAATTCTAAAGAATTTGCAGATTTTTTAATCTAATTAAAAATTACATAGGGACGCTTTCTGAATTAAAATGAATGCATTTGTGAGTTTGTTTTTTAAACTTTGATTATTAGTTTAAAATTTTCATAAACTTGGATAAACTTTATTATAAAAACTTGACATATTTGAAGCTTAATTGTATTCGATTTTAAAGATTTTAAATGTTTTAAGCTTGGTTTTCGAAGTTAAATTTCGGATTGCTATACGTATATATTATTTATATATACCGTAGTAAATATACATATTCTAAATAAAGAAGTCTGAGAACTTAAAAATCGATTAGTTTAACTGAAAACTACACTATCCTTTTATGTGTAAATCTTTGTTTCAAAACTCTATCACAAGAATTTAATTTCGAATATAAACGATATACAATACTTATATCCCATTTCTCTCCCTGTAACCGAGAAGAATTGACAGTAGCCCCCGTTTTACTATGGACTATTTTTGTTTGTTTTTTTTTGTTTTTGCCTGGATGTTGGCCATCTTTTTTCCTCCTTTTTTTGGCAGGCGTGGACCGTGGGCAATGCAATCAAGTGGATGAGTGGTTGGGAAGGGAGTTGCTCCCGTTGGTTTTGCGGATGGCGGCTGTGTTTGCTCCGAGGGCGGGTGCAAAGCTGCAACACCCGTGAATACGGCCTAAAAGGATTAAGGCGATCTGTGTGCAATCCGCGCAATTATCCTTTCATTGCCGTCGGCGTGGCAGCAACACTCCCCCCACCCCTGCCCTGCGACAGGCTCCGCAATTAGTTGCATCACTCAGCACTTCCCTCGCGCTTTTTTTGCGCCGGTTTCCTTTTTTTCGGTTTTTTTGTGTATGTTTTCGGTTGACTTTTAGCTACATATGGTCGAGGAGCATCCTGCCACGTCCTGCCACTTCACATTTTCGTTATTGCCTTGTGCCTGTTGTTATTGTGAGACTCTGTTTTTTTTTGTTGGGTGCTTTGTTCCACTTGGCGTATACGTAACGATGCCATTTCATATGTGATTCATACATGAACGTATGTAGGTGTGTGGAGAAGGGGACTTGCATCACGGAGTGCAGTTTTTCGGTGGCCATTTTCACAAGTGGAGGACACTTAAGTGGCCCCCAAATTGGTTTCACACTTACCCATCAAGTGGTGATGCCCCTTTTCCGTTGATGTGCTCCTGGCTCTTGGCTCTTGGCTCCTGGCTCCTGTTCCGGAAATTGTCTATTTAGAGATGCCTTGTCGGTTAGCACCAACTACCTATAGGAGCTCCTACTTCATCTCCCCCTCTATCTCTCTCTGTCTCTTGGCCTCAACTTGGCTGTCAAAAACAAAGTTCCTGTTAACGGCGGCAACTTGGCCAAGTAAAATGTATATGTATATGTGTATGTGGGTGTGAGTGTGTTTGTGAGGAAGCTGCTAGCTGTTGCTCATTCAGGGCCAAAACAACACCAACTGTTGTAAGAGGGGTAAACAGTGCTTTGGGTTGCACTAAGGGAATTTCTTAGTATATATTTCATTTAAGCTCTTACAACTATTAAAAACCATTAAAAGGTAGTGAACCTTTTTAAATTTTTGTTCATTTTATAATTAAAGTACGTGAAGATCTTAATAACAGTTCTCTATTTAGGAACAAGATTAAATTTTAACACTTATTTGTCAGTTTCTTTTTCAAGATTATCAAGATTATTATTAATAAAATACAAATAATGTATTCCATTAATAATATTATAAAGTAATGAAGAGTTTAAAATATTTATGTTTAGACTTCCTTTCTTAAATTAATTTGAAATATTTTGGAGCTTCATAGAAAAGTTCAGTGACAGTTCTATCAATAATAATAATATTAATAAATTGTAGTTGTTTCCTTTGTTTCAAAAAAGGTAATATAACATTTTAATGATATATTAAAAGAAATACTAATACTATACCTTATTTAGGTCTGTAAAATGATTTAAATATAGCTAATGTTTTCTATTTCATTTGCATATTATAAAGTTCAATTGAAAAGTTCAGTAAAAACTCTCTAAATAAATACGGAGTCTTTAGTTTTATGCTTTTAAGTAAAGAAGACCTAATTCATGAAATAAGATTTCTTAAGACCAATTTTAGCTAATATTTAACTAAAATATAAAACATTTTAATAGTCTATTTAGTAACAAGTAAAATATAATTATTCATTTAAATAAAAAATCCCTGGTAAAATTATATCCTCCTTTCAATTTGAAACCTTTTTTATTATTATAACTTCATATCCAGATGTCTTAATAAACCCTCTACATAATGTTTACATAATATTTTCCCAAGTGAACCATCTCTATCTCCATTTTCCATCCTAACTCCCCTCATTCCCTTTTACTTTTACAGCCACTTGTTGGCATTTGTTGTTGCGTAGCATTTAAATTGAAATGCCAATGTCGGTGTTGGTGTCGTTTTGCTGCTGTGTGTTCTATGTCATCATTTGCTCTTTTTCATGGCAGCCGGCAGATGTCTGAAAATCCGTACAACAACTAAGCCGAAAACCCATTCATTGCAAATTCAACTAAATCCATGAATAAAATGTGCCACCAAACTCCACCTACACCAACACCAACACCAACACCGGACCCAGCCACTATGCCACGTTTTATTGCACATCGTTGTGTAGTTAACAAACGTTTCCTATTCACCCATCTCTTTCTCTTTCGGTTGCATCCTTTGGCCGTCTCTTTCTAACCAAATTGAATTTCCGAATTCAATGAATGAATGAGCGCATGAATTGGTTTAGTTTTAGTTGTTTAGCCGGTTTGTTTTTTCCCTGTCTCTGCAGCGTGTGTGTGTCTGTGCCTGTGTTGCATACTTTTTGGCTGCCGCCTGTTGAATGCCCCAGAATGCTCCACTTTACATGGGTATATATATATTCCCCTGAATATATATATCTCTAGTTATATGTATTTGTGTTAGGCCATCAGTTAAATGGTCTCGGATGCCTGTTGCTGCACATTCTATTCCCTTTGCCTCAACAGCAGCAATTCCTGACAACGGCAGCTGCAATTTTAATGTCCTCCATCCGCGCCCTTGTCGTCCTTTCTTTGGGTTTATTTTTTATTATTTCGGTCTCTTTTCCTTTATTTTTTTTGGCTCTCGGAAATTGTATAGGTTGTTTTTTTTTATTGTTATTATTATTATTATTTTTGTTGTGCTGCAGTTACTTGTGCGGAAATTGCATTTCTCGGCATTTTGCATTTCAATAAATTTTGTCCGAGGCCAAGGGAGATCGCTTTTTCGGTTTTTATGTCGTTATTTGGAGAGAGAACTTTATTTATATTACAAACATATTTTTTTTATCTCTTCTTGCTTGGTGTATTTGGGTTTATTTACTTCATCGAATTCCTCTCTGGGTTTTATGGGGTAGTATAGATTTTTTTTCGGCTGCTTTAGACTATGGGAAATAGTAATAAAGTGAAAGGCGTTGGGCAGAAACTTGAGGGGAAGTATTTAAATCAAGAAAAAATATAAATATTCGATTCTAAATCATCAAATTTAAAACCATTTTCAAAAGAATAAATTATTAAACTAAGAAATAACTTAAATAAAATCAATTAATTACAAGTTGTCCGATTCAAAAGCTGAAAGACTATTAAATCTTCCTTTTTTTTTTCAATATGTTAATTGTTATGCATGTCGTAAACACAACTGGTAACAAATATCTGCTTAGGAATAAGATGATTTATATAATACTTTATAAATCATTCACAAGGCAGTTTACCAGACTTTTAAGCTGAACAACTATTTATTTCTGTTTCTTTTAGAATATGAACATATTGTTCAAGCATATTTCAAACAATGTTCAATGAAATTAATCTATATCAAAGAAAAGGATTCATATACTCTGTATTTTAAATTTATATCTATTGTAAATATTTTTAAATATTTTATTTCTTATATAAAGTAAAAATTAAAGTAAACTTTCTTATATTCTTTAGTAATTTTAGGTACTATAATGTTCTAAATTCCCCAAACTTCCAGCTAGATATAATAACTGTCTTTGCAACTAGAATAATCATAATCGCAAGACCTTAAGAAACAACAGCCATTGATTGAAACATTAATCAATAATATGCTTTGTGTATGTGGGAAATATCGAAGGAACAACCCCTGGTATATGCCTCACCTATGATAACATATGGATTTCCTGTCGCAAATGTAACAATACAACCTTTCTTTTTGTCCAAGAACTACACTAATGTTCCCTTCATTTTCCACCTGTGTGAAGTAACCCTTCAATCGTCAATTCGACACCTGCAATTAGCAATTTGCTTCAAGCACTTAGCACATCAATTATGGCAGCTATTGTTGCCCGGCCCCATTGCCAAATAACCCGACAATTTCCTTTTTCGGCCAATTGGAGGCAATGCACACCAAAACTGCAGGTGGCCTAAACAAACATGCAATCAAATGCAATCGAATCGAGGAACATGAAAAATAACAAAAAAGCAACAAAATTTTCGTGCTTTTCCGAGTTTAGGTTTCGTTACTATTTGATTTTTTTTTTTTTTTTTTGAGTTTTCTGCGAGTTCTGTTGGCCGAAAAATGTTGTGGCCAATCAAATTGCATGCAGGCCGAAAAGTGCATACGAAAGCGCATTAGAGCGGGACAACGATAGCACGAAACATGTGGGGAGATTTTCCAAGGGGGTTTGGGGGCTTTTCCATGAGGGGTTGGGATGCACCCACGCCGAAAAACACCAGCAACAACAACAACAACAACAACAACAACAGCAAGATGAGCCGAATCGAGACGAGGCAAGCCGAATGAGGCAATCGAATTTATTTTGCTGCTGCCTCTAATTTCTGCCTTTTGCTTTTTGCCTCAAAAACGACGAAAGCTCTGAGAAACCGACGACAGCCGCACAAAATTTCTATGCCAAAGTGACACACAAAAAGCCTAAAGTACACACACACACACTAACACACCCATATGTGTGTGTGTATTGATGTTGTCAGTATGTAAATTGCCATATGCGACAAGTTTCTTTTCATTTTTTGGGGTAGGTTGCGTTTTTAGTTTAGGTTTGCAAGGGTTGCTAATGGCTCAAATGGAGAGGTGGAAGGAATGCAGCGAGGGGCGAGGTCCTGTCAACGCTGCATGCTTAGAATTGTCCTACTCATCTGTATACACATGTGTGTGTGTGTGTGTGTGCGTGTGTGCGTGTGTGTATTTGGCTGCGTATGTCCTTGCATTTAGTGCAATTCATTTACATTTCAGCGCGCCCCTGCCACTGGCCCTCCTCCTTCATTTTTCCCCCCGCAGAAGTTGGCCACACAATTTTTGGCCCCCGGGCACGCAGGAGTCGCATGTCCTTTCCTTAAAAATTAAAACCCCATGAGAAAAAATTGGCATCACCGTAAAAAAATACAAAGCGAAATTACTAAACATATTTAGGAAACCCATGGATCATGTCATTAATCTCCAAAGAAATTAAAGGTACTCAATAAATATAAAGGGAAAAAAAAGATATTTAAGAATCAATCCATTTTGGTAAAAAAAAAATAATAAGACGAAATAAGAGATATATAAATAATTTGGATGTAGATCCAAACAATTATTTTAAAATCATCTAAAATAACATAAGCTGAATTTTAATATATAATATTACTAATATATACAGTAAAATAAGTCTAGAAGTAGATATTTGTAAAACCGGAGCTTTGCGAGCACTTAGTATTTTTCTTAAATCCCCATATCCGTAAAATACCAAGAAATAAAAAGGTAAACAAACGCGGCTTTGCAACTCTCCAAGTGTCAAAATTGAGAGCAATAAGAGCGGATCATATCTAATTAGTGGCTCTCTCGCTCTCAGATTCTACTCTTCACCGCGAGAGCAAAACAAAAACAAAGAAAAGGAAAAAAAATTGGCGCGCGGTGACAGAGAAATTTGGGAATTAAAGAAGAAAAAAATGTTGTTGTCTCACTCACCCACACACATTGCTTGCTGAAGATCGCCAACGTCGAATTAGTAACCGAAACATACAGTTTATACACACATTTTGATTACAGTTGTTGCACATGCACATTATTATGCACTACATTTATCTAACCAACATAAAACGCACTGATCTTGTCTTAAAACCAAAACACGACACCGGCCAGGCTGCCCCCACTTCACTTACACTTTTCACTGCGGGGGCTCGCTGGTTTCCCGCACTTTGGCACTTGCCACTTGGTTTTCCGCTTTACTTTTCCACTGATCTCACCTTTGACTACCGCGGTGACCTCCTGCATTAAGATCTTTTCGTGTTTTTTCATTGCTTTTAATGTTTTTGTTTTTCCTCCGTCCGGCGGCGTTGGAGCTAGAGCTGTAATATCATCGATAGTGCTAGAATCGATGGCTAGTATCGATGGCTAGTATACGATTAGCTAGGCACGATGGCTGCAGTATCAATTTAATATTTTGAGTATCGATATATCGTTGTCCCCACTGACTGCCAAGAAGCTTAACAGGAAATAAATTCAAATTTATTGAATGATTGATTGAATAATTGATAAATAAAAAAAAAATAAATAAACAAAATAATGATAAAGTATGAAAGTTTATGAAGAAACAGTGAAATTAGAACTATGTTGTATTAATATCCGATCGCTTTTATAATCAAACAGAGATAACTATCAAAGCTGTATAGAAATGAAAAGATGGCTATATCTATTTGAATGTTAATGCTGATCAAGAATATACACATTTATTTAATAAGGTAGGAAATGTTTTCTTCACTGCAAGTGACTAAAATCGTAATGCCCTGCAAGGTTATAAGTAAATAAATAATTTTACTGGCTTATTAAATATTAAGTAAAATATAATACTCAATATTTGAAATAAATTTATTTATTCATAGCTGTTTAAATATATTAAACTCATAATGAATCATAAGGGTTTTGAAAGTTATCAAATGCTCTTTTCTAAATGATATATTTTATTTAATGACCACAATTTCTCTCAGTACTCCTTAGATTTTCCTTTTCAATTTTTTCACGCATTGCTGCTGCCTGTTTTTCTCTATGTTTTAGTTTAGTGATTTTCAAACTCATTTCTTAGCCGCACTTTTGGCTTTTCCCTTTGTCCTTGCTGCACGCTCTAACCAATTTGTTGTTGCGGCAGGACATGTGACGCCGGCCGGCTGCCGAGTTGTTCCTGCCAAGCTGGCTTTTCCTCCCTCGCAGTTTTTTTTCCCGGGCAGAAAACCAGTTAGCCATAAAATCCTCACCTCCTGGCCAAAATAGGAGAGTACGTTGACATTAGACATTACTCAAAATGTTATGCAAAATACGATGGCGTGTCGAGCGGTGGGCAACAAAAATAGCCACAATATGTGGAATTTTTAATTAAGGAATTTTTAGTGGTCCGTTTTTTTTCGGTTAAAAATTGCTCTTTTCTGGGGAAAAATATATGTTGTTAGGGGTTTTAGGTTTTAAAAGTATTTTTAAATTGATAAGAAGGTAATAGATTAGTTTTTTAGTGGTAAAAAATAGCTACGAAAAGTATCTTCCTATACCTTAACCTCTTTCTGAATCCTTTTAGAACACAACCTGTATTTTTATTGCTTTTATTGTTTGTATTTTGCCAATTGAACTACATTTATTATATTCCACGTGTGGTTAGAATCTAATTACCTGTGAACCAGGCCATGCGGCCCAACACCTTCCGGTGTTGCATCTAATGCAGTATTTATGGGCCAAAAAAATTACAATGCGTATACGTTATATTACGTATACGCCCCCAAGGCTGACGGTAACTTTTGACATTTGATTACGGCATGTATTACGCCAAAAAAAATAACCTGAAACTGAAATGCAGGAAAATGTCAAATTGCAGTTGTTTTTCCTTCGCCAAGCTTGTCTTTTCTGTGTGTCAGCAAAAGAAAGGAAGGTGAGGCAGCACGAAAAATTGAAATACATATAGAATATCTTTTAATGCAAATGACAACTCCAAACAATAATGAGACAATTATGTATTCGAAAGGGAATACATTATGTACCTACCGCATGTCATTACTGTAATTTGCTTATGTAAACGACTTGACAGCAGGCCGGCTGCCTGCCTGCCCGGAAAATATACAAATTTTAAGGATGAGAATTGAATAAAACTCGGGAGAACAAAAAAAAATAAAAACAACAATTTTTTTAATGACTTCTGGCCAAACATACCTACAGAGATGCCTCCTCTGCCTGGTATATAAGTGGCATGTATACATAAGGGCTTATCTACTTACAGACACACGCAGGCTGTATATACATATGTATATATCCTTCTCTCTATATATATATGAGCTATATAATGTGGTACATTAATCGATAATTGCATTTTTTCGTATGATGGTTTTTTTTTGTTGTTGTTTCCCATTTCTTTTGCCACTTTTCATGCGTTGTCTCTCTCATGGCGCATGCCATTTGCATTTCGTTAAATGCATGTGTTTGTAAATGAGTGTGTTGCCGTGTTTAATTGCTTCAGCTTGTTTTTTTTTCCCCTTCTTTTTTTGGGTTTAAAAAACAAAAACCCCGTACCCACAAAAATGCATATAAATCATACCGCCTACCATGGCGGCGGGTCACAATTAGTTTGGCCATTTGGCTTTAATAGCTAACTTTGATTAAACGCACTTTCGTTTTTGTTTGTCTGTTAGTTGGTTTTAGGGCACCGCACCGCAGCGACCCTAGAGCAAACAAAATAGACAGACAGAGCGACAGACAGGCTGACAGGATGGGCAGACATAGCGTCCTCGTTCCTATCCCCGGGAATTGATATCACAAGTCCCCCCTTCCCGTCTCCTCCTACAAAAAAAAAAAGAGCCAGCCCACCTGACGTGTCACGTTGCGTTGCCTTGAATGGCAAACTCTTGCTCGCTCTCTCTCTCTTTCTCGCTCTCTGCAACTATTCAAACACACTGTAACACACACGCACACACACACACACACACACACACACTTAGACCTAGTCATAGGTCATAGGACACCCGACCATCGACATAGTCTAAGCCGACGACATACACCCATTTTTCTGCTATTTTTCAAAGTACAGGCAGAGATCGCTGATACTTTTTGCACATATTTAATGCTAAAATTAAAGAAATCAAGGGTTAATATTAAAGAAAAATATTTGAAAAATTATTTCCAGGAATGCTAAGTCCCTGAAAACTTCAAAAACTTAAATACTTTTATTTCTGAACCTCTTATTTAGTTATTACAAAGTTTACAACAAGAAAAAGTGGAAGAACATAATTTTGAACACTCTTCAATTGTATTTCCTTTAATTTTTCATTTGTAACATACAATTTTATACATAATCTTATTAATAGAACTTATCTGCACTATAAATCTTCCCTTAACTCCCAGTTATCACTGTATTTTCGCGACTTTTGCGAAAAAAATTCTATTTAGCATACATTCTGGCGCTCTGGTTGCTTGGCATAATGTGAACGCCGGCAGACAGCCATGATGGCTCCCCTCCTTCCCATAGATGGCTCAAGAACCCAAACCAGAACCGGCTTGCATGCCCAGAAACAGAAACAGAACCTCGAAAACCCAAACCCAAACCCAAAACCTAGAAACAGAACCCGAAAGCATTGAAATCCCGCCTTGCGGCCGTCGACGTCGTCATCTTCACATTGCGTATACGCAATGTGTGTCGCCCCGACCACATGCACAAAACAAACTCACACACACGCACACACACACACTCGGGGCAGAGAGACAAAACAGACATTGCGTGCGTTGCATTGTGTGAATGCCGCCTGTGTATGAGTGCATCTGGCAGACCCAGAAGAAGCAGCAGCAACAGCAACAGCAACAGCAGCAACAGAACCCCCCGGCAAAATATTTTCCATGTGCGTAGAGGGTTTCCTTGGCACACGCACCCTTCGTCCACAGATGGGTCGACTGCAATTTGTAGCTCGGTTTGTAAATGAATTGGGAATTACACATGAAGTTGGTTATATGTAGAGCGGGAAAGGGGAGTAGATTGGATGAGCCGCAGCTAATTGATACAGCCAAGGGAGTCCTTGAAAACCTAGAGAGGGGCACTTGGCTAGAAGAAATCTTAACTTAGAGAAAAGAAATCTGACAGAAATAGTGTTTTTTTCGGAACAAGCCATTTAATAATACCTTAAACAAAGAAAAGTAAGTACTTAGTACTTGAAAGAGAACTTAAAAATTAAGTAAAACTATTTCTTAATTAATTTTAGATTAACTTCCTAGAAAACCATTACAAAAACCTACAAGATTCCCACTCAAAGCTCAAAAATTCATTAAATTACCTTTGCTAATTTATAATAATACGTTTTTTTAACGTTTTTGAATATATACAAAATGCAAATATAGAGCATTTACTTGTCGTGTTAGGCTCATCCTGTGCCCTGCATTTTTAACGACAAAATGCAGGCGTGTGTCTCGTGAACTGGTTGCATTTTAAAGTTTGAGTTTTGTACGTTCCGTGCGTGCATTCACCTCGTTTTTTTCGCCATTTTTTTTTTTCGGTGCGTGCGGCAGGTGGAAAGCCGGAGGAGGGGGGGAGTGCGGGAAAAACAAGCAGGAAAGGCGGGAAAAAAAAGCGGTGGCAACGTTGACGTTGGCGTCGCAACCCCCGAAGCGCTAACACAACAACAACAACAACAACAACAACAGCAACAACAACAACAACAACAACGACGACTACGACGACGACCCTGTTTATTTGAGCGCTTAAAAAAAACTGCAGTTGCAATGCAATTTTTACACTGCGAAAAGTTTGAACATGCCGCTCCACTTTTGCGCCGGAATGAGCAGCTGCAGTGCGTCTGCTGCACCTGCTCCTGCTCCTTCGGCTCCTACTCCCGCTCCTGGTGCCCCACTTCAGCCCCCCAAGTTGCCATTCCCAGGCGCACGCACC
This sequence comes from Drosophila serrata, assembly GCF_035046125.1. Classification (NCBI taxonomy): domain Eukaryota; kingdom Metazoa; phylum Arthropoda; class Insecta; order Diptera; family Drosophilidae; genus Drosophila; species Drosophila serrata. The sequence continues at coordinate 591,248 of NW_028257274.1, read as the reverse complement.
GAACACACGCACTTGTGCGCAATCAGGACGACGGTTCAGCCGCAAGGACATGGGGGCGCCAGAATTCCCCAACACAACGACGAGCGTCCCAACTTCCGGAACTTGGCACAATATATGCCGCCTTTTTTACTGCAATTTTTTGGCTGTAAAAATGCTACAAAATGCTACGGGGATTCCCCTTCCACCTAAACATATTTTTATTTGGCTTCCCATATGTATATATATATATATGGTTTTTTTCCAGCCCGCCTTCTTCCTGCCTAATTCGCATTTCGTGTGAGTTGACGCGTAGCCTTTTGCCATATGCGCAAAACTTTTCCTTTTGAGCCACGCATGCCTGACCCTTCAAGTGGCGGGGTTAGGCTCCCACTTCCTCCGACTTCCCTACCCAACCCCAACCCCAACCTGACCATGCATTTTGCATTAAATTGCATAACTTTTGTGTGGCAATTAGAGTTGGACGAATATGCCACAGCTGCTGCTATTGCTGTTGAAGGCCTTCGAAGCGCAAAATAAATACACAAATCTATCAATTTTCCACTCGCGAAACACACACATTTCGTATTCAATAATTACGCATACGCAGCGTGTGCGCTGCTCCTAAGTATAGGGCTAACAATTCTTTTACCATTTCTTTTTCTTTCACTCTGTGAATTTTTTTTTTCTTGTATTCCTGGCATTTTTATTCTCCTATATTTAAATGAATTGCATTTCAATTAAGTAATTTCTGTCTGCTCAAATTCCCAGGCGAAATGGAATAAGAGCTCAAGAAAAATAGGAAAAAAATAATAAAGTGGTTCATTAATTGCCACTAGTGGAGCAAATTATAGTTTATTAAGCCATGCAAACTGCCATAACATTCTTCAACTGGTATGGAACTCTTTTTAAATGTTTAAATAATTAATGCAGAGTGGCTATAAGTTTAGTTATTGCTATAGTTTTACCTCCTACTAAGCTTTAATCTAAGTTTATATTTTAATACATTTTCTAAACTAATTTTACATGGTTTCTTATACAAATTTAAAGGCTTAGAACGCGTTGCTGAGGAATTTATGGGTCGCAGGCAATGGAAACACTATCAAGAGCAACTGACGCGCAGCCACTTGAATATCGAGGAGCAACAGCCCATAGCAATAGTTTCCGGTTCCGAGGACGAGCCATCGCAATACAACCACAACAGCAGCAGCAGCAAGGACCACTATAAGCCAGAGAATCACCACCGTTTAGAGCAGTATCACAACCAGCTACTAGTGGAAGATTTTGGTAGGTTTTCACATCATTTCTTATAAATTTTATGTATTAATTAATAATAATACAATTTTCATGGACAGACAACAACCAAACATCACAAGATTCATCACGTACTCCGACACCTGGTTCCACAGTGACAGCCACAAGTACACCATCACCACCGCCAGAACCCAACGATTGGAGACCGTCGGCCAAGTGCAATTTCTGTGTTAACGGTCGCCTGCTAACGGTTAACGCCAACGGCGATTTGGTGGCCGAAACAGTAGCTACCATAAGTAGCAATAGTAATAGCCACATTCATCAGGTGTGTTTACATCAGAAACAGATAATTACTAGAAAGTATAGATATATTTCTGATAGTAATTTCTGTGGAAATTCTTGTTAATTAAAGGCCTTGAAAGGGCTTTTCCCAGAACCTTGAACTTATGATTAACCTTCACCTTTTCCCCTTAACAGCTCGACAGTGACAGCAACTCGAGCACATCACTGCCCCACCAAACCAGCAACAGCAACAGCAACAACATCAGCAGCAGCAGTTGCAGCAACACACGCCACATTGCTGCTGCAACTGCAACAGCAACAGCAACGGCTACTGCAGCAACACCCTCTAATTCCCTGGAATTGTACAAGCTGCTGACCCAACGGGCAGCAAAAATGACATCGATGGACTCCATGGCCGCTCAGCTGGCGCAGTTCTCGCTGCTCGCAGACTTTAACTCAACATTGATCAACTCGCTGCAGCAGCAGCAGCAGCAACAGCAACAGATCGCTAGTTCGGTAACGCCAACTACCTCAGAAGTATCTGCAGCCGCAATCAGTCCCGCACTCAAAGATACAAGCAGTCCCAGTGCCGATGCACCGCTCGATCTTAGCAGCAAACCATCGCCGAACTCATCGATTAGCGGCGATGTCAAGTCCAGCAGGTGAGTTCTGCCCAAAAAAATTGTTAGCCAAGGTGGGGAAGGGTGCTGCAGCAGCACATAAAATACCCATGTATATATGCATGTATTCAATATAAATCTGGCAATCTGCGCAAACGCCAAAAAAAAAGAATTATAAAAAACCCCCGGAACAATACATAAAAAAAAACCTGAAAAATGCGGAAATTCATGTAAAACCCAAAAGGGAGAAAAATAGGTGGAAATTAAACAATTTTATAGAGGGGTTAAGCGACGCTGGGATACTCTTTAGGGGGATTTTTTAAGGGTTTAAAATGATGTTTTTAAATGAAAGGTATAGTTGAAATTATGGCGTTAAATTTAGGTTGAAATCTAGAAGATATATATATGGGTCTTATATTTATGATTATAAAATGTTCAAGGCTTAATTTAAAATAGTTTCTTTTAATATTCAAGGACTTTTTAAGATTTAAAATTACATATTTATAATATAAATTGGCCTTTAATAAATAGTTTCTCTTTGTTTTTAAATCATTAATCCAAAGACAAGAAAAGCCTTAAAACTTACCCAATTTCTCTCCTGATTTTAAGCCTCCCAAAACGATCTACAGACCTCAGAAACCTTTCTCAAATCTAGGGTATTATGTTCACCAAAAAAAAAAAATAAAGCTGTAAAAAAAAACCCCACCGAATCGTGTGCCAGACAATACATGAGATAATTGCACTTTGGGCGCTGGCCCGCCGCCTCTGACACTGCACTTATTGTAGCATACTTAACGGGGCTGCCCCCAAACTCACACACACACTCACACACCCCACCCCCGAAATGAATACTGATGCTGTGTGGCTTTATTGTTGCTGAGCCTATGTAAAAATTGTGCAATTATAGCCCCATGTATGTGTGTGTGTGAATGTGTTTTATGAAACGATGCCGAAAATTACACATACGCCCCGTTGCAGTCACGCTTAATTACCAACGTTAGGCAGGTGCATAAAATTTACATGAAAATGTTCCCAAAAAAAAAAAAAGAAAAGAATAGGAAGAAAGAATGCTAGATTTATGTATTCCTGCATCCCAACTCCTTGAGCAATCCTTTTCCGTTTTTGGTTGTTTTTTTTTTGTGGTCCTTACCTGCTATTTTTTTAATTACTCTAAAATGTTCAGGAGCACCTTTTATTATTACTTTGATATATACATATATATATGTATATATATATGTATGAGTCTGCACTTCAGACAACCGTTATTTGTACCTGGGTGTCGTGTGCATAATTTCCCAGCACTTTTCACAATTTTTGTCATTACTTTTTTCGGTTGGTATTCTTTTTTTTTTTTGTTGTTCTGCGGTTCTGGTTTGAATCCCTTTCCTCTATTCTCCTTTTATTATGTTTTTTGCTGTATTTTTTGTGACTGTGGCAACGATGGCGGCTGCCACTTGAGCCGCAAAGCACGAGTCCTTGTCTATTGTCTAAAGCATGGCCAAGTGTTTGTTAGCAGCCGCCATCGTCGCCATGCACCATCTCGTACACCTATTTTAATTGTCACACACAAAAAAAGCCAAGAAAGATGTGTCAAAAAATGTACAAAAAAAAATTGAAAAGAAAAGTGAGAAGGAAACCATGAATACCTAAAAGGGGTGAAGGAAGTAAGAAAAGGAGCGATAGGGATATATGGCAAGGAATGCTTAAAGGAAAAAAAAGCATGACAGGAAGCATAAGAAAAAGCAGATGAAGCAGTGAACTCCCTTAAATGATGAGAAAGAAAAATGAATATTTAATTATTAGAAGGGAAATATCTAATTTTAGGAGATTATGTTTGAATTTTAACTTTGTTTCGCTGGCTTAATTTATTCAACTAGAAAAACTGCTAATTAATTGATTTCTGCCTACTTTTATGTTGAAGCAATTAATTTGGGCCATTAATTTTGGTTCCAAATATAAAAATTATGGTTTATTTCATTAAAATCAATTAAAGCCATCAACATTCGCCTACAAATTGCTTAATAATTATGCTATTTAGTTGTCAACATATGACATATTCTCGCTTATTAAGTAATATATAAATAAATCTTATAAATGATTTCTGGCTAAAGTATAAATATTAGGTTTTGGCCCGAGTTTAGAGACAATGATCGGCCAAAAGTGTTCCAACTAGATGACCGGGGAATCAGCCTCACACCACCCGGAACCGCCCCCCCCCTCGGGCATCCCCCACCCCTCTAGACCACCCAAAACCACTTGAAGCACAAAAGCCACTGACGCTGCAATTTTTGGAGTTTTTTTTTTCGTCGAGCGTTTATTATTACAGATTTTTTTCCGGCTGCTGCTGAGGATGATGAGACGTTGCTCCTCGAAGCAGCAGCAGCAGCAGCTGAAGCAGCGACGGCAACGCTGACGTCGCCCAGCGCAGCAGACAAAAATGAGTGCATCATATCGATCGCTTTTTTTTGCACGCTGCGTTTTACTTTCTCTATGTGTGTGTGTGTTTTTTTTTGGTGTGGATGTATGAGTGTGCACTGGAAGAATTCACAGAATAAAAATTAATTAATTACTTAAATATTCAATTAATTAGTCTTACTGTCTGGGCTAATTTAGGAACTTCATAAATTCTTGAATGGATTTTAATTATAGGTTAAACTGAGGAAATTTTAAAAAGTATGTAACTGTAGGAATATATTTTGAATATATAGAAAGATTAATAAAATATTTTTAATTTGTATAAATTGTATTATACATCGAGAAATACCAGATTCGAATTCCATGCCCCGTAAAATCTGGTTCCAAAAATAACAAGAAAATATTATTGTTTAATATTTTTAAAAATATTTTACAACCGTTTTCTTAAGTTGAAAAATATTTTAAATCTACTAAAGTCTCTTTCCAATAAAATAAAAATTGTATAAAACAATATACACATGGAAATATATAAATATTTATAATTTCTATAGAATTTATTTATCCACCGATAAATACCAGATATATATGTATTACACACCCTCAAAAATGTATTTCCAAAAGGAAACAAAATTAACAACAATTATTACATTGCATTTTTTGAGAAGTATATATAATACTTCTATTTTTTTTATTTGTTTCATATTTCTGAAACATTTTACAACAGTTTTTTTAACTGAAAACAATATTAGAAATCTTTTGTAAAATCTTTTCAATAATATGAATTTAATTCCCATATATTTCTCTCTCTGTAATTCTTCATGTTTTTTTCCCGCATTTTTTGGTCTTTCTTCTTTGCTACTTTTTTCTATGCACTTTCGGCGATGGGCCCAGGGGTTGGGGTTGGGGTTGAGGGGGGGCTAGCGGTGGATTGTCGCTGGGTATATATTCATTATTTTTCGTTTACGAAAAATTCTCCCCACGCACACACACACACACACTCACCGACACCGAAAAAAAGAGGAAATACCAAGAGAGAAAGAGATTGCGAACGTAATAACTGGCAAAAAAAGAGTGACGTCGACGTTGGCAGCGCTGTTTGCTGCGTTTGGCCCCAAAAATACACAACAATAAAAAATATATGCAAAAAAAAAGAGAAGAGAAATATATAAGGTACAACAACAACAATAACAATGATGATATAAAAAAGGTTAATGCGTGCACTGCCCATTGCAATTGTTATTGTTGCAGGGCAGCAATTTTTTAAAGCCTCCAGTCCACCTCCCCCTCCTCACCCGAAACATTTTCATTATTTTATTTTTCCTGCAGTTTTCCCTGAATTTTTCCCTCCCAATTCTCATTTACTTTTTTTTTCGTTGCCTCATATTTTTTGTCATTTCAATGAGTGTTGGATGGGCTGGCACGAATTGGTGGGTCTTGCTCGAATTAATACCCTGTATTATTTTTGGGGTGAAAAGGTTAGGTGTTATTTGTCAGATTTAAATGGGTAAAATTTAGAAAATGTGTAATTAATTAGGGTAATTATATAATCAACATTAGGCTGGTATATTTTGGATTAGAAAATATTTTGCTGTTTTAATTCAGTTTATTTTTATAATTCAGTAGGTTTGTTAATTTAATTAAGCCAAAAAAAAATGCATACTATATATGAATATCATATTTTCATTAATGTTGATTTAAATTACTAAATTATTTCCAAATTATACCAACATAAATTTGTATATAAATAATTACCTTTAAAATTATTCAAATAACTTCCTCGCAGATGCGTCGTGAGATCTTTGAAACTGTTAAAACATTTTCCATTAATATCCTTTTCAAATGTAATATATTTATATAATTTTAAATTATACGCTATATAAAATATAGTTAAATAATATCAATAACAGTTTTTGCTTTAATTTAAAGCAAGATCACTTTATCTTTACTAAAGAGTTTATTTTTATTTATTTACTTAGCCATACAGGGTATACCTGAGTCCTTTTAAATAGGTTTTTTTTTCTTCATTTTTTGAACCTGCCTGATTGCCGTTATATGCGTGAGTGGATGGATGAGCGAGATAGAAACAAAAAGTAAAGTAAGTGCATACAAAAATGCAGCTGCAGCGGCGGCGGCAACGTCGACGTCGAACAAAAAATGAGTGCATATCTTCCGAAAAAATGCAACTGCCATGAATATATATATATGTGTTGTGTGTGTGAATCTTGTATGGGTTGATGTATGCATAAGTATGTGTGTGTATGTAAGGGGGGGGGAGAGGGTGAGCAAGAGGAGGGGGAGTACCAGGAGGCGGTTGGGGGTGGCGGTATTCGCTGCGCACGCATCAAGTGTAGGCTGCATTGGCAACAAAAACAAACATGCAATTGCATTCATACCCGCACACACACACACACCCCAAACACACACACACACTCACATGCACTTAATGCATTTTTAACAAAATTGCATTCGACGTTGACAACACACACACACACACACACACACTCATGGGTGTATATACAAAAAAAATGCGAGCTTGGTACGAGGGACAGTTGACGGCATTGTGCGCCGCCGGCTTCCTGCTCCTCCCCTCTACCGACCCGCTCTTTCCCTACAGAACACCTCGCCCCCCCCATCACCCCTCCACCAACCTTCGTTAACCCCCTTAACCATTAACCCCACACACACATTCCGCTCCTCCAGCGAAATGCCAGGCATGATCCTCCCTTCCCCAACGCCCCAAAAACGGGCATATTTAGCGGCCACCAAACACGCAAACCAAATGGGGAAAGAGAAAAAGAGAAAGAAAGACTTACAACAAAAATAAGAAGTGCTTTGAGAAGCCGAATATTTTAATTAAAAAACCAATAAAAGAAATAATTATTTGTTTATAATATAATATAATATAACATAAACAGACCAAGAAACTGAGATACTCAGGGGAATAAATGTCTAATTGTGCTCCACTTTTGAAGTCATTCGATTATGAAAACTTAAATCAAACCATGAGAAAATATTGTCAGCCAAATGTTGCCAAGCAAAGGTTAGGGAAATGTTGAGACAGACGCATAATGTTGCTGACCGGCTTCAGGGTATTAAAGTTTCTGTCAAAAGCTTACAATGCAGTGAAAGACTCATTTCTGACCCTATAAATCATATATATTCTTGATCAGCATCACTGAGTCGATCTTGCCATGTCCGGCCAACAAATAAATATTCAACAAAAGTCAAACTAAATTTTTTTTTTTTTTTGGTTTTTCCATAATTTTTAACGATCGTTTGTATGGCATAAAATTTTACACAAAATTCTAAATTATCACATTATAGCTTTATATCAAATTTGATGAAAACCTGTTGAAACCTGAAAGAGTTGTAATATTTTTTCCCAAAATTTTCTGATTGTTCCTATGACAGCTATATATATATATCCACCGATCCACCATGATCCGACTTATATACTAGTAAAATTATATGAAAGAAGAACTCCATAGTTTCATTCAAATAGCTTAAATTAGTTCCAAAACAAATCTCGCACACATGTGCATATAATTCCCAACTGGTTCTAACATCCCCGGAACGAAGGGACTACTGCCGGCCAAGTCTCAGAAATGTGTTGTGTTACAGAAGTTGCAAGTCATTGTTTATTAGTGTTCAAAATAAGTAGCTGATCCTATATACATACTGGATATAGATACTTATTGATCATAGTTACTTAATATTCGTTGATTCTTACTGATCAGAGTTACTTACTGCTCATAGTTACTTATTGATTATAGTTAAATTAAATAGCTCGCTGTTTCTCTCTGCCTCTCCCCTCTCTCTCTATGGCTATCGCTTTATGTTAATCTCTAGAGGCAACTCCTCTCCCGCGCACTCACACTCACTTTCTCTGCTCTACTCTCTCCTCGGGAACTATAAATAGAGGCGCTGAGGTCGCGCGCGCCTCAGTCTGTCCTAGGGGTACCTAGTGTTCACATCGATAGTGATAGTGCAAGTGATCAGCCTACGAACTCAAAAATATGACGTGGCCAATGCAAAACATCTGGATGACCAGGAAGAAGCTCACTTGGATGAAGTCACCATTCTTACTGGAAGGACGTAAGCAATGACGTGTCCTATACTGCGGTTAGTCTTAACCATGACGTTGATACTTATTGTTTAGAGTTACTTACTGGTCATACTTAATTACTGGTCATAGGTACTTACTGATCGTTCTTACTCACAGGCCATAGATACTTACTGTTTAGAGTTACTTAGATCTTATACTTAATTACTGCTCATAGTCAATTTCTGATCGTTCCTATGACAGCTATATATGTGTATATATAGTCCACCGATTCGCCATGCTCCGACGTATATAAAAGTAAAGTTATATAGAAGAATAACTCCATAGTTTCCTTCAATTAGCTTAAATTTGTTCCAAAACAAATCTCGCACATCTGAGCTTATGATTCTCAACTGGTTCTAACATCCCCGGAACGAAGTGACTTCTGCCGGCCAACTCTCAGAAATGTGTTGTGTTACAAAAGTTGCAAGTCATTGTTTATTAGTGTTCATATAGACTTACTGGTCATAGATACTTACTGGCCATAGATACTTAATAAGAATATTTAATTACTGATCATAGTTACCTACTGGTAATAGATACTTACTGTTCATAGGTACTTACTGATTATTGTTACTTACTGATCCTTTACATTTAACAACCGTTTCTTCTGGCAGTTATCCCAGTTTATTTTCAATTTGATCTTAACTTATACATATTTCTCATCCAGTAGTTAGTTTCTTTTCTTGTTTCTTTGATAACTTCTATGCTTATTAGCAAAGTCTACTCAAATTTTGTATATTTCATATATATTTATATATTTTTAAATATGTATACATCCTCTACAAAGTCAAGTTTATTTGTACCACTCAGTCCCTATGAATAACCATGTTCCAAATTAACCAGTATGAAATACAAAAGCCTTTAATCATTTGTTTAAGAATATAAAGGAAAATTGCATTCAAATTTTTCAATAATTAAAGCACAAAAATGACTAGAATCCATCACCTGAGTTCTCTGTAATTAATTGGAACCTCTCCCCAACAATTATTTTTCTACCTTAATTTTGCCTGACAGTTGGCTTGACCTCTGCCTTGCAACCGCACACCTCAATCAAGGTATTTGCACAATTACCTGGCCAAATATAATTATTATTAAAGTTGAAATCGAAATGGTGCGTTTATTTTTTTGTTGTTGAGCTGAAAAATTATGGGAGATGGGGCTTATATATATAAGTATATATATATGAATATATATATATTTATATATTTTTATATATGTGACCAAAAGCAAACAAAAGGTGTGGGATGAACCGACAAAAATGCAATATGCGCATAAAAACAACAACAGCGAGTGCAACAACAAAAAAAGAAATGCATTTCAGTTGCGTCAAAATTGCAACAACAACAACAAATGCACACACGCACAACACACACACAGAGAAGCGAATAAAAAAACACACAAAAAATCAACCCTTTTGCCGCTGCCACAAATTAAAACAAAATGTCAGAAAAATTGCAACGCCAACGGAAAACGAGGAGAAAAAATGCTGGCAAAAGGTTTGAGGTTCGTTCGTTCGCGCTGAATTTCCATTTTTTTTTCCTCTCCTTATTTTTTGGGTGCAAATGAATGCTCTTCACATGCGTGTGCAGCGGCAACTACAACAAAAAACAGCAACAACAAAGGCGGCAACAAAAAAAATGCATCCATGTTGCAGCCTCTGCTGACTGCAACGTCGACTGTGGCAGAGGCAGCGACTGCAGCAGAGGCAGAGGCAGCTGTTGCAATGGCAAATTGCAATTGAAGTGCAGCCAAAAGGTAAACGACACCAACGAAAAAATCCAAACGACATTGAAATGACATTTTTCATTTATTTTGTGCGCGACATCCTTTTTTTCCTGCTCATAAAGGTACCTCCTGTATGCAAGAGGTATATTGTATTTGTGGAACGGATATACAAAAAAAAGCCTACAACTTGTATTAATGATGTTTTTATCACATTATCAAGGGTCCTTTTGTTGGTGTATCCGCTTGTCCGTCAGTTTGTCCGGTAAATTGGGAAAACAATTTGATTTGGGGAGTTATTAAAGTAGAGATATATATTTATGACATCGATATTTTCATTATTTATTAAGTGTACAAGATTTTTAATATTAATATGAGCAATAAAGTAAGTTTTTAAGATGGAAGAATCCTTTTTTTTAAAGATCCTCTTGTTTTACTTTTATTTAAAATTTCTTTAATATCTATAATATGGAAATTTAAAAATCAAATGTTATATATTTAAATACTTCAAATTTTGATATATTAAACACTGAATGGTTTTATACTTTTCGGTACATAACAGCCATAATTTCTTCTCAATATTCCTATTTCCGCCAAAAACTAGCCCTTTTATGTATGCTACAAAATTTGTTGTTGAGAGCTGTACTTATTAACCTGGGTATCTTATAGTCTTGCCACTCTTTTGTAGTGCTCTTCCCTGTTTTTCCTCTCTTTTTTTTTGATACTGCATCTGCAACGAGGTCTTGGTGAGGAAATCCCCCTGCAATTATGCAAATTTTGTTCGCCTCTCCTCCTTTGCCTGCTTGTTTTTTTTTTTTTTGGGAAAATTATTTTGTATATGCAAAATGAGCAAAAATGCGAAAAACTGTCGCCATTAATGACGTGGCCCGCCCATCACCGCCCTCAGTCCAATCCACTTACGGTCAGCAAAGGCCACGCCCCTTCTCGCAGCGCCCCCGTAGCTGAAGAAGAGCTCCCGAAAAAAATAAAAATATAAAAAAACCTTGAGCTATCATACAGTTTAACATTCACTGCCACCTGCTGCCGCTTTTCTTGTTCTTCCTCTAGCCTGCATTTTTGTGTATATTTTTTCTCGCTTTTTTTTTATTTGTTGTTTGCACAATTTTCAGACATTTTCCAGACGCGCAAGGACTCCGTAACAAATGGGCGAAAAAAACAAAAAGTAAAAAAGTTGCTATGACTTTGCCATCAACTTTTGCCAGGGCCGTCGCCGTCGTCGCCGCCGCCCGCTGTGCCACAGCCCTCAGCGAAGGGCGCCAAAGAAGCTGTGCGTTTTCCCTCCCCCTCAGCCTCCCACACACACACCACCCTCCCGCCCCCCCTTTTCGACGGTGCAATGTCCCCAGCCGCCCACGAAAAAAGAAAGGGTCTCGAGCTCGTCTCGTTTCTGGTTGCGCATAAAAGAAAAGAAATATTTCGTTCAGCTGCAGCACTCGGAAAAATTAAAAGCTAAAGATTGGTTTTGAGGAAAAAATTTTATTTTCACACTGGGAAAAAAGAAAAAGAAATAGATTCCTTTATTTTTCTTTAAGTGATTAATTAATACAAAAGTTGTTTACTATAAAGTATATTAAAAGAAATGATAAAGAGTTACATTTCAGTTTAAAATGAGTATTATAGAATCGGAAATCAATCATAACTAAGCTTAAAATATTGGCATTCCTTGAATAGGTATTTATAGATATTTATATATGATAATATTTTTTGAAAAATCAAATCTTAAAAAAAAAATTATTAATTTGTTTTCTTTTTTACGAAACTTCTGGTACATTTCAATAAATTTAACATGGTGTAAATGTAACATTCTTATAGAAATGTTTCCAGAAACATGTTGTTCCAAAAATATTTAATAAGAGATTAACATTTTGTTCATCTTCAATAGCATTTTAAATACTAAAAATAGTATACAATATATATATATTTTTAATAATTAATTTATTAAATACCATAATTTCTTTCCCCGTGTAACCTTGTTGTTGTTGTCGGAACACAAAAGTTGCCTTTTCCTGATGAGTTCCAAGAGGGGGGAAAGTCACAAGGAAATGCGCTTGGACTCACGCTCGCGTTGGCATTAAGTGAAAAATGTTCATTCGTTCTGCCATTTTTTCCCTACGCTTTTTTTTCGGATTCGTCTAATGAACTTCAAAAACATATTTGGCCCCATACTCGCACCCCTTCTGGGCCAGACTCCCCCCTGACTTGTCATCTTTTGTCTCTGGCTCAGCACCCAAAAAAAATGGCCACCAAAAAATGTTGAACGAAAAAAAAGAACGTGGTAAGAGAAGAGATTGTATAGCATCCTTGGCTTTGCCTTTGACACTGCAGTGTCGTCTTTTCCTGTTGGTTGCCCTGCTGCAGACATTTAAGGAGCACTCATTGTCAGTCCTCCTGAGTGCCTGTGTATATGTATATGTATGTATGTGAGTGCCGAAAAAAAGGAGTGCTTTCCACTAAGCCAAGATGGGAAGAAGTGGCTGTCAAGTCCTTTGATGGTGCTGCCAAAAAATATTACCCTGCAAACCCGGGAATGAAAATTGCCGGCAGATAAAAGTTGATTGACTTGCTCCAGGGGGAAAGAGAGAGAGATGATATATATTTAGGGAAAAGGCAAACAGAAATCGGCGGAAAACGTATCTTATCTCAGCACCTGAGGGCCATAAGGCAATGACGTTCATAAACTGGCCATAAACCAATCATTATTTGTTATAGATTTGGTTTCAGGCCAACTTGTAGTGACTTATTCTATAGTTACAGCGATAAGAAGTTTGATTTGTAAGCAGCTTTGTTAACGAATTTAATTTATATATATATGTTAAACTTATATTTTTAACTTAACTCTTTCACAGAGCCTGTGTCACACCAACGCCCACGGGTAGACGGTCGTACAGCGAGGAGGACCTCAACCGGGCCCTGCAGGATGTGGTGGCCAATAAGCTGGGCACTCGCAAGGCTGCCAGTCAGCACAATGTGCCCCGCTCTATTCTGGTCAATCGGCTGTATAAGATTCAGCAGCAGGACAGTGACCAGGAGCAGTTGGATCACCAAGAGCCCGATGCCGAGGACTCCAATGAGGACTCCAATGAACTCAGTCACCTGTCGTCCGAGCACAATGGCAGCGATCTGGGTGATGACCTTGATCGGGGAGGCTCTCCCAAGCTGGGAAGGCTACCGGGTGGGCACAGTGGCGCCGGTGGTAATTCCGATGGCTTACCCGCCATACCGCTGGATGCCAATGTCCTCATGCACACCCTCATGCTGGCCGCCGGGATCGGGGCCATGCCCAAGCTGGATGAATCGCAGACGGTGGGTGACCTGTTCAAGGTGCTGGGTCGAGGGATGTTGACCGAGCCGTTGCTCAGTCTCTTGGTGGGCAATCAGGAGAGCAATGGCAATGCCTCATTGCTGCTCCAACAGCAGCAGCAGCAACAGCAGCAACAGCAGCAGCAGCAGCAACATGTGGCCGCCGCCTTTCGCCATCGCCTGCCCAAATCGGAGACACCGGAGACAAACTCCTCGCTGGATCTGAATGAGGCGGGCGAGGATCCCATATTGAAGATTCCGTCCTTCAAGGTCAGCGGCCCGGCCAGCAGCAGCAGCAGCCTCTCACCGGGTCTGGTTCATCATAATAACAACAACAATAACAGCAACTGCAGCAGCAACCGGAATGGCAGCAATCGCAGTCCCCACTCCGCCTCCCCCATGCTGGCCGCTGCAGTGGCCCAGGGAGGTTACTCCTCTGGCAACAGTTTGCTACCCTCATCCTCGTCCAGCATACAGAAGATGATGGCCAGCAATATCCAGCGACAGATCAACGAGCAGAGTGGCCATGATGTACTGAGGAATGGCAATGTCAGCGATTGTAGTAGCAACAATGGTGGCGGTGGCTCCTCCTCATCGATGGGCTACAAGAAGCCCAGCATATCGGTGGCCAAGATTATCGGCGGCACGGATACCTCGCATTTCGGGGCCTCACCCAATCTCCTGTCGCAGCAGCATCATCATCCCGGTCACCTCAGCCACCACCAGCAGCAGCAGCTCAATGCCCAGGATGCGGGCAAGGGGACTCGGCCCAAGAGAGGTAAATACAGGAACTATGATCGTGACAGTCTGGTCGAGGCAGTGAAGGCTGTTCAGAGAGGTGAAATGTCAGTCCATCGAGCGGGCAGCTACTATGGTGTGCCCCATTCCACGCTGGAGTACAAGGTCAAGGAGCGTCACCTGATGAGACCGCGCAAGCGGGAGCCCAAGCCACAGCCGGATCTGGTGGGTCTGACGGGACCCGCCAACAAGATCCACCTGGACAAACTGAAGCCGGGCAATCACAGTGGCTCCAAGCTGAGCAATGCCCTCAAGAACAACAGCCCGGCGGCAGCAGCAGCGGCGGCAGCGGCTGCAGCAGCTGCTGCGGCTGCCACGCCCAATGGGTTGAAACTGCCCCTCTTCGAGGGTGCCCCACACCAGCTTCCGTTCCAATCGAACATGTTCTGGCCACAACCAAATGCCACGAATGCCTATGGCCTGGACTTTAATCGGATGGCGGAGGCAATGAGGCAACAGCCAACACAGGGAGCAGGTGGAAATCACCATGGACCGATGAAGAGTGCCCTGGAGATGGCGGAGAATATGTATGATGGCATCATCCGCAAGACACTGCAATCGAGTGAGTCATCCTCCACGGGAAATGGCAGTTCGGCCGGCAATGGTAGTAGCAATGGGAATGGTCATGGTCATGCCCTGCTCGATCAACTCCTAGTGAAGAAGACACCTTTGCCGTTTACGAATCAAAGGAGTAATGATTATGCCGCCACCTGTTCCAGTGCCAGTGCGGAGAGTGTCAAGAGATCGGGCAGTCCGTTGGGAAACTATGCGGATATCAAGAGGGAACGCCTCAGTGCTGATAGCGGCGGGAGCAGCGATGAGGAGCACTCCAGTAGACACACACCGGCCAATAATAACAACAGTGATCTGGCGCACAACAAGAACAAGAGCAGCGCCTCCTCATCCTCCTTCACAGCCAGTGGCAATGGTCAGCTCAATGTGACAGCCAATGGTAATGGTAGAAGCAGCAGGATGACATCACGCGACTCGGAGACGGATGCCAGCAGCCTGAAGAGCGCGGAAAGTGGCTGCCACCACCAGCAGCAGCATCACCACCATCACCAAAACCACAAAACAATGGATCTCAATGGCAGTCGCATCAAGTGCGAATCCGAGGCAGAGGAAATGGGCCCCTCGGGCAGTCCCATACTGCACGAGAAGCTGGCCCAGATCAAGGCCGAGCAGGTGGAGCATCAGCAGCAGTTATAGGAGCAGCCACCGCCACCACCACCACCACCACCGTTGGCCACGAATCATCCAGCTTTCGCCTGGCCACCGCTGGCCG
Source organism: Drosophila serrata (assembly GCF_035046125.1). Lineage (NCBI taxonomy): Eukaryota > Metazoa > Arthropoda > Insecta > Diptera > Drosophilidae > Drosophila > Drosophila serrata. The sequence goes on along the minus strand of NW_028257274.1, from coordinate 575,470 downwards.
CCCACTACTACAGCTTCTAGGGGGATCGGAGGCGGTATCTAAGACCGGTATTGGTATGAGGGGGGGATTGAAGGGGACTAAACCAAATTAAGCCACGTTTTTTGATAGTACCATACAAAGCACTATACGGAAATATATATATATATAGGATATATATATATAAACGCAAAGAGTGGTAAATGTGCGCTAGCTCTTAGTTAATGTGTAATCAAACATAATACAAAAAAAACAAAAAAAAACAACCAACAAACAAACAAAGAAACATACATGCAATATGTATATTTTTGTTTCGTTTTGACAATCGACAAATAGGCATTCTCTTGTACAAACCTAAAACAAAAAACAAAAATAAGAAAAACAAAACTAAAACCTTAAGACCAAAAACAAAAAGCAACAACAACTGAGCAAAAAACCAAGAACCATTTTCATTTTGCATTTTTTGTTTTAAATTGAAATTTTTGATTTGAATGGATGTCCTGAAAGAACATATAATGTGTTAAGAATGCCACAGAAGTTGCTCAGGATTGGATATCTTATTAAAAGTAGTTACTTTTGCGTAATCTTTTAAAAGAATCTTAAATCCAAAGCACTTTCTGCGGCAACCCTGATATAAAATCCCTTGAAAAAGTACACCAAAGTAAGCTATAAGATTTAATACACCAACAAAAACATTCTATAGCATACTTTTGTGCTTACTTTTCAAGAGATGTGAAATCTCTTCAGGCTTCCATATCATAAATATATATTTTTATTGAGCAGATCCAGCAGTCCAATGGGATATATAAATAGCAGAAATATAAAGCCAACAGCAAAAGCAGTTACAACAAGCCAACAACAACTTAAATGACGTCTGCATGCCAGTGTCTTTTGGTCTTTGACCTTCGATTTTCACACATTCCATAAGCAAATATGTACTTATGTTCCATATATATATATTATAAATATATATATCTGTAGTTTTTCTACAATTTTCTACGAATATTGCCAGCCAAGAGAACGCATGCAGATGTCCTTGACATAGACAGAATGAGTAATATAGCCAACAAACTACAATAACTACAACAAGACCATAATGACAACAACAGCAGCAACAACAACAACATCTACAATATCCGATCAATAACAACAACAACAACCAGCAAACAGCAATAATAATAATAACAAAACAAGAGACTCTACAAACAACAAAAGAAGTAACACCACACCACACACACAAAAGAAATAGCTAAATTCAAAAAAACTTAAAGAAAATTAACCACAAAAATTCTACATTTTATTATGATTTCACAAAAGATGATAAAAAAATACAACAAACAAAAAAGAGAAACGAGTAAAAGAAAACAAAAAAACGGAAATCAATAAACAAAGCTGCCTTCACATTTACAAATTAAATAAATTAGTAAGCAAAGCGAAAGAGAATGAAACGTTAGGACGAAAGCACACAAAATAATAATTAACAAGAAAGAAAAAGCAAACCCAAAACCGCAGATCAAAACACAAAATTTAAAAACCAAATCCCCCCATTTAAATTTGTTTATCAAAATTAAAAAGTAAAAAACATAAAACATTGCTTTCCATAAAATCACAAACCATTTTTATTTTCTTTTTACAAAAAATTTGTACACATATTGAACTAAATTAAGCAAAATTATAAAGTGTTTCGGTGTTTATATACAAAAAAAAAAGGATAAAATTTCCAAAAAAAAATGTGTTTAGACTAAAATTAAAAATTTATATCGAAAAATTAAACAAAATTTCACGATATTGGCTTAAAAAGTAAAAATAAAAATTATTGTGAGAACACACATTTCATGTACAGTCCACCAAAAGCAAAAAAAGAAAAGCATAAATATATAAAAACAAAGACTTTATATTACTATATACTATATGATATATATATTTGTATATTTATGTATGTGTGTGTCTTCATCACTACGCGTATACCTCAAACCAAACACATGATCATTTTGAGCAAACTAAATATATTTAAATGTACTTATATACACTCTACAAACACACACACCTCTTTTACAGGAGAGCAAAAAAACATATTTACACAGCCCCCTCAACCCATCCCGCCCTTTGAACCCTGAACTTTTGGCCCTCCTTTCGACGTATCTCTATAACTCTATATATATTTCGTTTGAATTTGAAATTCTATCTATGGGTAAACAAGAACAACAACTAACTAAATGTCTGCGTAAATGAAAAATAGATGAAGAAAAATATATAAATGTACCTAAAAACATATTTTGTGTGCTAGCTAGTAAGTGTCAAAAAAAAAGAAAAAAACAAAAATCATACAAAAGCGATATACAATATATTTAAAGAAAATGAAAACAAGGAAGAATTGTCGGTAATACATATTTGAAAATATTTAGTAAATTATAATACAAGATGATGAAAATCCAAAAGTATGGCAAGGTATAATTGTGGAAAATCGTTGAAAATCATTTATGGGCATTTTAATATTCAACAAAATTAAATATTATTATACTTTCCACGATGCAAAAAAAAAAAATGGATAAGAAAAAAACAATTTATTGGCTTAACTCCCAAATTAAATTCGATGTGCATAAATGTTGTGGTTTAGTATCAAAAATCAAGCGGAAAACTAAAAGTTAGGAACTAAAAGCTGTAAAAAACATAAAAATTATTAAATTATGCATTTGGAATAACAAACAAAAGTAAGAAAAAATGAATACAGAAAAAGGAATTCTGAAATAAAACTGTTTATTATATAAAAGAAAAATGAGAAGAAGCAGGAAAGTAGGAAAGGAAATAAATCAAAAAAAGTATTTATTGCTAATTTAATTATATTTGAAGTATACATACATATTTATTATATACATACATATATATTAGACACACTATCTGTGATTAATAATCCAAAATTTTGAAGAGCATTTTCTGAAATAATGTTGGCTAGGCGCATATGCAAAAAGACAAAAAACAAAACAAACAAACAAATAAAAAAAAACCAGAGAAAGGAGCGATGAACACACACCCAATTCGGGAAATTGTAGACAGATCGGATACAAAAATCAATCACATCAACAACAACAGCAGAGAAACCAAAACTAAAACCAAGCACAAGCTATTTAAGCCAACTTGCAGCGGGGAATCCCCCAAAGCTGCGTTTGGCCCAAAAAGAATTTCTTAAGCTACGGCAAAAACATCACTAAAAAACAAAACAGCAACGGATGAAAAACTGTTCAGAACATAAATAGTTGTATATATTTTGGAATAATGTTTACTCGAAAACTAACCAGTTCAAGTCAAAATTAAATACAGAAGCAGTCTTTTATAATGCAAAATTATACAAGAGGAAATTATAAATACTAAAATACAATTTTGCAAAAAAACATTTAATGAAACTAAGGCAAAAATATCGATGTAAAAAGAAACCGGTAAACAAAAAATCAAAAAAACTTAAAATAATAAACAAGATAAAGTGCAATTATACGGATTAAATAAGCAAATTTAAGAAAACGTTATAAAAACCAGAAAAGAGGTGTGTTAAAAGTGAGAAGAATATTTCGAAGCATGTTTAGCTAAAAAAATAAAGAAAAGAAAAGAATTCCAAGGCAACTGATAATGACAAGAAACAAAACGAAACAAAAAACAGACAGCAAAAAACCAACTTCCCGGAAGTACAGTGCGTTTCTCAACTAAAAGACATGCAATAGACACCAAGCAATGCTTAATTTTTTATAGTCTTTGTCTTGAACTATTCGCAACTCTCTATTGTTTCACAGGATCTGAAACGCACTGTACTGAGGAAAGGGGCCTTTGTGGCTATATAGATTTTCCTTATAGGAAAATACTCACAAAACATGGCCATAAGCTATATAAATAAAAACCAGATAGTAACTGCAAAAGTCGAAAGTCGAAATGTCAACCTAGTGGTAGGTCTAAACACAAATATGAAAAAAAAAAATGAATGAAAACAAACCAATCGAGTGTAATTTGAGTAACAGCTTGAGAATGTTGAATTGTATAGAATTTTTGCATGTTCACCTGATTTGAGAATTTTTGGAATACTTTCAATATTTCGAATTCGATTCAAGGAGAGCATGTGAAAACGCTCAGGTACGTGTTTTATTTTTTCGGAGAGAAACAAGATTGATTACCCATACATTACTTATTCTTTGTTTTACTACAACATAATAGTTAATATTTGTAAAAAATAAAAACAAAACAAGAAAACAAAAGCGATAAACGAAACAAGCTAAAATTGATATATTAATAATATAATTGTTTAAAGTGGTTTGAGATAACTGAGACAGAAAGAGAGAGAGTTTCTAGCGTGCTTAAAGAAATTGCTCACATTTGTGTATAAAAAAACAGTCTAATCTAATTTGTTCAATGCGAATCAAAATTTGCTGAATATAAGTGCATATACATATACAATTAGTGTTTATTTTCGACCTTAGTTTAGCGCCTAAAATGATTACGATTACGAAATGATGATGATTACCATTAGTTACGATCTATAACTGTAGGCAAATCCAAAATTTCTTCACATAAATCAATCAATCAACTTCTATTTTCACACACACACTAAATATATATATTATTGTAGTTGTAACTACTTATAATTATTATTCTATTATTATTATTATAACGACTATTTGATTAGCGCGTTGTTAGCCTCGATTTACTATGGTTTGTACATATTAGAAAACATTTTTTGTATGGTATTCTCCTCTATATATTTTTTTATTACTAATTACTTATTATTACTAGCATTATTATTATTCTCTATTTTTATTGACTTCTTAAATGGGCAACATCATTTGAACTATAGTGCAATTGTTTCAAACAAAACCAAGCAACCAACAACAAATATATTAACATTTAACGATTAATATGTTTAATTTACAAGCTTTCTTTGCCAAAATGCCAAGAAGGATATGATGATATGACGATGAATCAAGCAAGAATCGAAAATCAAAAATCATTTTAAGTGCACATAAATCTTTTTTTAAAATAGGTCTTAAACTACGCCTAGGTTTCCAATTATTATGCGCACGCTTCAATCTAAATGAAATCAACAAAAACGAAACCCTTTCAACTCAAAGCCAAATTCTTCACGTTCTCATTGTCAAAAAAAAATAAATAAATAAACAAAGAAACATCACAAAACTCAAAACTTTTCTCCTAAGTTCAACTTGAGCGACCGAAACAACTTAAGATCAGCAAAGATCCGAGCAAAAAACAAGCGAAAACTGCTAAGAAACAATAGCCCAGACGTGACAACAACCAGCACAGACAACCAACAACAATAGCCCAAAAATAATTGAACTAAAAATTGAAAACATCAATAAACAATTAACATAAACTATATAATTAATTAATATAATAAAAAGATGGATAAATATTCAAGCCTAAAGCTTGAAGCAGCTCAGATATAAAAATCCAAACAAAACAGCCTAAAGTCGATTGTACTTTTCTTTTTTCTACCCACAAATACAACCAACAACAACAACAACCAAGCAGCAACCACAATTTTATTAAACAATAGTACTACTCTTACTACAGAACTTAAATAGCCACAAATAAAAATAGAAATAGCCACAGCAATTAACTTTAATAAAAAAACACAAACACAGAAGCCGATTTTCAAAACAGATTTGTATTCATAGCCACATAACCATAAACAATAGCCACATAATTAGCAATGACAAGATAGAATCCAGATACAGATCAGATAAAGATACAGCTACAGATCAGATACAGATACAGAATCAGCAGAATCAGAAATCATAATCCCCGAATCAGAAAAAAGAAGCAGCACGAAATCGAACTGCAAAAGGCAAAACAATTTTAAAAATAACAAACTCTATATAAAAATGAAAACGAAAACAATTTTTATTTCAATTATTAACTTTAAATACAACAACAAACAACAACTCCACACAGTTACAGTTACAACAACAACAACAATAGCCCTAGAAAAATAATATTCATAATTAATCAATCAAACCAACAACTTCAATAGTTATAAGCAATTGGCATAAACAACAAGATCAACCACTAAACAAATAAAAATACAAACAAACAAACCTAAATCTTAGCCAGGCAAAAGTTTTGAGAATATTTTTCATTATTTTTACAAAACAAACAAAAAACAAAACAAAACCAACTGATGTAAGTACAATTCATAAAATTAGACTTTCGGTAAACTACAAACACAGAAATAGAACACATAAAGCGATCTTTTTTTTTGCATTTACATAATCACTACAGAATCAAGAGAAATAAATAACAAAAAAAACAACAAAAGCCAATAAGCAAATAAAAAAAATTCGCATTATTATTAGCAATAGCCCATAAGTACACAAAATGTATTTAGCATTAAAGCTAAGACAGAAAAACAGAGATTTAAAAAAAAAAACAGAAAGTGAAGAAAAACTTAAAACTGCAGCAAAAACATGTGAAATTTATTTTGTACTGCGAATAAATCCAAAATATATATGTTTAATTTCAATAAGTAATTTATAATAATATTGAAATTTTTGCTTAATTTTCAATTACACACAAAAACAATTGTAATAAATATATATTGTAAACCTTAAATTAATATTTACAGCAGCAAAAGCAAGAGCAAAATTCTTTGTTTAGTAAAGCGTGCATAATTGTTATTATATATTACACACCGACACATAACTAAGCTTAAGTTTATAATTTTCGTTATCCCTATTATTTACTTATTATGTTTTAAACGCAAAAAAAGTAAATAAATAAATAAAAAAAAAACAAGATATATACAATATATATATTTACGAATTACGAAACGTTTATTAATAAAAACAAAAATATTTTAGTTCAACAATTTGCTTTTTATTTCGTTTTGTTACCACAGGAGGCTTTCGTTTCACAATTTAAACAAAATCAAATCAGAGACAGACACAATGCAGAGAATAAGAAACGAAACGAAACAAAATATGAATATTAAATTAAGCACAACAGTCTAACAATTGCAAAACAAGATACTTAAATACCATTATATGCAATAGTTATAATTGACAGATGACAGAATTATCTATAAACTGAACAATAGCCCAAAGTAAATATTGGCCTTGATAGGAGGGCGGGAAAATCTTTCTAACATGGCCAATATTTGCTCCATTTTCACATGCAAGAGATGAGCAAATAAACAATTGGATTGCAATTATCAACAACAACAACAAGAACAACAACCACCAACAGAACAACAACAAAGGCAATTGAAATTTTTTAATTTCAAGTTTATTAATTTGTTTATTATGGTTTTTTATTTCACTTCACTTTCGACATTTTTAACCCCGGAAAGAAAACTCTATTAGAAACGGCAAAAACTATTTCAGACGAGCCAAAGGAATCGTATATCTAAACTCAACACAGCTTCAGGGACCAACTAAAGAAGAAATGATTTAAAATTTAAATAAAAAACAACTGGTAAATTAAACTAAAATGTAAAAACAGAAACATCTAAAACTAAAATGGACAAAAACTAAAGCTAAAACAAGTTTCGAGGCATATCTTAAACAGAATTAAATGAGAAGAAAATTAACAATGGAAACATGACTAAAAATTTCTGAAAACTTTCGAAATTCTATGAAAGGAAAATTGTATGTGTGTGTACATAAAAGAGGAGGCAACCCTTTTGGTAATCTATATACAATATATATTATATATATTTAGCGTGTCAAAAACAAAATAAATCTAAAGGAACAAAAATTATCTAAGAGCGAGGCAGCAGCAGAAAATATATTTCAGGCAAAGTAATTTGGATATTTCTGAAACAAAAAAACAAAAGAAATTCTATTTGTAAGGCAAAACTGTATACGATATGCAAGATGAAAAATTTAAACTAAAAACTGGATTAAGTGTAAAAACATGCATACATTTTTGGATGGCAAAGTCGAAAACAGAATATTAAAAAAAAACATGATTGAAGAAGACCCTAATTTATATAGATCTAATTATTATTTTACTTTGGTGTAAATAACAAAAATCGATTGGGGATTTTCTACAAATCGAAGAAATGATAAACCCAAAAAAAAAAATTAAAATTAATAAAGTAAATTCAAATTAGCAAAATTTTTGTCAACAAATAAACAAAAAACCAAACAAAACAAATGACCTAGTAAATGCTAAATTCAAATTTATAGTACATATTTGTATATGTATGAGTGTATTGCATAAGTTCGATGTGAGTGTATAACAATTATTATTAACATTATGCTTGCCACTTTGTTTTCACTTAACCAAGTTATTTTGTTCGTAAACAAAATCAAAGTCAAACTGAATAAATTAAAAGCCAATAAAAAGAGCAACAACAAACAACATGTGCTGATGTGCGGAATTCCAATTGAATTGCAATAAAAACAAAAAGAAAAATTAAAACAACAACAATAAGAACTAGTTGAAAATATTCACGATGAGAAAAACGAAACAAAACATTTCGAACTAAATCAAATGTATGGCAAAAACATTGTAAAAAAGTATAAAAGCAGACGACCAGTTGAGGAAGATACAAGGATACAAGGATACAGGCAAAAATTTGCAAAAAAGAAAATATAAGATTTGTGTATATTTGTGAACAGAAAATAGCAGGTGTATACAATAATGTCAGAAAAGCAAACTACAGAAGAAATGAACAACATGCAGATGATGGGAGAGTGGAAATACAAAACCCCAAACAAAACTATTAACTTGTAATGATGTGAACTTGGAGCATACTCTCAGTATTTTTATGAATACTGTCAATAAAAACATTAATAAAACATTAAATAATAACTAGTTTCATTTCAGATTAACTGCGGGGAAGGAGTAGTTGCAATTGATAATATATAAGTAATTAAAATTTCAATTGAACTATTATTTACTTATTTTATTTTTTCTATACCTTTGCACCTCTATAAATCATATATATTCTTGATCAGCATCAACAGCCGAGTTGGTCTGGCTATGTCTGACAATAATTTCATTTCTTCAAAATTGTATAAGGGGTTACATCGCTAAAATTGTCAAATATTGATAAAAATTTTAATTTTAATTTTAATTAAATGGAGTATGCAGATTTATTAACCTTATAAACTAGAAAAACTAGCATCGGAACGCTTTCTGAATTTAAATTAACGAGTTTTTTAAACTTTGATTTGTCGAATAAAATTTCATATAAAAATATCGTTATATATTGATTCAAAGATTGTGAATTTTTAATTAAGTATAAATTCAGTTTTTTTTTATTGTTTACCTAATTTTTTTTTACCTAATTTTTAGGAAGTTTCTGTTCAGTTTTTAAAATTTTATCTTAAATGTCGGATTGCTTATGTTGCTAGTCAAATGTTGCTTGCAACATGTTGAGCCACCCAGAATGATGCTAGCAATCATCAATTTTACACAGATGCTTCAGCAGGGCAATGATTTAAATTCTTATTATTTCCATTTCTCATTTCCAAAAAATAAAGTTGGCTTTGCTTTTAAGAGTATGTATTTCGTTTAAATTGAATTAAAAATTCACCAGATGAACTTCGTTTTCGATCAGAGCAGACAACTATAAATGTTTTCATAAAAACCCAAAAAAAAATAAATAAAACTTTGGTAAATTGTTTGAAAGTAAAGTCCCAAAATTCGTAAATTCTCACCATGAAGGACTCTTACCGTCCCGACTGCTGTCCCATTCAAGATCCAATTCCCCACGATGCCACATCCTTTGTGCGCGACATCTCCAAGGAGCTGGAAAAGCTTTGCCGGCGCCACCAGCGGATGTTCGTGAAGCGTCGTCGGCTAATGGAGATGGCTGTGCCCAGGGTACGGGTGGGCCGTTTCGTGCCCAAGTGCGCCTGTCCCTTCACCAAGTCCATCGAGATGGTGTATCCCTGCCAGGCGGAGAGTCACACCCGTACCGAGCAACTGGCCCTGCCAACCGTACGCCGCCTGCTCTTCCGCCGGCGAGCGGCTATCCTTGCCGGCGACGAGATCGGCGAAGCCATCCTGAATCGATTGCTGCGCTACAGCTACATGTCGCTCTACAGCCGATTGGCCAACTCCCAGCCACTGAAAAAGCCGTGAGTTAACTTGGAAAAAATCCATTATTTTACAGTTTTATCCATTTTCAAATTTCAATAAAATTTACCATTTATGATTCGATTTTTATACCATTTTCAGTAAAAAGAAAAAGAAGAAGACGGACAAACAGTTGGCCAAACAAAATAAATATATTGCAAAACTGGCGAAACCAAAAGTTCCCCCACAGCCACCAAAGCCAGAAAAGAAAGTAGGCGAAATCGATGAAGCACGTCTGAAGGCTTTGTCCAGTCCCAAGGCCTATGTGGAGGAGGTGAAACCCAAATGGGAACTAACTCCCGAGATGAAAAACTACAAGGCATCCAAAAGGCTCAAGGTTATAGCCTCACCAGTCCAGAGGGAAAATGTGCACATTAACGAGAATCCGGAGAAAGTAAATCCAACTGCACTTAAATACAAACGTAAGTTTCCTTTTTCTATACTTATATTTGGTTTCATTTTAGACCCTTAAACCAGCCCTTTGTATTCGATATTTAATTCTATATTTCTTTTGTAATTATTTCATTAATTTTTCATTACTCAATAGCGAGTGCCCGCATCAAGGAAATGGCCGAACCTCTAAAGACTCGCGATGCCAATCAGGGCTTGACCGATGTCAAGGAAAACCCTTTTGGCATCTCTCCCAATGCCCTCAAGTACAAGCCAACGTCACGCATCAAGGAGCTGGCGGAGCCCAAGGAGTTCGAGAATACTCACATCCGGGAGAATCCCTTTGCCATTTCACCCGCCGCCCTCAAGGCCAAGGCCTCTCCGCGACTCATCGAGCTGGCCAAGCCCAAGGGCGGTTAGATGTGGATATGAAGGTCATACATATTGCAATACGTTTCGGTGTTATTATAGTTTTAATTTTTCGGCCATGTTTGGTATTAAGTTTCCCATTAAATTTGTATTTTGGTTTATAAGAATTTCTGCTTAACTATGTGAACTCTTTTGGGACTCCAAAGATGTTTATCAAGATTTTAAAGGGGTTTATGGGTTTCATATAAAAAAAAATAAATATGCCTTGAAGAAAATGCTTACAACTAGGGAATGTGACAAATGTGTCTTGTTTTTTAATTTAAGCCCAGGGTAAAAAGCTTTAAAAAAGCTTTAACAGTGAAAGACTCATTTCCGACCCTATAAATAATTTATTTGATCTTGATCAGCATTAAAATCCGAGTCGATCTAGCTATGTTCCGCCAAATTTAATTTTTTGCAAATTTTTTGTAAAATTTTATAAGGGGTTACATCGTTAAAACTTTCAAAAATTCAAAAAATATTAAAAATTTTAAAATTATAAATTCAGTTTGCAGATTTGTTAACCTAATAAAAACTAGCATAGGAACGGCTTCTGAATCGAAATTAATGCTTTTTTGGCTTAGTTGTGATCGATCGAAACTGCAATTATAACATCCTTTTTCATTCCTGATTCCAAAGAAAAGATTCATATCGGCCAACTCCAATCGACTTATAAAGGGTGAAAGAGATCTAAAAACTGAGTTATCCCTAGATCGCTTTCACCTTTTAAAGACGATGGGGATTTTATTATATTCAAAATCAATGCTTTACTTTCTTAGAACAGATTGCAGAGATATGGGAATAATAGGAAACCCTTTCCATACTATATTCCAATCTCCATAATCTATGGTTGGCCTGTGCTTTTTAGAGCTGCACTTCAGATTCTTGGCTCGGCTAGCTTTAGGACTCGTGGTGTGGGTTTGGCCCTCAGGGCACGTTCTGACACCTTGAAGGGAGTCCTACGGTAGATTCCATCCTCGCGCACCTTTGGCTTGGCCAGTTCCCAGATACGCTGAGTGGCTCCGTTCCAATCTTGCCTCGATGGACCTTTGACGGTCCGCTTGTGATCCTTTTTGTTTGGCTCTGCCAAGCGAAGAATCCTTGGAGTAGCTGTCAACAACAAAAGGAAGTAATATTTAATACAGTTTAATTGGTAACTTTTAAATACTATTTTAACCTTCATATAAAAGGGCACTCGAGGAAATCCTATAGGGATCACGATGCTCCTTGAAAGGCGTTCGGTGGAGGGCTAAGCTTAGCAGACGATCACTGGGCTCAAAAAACTTCATGGCACTGGTCAGCTTCCAGGGTTTGGCTCCACATTCCACAGGTCTTTGCCTACTCTTGGCCAGCTCTTTGAGGCGATCGGAGGCAGTTGAGTAGAAGTTTAAAGCCCGAACGACTCTGTTGTTCAGTTGTAACAATTTCCGGGCGGGAATTAAACTGCGTAGCTGTGCTCGCGGCTCACGAAGACGAGGTAAGTTACTTCCTATGGAAAGTCTAAGAAATTGCTAAAGTTTAAAGGTCTTGGGTTTAATTTTTCACTTTCATAACTTACTTGCCATGAGTTAACTTTCTTTTTTGGTTTATTCTCTGACTTTCCATATATTTCTGCATCTCCTTCATGCGTATCCCCTCACTAACCAATTATATCGACGACCTCAGCAGTTGCAACTCAAAACGAAAGTAAGTCCATACTTACCGACGTTTGGAGCACTTTCCATTGTATCTGAAATCAAGAATAGCCTGGCGGTATTTTTCCAGCTCAACCATTTGCTCCCAAGTCGGATTCTGGGTCTGCAAGTACTTGACATGCTTCGAATAGTCCCGGAACATCCTTTCCCAGAAAGATTGGAGTGCGTTTTTGCTGCTGGACATGATAGATGCTGCTCAGCTTAGTTCACAATAAAGTTTCCAACTTTGTTTTTTTTGGTTTTTTTGTTTGTTTGTATTACTTAAAATTTAGACAGCTCAATCTGACTGACAATGGCTTTTAAATAATAATTAATTTAGATTTGAGTTTATTGTTATTATCATTCTCACAGCTCCAGTGGAGTGGGTCCACTCCAAGCCGTCCGCTATCAGTTAAATTGGTTTAGCAATATCAGTGATTTCGTTTTCATTTCTTTTCTTTTTTGCTTGCTTCTCAACAAGGTAAACATAAAATAAGAAGTTGGATTTTTGAAAAATCAATAAAATGAGGGAAAATAATACGTAAATAATTACAACATAATCAAGGATTATTGTATTACTGCCAATTGGTAAAACTAAAGGATTCAAGGCTTTGGATTCGGGGCAGGGCTTCTTGTGGGCGGTTCAATTGGACTAAACTTAAATATTCGCCGGAAATAATACTCAAAATTAATGCATTGCAGATATTGACATCGGGACAAATAAAAAAAAATTAGACGTAGAAGGAAACTAGAAGAACTCTTAGGGTAATTTTTCAACAATTTAAATTTAGCAGCTGCGGCAACAACAAAAACTGTCTAATGTCAATTATATAAGCGCCAACGCTGTTGCCCATCGATGGTGGTTGAGGTCTGCGTCGTCGTCTAGGCCATGTTCCGGATGACAGCGTGGGTGAAGTCCTGCGTGGTCGACTGTCCGCCCAGATCCTTGGTGCGCACTTTGCCATCGTTCAGCACCTTGTTGATGGCATTCTGGATAACCTCGCCGTAGGTGGGCAGGTTGATGTGGCGCAGCAGCTTCACGCCGCACAGCAGCATGGCAGTGGGATTGGCCACGTTCTTGCCGACAGCCTCGGCGAATGTGTGACGTGCACCCGGCTCGAACACCACGGTCTCCGACGAGTATGAGGCACCAGCTACGACACCAGCACCGCCAACAAGGCCGGAAGCCAAGTTGTCAACGATGGCGCCATACAGATTGGGTGTGACCATCACATCGAACTGGTTGGGGTTGGACACCATCTGCATGGTCGTGTTGTCCACAATCATCTTCTCAAACTGGATGCGCGGATAGAGCTTGGAGACCTCCTCGCAGGAGCGGAGGAAGAGGCCATCGCCCAGCTTCATAATGTTGGCCTTGTGCACGGCAGTGACCTTCTTACGCTGGTTCTTCGTGGCATAGTCAAATGCGAACTTGGCAATTCTCATTGACTTCTTGGCGGTGACAATCTTCAAACACTCAACGATACCGGGTACTGATTCATGTTCCAACGCCGAGTACTCGCCCTCGGTCTGCTCACGAATGATCACCGTATCGATGTTGGTGTGGCGGGTCTTAACACCGGGCAGACTGCGAACATGAACCACGTTGGCGTACAGATCCAGATCGGTGCGGAGCTTCATGTTGAGCGTCTGCAGGTCACCCACATTGCTGTAATCGGGCGTGGCCAAAATGCCCTGCAGGAGATAGAAACTAGTAAGATTTTATTGTGAACGTCTTATGCGATTTAAGCTCACCTTTATGCACACTTTGTTCTTCTGGATGGAGGCTACCACATCCTCGAGCTTAGCACTTAGTACGGGATTGATTTCGGAGAGGAAATAGCACTCAAAGTCCACAGGAACACTGGCTGCCTAAGGGATTCAAAGGAAATTACTATATATCAGGGAATAAATCAAAGTTTAAATATAATATATATTGAAAATATAACAAGTTATAAGCGAATTAAGAATAAATCAAAAACTACACTTCAAATTAAGAGCGCAGTATAAATCTTAAACCTTATCACTTATCTTTACGATATAGATAAGTGGCAATGTTTTGTTTTATATAATTTAAGTACTGCTTCCGTTTTCGTGAATATTAAGTAATCATTTTGCAAGCAGCTCGATTAAAAAAATGACACACAGTAAGTATTTTATAAAGGTTACAAATACCAACTGAATAAACAAATATATTGAACATTAAGAAGGCATAGAAGGGGAGTTATAAGATAGGGAATTATTAAATACATAAATTCTTTAAAAAGTAACAAATAAAAAATAAAATAAAAGGGGAGTTATAGTATAGGGAATTATTAAATACATAAATTCTTTAAAAAGTAACAAATAAAAAATAAAATATAATAAATAAACGAAATATTAATACTAGGATTGATCGGAAATAAAGATTTTTCAATAGTATGTTAATATCAGATGGAAAAATCACTTTATAAATAGATATAAATGCACTAAATTGATGTTGGCAGAGAATAAATAAACATAAATCGCATTTTACATCAAAAATGTATACTTCAAATGGATAAATTAAAGTCTTCAATATTTCCGATAGGATACTAAGCACATTATTTTTGTCGACGTATTTTGGACTTAACCACTTGATATTTATATCTAA
Organism: Drosophila serrata; assembly: GCF_035046125.1. Lineage (NCBI taxonomy): Eukaryota > Metazoa > Arthropoda > Insecta > Diptera > Drosophilidae > Drosophila > Drosophila serrata. Next base: position 560,308 of record NW_028257274.1, on the reverse strand, counting down.
TTCTTACATATAATCATTAACAAGTAAGGCATAGCTACCTTGAAGACCTCCTGGAGTGAGTAAACCAGCTCGGGACCCACACCATCGCCGGGAATCAGTGTGCAGGTGGTCCTGTTGGCGCCGTACGCATCCTGCAAAAGCGATTTTTCCTATTAGTTATCCGCCTTGTGACAGTGACTGGCACTAGGAACTCACCCTGGCGACCGACGTGGTATGCAGACTACGAGCTGCCGCAGCCTAAATCAGAATATATTGAAAAGGACACAGATCAGAAGGATGCGAGTGAGCTGCTGGCTAGGATTATAACCTCAAAAAAAAAGAGCTGGCCCAGCTCTCGCTGAATATTCGCACAGCGTCGCGGGGCGAGCGTTTATGTAAGAGGCTCCCAGACCCGCGGTGGATTTACCTGCATAAAGGTGCGTCCAACGGTTCTCGCCAGCATCGACATGTTTCTCCTCGGTTCCCAAGCGCTTCGACGGGTGCTTAAAAGTTAGGCCGTAATCCTGGAGAGCACGGGGAATTTTATTGAATCGAATTTCGAGTTCTTTTTTTCCGGGCCAAACCGAGAAGTTCCACCACAGCTGATTGCCAGTGCTGTCAATTTAGCTTGTTTCGGGCTAGATCTAGCATATCTTAACATGAACATCATTTATTCTAAAAATTGAATTAACCTTTAATTATAAGCCTAGTAAAGTTGATCATTTTAACAAAAAATTATGCTAATTTATCATTATACCTAAACTGTGTTATTTTTGAATTAGAAATATTTTCAGCCTTTTACAAACTACTGCAACTATTAAACCTTAGCACAGATCTGACAATTTTTTAGCTATTTCATATTGTAGTATAGCTTTTTTTGGGCTGAATAGGTTGGCAGCACTGCTACCAGGGCTTAACTTGTATTTTAGTTTCGAAAATTAAACATATTTTTATTATCCCTTGTTTCCTACTTATTAAAACTATCCTTACTTAGATTAAAATAAATATACGCGTTTTTTAATACCCTTAATCAAATGTAAAATAAATTAAAATCATTAAATATAGAACTTTCCGTATAGAACATGGCTTAAAGCTTTAAATTTTCTCGCTTAAAAATAAAAAATAGGAAATATAAAATATAAAATGAAAAATAGATAAATGTATAAAAAAATGAAATATCAAATTTTAATGATACAAGAAACCATAAATAAAATGTTACTAAACAAAGATTTTTTATTCGTAAGATTTGAAACATATTTATGCCAGATTATTAATGTTACGTGAAGGGATCTATTATATTGCTACCCTTTACTAATCACAATGCTTGCTAAGGGATATGACCTTAAAGGCGGATTGTAATCTAACCCAATCAGTACCAGATCGAAAAGCATTAACCTGATTAATCATACAGGGAAAGACGCTCTCGTTACCCTCAAGAATAAGACGGCTTTTTGATTAATGTTCGACCAATTTGATTCGGCATTCTCCAGCAGACATTCAACAGAGCCGCCAGGATGTCCCCAAAGGTGTGTATTTGTTGTGAATTTTATGTAGTTTCTCTATATATAATTTGTATAATTGAAGCTAAACAAAATTTTACAAATATATAAGGGTTATTTCTTTTCATTTAAACTGTTTTTTCTCTTAAAGGACAAATTACATATTGCTATTTATCTTTCGCGTTTACGGGCTCTAGTTCACGCATTCTCCTGGACTAATAACAAATCATAATGTGAATCTGTGTTTCTGGAGGATTGATTTAGGGGACGTAGTCTACAAATACAACAGGCCACTGGCAGCAGCGTGGGCCATCAGGGTGTTAGCCGCCTGCTGCGTCTCCAGCATGAGGCGTGCCTCTTTCATCCACTCCCCGGCTATTTTGCGGGACGCACCCTGCAGCAGATTCAAGTACTTTAGCGCCTGCAGGAAGTCGCTGCGATCCACGTGGTACCTTTAAGATATAAAATATAGAAAAAGCTAATTGGTATTGAAGCTACCACTTACCTGGCCCGGTTTAGGATATCATAGGTGTCCAGTTTGCTGTAGTCGAAAGGTTTGTTCTCGAGTTCGTCCTTGGAAATGGGATTATCGGGTCGCAAGATGAACAGCGATTGAAGATAGGACAGTAAATAGATGGGCAGGCTGGCTCCCTCTTCCGGCACCAGGGCCAGACGACGCGCTACGCGCTCTACGTTGAGGAAACGCTCACGCAGTGCATCCTCGGGATAGACACCACGCTCCTGAGCCTCCTGCGGCATGCTCTGCAGCACAGCCGCCACCAGATCGTCGCCTTCTGCAAGTGATTTCATACGATACATTAATCGGCTTTTTATTTAAATTTAATTTGTAACTTACTGGCCACCTTGGCAATGGCATTGATCTCGTTCTTCAGAGGGCGCAGCTTCTCTGAGTAGTGCACTCCAGGAGTGGCAGAGCGCACCGAAGCCCACAGAGCTTGGCAGGCGGCCCACAAGGCCTGTGCCTGATTGGCAGTACGCTCCGCATCCGCACGCTCTGTGAAGTGATGAAAAAAATGAGTTAGCAAAAGAAATTCCAATTTAGGGTGGTCACTTCTAAGGAGAATACCTTGAAACTCATCCTCTATCTCTAAGCGAGCAGCATGTTTTGTGGATTCATTAAACCGATTACAAGTCTAGCCAAAATACACTAGCAAAGCCCAAAAAAGAACCCATAAGGAACTTACCCGCTAGAGCCGCATCCATGCCACGCAGCTTACCAAGCATGGCAGCCAGCTGTAGCTTGTAGTTGGCCTTTTCGGCCGCCAACTTATCCTCCAACTCCCGCTTAAAGCTGCGCGTCAGATCCGTCTCCCGCTGAGCCACGATATCCTTGATGTGATCGGTGTGGGCCTCCGCCTGCTTCTTCAGCTGCATACGCAGCTGCTTGTCAGACTCGGCGTGGATCTGGAAGATCTTCTTCTGGCTCTCCACGGCCAACTTGCGCCTCTCGGCTTCCAAAAGGTATTCCAGCTGGGCACGTAGCGCCTCCGAATCATTGTCGCCGCGTACAGAGTCAATGGCACGCTTCAAGCGAAGCTCGCCATCGGTTTGCAGACGCTGCAGCTCCTTCTGGTAGGCCAGCACATGGGAATAGGCGTGCAGGATAAACAAGTCGAGGTCCTCCTTTGACAAGTTAAGTTGCTTATCCGCCAGACTTAAGCCGGGGAAGATAGACTCGATCTCGTCAATAAAATAGTTGCGGGCCTTTTCCACATTGCGCCAGTACTTGTCCGACACGCTGGCCGTGTCCTTGTGCCGGTAGAGCTCGTCCTTGACGTTGGCTATGTGATCCACCAGCTTCTTGATCTTATCGCGCACCGCCTCGACCTTCTTGCTGTTCTCCGCCGTAGCAGCTGCACTCAAGGCGATCTCGCAGGCAACTGTTGTTTGGATAAAGATTGCGCTTTACTCAACTTCTTACACATTTATGAATCTTTAGGCTTACCAATCTTCTCCTGGGCTTGACGAGCCGCACGCTCTGCTGTGGCCACTGCCGTGTCCCGAGCACTAGCGCGATTTCTTAGCGTTGTCCACAGCGAGTTCTCGCCATTCTCTACCGCCTTGTCAACCACCTTGCGTACTTCGTCGTTAAAGCTAAATGTTTAAGAAAATTGAGAAATTGCTGAATTCGTATATCACACCTATGACAAGACTATTCTAAAATTAACAGTTTGCGCAATGTGCCAAGATCTCCTAAAATATCATGCAATGAATGATGAAATCATAAATACAAATAGACATAAGAGGACAACATCTAGTCATACCTCTTAAGCACGCTTATAGCGTTGTTATACTCCTTCACTGCCAGCTCGGCTGACAGCTCGATGGCCTTCTCCAGTTCAACGACTTCGCGAGGCAGTGGTTCTTCCTTCTTGGGTGGTGGCGTAGGCGGTAAAGCAACCTTCTCCGCTTTCGCCGCTGGTTTTGATTCTGTCTTACTGGCCTGGGGCGTCGTTGACTTCTTCTCTGGTGCAGACTCACTTTTGACGGAATCTGCCTTGGTCTTCTTCGGCTTGTCATCTCCGCTGCTGCCGCCAAACAAACCCGTTACCTTGGAGGTAACCGAATCCACAGAGGAGGTGACCGAATTAAAGCCCGACTTGACCTTATCGATTTGGTCGTTGACACTCTGGGTGACCCCCTTGAATGGTGGCTCCTCCTGCAGAACAACCTTGATGACCGAACCGGCACCGGGAACCTTATCCTCGACCATTTTGCGGAAGTCAATGTCGTACCTATAGGGAAGTCATATTTTGGTAAGTGATTTATATTGCAGAATAAATGACAAGTTCGTTTACTTGGCGTAGGTAATGACTCCGCCAACGGCGGCCAGCGGGGAGACGAAGAGCACCACTTTACCGAAGCCGGCTTCGCGCATATGCGGTGGGGGCGGTAGGCCATAGTATCCTCGCCTACCTTGCTCCCTGCTTCCACTTCCGCTGCTGCTATTGTTGTTACTGCTCCCGCTGCTACTGCTGCTGCTGCTGCTGAGCGGCCTGTTGTTTGTCGTGGTCTGCTGCAGAGAACGCTGTGGAAATCAAAGGCACCAGATGAAGTACACATTTAGCAGTTGAAGAGACCGGCAACCTAGCCCCGCCCCTGCCAGGGACAACCGTAAGACACCAAGGGTTCAAGGGCAACTGGAATTTTGGAGCTTTTCAGCCGTTTCCTGGGCTTGAGGAGATGACATAACCAGCGCCTCTTGTTGTATTTCTGTCAACCGGAGGGGCGGAGGGGGAAACGTGACGATCGATTTTCACGTTATCACATAGCCGCCGCCGGTGCACCGAAAAAAGCTCACCTGCAGGGCGCATTTGCACTGATCTCGCACCGCTAGCCTATACATGGTGCTGCGTGGTTATTGTTCGTGTCGGGAGGCGTACAGCGGCGTCAGTGGTCTGTGGAAGCCTGCAAATCGTCCTGGTTTTGGCTGTGTTAGCCCAACACTCTGATTTTGCTATTTGTCTAAATGTGGCATTCGCAGCGAACGCCGACACAATACAGTCTGGCCAGGCTGGCTGAGACCGACATGTCTGGCAGCGTTAGACCAGAAAGTCTGGCTGCGTCCTCGAGCATTCAGCGCTATCAAACTATTCGGTCTCAATTTACCAGCGTTGTCAGACTTTTCGGTCTTGAGCAACCAGATTTGCAAGACATTTTGGTCTAGAGCAACCAGCATATCGAAAGAGCGCCCTCTGAAGCGTTTTAGTGTGCCCAGCTGCCGTGGAGCCGGAAAAACGCCTGTGGGTGGTATTTTTACACGCTTCGGTCACACTTAGTTTCGGTTTGCTAAGAATGACAAGCAGCTGATGGTGTTACGCGACTCGACAACAGAAATTGTTATTTAAGTTTAAGTTTTACCGAGTTAACTGAGTGAAATGCTGCGAACTTTTGTGACAAGCGGTGCGTAGACGTCGCCTGGTTATAATAGTTATAATGAAGACATTGATTTTTTACATTCCCCAAACTTACAGCGCTGCGCAGCGTTTGCCGTCAGTCGCCGGCTTCTAGTTCACTGGTTCCCCTTGTCCAGCAGACACAACGTGCCAGTCTCGTTACTCTAGCCCGACCTAGTTTTCTGCCTGTTCCCTCGCTGGTGTCCCCATCGCCATTCCTTCAACTACCTGCAAGCCTGGGAGCCACGGGATCTCCGCCAACCTCTCGCAACGTGACCAAGTTTTCACTAATCAAGGGCAAAAGGAAGACCGTCAAGGCAGTTCTGAAGCGATTCAAGCGTCTGGAATGGGGCGCCTGGATTCGCACCCACTCTGGCCGCCAAAAGAAGCTGTTCAAGAAGTCGGGCGCCCTGCGCCGACGCCTTAAGCAGCACGTCTTTACCAACGCAACGCAGAGCTGGTTGCTGGACAAGATGGTCACAAGCTACTGGAGGCGGCCCAAGCACTACATTAACGATCCATATCGGCCCTATCACAGTCGGGACGAGTACTTTGCCACACAGTCAAAGACTTTCAAGGTCTAACCTGTTCATTAAATTTCATTACTTCGTATATTGATAACAAAAGAGAATAATTTGTGGCAGTAACAAACTTGCAGCGAAACACCGTTGGCCCATTCAAACTATAATATCAACGATTAAATGCCATTGTTTAACAAACACATCAAATACAACAAATATAAAGGAATGCCGGCCTTAAGGGGCCACGACTTTGTTGCAGAGCTGGCCGAGTCCAACGATCTCCGACTTGACAACATCGCCTGGCTGCAAAAACTCTGGTGGATTGCGGTGCATGCCTACTCCCTTGGGCGTTCCAGTTACGATGATATCGCCGGGCAGCAAAGTGATGGTATCCGACAACCGGTTGATCACATCGTCCAGCTTAAAGATCATATTGCCGGTATTGCCGTTCTGTTTCTCCACGTCGTTCACCCAGGTCTTAAGCTGCAGATCGTTGACGTCCTTAACCAGACTTTTGTGCACAACCGAGGGACCCAGCGGCAGGAAGGTGTCCATCGACTTGCCGATGAGAAACTGGCCGCCGTTGCGCTCCTTCTGCCAGTCGCGGGCAGAGATGTCTTGGGCGACACTATAACCGAAGACATAGTCCATGGCCTGTGCCTTGGGCACCTTGCGGGCGACCTTGCCAATGACACAAACAAGCTCCACTTCCCAGTCAATTTTCTGTGGAAAGTTTTGTGTTATCTGATGAAGCCTCTACATATCTCGTTATCTGACACTCTACGTACATTGCTGGCCGTGTGGGCGATGACATTATCGTTGGGGCCCACCAGCGCGTTGTTGAACTTGCTGAAGAACATGGGTTCCTTGGGCGCTGGCTTGTTCTGCTCGTCGCAGTGGTCCTGGTAGTTCAGGCCTGCCGAGAAAACCCTCTATTATCACTATTACAAGGTCATAGTCAAGGTCCCCCAATCACTCACCAATGCAGATGATCTTGCCAGGATCGCTAATTGGAGGCAGCAGAGTGACAGAGTCCAGCTCAAGTTGCGGCTGCTTGGCCGCCTTCTGAGCCAGCTCCTCCAGGTTGGGGCCTTGCGCAATAAGGGTCTTCAGGTCACTGGGCACTCCCTCCAGGCCGGCGAGCTCCACCAGGGACTTCTGATCTTCGGCCAGAAGGCCCAGGCGCTTGACCAGATCACCCTTGCGCAGATATTGTACGAACCTCATTCTGGCAGCTAGCATTTATGACTGATCGAAGTGGATCGGGTATCCACTTGGTTCTCCAGCGAGTAAATTGGATTCCACGTAATGGGGGGCACAAGAGCAGTGTTGCCAGATGGAATTTTTGCTTTCCCCCTAAAAAATCTCAAACAGTTGAAATTTCAAAGTTTTCCCCCATATTCAAAATCAGTTAATTTCATATATAGAAACTAGAAACATCTTTGTTTAACTTAGGAAAATGTTTAAATGAATATTATCTTTTATACAAATAATACAATTTGAATGTTAGTTCGTCTTATACATATATTTTTATAAATCGAGTTGTTTTAATATACATATGACGTCGGGAACATGATGCGCTATTGATATTAAAAAAATTAGTTTTTTATATAAATTAACTAAGGAAACTTCCACGACAAATTAAGAACACATTAATATTAGGTGTTTAAAAGTCAGAATTTAATTTTATTTAAATAGAGAAGCACAGTTGTGGCTTCCTTCAGTGCTAAACAGTTTAAACGCATTCAACTACAACTGCGGTTGCATTCGATGATAACTTAAGCCGATTTTGTACAGATATCTATGGGTTCCTCTAGTCGCTGCCAGCAGACACTTTGCCGTCGTCTCGGCGGCCAAACTTCTCGGATAACTCGTATTTCCATCGCATATAGGCCACACGCATCCGGTCCCAAACGTTGCCGGGAGAGTCCATGGCTGGGCGTACATCTAAGAGTGCGAATCTATAGTCCTTGTCCACCAAGCCGCCGTCGTAGTAGTCAATGACGTAGCGCACATCCTTGCCGCACCGATCGACGATCCAGTCGTGCCTGTCGAATGGCAGCTCGTATCTGAAATTAAACTAATGGTCTTAGATCTCCAATCAAGAAAGCACTCGTCAGGACTTACCCCAGCCAGCTGCGGAAGCGGGCGCGTGGACTGAAGTCCTTGGCTTTGCCACCGAAGCTCTTGAGTCGTGGATTACCGCACTCCTTGGCGTGCAGCGCCTCCCACTTGAGCACCTCCTGCCAGGCCTGCTCGTTGTTGGCGTTGTGAATGCGAATGATGTCGCCCATATCCTTTTGCGAGACGTCCTCATTCTTCCAGCGCCAGCCCTTTCGCAACATGGCGTTCCAGAACATCTGCTGGCTGGGATACTGCCAGAACTGAACGGTGCCGTCCTCCGTCACCTTAGGAATGGTCGACGTCTGACGGTCGGTTGGCAGTGGGAAGGGCTGGTCCGGTGCCGGCTGCTGGTTGGCTGGCGGCATCATGTTCAGCGGATTCACATCGCTGTTGTCGTGCTGTACCGGGCACTCTGATGCTGCCTGCATCTTGGGATGTGGCGGCACGGCCGAAGCGGATTTAGCATCGCCATGCTTCTGATGCATGGGACACTCCGGCGGTGGGGAGCCGCCGGCGCTCATGTACTTGGCGTGGTCCACTGGGACAGTCTTGCTGGCCTCCATCCGGACACTGGTAATCGCTGTGTTGCCCATGCTTGCCGGGATTGCTTAATAACGAAATCTGTGTCACGAGGAAAATCCTATTAGTTCTCAGTTGCGTAACTCTCAGGCGACAGAACGCGGCCAGAGCGAAGGCTCCACCGCCAGAACTCACCTGTACCTCGTGCTCCCAAGTCTGGGTGTGTGCCTATCTGTTTCTGAAGAGAAAAGGCTGAAATTTTGATTGATATTTTCGTTAGTTCATTGCTAGAACGTTGGAGCTCAAAATGCAGCAAGGTTGTGTCTGGGTTGCCAAGCTTCTTGAAAGTGGCGAAAATAGAGAGCACCGCAAACCGATGTGTAAATGTGAAAGTAGTTTTAAAAAATATCAAATATGCTAGGACAAATTAAACTCATATTAAACTGAACTAAAATCAAAAGCATTTGTTAAAAATTGTTAAAATTCTATCTCGAACCGTTAATTAAATAGTTAACTCCTGGCAACTCTATTGTCAGTGTTGTATAATTATCTGCTGGTAATAGCTGATATCAGTTAATATTGCATTAAAAATAATTATATATTTTTCCAATTGTGTAATTTTATGTAAAGAAAAACTAATGCCAAAATATTTACTTAATATATATTCGAATATCTATTTTATATATACATATCTGAACCAAATTTAAAACTACCGAAAGGGTAAACATTTCTGGATTCGATATATTCGCGAGCATATGACAACCCTAACCGAATCGTTTTCCAACACCGACTACACAGCTCAAGTTGTTTTTGGGCCGACATCCGAATTTTTTGCTTGAAAAGTAAGTTAATACAGCATTTTAAACAATAATCCGTGGAATCCAGAAAGTCCAAGGAAGCCACCGACTAGTCTGCAGCAGAGACCACCGTAACAGCTTGTGCATCATTAGCTGATGACCAGAAATTACCGCACAACCTGCTGAGCTCCTGTGATGTAACACACTACCAGCTGCTAGAGGGACAAGATTATTGTTATTATTATTAATTTGCAATCCAGTGCTAACGGAGTTTTACCTCTTCCTGCCTATAGAATGACCGCCGTGTTCCGCGTTGGCCTGGTGCGGCTTGTCAGCCGTGCCGCGCAGTCGCCCAACCTGCTGCAGGCGCAGATTAACGGCCTGCCAGCCGCCTTCCAACGTTGCAGCATCTCGGGCAAGACAATGCGGGGTGGTCCTCGGGTGCCAAAGGCGGCCCCATATCCGTACAAGACGAAGAAGTACAACGTAATAAGCTCGTTCTTCGACAAGACCTCCACGCGCTTCGACGAGAACTCAAAGGTGATTTGCGTCGAGGGACCCATTGCCTCCGGGAAGACCAAGTTCGCCCAGGAGTTGGCCGAAGAGCTGGATATGCAGTACTACCCGGCCGTGGATCTGGACCTGATTTATATTAATTCGTACGGATTCGACTTGAGGAAGCTAGACCCAGAACTGCCACCCAGCTGCCGTAGCTACGATATCCGCAACTTCTGCCAAGATCCGAACCACGACCTGGCCGCCCAGTTCCAGATTCGCATGTACATGCTGCGCTATTCGCAGTATATTGATGCTCTGCAACACATTCTCAGCACCGGACAGGGCGTTGTCTTGGAACGTAGTCCCTATTCGGACTTCGTCTTCATGGAGGCAATGTTCCGCCAGGGCTACATATCCCGCGGCGCTCGTTCCGTGTACAACGAGCTCCGCCAGAACACCATCGGTGAGCTGCTGAAGCCGCATTTGGTCATCTACCTGGACCGGCCGGTGGAGGCCGTTAAGAAGGAGATCAAGGCACGCAACGTGGACTACGAGGTGCAGTCAAAGGTGTTCAGCGACGCGTATCTGCGCGATGTGGAGATGCTGTACAAACAGCAGTATCTCAAGGACATCTCCACCCACGCCGAGTTGCTCATCTACGACTGGACTGCCGGCGGTGAGACCGAGGTTGTTGTGGAGGATATTGAACGCATCGACTTTGCCCAGTTTGAGGCTGATTCCCACAACAAGAAGATGCTCGACTGGCGTTTCCATCTGGAGAACGAGTGGACCGAGGCCCGTATTAAGTACTGCAGCGAAAAGTCCGACCTGATGAACTACTTCAATGTACCGCGCTTCGACGTTCCCGAGTTGCTCCGAAGCGCCGACGACAGCAAGGTCTGGCGCGATGTCTGGTACAATGTGAGTGAAGCTCTCCCTCTCAGTGGTTCCATTCCTGCATCTTCAGAATTACCCTTGTGTTTTCTTTGTAGGCTCCCGGCATGAAGTTCCGCCCTGGTTACAATGCGGATATGGGTGATAGCGGTCTGCTCACCAAAACGAAAATGGGCATCAACGAGGCCATCTAGAGGGTTTTTGCTATGCTCTTGAATTTGAGAAAACATCTGGCGAAATGTGTTAATTATCTAATAAACAATCTAGTAAAATAATCATTCGACACGATTCAGAGTAAGAAACGCATTCCTTCCCCTTCGTAGACTAGTCATCAAACATCTAACATTAATTTCGGAAATTCGTTTAATTTATGCATAATGTTAGAGAATATTTTGTACACTTATCTAGCACTATAACCCTCGCTTGCGCTTTGGAACATTGTGTTTGGAATCTCATGGAGCTTCTTGGCGCTACGATTAATCGCTGTCGTAGTCGTTCTTTCCACCACCACCGCCGCCGCCCACCGATGTAAGGGGTCGCCGTGATTCCTCATCAGAACCGTAAACCACGTCCTCATCGGAGTCATCAATCATGGAGATGGCTGGATTATCCTTGGTAACCGCCAGCTCGGCCTGGGCAAAGCGTCCATCCGGTGAATACACATACGCCATGGTGTACAGATAGAAATTTAGCAGCCCGTAAAAGCACATGAACTGCGCCGAGCTACGATAGGTGGTGTTCAGAGAGGCCACGAAGTTGTCCTCCAAGATGCCAAATCCGAAGCGGCAAGTGGTCACAGTGATGGATATGGACAGGACGAACAGCATGAGAAGCGTGAGAAACTTTAGGCGCATATCTAGGAACAAGACGAAAATGTATATTAAAGACTATCTGGATCCTGTCTTAACTCTCACCAAAATAGGGCATGGAACGGAGCTCGGTATAGGCTCTAAGCAGCAGAAGCACCAGATACAAGACATACATGCAGCAGGCAATATAGAAGAACATCTTAAAACCCTGAAAAAGAACGTAATACGTAATTGAATTTTTATAAAATACTTCTTACACTTACATTGTAATTCTTCGTATCCACAAAGTGACTATATGTGGGATCCCTCAGCTCGTTGCACTTCTCCCAGGTGGCCAGGACAATGGCGCATAGCCATATTGGCAAGACAACAATCACCTTGACCATATAGAAGCGGACAAAGCTGCGCTCGTTCTGGCGCAGTCCATGGTAAATGCATAGCCAGAACATGAGCAGGGCACAGAGGAACGTAGCCTGGAGAATGGCGTCCAGCATGCCAGGCAGCCAGGAATTCATAAGAAATATCAGCGGAAAGAATGGATCTGCAAAGGGAGAAGAAAAATCATACCATCACAGTATAATTTTCAGTGAAGGATATACTCACTGTCATAGAGCAGTAGCAGCGGCAGCAGAACCGACAACCATCGCTGCTCAATGGACCAATCGTATATGGGATATTTCCGCAGGGTGTGAGCATACCAACACTGAAAGGGAAATATAATTCAGATTAAGTTAGCCTGCTTTTTTGTAGAGAAGATAAAACAATTTTACTTACGATAACAATGAACGTGAACAGCAGGAAGATGCACCTAAACCAGATCTCTATCTGCGTAAACTCTGGACTGTATGTCTTGAACTGAGAAGAATAGTTAACTTTATATTTAAACACAAATGAGAACTGTAACCCACTCACGTAGAAGGTGATGCTTCGAATGTTGTACTTCTGGTGAAACGACTCCAACCCATAGAAACGCACTGTAATGATGTAGTGAGCGTAGTCCAGAAATCCCAGATGCATCAACGTAAACTCCTCGCAATCGTTGCGCACACAGAGCAGGTGCCGTGTCCGATTATGGGATACTCCAGAGCCCAGAACATTTTGCGGCTTGTGCTGTTCGTTGATGCCATCGATGGAGACGCTGACCTGGAAACTCTTGTCGTAGCGCTCGTCTACAAAAATGAAAAGCCATCAGAATAGTTTTACGAAAAAGATATAACTAAGCTGAGAACCCACCATCGTTGTTATCAGTCACTACCTTTGCTATTAGCCAAAGCTGCTGCGAGTAGGTGGTGGTCAGAGGCGACTTCATGGCAAAGGGTCCTGTTGCCAGCACCGTGGGACTGTGGGCCAGCGATGTGTTGGCCAGTATTTGCTGTGCAGTCAGTGAGGAGGTGCTGGTTATGGGTGGACCCGTCAACCCAATAACAATGCCCAGACCGAAGCAGGTGAAGAAGCCCAGGAAGACCATGACGAACTCGCGTTTGTGCATCGAGTAGAGCCGCATGTGGACGGACCTCTCGCAGCGGTCGTGATGATAGGCGGGCGAGATGTACCTGCTGAAGTCGCTGAACAAATCGCTGAACTGCGAGAGAGACGACTTCAGGCGAAGCAGAAGGCCTCCGGACGGCAGCTGGTAGGCATAGCCCAGGCCAGAGGCATCTGCATCCGAGTGGGGCTTGGCCATGGCCGCTGGCAGGATGATTTCTCTCTCTGATGACTAGCTGCTGATGATTCCCTCGATCGCTTTCACAGCATTTCCTCTCCGGCCAGTACTAGAACTTGTTAACTTTGAATATATGTGGATTTTCCGAGATATTTGTAAGGTGTTTAACTATCCGCTCGACGTTTTGTGCGCCTTAAGTGAAAAATATCGATTTTAGCTAACACTCGCATATGTTTTGGCTCGGCTGCGGGGGTGGTTGGGTCCATTCGCCGAGTTGTTTGCAGTTTCCCATGCACTGCGCATGCCCACTGTTATCACATCTGAAGGCTGAATGTAAATAAAGTTCCGCAGAAAGAGGGCCTGTCATGGGACAAGGAATGCCACACATTATCCTCCCCTTCCACTCGTTATCAAACACATCGGGTTAGACATAAAAGGTATGCAATATAATCAATCAATTTACACGTCCGTTTTGGCTTACAACTATACATTTTTCTTAGTTTGAGACTAGGATTTAGTCCCAGTATTTGATCTGGCCATCCCAGCCAGCGGTAGCCACCTTGCTGGCCTCGTGCGGATGCCAGAGGGCGCTGATACAGACGCCGTCATGCGCCTGCCACTTCTTGTACATCTTCGTCGTCTTCCAGTCCCAAATGTAGCACTTACCGTCGCCATCGCCCGATACCAGATAACTCATGTCAGGCGAGAAGTCCAGCTGGCAGGCATAGCCGGAGACCATATGGCCGGTGAAGGTCTTCTTTCGATTCATCTTAAAGCGGTTGAGGGCAGAAAATATGACAATCTTGTTGTCCAGAGACTGACAGGCCATCCATTTGCCATTGGGTGCCAGGGTGACGGCCGGCATGGAATGCATGGTCGGATCAGCGATGTACTTCATGTCCACGGGTATGTCCCATTCCCAGATGCGCATCGATTTGTCGTCCGAAGTGGTTACAAACCGACGGTTGTCGTCCACAAAAGTGATTGTGCTAACTGATCCCAAGTGACGGTCGTACTCCTGAACAATATCACCGCTGCGAGTGTCCCACTGTGATAATAATGATAATGATATAATGATAAATATTTATGGAGGATTCAAGTATAGAAACTACTTACGCAAATAATCTTCTTGTCGGACGTGCCGGCCACGAACAAGTGCTGCTTGCTGTTGTCGGGATGGAACTTTACACAGAAAGGCATCTTGCGGGTGGTGAATCGCGATACCACATCTCCCGTTTCCGCATCCCAAAGCTTTATGTAGCGATCGTAGGAGGCAGACAAGAAGTTTGTACCCCTGTTGTTCCACGCAATGTCCTTGATGGCCTGTCTATGTCCTGAGAAGGTGCGAATGCAACGTCGCTCCCCATACACTTCCCACAGCTTCACACGGCAGTCCATGGAGCCGGAGAGAAGCAGATGAGCGGTTTTGGGGAACCAGCGAATGGAGGAGATGCCCTTGTTGTGTCCCGTCCAGGTATGTATGTGAGCCTTGGGCAGGAAGCATTTTGGTGGCGGTGCATTGGAACGCAAATTTACGCCCAGATCGTGCGGAGCGTGGAGGTATGAGCGGCCCTGGTAGTCGTAGGCATCCTTGACTGTGGAGGATAATATAGATTAAATCAAAGGCCATGAAAGCAGAAGTTTCTTTCACTTTTCGTCGTACTCACTGTGCAATGTGGACTTCTCCTCGAGCGGCTTGTCCTCGGGAATGCGTCCTCGTTTGTGCCGCTTGGATAACAGCTCGTCTAGCTCCGCTCGCTCCTGATCGTTGGGCTTGGCCACCGAAACCTCGTTCTCAAACTTGCCCCATGGTCCTAAAAAGCCCTCGATGTCCTCGGGATTGTCGTTTTTCTCCTGCTTACGCAGCTTTTTCGCCTTAGGCGCTTCGAAAACTGTTTTGCCGTTGTCATCGTACGCGGACTGCAGATCTCCCACATATGACTGCCCATCGGCCATCTCGTCCACACTGGGATCCAGGGCATAGCCGTAGGTATGAAAGGTGCGTCGTTGGTTCTCGAACTCAAAAGCGTTGATGTGCGCCTTCTCCACATATCCTGCCAGTGTGTTTCGCGGCGCCCGCTGCTGCATGGTCATGTCCGGGTGCTCGGGTCCTTTTACTGGCGTGTACATTTCCTCGTAGCGGGGATTGTACAACACCTCCTTCAGCGTCGGATCCAAGGTCCGCGGCACCGCCGAAGCCCCGATGGGAACCACAGCGGGAGCAGCACACACCGCTATTGCCGTTGAAATCGAGTGCGTCTTGTCCACTGGCAGCAAATGAGCGGGAACGGGCGCAGGAGGGGATTTGGCGGCGTCCTCATGGTCCGATTCGCCCTCCGAGGAGCTGCCGTACGTCTGCAGGCCCAGCATCTAGAGTCTGCGCACGAACTCCGTATACTTGTTGACGAAATGCTGAAGGTAGATAACGACCAGGGTGTAGAGCAGGAAAACAAAGACGTTTATGGAGATTTCCATCAATTTTCTGTGTTTTCTTAGCCGACCTATAGAGATGGCATTTGCTTTCTGATCGCTTTGCTATCGGTTATCGGTGGGAATCAAAATACGAGAAATTGACGCAAAAAAGTGCCTTTTAAGTATTTATAAAGTTATTTGAAACGCACATGTAGTTATCTTTTTAATTTTTAATTCATCTTTAACTTGGACATGTGCTATTAATATGGTTTATTGCCAAATATTTAATATATTTAATCATTAGAGATGGCATCTCTCAATTTTTGTAATTAATAATCGATTAGCGTCGATTAGACAAATCTTGCCACCTCTATGCGAAAGAAAGATTTTTGGGCTTGGCAACTTTGGAAATTGGTAGTTAGCGCTATTGGCCGTGTTATTAATCACAATGATGCGCAACCACTGGAGCTACGACATCCTGAAGCAGATGGCCAAGGAGGGCTGCTCGGACATCAATGAGCTGAAGACTCTGTTCATCACTGAGATTGGGTCGCAGCGGCGGTACGACTGCATTCGCTGTGTCGAGGATCTCATAGACTGCCTGGAACGGGCGGACGAACTGTCCGAGGACAACGTGAACCTGCTGCACAGGATGTCCAGTAATCAGCCAAAGCTAATAGATGCTTTGAATGGCTACACACCACCACCAGCCCAAGGTCGGGTGAACCGTTACCAGGAACTGCGTCTCGCCGAGGAACTCCGCGAGCAACTGCGGATCGGCGCACCACAGGTGGCCTGCGCTACGAGACAGACAGCTGCTTCTCTCTCAGCGCCTCTCCCACCCACACAGATGTCCACATCCCCGGCTGCGTTCACGGAGCGCAAGCGGGCTGCCGTATTCAAGAAGATTTCCGAGGAACTCGGACGCTTCTGGCGTCGCCTGGGCCGAGCGGCGGGCATTGGCGAGGGTTCGATGGACAACATCGAAGCACGGTTTCCGCACGATCTGAAGTCTCAGATCCTTCGCCTGCTGCAGCTGATCGAAGAGGATGACTGTCACGATCCGAAGCACTTCCTCATTCGCCTTTGCCGTGCCTTGGGTGAGTGCGGGCGCAATGATCTGCGAAAGAATGTTGAGCAAATAATGTCCTACTAAATTATACTTACCTGCGTTAGAGTGATTGCAATTTATCTGACGGTTTGATAACAACAAGGTGATTCCCCACAGAAGCCAAGATAAGCTCAAGCCAGAAAATGTGCCTTTTGTTGTAACTTCCTCAAGTTAATCTTTTGAGGCAAACAAATATCCAATATGCTTCCAGATTGTTAATTGCTAAGAAAGAAAGTTTTCTCTTTGTTAAATGTTAAAGAAAAACAATTATTTAATTTATAATTCCAATTGTCTTATAAGAAATATAAAAATATATTACATTATATTTTCTGTTTAATAAATGTGTTTTTATGATGGTAATAACAAACTGCTTATCTCTGAATGTGTGACTCCCCTTTAAAATATGAGGAATTACCAGGTAGAAACACACAAGTTCTTGCAAAATGCAAGACACTTACATGTTGAAAATAAATCTGTTATATTGCTTTTAATTACGGTTAAAAACATTGGATATTTAATCTAATTTTTATAAATTCAATTTTATTCACTAGCTACCAAAGTTATTAACCTAGGATTGGGTCTTGGCTAGGTAGTGATGGCCAGATCTGGCAGCACTGGCCGTCAGGCGTGTTGTGTAAACGCTGTTCCGTGCCCTTTTTTTTTCGATTGCTTGGAAAATCCGGAGCACACACTCTGGGATTGGACGTATCTGGTACCTAAGGACATGCTGAACCTCCTGCGACGTCGTCCAGCGCCCGTGCCCCTTATCCGGGCCGCGGTTAGCGCTCCCCTCCACACATCCGAGAGCCGGCCGGGCTATATAGTGCTGTGAGTATATTGGTTACCCGTCGTGCATCGTGGAGGCATTAATGGAAATAAATCATTCAGGGTACCGGAGATTGGAGAGGAGGGCACACTGGGTGAGGGCGTGCTCAAGCCAGACGGTCTGCCTGCCTTCAGTGACATCACGATCGAGATGTGCCTGGGCGCCATAGGGCAGCAAGCCTCGGCGGTGGAGAAGTCAGTAAAGGCGCTGGAAAGCGACATACAGAGTGGCAGGCAGCTGGACGCCGCCGGCATCTTCCGGGAACTGGACGCCGTCACCGGGCCGCTGGAAACGACCTGGGGTGTGGGCAAAGCTCTGTATTTGGGCAACTCTACACTGATTCCCACAAAATCGTACATGAACATCCACGAGAGGGCCCGAAACGCGCGGGCGGCCAAGTTTTGCAACCCGACAGTCTATAAGGCACTCCAGGAAGCCACTACTGTCTCCGGAGCGGACGAGCAGCGGCTGCGGCAGAAGTTTCTGCTAGAGGGAAAGCTGAACGGCCTGATGCTGGATAAGGATAAACAGGACGGACTCAAGGAGTTGCTTACCCACTTGGGACGGGAGCGAGCCAGTTTCAAAAACAAGGTCAACATGGCAGTGCACTCGTTCGGTCATGTAGTGTCCGACTTTAACCTAGTAAGGGACTTTCCACCCGCTCTGCTAGAGGCAACAGCTGTCGACTCAAGCCAGCCGTTGGAAGGACCCTGGAAGATCACACTTCAGCCCCAGGTTGTCGACGGTTTCCTTAAACACTGCCCGGAGAGACTGCAGCGCTGGAATGTGTGGAGGGCAAATGTAGTGAAGGCTTCTTCGCAGCAGAGCAAGGCCCTGGAGACCAGCACGCACCTGGAAAAGATCCGAGGGCTGCGCCAGCGACAGGCTAATCTTCTGGGCTACACCAACTTCGCGGAAATGTCGATGCAGACCAAGATGGTAGGCAGCGTGGACAACCTCAAACAAATGTTTGCAAAGCTGCTAAAGTTCTCCGGCCCAGCTCAAAGTGTGGAGCTGGAGAAGCTGCAAACCTTTGCCCAGGACTGCGGCTGTGACTACAAACTAGAGGCCTACGACGTGGCCTACTGGCGACGCAAGCAGCTGGCCGCCGAGCATGGTCTGCAGGAGCAAAAGATCAGTGAGTTCTTCCCACTGCCGCGGGTTCTATCCGGAATGTTCGCTCTAAGCGAAAAGCTTTTCGGTATCCAGATAGTGGAGCAACCCAAGGCGGAGGTCTGGCATCCCGCTGTCAAGTTCTACGACGTGTTCGATGCGGACTCGCCCAACAGTTCAACGCCAGTGGGTGGTTTCTATGTGGACTGCTATTCCAAGGAGCACAAGTTCGGACGCAACAATGGCTGGATGGTGGGCATAAGGAACAGCAACAAGACGGCTGGACTCACTCCTCTCTGCGCTCTGATCTTCAATTTCTCTGAGCCGCCGCAAGGTTCGGCCGAGAGTAAGCCACCACTTCTGTGCTACGATGATCTCCAGATGCTCTTTAAGACCTTTGGCAGTGGACTGCAACACATGCTCACCCAGGCAGGCTATAGCGATCTGGCAGGCCTGTCGAATATCGAGTGGGATGCCTCCCAGGTATCCGGACATGTGATGAGCAACTTCTTGGATGATCCCACTGTACTTAGGAGTCTGTCTGGTCACTTCAGCAGCGGTGAGCCATTAGATGCTGAGCTCTCACAGAAGATGCGCCTGCTGAAGACCCAACTGGCAGGCTATAATCTCTGTCAGGACCTTTATCTGGCTGATCTTGACGTGGAATTGCACCGCTCGAACGCGTTCTGGCTGCAGATTGTGCGTAAGCTGTGGCCTGTGTATCATTGTATGCCGCTGGACAAATTGGACGCCCATCCCTGCTCCCTCACCGACATCTTCGCAGGCGATTGGGCTGCCGCTCAGTTTAGCCATCTATACTCCCGCCTCATAGCCGCCGATATCTCAAGCAGCTTCGCGGAACAGCGCAATGAGGATAACTATGCTGCGGTTGGACGACGATATAAGCAAACTTTCCTGAGCTCCGGGGGCTCAGTGCCAACGGCGGAGGTGTTCCGCCGCTTCCAAGGTCGCGATCCCTCCGGCGAGGCCCTGCTCAAGTCCCTGGATATATTTGTTCCCTCGCAGACCACGGATAGCAATTGAGGGTCAGGGTCTCTGACCTAAAATGTTATCTTTTATGGTGTATAGATTGTCAGCTCTGATAAGCCTGATCGATGACCGCCTGGAGGGTGGGTCGATTTCTGAGGAGGGAAAGTAATGCTTGTTGTATTTCTAGCAATTGTACTATATGTTTAGGTCTGAAATATATATATATATATTTTGTTGAATATTTTCTAATTCGACGCCCATAAAACATGTTATTACTTAATCTAGAGACGCCCAATAATTGTTAAGAAAGTAGGGAAATCCCTCAAAAACTTTGTTTTCCAAAGCTCTATATTCTATAGGTATTCTATAATAACAAGTGGGTTTCCCAGAAAAATGTATTCCGTTTGCTAAGGAGGTAAAAGATACCTCGAGTGAAAAGCACAGAACTTTTATATGGTTCGGAGTACTTAAGATTTGAGTACCTGGCTCCCTCCCTTATTACATGCTGCCTCGGAATTCCTCCCTAAGGTACTCCTTGTTACACGTGTAATTCCACAATAAATTTGCTCCGACTGGGTTGGAAACGGACATACAAATGTTTTAGTTTGGACTTTTACGATTCATTAGTTCGATTTGCCACTAATGGCAGCCGGATTATAAGATAGCGATCGCGTGAGTCAGTTTGGGATCTTATCGCGGTACCAGGTGGCCGGTGGTAGTTAAAACACACATTGTTGCTTTATTTAAATAATACTTTAATAATAAATTGCATAAATTTATAACATTTAACATATTCTCTCTTTTGTTCCTTTTTCCTCGGCCCACGGTACCAGTCCCCAGTTCCGTTCGATATATACTATATATACACAACAAAGGCGAAACATGATTTATTCTGCGAAAAGGAAGAGACCTGGTAGTGATTAGGGGGTAGTTCCGTTTTAGGAATGGCGGTAGGGTCTGGAAACAAATGATAAATTTCGATGCATGGGCGCGGATCGATCGTAGTTAGTTTAAGGGAATTTATATATATAAATATATATATGTATATGCACTAGACGAAGTGTGATACTACTATATACGCGTATGTGCTGCTCCGCAATCCGCCGGAGCGTGGGTGTGGGTGGAGGCTGCATATTTGAAATCTTTAGAATATTCGCTAAGGCTCCTTTGTGTGCTGGTTGGCTACTCCTACTGCTCCTTGTCTAGTAGATCTCCGGACAGCCCTCGAAGTTCTGTTCCGCCTTGGCCTCCCAGTAGGTATTCTTGAACAGATACACAAAGTCTTCGCTGCCCTCCTCTTTCTCTCGCTTGAACCACATAGGCTCATAGGCCGGATAGGGCCTGCCTTCCGCCGCCGCCTCCTCCGCTTCGGCCTCTCGCTGGCGGCGTACCGTACGCTGCTTTTCCTCCAGGCGCAGCTTCTCCTTGTTAGACTCGTCCCAGGCACCTTGCTCCATAAGTCGCTGGTCAGGACGGAGGCGTGAGTCGGTCGGCGCCACGCCCTCCTCCTCCTCGTTCAGCTGGCAGGCTAGCGTAGTAAAGTTATAGAACTTTTCCGACTCCGGAGGAGCGGGCCGGCGGCGCCAGGCCAGCTTAAAATCGCCCGTGGTGTACGTGGGATTGCTCGACGTTCCCGTCGTCTTGAGCACAGGTGCGATCTCAATCTTCGCGTCCCAGGTGCCACGCACCACCCACTTGACCTCGTTGTTCGGATTCATCACCACGCCCTTCACCAGGCGCTGTACATCGCGACTGAAGTAGGAGTAGGGTACGAAGTTCAGGACGCACTTGTGGCCCTCGGCCGCCTGGGATCCCTTGATCTCCATCTCTCCATGCTGATCCACCCATAGCTTGCCCACTATAATGTTGTTTACCGTGGTGGTCACCTTGTTCCAGGAGTAGCGGCGACCGCTGTCGGGGAACAGCGCGTAGACACCACCCAGTGGATTGACCTACAAGGGAATTATATATTAGGGATAAGCATGCTGCCGAATCCCATCAAGAATCCAGAAAAAATGGCTTTCGCTACTTACTTGGACGTATTTGCCGCGGAACTTGCTGGTCATGGAGAACTCCTGCCAGCACTGCCATTTCTGGCTCTCACAGTGAAGAGCGGCAACTGGAGGATGATGGGAGACCTGTTCCGCCAAACAGCGCCAACCGTAGTCCTCCATCCTGTCGCACTCGAAGGTCTCGCCCAGCAGCGGATTGAAGGGTTTGCCTGTGCGATTCGTGGTCGTTGCATAAGCGGAGACGGTGAAGGCGGCTAAGTAGGCTAACTGCTCGCACTCGTCCTGGCAGGTGGATGCGTAGTCGAGGATCTCCGAGTACTCATAGTCTTCCACCAGGCGTTGCAGCATAGACAGAGGCTCGTTGAAGTTTACGGGCATGGGGATCTTGGACAGGTCCTTGCCAATGCAGTTCTTCATAATTCCCCAAAGGTTAAGGGGGTAGTGTGGCTTGTCTGGCACCCTGGAGCGCCGCTTCCTCATCAGATCGGGATTCCAATTGCGACCATAGATGGAGTCTTTGCTAGACTGGGCAGGCACTGCCTTGTCTACGTCGTCATCGTCGCCCTGCCCGCCGGAAGCCACACGCGGAGCACTCACCAAATGCACCTGCTGCACCATCTTGACAGTGCGCTTCTGCTCGTCGCTCTCCGAGGAGCTGCCCTCCAGGTGGCCCTCTACCTGGTCTTCGCTGCTGCTGCGTCGCTTGTTCATTTTCAGGATGAAGGTGCCCTGTTCCCTATCAGGCGACTCCGCGGAACGAGCAGGTCCGGTATAATCGTGCTCCTCGGCGTCAAAGAATTCCATTTCCTCGTCAGATGTCACCAGAGAGCAAGCTGCGCCGCTGGCGGCATTGGACTGCACTTGCTTGTTCTGCCGTACCATAACAGCGGCCTGCTCCATTTGGGACTGCTGCTTGGCCATTTGCTCGACTATTTCCTCCAGCCGCTGGCGCTGCTCGCGTTCGTGATGCAACATCTTGGACCACTTGTGGCCCTGCGCTTCCGCAGAGTGCAGGTAATCGTTGCTAGCGTTGATCATTGCGTTCGAGGTGATCCGGAAGAGAGTGGCCCGCTCGTTGACGATCTTAGTGCGGCTGGCCAGCGACTCCTCCTCGTTCGTCTCCAGGTCATTGAGCGCACGCTGCAGGGCGGCGCCGTGCTTGGTGATCAGATCGTAGCAGGTTCGCATGTTCTCTAGCCGCTCGGTCAGGTCGCGCACAACCGAACTTATTTCCTGACTGGGTACCACCTGGGCCGTCACCTCCTCCTCCTCCTCCTCGCTTTCCATTGCCCGAATGGCCTTGGCCTTGGCCAGCTCCAAAGCGGTCACCCATGACTGACGCTCCACTTCCGTTCCGGCCTTGATGTGGAAAGTCTGGGTGCCACCGTTCGAGATGACAAACGTGCACGAGTCCACGGTGTGAATCAGAGCTCCGTGCAGCGAGATGGTGCCCCGGCAGGTGTGGTTGATCTCCGACTGGTTGCGGTAATAGCTCAGCACGCCCTTGGACAGCACGAACCAGCGCCGCTGGTAACCCTTGATGTAGTTGGTCCATTTTAGCAGCCAGCCCTTCATCTCCGGCAGCCCCTTCTCGGCCAGCGCATTGCCCGCAGCGTCCGTCATCGCCCGATCTTTTTAGGATCCTCCGGCCGGAAAAAGCTTGCCGTGCGAATAGCGCCACGTACGATTGGTGAGCCGTCTTCGAAGCTGCAGCAGTTGCAACAATAACAACTCTCCAACTCGAAAATCGAATGTTCGGTTATTGGAGTGCGATTCCTGCTCCAGCCAGCATCACATAGTCTGCACTTTGCCACCGGATTGAGTTTTCGCTGCCGTTCCGCCGAGTGTGCCACGATTTAACAACTAATTTCGCATTAACTTACTTTTCTTATGGAATCGAGAGACTATATGATTAGTGCTGGCAAAATATCAGAGCACTATCGATACTATCGATGTTTGGATATTGTTTTTAAGACAACCAATTCTTTTTTCACTATCGATGTTTTTAATCGAATTTGCTTATGAGTGTTAGACTTAAAACACGAATTTTTCATTTATTTAATTTCGTTGTGTACTCTTTAAAATTAAGACAATTAGTAAATATGATCTGAAATATCTTTTTTTTTTCATAATAATGACAATAATGTATAATTTTGTACGCCTCAATTAATTGTTGCACTCTTTATAATAGAGAAAATAAATAAAAAAAAGGATATATGATAAACAATAATTCGTAAAAACATCGAGAAAATCGATAGTGGAAAATAAAGACTTTTTGCCAGCTCTAATGTGTAAGCCCATACAAAATTATCGAATGGCTTATCGAACAGGCTCCACCAGATCAAAACTTAAATATATAGTTTTTCTGATGACCGTAAAATTAGCGTCGGTGTGGCACGTTGGTGGATCTTCGATTTTTAATATACTTCGTAAGTAAGGCACTTATTCGAATAAAGTAAAGTTTTTAAATGCTAAAAAATGAAGTTACTATTGTTTTTACTGGGTTTGAAATATTATTGATATATTAAAAAAAAAGCATGTGAAAAATCATGTTTTCACGGATTTCTTAATATATCGGCTAATCAAACGCGTGAACCAATACCCGATATGCCATAAAGAAGGGAATTTATTGTAGTTTTACCCTAATAAGTACCAATTTCTGTGTTTATGAGTTTTTGAGCAAATCGCATAACAATGATCTGACGCTTGGTCGGCTCCATACAAAATAGGGCATAAAAAATTGTAATAACTTCGATTTACGAATGGATGGAGTATTTGGGCTGATAGCTAAGGCGCGAACTATGAAAATGGAACCAGATGGGAACCAGCAAAGAACAACTCGGTAAACCAGACCATGGAACCATGATAAGAAAAATACTAAATTATATAAAAATAGCAAATTGAAATAGCCAACCAGAAAATATTCCTATTGACCATTTAAACAATTGTATGAAATATGCATGTCCCATGAATGGAATTGACATTCCAAACGTTTTGGTAGGTGTTTCATCAAAATCCGTTCAGCCGTTAAAGAGAAAACTCCACTTTTTCATTTATTTCCATAAATGTTCCTTCGAAGATATATATATATCTGGCAGCACTGTCTGCCTTAAATTAAGTCAATTTGATTTAAACTTTGTTATAAAACTTATGCAAACTGAAGATCGTACCATTAACGGGATCGCAATTCTGAACATTTTGATCCACGTTTCGGTAAAATCCGTTCAGTCGATCATAAGAAATCCCGACTTTTTCATTTATTTCCATTTATGTGCCGCAGCCCTGCCTGCGTAAATACCAAGAAAATTGATTTAAACTTTATGTTAAAATCCATGCAAAAGGAAGACTGTCCCATAGACGGCATCGTAGTACTGGACATTTTGATCTATGTTTCATCAATATCCGTTCAGTCGTTAATGAGAAATTCGACTTTATCATTTTTAGCAGTTGGGTACCAGGGGTGCACAGTCATGCCTCCTTAGTACATAAATTAGTAATTCAATTGTTAATTTCTCCCAAACTACTGAACCGATTTCGATGAAACACCCACCAAATTGCTTAGATTAACGATATCTTTTATTGGGCAGACTATTAAATCTTATTTCGAAAATTTGCTTCTCAAATCTATGGCTTCAATGCCCTTGGCTTGTTATATGATTTCAGGTCAGTGAATAAATTATTTTCGACCATATAAAGTATATATATTCTTGATCAGCATCAACAGCATGGTCGATCTAGCAATGTCTGTCTGTCGTCAGTCCAATTATATGGAAACTAGACCCTTATATTTATAGCTATCTAAATAAAACTTTAAACTTAGTCATCTATACACTTTTACTAATGTATAATGGATTAAAATGTACACAACTACAGTGCCGTTTATTCCACTTGCATACATACATACGTCCTACCATTAACTTTAAATCACATTCTTTTATTTAATATTCTTCGTCGAACATACACACATACAAACATATGTACATACATTAACGGCAATAAATGAAAAATTCGGGATTTCTCATTAACGACTGAACGGATTTTGATGAAACATATATCAAAATGTTCAGAACTGCGATGCCGTCTATGGGACAATCTTACTTTTGCATAGGTTTAACCATAAAGTTTAAATCAAGTTTTCTTTTTTTTGACAGGCAGGGCTGCCGGACTTATTTATATTTCACCGGTACATAAATGGAAATAAATGAAAAAGTCGGGATTTCTTATGAACGACTGAACGGATTTTACCGAAATGTGGATCAAAATGTTCAGAATTGCGATCCCGTTAATGGTACGATCTTCAGTTTGCATAAGTTTTATAACAAAGTTTAAATCAAATTGACTTAAATTTAGGCAGACAGTGCTGCCAGATATATTTATTCTTCGAAAGGACATTTATGGAAATAAATGAAAAAACAGAGTTTTCTGTTAAACGGCTGAACGGATTTTGATGAAACACCTACCAAAACGTTTGGAATGTCAATTCCATTCATGGGCATTGCATATTCCATACAATTGTTTAATTGGTCAATAGGAATATTTTCTGGCGGGCTATTCAATTTGCTATTTTTATATAATTTAGTATTTTTCTTATCATGGTTCCATGGTCTGGTTACCGAGTTGTTCTCTGCTGGTTCTCATCTAGTTCCATTTTCATAGTTCGCGCCTTAGCTATCATCCTAAATACTCCACCCACTGTTATTCGATTTTCTCGAAATCTGACGGTTAAAAACAATTGCAATTTTCACCAAATATTCATTAATCTTCCCCTAGTAAGCCTATATATCGTGCATATATGCACGCATTCGAAAATAAAAGTTATAAGCCTTACAATTTTTTATGCCCTATTTTGTATGGAGCCGACCCCGAGGATATATCACTGTTATGCAATTTGCTCAAAAACTGACGGTTTGAAGAAATTGAAACTTGGTAGGGTAAAACTACAATAAATGCCCTTCGTTTTGACAAATAAATTTAAAATTATAGAGCCCCTCCTTCCATTTTCCCACCGTTCCATTTCGACGCTAATTTGACTTACATGTTTTAAACATAATTACTTTTTATTTATTTTATATTTAAAAAAGGGTACTTAGTAAAAATTGAAAATATCTAAATATTAATAATTATTTTTACCTCAATATGCCTTTGCAAATACCTAAAACATAAAAAATCCGTACACAGAAATTTTGTCATAATTTTAATAAATGTATTTTTGGGTTTGCTATTGTCGATATTCATGATAAAATTAAAAACTATTTTACTTAGTTATTTATAAAATAATAATATTATGGTTATCTTGGCCACATTAAGTTTCGAATTTCAAGCTTAATGCTTGTTTCCGTTATGTTTTAAAATAATAAAGTGTGTCAAATATTCCGATTAGCACTATATTTATTTTTAATTA
Organism: Drosophila serrata; assembly: GCF_035046125.1. Lineage (NCBI taxonomy): Eukaryota > Metazoa > Arthropoda > Insecta > Diptera > Drosophilidae > Drosophila > Drosophila serrata. Next base: position 533,223 of record NW_028257274.1, on the reverse strand, counting down.
AAAGTTTTCTCTGATTCTTCAAGAAAACTAAATAATTTAAGACTTTGAATGCAACCTTTATCAGCATTATAGTGTCTAGAGCCCAAAGCCCAAGGACTGACTCATGGCAAACAGTAAAACAGATTGCCCCCCAAATTGGATTACACATTTTTTATTTATAAATATATAAGGTCTGATAAATAGCAAAAAAATACATAATGTTTAAGGTGGGAACTGTGTGGGCTTCGGCAGGGTTTCGCATCAGAGGGCCCAGATCACGGATCACTACTTCTTGTACTCCGCCCACGAGTAGCGGAAGGAACTGATCATGTGGATAAGGCTGCAAATACACAAAGCTGGTAAAAATGGAGGGCAAGCAGGCAGTGTGCGTCAACACGGAGGATATGCGGACAGAGACGGAACAGAGACAATCACCGGACGATGATGACGTATATACAATAAATCGTTTATTCGTAGGCAGTTCTCGCATAATATAAAATAAATATATGTATACAGTTACAAGTAATTAAAAAGTACAAATACAGTTTTTTTCCATAGGTTGTTTTGTTTCCTCTCCCTATAAGCTCCCGGCTTCCATGGACGTCTCTTATACAAAACAACAACAAACATAAGGCGTGGAAAGGGTGATTGGTGATGGTGTGGTGTTTAATTGTTGGACAGAAACACAAGATGGACAAAAGCAGGCAAATATATAAATACGTAAAGCGGGCGATTGAATGGTGACGATGACGACGTTTCCTTAGTGGCTAATGGGGTATGGATTGCTGGTTGTAGTTGATGTTCTTAAGCAGAGCGTTGCCTTTACATGGTGTTGTAGGCTGCGGTGTTGAAGCTCGTTTTGGGAGCACTTAGCCTGCTCAGCGGATGCGTCTTGCCGTGCTGTGCCAGTCGACGGATCTGAACCTGCTGCTGTTCTGGCTGCTGCTGTTGTCTGTTGCTGCTGCTGTGCTGACTGTGACTGTGGCGAGCAGGTGCGGGAGGCGGGCGATTCTCGCTATAATCGTGCGTTGACCTGTTCGACAGAGATCGATCGTAGTAGGAGCGCGGGCGTTGCTTGAAGCTAGTGGTGGTGGTAATTGTGTTGCTGCTGAGCATGTTGCTCGCATTGCTGGTGCCTGCGGGCGGCAGTGGGGCGGAGGTGACGGACGCAACGGCTACTGTTGGTGGGGCCGCCGCCTGGCTACTGCAGGAAGTTGTGGTTTGATATTTATGCACTAGACCTTTTACATTACGATCACAATTTTCGCTTACGCTGGAATCGGACGAGTTGGACGCGGATGAGTTGGAGTTGGAGTTCGAGGAGGCATTTACATGGTTCGCATGTTGTGCCACTGGCGAGGAGGGCAGTGATTGGTGGCTGGTTGTCTTTTTGCCCAAACCCACAGAACTGGCCCCGGAGCCCGATGCTACGAGGACCGAACTGCTTCCGGATGCAGTCCCAGATGCAATATTTCCTCCTCCTCCTCCAACGCCTATCGCTCCTGCTTTGGCTTCAAAGTTCTGCTTGAGTATTTGCACATTTCCCGAGATGCGCTGATCTTCTCCCACCGCTTGAGTCTGGCCGCGTAGCACCACCGTCACTTCCTGGTCGCCGGGCGTGGTATTTTTGTTCTCGATGTCGCTGGTGTGCATTAGCTCCTCACTGTTGCAGCGCAGTGGCTGACGCTGTCGGGGACTGTGAGCGGACGAGGCACTTCGGTATAGACTCGGACACCGCTTCTGATGGCCATCTACCGCCTCGAGCAGTAGCTCCTGGCTGTCCTCCTGGCAGCGCTTCTTAAGCGCAGTGCTCTCCTCTAGCTTCTGCTTGGTGCGCTTCACGGTGCCCTCACCAGCTACGACCCCTGTGGACGCTGCCACTGCGACTCCATCGCTGACATTGAAGTTACTGCTGCGCTTTAGATCCTGGATCTCTCCCTCGAAGATAGCCGTCGTGTTACGGTTGCTGTCGTAGTATGAGCACGAGCTGGTCCTCACGGGTAAACTGCTCCTGTTGTCGCCAGAACCCCAGCTGGCATGCCTGAAGGGTGGTTCCCGTTGACGTTGGCCCCGCGGTCGAAGCAGAATGGCATTGGTATGCTGCTGCTGAGGGGTTGGATCCAAAACGATACCGCCACTAGGTCCGAAGGACTCAGTCCACGAGTGCGTTTTGCGACGTTGTCGCTTCTCGACTTCCTCCTTGGCGAAAACGCTGTCCACCTGAGAGGAAAATACATCCGAGGAGCTGGAGTCGCGACGCGGTGGGATACCCCCGCTCACACCCGCACTGCTGTTCCCACTTCCTGCGAGGTGGGATGTCTGCGTGATCAGTTTGGTAAGCGAGGTCCAGACGGGTTGGGATTGTTGCGGAGGCTGGTCCGAGGTGTGCGCCTCGAGATCGTGAACCCGCGTGCGCACAGACAGAGGCGTGTGCTTCTGTATGTGCAGTACCTGGTTCTGTGTGACGCTGTAGTTCTCACCGTTGCTGCCCGGGAATCGCATGTTCTTTGGCTCCTCGGCCACACTGCGCTCGGGCGTAAGGTTCTCCATGGACTGGCTCTGCTGCTTGGTGACCACCGCTGTCTGGGTCTTGGGCGAGGTGCTGCTGGATCGCCGGACCATTCGGCGCTGTGATTTTTGAGCACTCGAACGCCGGTGTAACCGCTGCTCCTCTTCCTCGCCATCAGGCGTTACCCCAGCCTCCCCAGTGGACTTGGACTTGGCCTGGTTGAGGGCCTGGATGAGAGGCGTCGGCTCGCTGCCAGGCAGCAGGCGCGCGTCCTTTGTGCTCTTTAAGTTCGTCTCGCTCTTGCTGCGTTGCAGTTTCTCCTTGTTCTTCATGGCGTCCAGCATACCGCTGTAGGTCTCTAGTTGGTTCAAGAAGTTTTTGTTCGGCTTGATGCAGCTGCGTCGTTTCTTCACGTGCTCCAGGGCCTGCTGGAACTCCCACTGGTAAGCCTTCATCGCGTATGCGATCACGACCGAGGCGGACCGACTGACGCCCATTTTGCAGTGTACTAGCACCTTGGAGCCCTCGGCCTTCGCCCGCGAAATGTAGCGGAACGTGTCGTCCCAGTACTTAAGCAAGTTGGTCTTCTCATCGTCATAAACGCGCACGTTGAAATACTCAAAGGTTCCCGGAAAGAAGTTGTCAATCTCCCGGGTTACATTCAGAATGTGCCGAACGCTGGAAGGTACAAAGCGAAGGATGTATTAGTAATATGTAAAGAAAACATCGATTTAAATCGCAAGTCTATATATAAATCGATAAACATGCGATATATAGATATAATCAGTGAAGAATATGAAATCGACCAACTAAATCGTAATATATACCCATTCTTTTGAAGTTCTTCCAAGTTGCTGGCGTTCCACTCAGAGCCCAGGTAGACGTGCTCAAAGATTTTAGTTGGCGCATCCATTTGACCGAGAATAACGAGCATTTCGGTGTCGATGAACGATTTATATTCGCCCAGGTCCATGTCCAGGATCTCTTCGAGGCGTCCGCGAATATACTTGGAGGTGACCTCGTCCAGGTCCACTGACATCATGATGGCCTTTAGCTTCATCTTGATTACACTCTCGGTCTCCTCCTTCTCGGGGGGTCTGCCATAGTCAAGGAAATTCAATGGATTATTCAGAGACGAGATGATTGTCTGATTCGATGTTCCTTACTTGTTTCGTATGGCATCTGGCGAGGGGGGGCGGCGGCTTTCTAGCGCATCCATGGCATTCCACTCGTTCAGACAGGATTGATCCGACTCGATGCGACTCTCATAGCTAGACAGCCAATCATGAGAGGGACCGCTGGCATAGAAGTTGTTCTCACGAGCCTTCTTCGAAACTTTGTGCAACGTCTGCAGCGCTGACCTATGGATAAGAGGGATTTTAGTAGATATCAGGCTGGAGAGTCTGTGAAGCTACTTACCACATGGCCTGTACAGAAACTGGCTTGAAGATATGCGTCTTCTCATACACGTTGACACTGAAGCCACTGCGAGAAGGATACAAAATGTGAATACATTGTTTTCGAAATATGAGGGTCTTAGGAATGTCTTATTGAAGATATTTGACTTGTCTCACCCGTCGCCATCCAAGTGGATAGTTGTGTCTGCTAGAATGGGCACCACAAGGCCAATGGTAGTCCGCTCGTTGCAGTCGATGCCCAACAGGCAGGACTCCTCCATGCCCGAGGTATTCTTGTTGTTATCGCCGGCCGCTGTCGCTGTTGCTGTCAAATTCTCCTTGTCCGCTGACCTATCACATTTACTGGCTGCTGGGGCCGGGGCCTGCTCCTCTGATAGCTGGCGCTGGGTGGAGGATGACGGGAGGCCCGAGGACCCGCTGACCTTGGCCGAGTTGTGACGCATGATCCGGTGGCGCCTTCGTTCGCTGGTGGAGGATCGACAGCAGCTCCTCGAGGCGATCACCAGGTAGCGCGTGCGGTTGGACCGCTGCGACTCCAGCTTGACAGCCTGATGGAAGACAGAGGGAAAGAGGTTAACAGGGTCCTGAGTATCCATTACAAATACCTACCATCTTGAGCGTGTCCTCGCGCTGCAGCAGAAAGAACATGGACTGCAGGTGTAGCTGGATGTCTGAGTTATTGCTCTGCGTGCTGTTGCTGGAACGTGTTGAGTCTGTGCTCAGTCTCCGTTCACTGTGCTGCTGGGGCGGGATGTCCTTGAGGGCCAAGACCAGGGCGGTGCCCTTGCCTGCGAAAAAGCACTCGCTCCGCTCCACGTTGCTCTTGCTATTGCCCTCGTCGTCCTCGGCCTCGCCATCCTGGGGGTAACCGGAAATGGGAATAAAGAGAGGTATTTTATTACACTGTCCATGTGGTCGCTCACTCTCCACTGTCCGCACCACCAACCAGGTGACTCACTCACCCAACGAGATATATGAAATATATTCTCGTGGTACACCATTTGCCTGCATAGCCACAATTGAGATCTTATGATGAATGACTTCGCAAAGGGATCTCAAAGGGCCATAATTATTTTTCTGCCCGATTTAAGTCCGATTATTTTGGATTATTGCCTGAATTAAATTCCGAGGGCGGCAGACACACAAACACACACGCGACCCGGGCTCAAGGTCTCGCAAACTATTTTTGGGGCGGTCGGGCGGCGGCCTAACGGAACCGCAAGAAGAGCAACAACCAGACGCGAGACAAGCAACAAAAACGACAAATAAGGCAATGCAAAAGTTTATTGAAAAATATAGACGTCGCGACGTCTGCGACGGATTTGCTTGGGTTACACCAAAAGCAGCGCCGATGACGCCGACCGCCCACACGGGAAATAAAACAAAACGTAAGCAACAAGCGCTCGAGTAAACATTTGGCGAGAAAACACACAAAGGATCATGACCGACAACGGAACACGCACGGGAGGAGAGCTTCGCCTAATTGGCACTCTCTTTCGGGAGACGTAGACGGGAACCAAAACAAAGCACACACACACGCGCGAGATAGTGCTTAGTGCTTGCCCTCGCGACGACACTCACCGAATTCGAGCAGGAGCCAGCCACACTGGGAGAGCGCTGCACCGTCACCAGTGCCATTTGTTGTTGCTGCTGCTGCTTCCGCTGCCGCCTTCGCTCCTCCTCCTCCTCCGCCGCCTCTTCTTGCCCCTGCTCCACCTGGCGAAGATGGTGATGGTGTGGCTGCTGCTGCTGATGATGAGGTGGTTTCCTCCTGGCCAGTCCTTGCTGCAGCCCGCGTCTGTGTGGTATGCTTGTGTGTGTTTACGGGAGAGTGTGTGAGTTACAAATGCATTTTCTTGGCGCTGCCTGCTGCCCGTTGTTTTTGCACTCGGCTCCTCGCTCTGCTCCTCCTCCTCCTTCTTCAATCTTATCCGCAATCTGGACACTCTTGTACGTTGGTTGCTGCGGTTCGCTCTCGGAAACGGCGGGACCCAGCACTCGTCCTCACAATTGACAAACACTCACAACGCTTTTAAATGGTAAATACTACACGAATTTTTCGTAAAAGAAAAGACAGAACCAGTGCAATCGATTAGACGCCATTTCTAGTCGATAACACTGGTTCTCGAGCTTCACGATTATCGAAGGCACGAATATATAAATTTAATTTTATGACCGGCCATACATTATTAATAGAAAGGTTTGATAGAAAAAATTATCTATAAATCAGCGCAGTATATGTTTGGGTCAAACCGCATACAATTTCATAGGGAATCCTTAACAAAATTTTTACAGTTGTCGATACTATCGATTGGTATTATAATCTTAGTCAGAAGCTTGTAATGTTTGAAGGAGTCATTTCCGACCCTATAAATCATATACATATATTATTGATCAGCATCAACAGCCGAATAGATCTGGATATATCCGACATAAATATAATTTTTTCAAAATTTTTGGATATTTAAAAATTTTTATAAATTTATAAAATTGTCAAAACTTGACAAAAAAAAAAATTTAATTTTTAAAATATATTACTGAGTATGCAGATTTTTTAACCGAATAAAAACTAACATAAGAATAAAATTAATGCTTTTTTGGAAAAGTTATGAGATGTTTAAACTTTGATTTGTCAAATATATTCTTATATAAAAACATCATTAATATCGCTTAAAAAATTTTAAAATTCAGATGGTTTCATCTCTCCCACAAAGCAACATTTTCTTTTGCAAGCAAATCAGTTATATTATTATAAACTAGAATTTAAATATTAAACAGCCCTTTCATCGATATTCGTTGCTGTTATCGAATGTTTTTTGAGTTGGCAGCCCTCACAGCTGATGGTGTTGGAATAGACCAAAAGCGAATGTGGGTACAGCAGCTGATTGCGAAAATCAGCAGGTCAAACAACAACAGCTTCAGGTTCTGGATCGGTGAATCGGAATCGAAAAAGGTCTCCAGAAAAGCGAATAAAATGTCAGCTTTTATCGAGGAAACCAAAAGCCTGTTGCCCCGCATCGCCTTTATCGCATGCGGCTGCTTTAGTCCGCCCACGCCGATGCACATGCGGATGTTCGGTGAGTATTTGGATGGTGGTGAAATTCCCGGAAGTTTAATCGATACGAACATGGCATGTGTAATCATCTCCAGAAATAGCCAAAGATCACTTTGAGATGCAGGGCACACACAAGGTGGTGGGTGGCATCATCTCGCCCACACACGATTCGTACGGCAAGAAGGGCCTAGCCTCCGCCCTGGATCGATGTGCGATGGTGAAGCTGGCCACCCAGAGCTCCACCTGGATCCGCCTGTCCGACTGGGAAGTGCACCAGAATCAATGGATGCGAACACAGGCTGTGCTGCAGTACCACCAGAACTACATTAATAACGAGCTCAACTCTGGCGGTTCATGTGGTGATGGGGAGGATGAAAATACTCACAAGGCTAGCTGGCTACCTAGAGGACTGCACGACAGTCGAGACCCTGTGCACTTAAAGCTGCTGTGTGGCGCAGACCTGCTGGAATCCTTCGCCGTTCCAGGTCTATGGGCAGAAGCAGATGTGAGTATTTCTCTCTTTTTTTAAGCTTGTTAGCTTATTTTCTAAATTTTGTTTCAAATTTACGCAGATTGAGAATATTGTGGCGAACCATGGCCTGGTGGTAATCACACGTGCCGGCTCCAACCCAGGAAAATTCATATTTGACTCCGACATATTGACGAAATACCAAGTAGGAGCTTAAATTGGGAAAAACCAACAATGGATTTTACCGAGTTGCATTTACATTTCAGAACAACATAACACTAATCACCAATTGGGTGCCCAATGAGGTGAGCTCAACGCTGATACGGCGACTCCTCGGACGCGGTCAGTCGGTCAAGTATCTTCTGGACGATCTGGTGTTGGAGTACATCAAGCGCCAGCGCTTGTTCAACGTAAAATCGTATGTGGATTCCAAGTCACCATTCCCCTGTATACCGCATGAACAGTCACAATCGTAATCCCAATCCCCCACAACCTTCATCCTGATACGTACACTGAATGAGAGGCGCCAGCTTGACACATTTAACACAATCGAGATCACACCTAACGTGGCAGCTCTTAGTATGTCTCCTTTTGTGTCTTAAACTGCAGGCAGGATGCACCGGCACCGCCCGAATGCGACTCCTGACGCGTTTTGCACCCGATAGAGAAGTCCCCACTGGCCCAGCGTCACCCAAGTTATCTGCACCGCCATTCGCACCACCCGCTACACCAGCACCATCCGCTGTTTCAGCCGTGGCGCCTCTACATGGAGCGTGAGTGAGCCATGCCAGAGCAGAGCAGACCAGAGTTCAAGTTCCTATTTAGCAAAGATTCCCGCAATGCATGCCTTCTTTTTATAACCCCCGGTCTTAGCCCTTGTAAATATTCCCTCAAGTAGCTTAGCTGTTGATTTTCTGGTGGTCAGTGTGCGTATCCATCCACTTACCCCAAATTGTTTCAATTTGTAGTCCCATTAAACAATAACCGTAACTTTGTTGCTGTTGTACTGACCATGCTCGCCTAACCTCTGGACTGTAGTAAGTATATAACGGATGCAGTGCGTCCCACCCATTTGCTCTTTAACCACGCCTACACGGATAACAACAAGAACGCAAGCAGCTATTCCGTAGGCGTCCAGCTGGAGCTGGAGCAGGACATGGACGAGTCGGACAGCCCGAGTCCGCACATCCAGCACTCTGCCACCTCGCGGGTCTTCTGCTGCGGCGAATCCACGCCGCGGGGCTCCAAGCTGCTGCGCCTCGGTCCCGGACAGGCGGTGCAAGTCATCACCATGCAGGCAGATGTCAAAGAGGAGGTAATTATCGGGAGATACATGTCATATGTCATTCTATGCTAAAAATCTTATGCTTTTTCCTTTTTCCCAGAGCCAGGCCAAGAAGCAGAAGGTTGCCCAGGTGAATCTTTAGGCATATGAAAGACGAATCTCTCACGGATTGATACAGGAGCTGGCGCTGGAAGCTATTTGTTGATACTATGTGTAAATGTAGAATAAACTTGCTCGAGTTGACAACCCGCCCTGGTTTTGTGGGTCACTCTACGGCGCTGCGGGGCGAAGGCATTGAACTTCAGGCGAGGAGCGTTGACATTGCAGGCGACATTGCAGGGCTTCCCTTTGGGCTCTGGGTGTCGGGTGTCAGAACTTGACGAACGAGAGTGGTCACCATTAGTTCGAGCTTAGAGGAACTGCATTTGAAGTTGCAGTTGCATATTTCCCTTGGCGGAGTTCACATCGCGAATGTTCTTTTTCCGTCGTCAGAATGCCAAGCCCGCGCCCCGTCCCTCGCGTGCTCCATCCTTTGCTCTGCCCAAGCGGCGTCCTCCTGTCCAGCTGACGCCCTCGCATCAGCATGACCAGTTGCCCTTCCTGCGACGATCCCGATTCAGCGCTCTACCGCATTTTCGGGCGTATGAGGATGAGCCGGAGAACCTTTCGCTCTTTATCGCCATCCTGTACGTGGTGGATCTGTTCGGTATCTTCCCGTTCGTCACGCTGCCTGCGCTGTTGGTGAAGCTGGGCTATTTCGGTATCCTGCTGGTGCTATCCATCATCTTCCTGCAGATCTACACTTCCTTCCTGCTATCGCAATGCTGGACAATGGCCGAGCTGCTCGATCCCTCTATTCAGCAAAAGCGGAATTATCCGTACGCCGCTCTGGCCGAGCTGGCCTACGGTCCGTATATGAGCCTGTTGGTCTCTGTGCTCTTGGATCTCAGCATCTTTGCCATGGCAGTGCCCAGTGTGGTGATGGCCGCCGAAAATCTAGAGGCCGTTGTTCTGCGCATGAGCGCCGGACAGTACAACTTCTCCTACTGCTACTGGGCCATCATTGTGGGCCTGGTCATCTGTCCCCTCATGTGGCTGGGCAGTCCGAAGCATATGCGGTGAGAAGGGGTTTTCCAAGGGAGGTCACTTCCTTCTATAGGAAAATAGTTTCCTTAGATTGTGATTATTTAAAGTTTGTAAATATATTTTATCTTTAATATAGGGGCCTGGCCATTATCGCCGTCTGTGTGATGATTGTAATTGTGGCTCTGCTTTGGTTCTGCCTGTTTGCTGCTCCAGCAATTGGAACTCCCTTCGAGGGCATCTCCTTGGGTGCGTCTTAAATATTTTTAAAGATTCCTTAAACTTAATTGAGAGGTATTTCATACAGAGTTACCTGGCTTTCTAACCGTGCTCAACAGCTACAGCATTCTGGCTTTCCAGTTCGACATCCATCCGGTGCTCCTAACCCTTCAAATTGACATGAAGAAAAAGTCGCAGGTATCCTGGGCGGCTTTAAGTGGCATTGCCAGTAAGTTTTATAAATATTTTTTAATGCCTGAACCTTACTGAAGGTATCTATATATATCTCCTAATAGTTACCTGCAGCGTGGCTATCTTTGGATCTATTATAGCAGCTTATAAATTTGGATCCATGATAGCTGATAACCTGCTGCAAACTTTGCCCACTAGTGTTCCATTTTACGTGATGCTGATCCTGATGGCCCTTCAGCTCTGCTTCTCCGTCACGGTAGCCAGCTCGGCCATGTTTCTTCAGATCGAGAACTATTTCAAGCTACCGGAATGTAAGTTCTACAAAAACTATATGTTATGTTATTAAAAGAATTCGAGGCATCTCTTATAGTACCTCAAAGCGTGGGAATCGATTTCCATTTCATTATTTATATATACTTTTTTTAGTTAATGATTCCCTGGATCTAAGAATATTAATAAGTTCCGTCATATTCTCTTTGGCGTAATTAATCTAACTCACATTAAATTGGGTTTTAAGATAATAAATATCTTTATGTCACATCTGCAGCCCTCTCCTTCAAGCGGATGTTGATCCGTTCCTCGGTGTTGGCCCTGGAGGTGCTTGTGGCTGAGTTCGTGCCCAGTTTTGATGCCCTGATGGATGTGGTAGGTGGCACCATAACAGGACCTCTGGTCTTTATCCTGCCGCCGCTGCTTTATCGTCGCATCCGGCGAATGGAGCGTGTACACCAACGGATAGCGGCGGAGGCCAGCTACGGTAGCCTGCCGCTGGACCTCAACTACGATCCCGTGGAGCTGGAAATGGAGCCACTGCTGGTGACCGCTCCGCCGGTATCACCGCGCGGCTGCTGGATCCATTTGGTGCGACTGCTGCACCGCCTGGAGTGCGATGTGTCCTGCACGATGGGAGTACTCCTTTTCGGGCTGCTGGCCACATTCCTGTCCACCTATCTGAATCTCTTCAGTCTGCCGAATTTGTTTACCAACAACTCGCCCTGCCTGAGCAATCTGACCAAGCACTTCTGAGATCGGTTGCCGTCCTTCAGAGGGTTCAAAAACCTGACCATCTCATCATCTTCAGTGCAATGGAGCTCGAACTTAGGTGTTTTGTTTAACACAAACTACAAATTTAATAAATCTATTATATTACACCAAGACACGCACACGGCCCAGAGTGGTTGATGTTTAATTAGTTAAGCTTTATTAAAACATGGCAAAAACGGCGGGCAAGAGTCAAACTATTTGTCCGGGGAATTGCACACGCTCATCATTTATCATCTTCCTCGGTTGCCCGGCAAATGTTTGGCTTTTTGTTTGCCAAAATTTATTTAACAATTTGTTGTTAGTAATTTTCTGCTGCCTTTGTTTTGGTCAGTAACTTGAGACGAGAAGAGACTAGCCCAAGCGGAGCTTCTCCAGGTGGAAAGTAAACAGGCTGATAACGCCTTTCGTGGTATATCTTTGAAGTATCTTTTGTATCTGTATCTGTATCTCTGTATCTGTATCTATTTGGTCGACATGCCGCAGAGGCTTAGCTCAGGGTTTAAATTTAAACCCAACACGAATCCAAGCGATGAGATTCTTCTGCGAAGATTCTTGCGGGTTCCGTACGCAAATTTAATTTATTCTTCGGCAGCTGCTTACCTACCATGCATGGCTTTTTCTATTTCTATTTGCGTATTTCTATATAATATTACCAACCTTAAACCTTATACTTATAGTATATGATTTTTTCCTGGCATTCATTTCCGTCTTCCATAATACGTTTTTAAGCGCGTTCCATGTTCCATTCGCCCGGGAGATGTGATGAGATGAGTTGAGTTGAGATGAGTCAAGGTATTGTGTTCTGTGTGTGTTGATAACCTCCCCAAGTCATCTCTAGCCATCTAGCCGTCCAATGCAAAAACCGCAGCAACAACAACTCGAATTATTATTTATTTTTTTCCATTCTCGGTGATTATTTATTAAAATTAATACCCAATTGTTTGATAGGAACACAAGCCGTTGGTTGAGCTGTTTGTCGCGTCATCAGTCGTCGGAAATCAGAAATCGGCACCTCCATCACCTGCGTCCGCTCACCTGTGGCTGTGGGATGCTTTTATTGGCTCGTTATTTTCAGTTGGCTCTTTAATGGCCAGGCCCAAAAGGTACACGCACTCAAAGCTCTATTCGCCCTTTTAATTGCGACGAACTTAAGGTTTACTGCCTTTCGGGCGGGTTTTTTTCTCCACTCATTTTGTTGTTTATTTTTTTGTCTCAATATGCAGAAGGTCTCGTTTGGCACGAACTCTGTGTTCCGCGGATGATTCACGCTGGAGGCTAATACAAGTACTTGCCATGCCACTTGGACATGGATCCGTGGAGACGAGCTATGGTGCCAGTTGCCAAGTGCAGCATAAGTCGTGCTAATTGATTATATCGCTGGGCCATTGACAAGCGATTGGTTAGTTTTAAAATTTATTTATTTATTTTTCTGAATTTGCAAATTACTCAAAACATGCATAATTAATAGTTATTAAGTTTTATTGCATAGCGTCACAGCTATTTGCCACATGGGACAGGTGCCCTGGGCGGGTAAGAAGTATCTTTGAAATTTATTTTAAACCTAGATGCATCCTTCAATTAAGTTGGTCACACAGTTAAGGTATTAAAAGTCAACAAGTTATATTCCTTCATTCAAAAAATAGTTCCTATACAGAACAAAGTCTAACTCAAATAATATATATATTAACTTCATAATGACTGATGATAATCCCAGTGTGGAGGAGCAGCGCGAGAGGATCGATAATGCCCTGCTGAATGCCATGGATGATCTGGATCGGGACTACCTCCGTGGACTGCAGATTGAGATGCATACCTGTGCCACTGCCTGCTGCTCCGATCCGGATGCCAGTGCCGAGACAGTCCAGCGTTGTGTTGATCGCTGCCAGTTACCTTTGACCCGAGCCAGGTGCTATGTGCAACAGGAACTCTCCGAGTTCGAGAATCGCCTGGAGGGCTGTATGCGTCAGTGTCGTCTTTGTGGCAATGAGGAAATCCACCTGGAACGCTGCTCCATTGACTGTGTGGATAGCCATGTGGCACAGCTGCCCGAGATGCTAAGAGCCATGCGGATCACACTGGAAAAGGGTCTCTAAAATGGTTTTTTATTAAGAAGGAATTTATTAAGAATTTTAATTCATATTTCATTTAAATTTTACTTAAATAATCGTGAATTCATTTTAATGAAAGATATAAAAATCTATTAAAGAGTTTCTTGGGGTTTTTCTATTTTCAAAATTCTAATTTCAAAGACCTTTTTGTTCCCATTTCAGAGTGAATTTCTGTCCAGCTTCTGACCTATTTATTTTGGCCAATAATTTCTCCTCTTTCGTCAAAACCTTTTGGACAATTCTCACCTGATTAAACAGCCATTGAGTGTAGGTATTGCCACTGGGAGTCTGACGACGACAGAGTGTCGCCATGTCTACCCTTCCCGGGGCGATCCGTGAAGAGACGTTTGCCAATTTGGCTTGCGGCTGATTCGATGGCTGTCAAAAACTGATTATACGGTGGCAATTTTCAAGTGGCCGGCACAAAGGCTTAACCCAGAATTTAATGATATTTAAATTGCAAGTTCCTTTGGCCGAAAAAAACAAAATTAGAAAAACGTGGAAAAAAAAGTAAAGTAAAGTCAAGTAGAATTAAAACGAAAATCGAAAATCAAAAAACACACATTGTGGTGTACACAACAAAAGGCGAAAAACACCGTGGCGGAGAGCTTTGGGCATAAAATTTCACTTTTCATTTCCTATTGACCCCGATTCCCTGGACGCACTTCTTTCTAAATTTTTTTTCTATTTTGGTTTTATTTTATTTATGTTTTTGGTTCGATCCCCAAAAGATCTTGTGAAGTGCCCGCAATTCAGTTCTCCGGGCTTTTGGCTCCCTACTCTTCTCCTAATCGAATCTCGGATCTGACGTCCGATCGATCGAACTGTAACGTCTCTCAAATGGTCATTTATGGCCACGGACGGACAGTCTTTGGCTTTCTGCATCAATTGAATACTCATTAGGCACACTCACACTCACACTCAGACTCAGAGTGAGGGTCTCGCGAATCGCGCGATTCGGTTTCGCGTGGCAAATGATGACTTTTTGATTTTCGTTTGGTCAGAATCAGCACAAAGTCTTTTTCAAGTCTTTTTCGGGCTCTTCTCCGAATTTACTTTTTACTTTATTTAAATCATTCGAATACTGCATTGTTTTGCATGCTGATTTGCCTATCTTACCTGTCCGGGGGCCATCTGACAGAGCCCAGTTGATAATGGAAAGGTATGCCTTTTCTTATGCCTAATAAACAGAAAAATAGAAAGATTTTAACATAATTTTTGTCATAAAGTATGGCTTAAAATTTTACTGGTTAAATATTATAATTTACAGGTAATATTAACTGATATATTATATATTCTAATTACTAGAATACCTTACAAACTTTATCTCTAGTAACAATCGTTGAAATAAGCAATGTTTTTCGCCAAATTTTTGAGCTCAAAATGAAATAACAATAATAAAATCTTCAAAAGCCGTTTAATATTTATTTAAATATGTATTGAAGATGGTAATTTGTATATCAAAAGCATGACTACTTAATTTAAAAATGTTTTAAAAGGATGACTAACTTATTAAGCATTTATTCTACTTTCATTGTTAAAAGAGGTGCTAGAAAACCCGTAACAATTTATATGTTAATACTTTGTTTTTCTCTGGCTTCTAATTTGACCAATATTTGTGAGCCTCCTTCCTGTCATAAAAATAACTCCCAAGAACGCACAGAGAACTCGTTTTTGTTTATAACATTAACCGAAAAAAAAACATCGAAATAAAAAACGATGGTAAACAAACAATTGAAATTATCATAAAACGCATTTTTACATAATAAATGAAATAATATGCTAAGGCGTTAATAATATTGTTTAAAAATAAATCGATGACGCTATAAATGATTAACTCTTAGACAATACAAATTGTTTGTTAATAGACGTAGACGTTGCCGGGGCTTCAGACAGAGACGAGTCTATCTAGGGGGGGCTCTCGGTGAGATTCACATCGCTATAAATTCACATAAATTATAATATTTGGCGAGCACAGAAACGTGAGTTGTGGTAGCAACAACACAACGGCAGCCACAATCGAGACTCGATAATAAGCAAATAAATTATAATTATACACAAGTTCAATAAAAATGTACAGCCAAGGACGTTGAAGGCCATTCAACGAGTGTTTTGGGGGTTGTACTCACTCCCCATTACCGCTCATTCCGCCACATTCCCCTCCATCCGCCCTGACTCACACCGCCAGAGCCACCTGCTCCTCCGCCTTGGAGATTGGAGCTTCCTCAAGCTCATCGACATGCTAATCAAGCCGCACAAGCATTAAGTCAGATTGATGCTGGCCCATAAATATGGATGCTGCGCGGGCATGTGGGGTTCGGGGGGAGATGGGTGGCTTTGAGGCCGAGTGGCAGGCAGCAAGGCCGCAGCCGAACTGTAAATAGCTTGCAGCTCATTACCATTAGTTGCTGCCTGTTGCCTGTTGCTGCTCCTCCGCTCCGTTCCTGAGTCCAAGTGCATCCTCGGTTTATTGTCTAAAAATAAACGCCGGCAGGCAACACAAACTTGGCTTAGTTCGGTTTGGTTTGGTTGGGCCAAGAAGAGTTGGCCAGAAACCCCTGAGCCAAAGCCGCGTCTTCCTGCTTGGCGTTCGTGTGTTTTATTATTATTAATTAGTACAGCTCACAGGATGGAAGGGGGACGGGGAGTGGAGTTCTGACAGGAATGTTGCACTAGAAAAAATGGGGAAACCATCGATGAATTTATTAAAACTAAGTACATTGAGTAACAAAATAATAAAACTACATTATCCAAGTATACCTGAGTTCTTTACAGGTTTTTTGAATATTTTATATTGATAATTGTATTATTATTTATATGCAAAGTTACTTTTCTTCCTCTGTGTAACACCATAAGACCATATTCCTGGTCTTGGGGTGTTGGCACTTTGGCGCCTCTCATCAAGGCTTCCAGACATTGCCTAGCTGCAGCAGCTGCCTCATCCTCAACCTCATCCTCAGTCTCAGCCTCATTCCCATTCTCATCCTCAGTGTTTGGCCAAAGACAGCCACCAATTAATTGGCATTGGGCTGCCCGCCAAAACCGCGATCCCAGCAGCGAACCCAAAACAACCCATTCCAAGCCCAACCCCAACCCAAACCCCAACCTGAACCCCATTCCGGAGACCCTGGGCAGGAGGAACTTTAATGGCAACGCTTAGGAGATGCTATAAATAAAACCACCAGTTTCTGCCGGACTAGCAGTGGCCACTTGGTACCTCATTTCCATTGTCAATCCAGGGACTGCGGAGCACTTTCCACCGCCAGCCAGAACTCAGCACTCATTAAAGAACCAGCGGACATAGCTTTGACTTTTTTATTGATGCAATCAAAATGTGGCAAGAACTAAAAAAAAAAAAACGAAAACAAGAAAACCCGAACCTTTTTAAGTGTCTTCATAATGCAGCCAGCCAGCGGCAATTCCTCAATTCTCATTACCCGAGCCATGCCCTTCTAGGAATTGGCGAAAAAACCCAAAAAGGTATGGCCTCCAGAGCAGCCAATGACCCATTTCAGAAACTAGGGAGATGGCTTAAAAGAAAAAATAAGATAAGGGGAAGATATACTTTAAATTAAATATTAAAATTATAAAGAATTTTTTTTATAATATAAATTGATTTCCTAGAGGGAAGATATATTTAAGACTTATTTTGAAACCTTAGAAAAGATGTGATCTCTCTCAAACCCTGAAAGCAACAATGTAGTGTCATAGCTCCAGTATTAGATAACTCTTAGAAGGATATAATATTGATATAAATTTAGGACAAATATATACATATGTTAAAAAAATACATTATTCAGTTCAATATAATGATCAGCTTAGACTTAAACCTAAGACACAGTTGCCATGAAAACAGATAAATTGGCTGCACTGATAGACTAACCCCTCCAGGACAATAAAACTGACCAGAAGTGTATTTCTGGATCCTTCTTGTCCTACTAATCAAATCCATAATCATAAAGGATGCGGGAAATGCCAATCCACCGACTTAAGTAGCTAAGTAACGATGAGATATGGTAGTGATCCCTCTGCAGGATCCTGACTATTTACCACTCGAGGAGAAGTGATCATAAAAGAGGATCCCATTCTCAAACATAAAATAAAATGCCGATCACCGGGCCTTTCCCAATTCGAGAGAGACAGGCAGTCACTTTAAAGCCCAACTACTCAGATTTATTGTCCCCAGTTTAGTCGGTGATTTATTTTAATATCTAAGCAGCTGTCATTATGCGTACACCGCCCCATCTACAGCTCCAAGAAGAATGGAAATGGAAATGAAAATAGAATTATAGTTGGAGATTCGAGTTGAAATTGAAAGAACGAACGGATTGGACCAGAGAGCGGAGCTGCAAAGAATAGAACCGAGCACTTGACGCGAGTTTAACTGCCGCTACTTTATTTCGGGTTGAATAAAACAATAAACAGAAGCGACCAGGCACCGGGACTGGGGACCCTAAATTAAGCAGATTATTCATAACTTTTATTGTGGTTGGTAGGGAGAGGTCTTTGGTCTCCCCTCCTCGCAGATGATTAGATAAAAGTGCACAGAGGGAAAAATAATCACAAGTATAGATACATATATAAAAGTAAGTAAGATAAATGTAATTATAATCTAATTGTTTTGAATTTTGGCAAGTATTATTTTAATTAAATCTATATAGAATTTCCGGAATGTTTAATAGGACTTTAAAAGTAGTATATTTTTATATTTACTACAGGTGTTAAAAACCTTAAAGTTAAGATGTTAATTTGTATATAAGCTCTTATCAAGAATGCCTCCTTTTAAGCCTAAAAAAAACTCTACTTTCGGGTAAAAATAATATTTAAAAAATACTGAAAATATATAAAATTTTCCAAATAAATGTAATACTTTTCTCCAAGTGTTTGTGTACCGCACGTTGACCGCGACGAACGACCCACACACTTGGACACACAAAGGTCTCTCCAAAAGGGGTGGGGATACCAAGTGAAAAAAAAAAAACAACAGATTCTGGCCAAGTGTAAGACTGACCAAGTGGCAGAGGGTTAGTGGCCCGCTCACGTAACCGGGAATTCTCAGCACTGGAATTATAATTAAACGTCGAGGAGACACCGGCGGCCGGGTGGGTCCATGGCAGAATTAGAGTTATGTTTCCTTAATGAGTCGCCAGAGTGACCGCTAAGCATCTTTCAATAGGGCCCTGAGAACCGGGTTCACTGAACTTTTTGGCAATGGAGTTTTTGGAGATCGGAGATCGGAGATCGCTCTCCCTGAGGTTACCCCTGGCCACTTTCCCAATTTGAATCCCAGACGAAGAGCCAATCCCAGAGTTGAAAACCAATCCAATGCACAGAACAGAACACTCGATGCCAGCGATAACGCCTCTAACTGTAAATATATTTACAGATTTTAGTGTTTTTTTTTGCATTTTTTATTTTGTTTTTTCCCCCTTGCTCCCCTATTTTTGGTGCTTGTTTAGCGCTGTTTGGGTCAGAAATTTGCATAAATTTTGGATTTTTACATTTGGAAATGTGTGCTGTGCGAATTGCTGATGATGCTGCCGCTGCTGTGTTTTGGGGCTGTCCGATGGAGTGTTTACATAACACCAAAAGACCGTTCCCATCAATGAACCGTAAGGTAAACAGCCCGGGGTTCCCTCAAAAAAACATATAGAATACAAAATATATCTAATTCAACTTAACATCTCAAAGAAGAATAGTGATCCTATTTTCGAGCTTTTATTCTAAAAAGTTAAGTAATAATGTGGTTATGACAGCAAAATATTACGGGTACATTTTAGTAATATGCATATATATTGTCACCTTAGACCACAAAAGTAAATGCTTTTTAAATGTGCTTAACAATAAGTATTCAAGTAATCACTTAAATAATCTCTCAAATGAAGGCAAATATGAGATTAAATACATTTTCTAATGATCGTAATCATGTCATTTGTGAAAACTTAACAGATTATAATATGATATATCTCCCTTGTATGACATAAGATCGACCTTATTTATTTCTGTTCTTTAAGCTTATCCCATCGATCATCTTTTTCGAGATCTCTGCTGTCTGTCTACGAATTTGCATCAGTTACGACTGGTGGCAGTTAATCAAAGGTGGTGGCAGTGGCACAGGTAGGTGAGACTCACTCCCATCAAGCTCAATTAGTGATAGACAGACTGACACATATACTCAACGGGCCACAGAGATGTTCTTCTAATCGGGAAACCTGAGCTATTTGGGTCGTTGGGTGCCTGCGTGAGGCATTTTGTTTGTGTGCCAATTGCCAAATAGCCAAAATAGCTTCGAGAATTTCCCCCGTGAGGCCATAAATCAGCCGAGAGAGTGTCTCGAATCCGACGGCGACTGCCCGCCGTAATTGTCGCATTAGAAACGCCAGCAAAACGCGCGAATAAATCAACTAAGCCCAGAAAACAACAACAGGAATGGCCAACATCAATGGGTATATAGTACATATATACGCCCACCGTACGTGGCTTCTGTGAGGCAATAGTGCGACGACGCCTTTCAACTATCGCACTACCGTGCTACCGGGAATCATACTACCGGTCTGCCGCTTTACATTTACATTAACACCTATCCCCATGCAGTGAGCGAAAAATTGTAGTAGTAACTTAGTTGAAATCATTACTCATCAAGTTGAGGAATACTTAATTCCATAAGACTAAAACTCAACTATAATGTTGAGAACTGATGTGAATGGGTTTTAATAAAATAAAAAAATAAACCAAGTTCTAATGAGTGTCATTGTTAACATTTAAGGATTATTAAGCTTATAATACGTCTATATTTTTCGGAAGTCATCAGCTTAGTTGCATTTAAAAAAAGAGAACATACATCATTAATTATTTGGCTTAAGACTTAAAGCTAGTTTTGCTTATCATTGGAAATTGATAGAGCAGAAAGGAGTAAAGTTAAAGCTTAAAAAAATGGTGAATCTACTTAAAGGTAATGGTGAAATGAATGAAACATTATAAACTCACTGCCTTTTAATTTTTTTTTTAAATATATTTGTAACTCGAAAATTCTATAACAATTACCTAAACATTACCCATTATTATACCCTTGCAGGGTATGCTAATTTTAGTCAATAGCTTGAAACGCAATGAAGGAATCATTCCCGACCCTATAAATCCTGTATATTATTGATCACCAACAACAGCCGAATCGATCTAGCTATGTCTGACTAAATTTTAAATTTTTCAAAATTTGGAAAATTTTATAAGGGGTTAAATCAGTAAAATTGTCAAAAATTGGCCAAAATTTGAGTTTTAAATTAGGTATGCAGATTTATTTACCTTATAAAAACTAACATAGCACAGCTTCCGAACTAAAATGAATGCATTTTTGGCTGATTTATGGGTTTTTATAATTATTAATTTGTCAAAAAAATTGTCATATAAAAATATCAATAAATAACGGTTCAAAGAATGAACATATTTTAAGCTTAGTTATGATCGATATCCGATTCGATCCTATAATTCAATTGCACTCTACAACTTTGTCTTCCTGCAGTAAGTTTCCTTTCTTGTTTGTTTACCTTAAATTGTTGATTAATTCTGGATTTTTTTTACTGTAGCTACTGCTTTTGTTTTTACGGCCTTTTGCGGGATTTTCGCTTTTGGTTGTAGCGAAACGAGCATAAATGCCAAGAGCAGTCACGCCCATTTTCATTTGGCATAATTTGTCGCCCGTTTGCGGCAGTCTCGTAAATTTAGCGGAGCTGCGCGTGCGCGAATGTAGCTCTCATGCGATAAAAATATCTTTACGAAATCGTATCTATATCTATTTAGCCGTGGGTGTGAACGATATAGTCCAGGGTGCGGACGCAGCCAGGTGAGTGCACTTCCGGCTTCCGACTCACTAAACATCATAGTTACACGGCCAATTCGGTGGAAGCAATTAGCAGCGCCTCCAATCGAATCGACCATCGGCGGCTGAATAAACCCAGCTCAATGCAAAGCAAATATGTTATGTACGGCGGCGGCCAAATTGCTTCGACAAGTATTTAAGTCTAATTGAATTTGACGATTTTCAGCCGAAAGCTTTTGTTATGCCATCGAATTGCCTTCTGCCAAAACGCTCCAAGGCTGCCTTCGACCAGGTCGCGATCCAAGATTCAAAAGATCTTCGATCTTCGGAGCGCCTGGTCTTATTGAGTCTCTATAGTCTATGTCTACGCCGCGTAGATAATCATCACGACGACGCAGCAGCTCACAGACCCAAAGACAATTAGTCAAAACAATATTCCGTAGAGTCATACTCATGTATGTGCGATTATGGGCAATCTGCGCAAATCTTCTTTGGCATCGGCGGCCTTAGAGTTCTGCTCGGATTCGATTATGCAACCACCAGTACACGGAGAGAAAACACCACTTAGCTGAGTTTACAATAGAAGTTTTTTTTAAAGAATTTTTATTAATTTTTAAAGATCGCTATGCTATTAAACGTGGGTTCGTAAAGTGGTGATCCTTACTTATATTAGAGGTAATATCATCCCAAAACCATCTATAATTGTTCTAATAAAAGTTTTGCCATTTAATTTCAACACATTAAATAAACAACGGTTTTAAATTAGAAAATAGTGTCACAAAGGATCTGAATAACTTTATTGTTCATTAATAAATTAAAAAGACTGTCATAATACCTAAAGATAGATGATCGACTTGCATTTAGAGAAAAAGAGTATATTCCACTTCTCAAATATTGATAATAAGTACATATATGATATTGGTAATAAGAGACTAAATACCATAGTTCATGGCAAATAACCTTAAAGGTCAAACTTTTTCCCAGTGTAACCATGCAGCACGATGGGGTTAAGGCGCTTTAGTCTAGATATTTCCGTTTTGCCAGCGAGACGCCGCCACTAGAATCGGAATCCGATTCAATCCCGAATCCGCTTTAGTGATTCACAGAGTGATTACACGCCACTCGAGTGGCATTAGATACATTCGCAATGAGAGGTCGCCGAATCTTTCGAGAAAGAGCTGGGTTCGAGCTTTAATAAATCCACGTCCGGTTGTGCCCAACATAATCACAGAATTAGAATATCAATGGCACACGCAGGCTGTGAAGTTGGGTTCTTTCTCCTAATGGGTTCATAAATCTCTGTAGAATGATGAGTGTTTTTCTGACTATCTATTGTGTGATCAAGAATGTCGATTGGGATCTAAACAGACAGCAAATATTCGCAAGTTTGGAATATATTAAGTGCTGTCATTTTCATTTGTAGTAGCGTATTTAAGATTCTTTACAGCCAGGGAGTTTTCTTATTTCTTTTATATGTTTGCCTTATTATTAATATGAGTAAGAGTTTTGTGTGTTTCGTGCCTGACTTTTTTTTTGTGCTGCCTGATTTAGAGTTCTAACTTGGCTAAAACCAAACCAGTTTTCATTTCCAACTTATTTTCGTTTGTTTCGCATCAGTCGCTATGCCATGAAAGGTTTTTTTCCTTCTTTATTATTATTTCTTTGCCATCTCTCTAAGGTCTATTTCAAGGTTCAACGTCCGCATCTCGAGAGTGAGTGCCTAATGGACATGCCGGGGTCTTCCACTGAAGTCCAGTCTCCTTTCGATGTCATTAAAGGCTTAAGGAATCTGAAGCTCCGCAAAGTGCAGCAGCAGCAGCAGGAGCATCGTCATCCTCCCACTCGGAGGATCCCCAAATCCCCCTTGAGTGCAGCTGTCATCTCTCCCGGCTGATGGCTCTTCTCCAGTGTCAGGGTCACTCGAAAACAATAAATATGCTCAAAAAGGTGAATAAAAAAGAAATGAGATATGAACGGACAAGAGTCAACAACATTTGACAGCCGCTAATTGGCCAAAACACATGACCAAGTCACCCACGTTGGCTCACGCCTCAATTATTAATGGCATTTCTATTGACATGAATTTTACGCACGCAGCCGAAAATAATAAATAAAATATACAAAAATACCTGCCCTAGCGGCTTTCAAGGCCAATTGCATTAATTTCATAATAATCGCGTTAGTTTGTTTTTATTTTCTATATTTTTACCTGGAAGCCCTGCTCCGCTTTTGCGGTGCATTGTGTCCGTTTTTTGTCAATTCGCTCACGCCTCGCCTCGCCTCAGAATGGGCTGTCCGAAAATAGTTTGAGCCGCAACTGCCATTCACTTTTCACCCAAACCTAAAACCCAGACGAACATACTTTCGAACGATCGTAAAAATCGAATCCAGGCCCCAAAACAAGACCTCCATACCAGTAAGTGTAATTTTTATTTCGGGAAAAAGAAGGCCCGTTTGCCCTACTAATGATGGTATCGTATGCAAAAATTGGGAGATCTTTCTTTTGGGATTATTGGAAAAATATCTTTTGCTTTGGAAAATATTCACTAATAATTATGGGGAGTTTTTTTAATATAATTGTATTTGAAAATATGAAACATTAAATTACTACACACAATATGTTTTTGTATTTCCTTAGTATTAAATATATTTATATATTATTATATGTACTTAGTTCACTTTTTGATATCTCCAGAAAATATTATTCTTATAATTAATATATTTCTTTAAAATTGTAAGTAATATTTTTATAATTTACAAACAAAATGTTTAAAAGACACTAAATAATTCCTATTGTTACACAACATTATTATTTAAAATAATAAAAGTAGATAGTAAGGAAAGTATTGGAGATTATTTTCGGACTTAAAAAAGAGAAAAATCGATTTCCAAATATAGAAACCT
Organism: Drosophila serrata; assembly: GCF_035046125.1. Classification (NCBI taxonomy): domain Eukaryota; kingdom Metazoa; phylum Arthropoda; class Insecta; order Diptera; family Drosophilidae; genus Drosophila; species Drosophila serrata. Next base: position 509,142 of record NW_028257274.1, on the reverse strand, counting down.
TACTTCTTAAAAATACATTTTAAATCTGACTTTAAAAGAGAACTTGTCTGAATAAGATTTTATTCCTCTTATGAAATAATAATATACCCCAAAGTATTACCAATTATTTCCCTTAGTGTATCCCAGAGTGGCTTCATCCCACTCCCTCTCTCTCTCTCTCTCTCTCTCTCTCTCGCGCTCTACCATTCCGATCCCTGGTCTCTTGGCTAACAAGTTCAAGTGTAACGGTACTTTTGTTACCATGCGCCAAGCAATTTGTTATTTGTATTCGTTTGTATTTGCTCTAATTTGTATGTTTCGACTTGTGTTCCGGAGTACGAAGAGCGCGAATAAGAAGGGGCGAGTTGGGGGGGGGGGCAACACAGCTGACATTTTTGCTTGTGCACAAAGCAAACACCAAACTGTGCCCGGCATGGCTAATTAGAACGCGGCTAAGAGCACCGAGGCGGCGGCATTCGCTCACAATCGTTGCCACACATGCGCTCAGATACATTTGTATCTTGTAGTTTGCCGGGCTGACTTTTGTTTGACCCACGCGCAGCAGGAGATATTGTATTTACAGGCACTGCAGAAAATAAGATAATCAAAGATAAATACTTGGTTTTGTTTATAATATTATAGAATATATGTTAGTCTTTTTAAGAGATATTAAAAGGAATACAAATTAATAAGTTTCAATTAAATTAATCTGATTGTGAATAAATGCTGTATGGATTGCATCTTTAAAGCCTGGGTTCATCTTTAAGCCTCATGCCAAGACTATACCAAAATGTATATTATTTTATAAATAAATAAGCGCCTAAATACTTTTTCTTTAAGAAGTACAAATTATCCATTGATAAAGTCCTAATGGTTCAGCCCCCTTCCTTACTTACCAGATTTATCTAACCATAATATATTTTCCCTTAAAAATATATTTCCCCATGTATGAACTTAGAATCCCTGATGGTTTCTGCTTTAAACCTTTAAAAATATATTTTCCCGTGTATGAACTTAGAATCTCTGTTGGTTTCTGAGTTCATCTTCATCTTCCCTTTAGTGTTGCGAATCTATTTGTGAAATATTTTTGCGCCAGGCCTGACAAGATTTGTCGCCTCCCCCGCATCAATTAGGAGATGCGGCTGGAAGAAAACCAACCAAAAAAAGTAAAAGAGTCAACCATTTGTCGGGCTTAAAGTGACAGAGACACGTTTACCAATTGGGCGTCGTGCCTGGGATGAACCCATTTCGTGGCTTTGTTCTGTTCGGTGATGTTTTGTGCAGTGGAAACTGGGTCGTCCCACAGTCCGGCCAGGTACACCAACACCTGGCGGAGATGGGACGCTTAATTAACCCAAAGTCGCATAAAATGATGCGTGTCGTGGTCACTTTAGCTTCGAGCGCATCATCTTCCGCAAATGAAATTCCACCGAACGATCCAGGGAACAGAAAAACAGATCTGAATCAAGCCGGGGGCATTTATTATTATTTATTTTTAGTGCCACGTCTGACGTAGACGAATTGCATCCAACGTGTTCCACGCACAGATGAGGGCGGAGTTGCAGTTGCTCCAGCAGACAGGTTCTTCTTCGAGCAATTAAAAAAACACAGTCCAGACTCCTCGTTCTGTTTTGACTCTTTGGGTTTGAGCAGCCATGGAGAATGGTTAAGAAAGACTTGGGGATTTTGTCAAAGAAATTATGATTCAATTTGTATTTATGGGAGCCATTTATATTCTAATTTTGCTGCGGCTGTCCGGCTGATTATTCGTGCTGGCTCTGAGCTAACTTTCCAGAAATTTCTCCTACGATTCATGAAGATATATGGGAAATTCCGCATCTAGTTGAGTGTGAATAATTCAGGAATAATTGGTATAAAGTCTGGTTGCTATTATGAGTATCGTTTTTCATGGGAAACGCCAGAGAAGGTCCCCCGACCTTGGCTAGTAGCTAAAAGCCATTTTAAAGCTGGCTTTTTACCATTTTTAGAATCCTTCTCATCTGCGGTCTTTTTGGTTTTTAAACAATATTCTTAAATATTCCTCGCAGCCCATAAAAAGTGCAATAAATTTTGCCTTAAGCTACGCATTAGCAACACTAATTGGACGTTGAATTCATTTAATTCTTTCGCCAAAAAAGATGCTGGAACTTTCTCAATTCTTTTTGCTATTTCTATTTGTTTATTTCTTGGTAATTTTAACTAACTGTTGGAATTTATTGCTTTCTTTGTCTTCGAAATGAGTTATTAAAACGTAATTAATGGCATTTTAAATTAATTAATTCGGCATATTTATAAAACAATTAATGAAGTTCGGAGAGCAGTCACTCAGTCAGGCGAATAATCATTAGTCGCAAAATGTTGAGAAAAATATATCCAAATACCAAAACCGAAAAATCCGCAAAAACCCACAAATGGTTTTGCTTTGGCTCATTGAGCATTGAAGGAATTGGCGTGCGTTGAAAGTTATTTCTGATTGATGACAAAATATCGAAAAAAAAAAACAGAAAACAGAAGAAATTAATGAATTCCCTGTAAGCCGTTCCGTTCAAAAAGCCAAGAACAAGAACTCCGTCAGGGTCGGAGAATCTTGTTTTCAGCCTCCATTTATCAGATGCTTATGAAGATATTTTGTTTGCCAAGTTGCTTAATTGCTATTATGTTTACTCCGCGTTTAAAAAATTAACCATTGCCGCCGCGCTGAGCTGACTTGACCGGGGATTTGCATAGATCATAGCCACAGGTCGCTTGGTCACTAGTGAGTCAGCGGAACTCAACCTGCTACGTATTTTTATATTTTTTCCCAGTCCCCCATCTTAAGACTATTTATAAACTGATTACAAAATTAATTTGCATTACAAACTCCGGGGAGGGCGACATTTCTAGATCGTTGGCACGCCCCAAAATGAATAAAAAGAACAAAAAACCGGAGAGCAAGTCGATGACTTGATGAAGCACGGTTTTTTGCTGATTCTTTTCCGCGGCAAAAAGCCCTAGATTCAGAACGGAATGGCCACCAATGGGTCGGGTTTGGGAACGGATTCCCTGATAAATTGCAACCGGATGGGTCTAATGACCCGGGAGTTTGGGAACTTTGCCAGCGCCATGTGCCACAAATAGTTCTTCATATTTAATGCGCCTAATATGACTCTTCAGGGAGTCCACTAAAGATGCAATAAAATAGCCATCAAGTTTGTGTTCTAAGTCTTTTGTTTGCAGAGGCTTCTTTTTTACAACCCGATGAGGGTAGCAGCAGGTTCTCTAATGGTATCTACTTAGTTATTTATTGTGAATCATAATATTTTTAAGTCTTACTTGATTATGAAGAGATCTATAGGAAGCCTTTCATAGTTTACTATTTTAGTTTTAATTAAATTATTAAATAAACCAAAATGGATATAAATTAAGCATTATTCCGGCAGGCTAACGACCTGCTAAATATAAGGATTGTTAACTTAAGCAGCCATAAATAGCAGTTTATATTTTATGCGATTTATAAGCAAGTGAGTCACAACAAGTTGCAATAAAATAACCATCAAGTTCGTGTCCTAAGTCTTTTGTTTCAAACGAGCATTTTATTTAACAGCTCCCCCAGTGGAGGCGAGGCACTTAACACCCCAGAATAACAATCGAATGGCACCCTTAATCCAACCGATCATACTTTTAGTAGCTATAAAAATCCAATTTACAAGCAAAGCTCAAGCAAATGCCTTAAAAATGTCACCAAAATTATATGGATGATGACGCCGCTACTGCCAATTTCTTTGGGTTAACGAACTGAACGGCCACTCTCCGTGTTAATTAATGAATGCATAAAATTGCCCGCCAAACAAGCCGAAAACATATATTCACAACATTGCCCACATTGATAAGGGTCACAAATTAAATGAAATGTCTCAGAGACACAGAGAGAAAAGGTCTTGAATTTGGCTTTATACAGTTTAGGAAACTGCTAGACCCAAGGAAATTGAAGGAGGTTGCAGTTGAAAGAACTATTTCTGAAAGGCCTCTTTACTTTTATTATAATTTAAACAGATATATTAGCTTAATTTGGTTTAAGAGTGCCCAAAACATTTGTTTTCCGTGCATTGACTCCGGGGTGATACCCGAAAACAGACTCCGATCTTTCGGTGGATATACATATAGCAAGTGTTGTCGCCTGCCTCGCGTCGATTCAGATGCTAATCGCGTGAAATTTATCAAAACGGAGTATATTTGCATACATTTCAATCCGTAAGCCGTTTATGCTGCTGCCAACCGAGTGATTCGTTTACGTTTTTCAATTTAAATAAAATGCGATTGAGATAAATTAGATAGTCGGTCGGGGGCTTTGTCTACATCGGCAACGGCGTGAAAGCTTCTCCATCGCCTCACCTGAATGGGCAAAGGCAACATACATATTTTAGCCAAAAAATCAAAAGCCTTTCTCATTTTTTTAGACCGCTTTGCTATTCGCAATTCTGTGCGATTTTCGCTGTGTTTTGTCAGTAAGAATTGGGCGCAGCTCTCTTGGACAATTGCAGAGCTAAAAGGCTTATGGACTTAGTGACTCCAATAGAGCGTGGAAAGCGGCCTTTAGCCGCTTTCGCTTGAAGGTCGTCTTTCTTTTGTCCACTCGGATCGGCCATGAAGAATGACCAAACCGATCACCTAAACGATCAAATGGCGATATCTTCAATATCTCGAGGCAATTGTCCGGCAAAGTCCAAAAAAGAATTCAAACAAACAAATGGCGGTAGAATTTTTGATTTAGTGCACTCCAATTAACCGATCGTTTTCGCAAATTAACCCACCGCTAACGGTTGGCTGACTTTTTACCAATTAATAATCAGTCTCAGTTGCAGATCGATGTGGATCAAGATCGAAGTGGATGTCTATCAAGCAAATATTGAGAGATTTTTTAAAGAGATTTGTTGGTTTGAAATAAGAGAGACATATCATTATTACGTATATCTTACATCTGTTGGATCTTTTTTATGCCTGTGTTTGGAAAGTTTTTGTTAATAATAATAAAATAAATAGACTAAGTATTTGTATAAATTATATAATTACTTAATTACATTTTAGGAATACTCCTTTTATATATTTAAACCCTTACAAGGCTATTATAATTCTATGTGAAGGAGTCATTTCCGACCCTATAAATCAAATATATTCTTGATCAGAATCAACAGTAGAGTCGATCTAGCTATATCAGACCAAAATTGAATTTTTTTAAATTTTTCGAAAATTTGAAGATTTTATAAGGGGTTACATCATTAAAATTGTCAAAAATTGACAAAAATTTTAGTTTTTGTACATTTTAAATTGAGTATGCAGTTTTATTAACCTAATAAAAACTAACAAAGGACAGCTTTCCGAATCAAAATTAATGTGTTTTTGGTTTAGTTATGAAATTTTTAAACTTTAAGTTGTCGAAAAAATGATCTTAATAAAAATATGCATAAAAATATATATTCAAATAATGTGAATATTTTAAGTTTAGTTATAATCATTTTTCGATTTGATCCTGTAATTCAATTGAAAGTTTCCATTCCAATTTTACAAGACTTTATGTAGATAAATATCTTAAGGAAAATTGCTATAATTACTAGTTATATTTTAATCTTTCCTGCAGCTTTAACATAACGTAAAGTTTCCCCTCAACATCAGTATCTCAGTGCCTCAATCCAGATTTACCTCTCTACTTCCCACAACTCCCCAATGCATTAGCTCACCTTGTAAGCGTAATTTGTCGACTGATCATGATGAGTACATCTCACACACATTCGGAAGCCGGATTGTTAAACAATATAATGTTGATTGATTAACGGCCACAAAATTTGCGATTCAAATTCGCCAACGCGATCGCCAATTTGGCATCTCACGCACGCCTAATGAATGAACGATTTTGTTGGAAGCCAAAAAATCAGTGGACCAACTTGAACAGATTAATGTTGGGGGAATTGTGCAACCTGCTGGCTGGCCAAAAAACACGCAACGTGCCCCGGTCCGATAATCAGAGATTTTCATTAGTTATCTTGGCCAGGACAAGCTGCTGGAGCAATTGAACCCAGGCGGCAAGGCGGCCATTTGAGATTTGGCCATTGGCTGACCCATTTTTTCCAGAGTGCACGCGAGGGAATGGATGAGCGGCTGACTCTTCAGTTTGGCGCGGCGTCAAGTGTTTGGCTTTTGGCCGGTTGGAAGCGGCGGCATTCGCAAACAGCTAACACAACATTGTTGTGGCCAAAAAGCCAACTGGTCATTCGAGTGGCGCTTAGGCGCTTTTTGGCTTGCTTTCTGTGTCAATTGTTTTGCCGCTCGACTTGGCCGCGGGCGGAGCAGGGAATGGGTATGGATTGGGGAATAGGTCTGGGATCGGGTCTGTAACTGGTAAGTGATGACTGGTAACTGGAATCTGGGCAAATGAGACAATTTAAATGCAAACAGACGACGGGCGCAAAATCAGCAAACTCAATTAAGAGTTTAACAACAATTGACTGCCTAATACTATCACGCTTTGCCTATTTTTATTCTAAACACTGAAAGAATATTGTAAATAGAATGTTATTTAGTACAGTTAATAAAAATAATATAACAACAACTTATACGAAAGGAATTTTTAAGTTTCTTTATCTCGTTCCTACCAAAAATCTTTTTAGAAACTTAGGCCCAAGTAGCTGCTACGCCCTCTTGCTATCTTTGATTGAAATGATCTCAAGAACATATCTCTTACCTTAATTTAGGTCAATAGATTTACAAGTATTTGCTTTAATCAACATTCTAACGATAGAAATAATAATGGAAATTAATTTTAATGCATCTTACCAGTGGATAAATGCCTAACTAATATCTAATAGATACATTTTCCCCCTGTGCAGCAATTGACCGCCTAATTGAATCACGCTTTTGCTATTTTCAGACGGTCAATAAAAAAAAATACAGTAGGTTCAGTGTTCAGTGTTCAGTGTTCAGTGAGTTCCATCATTAATTACCACACTGACTGACTGGCGGATGTAGTAAGTTATCTCTGGTACCTTTGCTCCCGCCTCATGAATGGGATTGGGATTGGGATTGGAATCGTACGACATGGGATGAGAACCGATGATCGCCGGCTGAGTGATTCAGATGCGGCGCATCTGCTATTTATAAACATGAGTCCAGCACTCGACACTATCCAGTTATTTTCGTTATCTAAAGTGCAGACAGCATTCTCCAATCGAAGTAATTGCGCATGACCAACAGGTTGCTCTCCTAATACTTCCTTCCCAGAGCTTGGCATCCATTTCTGTTTCAGTTCAGTCTCGCCTGCGGATTTCTGGGCTGGATGAGTCTCCGAATCAGATGCGGAACTCGACTGAGGACGACGGTTGGCAGAAGATGATGTAGCTGCAACATGCAGCAGGAGGCAGTCAACCAGTGAGGCAACATTTTCGCTGCTTAGGCTCGTGGCTATTTTTAGCCATAGTTGCATTTATTAAAATGGCAAATTATGTTGCCTAAGCCGAGATTATGCACCAAGAAAAATGTGGGTTTGAGAATGTATTATTTTTATACTCTGGAAGGGTATTATCATTTTAGTATGAAGTTAGCAACGGAGTGAAGGAGAACAATATATTCATGATCAGCCTTATACTCTCTTTCGCTCTTCTTCTCTGCCACACTAACTCTTAGTACCTCTGTCCCTCTGACTCTCTAACTCGCTCTCAATTTTTGCATCTCTAGGGGTCCCTCTTTCTCACATTCTCTCGAGATAGCTCTCTCTCTCTCACTCAATTTCTCTGCTGTTCGAGGACTATAAATAGAGGCACGGCTTTCGCACTGACCTCATTCTGTCCGCGCGCGTCCCAGTGTTTACATCGGTTGTGATAGTGATAGTGATAGTGATTGCTCTGCGACGCCAAAAATATCACCTGGCCAATGCAATACATCTGGATATCCAAGAAGAAGCACACTTCGATGATAAGCATTATTAAAGTCGGCTCTGGAAATAACTGTACAGCGGTAAGTCTTAATCATGACAATTATATATTGTATACATACATAGATAGGAGAAGGGATCAAGCCTAGGTCTTGAATTGCGTGCTCTAGCTATGCATTTATTTTGCAACTAATTAATTTATTGGATCCCATTACTTAAGTTTTGTTTAAAGTGATACAGCAATTTGTACTAAGTATAGCCACTCAAAGTAACAGTCTAACCAAATAATAAATTATTTACGAATATTAATATCTAACCCTTATGATGGTTTCAAAAATCACCCCGCCTTTGGTACCAACTCTTGCTCCATTATTTTACCTTTTCAGCGTATTAACATTTCAGTCAGAAGCTTTTAAAGCAGTGAAGGAATCGTTTGCGACCCTATAAATCATATATATTATTGATCAGCATCAGCAGCTTAATCGATCTAAAGATGTCTAGGCTAGAAAATTTTCTTTTTTTAAATTTTCGAAAATTGTATTAAAGTGTATCATGGGTTACATTGTTAAAATTTGGCAAAAAATTGAATTTTTCAAAATGTTAAATTCGGCTTGCAGATTTATTAATCTAATAAAAACTAACGAACTAACTAAGGAACGATTTCCGAATTCAAATTAATACATATTTGGCTTAGTTATGAGTTTTTCAAACTTTGATTTACCCAAAATAATAGCAAATAAAAATATCGTTTTAATATATCTAGAATGCCAAAAAGTCATATATATTTATATATATATCAAAATCTTAAGAAAATAGACTTAAAACACTTGAATACAGAATACTACAAAATATTTTATAGCATTTTGTAAGAGTTAAAGCTAAATGAAATCTGTTTACCATAGTTTCATGAATTAATTTCATAAACTTAAGGGTAATATCCATTTGATTTTCCAGTGCACATTCATCTTGGGACTCTCTGCATCTGTTTACTTTTGCCACATTTTTTTTTAATGCGCTTTTGATCGCCCCTCGCTGCAGGCAACTGGGCTCCAATCTGAAGGCTTATTACATCATTTTGGATCGGGAATGGCCATGGCCATGGCCCTGTCCTCCACTCTGTCCCATGCCGTGCTCCGTAACCGTTCTGTTCTGGCCAAACTCTGATGCAATTCGCGAAACTTGTCTTACCGGCTCAGAGTTTGCCATTCCATTGCACGATATGCATTCGATACGCGAGCGCCACAATTGAAAGCCTCAGTGTCAATGTCACCAAGTCCACTTCCTAGACCAGAGACCAGGTTCTTGGGATCTTGGATTTTGCGTGTTTGTAACTTAAGCGGCTGTGTCATTTAGTTGTTGATAAGATGTTTCGTTGTTGCTGCACATAAATTAGAGACATCTCGCAGCGTATCTGATAACCAAGGAGCTGGAGCTGGAGCTGGAGCTGGGATCCGATCCGGAGAATTGGGGAATCGGTGTCCAGCTAGAGCTGCAAGCTGATAGCTGAGAGCCGCTGACAGCAACAAGCTGCAAATTTGTTGCCGTTTTGCAGCCAACTTTTTGTTTTGATATACGGTCTCTATTTCCTGTTTAACCTTTCTTTCTCCTTGGACTCCGCTCAAAAATTTCCCCCAAAAACGAATCATCGAATGTGTGTGAGTGTGTGCTCGGAATTGGAATCGCAGGGAAAATATGCAATTGTGGGAAGCTGCCAAAGACAGCGATGAGGACGGGAACTTTATGCATATGATTCAAATGACCCAAATTGCAGCGCAAACAGCTGCATCGATGGGCGAGAAGCCATAAAGATGGACATGTTGCCACTCTCACCAGGGTTATAGCCAATTCCGTGCTTAGTTGGGAGAAAATTTAAATTGAAATTTTATAGCTATCGTTAAACAGATATATTTTTGACCCACTGTTATTTATTTGAAAACAAAGCAAGAGGTTAAAATATAAAACATATCATAAAAGTGGAAGGTAAAACCCTCCCAATTAGGTGTTTATATATTTCTCTATAATATATTTCTTGAAATTCCCTTTTCAAAGAATGTAAATTAAAAGTAATACCTTAAATGTTACAGATTAAATTTAATTTATTAGCCATAAAAAACAAACGAAACTCGGCTTCTTTTGATTTGTTTTATATATCAAGAAGTGAAACTTTTTATTAGGAAATAAAAATTGCCACTAAAGAATCTTAAATGTTATGCAGAAAAGTTTAAGGGAGAGAATTTTTCTCAGGCTTTAAATTTAATTTATACAGTAAATACCATACATAATTCTTCTTTAGCAAAGTTAAGGTATATCAAAATCGGTGTATTTCTGGTCTTAACCTGTGCCACCTTGTTGTTGTTTGAATTTGGCAAACAAAAACCACAGGAACGGGGCGGGGACGGCAACCTGTTTGCCGTTGAGTTTAGCACATGGCCCAAAAGAGAGAAGCGGCCAAGTTCGTCTTGGAGTCAGAGTCAGTGCTGGAGTCACAGCCTTTGGTTTAGCCTCAATAAAAATGCAGTAAATTCCTAGAACAAATGATTAATAAAAACGAGCCAACGAAAAGGCAGTGGGATCTCGGGGGCTGCACCCACTGGAAAGCTGTGAAAAAAGCGCGTATAAATTTGGAATTTCCCGCGGCAACACTTGTAGTTGTTGCTGCTGCTGGTGCTGCTGCAGCAATGGATGTTGCAGTTGCTTGTTGCTGTTTGAGTGCAGTGAGAGTCGCTTGTTTGTTCCCGCCTTGTGTTTGTTGGAGAAATCGATTAGAACCAACAACAAACGATGGCGATTGTTGCTGGGCTCTAGCTGGTAGCAAGGCGGAGTTGCTGCTCCTCCTAAGATGCTGCCAGGTTGCTGCTACGTTGCTGCATGTTGCAAGTGCAGAATCTGCCAAGTCACTGGCGGACTTTGATGCGTAAAGGTGTCAATTTTAGCACGCAGCTGCCAATTCAGAGGATCGCATCCCCAGCCTCAGCCCCCTCCTAATTAGCAGGCTCCATCGAGATATTCGCTTCCTCCTCCTGGCACTGGCTTAGGGAGTTCTTTCTTCTCTCTGGCCACTTTATGTGCAATGTTTGCACATCAATCAAGTGAAATCAAATGGCAAATTTTGGCATTGATTGAAAGCATCGCTTGGGGGCCAGCTCTTAGCAATCTTTGGCAATCTTAGACGTCAGCACTTAATTGCATGCTTGACTCAAGGCGAAGGAGAAGGTGCTGGTGCTGGTGCTGGAATTGAGGCGTATGCCTCTTAATTCGGATGTTATGCAAATTGCACAGACAACGAGCCGTAATAAACATTATGCGGCATTTGGTTTCTTATTGCAAATTAATTGTCCCGCCAAAAAGAAACAAGTTTTCACCAGTTTCGTTTAATTTGAATAAAAATTGCGCACTTGCCGAAGAATCATCGTAATTATAGAGAAATGGGCGTGGCATCATTACCCCTCACTGATCCATTGATCGATCACCTTTCACCGATTAGAATAAGAATAAAGGCCCGCCAGGAAAACAAAAAAGAGCAATCTAATGAACGAAAGTAAAGTGAAAGTAATTTGCATATGCAAAAGCAAAACCCAAGACGATTTACTTTGATAGCCCCAGATCGTAAACAGAACTACTCGCAAAAGAGCTATATATTCCACGTTTTAGTGCAGCGAAAGTGAAACAGAAATGCAGTGCCAAAAATAGCCGCGAAACCTATAACTCTCCGATTCTAAAATTAAAATTAACAAGAGCGACAGCTTACAAGAGTGCGAAACAGAAAGTAAATCGTAAATCGGAGAAAGTTCCACAAGACCGCGTCGCACATTTCTCATTTGTTTATGCCGTAACCCTAGACGGGGCTCCATTAATCATTTATCAGAACATCGCCTTAATGATCAACCGAGATGAGATGAGATGAGAGCTTTGTTTAAACTCCGGGTTCCAAAAAGCTGTTGCTGCGCCCATTGCGTGAGAAGAGTATGGATTGGGGATCATACTGGGTTTTGGACTGGGTTTTCGGACTCTTCCCTACAGTACAATGAACCCTTACCAGCCAAAGAGACAAAAATACGAGTAACCAGTAAGGCAAGACAATAGACCAGAAGAAACGACCGAGAAGAATGGCTAAAAAATGGCAAAAAGAATCTTTTATATGATCACACGGAGAGAAATTTTGGTGTATTCGGATTTATAGATTTAAAATCATAAAGAACTGAGCTAAGAAAGTTGAAAATTATATATATTTTTAGAGATGATTTACGAGATACATTTGCATTTTCAGTTATTTTCATTGATTAATAATTGCCACAACATTAAGCCTTTATTTGTTATACTTTTCTGATTGGAAAACAACTATTCCCTATCAAACCTTATAATACAAAAGAAACTATATAATTTTACTCTATATTTGACTATATATTTTACTATATATTTCACTATATATTTTGCAATATATTTTACTAATTCTCCTTACATTTTTCTTGCTGTGCAAAAAACCTTGAACCCGTGTCATGGCATGCCATGCCATGGCGCGTCTTTCGGTCAGGTAGCCTCGTGTTTATTACAGTTATAAAGCTTCGAAGCACCGAAAAAAAAGAGTGAATGAAAGTAATGCTGCGCCATTTTGGTTAATCATTTGTTTTTACTTTCTAAATTGGCATTTGCTATACATACATGCTCTCGAAATGCGCTAAAATTCCAGCCTTTGTTGTTGTGAACTCTTCTGACCTTCTCGCGGGGCCAAGAAGCCAAGAAACCTTAGCATGCCACTGCCTTAGCCACTTCCACTTCCACATCTACATCCACATCCACTTCCACCTCGGCTCGTGCCCGTATCAATGAGGTGAATCACACTTTCTCCACGGAGAGCAGTCGAAGCTGCTGCAGCATAACCCGCCTGGTTTGCATAAATTATGTCGCATTCAGAACATTGGAACGGCCATATAATCAAGATAAATGTCGGACACTTTGGTTCCAAGGTGCGTTGCAAAAAGATATTAAGCAAAAAAGAACATAAACCAGCAGCACCCAGAACCTTTTCGGATTCCGATTACGGCCCCGATCGACCTGATGATGACTAATGGTCTTGGGACTTGGTGCTTCTTGGCAGCCACTCGGGGCTTAGTCAGTGGGTTTTTTCACGACACCTCTTGGGGTCACTTTAGTGGCTTTTTTCTCTGCCGTGGTGATCAGTGGGATTTCATGGGGATCACTGCTCCAGTAAAAGAGAGAGAGAGAAATTATTTTAATTTGGGTTTATCAGATTGATCATCATTAGCAGAAATCTATAGGGTAACTTGGCTAAGTCACTAAAGCCTGACGCCATATTTCTTTTTTCATTGAATCACAGTACTCTTAACATATATTTCAGTATATTGGTAATATTCTTAAAGTTTTTCTTATTAAATTCTAAATATTATTACTAAATGAATGCTTTGTAACCAACAAAACCTTATCATACAGCATTATATCTATCCCTCCTCTCAAGTGATTAATTTTTTGAATCGAAACTCATAGTTTATTAGTTTATAATCCCAAGCTTGACCTGTTTAAGGGAATTGAATTTTGCTTTAGATTAAGATTTCGGTATCTTATTTCAATAATTTCTTCTAACCATAAGAGAATGACTCAGATTATCTTATACAAGTAAAAGCATAAACTTTGTACTATCACAAACTTTAAATTAATGGCTATTTTTTTATAATAATCTCCAAAATAAATCTCCTGTTTATCCTACACAAATTCGCCACACTTGTGGCATTATAAATTTCGCGGGATCTACTTATCTGGGCAATCTTAGCTCCACAGCTTTAAATTACAAATAATATTCGCTGTGGCCATTCTTCTTGTGGTCCATTCCCAAGAACACGAAATAAATCTCAGGTAAAACTTTCATTTTAATTAGCCGTCTGGCCTAGGCCTGGCCTGGGGAGTGACTTGGCATCTGTTTATTTATAGAACCTCGGACTGCCCAGCTATCTGCACATCATTTAGCCGCCGTTTTGTGTCACTTAGGCAGTGGGCAACTCATAAACCAACTCCCATATGTGGCAGCGGGCTGTATCTGTATCTGGCGCGTGTATCTGGGCATCCGTATCTGCGGCGGCATTGTGCTAGGCCAGTCTCCATTAGGGTTGCCCATATCCCGATCCCGATCCCGATTCCGATCCCCATTCCGATCCCGATCCCGAGAGGGACTCTGGCCAAAGTCTCGAGGCCATGGCTTTTGTCGTGCTCATGTCGCGCAGCAGTTTTCATTTTCAATGCTGCCTTTGGCCCTAAAGGCGGCCAACTCCCGGGCTAGCTGGCCAAGGGGACCCTGGTTTGGTGGTGGGAATGTTGGTGGTTTATATGCCGGAGTTGGGGAAGGTCCAGGGGCAGTCACTATGCTTGGCATGCATTCAACACACGATACTTGGCATTCCAGGCAGTTGCTGTTGCCAGCCAGTTGCCAGTTGCCTGCGTGAGTTTGTGTCCAAAGTCTTTTGTTGTGCCATCTTCAGTCTACCGGCTATCGATCGGCATGATCGTCATCATGGCTGGCTAAGCGAAGAAACACTGGAAAAATAGTCTATAATCTATATATATGTTATGTAGGGATAGTAATCTTAAACCTAAATTAATACTTCAAATAAGTAATTAAAAGGTTTAGTGGGAAATTTCAAACTTACCTTACTTTTATATACATTTCTTGTTACCTTTAAGATGCATTTTTCAAGTGTAACACACTGGCTAGCTGGCCAATGCTTGGCATGCTATTTTTATTACATTATTCTGCAAAATAGTAACAACACAGATACACACAAGGCACACACCATGGACCATGGCAAGGGATCGGGGGAAATATGGTCATGTTGTCAACGCTTTTTGCATTGTTTTTCATGCGCAGTCCATTACATGATTTTATTATGTTCCTGGCATTCGCAGCGTCATGTAGAAAATGTGGACCCCAATGCAGCAGCAGCAGCAGCAGCAGCAGTTACTGCAACACATGCAGCAAGTTCGCAGCAACTCTTTTGCTGCCAAGCTGAGCTTTTGTTTTAGTTGCTGCCACTTTTTGCCTGCAACACGCACGCTCTAATGAGCAAAAATCATTTAAGACGCGGCTATTTTTAGTTTGGCATCTTCTATATATAGCGCCCAGCCACCAGGCTGCCGATGTGGTTTTATTGGATTCCCAACTGGTTCCACGGCTCTGGGTGGATTTGTGGTAATGCGATCGAATGCCTACAGGAATTTGCCAATTCCATTTGCATTCAATGCTTTTAGTGTCTGACAATTTGTCCTCTTTACGAATAGATTGCGTCTTTATTAAAGGAGGGGAATTTTTACTTTATACCTCTCCATGGAGGAAACTCTTAAAGGCTAACATTTAGCATGAAATATTAACGAACAAATGATATTCGATCAAGATCTTTAGAAATTCCAATAACTTGGACTTTGTTCTTAAGTTTCGAGTTCCTTTCCAACTCACTTTTGAACCAACACAAGATCCAAGCAGCCTTGCATTTTTGGCCAAAACCAACTCCAACTTTTGGTTGGAGAAAGAAGTAAGTAAGCCTATCGGTCAAGTACCTAAGCCGGCGTCTGCTTTGGCTAATTGCGCGTGCGCAGCCAACGGAAGCCGAGGAGTTCGTTCCAGCAGCAGCAGCAGCAACATCTAAGGCAACATCTGAAGCAACATCTGAGGCAGCAGCAACATCGTGCTTAAGCAGCTGTGGCGGACATTCTGGCCATGCTAATTAAACGGAATTGGGCAGGGCTCAAGTGGAGTGTGGTGACGTGTGCTGGACTGAACCGCAGAACGGTTCTTAAATCCTAAATCGGCGGCAGAAGAAGCCAAAGAAGCGGCAACATGTTAATTTCAACTTGCCGGCAAATTTCGTGGAAGAGTCGGTGTTCGGGAGAAGAGGGATGTACAGAGAAAGAAATAATCAGACAAAGGGAACTTCCCTGGGTGTACCCTTGCAGGGTATTATTTTTTTAGTCAGTAGCTTAAATATCTGTGAAGGAGTCATTTCCGGCCCTATAAATCATATATATTCTTGATCAGAATCAGAAACTGAATCCATCTAAGAATGTCTGGGCAAAAAATAAATTTTTGAAAATTTTTCAAAATTTCAAATTTTTATAAATCATCATCAAATCATTAAAATTGTCAAAATTGAATTTTTTTAAATTAAAAAAATTTAAATAAAAACTGAGTAAACAGATTTGTAAACCTAATAAAAACTAGCATCAGGAACGCTTTTTAAATTGAAATTAATTTATTTTTGGCTATGTTATGATATTTGGAAAACTTGGTTTTACCCAAAAATTGGCATATAAAAATTTCGATTTAATATAAATAATATCTTAGGTTTTCTTGGTGGTAAGCGAAGGTCTAGAAGTCCATGAATGCCAAAATTCATATATATTTCTATTTGCAATCAAAAAGTTATTTTTATTACTTGGTTTTAAAATATACCAAATATTTTAAGCAGAATGATATTATTTAAAATAACTTTGTTTGGAAAAGAAACCAAGAAGTAATTTATCATTTTAATAAGTTGCAATGGGTTTTCTATCTCTCTTTATTTTTCATTTAATATCTTGACTAAAATCCAGAATTATTAATATCATAAGACTTAGTACAGATTGCATATTCTTCAGTTATTTATCTCTGTGCATGCTTTATAGTATGAATTACAACTGATGCGAAAAATTGAAGCCGGCGAACGGGCAACGGACGAATGAGCAAACAAAAGGAACCGTTTGGTTCCTTAACCCCTTTGGGGGACCCGGACCCGGAAAGACCCCTCTCCCTTTAACACTCTGCAATCCAAAAGATTGCAAGTGTCGTTGCACTTTTCGGGGCCCTGAACTTGGATTTTCGGCTGCATATCTAGATGGAGAGATGGAGAGATGGGACCATGGCGATAAGCTAATGACGGCACTCGGTTAGTCAGCCAGCCGCAGAGCCGGCAGGCCATCCACTTGGCGAGTGTGTGCTAAAAAGAATCACAATCCGGAGATCCCGAGCTTGCTTCTGGAGCCCTTCCCTGCCCCAAATTGGAGCGAGGCTTCTGATGAATTGCCATCGGAGCTGCAAATTACGGTTATGCATACGGACGAGGGGAATATTTCGTTTTGTGGGGTGAGTGCCATCGGCAAATACCAGGCGATAAATTGAAATCCAAAGCCGCAGTGCAAACACATTGGCGGGTCCCCGGGTACAGACTATGGCACATACTATAGTATATATGGGATATAACCAGGGCATGGACTCCAATCTCCAACTGCTCTTTGGAAGTTGGCAAGAAAGTGCTTTCTGCCTTAATGCAGTGCAGTGCTAAATGCTTTTACCAAGGATTTGCAGCTCAAATCCAAGCGGGTCTCAGTCTCCGGTCGCCGGTCTGGGTATTCACTCAATCACACTTGGGGAAATATTTGCTCAACTTTCTCTAAATTTGGATAATATATCAACATATCATATATGAAGTATTAATTGGTTTAAAATTGTTTAATAAAATTATCAATGTAGTAGGAAATGAAGGAGTTTAATGGGTAATCTAATTAGATGTACTCTCTTGAAAGAACTTTGCATAGTTTGAAATAACAATAATTAGGTATCTCATCAAGTTTGATAAGTACATTTATTTTTAAAATAATTTGCAGTATGCGGCAGCTCTATTTTACCCGAATTAGTAGTTTTCCTTTTTCGCCTTGAACTCCTTTTTTTTGGAACAAGTTTTTCGTTGGTTTTTCCCGAGTGCAGACCCAGACAGACGGAGGCACAGATATGTATATCCAGCCAGAGCCAAGAGCCAACAATGTCATGAAAAACGAGGCGGACAACAGCAAGAACAACAGCTCAGCGACAGCAGAGGGGTAGAGGGAAATGAGCGGGAAAAACGGCAGGAAAAACTGCCACTGCCACTGCGACTCCAACTGTGGACTCAGACTCTTGCGCGGCATTGAAATTGATGATGTGCTGCCTCCACTGGCGCTACTGTAGTTTTTATGGCTTTCACTTTTTGCGCTCCATGTTGCGATGGCTAGACAAGCAAAAACTTCCCTTTTCTCCAAGACCCACAACCACTCCCTCACCCACATTCTAACCCACACCCACACCCATTCCTGGATATTTGGGGTAGCAAGGCGCCAGAGCGTGCTGTCGGAGATTCCTTGGCTGTCTGGTCTGGTCTGGTCTGTTGCCTGTTTGTGTAGCTGCTGGTTGCACTTGATCCCCCTAAAGTGAAATTAGGAAAAATTTCAATTAAAAAGCATTTAAGTAATCCACAGTTAATGCCAGGACAGCAGAGAAGCTTTCACCCTGCCAAAGTTAGCCGGGATAAGGGGGTGTCAGGGTGTCAGGGTGTTCCGAGTGGGCTTGGCCTGGGGTGGAGTGCATCCTCTGGAGCTCTTCTATGCTTTTCCCAGTTACCAGGTCACTGCAATTTTCTGAGAATTCGCTAATGAAGCGAACGTTTTACTTTTTCGGTGGCTCCGTGGATGGAACTGTGCTGACAGCTCTCGTGCTGGAAAGTTAATTGAATTGTAAATTGGATGGCAGTCAGCATCATCGCATCTTCGCTGACAGTTAGCCAATGCTAATTGAGGGGCATCGCTGACATCCATACCATTCCCTCTTATAAGTATCTGCTATCTGCAAGCAATCTGCAAATGATTGTCATTAATTTGCATCTATTAGGGATTGGATTAATCAGCTCTCTGATGCTGCATAAATCTTTGGTGATGACTTTAAGTGGATCTATTCGACGAATTGATATGCGAAATCAAAAGCGACACTCTCTCTTTGGCTTGCCAATTATAGAATTGGAAAAAATATGGCTTAAAAAGCTTGGAAAATTCGAATATTGGAAATTGGAATATTCCTATATATACAAATATAGATGTGAGTTCTTGCAGGGAATTATAATTGTCTTCGGAAGTCTGAAACGCAGTGATCAACATCAAGAGCTGAATCGATCTAGCAATGTCTGATAAATTAAATTTTTTCAAAATTTTCGGAAATTTGAAAATTGTAAAAATTGTCAAAATTTGGCAAAAAAATGGATTTTAAATTGTAAAACTTAGTAAGCAGATTTGTTAACGGAATAAAAACTTGCAAAGAAAAACTTTCCGAATTGAAATTAATGCATTTTTGGCTTAGCTATGATATTTGAAAAACTTTGATTTAACCAAAAATATACCGAATAAAAATATTGATTTAATATATTTAATAAACCTAGAGTAGATTCATCTGTGCTACTTTCCCCATGATACCAATGTGTTAAAACTTTGGGAATAATGAAAATTCTCTCAAAAATCAAACAATTATTTCTTTATTTTCCTTTAAGACACACTCTGTGGAAAATACAATTTATATTACATTAGGAAATGCAGAGCCTTGTTCTTGTCAAAAAGTACACCAAAAAGCATAAATCAAATTTAATTAAATTTTTCCAAGCACTCCTTATTGCAACTTTTGGTGGCTGGAGCAGACTTCCTCCTCCTTGATTTGCAGATTTTGTGCGTAACCTTTAAGCAAGCATATCAAATATTTTCTAACGCTATTTTCCATAACCTGCGGCCAAGTAAACATCCAGATAGACATCGGTGGCTCCGTTCCGCCAGTTTCGGTTCCCGTTCCCGTTCCCATTGCCGTTCCGCTGTCTCCATCCTGCCCTTCTGCTGCTCCCCAACGCCGCGGGCCAATTGAAACCTCCGCCTGGCAAAAATAAGAGGAAAAAAGAAAAATTGAAATCCCAGCGTAAGTGAGTTCCCTCGGCGCAAGAATGAAAATTGGCCAGGACAGAGGGGGCGGACCAGCAGAGTCGAGGAGCAGCGAGGTGCTGCGGAGGCAGTGCATCTGGCGGGGCAGGTTCAAATGCAAACACAAACATATCATGGGCCGACAAGTGCAGCGAGCACACACACATCGGGGCAGTCGCATTAGAAATGCAACAAATCACTGGGAACTCAGCTGCGGATTTGCGGGTGGAGGAGGCAGGCGGAGGCAGTGGTTTCCACTGCAACCAGAACCATGGACAAAACCAGACATACGAGTACGCACTTTGGGTGCAACCAGCAACAACAGGGAACAACCCAACAACGAACAACCAACAATTGCAACCGTCTGCTCCAAGTTGCCGGCAGCGCTTTTGATACTCTTTCGAAGAGATTCTAAGGGTTTTTATATATATTTTGAAATTATTTTGTAGAAGAAATAAATTATAAATAATGTAGGATATAAGATTTTAAGGAGCATTTTGATCTTGAAGAAAACTATACAGATTTGTATCATTTGGAGTGGAGTTAACTAACGATAAATAAGACAACTCTCCATTAAAATATCATAAGTAGAAATAACTTTTAATTCAAAATTCAATGAGTTTTATAATTCTTTAAGTTCAAATTGAAGTAAAGGAGTTTAAAGACACAACAGATTTTTCAATAGGTAACAAAAAGAGTTCATTGTAAAAAAGATTATCACAACTTCCCATTAAAAAGGTTTTAATTGAAATTAATGTATTTAAAAGCGTAAAATTCATACTAAAACCTGGGTTTATTTTCCTATAAGTAACTAGAAGAGTATCTAAACTTCTTGTATCTCAAAGATTCACCCCATTTGCTCGTTTTTCTTGGATCTTTCCATCTTTCTGCGCTGCTTTCCTTCCTGCAATAAGTCAGCGGGCAGCGAACAAAGCCACGCTACAAATTGTATCTAGTTACAATTTGCAAACTACAAACAGACTGCAGAGCGGAGAATTGGTGTGTGTTTGGTGTGTGTGTGTGTTGTGTGGTGTTGTTGTGCGGTGTTGTGTGTTCGCTGCTGTGCGTGTTGAAGCGCAGTTTTTATTTGCACAGCCACTATACTTTGTAGCTGGCTGCAGATGGTCTGGTTCTCGTTATAAATATCAGCATTTTCTCTATCAGCAGCCAAAGCTGAATCTGAAGCAGCTTCCTGGGCAGCACTTTGGATGAGCATGCTCCAGACTCCCAGCTACCGACACCCGACTCCAGTTCGTACTTGGAACTACTACTGGCCAGGCCGTGGCCATGGCCAGGGACACGTTCCTGACAAACAGCCAGCAAATTGCTTTGGCAGTTGTTGGTTAAGACCAGGTACGAGCTATTCCCCAAACAGCCTTGCCAAATTGGCCGCTGACTGACTCTGACTGAGTGAGTGACTTGTGGGAATCCGGGTTCCAGGGGACGGGCTGCTGTCCCGAGGATGCTGCAAATCTAATGCGCTTGTTAACGCCAATTGGCCAAGAGCTGTGGCCAGTCCACTGGCCCGCTGGCAATTTGGCCAACGGTAGCGTTTAATGTCCAATTCGTTTCGCCTGCTCCGGAGTGGAAAATCAACTTGTCGCCAGCTTCATCTCCTTCGCCGGCGAAATTTCAATTAAAGTCCGCCGCTCAACTTGGGCATGGCATCATACATACATAAGTCAGGCGGAGTCGGTAGAATTAAAGTCGCGCCAAAAATCCACCTAACAAAAGCTGTCAAAGGCAGTGCACAGCGAGACGCACTTAAGCGGACTCCGAACTACAGACAGATCCTAGGCCAGCCCCCCAAAAATTGTTAATGGGACCAGCCCGACTTTGCCGGCAAACCCATTCTCTTCCTCCTTTGAGGCAACCAACTAAAGTGAAGTCAAGTGTGTGAGCCAGCACTGCGGGAAATCTTAGGTACTTAACATCTTTAAAAATATGCCATTAAAACATAAATAAAAATTAAACTTAATCAATGGAAACATGTAATAAATTAGCAAGAGAATCATACACAGAAGCTGTTGCAACTTGTAAAGTTTTATGGCTTCATAATTTTATGTTTACTAGTCAGCTATAAATACAATTTATTATCATTAGCAATGCAATTAAATGCATTTTATTATACACTTAATTACGGATACTTTTTAGTGAGGAGTTTAAAGAAGATTTATGCATAAGATAATAGGTTTCAAGGTGTACTTAGAGCATAAGTTCTTGCTAAAGTCATAAAACCTCTTCTTCCAACTACCAATTTTAAATGAATTTATGGTTACATGCAGGTATTTTCTCTCTCTGAAATGCAAAGGAATTTTTGTTTAACAAGTCTCTGTTTAAATATTATATATTTCTTCCTGTGCCGATTCCACCTTATTTGGCTTTCGTGGCGCGTCAGACTGTGAACATGAAAAGCCAAAAATTTAAGCGTTAAATGTAAGTTGCTCAGACAAGAGACAGGCAGACAAACACCACACACGGACTTACATTTATGTGAATGCATTTCTGGAATATAATATATATATATATATATATATATATATATATACACGGATATATAGATAAGGAGACGTACTGGCAGATATGGAATGGCCCAAAATGAAGCAGTTGAAAAATTGCCGCCAGTCATTTGGCGCGAAATTCAATTCCCTGCCTGCGATGACATGAAAATCGGAGTCCACCAACTCCTCCTCCTCGTTTCTCCTTCTGCACTGATGCTCCACAGCGATTGCAGCCTTGATGATGATGTTCCCTGGCTGCTATCGAAACCATTTTTGGCCAGGCTGAAATATGAATGAAGGAGGCGAAGGGTAGACCCTTTCCCAATTTTTCCCACACAGTGCTGTCAATATCTCGCTTTTTTCAGACAGATGTGCTCCTTTTTTTAAGGTATTGAAAATTGAGGGAATTTTGATTAATATTTTTGTGGTAAAGTATGTCTTAAAGTAAGGTAATTTGCTTAGAATTCAAAGAGAAACTCTTATTATAATAGAAATAATAGAAAATATGAGTAACTTTCCTCTCATATTTTAATCTAGTTAAATGTTTTAATTAATTGCCATTTAATCTCTTTCCCCTTTTGTTAAATTCCCCTTGTTAATAAAACAAAACACAACAGCACTGATTCCGAGTGCGTAGATATATGTATGGCACCCACGGCGTATGCGCAATCCGCGTTGGCCCTTGTGCGTATAGTGGAAACGTGACTGTCGCCCGACGCGTCAGTTACTCCAAGGGGGAGCAGGGGCAGCGGGACTTGGCACTGGGTTCTGGTACTTTTGGTTGGAGTACCAGGAGGGGTTGCCAGTTGGAGCTCAGCTGGCTGGCCCCTTGTCCTGGGCCCTTTGGCAAATATTTATGCTTTACATTTCGTTCGGCACATTGTTTGAATTTATTTGCAGCCTTTGTCGATGTGTTGTTGCGATTTTGTTTGCGAGTGCGATGATTATTGTTGCTGCGACTGATGGAGAGTGTGTGTGACTGAGTGTGTGTATGTCCCTGCTGCTTTTTGGTGTTTTTGCGGGTGAATCCGGCCAGACGTGCTCACACATCGCCCGGTTTGTGCCGGATTGTGATTGAGAAGAGAACACGAGAATGGAAACCCAGAGCGAAAGCCTCACTCCTGGCTGGCCGGGGATCGTGGTTTGGGCGAGCAATTTGCCACAGACGACAGAGTGACCTCTTTTATTTATTGTTTCTATTTCCCAAAGCCATTCACACAACGCCCGAGTGGAGGCTGGCTTTAATGTGGGAATAATCTGGATGGACAGGCCTCTCAATCTCACACTTCTAGCACTTCATTATCGAAATTGATTTCAGGGCAAGCTTTAGTTCTTAAAGATTTAATAGGATTTTTGCTAAATTAGTCATTAATGTTATTGAATTATTATTTATTTTAATGTCTGAAAATATGTATACACGTGTAGCTCTTCAAGTAAATTCAACCTAATATGTATTGCCTTAAATATAAGCATTTCATCTCGACAGACAACCAAAACCCCCCTTAAGGTTTTCCTATTATATTAAATATTTGGTCAAAATTGTATTCAACAGCCTCTCAATGATTAAGTGCATCTAATTGGAACATAATTATGGTATTTTCCATAGGTCATTGTCATTAATTGCCATTACATAGCTGCCATGATTTGAAAAAAATCTTTTAGTTAATATTTAAGCAACGTCTGTCCGAGATTATGATGATGAGATGATGATTGAAAATGGAATTCCGAATGATTTACAAAAGCTAGCAGTCATCTTTAACTGGGATTAACCACACGAATTTTTTGAATAAATTTTATATAAATATAAAATAAAGAGGATTTCTGCTGCCATGTTGTTGTTTAACTAAAAAATATATTATGCAATCTTCTCAGAACTTGATTTAACCGTGAAAGAAACCCTGTAGAGCATCTGTCAACTGGTATTGAATTTGTGATTGAAATTATTCGCCGAACGCGAATCCGAATCTGAATCTGAATCTGTTCTGTTTGCTCTATGACAGCTCTGCCATAATCATCTTTTTCGCCCTTTTTTTTGCGAAACTGTCAACTTCTGTCTGCACACATATTTGCCGAGTCCACAGAGCCCATCCGTTGACTTAAACGAGACAATCTCATTGTAAATTATATTTACACGGCTCAGACGATGATATGGAGGCGCATCGTTAGCAGTGAAAAATTAATGCAAATTTAATTAACTGTGAAGGATTGATTAAGGAAGGAGTTGAACAAATTTTTTACCAGGTCAGTTGTGTTTAAAATAAACACTGAGAAAGGTGGGAAAGTGATTAAGATCAATTCAATCTTTATTCTGACAGTATCAATCTCTAAAAATAATTAATTCTCATAGTAAATAACTTATTTCCCTATTTCAAGACGATCTATTGTTTGGCTTTCAATGACACTTGTTAAGAATATTTATAAACATTTCTGCAATTGTTTTATTTTTAAGAAAACAAATAAGGTAGATAGAGAGTTATTTGAAACTACGTCTTTTGTGGCCTTGAGTAACTCTTTCTCGGCATGCATAATGCAAATAACTTTGCCGTCAATTATTAATTCCAATTTAGGAGTCGAACACGAATTTGTCTTTTTTTTCTGTATTATTATTATAGACAATTGTTTGCTGGCCTTTGACAAATGTTTGCATAAAATTAAAATTCATGCGACTGCAGGCAGCGCAACAGTGCCAAAAGTGGCCAAAATAAGACAATGAATTGGCTAAATAACTTCTAATTGTTAAGCAAATAGCCAAGCTAAGTCGCCGCAGGGGTTAGCTCAGGTGCCAAGTATTGGGGGGGGGGGTAAATATCCCAAAATGTGTTAAATTGTTTAACAATAAGCTGAATGTTTGAACAAAACAAAAAAGATCATAAAGCTGGCCGTTAGGTGAACTGCGTCGAAATCGAAAGGGGACAAAATTTACGAGACACGCGACGATCATCAATCACGGGGAAAACAAAGCCCACTTTGTACCGTTACCATTTCGATTCGATTTCTATTCGAATTTTGGATCTCAGAGTTTTCAATTCACTCTCCAAATATACATAGAGATTTATTGGGGCCCCAAACTTGACCCTGAAAGCCACCCACAAAGGAGGCCCTGTCACAAAGATATGTTGCAATTTGCATTTGACCCCCAAGTTTCTGGTAATTATTACACTGCTCTTTTTTCGTGGCATTTCAACTGAATCGTGCCGAAACGCGTTTTTATTAATTTCAGGTTGCCTTTATTTATTTTATTTATCTCTTTCTCAGTTTGTTTTTTTGCCAGCTCTTTCCGCTGATGGGCCTTAACACTTTGTTGGCCATTATCTGGGGGCCTGCATCTACAGAGCAGAGCCAACGAGCCGTGTAAAAAGCGTGAGAATTTTATTAAAGATTATCAAAGTAAAAATAGAGAACAGAAATATAATTCTACTGTCCGGTGTTCTGCTGCTATTTATTCTAGCGATTTCCGCAGTTTTAGCTCTGATTGTTCCACTTGTCATCCCTGCTTCACCCTCCTCAGTATCTATATTCAGGTCCCCACACCCACTTGGCCAAATAAACAATGGCCAAAAGGAATTGGGCAAACTACTCGCACAATTGATTGCCCGAGTGGAAGATGCTATAGCTGCAATCATAGCCACGAGTCTCTCTGCTCCAATTCCAATCCAAATCCAACTCCAAATCCCCATCCAAATCCCAATTCCAAATCCGACTGCTCCAAGAGAAAGCAAATACCAAACACCAAAAGGGTCGTGGTCTGTGCTGGACCTGATAAGCAATCGCATGTCGTTTTTATGAGTTACTCGCCCAAACTAATTGGGTCAACGCCGAGACAGACACTCGGACAGTAAACAAGTATACAACTATACGAAATACGGAGTACGGAATACGGAATACAGGGGATATATTCTCAAATCAAAGATGCTAATTTCAAGACGCGATGAAGCTGTACACGGCGAAAAAAGCGCTAAAATGCTAATCGATTCGTAGAAAAAAAAACCCAAAAATAGTATGATTTGATTATTGATTATTATTATTATCTTAATTTATATAATATTAAGGTAGCAGGTAGGGATTATTTGATATATTTTACTAAAAGAAACTTGTAAGATTGATGGTCACTGAAACCTTCAGTTTAGATTATTAGGAAGCATTTACATATAGGAAAGCTATAGAAAGGTGTCTTAATTAGTTGAACTTTTGGTTCTTAAATTTTATATTTCGACATATCGAAATATATAGTATCCCATCCATTTCCCTGAGTGCATCTACTTCTTAAACCAATGTTGTAGTTGTCATTTGTCGATGTTGGCTGGCGGCACTTTCCAGATTAATGCACCATAAAATGCCTTGTTTAATTTCGTTAAACTCCAGTAAAATCGGGCATTTAAAATTCTGTTTCTGTTGCTGTTTCTGTTCCTGGTCTTTCGAGGCGTGGTGCCATTTTAAGTGGCCCCCAAAAAAAGCAACAGTAATTGTTAATGGTCGACCTGGAACAGTAAGACTTTCCGGGCGACAAATGGTAGATATTTGCATATGGGCAATATACATGAGAAATGAAATGATATATGGCTTTGCATATGCATGAGCAGGAGTTTTCCTGGCGCCGACTTCAGGGCCAAGTCCTTAAGCAGAGCCATTCATTAAAAAAACTAAGACCAACTCGGGTTAGCTCATTGACTATGCAACTGGCATATTTGTTGCAGTTGCTGTTGCAGTTGCAGTTGCACATATTGTTACTGCAATTTGCTTATCCGATCACTTTTGCTAATTCGCAGCACATTCGCTGGCAACAAAAGCTGCAACGGCGGCGGCGGTACAAGAACATGGCGCCAAAACAAGAAATCATTGTGGAAAACGATTGATTTTCTAACACAGAGAGTAGCAGCCGGAATGATTCATGAATGGCATGTGGAGTACTTAGCCATGGGAAAGGCACTTAACCGTAATTGCAGGCAATCGTCTGGTGGGGTTCTGGATTGAAGCCGATCACGTAACCATGATATTACCTCCTTAACTATCCCATTTAGGGCATAACTTTAGCAGATCGTTAGCGGACTATGTTACAAGAGAGCTAAAAGAATGTTTTGCTTCTGTTCACTTGGGAAGTTTTTAAGGTATTAGTTTTATTTAATTACTATTAGTAATTGGTAAAATAAATAGTTATAAATCAACGCCTTCGAAGGGGTCTTAAGAATTCATTAAATTTATTTCTAAACAAACTTTTAATAACCAGAATGATAGATATATTCTCACATTTTCTTCCTAGAACTTTTTCTTCTTCTAGCTCCAGTAAAGAATCTTTATGCCTTTTTTATTATGAATATTATTAGTTGTTTTAATTGCTTACAGATTATAGAGATTTTACAACTTAATGGTGTTAGCTTTATGACTTATAACAAGCCAAATTAATTTAGATAGCAAGTAAGATAAAATAATATACAAAATTAGGTATCTATAGAAGTATATTTGAAACCAGAAAACATTTCCAATATTCAGGATCATCTTATTAACTTTATATCATTTTGTAGTGATTTGAATCATAATATATATATTTCCCTTAAGAGTACTTAAATTGTAGTAGTTAAAATGTAAATTTTGAACTCCTTTTCCTATTAAATGATCCCAATCACGAATAAACTAGTACCAACTTAAAGTTTGTTTAAGGAACCCTTCCCCTAATCGGGGGCCAGGGTCAAACTGATGACTTGATTGAATTCGCATTGGCGCTAGATGGAACCCGATCCCAAAACCCTTGTCTATGGATGCGGAGGAGGGCCTCCTCATAAGCAATGCAGTCGGCGTAGAGCAAGTTACTCGCAGATGGAGCGTGGTTCGGGCCAACACGACATCGGGATAGAAGACCAAGAGGGGCACTGGTTCTACGACAATGACAAGCCTCTTGTTATGCACGAGCTGCGTTCTTGTCTGGGGCACATTAAAGACACATGAATGGCCCGGCAATAAATATTATTAAAAATGTTTGCCTTTATGGCATGCTAAGCGAGGAGGCACTAAGCCCACCATAAGCCTATTATTTAATTTGCGAGTCGCAGTCAATGGTGGCAATGGTGCAAATGAACTTTTAAAGCGACCGAAAAGTAGACAACAAAAAAGATTCGCCGGCAAGTTGCAGACAGCTTCCCAAGGAACTGGGAACGAGGAAGAAGGAGTAGGAAGGTTCACAGGACTAAGGAACAGGACTCGGGAACAGTCGCGCCGGCAGTCATCAGTCATCACCCTCGCGACGAGCGGCATGCTTCGAGGGTTGCAAAATGGAATATTCTTTATATATTTTTTTGGCAAAACACAAGCAACAACAAACGAAACAGACGCAATTCGTTACGGTCAGCTACAGATACTTGTCCTGATACGGAGCAACTAGACGAAGACATAGTATCCAGGGGGAAGGAGTTCGTACATACGAATTGGTTTTAGAGATATGTCCTATATGTACACAAGCTCTGGATAAACCAGAGAGGAGTTGCCAAGTTGGCTATTTAAGCAAAGGATGTATATCTTTCATAGGAAGCATATGTATTTAACTAGTATTTCTTATATTTATACCCTTGCAGGGTATTATAATTTCAGTCAGAAGTTTGCAACGCAGTGAAGGAGGCACCTCCGACCATATAAAGTATATATATTCTTGATCAGGATCAACAGACGAGTCGATCTAGCCATGTCCGTCTGTCCGTCTGTCCGTCTGTACGTCTGTCCGTCTGTCCGTCTGTCCTTCTGTCCGTCTGTCCGTCTGTCCGTTTCTACGCAAACTAGTCTCTCAGTTTTAAAACTATCTTAATGAAACTTTGTAGCTAGCCTTTTATATACTCTCACTCATATATATGTCGGAACGGGCCAGATCGGACGACTATATCATATAGCTGTCATAGGAATGAACGGAAAATTAAAAAAAAAAAAATTATAACATTTTCAGTTTACAACAGATTTTTATCAAATTTGAGATATAGCCATTTTATTATACTCTACAATTCTGTCTAAAATTTTATGAAAATCGAACTACTATATCATATAGCTCCCATAGGAACGATCGACAAATTAATACAATTAAAAATTACAACTAATTCAGTTTTAAACAGATCATCATCAAGTTTGAGGTGTAGCCATTTTATATTAATCTTAAATTTTGTGTAAAATTTCATGAAAATCGGACGACTGTATCATATAGGTGCCAAACAAACGATCGTTTGGTGTAGAGGAAAAATGCAAATCTGTGAACTGCAAATGAAAACAGGGTGAATGAAATGAAAACAGGTGTTACTTCATTGTTTTTAATCATAAATATATATATATAATTTATATTGTAGGGATTCCTACTCATAGAAGTTCAAGGTAAGTACACTAATCATATATTAAAAACTTATTTTATATAAAAAAAAACATAAATAATTTTCTTAATACCTTTGAAGTTAGCTAAGTATTAAAAGGTCAAATATTAAATATATCATAACTAAGCCAAAAATGCATTAATTTCCGTTTTTATTAGGGTAACAAATCTGCATACTCAATTTAAAAATTAAAAAAATTCAAAATTTCGTCAATTTTTCACCATTTTAACGATACCCCCTTATAAAAATTTAAAATTGTCAAAAAATTTGAAAAAATTAAATTTATGCCGGACCTGGCTAGATCGATTCGGCTGTTGATGCTGATCAAGAATATATATGAATAATAGGATCGGAAATGACTCCTTTAATAAGTTTCAAGCTTTCGACTGAAAGATAGACTTTGCTTAATTATTTGGTACATTGAGCGCTCTCCTCTGCGATTCTCAAGTCTTACACTTAAGCAAGGCTCTAGCTAGAGGAAGTTTAGTTTTCTTCTTCTTCTTTTATATAAATTACTAATTTAGTGCTTGGTGGTTGATAGACTTTGATCAAGTGGATGTGGCAACCATGGCTAGATCGAGTCGGCTGTTGATGCTGATCAAGAATATATATGAATAATAGGATCGGAAATGACTCCTTCACTAAGTTTCAAGCTTTCGACTGAAAGATAGGCTTTGCTTAATTATTTCGTACATTGAGCGCTCTCCTCTGCGATTCTCAAGTCTTACACTTAAGCAAGGCTCTAGCTAGAGGAAGTTTAGTTTTCTTCTTCTTCTTTTATATAAATTACTAATCTAGTGCTTGGTGGTTGATAGACTTTGATCAAGTGGATGTGGCAATCATAAAAATTATAGTTTTCTTAATTCAGGTAAGACGTTAACAAAATATCTCTTGCTAATTGAAACCAAAACAAGGCCCAAAAAGTCAAGACGAAAATATGGTTTATATTAAATTATTGTTTTATTACCATACCCTTGGCCGTGTTGACTAGCTTATTATTGATCTCGAAAAGTCTTCCAAGCTCTCTTTAAGAGCCGTGATGAAAAAAAAAAGAAACAACAATGGTGATGATCGAAACTGCTCAATATAAAATATATATTAAAATAAGTTGATCTATATTTGTAAAGCAAATTTTTAAGAATTGGTATGCTTTTAAATAACAGAAAGTTAACATATTTCAAGCAATGCTTGTATATAATTTTTGCAAAAGTAATTCTTCACACAAAAACCCGCTCGTTTAATGTAGAGGAAAAATGCAAATCTGTGAACTGCAAATATAATATGTTTAGGTGAATGAAATGAAAACAGGTGTTACTTCATTGTTTTTAATCATAAATATATATAATTTATATTGTAGGGATTCCTAGTCATAGAAGTTATATCTGCAAGGGTATATAAACTTCGGCGTGGCGAAGTTAATTTCCTTTCTTGTTCATATTTAAAATCTATGAAACGTAAACAATTTATATACAATCGACGGTAAGAACAAGGAAACTATAGCATTACCAATTCTATTTTAGTACTTCCTTAGAACACCAAACACTTTAAGCCATCTCAGTGGATATAAATACTTATATATTCAGCTTAAGTTCTCTTTTATTTCACTTTAAGACCGCTTAATATTTGGCTATCTTGATTTATCTTCTCTTTTTGACCAGCACTGGCTCACCGACCCATCCCATAGCCACTTGGCAACAGCGTAAAACTTCGAGACGACAACAAAGTCCAGCAATTGGCCAAGTGGATGGCGGTGAAGCAGATGGGGGGGAATATGCCAAAGTTAAACATTTTCTGGAAATCAATTTACCGAGCTACACTTTCATGTTAAATCAATTGAACTCGGGCGTGCGTGGAGTGTCATTCCTCTGGAATTCTCCATCGGCAGAGAGGTGGAAGTGGAGCCCAGGAGGGCCAGGGGAAGACATGCCTCTGCTGACCGATACAGATACCGTTAGTGGCAGTGCCTCATGGCCCAATGCCCGCAGCTCATCCCGCTAACAAGGCTAATTGGTCATGAAGCCTCTCCACTCGCGACATTCGACTCTCGACTCTCGACTCTCGACTGTGGACTCTGTGGTCGCTCTTCCGTCTTGCCATGTATCTCCTCCTGGATGCTGTTAGCCTTGTTTGCCTTGTTTTGCCTGTTTCCCGCCTTCTGTCCTGAACTGTCCGCCCGCCCACCTGTCCACGGATGGTGACACCTGTCACATCGCACAATGGAAATCACTCGACATTGTCGCCTGGCATTTGCCCCGAACGATGCTCTCCTGCACGGAGAAAAAATCGGGTTTCGAAAGTATAATATTTTAAGGGATTTTCATAAATTAAAATATATTTAAACTTTTACAAAGAGAATCTAGTCACTGTTCTTGTAAAAAAATGTTGTTAAAAGGTTTAAAATCATCGCAAAGCATAATTTCCTATACAACTCCAACGCAAAATGCCACAAAACATATCTCAGAATATGAAACTTATTAAAGAAAATGTTTATGTATTTATTTAAAGCAACTTTATGACCATTTTTGTAAAGTAAACTTATATAGTAACCTCTCAAAAGTTAAAAAATATGTTTTGGAGCATAAAGAACCCTAGTAATCTTCACTTTTCCCCTGTGTGCTCGTGGCAAAAACTGTCGCAGGCTATTTATTTACTCAAGCGTTTGCACTGGTTGTCCTGGTTTCTGGTCTGGTTGTGCCTCTGCCTGTGCTTTGGTCCTGTGATGGATGGCACTTAGCCAGCAGAAACAGCAACAGCAGCTCTGCGAGGGTTGCATCTGTGGTTAGGATTTGGACTTGGTCTCCATCTCGGATAGTTTGTCCACTAAAAGCCTGGAGATCCCACAACCGAACAGGGTGCGATGAGTGTCCAGGAGAAACCCCAAAAAGGTGATGGAATTTAAATCTGTTTTCAATCCAGCTTTATTCATTCATTCAGCCTTAATGGTTAATGATTTTAATGGCACTCGTTCACCAGCAGTAGCCTCGTCGACAGGTAATTCTAAATGCGAACCGTGATTCATGGACCAGAATAAGAGAAGAGCTTGAAAAAAAACCCCAATCTCTGTTCGGAAATTCATCTTATCTCGTAAGCTCTTTCGCGAGAAATAAGTGACAAAGAAGCTGCGTTTCTGGCCACCTTTTGCACCCTGTGCGCACAATGGCCAACACTCAATTGAGCCAAAAACCCATCCAGAGTGGGTGGGCGAAAGCCACCTCCTGCTCCTCCAGACATCGCCTCTCCTCGCTTTCCCTGTCTAGCGCTTTGCATGTCCGGCATTTCGGCATTTCGCACCAATTGTAGCCATAAAATTTGCACGTATAAAGCGAAAATGCCAAAAATATTTCACGACAACGAGACGGCAGCATCCCGACAAGAACTGAAGTCACAAGCAGAGCAAACACAACCTCACACACACACACACACACACCCATACACACACACAGCCGGTAAATCGACAAATGCCGGCAACACGTAGCACCAAAATGCACTGAAAGAAACAGTTGGAGATAGGAAATTATGTAGAAATTATGAAAAACTTTATTTGTATACCTTTTTATGTCCTTGCAGGGTATTATCACTATAGTCAGAAGCTTGTAATTATGTGAAGGAGTCATTTGCGACCCTATAAATCATATGTATTCTTGATCAAAATCGACAGCAGAATCGATCTAGTTATGTCTGGGCGAAAACAAAATTTTTGAAAATTTTTCAAAATTGGAAAATTTTATAATCATTAAAATTGGCAAAAATTGACAAAAATTTGAATTTTTTAAAACTTAAAATTGAGTATGCAGGTTTTTAAACCGTTCAAAAGTTAACACAGAAAAGCTTTCCAAACTAAAATTAATGCATTTTTGACTGAGTTATGATTATTAATTTTTCCATAAAAATAACATAAATTTAAGGAATGCTCATATTTGAAGTCTTTTTGTTGTAGAATAGCAAATGATAACCAAAAGTCATTTATATATTCCTATTCGCTACTAAAATCATAAATATTGTACTGAAAATACTTTTGTTTTTTTATAGACTGATCAAAAATCATTTGCTTTTGTTACTAATTATTAATTGACACCTTCTTTCATTCTTTTATTTCTTCCTAATATTTTAAAGATTCAGTATGCATAATTATAATATTTTTATAGGTGTCATTAAAAAACATAAAAGCATGCTAACCTCTCTTAAATCAATTTTAATTAAAGCTCTTTAAAACTAAGTATCTACCTCTCCATACAAAGAACATACATGATTAATGAGCCAAGGTAGGACACCTCTGGCTTCAGGATATTAGTCATATTTCAGTTATAGATGGATATAACGTATTCCCTGAATTCAATTAATATTAATACTTATAGATTTATATTAAATTCATCCATTACAAGACCATTTCTTTGAGTGCCTTTGTGAAGGCTATGGGCATTGAGGAGCGGGTCCGAGCTAGTGGGAGCGGGTGGTTTTTATTCCTTGCCTTTCTTTATGGTCGCAGGCGGCCTCTGTTAATGGAGATTGGTGCTGGCTGGCTTGGTTCTGGCTGTGGCAATGCGACAGATTTCACGCTCAAATGTTCGACACGCGCCGGCGCAGTGGCGCATCTTGGATGGACGTGGACCGAAAGGACCAAGGAGATGCTGGAGATGCCGGCGACAGCGGCCAAAAAGGATGCCGGCAAAAAAGCGGAAATGTTCAGTTCATTAGCGAAACGTGCGCGTCGTGTAATGGACGTGCCGGCTCCCGAACTCTTGGAAATCGAATCGCAGCATCCGCAGCATCCGTAGAATCCGCATCGAAATCGCAATTTCCAGCCGTTAAGTTGGTAGCAAAAGAAGTGAGTGAGTGAGTGAGTGAGGAGAGCGCGCGCGCGACTTCTATTGGTTTGAGTTTGGGTTAGACTTCGGGCCAAAAAGGGAGACAAAGCCAAGTGCGAAATTGCCAACTTCTGGCGCAATTAAATAATTAATTGAACCGAACAAAGGAATTTCGCGAAGCGCAAAGTAGAAAAACAATTAACAGGGACTGCGAGCAGCAGTGTTTAATTATAGGAAAGGTCAACACACAGAGCCCCAGCCTTTGCTATGGGAGTCACGCACAAAAGTGCGAGAGTATCGTCCGTAGTCATAGTCGTAGTCCGGACATGGCACATGCCCCATGGAGATGGAGACGGAGATGGATATGGACCAAAAACCGGTTGACCATCCGAGCCTTATTTGTTATATGTGTGCACTGAGCGAAAATGATTGAAGAGGGAAAAGTGAATGATTGGAATTAAATTATAAACCTAAAATCCCTCGAAAGTCTGCTGACATAATCTTGTCCCAGCTTCAATCCTAGCTTTGAAAGTCCTCATAAAGAACATAAAAAGAGAGACGGAAAATTATCAGGAATTTCTTCTCTATTCAGTGCCCAATTTATTCTCAGTGTCTCCAGTCCACTCTGACTGTTGTTTGTGTTTGAACGTTGTTTAATTAGAAGCGGCGCTGCTCGTCGACACCTGTACTCGAAATCGCTGTAGGCCTTTGACTTGGAGCAAGTAAGGCTTTGACTGCTAGTTGATTTTGGCCCGAAACCGCAAAGCGCCGCTTGATGGCCAACTGACTGAGTGCCCAAGCAGCCAACGGCAGCAACATCTTCAGCATCTTGGCCAGGCTACTTCTACCAACAATAACAAAAACAACAACAGCAGCAGCAGAAGGGGAAGCAACATCACAAGTGGCAACACAGCAACATCTAGAAGCTAGAGAAATAGTTACACTCAAAGAAAAGTGGGGTGTTTTTAGTGGAGAAAGGAGATAAGTTTTCTTTTGTATTTTGTAGATTTATTACTTATTTTTGTGTGTTTATTAGTTTGTTCTTTGGGCTAAGTTTAAAGTAATTGTTATTATACTCTTCTTGCAGGGTATTTTTAGCTTGTAACTCAGTGAAGAAATCATTTCCGACCCTATAAATCATATAATTCTTGATCAGAATAAACAGGCGAATCGATCTAGGTGTGTCTGACAAAAATCTAATTTTTTCAAAATTTTCGAAAATTTGAAAATTTTATAAGGGGTTACATCATTAAAATTGTCAAAAATTGACAAAAAATTGAATTTTCCCAAATGTTAAATTCGGTATGCAGATTTATTAATATAATAAAAACTAGCATAGGAACGCTTTCCAAATTAAAATTAATGCATATTTGGCTTAGTTATGAGATTTTTAAACTTTGAAAAGTCGAAAAAATTGTCATATAAAAATTTTGATAAATATCGCATATATTTAAAGTTTATTTTGATAAACTTGTAGACTTGTTAATCTAAGTGTATGCCAGCAACATTCTCCGCTTAGCAACATGAGGCCGCAACCTAAGCAACAGCATCTCTGGCATCATCATCTTTATCAGCATCATCATCATCATCAGCATCCAGCATCGTGTTGAGCTTCGTTTTTGGCCAGAGTGCGAATCGCTCTTCCTCTTCTCCTTCTTGTGGTGGTGGTGCGGCTGCTGCTGTTGCCGCTTTCTGATGGCCATGGCCAAGACCGCGACCACGACCAAGACCACGAAGTGTCTTGTGGCGTGGCGTGGAAGAAGAACTTGCCGAGCCGACCTGAGCCGATGGCCGAGTTGTTGTTGCTGCTGCTGCTGTTTCTGCTGCTGTTGGCCAAAGAAAAGAGAGTCGCGTTCGAAGTTGGCCAAAGTTACATGCTCGCGTCGCTGCTGCAGTCGGCGTCTCTGCCGCCAAAGCCGGCTTGGCGCTGCTGCGACGCTGACGCCGGCAGCGTAGATCCAAATGATGAGTTCGCCTTTTGAGCATTTGAGTGTGTTTGTCTGTCTCTGCCGGGAGAGTGAGTGAGTGTGCCGCCGTGTGTGGTGTGTGTGTGTGTTGTTTGTTGGTTCTGAAACGGCAGAGCGCTCTCTTGGCCTCTCTCGCTGCAGCTAAGCTCTGCGCTGCCGCTGCTGCTGTCGCAGTCGCAGTCGCTGTCGGTGTGCTGCCACAGCCAGAGTCGGCAGAGGATTGCTACGTACTTTTGATTTTTCTCAAAAAAAAAAATCGCCGCGCTACGTAGGCTATATAAATAAGCGACGAGAAGCTATTGGGTCCGAGTCTCTTTGAATTTTATGAAGCGGTTGTACCTTGGTGGCGACTCTGGTTCTGATTCTGTGTGTGTCCCCAGCAGCCGCCGAGCCCATCCAGCCATCGGCAGAACTTGGCCAACACAGTGGATTACACATTATATTGCTTAAACCCACAAAAAATTAAAAAAAGAAGCATAAACTGTCAAGTGAATCGAACAAATCGAACAAAAACTGCAAGCCAAAAAATTGCAAAAGATAAAAAGTGCGCGAAATGTTGAGCTACGTTTGAAAGTTTCCCAATATCTGAGATCTTAAAAACGAAAAGGATCTTATAACTCTGTGCTAAAAGTATCTCAAAGATACACGAAATCCGTGGCTAGTGCTCACACAGAATCACACGAATCTACACGAAGAGAGTTCTGTGCCAAAATAAATCGTTCTGTTACTTGAGTGAGAAAGGTGAGTTGAGCAAAACAAACGGGAATGTCCTGCAGGAAGGACATTCGAGAAGAGAGAGAGATAGAGAGACACAGCGGAAGTGCAAGTGATTTTTGAGTGAATTCTCTTTGAGTTAAATTCTATTTCTTTTTTTTTAATGCCAACAAATTCTTGAAAGTTTGAAATAAATAATTAATTAAATAAGACAAAGTAACCTACAATAAATAAAATAAATTCTATATTATTATATAGGAAATATCAACATTATATTAAAATTATTTAGAATTATTTATATGGAATTATTACAAAGCAAATTCTAAGCTATAAATTAAAGTTGAAACGCAATTTACGCATAACATTAACAATGAAAGTCGATTAACAACAAATATATTATAAATAAATAGAAAGTCGTATTTATAAAAAACTAAGGAAATTCATTTAATTTGCATAAATAAAATAAGAATGCTTTTAAATCATAAAGAAAGAGAATATCTTTTATTTAATAAAATATGTTAAATCATATTGATATCAAAATAAATAAACATTTGTAAATAACAATTTATAAGAATTATAAAAAATGAATGAATAAAATTGGAATGCTAATTTAAAGTATAAATGAAGAATTGATAAATCATACATTTTTAATGGTTTAAGTTAAAAAAAAAACTAATTAAATTTTATCTAAATTCGATAGATAATAAAATTGAATCCGAAAATAAAACTTTTATCAGACTCGAAAACTTTCAAGATTTGTTACCAATTTCCTTTTTTTAATTGAATATTCTATGTGTTATTATAAATCTAAGATTCTTGATCGAAAAGATGAATTAGCCAATAAATTACAAATAAGTTTGAATGAATTTTGGTTGAAGAAAAACATTCTTTCAGTTGTAAAATTGCATAGAAATATGGTTATTACTGAAATTATTTAAACCAAGTTACACTATATATATAATCTTTTTCCCAATAATTTTCTAAACACTTTTCCATTTCTATAATTAAGCCCCGTTTAAGAACCCATAGTTAAAAATTCTATAACCACAACCAATTTCCGCTTGCAGGAGATGAGTAATACAACTTCAGTAGATTAAATATAATACAAAGCCAGTTTCTATAGCCAATAATAATTCATTTACGGGCCATTAAAACCGGTGCTATGCACAAGTGTGTGACGTTTTGTTGCGCAATTGTTTAAAGGCCGGGATTCAATAATTATTCATTTCCTCATGGGTACTTGCCACCATCGTCGATCGCAAAATATTTTCCCCGCTGGAATAATCTCGGGCTAAAACCGAGATGTCAACTGTGTAGGGCAAAAAACAGACCAGACCAGAACAGAGCGCCCATTATGGCCACTGGCTTGCTGCCTGCATAAGCCGCTTTAATCTTTACGGTTGCCAATTAATAAATATTAATTTGCTTACAACAAAATTAAAGAGGCAGCCAGCCGGGCGTTAAAACGGCCTCAAAGTTATTCATTCATAAAAAAAAGAAGGCTCGTTTCGGCGGCTGCTGGTGCAAATTGCAGCCATTCATTCGGGCCCGACTCATTCATCCGCAGCTGGTTGTTGGCTGCCTTGCTGCCTTGCTGCCTGTTTGGCTGTTGGTAATTCGTTGTTGGCCCGAACCACTGCACCAGTGCACCGCTAACGTTAACTTAACGTTAACGTAACTGCCACGCGCCGCGCGGACCCAGACTTCGTCTGCCTTTTGGCCTTTTGGCCATGGCCATTGTGCAAATAGTTTTGCGCCTGCACAGGGGAAAATTATGATTGTTTTTGACCAGTTTTCAAGCATTTATTTTCTTGTTTTTTTTAAGGAGTCATTTTAATATTAAAACTTGCTTAAAAATGCAAGCAATTTACGAGAGAAGTTTATACTTTAGGGTGTTTTTATATTACTAAATAATTAGGAAGTGAATTCTTGAACAATTTGGCCAAACACTTTATGGTTTCAAGGAGTTTAAGAGATTTACTTGACACCTATCATCAAAGGTTTTAAAATATTCATATATATTCTATAATATATAATCAATTCCAACCAATTTTCCTGTGTATTTTCCTATCCGAAATTTATGAAATTCCCACTTCTGGTGGAAAGTTCACGAGAGCACCATTCTAATTAGAATTTATGCCCACACCAGTGGAGCTTTAAATGCCCAACGACATTTGTCAAACTCGTAAAAAACTAAAATTGCCCGAATGTAAAAGCTTTTAGTTAGCCATAAATAATACAAACTATGGCTGGACCAGGCGAGAGAGCCCCCACCATTTGAAATAAAAGCCAAAACGATATATTTATAGTAGTTACACACAGCAGGATGGTCCTGTTGGTGGTCCTGGTCCTGGTCCTGCACTTGCTTCCTTGGTTCCTTGGGGCCTGGGGCCCAATAAAAAATGCAAATAAAACGCTGCCGCAATATGTGACCATCCCGTCTCCCGTCTCCCTCTCTCCAATCTCCAACTGGATGGCAAACATTTTCAACCTGAAATGACTTTGAGTGTTATTTGGTTTGCCAGAGATTTCATTGGCAGCTGGCCAAGGGTGTGTGTGTTGTGTGTGTGTCGGGGGACACTGTCTGACATTTGAAGGGCCGGCCCTGACCATGACTGGAGTCCACACAGCAGCAGCAGGTGTTTGGTTTTGGCTCCCTTTTTTTTGGTGTTGGCCAAAAACTGTCCCTGAAACTGGTCGGAAATAGTGTGATTTATAGACGATTTCTGTGATGCACAGGGAGAAATCTTAAAAGGGATTTGAGAAAGCCAGAAATACTAGCAATTCTAAAACTTGATTCGTTTGAATATATATATATATTTTATGGGCCACATTTACATGTTTTTCTAATTGATTTAAATTAGTAAAATAATCTTCAAATAAGTTGCTTTAATTTCTTTCTGTATTACAACTTTGAACCCTGGCTGGCTGGGCAAAAATTTTGACAGAGTTTTGTCTGCAGCGGCGCCGGGCAGGAATACAGATTTATTGATGAGCCAACAGGAAACATGGCCAATACACGGCTATCGGAAACGGAGTCTAGTTGTAGTTGCGGCTATTCCACAGTTTCCCCCCCAATTCCGATGTCATTCTGTGGTTTCAGCATTTTTCGCAATAGCATCAGAGAGTGTCCCCCTCTCGTATTTATTTTCCCGTGTTTTTATTTATTTTTTGCGTTCACATCTGCTGCAGCATTTTAATTAAAAATGCCTGAAATGTCTGTGACTTTGCCAATATAATGACATATAAATGCCTTAACTTAGGGCACTTTAAGTCGTGTGGTTTTTGGCCTGTGGTTAAAGATTTGCGGAATTGAATAGGAATAGGAATCGAGTCTAGCACTTCCGCTGCGGAGTACAAAGAAAGAATGATAGCTGGGAAGATGGATGGTTAGATAGGCTAAAGAACTTTGTTAGAACTCCGTACACTCCATCGCTCACGGGAGTTGGACACTTTGTTTGCCGGGAAAAAGTTTTACCAGTTTATCGTTGGGCCACACTGCGTATGCTTAACTTTGGGCCACATGGTTTTGATGAACTGTCTTTCCCTCTGTCTTTATCTTCTGTGACTTTTCTTCAGTCACTTTCAATATTTTAATCGAATTAATTCAGCTGATTTGGGCCTTTGTTTGAGGGGGGCCTTCTCTCTGCTTTCTGGCAAGTACTTCTTCTTTTTTTCGGGAAAAATTATCATGACAATTAAGTGGCACTGCAGCGAGCAGGTTGCCATAACTTTTATTTCGACTTCTTGGGCTTCTTTGACTTTTTATGTTAATTTATTTTAATTTTCATCTCTTGGAACGAAAGATTAAAGCAACTTGGGGAGGACAGCTCCCTCCGCGTTTCGCCGAAATGCGCAGAAAAAAAAGGAAAAAAAAACCGAAAGAAGAAGTCTTTAAAATATTTAATTGGCTGGCATGAAGCGCGGCTACTTTTTTAAGTTATGATGCGGGCTCTGACATCAGCACATCAGTTGAGCACCTGACCGAGCCCAAGAACATCACCATGGTAAGGAGCCGTCAGGCCACTGAAGATTCCGGGACCGAGGCCCCCGACAAATTACATAATGATAGGCCTGGGTCCCCGACTAATGTCCCATTGTTGGGGCTCCCATTCTGCCGTTAGGCAATAAGGAGGAGAAGGAGGAGAAGGAGGAGTACTCATGACATACCTCATGACAGCCACATCCCCTCATCCCATCCCATCGGATCGCATAATTTAATTAGAGCCCCGTATGCAAATGATATGCTGCGCTAATTGAGTGAAAAGCTGTGCGAAAGCCTAATGAGCCGAGGCCGGGTCATGCAACGCGTATCTCTAGCCATGGCAGCATCTAACATAGTATCTATTAGAGTATCTCGCATCCGACAGATGCAGCCAGGTCCCCATCCAGGCGTGACTGCCACACTCGGCTATCAGTTAATCCGATTACGACCTGTGTGTGTCTCTGAACCCAAAAACCCACAAAACACTCGCTGTCGATGGCCAATATGAGTTTGGGCTTAAATAGGTGATATCTCAGTTCAAGTTTTGTGGTTTTAGCTAGAATATTTGTTAAATATTTCTATAAAATATCATAAATTATGGCAAGCCTTAAGTTTATTAATGTAGCAATATGCTGTCAAAACATCTTGTATTTGTATTTGGCATCCTAATGGTTTTGTTTATTTCAATCCATTAGTGGTTTTTGAAATATTATCTAGACAACTATCAGTCGAAGATATAGTAGAGCCAAAGATGCATGATGCTGCTGCTCGTCCAAGAGACTTAACTTAATTAAATTGTGACGTTCGCAGTTTTTCGCTTTGCCTTGGGCCAAAAGGCACTTGAAAAGAAAACCATACCGAATCAAAAGCAAGCCAAAAGAGAGAGAGACGAGACAGGGACGTTTTTCTTTTTTGTGATTTTAAAGTTTAATTGAGTAAATCGGTTTATGTGCGGCATTAGCATTGTCCAACGCTGTTTGTTTCCATGGACCGCGGGAAACACACTCGAACACTTACACTCGCCGAGAGGCAAAAAGGCAAAGAAAGTAAGCGCAACTAAGCACATTACGACTAAGCGACGACACTTGTCTCGCATTACGCCCAGGCAGCGGCTGCTCCAAGGTTAAATCGTGGTCTAGAACCCACTCCACGGAGCACTCCATGGGCCAACAAGAACCCCAGCAAACACAGCACAACAAAACACCAAGCCGGCCAAAGAGCTTTAAGTGTGTCGTCGTCGTCGTCGTGGGGCGCGAATTTCTCTGGCCCAAATTGTTGTTGCCGCTTGGTAGCTGTTAGCTGCTGCGATCTGGTTTGCAACAGATGCCTTTCGAGTTCAATAGCCAAAGAAAGTGTCAGGCGGTTGAAAGAAAAAGTGTGCTCTGTCTGAGCGACATAGATTTCCGATTTCCGATTGGGACCACCTGGCGTATGCGTAATGCCTGTTATCATCGACCAAATGCCGATTGCCAAGTGCCTGTTAATGGCCAACAATAGAGTGTTAATGCAACTTGCCATTAGCCAAAATAGCAGCCATTTACTGGTATACTTAACCATGCCTCCCCTTTGATATGATCATAAAGTTTAAATCGAAAAAGAATTTTGCATTTTATGAAGGCCATAAACATGAAAGCCCCTCAAGGCATAAGTATAGAACTATAGTTTATGAGGCAAAATAGTTACAGGTTAAAGCATAAATCATAAAATTAGGGTTTCCAATATATATTTATGGTTATAGGTATAAAAAAATCCTTGAATCTTTTATACTTTTCTGCAGGACTTAAGCTCACAAACCCTGGCAGGCATTTCGACATGGCCGGGCTCTTAGAGCTAGAAAATATAATTTTCGATACAATTTCAAATGGCACAAATAATGGCCAATAAGGCCAAGCCTAGTGTAGGGCCAATTCAATGCGGTCAAGGTGTCACAATGTTGGCTTGCTTGCTGCACAAATTAAATATGATATATATATATTTGTTTTGTCGCTTGGCTATTAGCCACAAACGAAACCGGGTCTAAAAAGCCCCGAAAAATGAAACACAGTTATGGGGCCAGCACAATTAAGTCAACGGTCGTCAGCCCAATGCCCAACTGGAAAGCCAATAAATTAATTCAATCGCCGGCCTGCAATTACCCGCAAGGCAAAAGCCGTAAAATAAAATAAGAAACGTAAGAAACCGAAAACCAAATAGGCAAATCAAACCTGGCCATTTCTTCCCCGATCTTCGCCAGATCATCGAAATTCTTTTGTGAGAAAATATGCAAAAATAGTCGTCGTCGTCGTCGTCGTCGTCGCCTGGGCCAAAAGAAATCGACTGGGCCAAAATCCGAATCCGAAATCCCCAAGAAAACAAGTTTCAAGCGATTCAAAGCCCGGGGCAAAAATCAGAAAGAAAGAGCTGCGACGCGAAGATGTTTCTACGATTCGTGAATGAAATTAATTTCCATTGTATTTGCAAGTAAATAAGTAAGCCATAAAAGAAATACAGTTACGTTTCAAGGCGTCGAAATATTGCAAATGAAAATGGATGTGAGAAGCGAACGAAGATGATATTGGGGGGATATATATGGAGATTGATCGGCGGAATGGTCTATAAAATCGAGCTCATTACGGGTTAGAGCTTATAGTAGCTGGTTGAAATCAGTAATGAGTTTGAAGAGCTGGGAGCTGGAGCTGGGAGCTGGAAGCTTCTCGGAACTTTTATAGCTGTCGCATTCCAAATGCGAGGGGAATTTGGAACCAGCTTTCGTATGGAATCTGATCTGTGGCAATGTTTAATCAGCGGTTAGTCACAAAACAAAACACCCCGGCGAAACCGCAAATAAAGATAAATCAGTTCAATTAAATGATGTCCGCATAATAAACGATTTGCGCACCCTTCGATGACGACAGCATCATCATCATCTATATAGAGATATGGTTTTTATGAATTCTTTGCTGACCCAAATCTTGACTCTTGGTTTCTGCTGGTTTTCCATAGATTTACATACATTTATTGTTACTCATATCTAATCGATTTCTCTCTCTATCTTGTTTTTCAGGTATGTACTTTTGAATATAATTCCCTTGGTGACACATTCTCCTGGCTGGCATAAAGGTAATTGAGACATCAGGACGACGCGCAAAAGTATGCAGTGGTAAATTGGA
This sequence comes from Drosophila serrata, assembly GCF_035046125.1. NCBI lineage: Eukaryota > Metazoa > Arthropoda > Insecta > Diptera > Drosophilidae > Drosophila > Drosophila serrata. The sequence continues at coordinate 465,063 of NW_028257274.1, read as the reverse complement.
CAGCAAACAAATGGCTGCACTTTTTGCTTCACTGCAACGATGCCTGCGATGCTGCCGCTGCTTAACTGCTTCAATTTGCATAAATAAATAATTTAGCAGTGCATTTGTTCAGCGCTGAAACAATAAAAGTCAGCAAATTGAGTCGCGAAATGAAGCAAACACATACAGAAAGGACAGGCAGGGCGACCCTCTAATTTATGCAGCAGGAAAGCAATCAAGGCAGCAGTAAAGCAGGAAAAGGATATATTTAAATGGGAGAAAATATATATAAGCTTGTAGAAATGCATTGAGAAAGATTTCATCTTAGTTTCTAATATTTAATATCTACCCAATAATTCGCTCAGTGCTTTTGAGAAGCCTTTGGTGGTCCCTGCCAGGTGCGTGCCTCGACAACAGACTGGAAAGGAAAGCAAAGGAGTCGCGTCGCTGGCTGGGTATCTTTGAGGCCTGTGATGAGGTAATAAAGCGCACAACCGGCTTTCATCCTTAGACATGGCGCTCATTATTGAAGAGGACATACCGCACATACACAGGTTGACTATCCCAGCATCCCATGTATCCTTGTGGGGGAAATTCCAACGCTTCTGCATTGTTTTGCCACTTGACTCCATTGCTGCCCTCAAGTGGCAGCGGGCCCCTTCCTGTCCTGTGGCCTCTTGCAACCCTTTTTTTGTTCCAAACTCTTTAAGCTTAAAGTTAAGCTTAAAATACAAACTCCAATTGGGGAACAAACAATGGCCATAAGCCTTCTAATTGAAATTGAGAGACGAATATAAATGTTTTGCCATTTCCAAGCGGACAGTCGCATGGCTGAGTGACACTTGCACTCGGACAATGGCCATGAAATTGATGGCAAAGTTGAAATTCGTGTTTTAAATGTCGCTGCATAAATAAATTATTATATACATATCTATTAAGTGTCAGAGCAGTCGAGCTGAAAAATCCATATATCGAGCAGTCAATTTATTTTGGCTCATGCAATTATAAGCGAAGGAGGGTTGGAAAAATCAATTTGAAGCCAATTTGCAAGAGCTAATAAATTGAGTTAAAAATTTCGAAAAATTCAGAAAGTTGATTTTCTTCTCCTTCTTCTCCGGATGAATATCTGGAAAGTTCCCCGCAACTCAGTGAAACTCTCAAGTCATTTATCAAGCGGGCAGAGTCCGCTGTGGGCGCTTCTAATTAGGTATAGTCATTCCGTCAAGTGTTATGGCAACTATTTATATTTATACTTGTACGAACATCATAATGCGGAAACTCTTACCCGAAATGCCTGTCGGTCGGTCGGCCGGTCGGTGGGTTCTAAGAACCCGCCTCGTTAATAGCAACAAAAACTGGTTGGCTTTAATAGCCCCCCGCTGGCTCATTCTTCTGCCAGCCATCTGCCATCGTAATAGTAATAGTAATAGCCCGGTTGACCAGCCATGAAATTCAATTTCATTTCATTTCATATCATCTCTCATTCTATATATTCTCTATTTTTTCGGCACATTCTCGGAAGTGAGTATTTTACGATGGGCACCGTCGGGTTTAAAGTTTAAAGTGCAGTAACCCAGCTCAGCGGATATTAGATCTTAAGATATCGTACAGAGATTCCCCCTCGAAATGAAATAAAAACCTTTCGGCAAGAACCTCTCTGGAATGTTTGCAGAGGCCCAAAAGCCACCTGCATAACTTTTACCAAAAAACAAACCAACAACCCAACAACTTTCCATGGCGGTCTCTTAATAGGTTTTTGCCTGGCTCACTTTTAATACCCGTGTACCTCGGAGAACACTTTCCTTTGGCATTACATTACCAAACAAATAAACTCGGCTCGGGACTGGCCAAATAAAAGTGAAATTGCCAGGGCAAAAAAGATTTGTTTTCTCAATGGAGAGCATAGTTTCTGGTCTCAACTGAACCAAATCTCACGTTCATCTCTTAATGACAGAGCATCAGTTTAATTATTTGCCCGCACGTGTAGCTATGGAACCATCAGGTTTTTATGCATATTAAAGTGTGTCCAATGGGGGACTAGTTTTGCTCCTTACCGATAGCTCTCCTCAGGCACCTCTATATTTAGAATCTAATGCAGAGAGAGAAATGTCCTCGAATAGGTACATATATCAATTTAAAAGAATATCTTAAGGATCATATAGTGTTGCTTTTTATTTCTCTGTAATTAAGTGTTACCAACCTAGGCTCCCTAGCCACTCCCACTCCTCCTTAAGATTCCCCAATCTCCTCTCCATCTAAGATATTCCCCAAATCGAATGCTGATTCTGATAAATCGCATCGAATGGCCCTGGAGGAGCACCTGTGAAATTGGTCACAGGATCGGATCCCTCACCCAGACTTGCTCTGGGCGCCGTTCGATGGCTCTTGAGTGGGGGAATGGGACTGGGAATGGGCCATCCTTTTCCAATGCCTGGGATGCGATGCGCTTTTCGGGATTTATTTGTGTGGAAATGAGCAGCTAACGGTATATGAATCATGACTTTGGCAGGCAGCATGATTTAAAACACTCACTCATATGAGGCGGCGGCGGCGGCGGTTCCTCTTGGAGCTTGGAGCTCTGAGCTGGAGCTCTGAGCTGGAGCTCTGAGCTGGAGCTGGAGCTGGAGCTTCGCCTGGAAGTGCAGCTGCAGAGTGCTGCACTGTGTTGTGTGTGTGAGTGCCATGACTTTATGCTCTGCCCGGCCAAAGTCAGAGCCAAGTTAAGACCGCGGCGGCCTGCGCTGTTTGCGCATATTTTAGCACATTTTGCCCCCTGTCCGTTCTGTGACTCCGTCTCCAGGTCCAGGTCCAACTCCAGCTCCAGCTCCTCGATCGGCATTGCGACGCGACTTTGTAGCGCGTAGGAAAACGTGCGATTTCAAGTTGACAGCACAGCTATGCCATGAACCCGGCCCATCCTCCTCCTCCACCTCCTGCTCCTCCTGCTCCTCCTAGTGCCTCCTCCTGTCTGCCTACCTGAAATCAGCTGGAAAAGGCAACGTTTTTCATTTTCTACATTTTAATGCAATTTTTAATTTATTTGTTTTGTCGAGACGGCGACTCTGACTCCGACTCCAACTCCGACTTCGACTGGCTCTCTATCGGCATAGACTCGCCTCGGAACGCATGTATTCCTCATTGATTGGCATTTCCTGGTTGGCAGCATTAGACTGGCCAAGTCAAGTGAATTCCTCGAAGCGACTAAAGCCAAGGATGAGGAGGAGACCCCAGAACCCAGAACCCAGAACCCGGTACCCGGTACCCAGAGTCGAGACCCCTAGAACTCCAGACTAGCCTGCCCGGGGCTGGGACATTGGAATCAATTCGTTTCGATTCGATTCGATGTCTGGGATGCGTTGATTCTTGGCTAGATCTCCGCCCTGGGCATTTGTAATTATCCCAGCTGGCCAATGAGTCACTCCAAGTGGGAAGAGAGTCTGAGATCGCTGCTGACTTGCACTTCCAAGGCAGCCGAAAAACAATGCCTGTGCCATGACATCACGGAACTCGGAATAAATACATATCCGGGCATTTCCCATAGCATCCCGGCTTAAGCGATTTTTTTTTTTTTTTTTGGCCAAAGTACTTGACGAATTACATGGCCATGAGTAATCATCAGTATTAATGAGAGACCCGAGTCGAGTTGAGTTGAAAACGCGCCAAAAAAGCGCGCGCACGCTCATTGATCCACTTTTTGAAATTCTACTCTCCAATCACGTAGCCGCCTGAGCTTTACGTCTACATTTATTTGGATAACTGTTTTTGGCCCGAAGTCTATTCAAATTGAACGCATTTATATAATACAGAGAGAGAAATGTAGGTCTATCAATGAATACCCTGATCGATAACTTGTATTGTAGTCTTTTGCCATTGATAGTGATGATTCTTTTCCAGCTTTACTATGAAATGTAAAGGTTCTAATACAACTTTATTCTATAGGTTTAGATTAAGGAATTTCTCGGCATTTTCCCCCAGTGTATGTACATTATTTCGGTGGCATAATTAGAACCAGTTTGCTTTTGATAGAAGGCGTTTAAAGATGTGCTATTTAGGGTAGTTCCCTGAAGAATATTGTAGCCCCAAGCTAGAAAACTCATCAGAGATATGAATCATATATTTATTATTAATTTTATTTGATGCTCAAGTTTAGTGCAGTTTTTTTGGTTCGTTCCGCTTGAAATCCATTGAATTTCCTAGAGCGTCTGCAGTTTGCGAAACGTGAAATTCGTTTTTTTGTCTTCGTTTTTTTGTTGGCACCTTGATGTGGCTGTTTCTGGGTTTTATGTCTCAAATTTGCAAATCGATTTGAACATTGTATAACCAATATAAAAACTCACTACAAAGACACGTGTAGGCGTCGTTAAACGGAGAAGGAGTCGAGTGTCGAAGAACGAACTGTGAAGCGTCTTTGGGATCTCGGATTCACAAACACGTATTGGCCAAATGGAAAATCGGGTTAGCGTGTGGCCTTAGCCATATTTCAAATGAAAAGTGACCCCGAAAGCGAAATGGCCGCAGGCGAAATGCCTAATTGTGATGTTGATTTTAATTAAGCGAAGCAAAGCGAGCAGCTCATTAGTCTTCCAACTTGGAGTAAAAAATAAAAAATACAAATAAAATAGCATGCAGCTGCAACTGCAACTGCAACGGCCACAGTGAAATCAGAACGCTTCTGTAGCCACAAACTTGACCCCAAGAAAAAGAGAAATTTGTGGCAAAAACGAGGCTCGCCTCGGTTAGGCTAGAAACAAAATCAGCTCACGATCTTCCGTGGGTCAGTACCAGTTTCCCGTCCCAGTGGCCACACATATATGGAGTAGCTACCAGCTACCAGCTACGAGCTACTGGTGGTGGTGGCATCGCATGCTGCAGGCGAGGAGCACACGGTAGCCAGCATCATCAAGATTTGTCACAAATCAAGGCGGGCAGGCAACTAATCCAGTTCAAGTGCCGGCTGCGACACAGCGAAAATGGCAAATTGCCGTCGCGCTTTGGAGTTGGATTTGGAGTTGGAGTTGGAGTTGGGAGCAGTCACCAGGAGCACTCTTTGGCCAGCGTTGGCGTTGCCTGCCTGCAGTGCTCCATCGTGTTCCATCGTGGCATTCATCTCCAGATGTGGAGCTCTGCAGTCGTGCTCTCTGGGCAGCTTCCGCATGCCGACGACAAGTGACTCACTCGATTTGCTGGCCAAAGAAGCCTTAACTCCGTTATGTTTGCCAATCGTGAGCTTTTATTAATCTCGAAAGCAAACTCCTTCAATTTGGCCCCTGAAGATGTTGCTGAAAATTGCCACAAGGTCAATCTAAGCGGAGGTCAAGCTCCAAATTTGCCAAGGGGTCGATGATTTGCATCGAATGAGATCGGAGGGAAGTGCATAATAAACTTATTGTTCCTCAATTTCTAACACTTTCTGTGATTGCTAGACAAAATGACCAAACACCGAGTAGTGAGTGACTGATGCAATTGCAAGGTCGCACATTCCTAGAGGGAGGCCAACTGCAAATTGGCAGCACTCACGGTTCAAGCCACAACAATTTGGCCCGCAAAATTGGCCACAACTATGCGCAATAGACGGGCCATAATCACACACGTGTGAGGGCAGAAGCAACACGCCAACAGATTTATGTCGAATGACAGAACAGAATAGAAGAAATAAAAATAAAATAACAAACTAGAAATAAGAATGCAATTTGCAATTGCTGCTGCCGCTGGTTGGACCGTTAAATGTGTGGCACTGGCGAATCGAAGATCGCAGAAACCAAATTAACACAAAGCCAGGCAACAGACATCGCGGCAATTGCAATTGCAATCGAAGAAATGTAATGCGATAAGCTCGGGATAGGAATGGGGATCGGTATTGGAAATGGGAATCAAAATGGGTATCGATCGGTTAGGGGAGGGGAGGGGAATGGCTGAAGCATATCCCAGATGGACGCGTGAGGTTGGGGTCATCCATGGACCAGGGATCGGGATTGCAACTGGGGAGACTTGTGTGTCTGTGTGTGCTAAATGTCAATTTGATACCGGGCCAGAATCCAATTAAAGCCACATGCCGCACAGTTGCAGAACTCGCATCTTTCGGCTCTGCAAATTGCAAATTGCCATCGATCTCTGGCTGCGATCTCTTGTCGATGGGTCGCCGGTCGTTAGATGCGTGCGCCAAAGTGTATTTGTGGGTCATGGTACAAATCCACCAGAGACTGAAGGAAGAGTCCGAGCCGGAGACGAGGAACCAGAGTCAGAGTCAGAGTCAGAGAGACACGACAGCCGACACAAGATAGCTCTCTGACAAGAGACACCTTTTGATATGCTAACGAAGGCTTTCCACCAATGGGTTTTCCCTCCCCATTTCCCTTGCCGCTTCCTCCTCGTGCCGAGACTGTCAAAATGCTGCCCATGGCTGGCTGACTTGCTCGCTGACTGGGCCTGAAATTTTCCCACCCTCCATTGAGGCCTTGTGTCTGCCTTGGTAAAATGTAAATTTTCCTCGAGACTGCCACACATTTATATTAGAGCTGGAGTTGTAGTTGAAACTGCAGATGAGAAATGGGGAACGGGAACGGGAAACTTGCAACTTGGCAACTTGGGAGCTATCCACGCATGCGCACAATGCCTGCTTCCCGAAATAGAATATAGAATAGAACTGCTGCTCCCCCTGGGAACACTGGTCCAGTCCACACTGACAAGTCCACCCTTTGTGGCCAGTTGGAGGAGGAGAATGAGAAGGAGGATCGGGAATGCCTCATAACGCATAATATCCATTGTTGGCTATGAAGATGCATTGCCTTTGCCTCGCCCGAAACTAAAAAAAAATCTTGCAAATTTCCCATGACCGATATTGCCGCCCCGTGGCCAAGTTGGCCAAGTTAACAAGCGCCTGCCTCGTTTTGGGTAAAAGTTTCTATACCCGAGTGGGGCTGACTTTTGGCCACTTCATTCACAAATCCAAAATGGGGTCACACACACAACATACACAACACACACATCACACACACATATGTGTATGGGGCAGATAGCAGCAGCTGGCCGGTGACCACCCCTTTATTTGGTCTTAACCCAAATACTGAATGCTGCAGAAATGAGAAAGAATAAAAATTGTTTACCATTTAGCCATTTGGCCAAGAGCCGGAGCTGGGGAGCAGGGGAGCAGGGGCAGGGGTAGCATTAACTACAACAAACAGCGGAATAATTACCGCAACAAGTTGCTGTTGCCAGTTGGCAGCAACATGTTGCTCGTGTGTTGCTAATAGCTTTAGAACAAGTGCCATTTTGGCCGGCAACTAATAGCCAGTTTGTGTCGCTTCCGTTGTCAGTCAGTCGGATTCGCCATCAGCCTTAGCATCGGCATCATCATCATCATCATCATCATCATCATCATTGCGGCCGTGTGAGATTATCATTATTGTTATTGTCGCTCGTCATGTCAACTCGTCATCAACAAGCAGACGACGTAGCTACTGGAGGCTCAAAAGCCAGGCATCAGAATCAGCTAGATTTTACACTAAGAAAAGGAAAGGATTCCAGGGGTATCTTATCCTTAACAAGGAGACTTTACAGAAAGCCCTAGACCTTTCAAAGATGTGGCATATAAGAGTAGTACAATCTATTAATCAGATTTCTAATTATTCCAATGATGTATAGCATTTCCCTAGAACTTTCTCTCAGTGCTGCAGCTACTCCATCCATGAAGCAATCTCTCAACTTGACCGAGGCGGCTTCGTGTGTTGCATACTTCTCGTTATTGTTGCTGTTGCCACGGCACGCAGCAATGCCATTTGTGACTCCTGGGGCCACCACCTCTTCCTCTGCCCTCCATTGCTGCTCCTTCCCTGCCTGCCTGCATTTTAATGAGCACAATTCGCGCATTTATGATGAACCTCCAGTCTCCAGCCTCCGAAGCCTGAGTCAAGCATTAGCCGATTTTTATTTGCTTGTTTCGTTAGCGTTGCCGCCCAGGGGGAAGGCGTCTCAGGAATGGACGGGGAGTGTAACCGAAACCACTCGGATTTCAGGAGAATTGCGGAAGGGGATCCGGGATGCCATAGCCCCCACACAGAGGCCGATCCAGATGGTATACCAAAGTGACAGGTTACGGTACAGTGGGGCTTGAAAGAGCTCAATCATTAAGAGATTACTTTTAGATTAGAATACAATATAAAGATAACGTAGAAGAGGAGAAAGCATTTCCAAAGTTTCTAGATAGCTAGTTAATAAATCCTAAAATACCACAGAATATCCAAGATAATAAGTGTGGAAAAACCATAGATTTCCCAATTGAAATCCCAGTCAATACTCTAATATTCCCTTACACCTATCGTGGTTGGAAATCCCTGCAACACTATACCTCCGCTCTTCCTGATCCCATTGTGCTTAGGTGGAAGTTTTATTGCTTTATGGAATGTATAAAATTGGATAACATACCCACCAGACACGCCCCCTCAAATACAAGCAAAGTCCCCACCAAAGTTCTCACCCCTCGTCAAAGAGCACTCAGCATCCCTCACCTTCGTTTTCCAACCCCTCGGATGGAATCACGTGTTGCATCTCCTGGGACTTGATTAAAGTAGCATAAAGCAAATAAAAGCCGACAAGCAAACTGGGCTAATAAATGAAAATATGAAGCGTATGTGCCGCCAATGTGGATGCCATTCGATGCCATTAACCCACAACGACCACGACCACGACGACGACGACAATAAAACCCGGCGGAGTTAGTTGGCAGTTGTCCGGCGATAAGCCGTGATATGTGGCGGTTGCCGCCGCCTGCTAATTATAACGATGGGACCAACTCCAGGGGAGGTCCAAGTCCTAGTTTGAGTCCTTAGAAGTTTGGGGGGTGGCCTAAGGTTGTCCAATTTCTGGAAGTTTTTCCTTGCGTGCGCCTGACATTTTCAATCAGCGGGCACAGGATACTTGGCAGGATACATTCGGATGGGCATTTCTGACCTCTGCCAGAGGGTTGGGTGGCTGCGAGAGGATGTCAGGGAAAATTGCACATCTGTCAAATCGGCAAACAAGTGATTTCCGCAAACAATTGAAGAAAAACAGCCAGTCAGGATGGGAGGGAGGGTGCCCGAGTAGTGTCCATGATGGTGGTGGTTTCGCTGGCTCACATGTCAACGCTCCCATCCGCCCGAAAAACATCTCCGCTGTTTGTGCACGTAAATTGCTTTTGTGCGAAGGCCATTGAAAATTTTGGAGTAAAAAAAGAAAAATACAGAAAAATACAGAACAGAGAAAGGAGGAAAATAAATTGAGATGCGATGGGTTTGAGGGGCGACGGTAAACGGCATGCGCCTTGTCATGCTTTTTTAATGAAGTGCCCGTCGTTTAAGGAACATATTGCCATCGTCGCCCCCGATTTGTTGATTGTTGTTTAAGGGTTAAACGGGCCTGTCCGCAAGAATGTCGTCAAAGATCTCTTTTGTTATCACGTACGATTACTAAGCCCCATCTCTCCTCTCTCTACTCCATTGCAGTTACAACCACAAGATGACAAGGAGACGTTCGAGTCCACCGGGACTCGAGGAGCTGCTGTATCTGGCGCTCGTCCTGCTGGCCATGGCCCTGATACCCACACAAGCCGGTAAGTGGTTTATTATGTCAACATAAATTATGTTTAGCCAGCCTAAGTACCTCGCATCTGCCGGGCTCTATTCGGTCTATATTCCCTGTCTATTCCGATTATTCTGCCATAAATCGCCGTAGAATCCATGGCTAATTAAAGCCATTGTGACAAATTGCCATCAGCTGGCAACAGCTGCCGTTTTGCAATGCGGATTCCACTTGTCCAGGGTCAGGGGTCAGTCTGAGTGACAGTCTGTTGCATTTTGGGTGCGAAATTTAATTAGCAAGGCACTGGGAAAAATATATATACAATTTATACAGAAAGAAATGATATGTTCCTGACTTTAAACTTAGGTTACAGAGCCTGAAATTCTTGATTCTTCATTCCAATCTTTGAATCTCTCTCGAGAAGATCTTGGAAATATTACTACAACTATTTTATCGATTATTTTCTCTCCGTGTGCCTCATCGGGGGTGTCCCAAATTCAATTGTGCCACGAGTTTCCATTTAAATGGAAATCGAGTGGAACCAAGAGGGACTCGTACTGGGACTATTACCGGAGATGGGTCATAATTAAAAGCAAGTGCTAATGGCCTCGGACATCATTACCACCATCCTCGGACTGTCCATTTAGATGCATCTGCATCATCTGCCCAAAATGTGTTAACTTTCACATTTACCCATGCGCTGCGCTCGTTCTTTTTTTGGGTTTCCTTGTCTTCACTATTGGGTCGTCTTTTGGGCGTGTTCGATTTAACGACTTGTTTAAACAGAACTTAGAGCCAAATAAACCCAAAAAAAGTGAGAGAGAGAGAGTGCAGAGGGAGGAATATCGGTCAACGAATGCCAAAACCATACCGTAGTTAATGCCACTCGAGGCAGTACCCACCAATCATTCGGTCCATAACCGGAGACACCCAGTGCCCGTCGTCCAGAGCCATTGTTTAATGGGCTTTCAATAAATAGGCAACGGCTTCAGCTCCATCCCCAGCTGCAGCTCCAACTCCGACTCCAACTCCAGCTCCATCTCCATCTGCTAGCCGTGTCTCTTTGGCTCTGACTGATTTGGCCTAGTCAAAACGATAGGCGACAATAGTCAGCTCGTTGACCCACATTCATGGTACTCCAGCTCGAAGCCAGCTCCACGCTGCCTGCATTCAGAATTCTCGGAATTTTCATTAACACATGTCCGAGGCGCATATGGAAATGGGCCTCTAACAAAGCGAGGGAAATAAAGTGGAAAAGAATTTTGTGAATGGGCAGCCGCCCGAGATGGTGTGGAGAAGGTAGAAGAGTAAGGGGATTTGGAGGCGAGAACCCATGGTGTTGATGATGGTGGTGATTCCGGAAAGCCCCGCCAGGGCTTCTCACCTATTTATTGATTATTACACACAGCCACAAATCGGTTACACTAACAAGCCATGGCAAGGCAGCAGCAAAACGGCCTAATGGAGCCCCAATGAGAAGTTTGATGAACTCCGCAGCCAAAGAGTTTTCCCAGCAGGGCCTGGTAATTGAATTGTTCCATTATAATATTGGGCATGACTCAACAGATACTCCACTCCTCAACAGTTCTAAACTCCATCGAAAGCCGCCGACAGCTGCGAGCTATAAATCAATGGGACTAGCGCGAATGTCAGCCGGGGGATCATTTTACCAGAGAGTGTGTGGAGTGAGTGCGAGAGTGTATCTATAAGATACACGCACTTCACAACAAGTGGCATTTGCGTCATAACAAAAGGCAACAGCATCCATCGATCGCACGATCGATCGATCGATCCATGCCAATTGTTTGCCCAGCATTTGATGAGGCATCCCAATCGCTTCGAGGGCCTCTGCAATTTCAATCTCTCAAGCTCCAGCTCAAGCTCAAGGTCGGCGGAACGAGCATCATCTTCCATCAGCATCCAGTAGCCGCCACACATTATCATTACCGCGAAGATGGCAATTTTCGAGCTCCGTGCTTCTTCGGCGGTCGATGGATGGGGCGTTTTCATCAATCAGCCTCCTCCTTCTCCTCCTCTTCGAACTGGTTTTTCTCAGGCTTATTATAGATCTTATGTACACCTGCTTGGGGGTCTTCCAGTTCTTCCTTTTTGCCTGTCCAATTGACACCTACGAACACTACATGGTCACTGAACCTTGCCCAGCTTCGGGTCCAGTTCCAGTCCCAGCTCCATTCCCTCCACTCAAATGTGCTTTGCCAGTTTTTGTGACTTCTTAATTTATAACCAATTACAAAGGCATTAGTGCTCCGCACGAAGATCTTCAATATTTTTGTTTATTGCGCATATAAATCGCCGCTTTACGGGGCCCCAGCTTTATGGCACTTTTGCGGAAGCATCTAACTCTGTGCCCAGGCCCGGGCCTCCGCAAAACGATGATGATGCTCGCCGATGTGCCTAATTAGCTTAGTATTATCGATGCGATGCCATGGGATGGGATGCGATGCGATCCAAGGCTGTGTGTGCGTGTGCCAAGAGAACTTTTGAGCCCAGGCTCCAAGAACAGCAACACGGAGAGAAAATGTTGTATAATAATCTACGACAATTTTTTCAACAAATCAAAATTTAAATACCTCATAGCTCAGCCAAAAAATCATTAATTTCAATTCGAAAACCATTCTTATGTTAGTTTTTATTATATTAATAAATCTGCATACTCAATTTTAAAATTTAAAAAATTGAAAATTTTACCAATTTTTGAAAATTTTAATGATGTAACCCCTTGTAAAAATTGCAAAAATTGCAAAAATTTAAAAAATTTTTTTTTTAACCGGACATGGCTATATCGATTCTCCGGTTGATTCTGATCAAGAATATATATGATTTATAGGGTCGCAAATGACTTCTTCACATAATTAGAAGCTTTTGATTATAATTATAATACCCTTGCAAGGGTATTAAATATCATCTAAGATGTTGTTATTTCTTAAATACGATCTCTGATATCATCAATGTTTAATCAAAATTTCTGATATCTATATGAATATATTTAATATATTTTCTCCCATATTTTATATATTCCCTCTTTATATAAAGAAATTACTTCAATTAATACCTCTTACTCTAGTACCTTCCTTCTGAGTTTCTCTCAGTGCATTCAGGTACTCATCATTATGGTTTGATATTAATTGCATGGCTCGCTGATGTCATCAGCAGCGTCATCAGGCCCTGGGCAGAAGCGTTAATCAAGATTCAGACGCGTCCAGTCATCCGCTTAGCCACGCGCATATAATTAACTTGGCTGCCACATGGACCAGGTTCAATGTCAAGTGGCAAGGCGGATTTGGCTCTATGGCTCTCCAGCTCTGGCTTATCGCGTTGATAGCACCAACGGTACTCCGCCTCCTGGTGCTTCTCCACCACCTCCTCCATCTCGTAAATATTTCATATATGCAAACACCAGCGAGGCTGTTTGCTGGGCAAACAGAACTGGCCAGAGTCGCTGACCATTGACCGATATGGCCAAGACGATGAAGGCGATGATGATGGCGATGCCGAAGATGTGTGTTGGCTGCGTGGCTGTGGAATTTCGTAGCCACTTAGAGAACAAGTACGCAAGCCGGAGATCACGAACTTGCGGGTTGGCCCGCACGAATGGCCAGAACGGGTCTCTGTCTGGGATGCTCGGTGCTCGGATCCCCGATCTCTAGTGCTCCCGTGAGATTCGCCAATGGGGCGGAGAAACTTTCGACAGTGACACAATTAGAATCCCTCCTCCGGCACCAGCTACAAATTCATACTTCAACTTGAACTCTCCACCTCCATCTTGTATTGACTCTTGACCATAAATAAGCATTTATGCTGAACGACTCGGCAAACGACTTTCCTTTCATTTCGATTTGTATTTTGGCCACCAACATCGCCTCCCCCAGATGTTCGTCAATTTGTCAAAATCTTTTCGGTGTGAACGCAAATCTAAGCTTTAGGTTCACTGAGAGAAAAATAATACCCTTTTAGGTTATTAATATTTCAGTCAGAAGATTAAAACGCAGTGAAGGAGTCATTTTCGACCCTATAAACCATATATATTCTTGATCAGAATGAACAGCATAATCGATCTAGCAATGTCTGGTGGAAAAATAAATTTTTTCAATTTTTGCAAAATTCTATAAGGGGTTACATCATTAAAATTGTCAAAAATTGGCAAAATATTGAATTTTTAAAATTTTAAAACTCAGTATGCAGAATTGTTAACCACATAAAAACTAGCATAGAAAAGCTTTCCGAATTGAAATTAATTCATTTTTGGCTTAGTTATGAGATTTTAAAAACTTGATTTTTCGATAAAATTGTCATTTGAAAATATAGATAAATGTATATAGTTTTTCCCCGAGTGTTCTGTCTCCGAGTTGATATGATAAATTGACCCTGGACTTCGAGACACTCATAAAAGACACATTTGTTCGGCTTAAATGCCCAAACACAGAGCCACTTAGTTAGCGCTGATCCGACCCACGCAAGTCCCGCATCTCCGCATCTTAAGATCTTGGCATCTTTCGGATCTCCAAGGGGGCCGAGGGCAATGACCAGGCCAGACCAAAGGGTTGCCGCTTTCCGAGATCTAAGCTCCCAGCTCACAGCTCCCCCAGTGCCAGTGCCAGGCTGCACTTGATTCTCCAATTAAATGGCCAGAAGCCGGAGCAGCGTGTGAACCAGAATCGGAGGCGGAAACTTAGACGAGGCAAGAAGGAAGCGGCGCAGTCAGAAGACAGGCAGTTCTTTTGATTTTATCAGCGTTAAATTCTCGACTTCCTGCGACAAGGTCGGGGGCTAATTTCATTTAAGTAAATAAGTCGGCGTTTAACTGCCGCCAATTTGAAGTGTAACGGTAGTGTGCGAAGACCAAAACCAGAGTGAGAGTCATGTTGCAATTACACAATTTGGCTATTAACGCCTCGGCTCTCCCAATCTTCCAATCCCCTCGTGCACCTTTCACCTTGACAATGAAATGGTTTCCAATGATTGCTGTAATTTCTATTTTTGGCCTGGAGAAACCCACAACCTGCTCCGGGGACTCGCTCTGGGGAAATGCAAATGAATATCTTGGGTGTTTAGTAGAGCAAAACGCCGGCTGGGTTTACTTTGTGCCAGCATTACGTATACGTAATACAATACTGGCTGCGATTTCCCAGACCCGATACAGTCAGACACCTCACCCGAGTATCTCTGTATCTCTGTATCTCCATAATCATGGCTCATATTATGTATGCTCCTCCTCCTCCTACTGCTGCTATTTCCATTCGTATTTCCCTATTATTGTTTTGATGTCATTGAACTTGAACTTGTCGTGGTCGCCGGCTGTCGGTTGTCGGTTGTCGGTTGCCAGTCTCCGGCTATCTTCTGTTTTGGCATTTTATGCAATTTCTCGGCGTGAATATGCTAATACGGATTTGTATAACACGTTGCCGGTCCAAAAACGTGTTCGAAATGTTAATTAAACGGCAAACACTGGTGGCTTTTATTCATATTTATGGCAATTAGCAGCAGCCGCCGCCCTGACCCAATTTTTTGTGTTTTGCTGTTGTCGTCTGCTAATTGCCGTTTATGACGGGTTTCGGTTTTGACTTTGGGGTTCTGGTTCTGCTACTGGAGCTGGACCAACCCTAGATTGCATTCTGCATTCCCGGCATGGTCAATTGCACCTCCACCTAGGCTCTCAATTAGACATTTCAGCCTGGCGCCAACTGCTAATCGCTGTCTAAGAAAAGCCAGCACGCTAACAAGCCTAAAGACAAGACAATGATGGAGCTGGTGATGTAATGGAGCTGGGAAGGAGTAGGAGCTGGAGGAGGAGCTGGTGGAGTACCTGGAGACGGTCAGTGCTAAAGTTTTCGGTTGGCTGCCTGACCAGAAGCTATGTACACTTGGCTTAGAGATTCATCACTGTCATTAAGTAATAAATTCTAGAATTTTTACAAGGCAAGTCTAAGGTTTCAATCTCTTAAAATAATAAGAAAAGAAGAATTACGATCTCCCTCTAAAATCACTTAGAACAACTCCATTCGTTATGAGGTTTTATATCAGCACAGGTAGCACTAAGCAGACTTATAACTTTGTCAGTTGGCGTGTTTGAATTCATTTTGACACTATTAAGACATAAAGCGAGCAAAGAGCAAAATGGTAATTAGCAGAGGAAAGATTGAAGAAAAGCAAAAAGGGAGAGAGATCTCTATCGCAGGTGCATTGACTCGACCAGCCGTCGCCTGGGAGCGTTCTCTTTCAATTGTGTAACCCTAGCCATGGAGCTGGCCCTTTCCCTATTCCCTATTCTAACGCCGGGTTCAATCAACTCTCTTTTGCCGGCTGGCACCTTTACGCATGGCAACCTCAGCAGAGACCAGACCCAGGCCAGGCTCACCAGCTCCGGATCTTGGAGACGGGCACACAGGTACGGGTATGGGTACGGGTACGGGTACGGGTCATGCCAAGTCAGACGCTCTCTCGCTTGAACTAATACTTTGTATAATTATCGCTTTGCTGATCTTCTTGCACATGATGTATGGAGTGCCCGTGCTAGCGAGCTGGGCCATTGGGTTTTATGGCTTTCTGGCTCTAGCTTCGGGACAGAACACGCAGCACCAGCTCCAGCTCCAGCTACAGCACATTCTGTGCCCTATCTCCGGTGTCCGATCATTAGCTAAATGCCATGCCAGCGTGGGAGGAGATACCAGAGATCCCAGATACACCACCATCCAGCACCTAGAGAGCATTTTGGTGCCTCTGGCGAATGTTAGATATCAGATACGGATCGGATGAGGGAGACAGCAACGGGAAACAAAAGTCAGCGAGCAATTAGCGCTCGGAGAGTGCCACTTAATTGAATCGCGGTCCGCCGCGGTCCACGGTTCGGGTTTCTTAAGTCAGGACATCGAACGTGAGACTTTTTCCGGTGCAAATTACTAAACAGTTACGCATGCGCAGGGGGAGAACTTGTTGTTTGTACACAAGAAGAAAAGTTCTATAGGTTATTCTAATCCCCAAATAACCCTAGAAAATGTTACCTAACTCGATTCTATTATTCTTCTATTTAAAATTCACTTTCTGGGAATCTCCCCCACCTGTGTTAAGGTTACCCTCTTCCACAGCTGTGTGCAATATAGCATTTGATTGTTATTATGTATTATTTATACAGCTAAAACATATAGTTTCCCATCCTTCTTCATTGCTTGAGTTTCTTTTTTGCTGTGCAGTTGATTGCCGGGCATCCATCACCTGTCAGGTGAACCAGCTTCGAGTCCCAGCTCCCAGCTCCCAGCTTCATCCCCAGCTCGGGAGCAATCTGTATCTGAATCTGCATTGGAATCTGCCGTTGGTCGAGGCGTAGCTTCTATGTTATTTCGGCAATTGCTGTAATCAATGCGCTGTTATCAATAACAGCTAGCGGTGTAATAATTGAATGCTTTCTCCACCCAACTGTCCATCCAACCATCCAACCATCCATCCATTCCCGTTCCAGCCCCGTTCGGTGTGCCTTAAGAATTTGTCTAAAATTGCGCAAACAAAAATTATGATATATTTGCTCGCAAACTCAGAGAGAGGGAAGAGGAGATCCTCTGCAGACTGGTTCCAAGGCTGTGATTAGCTGTGGATACTGGGGGGAATACAGAATACTGACAGCCGGACAGATTGATTGCTGGCACGGAACGGTGATGGAGGAGAAGGAGGAGGAATATGGTACTGCGAAGAGGTAGCACTCATTAAAGCCATGCAAAAGACATCAAAACAAATCAAAGACAGGACACTTGAGTCTAGTCTAGGGCCCCCAGGAGCATCACAAACTGTGGGAAAGAATGCTGGGCCATCCGTTTTGGACTCCACCCTTAACTGCTTAATTACAGCGCCTCAAGGCCAGGCCCAGGCTCATTATTATCTATTAAGCAGTCAGGACTCCTCGTTGGATAGTAGTAGTTCCATTCCCTGACCTGACAAACTGACAAACAGACACTGACTCTCTAATGACATAGGCCATAAATATGCATATGAGATGGAACCGAGCTCTAGGCACAGCTCCAGCTCCTTGGTCTGCCAGCAATTACAATGTCCCGATATAGACAGGCGGAATAGGCCTAGACCTTAGCCTTGGTAATTGTTTCATATGCAACTCGGGCTTGCTGCAATTTCATGGCAGCCTCATCTCCTTGGCAGTCTCCATACCCGGCATCGGCATTGGCATTGGCATCGGCATCATCATGACCATCGGGCATAATTTACTTAGAAGGCATAGGAATCATGGCCTAGGCCGTACTACCTTCCTCCTCCTACTCCTCCTTATTCTCCTTCTCCACGGGTTCTGTAATAAAACACAGCGTCACGCCAAGGTAGCGCCCTAGCCTTGCGCAACTGCGTCCAATTTGGCCGCAATCGAGGAGCAGCAGCAACAGCATCAGCAGCATCAGCAGGAGCTCCTGCTTCGATGTCTACATTGCTACTTGGTCGCCGACATAATCATGTTAAATTACTCGCAAATTCATTTGCTGTGCGGCCTCCGCCGCCGCTTCCAGTTGCAGTTGCTGTTGCATTGTTAGGGCGCCGTGTTGCAAGTAGTTCCTAGTTGGATAGATGTTGCTAGTTGCGGCTGCTGCCTGGCGGCTGCTTTCAGCAGCGGTGATGCATGGAGATGATACGGCTGAGGCCCGGGACTCTCGGCTCACTCCATATTGATCTGCTCGGCATTATGGAAATTATGTGATCAAGGCCGGGGGGAAATGGAAATTGTTTCTGTTCGACGGCTGGGCTGGAAATTTGCATGCGGAGAGGCAGAAGGCAATTACAGATCGATTTATTGCTACTCTCCCGGGGGCATTGTTTTTATGTTCTCCTGCTTATTTTTTTTGGACTGCATCTAATTAGAAGCTAGATAAACGCAGCAGCATCGGAGGGAACCCTGCCTCTGCCATTGCCACCAAAGGCAGAGTGAGAAATTGCAGTAAGGCCCGGGTGGGTGTGGTCAACAAGTTGCCGATGTTGCAGCTGCAAATAGCGGTAAAAAAAGGAGAAGAAACTAGGAAAAATAAAAAATAAGGAAAATAAAAGCCAACGACAACGCATTTGGGGACAACCAACAAGCCGGCGAAGATTTGTGTTTATTTTGTAATCTTTGAAATATTTGTGGCATGGCAAATATTTTCACTCGCCGCGTTTCCGCATAGAGGCTCCCAAAGGTCCCCGAGAGCCGAAGATGGGATATAGCCAATACACAGAGAGAAAATGTGGGTGTATTACTGGGATAACTTAAGAGATTTTAAATAGGTTTTCTTCTTTAATTGAGCTTTAAAGAGTTATAGTACTTTCTGGCTCTGAAAACACTCTAATAATGTTTAATTCAGGATTTATGTTTAATATTCTTTCGGTGCATTGAGAATATTTAGGAAGACTTCCACTTTTTCGCATCTGTGCCTGGCGGCGAGTCCACCTACAGCACTAAATAATAAAGCGTAACCAGCAAAAGGCGTGCCTGGGTTCTGGGTCTCCGTCTCCATGTCCATGGGACCACGAGTTGGCCAGCCTTAGTCCCAGTCCCAATCCCAATCCCAATCCGAATCCCAGGCGGAGCACCTAGGCCTACTTATGTAAGTAAGGCTGCCAGTGCTTGTGGCTTGTAGTTTATGGTTTGTGTACACATTTTTGCACACATGCGCGCCGGGTCATTCAACTTGTTGTAGCGGCGGCGGCAGCCAGAAAGCCATAGCCATGGTCCATGGTCAGGTGGTGGTGGCGGTGAAGGAGGAGGAGCGAGGAGCGCGGAGCGAAGGCGGTGCGCGCGCGCTTTCCTAGAATAAACAAAATGCACGACTTGGCCGAGAGCCGCCAACAACTTGGGCCACGAAGCCACAGTCAGAGCCACATCAACACCAAGATGCAACCAGCAACATGCAGCAGCAACTTGGCTGACTAACTGACTGACTGACTTCTGTTTGTTGGACCGACACGACCATGTTTGATGTGTACCATCATCGTCATCATCATGATCATCCGGCTGGGGCAATGATGATGATGATGATGATGATGATGCATGTGGCTTGTTTTAGTTGTTGCACTTGCACAAGGCAGAAATGGTTGCATAAGTTTCGCTTCGCTTCGGGAACCGGCCACATGATTGACTCCCATTGCCAGGTCCCCAGTCGCGGTCCCAAGTCCCCAGTCCCCAGTCCAAGTCCAAGTCCAAGGCTCTAGAGTCAAGTAGAGATGGCTCCCGCTGCCCTGCTGCCCCGGCGGCAATCCTTAACAGTTAATGTGTGAATTTTTATGCGTTGCCAGGTTCGGGTCGTGTTGTTGTTCTTACCGCATAAAATGTAATTTACATCCGTTAGCTTCGAGTGAGAGAGAGAGGGAGCGGGTCCATCTGCAGCTCCTGCTCCGGCTCCAACTCCGGATCGAAATTGCTACTCTGATTTGTGGCCAGGCCCAGAGAAACCTGGGCCAAATTCATGCTTATGAGCACTTGCCGTTAGGATTTTTCTCATTGTTGTTTCGCCAGCAATTTGTTTGCCAAATTGTATGGGTTCAGCCTCCCCCCCTGGCGGCTACTCACTCCGACTCCCAATTAAATGGCCAAGTCATCGAGAGGCGAAGGCCCCCCCAGGTAACTATGCGGAAATTAAAATGTGAAATATTCCAGAAATTGTCAACCCTTCAACTGGACGCAATTTATCAAAGTCTCGGCAATTCATAAAGCTGCAATTTGTCAAATCATTTGTGGCAGCAACAAGTGGCTCTGCAGCAGCAGCAGCAGCAACTGGTCTTGGGTTTTCCTTCTGGCCAACTGTCAGCTTTGGACAATTTGTTTTGAGCCACGAAGGGGTAGAGCTAGGCTGCGTGTGGTGTCCCAGAACGGCGGCGGCGGCGGACTACGTGCCATTTTTCTGGGATTTAGTGGAGCCACAAGTTGGATGTTGCTGCTGTTGCTGCTGTTGCTGCTGCTCTTCGGCTGCATTTTGATTATGTGGTAATAACACGTTGCCGGCAGACAAAGCTATTGCAATTTGGTAGCTGTGGATGGATGTTGGGACCCTGTTATCACACCGAAGAGAATGAAAATGGCTATGTGAAGCCTACGCAGGTTCAGGTTCAGGTTCGGGTTCCCATTCCCAATTCCAGTTCCCAGTTCCCGGTCCCGGTCCCGGTCCCGGTCCCCTGGCCAATTGCATTCACAATTAGAGTCCGGCATTCGCGGCAATAGATAAATTAATTTATTATGGTCATGGCAATGGACCAGCGGATATGGCCATCGTAAAATTCCCGCCGTAATGGGTCCACAGCAAATAGCATGGCTTTTCATTAAATAATAAACATTCCATCTACAATTCCTCATTGCAGCCCCGGTTCAGGAGTACACGGAGATCCAACAGTATTCAGGTAAGTCGCAAATCGGAGGAGCATCGAAACTTGATTAACTGGCTGACTTGGTAAGGAGTTACCGGGAGTCAGGACTCAGGAGCCAGGAGTCCAATAAAAAAGTGCATTTAAATCCATTTTATGGTGATTACATTTACGGAACGCAAGGATTTATGGCACCCGAGAAGCTATATCTATTTACTTTTCTGCCATGGAAGATCCTTAGCTCGTAGTTCTTCTGCCCAGCAAGATACTTTATTTACTTTATAGTTTACGAGTAATAATTTCGTAGTAACCTAATGGCAGCCTATTGAATCGAGATGATTGAGTATTTGTCTAGCTTAGTTATTATAGGAATTTCTAGGAATTGATATTAAGCTATTTTAACTAGAGTTGTTTCATTGTTAAATAAGAAATTAATTTGAGAAGATTCTATTGATAGAACCAATAAGATATATGAAAGGATATATGAATATTTAAGCTAAGGACTTATGTGAGCACTGATCAAAACCCCAATTAATTCTATAGATTCATTCACTGCTCCTCCCTCAAAACTGATCGATTCCGGGGGCTATTAGCTAATTAGCTCGTTGAGGGGGCCAAACAGTTGTCATAGCCGCTAATCGGCTGCCAATTATCGAGCCAATCGCCGTCATAAAGCGGCATTAGACGAGGTGTGAAGAGTCAGTCAGTCGCATGCGAAGACAAATGGAAACATAAAGAAATAAGCGCTGCCTCTTTACGAGTTACGCTTCAAACGTGAGCCGGGCTCGAGACCCAGTGTACCCATACTCATACCCCTACTCATACCCATACTCATACCCAAAACCCCAACCGAGACCCAAAGATTTCAATCAAAAAAATGGTCTAGCCGCGAACAAAACGAGCGGCATGGGGAAGGGAGATCTGGCGCGCTTAACGTGTTAATGATGTGATGTGGAATTTATAGCGGGTGGACGTCACTAAATTAGGCAGCCAGTCAGCCGAGACAGATACACACCGGACAGCACACACACTGACTCTGGGGACAGACGTGCGCATATTTTAACGACAACAACGACGACAGTTGACTTTTGTTTAACGACACTGATGAGCTATAAAAATTGTCTATAGCCGCACGTATTATGACAGCCGCTGGCGCTAAGCCCCGATTTATGGGGGTCGCCCCCCGGCGACACAGTAGCACATATCCATAGGAAAATCACATAGTAGATATAGATATGGATATATGTGGATGCAGTGAGGAGTGCTCCGCATGCATAAGTAATGCCAGCGGAATCTATTAGCCGGAAAAGTGGGCGAGCAGAGGAGCCATGCCATTGTTCCATCTTAGTTCCCAGACTCTTAGATGGCGGCCCAGATCTCGATATCTTGAGTTCAATCTCATGTTCTTTTCAGAGGGCTGCTACTACAACTATGCACACTACCAGGAGGGCGACCGCATCATGACCAATGAGCCGTGCCTGAACTGCACCTGCCACAATCGCATGCTGATGTGTTACCTGCGCGTCTGCCCCTTCACCAAGCCCATTGGCCACGACTGCATCGTGGAGAAGCGGGAGGATCAGTGCTGTCCCATCATCACCTGCCCAGAAGGTGAGTTGTCTTTGCTGAGATGATCTTTCTGTTCGTTTAGTAACCAAAATTATCCCGTTTTAGTGCCCGTGGATGTGCCCTATCATTCCCCAGAGCCAGGCACTGAGCTGACCATTCCCGAGAAGTTTGGCTGCAGCATCGAGGAGAAGTTCTACCCGGAGGGCGCTCAGGTGCCATCGAACCCCAATAAGCCTTGCGAGCTGTGCTATTGCATTAACAACCAGACCAAGTGCGTCATGCAGGAGTGCACCCTCCACGTGGACGGCTGCCTGCCCATCTACAACAAGGGATCCTGCTGTCCGGTTCGCTATAGTTGTGGTAAGTACAGAAGGCAAGGGAATCCCTGAGAGATTCTATATATAAATCTACCCTTTCAGACCACGAGAACGAACTGGACTTTGTGGATCAATCGACCACCACTACGACCACCACTGAGCGTCCCACCACTGGCTTCATCCTGCCCAGCACTATGGTGCCGCCAGTGTCCACTGACTGCGTCCACGATGGTGAGATCTATGCCGATGGAGCCTCCCTGCAGGGCAAGAATGCCTGCGAGCACTGCTACTGTATGCGTGGTGACATCGTTTGTGCCGTCCAGGAGTGCGAGGTGCCCATGATGGCGGCCAATGGAAAGTCCTGCAAGGCTATGCCCGCGGCCGAGGGTCAGTGTTGCCCGAACAATTACATCTGCGAGGACGACAGTGCCACCACTGAAATTGTAGAGATCAACACTGAGATGAGTGCGTCAACGGAACCCACCAAGGGCATTCATGCTTCGATTCCCAAGGAGGATGTGGACCTGCAGGAGCACATCGATGACGAAGAGAAGGATAAGGATACGGTTACCGATATTCCCACAGCTGAGGGCAGTGGCGAGGTTGAGGATGAAGAGGAAGAGAAGGAGAAGGAGAAGGCCACCACAATTACTCCAGTGCATGTCACGGACGAGAAGGACTTCTCCTTCGAGCCCGAGTCCTCCACGGCCGGTATTGCCTCCGATTCTAGAATCGATGTGCCATCCTCCACCGAGGATACAAAGGAATCATCCACCGAATCCGCCGAGGAGGAGGAGACTATCAAGGTCATCACCACGCCACATCCCCAGGGAAGCGGCGAAGAGGATGTGTCCAAGACTCCGGAGAAGGATATTACCGAAGATGAACTTATCACGGTCAGCACCTCTGCTCCTGCCAAGGCCACGCCCGAAGAGTCCAGCACCTCTACTCCCACCGAAGAGGAGGAGAAGGAGGAGGACATTAAGACCACGCCATCTGGAGAAGTCAGCGGCGATGAGGAGGAGGGCAAGCCTACGCCTGCTGAGGAAGGAAGCGGCGAAGAGGAGGAAGATGTCAAGCCTACACCAGCTCCAGAGGCCTCTCAGGATGAAGATGCAGCCAAACCCACTTCTGCTACAGTGGCAAGCGATGAGAAGGATGTGGAGTCCAAGCCCACATCTGCTCCAGAGGGAAGCGGTGACGAGGAGAAGGAAGTCAAGCCCACAACTGCTCCTGCGTCTATGGACGAAGAGGAAGGCAAGCCCACTCCAGCTCCCGAGAAAAGCGAGGAGGGAGAGGAGCCCAAGACCACTAAGGCTCCATCAGCCATTGATGAGGATGAACAAGCTAAGCCCACGGAATCTGCAGAGGAAGCAAGCGGCGAGGGCGAGGAGGAGATCGTCAAGGGAACTACTCCCTCCGGAGAAGCCAGCAGCGACGGCGAAGAGGAAACTGTCAAGGAAACTACTCCCGCAGGTGAGGTTAGCAGCGACGCCGAGGAAGAGACCACCAAGGAAACCACTTCCGCCGGAGAAACCAGCAGCGAAGCCGAGGAAGAGACCACCAAGGAAACCACTCCCGCCGGAGAAGCCAGCAGCGAAGCCGAGAAAGAGATCGTCAAGGGCACCACTCCCGCCGGAGAAACCAGCAGCGAAGCCGAGGAAGAAATCATTAAGGGAACCACTCCCGCCGGAGCAGCCAGCAGCGAAGCCGATGAGGAGGTTGTTAAGACCACCACTTCAGCACCCAAATTGGAGACCGGAGCTGAAAAGGAGCCTGATACTGCAACGGATACTCCTGCTGGTGAAGTCGAGGACATGGCTAAGCCCACAACTCCAGCTGCCGGCGCCTCCGATGACGAAGAAATTGTTAAGGGCACCACTCCTGCAGACAAAACATCCGACGATGAAGAAGTGGCCGGAACAACAGCTCCCACTACGGAGGTCAGTGGTGAAGATGAGATCATTAAGAGCAGCACTCCAAAAACCTTGGGAGAACAGCCCGCTGTTGCCGAGGAATCTACCGAGCTGCCCGAGGAAGCTGTGGAGAGTTCAACAAGTGCCCCAGCTATTGCATCCTCCACCCAGGGCGCTCAGGAGGATGAGATCGAAAGTTCCACCAGCGCACCCGCACGAGCTGGCGACAAGGAAGAAGCCGGCTCCACAGAGCCCACTACCGATGATGAGATTGAACAGGATGCCACGGATCTGCCAGTTGACGATGCTGTCAAGAGCACGACTGCCAAGATCACAACGACGGAAAAGACTGATGCGGAGTCCTCCACCGAATCCGAGGAAGCTGAAGGCGAGACTGCCACCAGCACCCCAGTCGATAAGCAGGAGCAGGAGCCAGAAGTTAAGCCTGTCGATAAGGAGGATGAGCAGACTACCACCGAAGCGCCGGCCAAATCCGACATGGCACCAGCTTTTATCCAGCCCGAAGCCACGACTACTCAGCCTGAGCAAGAGGAGGAAGTGTCCACAGATAAGCCATCCTCGGTTTACCTGCCACCCGCCGGAGAAAAGGATACTGCTGAGACCGACGAGGCTGACACGGAACCTTCTGCCCAAGAGGAGACAGCCAAGCCAGTGGAGACTACGCCAGCGCCCCAGGATATTTCATCCAGCACTGCTGCAGTCGACACCCGCCACGACTTTGCAACGGAGAAGGCCACCGAGCAACCCAGTACCGAGGATCAAAGCATCGCCTCCGAGGCTATGCCAGCCATGGATCTGCCCGCTGCCATTCCTGGAGAAGGCGATTGCCTGGTGGAGGGCAAGACCTATGCCAACAACAGTATTGTTCCCGCCACCGCTCCCTGCGACGTGTCCTGCCGATGTGTCAGCAGCCTGGTTGCCTGCCAACAGATGGAGTGCAAGCTGCCCGAGGACCGCGAAAAGTGTGTCCTGGCTGCCGATCTTCTGGATGGCTGCTGTCCCACTTACATCTGCGATGAGAGCACTGAGAGCGCTGAGAAGGAGCAGGACTCCACGGCCAAGCCCGACGACAAGATCGACGAGGATGTCTCCGAGATCAGCACTGAGGAGATTCCTAAGGATGTCATCATGCCAACTGGTATTACTGAGCAGCCTCTTTCTCATTTCAAGCCCGATGAAGAGAGCCCTGCCGTGACCACTGAATCATCTACGACTGCCGCCAAGGTTGATAAGAAGCCAATTGAGGAGTCCGATGAGGAGAAGAAACCAATTGAGGAGTCCGACGAGGAGAAGAAACCAATCGAGGAGTCCGATGAGGAGAAGAAGCCAATCGAGGAGTCCGATGAGGAGAAGGAGAAGGATCAATCTACTCCGGCTGTCACGGCTGTTCCCGAGATCGAAATCGAGACCCAGAAACCGAGCGGAGAGGAATCCAAGCCAGAGGACGAGAAGAAGGCAGAAGATGAAATCACTTCTGAAGAACCAAGTACCAAGAAACCAGTTGAGGAAGAGGCTTCCACACCCGGACAGGTCTCCGAAGATGCTGAAAAGGATACCACAGCTGCTCCTATTCCAAGTGAAACAACTGGAGAAGAGAAGCCCACTGAAGAAGAGCCTGAGGATAAGATTCCTTCCGTCACCGCCAAGCCCGAGGATGAGACTCCTGCCGTCACCGCTACACCCGAGAAGGAGACTCCCGAGTCCTCGACTGAACTGCCAACAACTGACATTGATGCCAAACCAGAAGAGGAGGAACCTACTTCAGTCACCGACAAAATGCCCGTCATTCCGGCCCGTTCCCCACCTGCCGATCATATTGACGAAATCACAACTGCTGCTCCCGCCAAGGATTCCGATGAGAAGGAACCGTCCGATGAGAAGGAACCGTCCGATGAGGAGGAAATCGTTCCTGTCACCTCTGTGCCCATTGAAGGCGAGGAAGAAATTAGCACCGAGAAGCCTGCCGTGCATGGTCCCATTGTACCATTGCCCACTCTTGCACCCACTCAGCTGCCTGAGGAAGAAAGCTCCACTGAAGTGGCCACTGAGCCGAGCGTTGCAGCTGAAAAGGATACATCTGCTGAAACAGCCACACCCGCTGTGTCTGACAATGAGATTGAAGAAGATGTCGAGGCTACTCCTGCCACTCCTGTGGCTCAACCTGTTCCTTCTGATGAAGACAAGATTCCGAGCACTGAAAAGACCGTTGAGGCCGAAGAGAAGCCAACTACAGTTGCCCCATCGGCTGGCGATGATGAAACGAAGCTGCCCAAGCTTCCCCAGGATATCTTTGATGAGGAACAGCCTGCAGTCACTGCTGCTCCCACAACAGATCAAGGTGAAGAGAAACCCGACGAGGATGAGACCTCTACATCTGCTTCTGCTGAGAATGAAATCGAGCCTGAATCTGATCGCGCAACCACTGCTGCTCCGGCTAAGGAAGAGTCTGACGAGCAGTCCACTGCAGCACCTGCCTCTGATGAGCACAAGGAGTCCCCAGAATCCGAAGTGCCCACAACAGTTGCTCCTGGTGAGAAGATTCCCTCGAGCAGTATCACTCCTGATGAGGAACCCGCTGCCACTTCTGCTCCTGCTGCTGCCACGCCTGACGAAGATGTAGAGAAGGACACCGGCATCGCAGCCTCTACAGAAATTCCAGAAGAGGATAAGGAACCGTCGACAGAGAAGATGCCATCCCAGGCCGAAGAAGAGGAGCCTGAGACTCCTGCCAAGACTCCCGAAGAGGAACTGGAGCCGGCTGGTACCACCACCTCTCCGATTGCCGCCGATGAGAAACCTGCTGTTCCGGAACTGCCTGGGGACATTCTTGGTGAGATTCCACATTCCACATCCACTGAGGCTGGAATTGCAGCAGACACAACTGTTCCCAGCGAGGGTCAAAAGGAACCTGCAGATTCATCAAGCCCATCTGCTGAAGTCGATGAGGAAGCCACCACAGCCACTGCGATCTCTGAGACGCCAACTGAAGGAGAGGCGCCAACTAAGGAGGAAACACCAACTGACGGAGAAGAGCCATCCGAGGCATCCGAGAAACCCACTGAGGCACCATCCAAGATTGCCACTCCTGAGGCCGAGACTGAAACCCCTGTGGAGGGATCTACAGAAGCCTCCGACGAAGTGGTGTCATCTACTGAATCTCATGCTGATGAACAGCACGAGGATAAGCAACCCTCATCCACTGCCCAGGCGCCAATTGAGAAGATTCCAGACGCTTCCACCGAACTGCCAGCTGAGGATGCCGACAAGGCCACCACCATTGCTCCGGCTGCCGCCCCGTCTGACGACAAGATTCCCTCCACTTCCGGCGAGGAGGACGAGAGTCCCGAAGTCACGACTGCCTCTCCACAGGCAACCGAAGATGATGAGACCAAGAAAACCGAACCAATCTCGACCGAGAAGGTACCACAATTTGATGACAAGATGCCCGAGGACGACAAGGAGGCTGAAGAGAAGCCTGAATCTGAAACTTCAGTGCCACTTCCGACCACTTCCGCACCAGTCGCTGGCGGAGACACCGAAAAGGATGAGGATGCCTCCACCGAAGCCTCTACTGAAGCCTCATCCCAAGAGGAGGAGGAGGAGGAGATCAATCCCACTGATGCACCCAAGACCAGCGAGGCGCCCGCATTGGATGATCAGGAAGATGAAGTCACCACTAAGCCTAGCACCGAGGAGGCCGACAAGGAGCCCAGCGATGACGCCACATCTGCAACTGCTGGACCCATCGCGGGCTCCACAGCCACTTCAGCTAAGGACGAATCTAGCATTTCCACTGAGACGGCTGAGACAGAGAGCACCACTGCTGCCAGCCCCTCTGTGCCGTCCGTTCAACAAGATGAAACCAAGGATGCCACCACCGTTCCACCAGTGGCTCAGGATGATTCCAAGACACCCATTGATGTGGCCACCGATACCCCCGCCTCTCAGGAGGAGGAGGAACAAGACAGAACCGAATCCCCAATTGTTCCCGCAACGCCGGAAGCTGATTCTACTGCTGCTTCTGTGGATCTTCCTTCTGCCGAGGAAATCGATACCAAGCCCATGGATGGTGTTATGTCGCAGACCGTTGCTCCCCATGGCGCTGACGTCGAATCTACTGAAGACGCTGACCAGGCGTCGGTTACTGCAGCTCCTCAGGATGCTGAGAAGACTCCAGCCTCTGAAGCTCCCCAAGATGCTGACAAGACTCCAATTACTGTGTCTCCTCAGGATGCTGACCAGACTCCAGTTACCGTGTCTCCTCAGGATGCTGAAAAGACTACGGCCTCTGAAGCTCCTCAGGACGCTGATAAGACCCCAGTCACAGTATCTCCTCAAGATGCCGATGAGATCCCAGCCACATTGGTGCCTCTTGATGGCGAAAGGACTCCTCAGGTTGATGATAAGACTCCTCTGGATGATGAAAAGACTCCATCTACAGATACTCCTCAGGATGATGAAAAGACTCCAACTACCGCATCTTCCCAGGATGGAAGCCCAGTCACTGGTATTACCCAAGATGGCGACACGACTCCGTCTCCAATTGGTCCAGTTGTTCCTGATTTTGAGCCCAACACCAAGCCACCGCCTGCATTCGAGGATGTCGGCGAGGAGAGCACCGAACCTGCTGTCGACGATGCTGAGGATACTACCGACAAGACACCAGCTGGTGCCAAGCTGAAGCCACCCACTCCAGCTCCATCTCTGACATCGGAATCCCCAGTCACCGAGGCAGAGATTGTCCCAGAAACCGCAGCTCCTGAGCTTGAGAAGGATGTGCCCGAAAAGGATATGTCCACAGAGCAGCCTCAACCGGTTGATGTGAAGACCACTCCCGAACCAGTCGTGAAGCCCAGCTTGGACTCCACCGAGGAGGGAGAGGAGTCCGTGGAGTCCGAGGAGGAGCACGCTCCAGTCACAGAAGCAGCTGACAAGGAGGATGAGAGCAAGGAGACTGAGGACGAACCCGAAGTGCCCGCCGTGGTGTCCGAGATTCCGGCGTCGACGGCTACTCCTGGTGTCCAGGATGCCGAGCCCACCACAGTGCACCCACTCTTCGCCCACCTGCCCAGCAGTTCCACCAAGGCGCCCGGCATTGATGACCGCTTCGGAGAGGAGGATGAAGAGAGCACCACAACCCGCGCCAGCACAAGCACAAGCACAAGCACGAGGCTCCAGTCACGGCTCCATCGTCGACAGAAGCTAGCATCATCACGCCTCCTCCCTATGCTCACGGTCCCGAGTACGAGGATGAGTACGACGAGGAGGAGGTGTTCGGACCTGGTACCTGCCGTTATGCCGGCAAACTGTACGTGTCCGCCCAGCAGATACCACGCGACGATCCCTGCGACTTCTGCTTCTGCTTCCGAAGCGACATCATCTGCCTGCAGCAATCCTGCCCGCCACCAATCGCCGGCTGCCACGAGGAGCCCATTTCCGGCTTCTGCTGCCCGCGCTACGAGTGCCCCGTGTCTATGGCCGCCGTGCTGAACATCACCACGAGCACGACGACCACCAGCACCACCCTGCCGCCCCACTTCCTCCACTACTCGCACGGCGAGGCGGTGAAGCATACCGGCTGCCTGATTAACGGCCGATCCTACCGCGTCGGCGAGCAGATCGAGTCCACGAGCGGACCCTGCATTAGCTGCACGTAAGTTTTTTCACAAAATTTTCTTAAACTTCCAATTAATCACCATACTAATCCCATTCCAGTTGCGGCGGCGACGGCAAGATGAAGTGCGATCCCCAGCAATGTGTGCCCGAGCCCACCATGCAACAGGTGATGGCCGCCGTGGTGTCGGGACGCAAGAGATGAACCACCAGCCATGCTCACTAAATATAATTTAACTAATTCTTAAGCACTGCAGACAACAATCACGAACCGACGAACCAACCAGCCCAGATTGCACCACTCGCCAACTAGCAATAGTAATAGGAACGACAACCACTAGAGACCCCCTGCCCGCCTCCCAGATCAGTAACCGGAACCGGAAATCAGACTCGAAATAGGTGCCACGAAAGCAAGAAATAGGAAACGTACCAGGAACCACCTACAATTATCAGAATGCAATAGTGTTAATTTGGGTTTTGCCGACATTCGCACTCTTTCAATTGGATTACGCCCACTTGTTTCGGATTAGGTTACGGTGACGAAGCAACCAGTGATATTGTACTGTATACATAGTATAGGTGCAATTAATTTAGACGCGCTCACTTAAAGGATTACTTATTTGTCACGATGGATGTGGAGAGAGTGGAGAGTGGTGGTGACCAGTGACCAGTGACCAGTACAGTACAGCGCGTGCCTTGTAAGGTCGTTCATTGTGACCGCCCGCCCGCCGCCATACACAATCGCTTTCAGGAGACTCTCAGCACACGAAAAGCTATTGATATATTCCGGAACCGGGACACACGCAATCAATGGCGTTACGAAGCCACGGCTTTCGGCCGCCGGACCGGACCGGACTGGACACAATTCTATTCCTTTGTCCCAGTCCGTATCCGAATCCGTATCCGTATCCGTATCAGTCCGGCGGCTCACTCTTCTCCAAATGCGCTTTTATAGTATTTTAGTCACCTTATTTTTACAAAACATTATTATTTTTGTGTATAATTGTTGCTTCTAGTCTTCTTTTGTTGCAAGAGCAACGGAATCCTCCGCCTGTAACACGCGCACAACCCGATCGACCGATCTATTATATATCGCATACATATGTATATGGCATATGGCGGTCGATCGGCCCAGTTGAATTGAGTTGAGTTGAGAAACTGTATCTTCTATATGAACTATTCCAAGCTTTTATACTTTTATATACAATACGATTACGTGTACGTGTACGTGTAGAGTGGAGAAACGAACGAACTAGTTTTTATAGCAATTTTACAAAACGAAACCGCGAATTGCATAGTTTTAACGGATTGAATTTGTACTTCGACACCCTCCTGCGGCATTGGCACCTGCACCATCACCTGGAGACAGGTGCCTCCGCGTAGGGGGACAGAACCGTAGTCTACATAGAATTTTTAGATCAACTGAAACAACGGAAACACTAAATACGGAACGCACACCACACACTGTCTGTCGGCGACGGCTACTGCTCGACTGACCGAAAACCGGACCGATCGGATCGGAGCATCTATATAGAAGTTACCTTTGTAAACTATTTTTTTTAACCACCGCCAGCTGCCGCGCTGGTGAAGGACGACACTTAACGGGGATCCCGTCCAGGACTTTCGGTCACTTGAGCCTTAGCAATGCGCGCCGTAATCCGAACGAATACGAACATCAATTAGATTTATATAATCTCTAAATATAGTTGTAGCCTAAGTATTTAATTTTAAAAATAAATAAATAAATTTTAATTTAGATCTTATTTATTTGATATGTCTTTTAAGAACAGCTCTTGTGTTTCCATACCTTATCATAATTTATATGCAAGCTTTTCTTTGTAATCTAATAAATAAATACAACGCTTTTTATTGAAATGTATATTCCCCATGAGTTGTATTTTTATTTCCTTTCTGGAGAATATAATTTCAGTCAGAAGCTTCAAAAGTAGTGAAGGAGTCATTTCCGACCCCATAAATCATATATATTCTTTATCAGCATCAACAGCAGCGTCCATTAAGCCATGTCTAGAGGACAAATACAATTTTCCAAATTTGGCCAAAATTTGAAAAAACGATAAGGGGTTACATCATTAAAATTGTCAAAAATTGGCCTAAAATTTCAATTTCTAGAATTGGAAATTGAGTATGCAAATTTGTTAACCTAATAAACACTAGCAGTAAAACGCTTTCCGATTTGAATTTAATGCATTTCTGGCCGAGTTATGAGATTTTTAAGCATTGATTTGTTTAATAAATTGTGATATAAAACTATACATAAATATTGACTAAAACTGGAATTAAACCTTTACTCAGGGCTTCAAAAGTGGTGAAGAAATCATTTCCGACCCCATAAATCATATATATTCTTGATCAGCATCAACAGCAGCGTCGATTATTGCATTTTTGGCCGAGTTATGAGATTTTTAAGCATTGATTTGTAAAATAAATTGTAATATAAAAATATACATAAATATAGACTAAAACTGGTATTAAATATTTAGTCAGAAGCTTCAGAAGTGGTAAAGAAATCATTTCCGACCCCATAAATCATATATATTCTTGATCAGCATCAACAGCAGCGTCGATTATTGCATTTTTGGCCGAGTTATGAGATTTTTAAGCATTGATTTGTAAAATAAATTGTAATATAAAAATATACATAAATATAGACTAAAACTGGTATTAAATATTTAGTCAGAAGCTTCAAAAGTAGAGAAGGAATCATTTCCGATCCCATAAATTATATATATTCTTGATCAGCATCAACAGCAGCGTCGATTATTGCATTTTTGGCCGAGTTATGAGATTTTTAAGCATTGATTTGTAAAATAAATTGTAATATAAAACTATACATAAATATAGACTAAAACTGGTATTAAATATTTAGTCAGAAGCTTCAAAAGTGGTGAAGAAATCATTTCCGACCCCATGAATCATATATATTCTTGATCAGCATCAACAGCAGCGTCGATTAAGCCATGTCCGGAGGACAAATAAAATTTTCCAAATTTGGCCAAAAATTGAAAAAACGATAAGGGGTTACATCATTAAAATTGTCAAAAATTGGCCTAAAATTTCAATTTCTAGAATTGGAAATTGAGTATGCAAATTTGTTAACCTAATAAACACTTGCAGTAAAACGCTTTCCGATTTGAATTTAATGCATTTCTGGCCGAATTATGAGATTTTTAAGCATTGATTTGTTTAATAAATTGTGATATAAAACTATACATAAATATAGACTATAACTGGAATTAAACCTTTAGTCAGGGCTTCAAAAGTGGTGAAGAAATCATTTCCGACCCCATAAATCATATATATTCTTGATCAGCATCAACAGCAGCGTCGATTATTGCATTTTTGGCCGAGTTATGAGATTTTTAAGCATTGATTTGTTAAATAAATTGATATAAAACTATACATAAATTTAGACTAAAACTGGTATTA
Source organism: Drosophila serrata (assembly GCF_035046125.1). Classification (NCBI taxonomy): domain Eukaryota; kingdom Metazoa; phylum Arthropoda; class Insecta; order Diptera; family Drosophilidae; genus Drosophila; species Drosophila serrata. Next base: position 431,309 of record NW_028257274.1, on the reverse strand, counting down.
AATATTTAGTCAGAAGCTTCAAAAGTGGTGAAGAAATCATTTCCGACCCCATAAATCATATATATTCTTGATCAGCATCAACAGCAGCATCGATTAAGCCATGTTCGGAGGAAAAATAAAATTTTCCAAATTTGGCCAAAAATTGAAAAAACGATAAGGGGTTACATCATTAAAATTGTCAAAAATTGGCCTAAAATTTCAATTTCTAGAATTGGAAATTGAGTATGCAAATTTGTTAACCTAATAAACACTTGCAGTAAAACGCTTTCCGATTTGAATTTAATGCATTTCTGGCCGAGTTATGAGATTTTTAAGCATTGATTTGTAAAATAAATTGTGATATAAAAATATACATAAATATAGACTAAAACTGGAATTAAATCTTTAGTCAGGGCTTCAAAAGTGGTGAAGAAATCATTTCCAACCCCATAAATCATATATATTCTTGATCAGCATCAACAGCAGGGTCGATTATTGCATTTTTGGCCGAGTTATGAGATTTTTAAGCATTGATTTGTAAAATAAATTGTTATATAAAAATATACATAAATATAGACTAAAACTGGTATTAAACCTTTAGTCAGGAGCTTCAAAATTGGTGAAGGAGCCATTTCCGACCCCATAAATCATATATATTCTTGATCAGCATCAACAGCAGCATCGATTAAGCCATGTTCGGAGGAAAAATAAAATTTTCCAAATTTGGCCAAAAATTGAAAAAACGATAAGGGGTTACATCATTAAAATTGTCAAAAATTGGCCTAAAATTTCAATTTCTAGAATTGGAAATTGAGTATGCAAATTTGTTAACCTAATAAACACTTGCAGTAAAACGCTTTCCGATTTGAATTTAATGCATTTCTGGCCGAGTTATGAGATTTTTAAGCATTGATTTGTAAAATAAATTGTGATATAAAAATATACATAAATATAGACTAAAACTGGAATTAAACCTTTAGTCAGGGCTTCAAAAGTGGTGAAGGAGCCATTTCCGACCCCATAAATCGTATATATTCTTGATCAGCATCAACAGCAGCGTCGATTATTGCATTTTTGGCCGAGTTATGAGATTTTTAAGCATTGATTTGTAAAATAAATTGTAATATAAAAATATACATAAATATAGACTAAAACTGGTATTAAACCTTTAGTCAGGAGCTTCAAAAGTGGTGAAGGAGCCATTTCCGACCCCATAAATCATATATATTCTTGATCAGCATCAACAGCAGCATCGATTAAGCCATGTTCGGAGGAAAAATAAAATTTTCCAAATTTGGCCAAAAATTGAAAAAACGATAAGGGGTTACATCATTAAAATTGTCAAAAATTGGCTTAAAATTTCAATTTCTAGAATTGGAAATTGAGTATGCAAATTTGTTAACCTAATAAACACTTGCAGTAAAACGCTTTCCGATTTGAATTTAATGCATTTCTGTCCGAGTTATGAGATTTTTAAGCATTGATTTGTAAAATAAATTGTGATATAAAAATATACATAAATATAGACTAAAACTGGTATTAAACCTTTAGTCAGGAGCTTCAAAAGTGGTGAAGGAGCCATTTCCGACCCCATAAATCATATATATTCTTGATCAGCATCAACAGAAGCATCGATTAAGCCATGTTCGGAGGAAAAATAAAATTTTCCAAATTTGGCCAAAAATTGAAAAAACGATAAGGGGTTACATCATTAAAATTGTCAAAAATTGGCCTAAAATTTCAATTTCTAGAATTGGAAATTGAGTATGCAAATTTGTTAACCTAATAAACACTAGCAGTAAAACGCTTTCCGATTTGAATTTAATGCATTTCTGGCCGAGTTATGAGATTTTTAAGCATTGATTTGTTTAATAAATTGTGATATAAAAATATACATAAATATAGACTAAAACTGGAATTAAACCTTTAGTCAGGGCTTCAAAAGTGGTGAAGAAATCATTTCCGACCCCATAAATCATATATATTCTTGATCAGCATCAACAGCAGCGTCGATTATTGCATTTTTGGCCGAGTTATGAGATTTTTAAGCATTGATTTGTAAAATAAATTGTAATATAAAAATATACATAAATATAGACTAAAACTGGTATTAAACCTTTAGTCAGGAGCTTCAAAAGTGGTGAAGGAGCCATTTCCGACCCCATAAATCATATATATTCTTGATCAGCATCAACAGCAGCATCGATTAAGCCATGTCCGGAGGAAAAATAAAATTTTCCAAATTTGGCCAAAAATTGAAAAAACGATAAAATTATTAAAATTGTCAAAAATTGGCCTAAAATTTCAATTTCTAGAATTGGAAATTGAGTATGCAAATTTGTTAACCTAATAAACACTAGCAGTAAAACGCTTTCCGATTTGAATTTAATGCATTTCTGGCCGAGTTATGAGATTTTTATGCATTGATTTGTTTAATAAATTGTGATATAAAACTATACATAAATATAGACTAAAACTGGAATTAAACCTTTAGTCAGGGCTTCAAAAGTGGTGAAGAAATCATTTCCGACCCCATAAATCATATATATTCTTGATCAGCATCAACAGCAGCGTCGATTATTGCATTTTTGGCCGAGTTATGAGATTTTTAAGCATTGATTTGTTTAATAAATTGTGATATAAAACTATACATAAATATAGACTATAACTGGAATTAAACCTTTAGTCAGGGCTTCAAAAGTGGTGAAGAAATCATTTCCGACCCCATAAATCATATATATTCTTGATCAGCATCAACAGCAGCGTCGATTATTGCATTTTTGGCCGAGTTATGAGATTTTTAAGCATTGATTTGTTTAATAAATTGTGATATAAAACTATACATAAATATAGACTATAACTGGAATTAAACCTTTAGTCAGGGCTTCAAAAGTGGTGAAGAAATCATTTCCGACCCCATAAATCATATATATTCTTGATCAGCATCAACAGCAGCGTCGATTATTGCATTTTTGGCCGAGTTATGAGATTTTTAAGCATTGATTTGTTAAATAAATTGATATAAAAATATACATAAATTTAGACTAAAACTGGTATTAAACCTTTAGTCAGGAGCTTCAAAAGTGGTGAAGGAGCCATTTCCGACCCCATAAATCATATATATTCTTGATCAGCATCAACAGCAGCGTCGATTATTGCATTTTTGGCCGAGTTATGAGATTTTTAAGCATTGATTTGTAAAATAAATTGTAATATAAAAATATACATAAATATAGACTAAAACTGGTATTAAACCTTTAGTCAGGAGCTTCAAAAGTGGTGAAGGAGCCATTTCCGACCCCATAAATCATATATATTCTTGATCAGCATCAACAGCAGCATCGATTAAGCCATGTTCGGAGGAAAAATAAAATTTTCCAAATTTGGCCAAAAATTGAAAAAACGATAAGGGGTTACATCATTAAAATTGTCAAAAATTGGCCTAAAATTTCAATTTCTAGAATTGGAAATTGAGTATGCAAATTTGTTAACCTAATAAACACTTGCAGTAAAACGCTTTCCGATTTGAATTTAATGCATTTCTGGCCGAGTTATGAGATTTTTAAGCATTGATTTGTTTAATAAATTGTGATATAAAAATATACATAAATATAGACTAAAACTGGAATTAAATCTTTAGTCAGGGCTTCAAAAGTGGTGAAGAAATCATTTCCAACCCCATAAATCATATATATTCTTGATCAGCATCAACAGCAGCGTCGATTATTGCATTTTTGGCCGAGTTATGAGATTTTTAAGCATTGATTTGTAAAATAAATTGTTATATAAAAATATACATAAATATAGACTAAAACTGGTATTAAACCTTTAGTCAGGAGCTTCAAAAGTGGTGAAGGAGCCATTTCCGACCCCATAAATCATATATATTCTTGATCAGCATCAACAGCAGCATCGATTAAGCCATGTTCGGAGGAAAAATAAAATTTTCCAAATTTAGCCAAAAATTGAAAAAACGATAAGGGGTTACATCATTAAAATTGTCAAAAATTGGCCTAAAATTTCAATTTCTAGAATTGGAAATTGAGTATGCAAATTTGTTAACCTAATAAACACTTGCAGTAAAACGCTTTCCGATTTGAATTTAATGCATTTCTGGCCGAGTTATGAGATTTTTAAGCATTGATTTGTAAAATAAATTGTGATATAAAAATATACATAAATATAGACTAAAACTGGAATTAAATCTTTAGTCAGGGCTTCAAAAGTGGTGAAGAAATCATTTCCAACCCCATAAATCATATATATTCTTGATCAGCATCAACAGCAGCGTCGATTATTGCATTTTTGGCCGAGTTATGAGATTTTTAAGCATTGATTTGTAAAATAAATTGTTATATAAAAATATACATAAATATAGACTAAAACTGGTATTAAACCTTTAGTCAGGAGCTTCAAAAGTGGTGAAGGAGCCATTTCCGACCCCATAAATCATATATATTCTTGATCAGCATCAACAGCAGCATCGATTAAGCCATGTTCGGAGGAAAAATAAAATTTTCCAAATTTAGCCAAAAATTGAAAAAACGATAAGGGGTTACATCATTAAAATTGTCAAAAATTGGCTTAAAATTTCAATTTCTAGAATTGGAAATTGAGTATGCAAATTTGTTAACCTAATAAACACTTGCAGTAAAACGCTTTCCGATTTGAATTTAATGCATTTCTGGCCGAGTTATGAGATTTTTAAGCATTGATTTGTAAAATAAATTGTGATATAAAAATATACATAAATATAGACTAAAACTGGTATTAAACCTTTAGTCAGGAGCTTCAAAAGTGGTGAAGGAGCCATTTCCGACCCCATAAATCATATATATTCTTGATCAGCATCAACAGAAGCATCGATTAAGCCATGTTCGGAGGAAAAATAAAATTTTCCAAATTTGGCCAAAAATTGAAAAAACGATAAGGGGTTACATCATTAAAATTGTCAAAAATTGGCCTAAAATTTCAATTTCTAGAATTGGAAATTGAGTATGCAAATTTGTTAACCTAATAAACACTAGCAGTAAAACGCTTTCCGATTTGAATTTAATGCATTTCTGGCCGAGTTATGAGATTTTTAAGCATTGATTTGTTTAATAAATTGTGATATAAAAATATACATAAATATAGACTAAAACTGGAATTAAACCTTTAGTCAGGGCTTCAAAAGTGGTGAAGAAATCATTTCCGACCCCATAAATCATATATATTCTTGATCAGCATCAACAGCAGCGTCGATTATTGCATTTTTGGCCGAGTTATGAGATTTTTAAGCATTGATTTGTAAAATAAATTGTAATATAAAAATATACATAAATATAGACTAAAACTGGTATTAAACCTTTAGTCAGGAGCTTCAAAAGTGGTGAAGGAGCCATTTCCGACCCCATAAATCATATATATTCTTGATCAGCATCAACAGCAGCATCGATTAAGCCATGTCCGGAGGAAAAATAAAATTTTCCAAATTTGGCCAAAAATTGAAAAAACGATAAGGGGTTACATCATTAAAATTGTCAAAAATTGGCCTAAAATTTCAATTTCTAGAATTGGAAATTGAGTATGCAAATTTGTTAACCTAATAAACACTAGCAGTAAAACGCTTTCCGATTTGAATTTAATGCATTTCTGGCCGAGTTATGAGATTTTTATGCATTGATTTGTTTAATAAAATGTGATATAAAAATATACATAAATATAGACTAAAACTGGAATTAAACCTTTAGTGAGGGCTTCAAAAGTGGTGAAGAAATCATTTCCGACCCCATAAATCATATATATTCTTGATCAGCATCAACAGCAGCGTCGATTATTGCATTTTTGGCCGAGTTATGAGATTTTTAAGCATTGATTTGTTTAATAAAATGTGTTATAAAAATATACATAAATATCGACTAAAACTGGTATTAAACCTTTAGTCAGGAGCTTCAAAAGTGGTGAAGGAGCCATTTCCGACCCCATAAATCATATATATTCTTGATCAGCATCAACAGCAGCATCGATTAAGCCATGTCCGGAGGAAAAATAAAATTTTCCAAATTTGGCCAAAAATTGAAAAAACGATAAGGGGTTACATCATTAAAATTGTCAAAAATTGGCCTAAAATTTCAATTTCTAGAATTGGAAATTGAGTATGCAAATTTGTTAACCTAATAAACACTAGCAGTAAAACGCTTTCCGATTTGAATTTAATGCATTTCTGGCCGAGTTATGAGATTTTTATGCATTGATTTGTTTAATAAAATGTGATATAAAAATATACATAAATATAGACTAAAACTGGAATTAAACCTTTAGTGAGGGCTTCAAAAGTGGTGAAGAAATCATTTCCGACCCCATAAATCATATATATTCTTGATCAGCATCAACAGCAGCGTCGATTATTGCATTTTTGGCCGAGTTATGAGATTTTTAAGCATTGATTTGTTTAATAAAATGTGTTATAAAAATATACATAAATATAGACTAAAACTGGTATTAAACCTTTAGTCAGGAGCTTCAAAAGTGGTGAAGGAGCCATTTCCGACCCCATAAATCATATATATTCTTGATCAGCATCAACAGCAGCATCGATTAAGCCATGTTCGGAGGAAAAATAAAATTTTCCAAATTTGGCCAAAAATTTAAATAACGATAAGGGGTTACATCATTAAAATTGTCAAAAATTGGCCTAAACTTTCAATTTCTAGAATTGGAAATTGAGTATGCAAATTTGTTAACCTAATAAACACTAGCAGTAAAACGCTTTCCGATTTGAATTTAATGCATTTCTGGCCGAGTTATGAGATTTTTATGCATTGATTTGTAAAATAAAATGTTATATAAAAATATACATAAATATAGACTAAAACTGGAATTAAACCTTTAGTGAGGCCTTCAAAAGTGGTGAAGAAATCATTTCCGACCCCATAAATCATATATATTCTTGATCAGCATCAACAGCAGCATCGATTAAGCCATGTTCGGAGGAAAAATAAAATTTTCCAAATTTGGCCAAAAATTGAAAAAACGATAAGGGGTTACATCGTTAAAATTGTCAAAAATTGGCCTAAAATTTCAATTTCTAGAATTGGAAATTGAGTATGCAAATTTGTTAACCTAATAAACACTTGCAGTAAAACGCTTTCCGATTTGAATTTAATGCATTTCTGGCCGAGTTATGAGATTTTTAAGCATTGATTTGTAAAATAAATTGTTATATAAAAATATACATAAATATAGACTAAAACTGGAATTAAACCTTTAGTCAGGAGCTTCAAAAGTGGTGAAGAAATCATTTCCGACCCCATAAATCATATATATTCTTGATCAGCATCAACAGCAGCGTCGATTATTGCATTTTTGGCCGAGTTATGAGATTTTTAAGCATTGATTTGTTTAATAAAATGTGATATAAAAATATACATAAATATCGACTAAAACTGGTATTAAACCTTTAGTCAGGAGCTTCAAAAGTGGTGAAGGAGCCATTTCCGACCCCATAAATCATATATATTCTTGATCAGCATCAACAGCAGCATCGATTAAGCCATGTCCGGAGGAAAAATAAAATTTTCCAAATTTGGCCAAAAATTGAAAAAACGATAAGGGGTTACATCATTAAAATTGTCAAAAATTGGCCTAAAATTTCAATTTCTAGAATTGGAAATTGAGTATGCAAATTTGTTAACCTAATAAACACTAGCAGTAAAACGCTTTCCGATTTGAATTTAATGCATTTCTGGCCGAGTTATGAGATTTTTATGCATTGATTTGTTTAATAAAATGTGATATAAAAATATACATAAATATAGACTAAAACTGGAATTAAACCTTTAGTGAGGGCTTCAAAAGTGGTGAAGAAATCATTTCCGACCCCATAAATCATATATATTCTTGATCAGCATCAACAGCAGCGTCGATTATTGCATTTTTGGCCGAGTTATGAGATTTTTAAGCATTGATTTGTTTAATAAAATGTGATATAAAAATATACATAAATATAGACTAAAACTGGTATTAAACCTTTAGTCAGGAGCTTCAAAAGTGGTGAAGGAGCCATTTCCGACCCCATAAATCATATATATTCTTGATCAGCATCAACAGCAGCATCGATTAAGCCATGTCCGGAGGAAAAATAAAATTTTCCAAATTTGGCCAAAAATTGAAAAAACGATAAGGGGTTACATCATTAAAATTGTCAAAAATTGGCCTAAAATTTCAATTTCTAGAATTGGAAATTGAGTATGCAAATTTGTTAACCTAATAAACACTAGCAGTAAAACGCTTTCCGATTTGAATTTAATGCATTTCTGGCCAAGTTATGAGATTTTTAAGCATTCATTTGTAAAATAAATTGTTATATAAAAATATACATGAATATAGACTAAAACTGGTATTAAACCTTTAGTCAGGAGCTTCAAAAGTGGTGAAGGAGCCATTTCCGACCCCATAAATCATATATATTCTTGATCAGCATCAACAGCAGCATCGATTAAGCCATGTCCGGAGGAAAAATAAAATTTTCCAAATTTGGCCAAAAATTGAAAAAACGATAAGGGGTTACATCATTAAAATTGTCAAAAATTGGCCTAAAATTTCAATTTCTAGAATTGGAAATTGAGTATGCAAATTTGTTAACCTAATAAACACTAGCAGTAAAACGCTTTCCGATTTGAATTTAATGCATTTCTTGCCGAGTTATGAGATTTTTATGCATTGATTTGTTTAATAAAATGTGATATAAAAATATACATAAATATAGACTAAAACTGGAATTAAACCTTTAGTAAGGGCTTCAAAAGTGGTGAAGAAATCATTTCCGACCCTATAAATCATATATATTCTTGATCAGCATCAACAGCAGCGTCGATTATTGCATTTTTGGCCGAGTTATGAGATTTTTAAGCATTGATTTGTTTAATAAAATGTGATATAAAAATATACATAAATATAGACTAAAACTGGTATTAAACCTTTAGTCAGGAGCTTCAAAAGTGGTGAAGGAGTCATTTCCGACCCCATAAATCATATATATTCTTGATCAGCATCAACAGCAGCGTCGATTATTGCATTTTTGGCCGAGTTATGAGATTTTTAAGCATTGATTTGTTTAATAAAATGTGATATAAAAATATACATAAATATAGACTAAAACTGGTATTAAACCTTTAGTCAGGAGCTTCAAAGGTAGTGAAGGAGTTATTTCCGACCCCATAAATCATATATATTCTTGATCAGCATCAACAGCAGCATCGATAAAGCCATGTCCGGAGGAAAAATAAAATTTTCCAAATTTGGCCAAAAATTGAAAAAACGATAAGGGGTTACATCATTAAAATTGTCAAAAATTGGCCTAAAATTTCAATTTCTAGAATTGGAAATTGAGTATGCAAATTTGTTAACCTAATAAACACTAGCAGTAAAACGCTTTCCGATTTGAATTTAATGCATTTCTGGCCGAGTTATGAGATTTTTAAGCATTGATTTGTAAAATAAATTGTGATATAAAAATATACATAAATATAGACTAAAACTGGTATTAAACCTTTAGTCAGGAGCTTCAAAAGTGGTGAAGGAGCCATTTCCGACCCCATAAATCATATATATTCTTGATCAGCATCAACAGCAGCGTCGATTATTGCATTTTTGGCCGAGCTATGAGATTTTTAAGCATTGATTTGTAAAATAAATTGTGATATAAAAATATACATAAATATAGACTAAAACTGGTATTAAACCTTTAGTCAGGAGCTTCAAAGGTAGTGAAGGAGTTATTTCCGACCCCATAAATCATATATATTCTTGATCAGCATCAACAGCAGCGTCGATTATTGCATTTTTGGCCGAGTTATGAGATTTCTAAGCATTGATTTGTTTAATAAAATGTGATATAAAAATATACATAAATATAGACTAAAACTGGTATTAAACCTTTAGTCAGGAGCTTCAAAAGTGGTGAAGGAGCCATTTCCGACCCCATAAATCATATATATTCTTGATCAGCATCAACAGCAGCATCGATTAAGCCATGTCCGGAGGAAAAATAAAATTTTCCAAATTTGGCCAAAAATTGAAAAAACGATAAGGGGTTACATCATTAAAATTGTCAAAAATTGGCCTAAAATTTCAATTTCTAGAATTGGAAATTGAGTATGCAAATTTGTTAACCTAATAAACACTAGCAGTAAAACGCTTTCCGATTTGAATTTAATGCATTTCTTGCCGAGTTATGAGATTTTTATGCATTGATTTGTTTAATAAAATGTGATATAAAAATATACATAAATATAGACTAAAACTGGAATTAAACCTTTAGTGAGGGCTTCAAAAGTGGTGAAGAAATCATTTCCGACCCCATAAATCATATATATTCTTGATCAGCATCAACAGCAGCGTCGATTATTGCATTTTTGGCCGAGTTATGAGATTTTTAAGCATTGATTTGTTTAATAAAATGTGATATAAAAATATACATAAATATAGACTAAAACTGGTATTAAACCTTTAGTCAGGAGCTTCAAAAGTGGTGAAGGAGCCATTTCCGACCCCATAAATCATATATATTCTTGATCAGCATCAACAGCAGCATCGATTAAGCCATGTCCGGAGGAAAAATAAAATTTTCCAAATTTGGCCAAAAATTGAAAAAACGATAAGGGGTTACATCATTAAAATTGTCAAAAATTGGCCTAAAATTTCAATTTCTAGAATTGGAAATTGAGTATGCAAATTTGTTAACCTAATAAACACTAGCAGTAAAACGCTTTCCGATTTGAATTTAATGCATTTCTTGCCGAGTTATGAGATTTTTATGCATTGATTTGTTTAATAAAATGTGATATAAAAATATACATAAATATAGACTAAAACTGGAATTAAACCTTTAGTGAGGGCTTCAAAAGTGGTGAAGAAATCATTTCCGACCCTATAAATCATATATATTCTTGATCAGCATCAACAGCAGCGTCGATTATTGCATTTTTGGCCGAGTTATGAGATTTTTAAGCATTGATTTGTTTAATAAAATGTGATATAAAAATATACATAAATATAGACTAAAACTGGTATTAAACCTTTAGTCAGGAGCTTCAAAAGTGGTGAAGGAGCCATTTCCGACCCCATAAATCATATATATTCTTGATCAGCATCAACAGCAGCGTCGATTATTGCATTTTTGGCCGAGTTATGAGATTTTTAAGCATTGATTTGTAAAATAAATTGTGATATAAAAATATACATAAATATAGACTAAAACTGGTATTAAACCTTTAGTCAGGAGCTTCAAAGGTAGTGAAGGAGTTATTTCCGACCCCATAAATCATATATATTCTTGATCAGCATCAACAGCAGCATCGATTAAGCCATGTCCGGAGGAAAAATAAAATTTTCCAAATTTGGCCAAAAATTGAAAAAACGATAAGGGGTTACATCATTAAAATTGTCAAAAATTGGCCTAAAATTTCAATTTCTAGAATTGGAAATTGAGTATGCAAATTTGTTAACCTAATAAACACTAGCAGTAAAACGCTTTCCGATTTGAATTTAATGCATTTCTGGCCGAGTTATGAGATTTTTAAGCATTGATTTGTAAAATAAATTGTGATATAAAAATATACATAAATATAGACTAAAACTGGAATTAAACCTTTAGTGAGGGCTTCAAAAGTGGTGAAGAAATCATTTCCGACCCCATAAATCATATATATTCTTGATCAGCATCAACAGCAGCGTCGATTATTGCATTTTTGGCCGAGTTATGAGATTTTTAAGCATTGATTTGTAAAATAAATTGTGATATAAAAATATACATAAAAATAGACTAAAACTGGTATTAAACCTTTAGTCAGGAGCTTCAAAGGTAGTGAAGGAGTTATTTCCGACCCCATAAATCATATATATTCTTGATCAGCATCAACAGCAGCATCGATAAAGCCATGTCCGGAGGAAAAATAAAATTTTCCAAATTTGGCCAAAAATTGAAAAAACGATAAGGGGTTACATCATTAAAATTGTCAAAAATTGGCCTAAAATTTCAATTTCTAGAATTGGAAATTGAGTATGCAAATTTGTTAACCTAATAAACACTTGCAATAAAACGCTTTCCGATTTGAATTTAATGCATTTCTGGCCGAGTTATGAGATTTTTAAGCATTGATTTGTAAAATAAATTGTGATATAAAAATATACATAAATATAGACTAAAACTGGTATTAAACCTTTAGTCAGGAGCTTCAAAAGTGGTGAAGGAGCCATTTCCGACCCCATAAATCATATATATTCTTGATCAGCATCAACAGCAGCATCGATAAAGCCATGTCCGGAGGAAAAATAAAATTTTCCAAATTTGGCCAAAAATTGAAAAAACGATAAGGGGTTACATCATTAAAATTGTCAAAAATTGGCCTAAAATTTCAATTTCTAGAATTGGAAATTGAGTATGCAAATTTGTTAACCTAATAAACACTTGCAATAAAACGCTTTCCGATTTGAATTTAATGCATTTCTGGCCGAGTTATGAGATTTTTAAGCATTGATTTGTAAAATAAATTGTGATATAAAAATATACATAAATATAGACTAAAACTGGAATTAAACCTTTAGTCAGGGCTTCAAAAGTGGTGAAGAAATCATTTCCGACCCCATAAATCATATATATTCTTGATCAGCATCAACAGCAGCGTCGATTATTGCATTTTTGCCGAGTTATGAGATTTTTAAGCATTGATTTGTAAAATAAATTGTAATATAAAAATATACATAAATATAGACTAAAACTGGTATTAAACCTTTAGTCAGGAGCTTCAAAAGTGGTGAAGGAGCCATTTCCGACCCCATAAATCATATATATTCTTGATCAGCATTAACAGCAGCGTCGATTATTGCATTTTTGGCCGAGTTATGAGATTTTTAAGCATTGATTTGTAAAATAAATTGTGATATAAAAATATACATAAAAATAGACTAAAACTGGTATTAAACCTTTAGTCAGGAGCTTCAAAGGTAGTGAAGGAGTTATTTCCGACCCCATAAATCATATATATTCTTGATCAGCATCAACAGCAGCGTCGATTATTGCATTTTTGGACGAGTTATGAGATTTTTAAGCATTGATTTGTAAAATAAATTGTAATATAAAAATATACATAAATATAGACTAAAACTGGTATTAAACCTTTAGTCAGGAGCTTCAAAGGTAGTGAAGGAGCCATTTCCGACCCCATAAATCATATATATTCTTGATCAGCATCAACAGCAGCATCGATTAAGCCATGTCCGGAGGAAAAATAAAATTTTCCAAATTTGGCCAAAAATTGAAAAAACGATAAGGGGTTACATCATTAAAATTGTCAAAAATTGGCCTAAAATTTCAATTTCTAGAATTGGAAATTGAGTATGCAAATTTGTTAACCTAATAAACACTAGCAGTAAAACGCTTTCCGATTTGAATTTAATGCATTTCTGGCCGAGTTATGAGATTTTTAAGCATTGATTTGTAAAATAAATTGTGATATAAAAATATACATAAATATAGACTAAAACTGGTATTAAACCTTTAGTCAGGAGCTTCAAAAGTGGTGAAGGAGCCATTTCCGACCCCATAAATCATATATATTCTTGATCAGCATCAACAGCAGCATCGATAAAGCCATGTCCGGAGGAAAAATAAAATTTTCCAAATTTGGCCAAAAATTGAAAAAACGATAAGGGGTTACATCATTAAAATTGTCAAAAATTGGCCTAAAATTTCAATTTCTAGAATTGGAAATTGAGTATGCAAATTTGTTAACCTAATAAACACTTGCAATAAAACGCTTTCCGATTTGAATTTAATGCATTTCTGGCCGAGTTATGAGATTTTTAAGCATTGATTTGTAAAATAAATTGTGATATAAAAATATACATAAATATAGACTAAAACTGGTATTAAACCTTTAGTCAGGAGCTTCAAAGGTAGTGAAGGAGTTATTTCCGACCCCATAAATCATATATATTCTTGATCAGCATCAACAGCAGCGTCGATTATTGCATTTTTGGCCGAGTTATGAGATTTCTAAGCATTGATTTGTTTAATAAAATGTGATATAAAAATATACATAAATATAGACTAAAACTGGTATTAAACCTTTAGTCAGGAGCTTCAAAAGTGGTGAAGGAGCCATTTCCGACCCCATAAATCATATATATTCTTGATCAGCATCAACAGCAGCATCGATTAAGCCATGTCCGGAGGAAAAATAAAATTTTCCAAATTTGGCCAAAAATTGAAAAAACGATAAGGGGTTACATCATTAAAATTGTCAAAAATTGGCCTAAAATTTCAATTTCTAGAATTGGAAATTGAGTATGCAAATTTGTTAACCTAATAAACACTAGCAGTAAAACGCTTTCCGATTTGAATTTAATGCATTTCTGGCCGAGTTATGAGATTTTTATGCATTGATTTGTTTATTAAAATGTGATATAAAAATATACATAAATATAGACTAAAACTGGAATTAAACCTTTAGTGAGGGCTTCAAAAGTGGTGAAGGAGCCATTTCCGACCCCATAAATCATATATATTCTTGATCAGCATCAACAGCAGCATCGATTAAGCCATGTCCGGAGGAAAAATAAAATTTTCCAAATTTGCCCAAAAATTGAAAAAACGATAAGGGGTTACATCATTAAAATTGTCAAAAATTGGCCTAAAATTTCAATTTCTAGAATTGGAAATTGAGTATGCAAATTTGTTAACCTAATAAACACTAGCAGTAAAACGCTTTCCGATTTGAATTTAATGCATTTCTGGCCGAGTTATGAGATTTTTATGCATTGATTTGTTTATTAAAATGTGATATAAAAATATACATAAATATAGACTAAAACTGGAATTAAACCTTTAGTGAGGGCTTCAAAAGTGGTGAAGAAATCACTTCCGACCCCATAAATCATATATATTCTTGATCAGCATCAACAGCAGCGTCGATTATTGCATTTTTGGCCGAGTTATGAGATTTTTAAGCATTGATTTGTTTAATAAAATGTGATATAAAAATATACATAAATATAGACTAAACTGGTATTAAACCTTTAGTCAGGAGCTTCAAAAGTGGTGAAGGAGCCATTTCCGACCCCATAAATCATATATATTCTTGATCAGCATCAACAGCAGCATCGATTAAGCCATGTCCGGAGGAAAAATAAAATTTTCCAAATTTGGCCAAAAATTGAAAAAACGATAAGGGGTTACATCATTAAAATTGTCAAAAATTGGCCTAAAATTTCAATTTCTAGAATTGGAAATTGAGTATGCAAATTTGTTAACCTAATAAACACTAGCAGTAAAACGCTTTCCGATTTGAATTTAATGCATTTCTGGCCGAGTTATGAGATTTTTAAGCGTTGATTTGTAAAATAAATTGTGATATAAAAATATACATAAATATAGACTAAAACTGGTATTAAACCTTTAGTCAGGAGCTTCAAAAGTAGTGAAGGAGTTATTTCCGACCCCATAAATCATATATATTCTTGATCAGCATCAACAGCAGCGTCGATTATTGCATTTTTGGCCGAGTTATGAGATTTTTAAGCATTGATTTGTAAAATAAATTGTGATATAAAAATATACATAAATATAGACTAAAACTGGTATTAAACCTTTAGTCAGGAGCTTCAAAGGTAGTGAAGGAGTTATTTCCGACCCCATAAATCATATATATTCTTGATCAGCATCAACAGCAGCGTCGATTATTGCATTTTTGGCCGAGTTATGAGATTTCTAAGCATTGATTTGTTTAATAAAATGTGATATAAAAATATATATAAATATAGACTAAAACTGGTATTAAACCTTTAGTCAGGAGCTTCAAAAGTGGTGAAGGAACCATTTCCGACCCCATAAATCATATATATTCTTGATCAGCATCAACAGCAGCATCGATTAAGCCATGTCCGGAGGAAAAATAAAATTTTCCAAATTTGGCCAAAAATTGAAAAAACGATAAGGGGTTACATCATTAAAATTGTCAAAAATTGGCCTAAAATTTCAATTTCTAGAATTGGAAATTGAGTATGCAAATTTGTTAACCTAATAAACACTAGCAGTAAAACGCTTTCCGATTTGAATTTAATGCATTTCTGGCCGAGTTATGAGATTTTTATGCATTGATTTGTTTATTAAAATGTGATATAAAAATATACATAAATATAGACTAAAACTGGAATTAAACCTTTAGTGAGGGCTTCAAAAGTGGTGAAGAAATCATTTCCGACCCCATAAATCATATATATTCTTGATCAGCATCAACAGCAGCGTCGATTATTGCATTTTTGGCCGAGTTATAAGATTTTTAAGCATTGATTTGTTTATTAAAATGTGATATAAAAATATACATAAATATAGACTAAAACTGGTATTAAACCTTTAGTCAGGAGCTTCAAAGGTAGTGAAGGAGTTATTTCCGACCCCATAAATCATATATATTCTTGATCAGCATCAACAGCAGCATCGATTAAGCCATGTCCGGAGGAAAAATAAAATTTTCCAAATTTGGCCAAAAATTGAAAAAACGATAAGGGGTTACATCATTAAAATTGTCAAAAATTGGCCTAAAATTTCAATTTCTAGAATTGGAAATTGAGTATGCAAATTTGTTAACCTAATAAACACTAGCAGTAAAACGCTTTCCGATTTGAATTTAATGCATTTCTTGCCGAGTTATGAGATTTTTAAGCATTGATTTGTAAAATAAAATGTAATATAAAAATATACATAAATATAGACTAAAACTGGTATTAAACCTTTAGTCAGGAGCTTCAAAGGTAGTGAAGGAGTTATTTCCGACCCCATAAATCATATATATTCTTGATCAGCATCAACAGCAGCGTCGATTATTGCATTTTTGGCCGAGTTATGAGATTTTTAAGCAATGATTTGTAAAATAAATTGTAATATAAAAATATACATAAATATAGACTAAAACTGGTATTAAACCTTTAGTCAGGAGCTTCAAAGGTAGTGAAGGAGTTATTTCCGACCCCATAAATCATATATATTCTTGATCAGCATCAACAGCAGCGTCGATTATTGCATTTTTGGCCGAGTTATGAGATTTTTAAGCAATGATTTGTAAAATAAATTGTAATATAAAAATATACATAAATATAGACTAAAACTGGTATTAAACCTTTAGTCAGGAGCTTCAAAAGTGGTGAAGGAGCCATTTCCGACCCCATAAATCATATATATTCTTGATCAGCATCAACAGCAGCATCGATTAAGCCATGTCCGGAGGAAAAATAAAATTTTCCAAATTTGGCCAAAAATTGAAAAAACGATAAGGGGTTACATCATTAAAATTGTCAAAAATTGGCCTAAAATTTCAATTTCTAGAATTGGAAATTGAGTATGCAAATTTGTTAACCTAATAAACACTAGCAGTAAAACGCTTTCCGATTTGAATTTAATGCATTTCTGGCCGAGTTATGAGATTTTTAAGCATTGATTTGTTTAATAAATTTTGATATAAAAATATACATAAATATAGACTAAAACTGGTATTAAACCTTTAGTCAGGAGCTTCAAAGGTAGTGAAGGAGTTATTTCCGACCCCATAAATCATATATATTCTTGATCAGCATCAACAGCAGCGTCGATTATTGCATTTTTGGCCGAGTTATGAGATTTTTAAGCATTGATTTGTTTAATAAAATGTAATATAAAAATATACATAAATATAGACTAAAACTGGTATTAAACCTTTAGTCAGGGCTTCAAAAGTGGTGAAAGAATCATTTCCGACCCCATAAATCATATATATTCTTGATCAGCATCAACAGCAGCATCGATTAAGCCATGTCCGGAGGAAAAATAAAATTTTCCAAATTTGGCCAAAAATTGAAAAAACGATAAGGGGTTACATCATTAAAATTGTCAAAAATTGGCCTAAAATTTCAATTTCTAGAATTGGAAATTGAGTATGCAAATTTGTTAACCTAATAAACACTAGCAGTAAAACGCTTTCCGATTTGAATTTAATGCATTTCTGGCCGAGTTATGAGATTTTTAAGCATTGATTTGTTTAATAAATTGTGATATAAAAATATACATAAATATAGACTAAAACTGGTATTAAACCTTTAGTCAGGAGCTTCAAAGGTAGTGAAGGAGTTATTTCCGACCCCATAAATCATATATATTCTTGATCAGCATCAACAGCAGCGTCGATTATTGCATTTTTGGCCGAGTTATGAGATTTCTAAGCATTGATTTGTTTAATAAAATGTGATATAAAAATATACATAAATATAGACTAAAACTGGTATTAAACCTTTAGTCAGGAGCTTCAAAAGTGGTGAAGGAGCCATTTCCGACCCCATAAATCATATATATTCTTGATCAGCATCAACAGCAGCATCGATTAAGCCATGTCCGGAGGAAAAATAAAATTTTCCAAATTTGGCCAAAAATTGAAAAAACGATAAGGGGTTACATCATTAAAATTGTCAAAAATTGGCCTAAAATTTCAATTTCTAGAATTGGAAATTGAGTATGCAAATTTGTTAACCTAATAAACACTAGCAGTAAAACGCTTTCCGATTTGAATTTAATGCATTTCTTGCCGAGTTATGAGATTTTTATGCATTGATTTGTTTAATAAAATGTGATATAAAAATATACATAAATATAGACTAAAACTGGAATTAAACCTTTAGTCAGGGCTTCAAAAGTGGTGAAATAATCATTTCCTAACCCATAAATCATATATATTCTTGATCAGCATCAACAGCAGCGTCGATTATTGCATTTTTGGCCGAGTTATGAGATTTTTAAGCATTGATTTGTAAAATAAATTGTAATATAAAAATATACATAAATATAGACTAAAACTGGTATTAAACCTTTAGTCAGGAGCTTCAAAAGTGGTGAAGAAATCATTTCCGACCCCATAAATCATATATATTCTTGATCAGCATCAACAGCAGCATCGATTAAGCCATGTCCGGAGGAAAAATAAAATTTTCCAAATTTGGCCAAAAATTGAAAAAACGATAAGGGGTTACATCATTAAAATTGTCAAAAATTGGCCTAAAATTTCAATTTCTAGAATTGGAAATTGAGTATGCAAATTTGTTAACCTAATAAACACTAGCAGTAAAACGCTTTCCGATTTGAATTTAATGCATTTCTGGCCGAGTTATGAGATTTTTAAGCATTGATTTGTAAAATAAATTGTGATATAAAAATATACATAAATATAGACTAAAACTGGAATTAAAGCTTTAGTCAGGGCTTCAAAAGTGGTGAAGAAATCATTTCCGACCCCATAAATCATATATATTCTTGATCAGCATCAACAGCAGCGTCGATTATTGCATTTTTGGCCGAGTTATGAGATTTTTAAGCATTGATTTGTTTAATAAAATGTGATATAAAAATATACATAAATATAGACTAAAACTGGTATTAAACCTTTAGTCAGGAGCTTCAAAAGTGGTGAAGGAGCCATTTCCGACCCCATAAATCATATATATTCTTGATCAGCATCAACAGCAGCATCGATTAAGCCATGTCCGGAGGAAAAATAAAATTTTCCAAATTTGGCCAAAAATTGAAAAAACGATAAGGGGTTACATCATTAAAATTGTCAAAAATTGGCCTAAAATTTCAATTTCTAGAATTGGAAATTGAGTATGCAAATTTGTTAACCTAATAAACACTAGCAGTAAAACGCTTTCCGATTTGAATTTAATGCATTTCTGGCCGAGTTATGAGATTTTTAAGCATTGATTTGTAAAATAAATTGTGATATAAAAATATACATAAATATAGACTAAAACTGGAATTAAACCTTTAGTCAGGGCTTCAAAAGTGGTGAAGAAATCATTTCCGACCCCATAAATCATATATATTCTTGATCAGCATCAACAGCAGCGTCGATTATTGCATTTTTGGCCGAGTTATGAGATTTTTAAGCATTGATTTGTATAATAAAATGTAATATAAAAATATACATAAATATAGACTAAAACTGGTATTAAACCTTTAGTCAGGAGCTTCAAAAGTGGTGAAGGAATCATTTCCGACCCCATAAATCATATATATTCTTGATCAGCATCAACAGCAGCATCGATTAAGCCATGTCCGGAGGAAAAATAAAATTTTCCAAATTTGGCCAAAAATTGAAAAAACGATAAGGGGTTACATCATTAAAATTGTCAAAAATTGGCCTAAAATTTCAATTTCTAGAATTGGAAATTGAGTATGCAAATTTGTTAACCTAATAAACACTAGCAGTAAAACGCTTTCCGATTTGAATTTAATGCATTTCTGGCCGAGTTATGAGATTTTTAAGCATTGATTTGTATTATAAATTTTGATATAAAAATATACATAAATATAGACTAAAACAGGTATTAAACCTTTAGTCAGGAGCTTCAAAGGTAGTGAAGGAGTTATTTCCGACCACATAAATCATATATATTCTTGATCAGCATCAACAGCAGCGTCGATTATTGCATTTTTGGCCGAGTTATGAGATTTTTAAGCATTGATTTGTAAAATAAATTGTAATATAAAAATATACATAAATATAGACTAAAACTGGTATTAAACCTTTAGTCAGGAGCTTCAAAAGTGGTGAAGGAATCATTTCCGACCCCATAAATCATATATATTCTTGATCAGCATCAACAGCAGCATCGATTAAGCCATGTCCGGAGGAAAAATAAAATTTTCCAAATTTGGCCAAAAATTGAAAAAACGATAAGGGGTTACATCATTAAAATTGTCAAAAATTGGCCTAAAATTTCAATTTCTAGAATTGGAAATTGAGTATGCAAATTTGTTAACCTAATAAACACTAGCAGTAAAACGCTTTCCGATTTTAATTTAATGCATTTCTGGCCGAGTTATGAGATTTTTAAGCATTGATTTGTAGTATAAATTGTCGTATAAAAATATACATAAGTATAGACTAAAACAGGTATTAAACCTTTAGTCAGGAGCTTCAAAGGTAGTGAAGGAGTTATTTCCGACCACATAAATCATATATATTCTTGATCAGCATCAACAGCAGCTTCGATTATTGCATTTTTGGCCGAGTTATGAGATTTTTAAGCAATGATTTGTAAAATAAATTGTAATATAAAAATATACATAAATATAGACTAAAACTGGTATTAAACCTTTAGTCAGGAGCTTCAAAAGTGGTGAAGGAGCCATTTCCGACCCCATAAATCATATATATTCTTGATCAGCATCAACAGCAGCGTCGATTATTGCATTTTTGGCCGAGTTATGAGATTTCTAAGCATTGATTTGTTTAATAAAATGTGATATAAAAATATACATAAATATAGACTAAAATTGGTATTAAACCTTTAGTCAGGAGCTTCAAAAGTGGTGAAGGAGTCATTTCCGACCCCATAAATCATATATATTCTTGATCAGCATCAACAGCAGCATCGATTAAGCCATGTCCGGAGGAAAAATAAAATTTTCCAAATTTGGCCAAAAATTGAAAAAACGATAAGGGGTTACATCATTAAAATTGTCAAAAATTGGCCTAAAATTTCAATTTCTAGAATTGGAAATTGAGTATGCAAATTTGTTAACCTAATAAACACTAGCAGTAAAACGCTTTCCGATTTGAATTTAATGCATTTCTGGCCAAGTTATGAGATTTTTAAGCATTGATTTGTAAAATAAATTGTAATATAAAAATATACATAAATATAGACTAAAACTGGTATTAAATATTTAGTCAGAAGCTTCAAAAGTGGTGAAGGAATCATTTCCGACCCCATAAATCATATATATTCTTGATCAGCATCAACAGCAGCATCGATTAAGCCATGTCCGGAGGAAAAATAAAATTTTCCAAATTTGGCCAAAAATTGAAAAAACGATAAGGGGTTACATCATTAAAATTGTCAAAAATTGGCCTAAAATTTCAATTTCTAGAATTGGAAATTGAGTATGCAAATTTGTTAACCTAATAAACACTAGCAGTAAAACGCTTTCCGATTTGAATTTAATGCATTTCTGGCCAAGTTATGAGCTTTTTAAGCATTGATTTGTAGTATAAATTATCGTATAAAAATATACATAAGTATAGACTAAAACAGGTATTAAACCTTTAGTCAGGAGCTTCAAAGGTAGTGAAGGAGTTATTTCCGACCACATAAATCATATATACTCTTGATCAGCATCAACAGCAGCATCGATTATTGCATTTTTGGCCGAGTTATGAGATTTTTAAGCATTGATTTGTAAAATAAATTGTAATATAAAAATATACATAAATATAGACTAAAACTGGTATTAAATATTTAGTCAGAAGCTTCAAAAGTGGTGAAGGAATCATTTCCGACCCCATAAATCATATATATTCTTGATCAGCATCAACAGCAGCATCGATTAAGCCATGTCCGGAGGAAAAATAAAATTTTCCAAATTTGGCCAAAAATTGAAAAAACGATAAGGGGTTACATCATTAAAATTGTCAAAAATTGGCCTAAAATTTCAATTTCTAGAATTGGAAATTGAGTATGCAAATTTGTTAACCTAATAAACACTAGCAGTAAAACGCTTTCCGATTTGAATTTAATGCATTTCTGGCCAAGTTATGAGATTTTTAAGCATTGATTTGTTTAATAAATTGTGATATAAAAATATACATAAATATAGACTAAAACTGGTATTAAATATTTAGTCAGAAGCTTCAAAAGTGGTGAAGGAATCATTTCCGACCCCATAAATCATATATATTCTTGATCAGCATCAACAGCAGCATCGATTAAGCCATGTCCGGAGGAAAAATAAAATTTTCCAAATTTGGCCAAAAATTGAAAAAACGATAAGGGGTTACATCATTAAAATTGTCAAAAATTGGCCTAAAATTTCAATTTCTAGAATTGGAAATTGAGTATGCAAATTTGTTAACCTAATAAACACTAGCAGTAAAACGCTTTCCGATTTGAATTTAATGCATTTCTGGCCAAGTTATGAGCTTTTTAAGCATTGATTTGTAGTATAAATTATCGTATAAAAATATACATAAGTATAGACTAAAACAGGTATTAAACCTTTAGTCAGGAGCTTCAAAGGTAGTGAAGGAGTTATTTCCGACCCCATAAATCATATATATTCTTGATCAGCATCAACAGCAGCATCGATTAAGCCATGTCCGGAGGAAAAATAAAATTTTCCAAATTTGGCCAAAAATTGAAAAAACGATAAGGGGTTACATCATTAAAATTGTCAAAAATTGGCCTAAAATTTCAATTTCTAGAATTGGAAATTGAGTATGCAAATTTGTTAACCTAATAAACACTAGCAGTAAAACGCTTTCCGATTTGAATTTAATGCATTTCTGGCCAAGTTATGAGCTTTTTAAGCATTGATTTGTAGTATAAATTATCGTATAAAAATATACATAAGTATAGACTAAAACAGGTATTAAACCTTTAGTCAGGAGCTTCAAAGGTAGTGAAGGAGTTATTTCCGACCACATAAATCATATATATTCTTGATCAGCATCAACAGCAGCATCGATTATTACATTTTTGGCCGAGTTATGAGATTTTTAAGCATTGATTTGTAAAATAAATTGTAATATAAAAAGATACATAAATATAGTCTAAAACTGGTATTAAATATTTAGTCAGAAGCTTCAAAAGTGGTGAAGGAATCATTTCCGACCCCATAAATCATATATATTCTTGATCAGCATCAACAGCAGCATCGATTAAGCCATGTCCGGAGGAAAAATAAAATTTTCCAAATTTGGCCAAAAATTGAAAAAACGATAAGGGGTTACATCATTAAAATTGTCAAAAATTGGCCTAAAATTTCAATTTCTAGAATTGGAAATTGAGTATGCAAATTTGTTAACCTAATAAACACTAGCAGTAAAACGCTTTCCGATTTGAATTTAATGCATTTCTGGCCAAGTTATGAGCTTTTTAAGCATTGATTTGTAGTATAAATTATCGTATAAAAATATACATAAGTATAGACTAAAACAGGTATTAAACCTTTAGTCAGGAGCTTCAAAGGTAGTGAAGGAGTTATTTCCGAACACATAAATCATATATATTCTTGATCAGCATCAACAGCAGCTTCGATTATTGCATTTTTGGCCGAGTTATGAGATTTTTAAGCATTGATTTGTAAAATAAATTGTAATATAAAAATATACATAAATATAGACTAAAACTGGTATTAAATATTTAGTCAGAAGCTTCAAAAGTGGTGAAGGAATCATTTCCGACCCCATAAATCATATATATTCTTGATCAGCATCAACAGCAGCATCGATTAAGCCATGTCCGGAGGAAAAATAAAATTTTCCAAATTTGGCCAAAAATTGAAAAAACGATAAGGGGTTACATCATTAAAATTGTCAAAAATTGGCCTAAAATTTCAATTTCTAGAATTGGAAATTGAGTATGCAAATTTGTTAACCTAATAAACACTAGCAGTAAAACGCTTTCCGATTTGAATTTAATGCATTTCTGGCCAAGTTATGAGCTTTTTAAGCATTGATTTGTAGTATAAATTATCGTATAAAAATATACATAAGTATAGACTAAAACAGGTATTAAACCTTTAGTCAGGAGCTTCAAAGGTAGTGAAGGAGTTATTTCCGACCACATAAATCATATATATTCTTGATCAGCATCAACAGCAGCTTCGATTATTGCATTTTTGGCCGAGTTATGAGATTTTTAAGCATTGATTTGTAAAATAAATTGTAATATAAAAATATACATAAATATAGACTAAAACTGGTATTAAATATTTAGTCAGAAGCTTCAAAAGTGGTGAAGGAATCATTTCCGACCCCATAAATCATATATATTCTTGATCAGCATCAACAGCAGCATCGATTAAGCCATGTCCGGAGGAAAAATAAAATTTTCCAAATTTGGCCAAAAATTGAAAAAACGATAAGGGGTTACATCATTAAAATTGTCAAAAATTGGCCTAAAATTTCAATTTCTAGAATTGGAAATTGAGTATGCAAATTTGTTAACCTAATAAACACTAGCAGTAAAACGCTTTCCGATTTGAATTTAATGCATTTCTGGCCAAGTTATGAGATTTTTAAGCATTGATTTGTTTAATAAATTGTGATATAAAAATATACATAAATATAGACTAAAACTGGTATTAAATATTTAGTCAGAAGCTTCAAAAGTGGTGAAGGAATCATTTCCGACCCCATAAATCATATATATTCTTGATCAGCATCAACAGCAGCATCGATTAAGCCATGTCCGGAGGAAAAATAAAATTTTCCAAATTTGGCCAAAAATTGAAAAAACGATAAGGGGTTACATCATTAAAATTGTCAAAAATTGGCCTAAAATTTCAATTTCTAGAATTGGAAATTGAGTATGCAAATTTGTTAACCTAATAAACACTAGCAGTAAAACGCTTTCCGATTTGAATTTAATGCATTTCTGGCCAAGTTATGAGCTTTTTAAGCATTGATTTGTAGTATAAATTGTCGTATAAAAATATACATAAGTATAGACTAAAACAGGTATTAAACCTTTAGTCAGGAGCTTCAAAAGTGGTGAAGGAATCATTTCCGACCACATAAATCATATATATTCTTGATCAGCATCAACAGCAGCTTCGATTATTACATTTTTGGCCTAGTTAAGAGATTTTTAAGCATTGATTTGTAAAATAAATTGTAATATAAAAAAATATACATAAATATAGACTAAAACTGGTATTAAATATTTAGTCAGAAGCTTCAAAAGTGGTGAAGGAATCATTTCCGACCCCATAAATCATATATATTCTTGATCAGCATCAACAGCAGCATCGATTAAGCCATGTCCGGAGGAAAAATAAAATTTTCCAAATTTGGCCAAAAATTGAAAAAACGATAAGGGGTTACATCATTAAAATTGTCAAAAATTGGCCTAAAATTTCAATTTCTAGAATTGGAAATTGAGTATGCAAATTTGTTAACCTAATAAACACTAGCAGTAAAACGCTTTCCGATTTGAATTTAATGCATTTCTGGCCAAGTTATGAGCTTTTTAAGCATTGATTTGTAGTATAAATTATCGTATAAAAATATACATAAGTATAGACTAAAACAGGTATTAAACCTTTAGTCAGGAGCTTCAAAGGTAGTGAAGGAGTTATTTCCGACCACATAAATCATATATATTCTTGATCAGCATCAACAGCAGCTTCGATTATTGCATTTTTGGCCGAGTTATGAGATTTTTAAGCATTGATTTGTTTAATAAATTGTGATATAAAAATATACATAAATATAGACTAAAACTGGTATTAAATATTTAGTCAGAAGCTTCAAAAGTGGTGAAGGAATCATTTCCGACCCCATAAATCATATATATTCTTGATCAGCATCAACAGCAGCATCGATTAAGCCATGTCCGGAGGAAAAATAAAATTTTCCAAATTTGGCCAAAAATTGAAAAAACGATAAGGGGTTACATCATTAAAATTGTCAAAAATTGGCCTAAAATTTCAATTTCTAGAATTGGAAATTGAGTATGCAAATTTGTTAACCTAATAAACACTAGCAGTAAAACGCTTTCCGATTTGAATTTAATGCATTTCTGGCCAAGTTATGAGCTTTTTAAGCATTGATTTGTAGTATAAATTATCGTATAAAAATATACATAAGTATAGACTAAAACAGGTATTAAACCTTTAGTCAGGAGCTTCAAAGGTAGTGAAGGAGTTATTTCCGACCACATAAATCATATATATTCTTGATCAGCATCAACAGCAGCATCGATTATTGCATTTTTGGCCGAGTTATGAGATTTTTAAGCATTGATTTGTAAAATAAATTGTAATATAAAAATATACATAAATATAGACTAAAACTGGTATTAAAATTTAGTCAGAAGCTTCAAAAGTGGTGAAGGAATCATTTCCGACCCCATAAATCATATATATTCTTGATCAGCATCAACAGCAGCATCGATTAAGCCATGTCCGGAGGAAAAATAAAATTTTCCAAATTTGGCCAAAAATTGAAAAAACGATAAGGGGTTACATCATTAAAATTGTCAAAAATTGGCCTAAAATTTCAATTTCTAGAATTGGAAATTGAGTATGCAAATTTGTTAACCTAATAAACACTAGCAGTAAAACGCTTTCCGATTTGAATTTAATGCATTTCTGGCCAAGTTATGAGCTTTTTAAGCATTGATTTGTAGTATAAATTATCGTATAAAAATATACATAAGTATAGACTAAAACAGGTATTAAACCTTTAGTCAGGAGCTTCAAAAGTGGTGAAGGAGTTATTTCCGACCACATAAATCATATATATTCTTGATCAGCATCAACAGCAGCATCGATTATTACATTTTTGGCCGAGTTATGAGATTTTTAAGCATTGATTTGTAAAATAAATTGTGATATAAAAATATACATAAATATAGACTAAAACTGGTATTAAATATTTAGTCAGAAGCTTCAAAAGTGGTGAAGGAATCATTTCCGACCCCATAAATCATATATATTCTTGATCAGCATCAACAGCAGCATCGATTAAGCCATGTCCGGAGGAAAAATAAAATTTTCCAAATTTGGCCAAAAATTGAAAAAACGATAAGGGGTTACATCATTAAAATTGTCAAAAATTGGCCTAAAATTTCAATTTCTAGAATTGGAAATTGAGTATGCAAATTTGTTAACCTAATAAACACTAGCAGTAAAACGCTTTCCGATTTGAATTTAATGCATTTCTGGCCAAGTTATGAGCTTTTTAAGCATTGATTTGTAGTATAAATTATCGTATAAAAATATACATAAGTATAGACTAAAACTGGTATTAAACCTTTAGTCAGGAGCTTCAAAAGTGGTGAAGGAGCCATTTCCGACCCCATAAATCATATATATTCTTGATCAGCATCAACAGCAGCATCGATTATTGCATTTTTGGCCGAGTTATGAGATTTTTAAGCATTGATTTGTAAAATAAATTGTAATATAAAAATATACATAAATATAGACTAAAACTGGTATTAAACCTTTAGTCAGGAGCTTCAAAAGTGGTGAAGGAGCCATTTCCGACCCCATAAATCATATATATTCTTGATCAGCATCAAACAGCAGCAGTCCGATTATTGCAGCATTTCTTGCAGCCGAGTTATGAGATTTTTAAGCATTGATTTGTTTAATAAAATGTGATATAAAAATATACATAAATATAGACTAAAACTGGTATTAAATATTTAGTCAGAAGCTTCAAAAGTGGTGAAGGAATCATTTCCGACCCCATAAATCATATATATTCTTGATCAGCATCAACAGCAGCATCGATTAAGCCATGTCCGGAGGAAAAATAAAATTTTCCAAATTTGGCCAAAAATTGAAAAAACGATAAGGGGTTACATCATTAAAATTGTCAAAAATTGGCCTAAAATTTCAATTTCTAGAATTGGAAATTGAGTATGCAAATTTGTTAACCTAATAAACACTAGCAGTAAAACGCTTTCCGATTTGAATTTAATGCATTTCTGGCCAAGTTATGAGATTTTTAAGCATTGATTTGTATTAATAAATTGTGATATAAAAATATACATAAATATAGACTAAAACAGGTATTAAACCTTTAGTCAGGAGCTTCAAAGGTAGTGAAGGAATTATTTCCGACCACATAAATCATATATATTCTTTTGATCAGCATCAACAGCAGCTTCGATTATTGCATTTTTGGCCGAGTTATGAGATTTTTAAGCATTGATTTGTAAAATAAATTGTAATATAAAAAAATATACATAAATATAGACTAAAACTGGTATTAAATATTTAGTCAGAAGCTTCAAAAGTGGTGAAGGAATCATTTCCGACCCCATAAATCATATATATTCTTGATCAGCATCAACAGCAGCATCGATTAAGCCATGTCCGGAGGAAAAATAAAATTTTCCAAATTTGGCCAAAAATTGAAAAAAAATTTCAATTTCTAGAATTGGAAATTGAGTATGCAAATTTGTTAACCTAATAAACACTAGCAGTAAAACGCTTTCCGATTTGAATTTAATGCATTTTTGGCCAAGTTATGAGATTTTTAAGCATTGATTTGTTTAATAAATTGTGGTATAAAAATATACATAAATATAGACTAAAACTGGTATTAAACCTTTAGTCAGGAGCTTCAAAAGTGGTGAAGGAACCATTTCCGACCCCATAAATCATATATATTCTTGATCAGCATCAACAGCAGCGTCGATTTAGCCATGTCCGGAGGAAAAATAAAATTTTCCAAATTTGGCCAAAAATTGAAAAAACGATAAGGGGTTACATCATTAAAATTGTCAAAAATTGGCCTAAAATTTCAATTTCTAGAATTGGAAATTGAGTATGCAAATTTGTTAACCTAATAAACACTAGCAGTAAAACGCTTTCCGATTTTAATTTAATGCATTTCTGGCCGAGTTATGAGATTTTTAAGCATTGATTTGTAGTATAAATTGTGGTATAAAAATATACATAAGTATAGACTAAAACTGGTATTAAACCTTTAGTGAGGAGCTTCAAAAGTGGTGAAGAAATCATTTCCGACCGCATAAATCATATATATTCTTGATCAGCATCAACAGCAGCGTCGATTATTGCATTTTTGGCCGAGTTATGAGATTTTTAAGCATTGATTTGTAAAGTAAATTGTAATATAAAAATATACATAAATATAGACTAAAACTGGTATTAAACCTTTAGTCAGGAGCTTCAAAAGTGGTGAAAGAATCATTTCCGACCCCATAAATCATATATATTCTTGATCAGCATCAACAGCAGCATCGATTAATACCATAAATCATATATATTCTTGATCAGCATCAACAGCAGCATCGATTAAGCCATGTCCGGAGAAAAAAAAAAATTTTCCAAATTTGGCCAAAAATTGAAAAAACGATAAGGGGTTAATTCATTAAAATTGTCAAAAATTGGCCTAAAATTTCAATTTCTAGAATTGGAAATTGAGTATACAAATTTGTTAACCTAATAAACACAACAGTAAAACGCTTTCCGATTTTAATTTAATGCATTTCTGGCCGAGTTATGAGATTTTTATGCATTGATTTGTTTAATAAATTGTGATATAAAAATATACATAAATATAGACTAAAACTGGTATTAAACCTTTAGTCAGGGCTTCAAAAGTGGTGAAGAAATCATTTCCGACCCCATAAATCATATATATTCTTGATCAGCATCAACAGCAGCGTCGATTATTGCATTTTTGGCCGAGTTATGAGATTTTTAAGCATTGATTTGTTTAATAAAATGTGATATAAAAATATACATAAATATAGACTAAAACTGGTATTAAACCTTTAGTCAGGAGCTTCAAAGGTAGTGAAGGAGTTATTTCCGACCCCATAAATCATATATATTCTTGATCAGCATCAACAGCAGCGTCGATTATTGCATTTTTGGCCGAGTTATGAGATTTTTATGCATTGATTTGTTTAATAAATTGTGATATAAAAATATACATAAGTATAGACTAAAACTGGTATTAAACCTTTAGTCAGGAGCTTCAAAAGTGGTGAAGGAGTTATTTCCGACCCCATAAATCATATATATTCTTGATCAGCATCAACAGCAGCGTCGATTATTGCATTTTTGGCCGAGTTATGAGATTTTTAAGCATTGATTTGTAAAATAAATTGTAATATAAAAATATACATAAATATAGACTAAAACTGGTATTAAACCTTTAGTCAGGAGCTTCAAAAGTGGTGAAGGAATCATTTCCGACCCCATAAATCATATATATTCTTGATTAGCATGAACAGCAGCATCGATTAAGCCATGTCCGGAGGAACAATAAAATTTTCCAAATTTGGCCAAAAATTGAAAAAACGATAAGGGGTCATTAAAATGGTCAAAAATTGGCCTAAAATTTCAATTTCTAGAATTGGAAATTGAGTATGCAAATTTGTTAACCTAATAAACACTAGCAGTAAAACGCTTTCCGATTTGAATTTAATGCATTTCTGGCCGAGTTATGAGATTTTTAAGCATTGATTTGTTTAATAAATTGTGATATAAAAATATACATAAATATAGACTAAAACTGGAATTAAACCTTTAGTCAGGGCTTCAAAAGTGGTGAAGAAATCATTTCCGACCCCAAAAATCATATATATTCTTGATCAGCATCAACAGCAGCGGCGATTATTGCACTTTTGGCCGAGTTATGAGATTTTTAAGCATTGATTTGTAAAATAAATTGTAATATAAAAATATACATAAATATAGACTAAAACTGGTATTAAACCTTTAGTCAGGAGCTTCAAAAGTGGTGAAGGAGCCATTTCCGACCCCATAAATCATATATATTCTTGATCAGCATCAACAGCAGCGTCGATTAAGCCATGTCCGGAGGAAAAATAAAATTTTCCAAATTTGACCAAATTTTGAAAAAACGATAAAATTGCCAAAAATTGGCCTAAAATTTCAATTTCTAGAATTGGAAATTGAGTATGCAAATTTGTTAACCTAATAAATACCAGCATTAAAACGCCGATTTGAATTTAATGCATTTTTGGCCGAGTTATGCAATTTGAAAAATCTTGAATTACCCAAAAAATAGGCATATAAAAATATTTATTTAATATTCGTAGAATACACTTATGTTATTTTTTATTTTCTGTAGGTAGGTAGGAAGGTCAAAAAGCCAATGATTGCCAAGCGGCATAATAATAATTATATATTATAATTGAATCCAAAAAAATTCAACATTAAATAAAACATGTCCAACACAATATTCAACAATTCTTTTCAAACTGAGATAAATGCATATTTTCGTTTGATATACGATTTCACATTCTATTAAAATTTTCATATAAGTAGGTGAATGACTTCAAAATACTGCTTTATGTAAAGCTCTAAAAATAAAGCTAGTCAAAAAAATATATATTATATAAAGCTTCAAGATCACTTCGGTGCAGAAATCCTAAGATCAATATAAAAAATCACTAAAGCTCGTTGTGGCGGTTGTGCCTGTACGGCCTGGATATGTAAACGGTTAAGTCTTCGGGTAGCGTGCAACGATCCAACTCATGGGCGATGGCATAGTAACGCTTCCTGAGTATGTGAGCCACCTCCTTGGGCTGTCGATTTCTTGTAAATACACCTTTTTTGTTTCCACCAACGCGTGTTATAGCTAAAATAAATATAGACGCATTGATTTAAAACACAGATCCTAAGGTTTGAAACAAAAAACAACTCACTCTGCGCCGTCCGGAAATCGGCAAAGTTCCAAACAAACTCTCCAATGAACCACAGCTTCTCACGAAGGTCGTCGAAGGCCCTGAAGTGCTTGGAGAAGAGCTGCACCTGGTACTCTTCGGACCAAATGAAAGCCGGCAGCTTCAAAGCATTGAAATTAGAAGAAACCAAAGAACTTACTTGCCGAATCGAGCTACTTACCGAATGCATGCCTTCCATTGTATCTCCGCCATACTCGAACTGAATAACAGGCTTTCCGAACTTATCCCGCCAACTCTGGGCCTCTTTGGTCAGCAAATCGACAATCATGTCCGTGCGTCCCGAGTTCTGGTACCAGGAGTTGTAGCGGTTGAAGCCCACAATGTCCAGGAACTGCGCCAAATGACAGGTCAAAGGACTGGCATTTATGGCAGCCGTCAGAGGACGTCCCTGGGCAATGCTCTGCGTGTAGTTTACCAAGGCCCTGCAGAGTGCTTGATTAGAATATTCCGTTAAATATCTGTGAGAGGTAATACCCACTCGAAATATTTAAGGGCTCCCTGCTTGGTGGAGCGCGGCTCATTGGCCACTGACCAGGCGACGACGCTCGGGTGGTTCCTGTCCCTGTGAATGAGCTGCTCCAGTGAGGACATGTGTTGCTCCAGTAGTTGCGGCTCAAAGATGTCGATGTTAACAGCGGGACACTCGTCGATAATCATGATACCCTGCTCGTCGGCGAACTGCATGGATTCCTCGGAGTAGGGATAGTGCGAGGTGCGATACGCATTTGCTCCGATCCACTTCAGCAAGTTGAAGTCACGGGCCAAAAGTGCATTATCCAGACCCTTGCCTCGTATCTGGAGTGGAGAAAACTTTAATGAACCCTCTTAGAAGTGATTTCCCCCTTTAAACTTACATCAGAGTCCTCATGACGGCCGAATCCCCGCAGGTAGATCGGTACTCCATTAAGCAGCAGGCTCTGATTGTTCCAGCTCAGAGTACGAATACCCACGGGCAAACGGTAGGCGTCCTGCAGAGCACTGCCATCCTCCTCCTTATTGCTGGCGACAAATAACTTAAACTGCAGATCATAAAGGTAGCCAGGATCGGGGTTCATTAGGTACGGCCACCAGGGCTTGGCATTGGGCACCAGCAGAGACCCGTTGTAAACCGCTCTATTGATCTGCTGGGCAACAACCAATCCCTCGCGGTCCCTCAACTCTACCATGAGATGCGTGGGCAAGATTTGACGATCCTTTGCCGCTTGGCTTGCATCCACCCACAGGCGGTAGTCTATGCGACCCATTTCGTCGCTACTGTACTGGGTGCTCACCTCCAAGTCGCTGATGTGGAGCAACGGTGTCGTGTATAGGTGCACACTTCTATGGATGCCCGCGTAGTTGAAGAAATCAAAGGTGTAGCTCTGGACGGGCACAGGGCCTTTGTCTGTGACTGCTTGGTAAACGGATCCCTGGGGAATGGTGCGGTTGCCCAGTCGATTGTCGCACATTACCGTGATCCTGTTCTCGCCGCCAAAGTCCAGCAATCCGGATATGTCAGCCTCGAAGGGCAAGTGGCCGATGGAGTGGCTAGTGGCATTCTTGCCGTTAATCCACACCAAAGCCGAGTAGTGGACGCTGCCGAACCGTAACCAGGTCCGGACGCTACGCTGCCAGAGGCGGGACACAAAAAACGTCCGCTCGTACCAAACAGTGCCCACATGATCCCTCAGGCTATCCGTTGTGGCTATATCGTTGTAGGATGCGGGCACAGGCATGGGTATCACCTTCCGTCCACTCATCCTCAGGCTATTAGCGAACCACTTCTCGCGAACGCCCTGAAGTGGATCCTTTGGGTTACTTTTCACCAGCCGCCACATGCCATCCAGGCTGCGCACCTCGCGCGTCTCCGACTCACGGGGATACAGCAGTCCCTTGGTAGGTGTCGGCTTCTTAATCTCTCCATACTCAAACAAAGGCCATTCTTTGTTGGCATTTAGGCTTTCGGGGATTCCCTCTCCCGCGGTGAAGACCTGCAGCAGGAAGAGTGGAAGGACCAGAAACCAGGTGAAGGAGGGCCCATGCCACCTCATTGTGAGACGGAATAACTGACTTTACGCGAGGAGCAATTGTAATTATTAATTTCAGGGAACAAAAGTTAATTAATTAGATTATTCGCCGGCTCTGATAAGAGCAATGTCAGTATGACCAGTTTGATATTTTTGAAAAGCCAAAATAAGTAGAAAATACCGTATGAAAATTAGTATTTTCGAAACAAGTTATTCATTTTTGCGCAAACGCCTCACGGTCCCACCGAAAAAGAAATCAACAAAAATTTCGCAGATATTTGTTTGGAAGGAAGGACCGGCACTATGGGCGATGTCGACAAGTGGATTGAGACGGTGAAGGAGTGCAAGTACCTGCCAGAGAACCAGTTGAAGAATCTGTGCGAGATGGTGTGCGATATACTAGTGGAAGAGTCAAACATCCAGCCCGTCAGCACGCCGGTCACTGTCTGCGGCGATATTCATGGCCAATTCTACGATCTGGAGCAGCTGTTCCGGACAGGCGGCCAGGTGCCGGACACCAACTACATTTTTATGGGCGACTTTGTCGATCGTGGCTACTACTCGCTGGAAACGTTCACCCGCTTGCTGACCCTCAAGGCGCGCTATCCCAACCGGATAACCCTGTTGCGCGGAAACCACGAGACGCGACAGATCACCAAGGTCTATGGCTTCTTCGACGAATGCTTCACCAAGTACGGAAATGCAAATGGCTGGAAGTACTGCTGCAAGGTCTTTGATCTGCTCACCATCGCTGCCATCATTGATGAGGAGGCTCTGTGCGTGCACGGCGGCCTGAGTCCAGAGATCATCACTTTGGACCAAATTCGGACAATCGAACGAAATGGCGAGATACCCTACAAGGGCGCGTTCTGCGATCTGGTTTGGTCCGATCCCGAGGATATGGAGTACTGGGGACAGAGTCCACGCGGCGCTGGGTGGCTGTTCGGTCACAAAGTCACCAAGGACTTTATGGCGATCAATAATCTGAACCTTATCTGCCGTGCCCATCAACTGGTCAACGAGGGCATCAAGTACATGTTTGAGGGCAAGCTGGTGACAGTGTGGTCCGCACCCAACTATTGCTATCGTTGTGGAAATGTAGCGGCAATCCTTAGCTTCGATACGGCGCAGCAAAGACAGACGAAGACCTTTGTGGCTGTGCCGGATGCGGAACGGGTTATACCCAAGCAGAACACGACGCCGTACTTCCTGTGAATCGACCAATTGTGTTCCTTAAAACTGATCCGGCCAGTCAACAAGAGGAGATTATATGTATATGTACGCTTTTTGGACGCAGCGCGGAGAGCAGCCTTTGAACCTGAGTCTACTTTTACCGCCTTTATTGCCTTTAACGAAACTCGAAAACGAACACAAAAACACTCAAATGTATCATATCTATTTAATAATATTAAAATTGTATCCTCAGTTTTATATGTTAAACACTGTTAAATGTGAATTAAACTTCGAAATATAACGTTTGATTTGATAAAGAGACTTCCGGTATTTAAAGTAAAATAATCGATTTTATTCAGTATTTTATATTGTTTTGTCATTTAAGTGTGACCACATGGGTTTAAAGACGAAATCTGTTCTCTTGCGAAATTCAGCATTAGCAACGAAAAATTTGCCGGGCACACTGCTTGCCGGGCCATCAAATTATTATATTTCGCCTATGGATTGACTTCCAAGTTATCCTCCGATAGACCCTGCCGGACCTCTGAAGATAAGCGCCCCAAATGGTGAACATCTCCACCATCAACTGGCTCTTTGTCTGCGGGCTGTGCTTCTGCCTGGGCGGCATTGGCGTACTCAGCTTTATGCCCCTCAGCTCCGGTACGTGTGCGAGGAGGAACCTTCTATAAATACTGACCTAATAAGCGTTCCGCTCTTTTTATAGACTGCATCTGCCCACTGTCCAACCCGCTGGCCAAGGCGGGCGCAGTAGGATTGATGCAGAAGGTGCCCCCGGTGGAGAAGCAGCCACATGAACACAAAGCCGCCGCTCACAAGATGGCCCTGCTGGTGCCATTTCGGGATCGCTTTGAGGAGCTGCTCCAGTTCGTGCCCCACATGACAAGTTTCCTACGGCGCCAGAACGTGGCGCACCACATATTTGTGCTCAATCAGGTGGACCGGTTCCGTTTTAACCGGGCTTCGCTGATCAACGTGGGCTTCCACTTCGCCAGCAACGTTTACGACTACATCGCCATGCACGACGTGGACCTGTTGCCGCTCAACGACCAGCTGCTCTATGAGTACCCAAGTGACTTGGGCCCGCTGCACATTGCCGGACCCAAGCTGCATCCCAAATACCACTACGACAACTTCGTTGGCGGCATCCTGCTGGTGCGGCGCGAGCACTTCCAGCAGATGAACGGCATGTCCAACCAGTACTGGGGCTGGGGCCTGGAGGATGACGAGTTCTTTGTACGCATCCGGGATGCGGGGTTGCAGGTGTCGCGACCTCAGAACATCAAGACTGGCACCAACGACACATTTAGGTGAGTGTAGCTATCAATTTAGGAGAGAGCGTCGCATTAATTTGTAGCCTTATTGATTCCTCAGCCATATCCACAACCGCCATCATCGAAAACGGGACACGCAGAAGTGTTTCAACCAGAAGGAGATGACCCGCAAGAGGGACCACAAGACGGGCCTGGACAACGTAAAGTACAAAATTCTGAAGGTCCATGAACTGGCCATAGACGGAGTGGATGTGACCATCCTCAATATAATGCTCGATTGTGATGTGAATAAAACGCCGTGGTGCGACTGCTCCGGCACGGCGGCGGCTGCCTCGGCCGTACAAACCTGAGAGGTTGTGCTTAACTAAAGAATCGTTTGCCTAGTCCAATCCTATGTTTATTCCGCTATAAAATTTGTTTGCTAATGATAAAGGCGCTAATACACGTGCACCATGCCGTAGAGGAATGTCCAGAAGAGTACGTAAGTGCAAAGGCCGCCCATGAACTGGTTGGTCAGCAGATTGCTGCGGTTGATGAAGAACTTGCGCCACTGGGTGCCCGATTTAAGCAGCACCAAGATCCAGAGCACGAATACGGACAAGAAGTAGAAAAGGAAGCCCAAAGTGCCACTGAGGCCCAGAATTCCTGCAATAGGTTTCAATTTATGTGAATTTGTTGCTGACCCACTCGGAATTAGTTCCAATTACCCGCAGCACATCCAGAGATGGCGGCCATCGACGTCCGGCAGTACTCCACGGCAGATATGTTATTCCGTATGGCGCCCTCGCTGTAGGCGATGATCTCGCCGGTCTTTGACTGTGCCGTCTTCACTCGGTTCATTTTAATTGATTAAATTCTGTTTTAATTTGACGAGAAAAAATTATTGTCCGGTCTGAGAGCTACGATAGTACTATCGATTGGGTAGGCTGTCATCGATAACTTTTCACTGAAAAAAAGCCCAAGGCAATGGTTAACTTTTCGAAATATTTTGAAATTCTTAAGTCAGGTATTATCAACTTAATGAGCTTGTTGCTTTATTAAAATTATGGTAATTACCAAATAAATAAATCTTTATACGTTTTGTTGAAATATTTAATTTGTTCTATTGAAAGGTGTTTTATTCAAGATGTGTGAAATTTATATTTGATTAAATTAGTTTCTTTCCTTCCTTTTTTTATAACTATACAGTGCTGAAAATTTAGAATAATAATACAAATTAAGATTATTACAACTATCTTGTTTAAAGAAATTTTCGAATTATCTACATTCTTTTAGATTTTCATTTCTCTAGTTTTTCTGTCCGATTACTCATAATTGCGTTATTTGCCATTCACATGCCAACGTCGCTTGTTGTTATTGGAATTTGGGCTGGAGAGCTCGGACGGACATTAATTCATTAAAATATGTGATAACGCGACCTGCCGAATTCTGCGTGCTGAGGGCAATATGAGCAATTAGTCCGCCTGACGTGTGGGTTCTACTACTATGTTGTCGCGCCCGCGACCCGCTAGATGCCAACTCTTGTTTTGAAACGCGGAGTTCCTGCCCAACATCACATCACACCCACCACTACCACCCCCCAGTTGTGCCCCCAGCTCCACCGACTGCCACCCCGAGCCCCCAGTGGAAGGCAATTAAAAAATCAATCAGAGTGGGCCCTAATTGAGAGCTGCCACCCAATCTAAGTCTAGTTTCGACTCCGGCTCTGTCGTCATGTCGCCGAAGAACTGCGCGGTGTGCGGGGACAAGGCGCTGGGGTACAACTTCAACGCCGTCACCTGCGAGAGCTGCAAAGCCTTCTTCCGGCGAAATGCTCTGGCCAAGAAGCAGTTCACCTGCCCGTTCAACCAGAACTGCGACATCACGGTAGTGACGCGCCGTTTTTGCCAGAAATGCAGACTCCGCAAGTGCCTAGACATCGGCATGAAAAGCGAGAACATCATGTCCGAGGAGGATAAACTGATCAAACGACGCAAGATCGAGACGAACCGGGCTAAGCGTCGCATGATGGAGAACGGAACTGATGGTGGCGACGCCGAAGTTGATGGCAGCGGCGGCGATGACAATAAGGCGCCGGCTGACAGTAGCAGCAGCAATCTGGAGCTGTATTCAGGCTCCCAGGACTCACAGAGTTGCGGCTCGGTGGATAGCGGCGCTAACGGCTGCGCGACCCGGCAGCCCAGCTCATCGGGAGCTCAGGTAAACCCGCTACAGATGACAGCTGAGAAGATCGTAGACCAGATCGTATCCGACCCGGATCGGGCTTCGCAGGCCATTAACCGGCTAATGCGCACCCAGAAGGAGGCTATTTCCGTAATGGAGAAAGTCATCAGCTCGCAGAAGGACGCCCTGCGACTGGTGTCGCACTTGATCGACTACCCAGGTGGGTACCTAACACTAGTAGCTGGTAGTAGCCATCTCTGCTAACCCCTGACCCCTGCCCCTGACTTTCTCGTTGTAGGCGACGCTCTGAAGATCATCAGCAAGTTCATGAACTCGCCCTTCAACGCGCTGACAGTATTCACCAAGTTCATGAGCTCTCCCACGGACGGCGTAGAGATTATCTCGAAGATCGTCGATTCGCCGGCGGACGTGGTGGAGTTCATGCAGAATCTGATGCACTCCCCAGAGGATGCCATCGATATTATGAACAAATTCATGAATACCCCGGCGGAAGCGCTACGCATCCTTAACCGCATTCTGAGCGGCGGCGGGGCAAGCACAGCTCAGCAGACAGACCGCAAGCCATTTGTAGACAAGGAGCTCACAGCGACGAAGCCTCCTCCGCCGGCGGAGCGGGTGGATACCGTCATACAGAGCATGCTGGGCAGCGGGAGCCCGCCAATTTCGCCCCATGGCGCCGCCGTAGACCTACAGTACCATTCGCCCGGAGCCGAAGAGCAGCCCAGTACCTCGAGCAGCCATCCCTTGGCCTACATTGCCAATTCGCCAGACTTCGACCTGAAGACCTTCATGCAGACCAATTACAACGACGAGCCCAGTCTAGACAGCGATTTTAGCATTAACTCGATCGAGTCAGTGCTGTCCGAGGTGATTCGCATCGAGTACCAGGCCTTCAATAGCATCCAGCATGCCGCGTCGCGGGTGAAGGAGGAGATGTCGCACCTGAGCGGTGGTGGCCACTCCTCTTACGGCGGCTGCAATGGCGCCGGAAATGGCAGCCAGCAACAGCACCTACAGCAGCCCATCTGCGCCCCCTCCACCGCGCAATTGGATCGCGAACTGAACGAGGCCGAACAAATGAAGTTGCGGGAACTGCGAATGGCCAGCGAGGCTCTCTACGATCCTGTGGACGAGGATCTCAGTGCCCTGATGATGGGCGACGATCGCATTAAGGTAAAAATTTACCCTCTGGCATTAGCCTTTCGTTCTTTCATTTATAACGCTCCAACACCGCGTTCAGCTTATCTAATCGTGGTGTGCCAGCACCGATATAGTCGGCACCTGGCAGCCGTTATTCAGTGATTCAGGGCGTATTGCAGAGATGGCCCATGGGCCATGACTTTGCCGTCAGCCAGTTTCTGTGT
Source organism: Drosophila serrata (assembly GCF_035046125.1). Classification (NCBI taxonomy): domain Eukaryota; kingdom Metazoa; phylum Arthropoda; class Insecta; order Diptera; family Drosophilidae; genus Drosophila; species Drosophila serrata. Next base: position 391,040 of record NW_028257274.1, on the reverse strand, counting down.
TCCCAGCACTCCGGTGCTCTGAAATGTAAACACACACTGTCCAATGGGGTGGCTCGGATTAAGGGGCTTAAAATTTGAAGGAGAAATATTAGGGAACTTGGTTTTGGCCTGGTTTCTGAAGAAATATTGAAAGTATGAATAAGTGTACAATGTATCTTAATGAAGACAATTTAAGGAAGTGTCAAAAGACTTCAGTTTTGGTTAAGGTTAGTTGGGCTTAGTAATTTCTATGTTATAAAATCAGTGTCCGTCTGTTCTTCCGGTTAGTTAAACATTTCCTTGAACTAAGACCCGCCTATGCTAAGTAAAGCTTAAAAACCTATTTTCAAAGAAAACCCAATAGTCAAAATAATATTTGATTTTCTCTCTTTTGAAAAAGATAATAGCTTTTATGAGTAAACCTGCAATAACCTTTTTATCATGGTTTCAGGAAAGTGTCAACAATTACTATTAGACCTCTTGGCCTCCCATAGTTAAATCGTCCAAATATGAGTCACTGATTCCGCGAATGCATATTGCCATAAAACGAGCCACCCTAACTGTGAGCAATCGGTCTGTCTGGTGGGGTCGGTCTGCCTAGAGCAGGGCAGACAGTGGCTTTATCAAACCAATAGTGACATTATCAACCATTATCAAATGCGACAGCAGGCGCTCATGAGAGTCCACAGCGTCGATTTGGCCGTTTATTGTTTGCCGTTAGCGCCTCATCGCAATTAGCACATTTTCAGTATTGTTAATTGGGAAAAACGATACAATATTTTTTTTTACGAAATGTGGAGCAGCCAGGTGTTTAGGCTCTACGATAAGCAGAAGAGTGCTCAACAACCCGGTTGAGTCACCTTCCAGGGAGAAGCCTTTACGGTTATGTATAAATAACTGATAATAATGGCCACCTGTGTGTTCTGTTTCGATTTGTTTTCATTTGTTTTGTCAACCAGCCTGACGACACTCGCCACAACCCGAAGCTATTGCAGCTGATCAATCTAACGGCGGTGGCCATCAAGCGGCTTATCAAGATGGCCAAAAAGATAACAGCATTCCGTGACATGTGCCAGGAGGACCAGGTGGCCCTGCTCAAAGGCGGCTGTACAGAAATGATGATAATGCGCTCCGCAATGATTTACGACGATGATCGTGATGCCTGGAAGGTAAGTGTTACATGGGTTCGTTAATTGGTTCATCGGATTCTGATACTGTTCCTCATCTGATTCTTACAGGTACCCCACACCAAAGAGAACATGGGCAACATACGCACTGACCTGCTCAAGTTCGCCGAGGGTAATATTTACGAGGAGCACCAGAAGTTCATCACGACCTTCGATGAAAAGTGGAGAATGGACGAAAACATTATACTGATTATGTGCGCCATTGTCCTATTCACCTCGGCTCGATCGCGAGTGATACACAAAGACGTGATTAGATTGGAACAAGTGAGTGTTTAGTGAAAGGGACAGAACATCTTTCATAATTAATTCAATTTTTTTAATTATAGAATTCCTACTATTATCTTCTGCGAAGATATCTGGAGAGTGTTTACTCTGGCTGTGAGGCGAGAAACGCTTTTATCAAGCTAATCCAAAAGATTTCAGATGTGGAGCGTCTGAACAAGTTCATAATTAATGTCTATTTGAATGTTAACCCATCCCAGGTGGAGCCATTGCTGCGTGAAATATTCGATTTAAAAAATCACTAGATAACGAGGCGGGCAGGGGCATATAATGCCAATGCCGTAATCAATTGAATGATCAATCAGCGAGCTGCAGTTGTTGTTGTTGTTTTTAATAATTATATGAGCGCTTCGGCCAGCTGATTTGTCCGTTGTATCCTGTCGCTTGTAATGTTAGATTTTAATCGAATGTGATTGTTAGATTTGCATATACTGCATAGATTTTATATTTCTACATCAAAGAGAGCATATTTTTAGGATACCAAGTGCAAAGCAACACAATCTATGTGTAAAACGTACACACACAAAAACACACACATTTAACTAGTTTCAAATAAACTAAACACTGATGCAATAAATATGACCCAGCATAATTAATTCGTAAAAGAGTTTCTAATTTCCTGTTCACAATTTCCCAATGAAACTAAAAGCCACTAAACAACAATGAAGATTTAATTTTGTTTCAGAAGGTCACAAAATGAACATATTTTTTATATGTTTGAATATGGGAGAAGGGGCCGAAAAATTCAAAGTATGAAAGCCAACGTGAGGCGGTCACCTGGGGGAAACCACTCTGAATATCCGCACCCATATTGTGGTCCTCGGGAATCCGTGTCGTGTACGTATTCGCGGCCAGCGTCTGCGACTGCATCTGCTACTGCCGTATCCGACATACATTGTCAGTTGTGTATAATGTAGGTAATATAATAGCATGAGTTCTCTCCTCACACACGCCACCGACACCACCTTGGTTGCTGGTGGCGGGGCATATATTCATTGTTAGCCGGGTCTGTCAAGATTTATACGCTTTCTCAGGTTGATTCGCGGCAATCCTTGGCCCACTGCAGGAACTCATCTAGAGCACTCACTGCCAAGTTGCGAGCCAGGGCCTTGACTCGAAGATTGCGATCGGTGGTGATGAGAACCAGTTCGGTTTGAATGAAACATTTGCCATCTAAAAATGTTTAGTTCATTAATAATTAAATAATTAATTTATTAAAACCAATTGAACTTACCTCTGCATTGTTCAGACTTAGCCGTTTTAGATACGGCCACTGCCGTTGCCAAAATTTTGTCGTCATTGGACTGATACTCTTCCTCCACCAAGGCAAACACTGAGGAATTGACAAACGAACCCTTTGTGGTGGCGCATCTGAAATGGGGAACAACGTTTAATAGGTATTGTTTCTTTCTCAATAATCAGAACATTACAAGGCAAAAACATTGTTGCCTAATTCGGATTACTACATTTTCTAATCGCAATTTCTAATCAGTATTCTAGAGGTTATCAGTTACTTACTTCACATTACTCTTTGCGGACTTGATAAATTCAAGAGATTTCTTAGCTCGCGACGACACCTCGTCAAAGTGGTGAATGCGCTGAGTCTGCTTTGAGCTGCAATAGGCTTCCAACTTGACGCCCTTAGAGAGACCATCCAGTTCCTTAACAACTGTCAGCGGTATGATGAGCGTGTAGCGCTTGAACTCCACGGCCAGCTTCTCAACGTCCTCCAGGCAGTCGATAAAGCAGTTGGTGTCGGGCAAAAGATAGCGCGGACGCACCTCTATATATATCTTAGTGTCGACGAACTTGAGGATCTCCTCCAGCTTGGTGTTGCAGATCTTCCTAACCTTTGCCTTTGCCTCCAGCTCCTTCTTCAGCTTGCAAAGTTGCGAAACGTCCGCGTCGGTGGAAGGACACTGTGCATCCACATCTGATGCTGCAGCTGCTAGGCTTCGCACCCTAGTTGCACTTGCTAGACCACAACTCTCGGCGTCGAAGTTATCGAGAGCGCTTTTCATGGCTGCGTTTAAATCCTCGATGGTAAAGCTCGAATCTAGAGGTTGCTGTAATGCCTCTTGATGCTGAATATAGCAGTCCTGAAACTCGGCAATCTTACGCAGGCGTTCGAGGAACTGAACGCGTTCGGGGGCACTCTTGCTGCAATCCTTGCTAATCAAATCGCGACCCAAGGGATTGAAGCCGCTCAGGGCTATATCTTCATCCAAAATAATGGCAAAATTCTCCGGTTTCTGCTTGCCGAGAACGCAGTCAATATGCTCGAAGAGCGTTGTGAGCTCAGACCAACAATCGATAAAGTAGTGTCTGTGAATCAAAGAAGGATCGTTAGAAACTGCTTCAATAATTAAATAGAGGAAGAACTGTACTTACTCCTCCGACCGAACAGGCTCCCACAAGTCCACATTAATGCTAAGCCAGTGCACATATACCTTCACAAACTGTAAGTATGTGTTGACGTTGGCGTAACTAAAATATCAACAAAGACTCAATAAACAAAAGAAACATTAAGGTCACAAATTGCATACTCTTCATCGGGAAGGCACTGGATGTTTGTGAAGTCCTCCACAAAACCGGCCATCAACTGGTTTGTCTTCTCCAGCATGAGCCCAAAGAATGAGTTGGCGAAATTGAAGCTGTGATAACGCATCTCGCGCCGTGAAGCTGTTAAACAATAAAGCAACGCATTAACTTCAATCTCGATTAGGCCTTATCGTTGATACATACATTTTCGCTTGTTGTGCTCCACGACAAACATATTGAGTGCCACGATTTTCAGCAGCTTGGAGCGTGTCAACAAGTTGTTGTGCTTGAGCACGGCCCCCATCTGGATCTGCAGTTTTCGCAGCAGCTGGTACAACGAGTCCACACTGTGAATGATTCGTGATATAATCGTATTCCGCTTTCACTTTCGCAGAATTTAACTATATACTCACTCTGTGCCCGTGTAGAGCTTGCCTATCAAGTACAAATAAAGCGACACGATGCGCGGTAGTAGCTCCTCCGGCTGCATTTTATCGTAGCGATTGACTTCAGCTAAGGTGGCCTTGTTGCCCTTTCCATTGTTGTTGCCTTTTACATCGGTGCGATGCAGACACCGTATGCCATCCGGATAAATCCACACCTCTTTGCGCATTTGCTTAGATTTCTGGCTTTTCGGTGCAGCCGCTTGGTGCATAGGAGATTGCTTCATCTCGTTCTCCTCGTACTTGCGACGAATCTCGTCAAACAGATCCAGCAGGCTCTCCTTGGCCGTCTGAATTGAATTAGAAGTCAATAGACTTCGCACATAGTAGTAAACGGCATCAAAGCGCTTGTGCTGCAAGGGAAAAACACCATTATTCGCGTTTATAATTGGGCTAATAATAATATCGAAAAAGAGATTAAATTATCTTGCGACGGAATTAAATGACTTAGCATTAGTGCTTGTGACTAAGCAATCTTAGTTGGGAATCCCATAAATTGACGTGACAACTTTAACGACTGCGTGTGCGATAAGGAAACCTTTTACTTACATGGTAAATGGAAATAACCGCCAGCTGGTTGTACGGTGCCCCATTTCCGGGCACTAGCTCCTGGGCCTTCAGATAGTATCTGGCCGCCTCCAAATAGTCCGTGGCCTGTACATGGTTCACCCGGTAACGCGACAGATCGCCTAGGCAGATGAGTAGCCGCTGGGCCACAACCTTGACGGCGCTCTCGCTGCGCGAAGAGGGCACACACTTTGCCATGAGCTTTTCATACATCATGCGGTAGAACCTGGTGGACTGTTCAATTAGCAGAAGTGTATGGTCGTGCTCCTGGTCAGAGTGCTGGCGCTTCAGGTAATCGCGCACATTGTAGAATAGGAGCTTCCAGAAGAAGACATCCACCTTGTGCTCGCACACAAACTTCAGCTGATCCAGAACAAGCTCCTTGAATGCGTCCTGGAGTTGGTCGCGAATATCGCAGAAGTTCTTCCAGTTCTGTGTGGAAAGAGCAATAAGTGGATGCCGGACAGGTTTAGGTGTTACTTACAATCAGTATAAGGTTTCTTTGCTGCAGCACCATCAGTTGGTCATACAAATGGACTATAATCTTGGCCTGAGGCAGGCTCAGGAGAGGCTCAAACCAGTCCGGATGCTCGGTGGTTAAGCGGGTGCGCGTCACTGGCGACGGCGGAGCTTGCTCCTTGTCCTTGTCATGATGCTTCCAACCCCTGCGCCGACCATTGTGGGTTTTGCCATTCCCATTGCCTCTACCGCTCCCATTACCATTACCACTACCATTTCCATTGTTGTCGGCCACAGAGGTGGCCACCCGCAGGATGCCCGGAATCCCGCCATCGCGTAGCTGCCTCGCACTTGCGCCCACGGCTCCGTTGGTAACCAAAACGGGTGCCTTCGGTTTCACAGCAGTTGCACCGCTCAGGACGGCGACTGCAAGTGGTGAAATCGAGTTATACTAGATGTGACGCACTAGCTCATACAGAGCACAAAGCACACTCACCTGGCCTTGGCGACGGCGACGGCTCCGCATTCTCAACGTTTTCCGCCGTTGGTGCGTGGCTGCAGCAGCTGGCTGCTATTTTGTTCTGCAGCCGTTTCGGTAGCGTCCCAATGATCAGCGATATATCATTTTGATCTCGCGTTCCCTTTCGATTCATATTTAAAGCGCTGCCTTTGCTGGTGCATTTATCCCACTTGTTCAAGGGTGATCGCCTTTGTTAAATTGTCAAATATTTTAGTGTGCTGTCGTAGGGTATATTACGTCTCGAAAAATCTCTAGTGATAGCGATGCCAGCGTGAGCGACTACTCTCACGCCTCACGAGGTGGTAATGCATATGCAGGGTGTACACATGTGACGTTATTTGGTAATATATTCAATATAATACCTATGTGTACATACAAAAAAGTTACATTTTCTTTATTATTTTCTTAAAATATTAGTTTAAAATATGTAAACGATTGCCATTAAAATCACGCACGTAAAGGTTGTATTAAATCAGTATACACTCTCATCTCTAACAGTCGGTAACGCGTGCGCAGCAGTGTGACCAGTTACAGCTAAAACGCATTAACAGGGCTGGATGCTTTGCCTCGAAGGCGGAAAATTTGACTGAATAAATAAAACATTCAATTTCAAATGATTAGAATTTCAATGTATGTTTGGAATTCAGCAGTATATATTTTATTATTATTTAAAGCTGTAAAGTTACCCAATAATGCTGTCTGAAAGAAGTTAAACTATGCAAAATCAGATTACTTTCAAGATGCGAAATTCTATTAACTACGCTTACTTATTTATAGTTTTCAACCAGAAAACATCGAAAATACTCTTTGTGCCACTTTAATATCTAAAAGATCAGGAAAAATTACTCCTCAGATTGGAGAAATTTCGTTCTATTTGTTGAATTAAATGTTTCGTTACGTACATGACTCTTTTTATTAAAGTGTTTCAGTCTTCCACTAACGTATAATTATTGGATAGCGCTGTGAAAGTAATTTTTTTCGGCCCATATTATTGCTTTACGCGTGTATTATTCTCAAATGCTCTATTTGAAGCTTGTTGGAAAGGGGGGAGAGGGAGAGTTTTGATCAATCAATCTCTTACACATAACTACATTTAAATATATATATTAAGAGATGCTCGTAGTTTAGTCAATGAATAAATGATGGATTGGTTACTTTAATTATATTATACATACATAAGTCGTGTACACTTTAGATTCAAATAAGTTGTATAAATTGTTACAGTGCAACTACAAGGAATGGCTGAAGCAGACTCCTTGGTGTTTATAAATGTTGTATATGTATATCGGCAAAATCGATCATTATCTTTATATGAACTGTTCAATGTGAGCGTCAATAGATTTATATAAATATTGTAATAAATAATTACGTAAAAATGTTATCATATTTTAATCATTAATCCTAAATTCCCACACATGTTCGTTTTGTTTGTATGTTCTTCATGAATCGATCGGTCGGGGTTTATCTTGTACACGCAATGTTTAAAAAAAATCTAAAAATTATAATTTAACGGCTCTAAGCAATTCAACGGATTGTGGGAGTCCATTCAATATCATTTAAAAAACGAATTCTATCCGCATCATCAGCTTGGTAAGTTTATGAATATTCATTGCTTCGCATTTTATCCTTGTCGGTGTCCTTTAAAATAGAAACGGATGAGTAATGTATATGGAAGGTATATTCGGCTGCCGACTTACCCTTGGCAAATCCTTAGATGTGGATAGACCCGCCCGAAAGCGTACATCGATCTTCATTTGTTCAGTGCTGAAATCACGATCTCGGTTTTTTAACCGGCTTTTGTTGGTATTGTTCTGCTGATATTCATTCTTCCTGCTGTTGGCTCCTCCGTAGTGGGCTCCAAAGTCATTTTCTCTGTCAAAGTCCAGACTGTCTCTGTCCTTGAACTGATAGTCGTTGCCCCTACGATACTCGCTGTAATTGCTTCCCCCGGCTCTGTGTATTGGATTGCGGAAGCCAGCTCCGCCAGCGTTGAAGTGTTTTTGTGACATGCCGCCGCCGCCGCTTCGACTATCGCGTTCCCGTGGCTCCTTATCGTCAGTGTGACGATTGAAACTGCGACTAAGGGGGGCTTGCGCCTGGCTGTTACCCTCTGGGCCATGCAAGGGCGGTCGCTTTGAGGAGACTTCCTCTTCCTGCTTCTTTTCGTAGTGGAAGAAGTCGTCGAATATGGACGTTGAGTGGTTGTACGAGTGTAATATCTGCAGCACCTCGATTCCCTTATCGTTAGGTACTTCCTGGGTATCCCGCGAATTCGTTACCGACTTATTGTCATTGTTTTCCAATCGAATGTGACGCAGCTTTCCATTAGGCACATCCTTCACATATATCCATTTCACCTTAAACTTTCCCTTCCACTTGTCCTGCGACCAAACACTGGATGTGGAGTTGTAGTCCACCGCAGTCATCATTTGTGCCATGCCACAGAAGTGGCCAGAGCCGTTCACCGAAAAGAACAGCATGATGTTGCCGCCCTCTTTGTGGCGCTCCTTGAAGGCATCGTCCAATCTCTTATTTCCATGGTCGGTTGAACACCAAATCTCATACTTTATACTGCGGTGGATGTCATCTTCGGAATACGATTTGATGACAAAGAACCTGCAACAATTTAAAATGGTTAAAGACTCATGTGTATCTCTTGATATCCTCCTATTTACCTTGTTGAAGTGGCTTTGTTCAAATCCACAACCTTCGGATTATAATTGTTTTTGTCTTTTAATTCGTCCAACAAAAGTTGGGGATCGACAGGCACCTCTTCGGTTGTGGACGTTGCTTCCACAGGTCGCGAATGGTTTTCCTCGCGGTACTCAAACTTGGGAGTATTCTCAAAGTCGCTGTTGCTCCGGAAACTCGAGTAGTGGTTACCCGACCGCTCAATATTTCGGTTTGGATGGGGCGCACCGCCGGCGCCATCATGCCGCCTAGCCTGGTTATTGGGTGGACCAAAGGGACCTGGGCCTGCATTGTTCGCGGGACGTGGGGCTGCATGGTGCTGCTGGGCTGGGTGATGCTGCTGGATGGATCCCATATTTCTGGGATTCCGAACCGGACCCGTTGGTGAGATCTTCGCTCTGTTGAAATTATTATTGTTGTGGTGGTTGTGGTTGATGTTGGTGCCCAGGCCCTTGTTCTCATACTTTTGGAAGTTCTCCGTATCCTTGTGCACCTTTTCTGTGCGTGTGCCCAACTGCGGGGCCTGTCCATGATTATTGCCAGAGATGGAAAAGTCCGAACTCAAGTCAGAGTAGCCCAGATCGATGGGCGACGGGGGAGAGGGTACAAGAGGAGGTTTGTTATTCGGTAAGTCCCATACATTAACATCTAGGTTGTGCTTTCCTGGCACCATTGGTGGCGGGGGCATGCCGGGACCCTTTTTCTTGTTGTTGGAAGTGGTGGACGCTGTCTGTAATGTTACAGGAATAAGAATTAGTGATAAATAGATAGAGGCTAAAAGATAAATATGAAAGAAAAAGTGTAAATCGATATTTTTATTGATTAATTATTAGCATAATTTTTTGGGTAAATCAAAGTTTTCCACATATCATAACTAAGCCAAAATGCATTAATTTCAATTCGGAATGGTTTTCTATACTGGTTTTTTACTAGGTTACAAAATCTGTATAATTTTGAAAATTTTAACGATGGAACCCCTTTTAAAATTTCAAAATTTTGAAAAAATTTCACAAATTTATTTTTGGACCGGACATGGCTAGATCGACTCAGCTGGAGATGCTAATCAATAATATATGTATATGGTTTATTGGGTCAGAAATGACTCTTTTACTGCGTTTCAGACTTGTAAGGAAAATTATAATACCCTGTAAGGGTTTACCCTTTTATATCGATTTAGAACATCGATTTATCTCAACGGTAAAATATCTATGTCTAGTTTGACTTACTCTGGATGTTAGTTTAGCCGGTTGAGAGGCAATTGACGCCCAGGTTGTCTTTTTGGGTGCAGCGACAACTTCGTGGTTTTGTGCTTCATCGCTGGCCCTGTTGTCCAGTTTTGTAGACGATGGATGATCGTTCTCATTACGAATTGTCTAGAAAAAACAATAGTATTAGCTTTGCTTCTTAGGTTTTATAATCAGAACTAATAATTCTTGAGGTGTTTGTTTAAATAAATATGTACCTGTGTTACGGGTTTCCTGGAATTCCAAGGATTTACTTGGAGATCGTCTCGTCTTGTGTTGTTGGGAATACTATGACCATGTCTTTTGTATGATTCTAATAAGGGGGAGCCAAATTGTGAATGGGAAACCAAATAAAATAATATTAATTATATCTCAATCTCTATTATTATTATTTTATAAACAAATCTTAAAAGGTTTTAATAGCAAACTATTCTGTAATTATTTCTTGTTTATAACCAGTCTTTGGCTAACTTACCAACACGTGAACCTATTCTTGAAAATTAATTTTATCAAACTTTAAAAAAGATACGTTAATCTAAGTCTCTAAAGTTAGCAAATGGCAGCACAGTTTGTGTTTTACTTCATTTTCACGTTGTCAGATAAAAAAACAAGTCAAAATTTACGTTTTCGATGGAGGGAGATGCATCAAAAAGCGATGATGAGGACACCGTCCCAGTCAAGATCGGTATAATTGGTGAGGCCAATCTCGATACACCGATATATCTGACAGAGCGCATGGAATATGCAGTGTGTACGCCGTTCGGGAGGCCATCAGACGTGATCATCGATGGCCAAATTGAAGGTGTCAATGTGTGCCTCCTGTCAAGGAATGGTCGACTCCACGATATCATGCCTTCAAATATCAACTACCGGGCCAACGTGTGGGCCATGCGCAAGATGGGCTGCACCCACATCTTGGTGAGCAATACCTACAGCTCCCTACGTGACACAATACAGCCGGGAATGCTGGTTGTGCCAGACGACTTCATAGATCACACGTCCAGGCGAGCCCAGACCTTTTATGATGGCGCGCCAGGCAGTCCTCTGGGCGTCTGCCATGTTCCCATGACCCCTCCGTTTTGTGACCGCACCCGTAAGCATCTTTTGGACGCCGCCCAGGAGCTAGAGTTTCCCACGCGATCCTCCGCCACGGTGCTGGCCATCGAAGGACCTCGTTATTCGACCATGGCCGAGAATAACATGTACCGCAAGTGGGGAGCTGATCTCCTAAGCATGACGTTGTGCCCCGAGGCCACCTTAGCCAAGGAGGCCGGCATTCTGTTTGCCTCTTTGGGTCTGGTCACTAACATGGAATGCTGGTGTGCCAAGCAACCGAACGCCACGACCCACGAAATAATCTATATCTTTAAAAAACAAGCCGAGAACCTCCAGAACGTAATGGTTTCGGCCATAAAGAGTATTTCTAAAGAGGATTGGGCTGAGGATATTCTGAAGGCAAAGGTAAGTCTGGTGGTATTAGCGTTTGAACTTTTCTGATCATTAAAATTACTTTACCTCAATAGGTATTGGTGTGCAGTAACTTCGCGAACAGTAAATAATAGTGTAATCCCTTGTTAAATTTGGTTTAAATATATTTTTTGGATAAAAAACGAATTGAATTTTTCATTTTGGGGGATTCTAATAATTACTTTGAATCAATATTTATCGTAGTTTTTAAATGTCATTTATTACGATAAATCAATGTTTAAACAAACCCATAACTAAGCTAAAAAAAAATCACTAATTTGGAATCAGAAAGCTTTCCCAAATTAGTTTTTACAAGATTAACAAATCTCAGTTCAAAATTATTAAAATTAAAATTTTTTTTTTAAATTTTGAAAATTTTAACGATGTAACCCCTTATAAAATTTGGTAAAAATTAGCTTTAAAAATTTGTTCTGTTTGAGATGGCTAGATCGACTCGGTTGTCGATGCTGATCAAGAATATAAATGAATTATAGGGTAAGAAATGACTCCTTCACATCGATACTACAATTGTAATACCATTGCATGGGTATAAAAATAAAAAGTATTAAAAGAAAACTACTTTAGGATAAAAAACAATCCCAACTACCTAATATGTCCGAAATGAAAGCCTTTGGTGACTCCCACAAACCAGATTAATCTCTATTTTGCACAAAACTCTGAAAGATTTTATTCAGAGCAAGCTAGCGCTAGCGCATTGACTATTTCTCCAATCGGAAGCAAATAGGAGGATTTCGCGACGCACCAACTAGCCCATGCATACAGAGTTCCCAGTTCCTAGAGTCGAAAAACCAGTTAGCGAGAACGAACGAATGCACTCGGGGTGCTGTTGCTTTTGCTGTTGCTGCTGGTGGTCGGCGCTAAACAGTTATACATACCATGGTTGGCGTTTATCTTGCGGCCCTTGTTCATATTACTCCATGGGGCGCTGCAATTCTCCTTAAAGTTAAACGGCGGATATTGGAATTGCATGGAGTTTTCGTTGGCTTTTTCGGCGAGGGGAGGAGAGTGGGAGGAATCAAGTTCAAGTTAGCTATTGGGTTCAACTACTAGGTAAAAGAAGTAATTAAACATACCGGCGGAGACTTCATCTTGAGTGGGAGAAGACAGATTTTCGTACGAGGCCTCATCGACTTGCTGACTCCATGGTATATTGCGCTCCTCGACCGATTTAACTGTATTTTTAAACATTGTAAACAGAGAAAAAAGTCGCATTAAAAACGCAGGGGCAAGAGCGGTGGCGAGGGAGGAGGCCCCAGCCGCTGCCGCCGTTGGGTTTAATGGTGGTGGTGGGTTATATACCTGTGTTTCCTGGTATTTTCATCTGAAACAAAAACACAGCAGGTTAATTTATTACTTAAGCGTCTTCGTTATTATGTATACATCATTCCGATGTATGTACACAAACATCTCCCTGCACAGAGCTCCCCGACTAAATCGAATTGAACATATGTATGTACATATGTGTGTATGCAAAATACAATTACCTGATCCACGCCTGACATTTGCTGCACTTTTTGCCTGCAAATAGGAAATAGCTTAGTTTTGCGGGGCGGAATTCAGTGCGCTGACTTTCGCTTAATTACCCCGTTTAAAATAAATGATATAAAAACACAAGGCAGGTATAGTTTGTTGGTTAAAAGTTTTTATAAACTCCGATATATTTTTTACTTTAAGAATCACATACACTGACACCACACGCACATTAACCAATACACTGATAAAATTCTTAACGCTTCCGAGGCCGTCTATTTCCAGCAACGGCGTTATCACCGCAGAAAGCGACGTTATAAACACACAAATAACGGCTGTGGATTCGAACGTGAAGCTTTTGAAAGTTACAATTTTTTGTTTTCAAAACCAATAACCAAGTATGCCATGTGTTGTCTTTGCTTTTAAAACGTATTTCTTAAAAAAACATATAAATTGTGGTATTTTTACAACACTTAATATCAAAATCACCGGCAGAGTTGAATAGCTTTAATCGATATTTCGATAAGATACTTAAATGCACTTTATTTATTATTTCTGATCTTATGGACTTAAGTTGGCGCTTTACTTTTTTATAAATGGAGGGTGGATGAATTTAGTACATCTAGCAAGCTATCAACGACGTACTTAGAACGAGACAAGTGCAAGAAGTGTAAATTTAATACAAGTAAAAAAGCAGTGTGACCGCCTTGGATCAAGAGAGTCTGAGAACAATCGATGCTGCCGATTTGCCCGATAGTGTCAGCTCTAATAGCCACCTCATCTTTGTCAGCCGTAGATTTTACTATATTTAAATTCGAGAAATGGCGAGGGCAGCGTTTTTCCTGTGCCTGCTGATGGCCTGCGCCTGGTCCAGCCATGGCGTCATGTTCCACTTGCCACCAAACACGCAGAAGTGCCTCAAGGAAGACATCCAGGCGAACCAACTGGTCATGGGCGAATACGAGGTGTCTGACGTGCCCGGCCAAATCATCGACTACATCGTGGGTTTCTGCAATTCAAGCATTTTAAAGTAGTTGGTTTCTGTTTAATCCACTGTGTATCGCCGTTTCAGGCCCGCGACACCAAAGGACACATCCTGTCGCAGAAGGAGCACATCACCAAGGGCAAGTTCAGTTTCATGTCCGAGGTATACGACGCCTACGAGATATGCTTTATATCCAAAGTGCCTGCACGTAAGTTTTCATGGGCTTCAAGCTGCCAATCAAAGTCTTACTTTCCCTCCTTTATTCTTCAGATCAACGCGGAATATCTCAGGAAGTTTCGCTGAACACCAAAAAGGGTGTGGAAACCAAGAGCTACGAAGGCGTGAGTTAATCCCTAAATCCTTGAATTATCTTAAGATTTAAACTGACATGTATTTTTCCTGAAAATCAGATTGGTGAAGCCAGCAAGCTGAAGCCCCTGGAAGTTGATCTCAAGCGATTGGAAGACCTCTCAGACTCTATTGTTAGGGATTTCGTACTTATGCGCAAACGGGAGGAGGAGATGCGCGACACCAATGGTATGAGTAAGAGTACTAGAGCCTAAAAACCCATTTAATCCCTTTCCTTGTTACATCCACAGAGAAAACCAACAGCCGCGTCCTTTTCTTCAGCATCTTCAGCATGTGCTGCCTGCTCGGCCTGGCGACGTGGCAAGTGCTGTATCTCCGTAGATATTTCAAAGCCAAAAAACTCATCGAGTAGAATTAGTCGTCGCTTAGCCGTAGTCCTTTTGGGCGTGGAAGTGCGTTTAAATATTGCCTGGTTTAAAATTCATCATCTCTCCTTTTAGCGTTTTTCTGAAATAAATGCAACTACCACGTATGTATATTTTATTACTTCGACAGCTTTTCTCACAACAGTGTCTTGGCGGTGTGACAACTAAATACAAATAGCTCGTATTGGACGCGTTAAACATAACAGGTACATAAACACAAAACCACACGGTACAAGTTATTGGCTCAGTTTAGCATTAGCATTAATTGATGGGCCCCCACCCGAAGCTCTTCGCTTAGACGGTTGTTTCCTTCAGCAACATGGTACTCTCGGTCTCGAGAGCATCCTCCTCCTTGCATTCCTCACTTGTAAAAGCCGCAGCCCCCTCCTCAACGGTACTCTGCTTTCTGGGGCTTGTTGTGGAGGCTGCTGGCTTCATCAGTATGTAGCGCGATTTTCCAAGAGAACTGGTATGTGAATCGTCCACAGCAGACTGCTCCATCCACAGGCTTTCATCATTCAGCGACTGATTTACCAAATTCGCCAAGCCCTCCGGAAGCTTGGAACAACTAATGGGGTCAGCGGGTCCTACAACAAGAACAGAGATCAGAAAAAAAGGGTTATAGGGGACTATAGCGTATAACTTATAATTGAAACGCACTTCAAAAAGAATAAGAAACAACTGAAAATATGTTGTGAGGTAAAAAACGTAATTTATTTTATCTTAAAAATGACGAACACATAATAAACAATACACGTAAATAAAACACAGATTTAAAACAATATTTTAATTCGGGCTGCTACGACATAAAGGAACAAAAATAAACTTAAGATTTTTAAAATGATTGCAGCTACAATTTATACTTTTAAAAAGCATATAGTACGTATTTAAACTGCCAACATAAGATTCGGGTACTTATAATCTATTTACACAACAACAGTTTACATTTATAAACTAAAGAAAAGATCAACTTAACATTATATTAATGTTTTTGCCAGTTGATTTTGTAAGATAATTGCACTTAAAAGGGATGCAGAGATTAGACGATATTCATTTATAAAATAATTTTATAAATAAAAGCAAGGCGCGTTATAAAAAAAAAATATTTTTAAATTGGCTAGCAAAGTTTTTGGTAAATACGCGCGCCCTTTGTGTGCATGCAGATAGACGGGAATTTTTCGTCTATAGTAAATTATATAAAATAATGCAAGTCTTAAAATACTTAATACTTAAAAACAAAATATAAATCAAAATAACAACAAACTGGAATTAATGAATGGTACAACACATAGGAATAACACTAGAATTGCGTTTGGAGCTGCGCGTTGGAGCCGTAGCAGCGTTTGGAGTTTCAACTCGATCAACATCACCCGCTCTTCCCGCCTCATCATCATCATCATCATCATCATTATCTCTGTCGTCGTTCTCGTCTTTGATGGACAAGCGCTTTAGTGTCTCTAGTCGGGACTTTAGCTGGCCAGGAGTTACGGTGCCCCGGGAAGGCTTCTCCCTGATTTCGGTATCACCCGTCTCTAAGCCAGGCGGTGAGGTGGCCTCCTCAGATTCCCCCACTTTACTTTCCGAAATTCTATCATGTGGCATAAGCCTACGGTCGAATGGACTCCGTGAACTGCTCGAGGTGGAGGTGCACGAGCTCGTGACCTCCGGATACGGCGAGTGCGACTCTGTGCTCTCTGGCGTGTACGGGTCTTCATACAGCCGCTCAGAGTCCGTGCTAAGATGCTGTGTGTCTATTCGGTTAATAATGATCTCCTGCGTCAGCATTAGGCGCTTGGATAACAGCTTGTATCGATGCGCGACCGGTTGCCTTTTGATTATGTTTCGGCACATGGGACAGATGGCCTCGCCAGTTCGATTGTTACTATCGTCGAACTGCAGATTATTGCTAGAGAGATGGGCGCACAGGCACATGCAAATATTGTCGGAGTCAATTATGTTAATACTAATATTCGGAAAATTCGGGCAATTCGCTTTGGTCGCCTCCGCGGCACTCTCAGCCTCGTTATGACTAATCTTTAGGGAATTGTACATATTGCGGGCCTCCGTTTCATTGATCAGCTTGGAACTGGTTGCTATATCCTCAAAGAGCTTGTTCGAATAGGGACAATAATAATTCAGTTTGACTGCGGGCAGAGGTGGTGGTGTTGATGTTGAGATTTCGTTGGGTTTGGCGTAAGTAGTATGCGTGTCGTTGCAATCACAAGATCTATAAGTACCTTTGTTTTGTTTAAGACGGACAGTTAAGTAAACAGGCTACATGACGAAAAAGAAGATATATTAATTATTAAACCGATGGAATTTTTCAATATATATTGTAAACCTAGCCTTTTTATTTATTTCTTTTTTGGTTTTATATAGAAAGAAGTTTAGCTTCGAAGCCCCGAAGCCTTTCAAAATATCCTTGCAGATCTATCAAAATATTTAAGAAAAGTTATGGCTTACTTGGATGCTAAAATTACAAACTAGTCGGACTGTAAACATTTTTTACCCTTTACAAGTTCTTTGCTTGTTTGCTTTTTAAATTCGAAAGATATATTTTATATAATTCTGAAATATATTACTATATATATTTACAACATGCTTAGCTGAAGCCGACAAGTGTTGCTTGTTTCATAAGGAGAGAGTGGTTATAGTAAGCGTGGATCAAAAGTGGAATAAGCGACACCATGCCGAAGGGAAACAAAGTTTGTTAGGTAGAGAAGCAGAATTAGAAACAGCCTGGATCGACTAAGGCATTCGGAAACAAATGGAAGCTTCTAATAGAGCGAAGAGCAAGAATATTTTTCAAAAGTGGCGCAAAGTGGAAGACAATCGAGATTTGTAAGTACTTTTAGATTGCTTCTGTAGTTTAACAAATGGAGGAAAGTACATGGTTTAGATATAACTTTACCTTGTGGTCGCCCATGCAGACTCCTTCACCGATCATTCCGTATGTCCACTCGTCGTTTCGTATAATCTCATGGACTTGGGGACTCATCAAGATGCGATCGCACCAGGCCGGACAGCGGGTGGACATGTAATCGGTGGGCATTTCGGGATCCTCCTCAAAGGGATATGACGGTATAAACTGAATGGGATATTCGACTAGGACGTCCTTAAGCGGCTCCAGCTCTCTGTCAAATTTCTTTAGCTACAATCGAATAAAATAATTAAAATTTTGAATTTGTATTACTTGCGTTAATATTCTTACCCAGTCTTCTTTGAACTTAAGCTGATGATCGGCATGACTAAATTCTTTTTTTCCCACGGTAAGTACATTGTCTCCGGTTGAGTTTCGATAATGGATTTTATCGTTCTCATTCTTGATATTTTGAACGCGATGAGCGGTCAAGTTCTGAGTTAATTCCTGTCGAGAAAGACTGGATTAAATTACTTCTCATGTTGGATTAGATGGCAAACTTACTTTCACAACCCCTTCGGTGTCACATCTAAAATTAAAATCCCCAAAAAGGAAAAATGGCACTGTGCCATTCTGTTCGTCCAAATGGAACCTGGTTTTGAAATTTAATTAAATTATTTACCAATTTAAATAGATTATCTGGTAATTATGTACCTTTCAATAGTGTGAACTAGAGCTCTTCTCCTGGTCTTGCAGTAAACAGAGGGAAAGTTTTCACAGGCAGCCAGATTGGATGCATCATGGAATAAGTGTATGTTGACTAGATCGATAACAGTCCCATTGATTTCCCAACGGGTTCGCATAAATCCCTTTCGCGACCATTTGCACTGAAGTTAGAAGAATATCTTCAATATTTTGTTAAAATTAGGAGTATGTTGTGGTCACCTCTGGAAAGAAATGCTGTGGGAACTTCGATTTCTCTTTGGTGGCTATGGTTTCTATGTTTCCGGAATATATATGCTTATCTTTGATATCAGAAAGACTTTCTTCCCAGCTGTGTGTTAAGAAATTCCATAACTTTAATGAAGCAACATCTTGATGGACAAAATAGAGACTTCCCAGCGCCTGAAATGGAAGAAAGTAGTTATATTTGATTAGGTATATTTCATAATTATAAAGCAGATATTTTTGATTCGGAAAATCACATCTTTAGTTCTTTATGTAAATTTTCTATTAAATAGTTTTCGAACATAATGTATCAATATTTGTGGCTTTGTATGGCTTCAGCATGCTTATTCGGCTTCCAGAGAGCCCAATATTCCCTGTAATTTTTTCACAAAACGTAAAAAAGCCACCAGTTTCAAGCTTTCTGTAAATCTAAGAATTCCAATGCTTTGATTTAAATAAAAAACAGCCGGAAAAGGAATGCCATTCGTTTGATAGCAATATGTTTTATGCGTAAACAAAGACTTGATGGCTTTGGCCACGAACGTTGAATGAAATAGATACATACATTATTTATGCCCATAAGATTATATTAAGATACTCTGGCTATTTTGGTGTATTATTGATTGACCCATTAGAACAATCATCAACATACAAAATGAGAGCCGCCTATTTAAATGTTAAAACTGATGATACACAAATTCTCGTTGGGTGCTTTCAAAGTGACCTACAAACACGATTCTTCACTCACCGTGAAATGCTCGGCCGACTTGAAGTCCTCGTCCATGAAGATATGCACGCAGGTGTACGCCCCCATTTCGGGGTCATCGCACAGGCATTTGATGAACTCCTGGACATACTCCATGGACTTTTCGTACGTCTTCCCACCCACCTCCTGCAGATGCAGGGCCAGAAATCGCGGCTGGAGATGGGACACCTTCGCGAGGAACTCATGGAGCCATAGCTGCAGGAGTCTGTCCGGCTGCAAGAACACAATTATCGGAGATACAAGTTTAGTTTGTTTGCAAGCAGGGCACATAGATACATATTTATGTCAGTGGGTCCATACATAAATATGCGTATTTACGCATCAGTATGTATGTACCATACGTAAACATGTACGCCTCTTCCTCTCCGCGCACTCACATCCTCGAACAGGCTGCCCACGTTCGCGGTGACCAGCAATACATCTGTGCTGAGCCCGTCTTCCTGTGCTGCTTCCATTTGTTGCTCCTGTTTCCCCAGCGATGCAACAATTTTATTGACTTTTCCTTAGCTATCTCCAATTGAAAAATGTAAATACTAATTGGCAAAAGGCGCAGTGTGGCGGTGCTACCCGACTAAAATTAGGATATTTTGTGCGTTTTTTAGTATTTTTCTATGGGCGTTTTCGCGGGTCGAATATGATATTTAAATATTTGGCGCCAGCTTCCCAATTATTTATGGTTAAGCTTAAAGGTGTTACGAAGGTTGGGTTAACTTTATCTAGACATTGGAAAATCGGTCTAAGTAAATGAAAAATAACTTAAAAAAGGTAAATAATTCACTGATATTTGGCAATATAAAATATACAATGTATAACAAAGTTTAGTTTGTTGTTGAAGTTTTATTACATGTACATAATACATATTTAAAAATTTAGTTAAATAGTTATATGTTTTCAGTGTTCCTATAATTAAATATGAATAAATGCATTCCCAAATTATGAATTCAAGCTGTGCTGTAGCCCATTAACCAAGTAAGAGATTCATAGTTTATGTTATGAGCATACCCGGAAAAGGAAATCGGTTTTTGGGCACAGTTTGTACTCCCAATAATACATAGTATTTGAAAGGTATGAAAATGTTTGTTTTTGTAAGACATAACAAGACTTTTTGGAATATGCTATAAAATAGTTAATAATTAGCCAGTTTAGTTTTACATAAGGCCATAAAAAAGTAAAATTTGTAGCGAGAAACTTATATGACATAGAAAAAGACTGCAATAAAGTTAACAATCAACGTTGGTCTTAAGAAATTATGCCTTAGATGGCCTCTACTCTGATTATTCTGAATTCTTTAATAAAGTATTGAATTTAGAATAAGTGACCCAATTATTTATCATTAATTAATTAAAATTAAGAGTCTAGACATTTTAATTGATCAATTATTGAACAGACCACATTAAATGCACCTGTTAAGTGTTTTAATGTGTAGTTTAAAATGTGTGTCAGTTATGCAAATCGTTTCTTTCCACAAAACAAGTTTTGACAGTTTGTCAAAATAAAGTGGACAAAAACTCAAAGCCCCATTCACAGATACTATATAGGCTTCAGTAGCTAAATCCAGCCCTTTTGAAAGTTGGCTAGTGAAAGTTATATTGAACTTTTTGTTACCTCTCTTTCGAAATCTCGGAACGCAATCCAACCCAGTGCACGTACCATGAATACTGAACAGCACACGTGAGCCGACGGTTGGTAGCCACATTTCTTGAAAGAATACACAAGTGATTCAAGACCCTACGGGGAAAACGAAATGGCAGTTATAAATACTTGCACATACTTATACATCCGTGGTCGGCCAGATATTTTCTTTGCAACAAAATATTTTCTGTTCGAAATTTATAAAGCCAACGGACGGCGCGAAAACCGTTTATTGTATTTTTAGGAACCGTTTAATTCATATCTTACCGCGATCGTCAAAATGCGGAATACATACCTTTCCGTTCTCATTTGCGCCTTCTGCATTTGCGCATGTGTCGCGGTACCGGATAGCTATTCCGGGGATGTCCAGAACTCGAATTCATTGGATTTCGGTGCGTGAAATTTGTAAAAGGATTTAAGAAATTCCAATCAAATCGCCAAAAAATCCAATAAAACTTTATATTTCGGAGATTATGTGTTATAATACTTGATTTCTAAAAAAAAAGTGTGACATTTATAAGACGTGATCTTGAAATTTACTGCTCTAACGACCAATAAATGATTAAAAATTGTTTATCTAACATACTTTTTAATAATCAAATAGGAATATCAGTTTTAAAAAAAGCAAGAAAGGAAGCTACATTCAAAAATCTAAGTTTAAAGAACTCATCGATTAATAGGTTAAAAAAGCTGCATTCTTATTTTAATATTTTAAAAAATTTTAATTTTTGCAAATTTTTGACAATTTTAACGATTTTAACCCCTTATACATTTTTGAAAAAATGGGTCAACATTTTTTTTCTGTCTGAAATGGCTAAATGGACTTGGCTTTTGATGCTGATCAAGACTATATATAATTTATAGGGTCGGAAATGATTCCTTTACAACGTAACAAGCTTTTTACTAGTATTATAATAATACTTGGATTCTCAAAGGATTTATTATAAAGATATTACTTCAGCTAAATTATTTAATGTTTCATCTATTAATTTGCGTTGATTTATATTTTATAATTATACAGGCAATGACAGTGGAGCCTATAACTATAATCCGCCTCCCAGCAACAGCTACCTTCCTCCAGCCACGCCTGCACCTGAGTATCTACCGCCGCAAAACAATGGATATCAATATAACCCACCTCCAAACAACAATTACCTGCCACCCCCGCCTGAATATGGAGCACCACCTCTTGGCTATCCTCAGTACGGTCCACCACCTCCTCCTTTTTATAAGCCAGCTCCTCCTATGCCCTATTCGCATGACTCCTGGTTTCTGGAAAAAATAAAGTCCAAGATCAATTTGTATACGCTCGGAAAGATATTGATAAAGCTTTTGATATTCAAGAAAATTGTCAAGTTCATCGGCCTGATTTTCCTGCTATTGGTAGTTCCAAAGCTGAAGAACCTCTTCAAAGAGGATATGATGTCTTCGGGGTCTGGCGAAAGTGACGGAATGGAAAGTAAATTTGTGGAAACCGATAAGGGTAAAAAGTTTTTTAAAATCCGTTCTTCGATTGAAAGTAATAATTTCTTTCTTTTCAGATAAATTAACACAGCAAATCGAAGATCTGTACGATTTTGTAATAAATTCAATAGAGAATTTTGAAGGAAGGAGAGTGTAGAGGAACGAACCAAAATTAGATTATAAGTATTGTTAAAAATTGTATTACAACCCAATTTGATTATTTATTTGTTAGACTCTTTCTTATAAATAAATTTAATAGTATATGTTCAGATTGAATCTAACTTAATTGTTGGGTAAGTTAAATAATCTGTTTCAAATCCAAATCCGTTACAACTTTTTTTGCAGTATATTTTTTACTTGAGTTTATTTTAGTATATTTTAAAGCCGTTGGTATATTTAAGCGGTCAAGCTACGGTCATACTCATTTTAAGTCCGATCAGATTTGTGGTGATCAACTTTAAGATTTCTCTTACCTGGAACACCTGTTGCTGCAACATAATGCTGCAGTTAATATTCATAGTTGTCGTAGGCCTTTGCTTGGGTAATGTTAGTGCCCAGGAGCTGCGGCGTGTGGACGACACCGAGTTGATTCAACTCCTAACCGGCGAAAGCAACGTTGTGGTTTTATTCAGTAAGTACATGTGCATAAATACATACATACTTAAAAATGAAGTCCAGCCTACGTGGTAATAGATATGTTTGTATTTGCACCAGCTACTGGTCGCCTCTTTATGGTTAATACATGTACATAAATTGCAGCCACGAACAAAAACAATTGCAAGCGCTGCTTTGAGTACGAAAATGTGGTCTCGAAGATACATCCGCAGTTGAAAGAAACTTTGTCCGCCATTGTTGTCCAGTCGGTGGACAGCAACCTGGTGTCCATCTACGACCCCAGTAAAGAGCCCGCGCTGGTGTTCTTTAGACGCGGAATTCCCATCCTTTATCATGGCGAGGTGAATGAGGACGAGATCCTGGACTTTTTTAACGACAACCTCGAGCCAGCGGTTAAAGAGCTATCCGATGACAACTTCGAGCACCTAACACAGGCCTCGACGGGGGCCACTACGGGGGACTGGTTTGTCTTCTTGTAAGCTATATTAGTCATGCGTTGAGGTCGACGTTGTCTAAGCGCAGCGCCATAAAACATCGAAGTATGTATCTAAACCTACGCCCACTTCTAGCTATTCCGCTGAGTGTACCGTCTGTCAGCGGCTATATGCCGTTTGGGAGTCCGTGGGCGGAAAGCTCAAGCGAAAGCTGAACATCGCTCGGATGAACAGCTTGGAATCTGGCATCTCAACGGCTAAGAGACTAGGTGCCCTGGAATCCCCTGCTTTTATTTTGTGAGTACTGCATAAATAATTAGTATTGCAAATTGTTTTATAATGACTTCATTCTTACAGCTTGAGGCAGGGAAAAATGTACAGGTACATGGCCAAACAGTACACTCCGGAAGCCTTCGTCCAGTTCGCGGAGAAGGGATATCTGACACAAAGCCATCCTCAGCCAGTGCCGGAGATACCGAGCGCCGTGTAAGTTATTTCCCATAACTCCAACTGCTCTTGCACATCTCCATCGATCGAATGTTAAACATAAAGTCCGATTATGACCATTTTATAGGGATTTGTGAGAGACTCATGCATGTCTTTAGTAAGTGAGCCAAGATAATTATTAATTAATATGAGTTCAAACTAATTTCAATAATTTAAATCTATTTAATTTAACAATTAATGAGTTTCTAGCCCCGGTGAAAGGTTGCGTATAACGTCAAGTCAAGAACATTACGCCAAATATGATTTTACACAACGATCCAAAATATCAATGCAAATCTTAATCTTAACCTTTGTAAATTATCCATAACGTAATCATTAATTTGTATATAAACACTTATAATCAATACGGACCCCGGGTGGTAAAACAGCTCCTGGTTCAAGAAGATCGACTTTAATCCCAAAAAACATTTTTTAACTGGAAGTTTAAATTATTAGCACTAAATTTTAAATTCTCATGTCTTTCAGAAACGATTTTTTGGGTCCCCTTCAAAGTTATTTGAAAGCTGAAAACATCCAATCGCTGGCGGCGGTGGGAATTGTCGCATTGGTCGCCGTTTTATATCTTGTTAAAAAATTAACGAAACTGTTTAGTTCGGAAACAGCAGTGAAAACTAAAAATAAGTCTAAGTAAACACACATATTTTCAAAATGATAGTCCTTTTCTCGAAAAAAGTCCATTATAAAAAGAATATGTTATACATTTTTGTGAGGGTAAGATTAAATTTGGTTTAGTGACCGCAGAAACAGGAAAGCAGGTTGCCTTAGCCAGGGAAAGTGTACTAGAAGATGAATTATCAAATAGGCTATTATTTTTGTATAAAAAAGGAAAAGCAAAAACTTTTGAAATCAAAAATAACCAAAGTGAGCGCCAAACGAATCGAGCAAAAACTGCAATTCCTAACGCCTCAGCCCTGCAACGGAACGTCGGAACAGAAACAGTTGCAGACACGTTTATATCGTCGTGCAGAACGGCGGAATCGATACGTGGTCGGAAAGATCCCAGAGTTCCAGTTTATTATTCCGCAATATTTAACAAGCCAATTAATTAGGGTCTAAACAGAACGAAAATATTTGTGTGTGCGCGTTCGTTCAGCCGTGCCGAGTGAGGCTAGCAATCTAGCCAATTAATTTCAGTGTGCGATGATAATAGTTTGGCGTGGAACACTCAATTTGAAACATCGTTTCGTTTCTTAACGCGTAATTTTCGCGTTCATTCCCCTCGACTCTCGTTTTTTGGGGTTTTCGCCGCTCGTACTTCTGGGAATTCTTTTATCATACTGCATTTGCATCTCGGGTAATTCACTCAAAACACAGCCACTGCTATTTATATACACGATTCGTGCAAAAAACGGTGCTCACTAAATGTCATTTGACGTCAGAAGGTCTTGAAACGGGAGAGCAGTCGGTATGTACGAGTGATATGTACATACATATGTATGTACATACATAAAGTGTGTGCCTTGTACATGGGCCAGTGAGAACGGGCAAGAGCGTGAGAGAGAGCGATCGAGAGAGCAGCAAAAACAGTGTTGCCAGGTGATCGCTTTATTCTGAGCAAAAATAAGCTAAAATTTAAACAAAATTGATTTTAGTACAATAAAAACTCGGTCCGGATACAGGATTTAAAGTATTAAGTAAATTTTGTTCCGCTTTAGTATTGAAGAACGGCAAGAAAAGCATTTGAATTAGAAAAACGCAAACCATCAGCAAAAAAAGAAAATGCATCTATAAAATAATTGATATCTCAAAAACGAAAATATTTAAAAAATAAATAATTTAACTATGCTAGACCTAGCACCAAATAATCCAAGCTGGCAACACTGTTCGTTATTGAATTGAGTTGATATTTCGGCTGTGGCAATGCTTGCTATATATTCGCCTGTAGTCAAGCGCACATGAGTCAGATTAATATTTTGGTTTTGTTCAGTTCAGTTGCTGAGTCCGAAGATACTCAGATACTCGTTGCCAGCCAAACCGTACTGAAGTCGACTACTCCTCATGTGCGTACTCACGTATAAAGCAGTTAAAAATGTGCAAACATACTACCATATGTATGTGGTGAAGAGTGCCAGCATTAATCGCATTTTTCTCCTGCACGACGACTAGAAAATCGCGTAAAAACAGCGGAACTTAGTGTATTGTGTAAGTTCATTGGCGGTGAAAGATGAAAAGTGTCATTCCTAAAAATACACCTCGTCGTCGTCGGGAATAAGTCGCATAAGGTCGGTCTCCGTAGCATAGCCAGTCGCCACAAAGGAAGCATAGTGCGCAGCAGGGCAGCGCCATCATGACAGTGACTAACTCACCACCCAAAAAGGCAGCCCAAGTACAGAAAATCGATATTCTAGTCGCGCTGTAACGCCGTGCAAGAGTGCCTACCTGAGCTCAGGCACAAAGGCAGCGAACCGAGCCGCGACATTGGTATACCGAATACCTTCTTCCGCTCTGAAGATTCAGATACAGTGTACGCTGGCTGGACTATGACCATATCCATAGCATATCGTGTAGCTCCGCAGCTGCTAAACAACCATCTGTGATACGTGTACCTAAAACTAAACATAAAGTCATACATAAAAGCCTATAGTTTCCGAAATGAACTAGCCTGAACCGATCGCTACTGCTTCTGGGAAATTAACCATGCGTCTTGTCCGCAGTAAATGTTGTCAACGTGATGTATCCGACTATCTGACCACCAGCTCCTCCTCCACCTCCTCCAACACGCACACCGAGGTACACACCAAAAATATCTTTACGCGCTACTGGGACGACCACTTAAAAATGAAAGAGTCAACGAGCGAGGAAAAGGCCAGGGGCAAATCCATCGCCTCCACGGTAACAGCGACATCAACACCTGCCAAAAATACCACCACTACTACAACTACTCAGAGCGTCACCTTTGTCCGGAGCAATGCACCAGCTGTTTGCGACGCCAACGGGAATCCCAGGGCGGCTGAGACCGAGTGGACATTCCCCCCGAAGGCGCCAACTCCGCACATCTACAATTGCCTGAGCCCCGTAAGTGCCCTCCCAATCACCAGTTCCCCAACTATCCCGTGCAGATTATCGTGGCGCAGGATGACGTAACGGTTATTAGATACTCCCCGGGTGACCGCCCATATAGTATAGAGCTCCTAGTGTGGGCTTGCTCGTGTCTGAGTCTGTGTCTGTGTGCGGCAGATAAAGAGGAAACAAAAATTATTTGCACTCCAACACAATTGCCGTCTAAATCATTAGTATGTATGGAAGTATGAACGGACTTACGAACATTTTGACTGTAGATTTATGGGCCATAAACCGGGCGCATTCAGCATTCATAAGATTCGGTTTTAACGGTCATTGTGGAAGCGATAAGATCGGCTGAAAGATCACTTGAGCAAATATGAATGACTGCTGGAGTGGTGGGATATGATATCCGCGAATCTTTAGTTACCATCTGAGTTCGTTTTGTATCTTTTCTTTGTTGCTTTTTTTAATTTCCGGGTTTTACTTTCACCTTAATTGTTAACCTTGTTAGATGTTTTTTTCGAGCAAAACATTTGCTCATCAGCTTACGGGAATTTTTGGATTCAAAGAACCCTGGAGGTCGCTTCCGAATAGTAATACATTCCGAGAATTCCAAAACGATTCGAATGACGTAGAACTTGAGTTTGGCGATAAGCGTAAACCGGACTGGGAGCTTACAAAGTAAACAAGAAAGAAACCATCCATCGAAAGGCCTAGTCTTGAACTTAATCTTAGGGCAAACCATACATCAAAATAAAAATAGTATAGGGAATTGAAAAGGTTTTCTAGTGATAACAATGGGTTCCTTTCGCTATTTTCGGAGTAGCAACGCGTAGCTAATTCGCTATAACTGCTCAAGATAAGGTTTTTCCAAGAAGTTTCCCTACTTTTATAATGTTATTTAGTACTATATTTCTATATCAATCTAATAAAAAAATTTCTGGTTCTTTTGTTTCAGGACATGATGGCGGCAAGTGATAAAAACAGCTTTAAAGGTTTTCGCAAGCAATTCAGTGGACGGTTTAAGCGCTTAGTGACTCGAAAAGTGGAACACACTCCAGTGATACCTCCAGAATTGAAGCCGCAACTTAAAACAATTTACGTTTATTAACTTAAGATGCAACGACTATTTGCAAGCACAAGTGTTTTCTTCAATGTCTACATACGTACACCAACCACCAACAGCAAAACCACCACCACCTGTGTATCTATAAATGGCAGGAAGCATTAGTGATAGGACAAGCAAGATATTTTTAAGTTATCATAATACCATTCTGATTGACAATTTTAAGTATTCGGCGATTCGTGCGTATTGTTAGGCTCAATAAAAAAAAGAACATTTCATAAGACAGACGGCGACAACGTTTTAATGGACTCGGTTCCCTGGGTTATATACTAGACATATCACATAAGTTTAGCGGCAACCTTTTATGCTAATATCCTTTGATGTTTCAACGATGTCCTATTTGTGTTAAACTTCCAACCTATGTATGTATGTATGTGCTTACCAAACTAAAACAATAAAAAGATGTAACAAGAGTTCCCTCACTGCGTCCCAACACTAACTTGTATTTAAATTACGATTAAAGTTGAAAAAGAACTACAGCAAGTGTAAAAATTCTTTACGTTTGGATATGCAAACAAGGGAATCCAGCAGGTTTGTTCTGCTTTCAGAAAATTTTAGTTTTTCCGTTTTTTTATACCCTTGCAGGGTATTATAATTTTAGTCAGAAGTTTGCAACGCAGTGAAGGAGGCACCTCCGACCATATAAAATATATATATTCTTGATCAGGATCAACAGCCGAGTCGATCTAGCCATGTCTTTCTGTCCGTCTGTCCGTTTCTACGCAAACTAGTCTCTCAGTTTTGAAGCTATCTGAATGAAACTTTGCAGTTAGCCTTCTATATACTCTCACTCGTATATATGTCGGAACGGGCCGGATCGGACGACTATATCATAGCTGCCATAGGAATGATCGGATAATTTTCACAAAAAAAAATTATAACAATTTCAGTTTTCAACAGAATTTGATCAAATTTAAGATATAGTCATTTTACTATACTCTACAATTTTGTATAAAATTTAATGAAAATCGGACAACTATATCATATAGCTCCACTAGGAACAATCGAGAAATTAAGACAATTAAAAATTATAACATTTTCAGTTTTCAACAGATTTTCATCAAATTTGAGGTATAGCCATTTTATATCAGTCTTAAATTTTGTGTAAAATTTTATGAAAATCGGACGACTATATTATATACATGGGTGCCATACAAACGATCGTTAAATGTGGAGAAAAATGCACATCTGTGACTGTAAAATTGCTATGTAAAGGTGAATGAAATGAAAGCAGGTATTACTTCATTGTTTTTTAACACAAATAAATATAATTTATATTGTTGGGATTCCAAGTCATAGAAGTTCTATCTGCAAGGGTATATAAACTTCGGCGTGCCGAAGTTATCTTCCTTTCTTGTTATGCCAAATTTTAGTTGTAGAGTTTAGGGATTGCTGAAAACCAGCTGCTGAGACGAATCGTCAAAAACGTTAAAAGAAAAGAAAAGAATTTGCTTCTACCATCATACTCAAAGAATGTAGCAACGATAAGATTAAGGTAACAAAGTGGATATGCCTCGTTGAGCGATGGGCTGGAGTATATATTTTTGGACTAATTTGACTCGGAAGATACCCCATGTTATTATACCCTTGCAGGGTATTATAATTTCAGTCAGAAGTTTGCAACGCAGTGAAGGAGGCACCTCCGACCATATAAAGTATATATATTCTTGATCAGGATCAACAGCCGAGTCGATCTAGCCATGTCCGTCTGTCCGTCTGTCCTTCTGTCCGTCTGTCCGTCTGTCCGTTTCTACGCAAACTAGTCTCTCAGTTTTGAAGCTATCTGAATGAAACTTTGTAGTTAGCCTTCTATATACTCTCACTCGTATATATGTCGAAACGGGCCGGATCGGACGACTATATCATATAGCTGCCATAGGAATGATCGGATAATTTTTACAAAAAAAATTATAACAATTTCAGTTTTCAACAGAATTTGATAAAATTTAAGATATATCCAATTTTGAATAAAATTTAATGAAAATCGGACAACTATATCATATAGCTCCCATAGGAACAATCGAGAAATTAAGACAATTAAAAATTATAACATTTTCAGTTTTCAACAGATTTTCATCAAATTTGAGGTATAACCATTTTATATCAGTCTTAAATTTTGTGTAAAATTTTATGAAAATCGGACTACTATATTATATAGGTGCCATACAAACGATCGTTAGATGTGGAGAAAAATGCACATCTGTGACTGTAAAACTGCAAATATAATATGTAAAGGTGAATGAAATGAAAGCAGGTATTACTTCATTGTTTTTTAACACAAATAAATATAATTTATATTGTTGGGATTCTAAGTCATAGTTCTATCTGCAAGGGTATATAAACTTCGGCGTGCCGAAGTTAGCTTCCTTTCTTGTTGAAAATACTTTTATTAACAGGCTGTCTCTGGGTTCTGTTTGAAAATAAGCCAAGTACCTTATGATAGTGGCAAAAACTAACTTACTTTTTAGGCAAGAAAACATTAAAGCCTTAAATTACCGGCTTTTACAATTTACAGCATAACCAGGTAACCAGGTGACTTATTTCAAGCCAGCTTTATTACCAATAGAAAACAAGATACTAAAATGGCTGGCATGTGTATGTACATATACATAGCCGCAAAGTAACAGTCATACTGTTTATCGATTTGTTATATTCAAAAAAATCTTAGTAATTAAATAAAATGCTTATTTTATTCCAATCTAAACATACATACACACAAGCACACGTCTCTATATACATAGTCAAGTACTCGTATATATAGTTCCAATGAGCGGAGACGCGGTCAACAGTCATAATCTAC
Organism: Drosophila serrata; assembly: GCF_035046125.1. NCBI lineage: Eukaryota > Metazoa > Arthropoda > Insecta > Diptera > Drosophilidae > Drosophila > Drosophila serrata. The sequence goes on along the minus strand of NW_028257274.1, from coordinate 360,295 downwards.
GTTAGTTCCTGGTTGGTTGTGGTTGCGCTGCTGCCTGTGCTGCTGCGGGTACCAGTCTCTTTAGGGTCTCTATTGCTGGGTCCAGGGCTACTGTCACTGCTATTTGGTTGGGGCACTGTTGTCTCTTGGCTGGGCTTGTTGGAGTCCTCGGCCTGCTGGCTAGATTCAATATCTGTCTCCCCACGAGTCTCTTTGCGGGTCCCTGGCGACGCTTGGTCCTCCTCATCTGAGGCTTCCACGCTGGAACTCGAGGGATTCGTCTGGAACCAAAGATGGAGAAGGTTATGTTATACTTTACTTAGTTGCTTGGCTAGGACTCACCTGATTCCGGCGTTGCTTAAACTCAAGTAACTTATTCTTACGCTCCTCCCGCATTCGCGTAAGTCGCATTAACAGGGTATAGTGCTGCTCTACGCGATGTAAACATGTTTTGCATATGGTTTTTGGCAAGGGATCAGTCGGAGAAATCTGTTGAAAAGTATAAGAACAAGGACTTACTTGGAGCTGATTGTTTAAACAAATATTTGTTGGGTTTGTTTTGCGGAAGCCGCTTTCCCCCAATGGCTTCTCGGGGACACACGCCAAGGTGGTAGACTGTGCACATGGATGGCACCAACCCCTAGGAACTCCAATAATTGGCAGTACTCACGGTTATTGGGAGGTAGCCGTTGATTTTCTCTACAAGACACAGACGTTGGCCATGATCACCATAAATATGTATCACTGTTCGGTGCATTTCGGAGCAGAGTCGGCACAGGAATCCGGATATACACGCCTTTTCGATGCTACCCATGGCTGACTATTTTGTTGTCCTGCCAAAGTCCTTGCAATTGATGCGATATCCGTTGATTCAGAGAGCCAACCAAAACAACTTTCCAAAAATATATCGCATTAATACTTTTCGGATAGTATTTGTGTTGTGTACATATGTTGCCACACAAGGGTTGTATTTCCGATTACAGCAGCAGGCAGGTTGCCAACTTGTTTTTCGTTGCTTCCTAGACAGTTCGATAGTTCAATAAAAAAGTAGATAATTGCACTTTCCGTTCTGCTGCACATATTTCCAGCTGGTGAAAGCCATATGATTTAGTGGAATTGAAACACAAAAATATTTTGCAACCGTAGTTTGCTTGAAACTCTGCTTTGGAGTGTTAAAATTACATTTAATTAAGTCTTAAATAAATTTATCTACATTTTTCATAAGGAATAAATGTTTTCATAATGTTTTCTGGTGAAAATAGGCAGGGACCATGTGGAATTAGAACAGAATAAATGTAAAAAGAGTAAATATATTAAATTTAGGCGATTTGTCATGCTAATTATTACAATATAGAATGAGCTTACTTTAGCTAGAGATTACCTTATTCAAATATTAGGAAAAACCATTCAAAAATACCGCTTACCATTTATTAATAGCAGTGGACCATGTGGAATTAGAACAAAAATATACTTCCGTCCATATTACACCGATAGTAGTATTAGTATCCAAGGTTTTCATGATATACAAATAATAGTAACTTGGAAACGGTATTAGCCTGGTATGATATATTTATTCTATTTTTATAGCTAGGGGCTAGGGCTTTCAAAAACCGTACAATTTAGTTCCACCAAAAAACAGCTTATCATGTAAGAAACGCCTGAAGTGTCTCAAAAGATATAGATGCATTATTTATAGATTTACTATTTGGTATAGAGAAGCTTTTAAAATTTGTACACAGGGGAAAACCAGGATCTACCATAAGAAGCGACTGGGTTTTCTGATTCGACAATCCAAAAAAAACCTCGCCTTGGACCTCAAAAGGTATTTTAACTTTTACATTTGGCGATCTCTGGATGGTGTTCAAAAGTTCCATATGACAGGTATTCGCACTTTCGCCAAAGAACACTCCGTCCAAGTCATTATCGGGAATTATTTGAAACTGCGGGATTCCAGCGTTATTCAAAATTTTGCAGGTGAATACGCATTTCTTCCGCGGGTCCTTTGGATGTGCGTAGATTCTGGTTGCCACATAGCCAACTGGATAGATCCAATTCTCGTTGTGAAAGTTAGGATTAACCGATATTATCTCGCCCAGAGAGTGCAGCAATATACTGTTCAGGTTCATGGGAAACGCAGACTTCTTTTTCCGTACGATAGCCACACTTTTGGGTTTATCCTCGCTGGATTTCTTTTGCACAACCACCGGCTTGTTTTTCTTCGCTGATCCACTATTTTCAGTCGCCTCGATTTTTCCATTGGTTACACCAGGGCGTGAACTGTTTGGTTTTTCCAGGCCCTCGTGAAACATCAGCCGTTCAATCAAGTACAGCCTCTGGCTTCTAGACCGCGACAACTCGGCCTGGAGGTGACAAATCTCATCGGTGAGGGAGGCGTTTTCCTATTAAATAACACAAAAATAATTAGTAAAATAGATTGATCTAAGCAGCTACAGTGATTATGTATGTACATATGTATGTATGTTTATACATCGTGCTAAGTGAACGAATTTTGACATTAAATATGCCATTATATCGTGGTTTGTTGTCACTTACCAGCAGATAACTCTTAATGGAGCGCTTAAGGCTTTCGTACCGCCGCTTATACTTTAAATTCATGGTTTTTTAATTTATAAATATAGCGAAAAAACCACCGACGTCGTGAAGAGTGATGTTGTTGACGTTGGTTTGTTTTGGTTATCGGACTGCAGGGTTTCTTGATTCAAGCTATCGATAAAAACAGTTTGGTATTAAAATTTCGAGAAATAATACGACAAATTTAGTTTCGGTATTTTTATTTATTTACAAAAGCAAACATCACTATCTAATCTTGATTGATTTGTTAAAATTAAATTTAAAAAATGTCACTTCAAATATTTGCACATGCCAAAGTGTGTGGCGTCTATTTAATGCAAAAATAGGTGTCAAGCGTTGAGGAGTTCAAAAGTTCCCATTTACCTAATCGCAATCTAATGAAAACTCGCATAATAACAACCTTGCAAAGGACATAGTTATGCTGAAAAAGGGTAAATTCTGGCGCTCAGAAGCAAGGATATTCGAGAAATTAAGGTAAATACAAATAAATATGTTCCAAAAGGTTTTTAACTGCTAAGAAAACTAACAACCGTTGGCTATATTGCGTAGAAGAACCTGTCTGCATGGTAGGTTACCACACTCACAAACTAGCCCTAACAGTTTTCTGCAACTGTGTGTGTGTCAAAGAAGCCATTCTTGAATGGAACCTATGGTTTAATCTATCTAATTTCCAATCTAATCTAATTAAATGCATTTCCAAAAGGGGGATTTCTTTTAAAATATAAACAATAATATAGGCCCGAAAAAAAACCCATTGATCACCATGGTAACAAGCAAGTGTAGGTATGTTTGTTTCATCGTTTCTCCCCCCTTCCTTTCTTTCGGCAAATGTTAGTGTGAGCCCACAAACATACGAATTTATATATGTATGTACATAGGTAAATATGATGTGTGCTAGTGTGTACGGAAGAGCGTGCGAAATGCCACTGAGAAAAATCTACGTCGGAGAGAAGCTTTATGAATCACATCGTTTGTTCGGCATTATAAAGCCGTTAGTATGTTTTTGCACTCCGCTGACACTTGTTGGATTCTGTGTGCTGCTCCTTGGATACTAAACAAACAGCCTAAAACATGGACGAGGAACAAATGTGGAAGGGGTTTTTCTTTAAACTCCAAGAACTTAAAATGAATCCTCCGACGGAGCACGAAACACAGTAAGAGTAATGCAGCACCCACACACCTATTGAAAATTATTCAAAATTCGCATCTGTTCGTAGACATGTGTGTTTGTTTATCTCACCGAATAATACGAACATTTATGGAGCACGAGCACAGTGTGTCATAAGATAAATGAAATCTTTGAAAGTCGGATAATCATCTGTGTGCGTGAAATAACGAAAGTGATGTAAGGTCGGCATCCCAGTCCAAGCCCAAGCCCCAGATCGATTTTATATACTACACAAAATTGGCAACATGAGTCAGGTTACGGGGAATTTTGTAACCCGGCATTGAGTTGAAGTAATCCACAAATGAATGTACTTTTCCGGCAAACATTATCAAATATTTATTCTAATACTATTCATACACAATAATGACTAATTACTTGAATAATTAGACTCTAACAAAAAAGGCGATAATAGCTTCGGCAACTTAAAAATGCAAATATAGAATATCACAAGGTATTATTTACTTTTACTAATTGAGTTCACCCTTACAGGCTGCAGGATGTTGACGATGGATTCTTTGAAAAGTTTGGAGCCCTTTTGCGACAGAAATCTCAGATTGAGGAAGTGCCTCTCAAAAGTTCTTTGGCACCTTTCGGTGAAAATGGAGAGGAGGAGGACGCCGACGAAAGTCCCGATGGCACACTTGAACTTAACCAGGATCCAGAGTGCTCCAGCATGGATACCTTTACGACCGAAAGTGAACCGGCATCAGTTTCGGATAAAGATATTAGTGCCAGCGTTTTGGATTCGGCTCCTGTAATGAATGTAGGTATTCCTTAGGGATATATAATATATATTCAGATTAGAATTTATAATGTATGAACACATTAGGTTAGTTACTGATCAGGTTCCACTTGGAATCAAAGACACACCTGAAACTAATGCATTTTCTGTTATTCCACAATTTAGTTACTATAGTTACTCGGACCGATTATTCTCCATGAATAGTTATGGTGAATATGGTAACCTCCTAGGCCTGGTCACATTGTAGGCCATTGCGAGACCCTCCCCTATGCTTAGGAAATCCCGCGATAGGTCAGTTCTCTGGGTTGCAGTGGAGCATAACGATCTAGGCGATTCCAATGCCCGTCGTCGTGCAATGTTTTATCTTATACCAACATTTTGCTGTTCGCATGTTTGCCGTCTGGGAAGGTGTATCTGCTTATAATTGAGCCGTTGAGCAAATTAAGTGGTTGTCCATAGAAACGGTCGAGCAATAAACAAATGAAGCTATAACTATAGGCTATTCCCGCGGACCGTGTAAACAGACTCAATAATGTATACTGACAGCATAAACAAGCACTGGCTGCGAAAAGGGCAAACATTCGCTCGGGGCTGGCCAATTGAATGGGGAGAAAAGCTTAATGTACTTTAGAAAATGTATTTTTCATTACCACCTTGAGCTTTTTCCTTTCGGGTATCCAAAAATAAAACATTTTCTCTTAAGATCGCCTTATTATTGCTCACAGACACTGCCCAACCGCCGTGTACATATGCACGAATACACTCGACTATTTAAATCGAATTGAGAGCAGCATACACTTTTTATCTCATGGTCAACGTCAAGATATTTCGGATATTGCCAAGATTTTCGAGACCGGACGCTGACCGTAAAGTACTTAGATACAGACTCTTTGCTCAAGCGGTTGGGAGTGGACGACGGAGTGCCTCCTTCTAGATCGATACAGTGTCCGTGATTATCCGTTCTCTTCGCGTTCTCAGATATGTGCGTCGTCCATGTCCATTCCGGATTGTTTTGTGCCAAAAGTTTTCCCAGCAATTGTTAAGAACACACACACAATTTAGTGGACTGATCAGTTAGTTAGTTGCAACCGTTGAACATGAGCTACCTGTCGTTGCCACGTGTTCTGAGCAAGTTCGGTTCCCAAAACCCGTCAAACCATAGTTCGAAAACCAATAGCCTCAATAGATCCCGCTCCCGGACCGGATGCGAGGAGAACCGACTGCCGATAAAGGCATCCTCGATGCAATCGCTGAAAGAGCCAATACAGAGACGAATATTGAACCGAAATGGGAGCATCTCAAGTCGGCATTTTCGGGGTGTCCATAAGCATTTACTTGACTCCCATGCAAAGGAGGTTTGCCATTCGATGACCGTAAGTAGAAGTCACCTAGTGAGATGTGCCAGGTGTTTTCTGTTCCATAATGAACATCCGACGCAGACTCTGAAAGTTTTTTTTTTAATATTATTATGTGTTTATTCTCATTGCCTAGGTAAACAAAGCGAAGCGATTGTATAAGTTCATTGATATGAGATTGTTGTTGAGTCATTCGAGTTAATATTTCTGAATTTTAAATATACACACTTTGCATTTTTGGCAAATACAGAACGTTTTGTGTTTGAGGATTGTCCGTAATTGAAACTGAAGAAAACATAATTTATGGACTAGTTCTGGGCACCAACTTGTGTGCTTTCCTTTTAAAAAGTACATCAATTTATTGGAAGATTGATTTGTGGTTTTTGCTGAGTCAATATTTATGTTTTCTAGAATTCCTAAACTATTATACTTTAGAGGGGAGTCCAGTATGACATCAGCTGTGTCTGGTTTTCCGCATTTTCCTGATGACGTATTTCAGTTTTTGCAAACATTTCCGATTACTGGAATTTGCTGATATTTACTCAAGCTTTGACCTTTAGGAAATTAATTGAATTCTATTTTTAATCAATTCAAATTAAAATGCTCTGCTAAATGTGGCTTTCGTCACAGATACTTTTTTTTAAATTTGTCTTTAAGGGATTTTGGGAGTGTTTGGTGCAACATTTCAGCTAATTTCTTTACTTTTACTCTTCTTTTAGGTTACAGACTTGTACGAGGAGATATTATTCGAAATCTACAACAATATTGGCTGTGAAAACAATGATGAGTGCACTGGCAGTCTGGTTGAGTTCGTCCAGGATGCATTCAAAATTCCGAATTCTACGCATTTGGAAATTAGCGAGGCAGCCAGGCTCAAGGAACCGCCCAATGTTCGATTAAATGTGGAGATAATCAAGGCCGAAAACTTGTTGTCCAAGGATTCCAATGGTCTCTCAGATCCGTTCGTAACTCTTTACCTGGAATCGAATGGTTCCCATCGTTATAACTCATCGGTTAAGCCCGCCACATTGAATCCTATCTGGGAGGAGCACTTTTCACTGTAAGTTTCTGATTTAAGGAGATGGTAATATATTAATTATAATTCTTTTTAGGCCTATTGCCGAAAATGCCCGGGATGAAGTCCTTATTGTTGAAGTCTGGTAAGATTGACTTTGATTTAAAAAATATCTCTTAAAAATGCACTCATTTAAGTCAAGATATCTAGCTTTATGAAATCACATTACGAGGAATTTTAGGTTTATGGTGTGAACCACACTATAAAGAAGGTATGGCATCTAAAAAACTATTATTTTATACCCTTGCAGGGTATTATAATTTTACTCAAAAGCTCATATAGCTGTGAAGGAGCCATTTCCGACCCTATAAATTAATTAATTATAATTTATTATTGACCAACATGAACAGTCGAGTCGATCTAGCTATATCTGACAACAATTTAATTTTTTCCAAACTTTCGAAACTTTATAAGGGGTTCCATCGTTAAAATGATCAAAATTTGACAAAAATTTTAATTTCTTTAAATTGTAAAATAGGAATGCAGATTTATTTACGTAATAAAAACTAACGTGGGAATTAAAATTAATGATTTTTTGACTTAGTTATGAGGTTTTTAAATTTGATACCGATAAATATGTATTCTAAGATTGCTAATATGTTAAGCTTTTGGTATAATCGCTTTCCGACAAGATCCTATAATTTAAACTGCAAGGGTATTTAAACTTCGGTTTCACGAAGTTAGTTTCCTATCTTGTTTCTTATAATTTAGAAATATTTGTATCCATGATTTTAAGTAAGAAAATTAGTTTTGTAGTTAAAATTAGCATGTACATTAGTTTATTCTAAGTTAAATCTGAAATATAAATATAATATTATGTATTAAATCTGTTTCAGGGACTTTGATGCCGCGGAAACTGTCAAGGAAAAGGTCAACAAAATATTGGATGTCAAGGGCGTAAAGGGACTCAGCAAGTTGATGAAGGAAATAGCCGTGACAGCTTCCTCGGGAAAGCATGATAACGAGTTAATAGGCAGAGCTGCAATCACACTAAAGGTATGGACTATAAGTATTATTATTTATACATCAAAATCATAAAATCTTATTTTTTTAGAGCATACCCGTCTCAGGTCTTACCGTCTGGTATAATCTGGAAAAGGGCAGCAAGGGTCGGAGTCGCGGATCGCTTCTTGTGAACCTAGCCTTGAGTGCGGAGAAGAATAAGAGCGTGGCCGTGCAGGAGCACAAGAATCTGCTGAAACTCCTGCTAATGTACGAACTGGAAACGTCACAGGTGGCCAACTATTGGTGGAGCGGCAAGTTCAGTCCAAACGCCGAGCTCATTCGCTCCCAGCATGCTGCTCAGAGTGGACTAACGCCGTTTGACTGCGCCCTTAGTCAGTGGCACGCCTACAGCACTATCCATGAAACGCACAAGCTTAATTTTACGCTTTTCAATTCGATTCTGGATGTGCTGGTGCCGGTGATCAATGGCCTTCAGAATGACTCCGAGGATGTGAAAACATTTTGGGATGGAGTAAGGCGGCTCCTGCCCTCCTGCTTTGCCGTACTGCGGAAATTAAGGTCCCGAAACACGAGTGAGAAGAACATTATAAGGGCACTCAACGAGGTTCTGGATATTCTAAAAAAAATCAAGGAGTTCGAGGTGCCGGAGAGTATAGACATATTCCCCAAATCGGTGTACGGCTGGCTGAACGACACCGAGGAAACGTGCAATATAGACACTGCCATTATAGACGCTATAAATACCGGGACGAAGGAATGGCTGGAGCATATAGTCGAGGGCAGCAGGCAGTCCAAGAACCATGAAACAGACGACGATAAGCTGCAGTACATTATAAGACTTATACAAATGGTGCGCTCTGACCTTCAGCGTGGAATGGAGTACTTTGACAAACTATTTTACCAGTAAGTTGCTTTCTAAGTATATATATTAAATATTAATAATTAATTTGATTTAATATTTTTAGCAAAATTCAACTCAACTATTCCGCAATACTCTACATTTTTTATGACTCAAAACTGGCCGAGATTTGTAAATCAATTATTATAGAAGTGTGCAATAACATTAAGAGATTGGATGTGCCAGACGATCAATTCGAGTATCTGCCCAATATTGAGAATGTGAATATGGGAACGACGCTCTTTGAAGTCTACTTAATACTCAAGCGATACGTCCAACTGGGTAAAATCTTAGAAAAACTCTTCCCTTTGTTGAATTTATATTACTTTATTTATATTTTAGGTGAATCGATGTGCTCTGAGACCTTGGAATTGGCCAGCTTCTACCCTTGGTTCGAGAGAGGAGTTACCCACTGGCTAGATATATCCATAATTAAGGCTTTAAATCGTATTCAAAAGGCTATTGATTTGGATCAGCTTAAGGCAGTCGATGAGACCGTGAAATACAGTTCTTCGGCTGTGGATACCCTATCCATATTCTACCAAATTAAGATCTTTTGGCAACAGCTCGACTGGCCAGAAGTCGAGGGTTCGTACATATTTGTAGCCAAGATTGTTAACGTAAGTAGAAAAGTATTGGGTAATGTTCTTTTTAAGTTTATATATATTTTATTTTCAGGATCTGTGTAGATGTTGCATATTTTATGCTCAGCAAATGTCACGACGGGTTGAAAATATTCACTTGGGTGATAATAATAAGAATTTTGGTAAGTAAATCACTAACATTTCTATTTACATTAATTAAGTTAAAATATTTGGTTTATTTAATCAATAGTTTTGTCGGAAGAATGGTGCATAGCCATTAATAATATGGATTACATACGTCAGAGCTTACCTTCCTTTATAAAGGTAGGTCTAACTATGGATGAACTTATATCGATGCTAAAAAATATCCACTTTTTACACTAGGAACTCAACATAGATGATATTATTAAGAGATTGGGAGAATATCGGACAAATTTGGAGGCTGAACGATGCGCTACGACTATCAAAACTGTCATTGAAAATGCACTGGACACGGAACGCAATCAAATCGTCGAACTCATTGAGATTGTGGCCCGAAAAATGGCACCACCGATTAAACGTTACCTTGCCGAGGGTGCGGAAGTGCTCGCCAAGGACTCCAACTCCATGGAACAGCTGATGATGTATTTGGAGGGTTCACTAACCACGTTATACGATTCCCTCAACGAAGTTAACTTTGGCAGAATACTAGACGCCATTTGGTCAGAGTTATCCATAATAATGTATGACCTTATACAATCCAATCTCGATGTGGGTGTATTTATCTTGTTTTTACCAACTAGCAGTTAAACAATTTAAATTCTTTTTATATTCTAGAAACGACGACCGCCAGCATTCTTTCAGAATTTAAACAACACCCTGCAGACCATGATTGATTGCTTCAAAATGGGCAACATTGCGTCCTCGGACGTGAAGATTCTGTCAAATATTCAGAGTAGACTGGAGCTTTATTCCATGGAAACAGCAGATCTTATTCATCAGTATTATATGGAGCGATTGGAGAACCAAAAGAGCCAAGACTCGTCTCCCTTTGGCCAACTCACAGTGATGGCTCAGTTAACTGAATACGGTTTATTGGTAAGCGATTATATATTTATTTGTTATAAATAAACCCTAATAAGTTCTTTATTTTTCAAAGTTAACTATTTTAAATGCACGCAACCTGCTCTCCATGGATTCAAATGGTCTGGTGGATTCATTTGTCAAAGCCAGTTTCATGCCCACAAGTCGATTTAATGATTTATCGCCAGTGAAAACTAACGTTCATAACAAGAATTGTTTTCCCCTTTACGATCAGGAGTTTCGTATGTAAGTAGTTATTTTTTATTTAAACAAAACAAAGATTATAGTTTCAACCTGCCACAGAAACTTGAGTGAGCATCAGCGCAATGCCAAGAACAGCCTGATAGTATTCAGTATCAAGGATAAAGATCTATTCGGAATGTCCAGTCAATATATAGCAGAATGCTATATTTCATTTGGCGATCTCGATGCACTACAAGGCGAGCAAATAATGATGAATTTATCCAGGCCAGAGTACACAGGTAACTACTGTAATTAGTTTAAAAATGTTCAAATGTAATTAAACATTTAATTTATTTTGAAGATTCCGATTCCCTGCGAGCCCTGGAATACAGATTAGGTGATAAACAAGCCAAGGAATTCCTGAAAAAACTAAAGAACAGATCATTTTCTTAAACAATTATAAAAAAAAATATATATATTGTTGTAAACAAAAAGCAATAAAAATATATTTTTATATTTTTTAAAGAGATTTAAGTTAAAAACTTTCGATTTTTGAATGGACAGAAAATTTTAAAAATAATATTCCCTTTGTATAAATTTTTTGTTCATTTACTTTTTATTGGAACAGAAACCAACATGGCATTTTAAGGTATAAATACATAACACTCACATTTTTACGATTAGTCATCTTTTTGAATTGATTTTGTAATAAATAATATTCAAAATTGATTTGTTCATTAAAATAAATTATTATAGGGTTTGATTTTAAGCACAAGTGATTAACACATTATGATCTAATGGCAGAAACTTTTATGGCTCTAGTTCTGGCCGATGATGTGCACTTTACTGGCGGCGACGGGTATTACGCTGCTTATCGAAGCGCATTTCCATTTCTTCAAGAACCTTGGGTGTATAGCGTACCACCAGCTTAACGGATCCAATGGCTTGCTTCAAGAGTTCCACAGCCTTTTCGTGGTTTTCGCCTTCAACGGACTAAATTTTAAAACGATAATAAATTAATTCATATGGGGTTTTCCCTCGATGTCCACTTCTAACCCAGACTTACCACTCCGTTGACAGACAGCAGTTGATCGCCTCTCTTGAGACCTCCATGCCTATCAGCAACTCCCCCGGGTATTATACGGGAAATATAGATGGGCGAATTTTGTTCCTTGCCTCCCATTACGTTGAAGCCCAAGCCTGAAAGAAATAACATATATAAAGGTGAATCCAAAGTTAGGTTGAAGCCAAACAAATTTTTTTAGGGCGTGTCCATAGTCATATCTAAGCTAGCTCTATTTATCGCTTTCAGTTTAATTAGGAGATTCCTAGATGACAATGTCTTACCCTCCTCCGTTTTAGGTAACTCCACCACTCGGGGATGTGCGTGACCCTCGCTGGCTGCAAAGGCGGCCACTGTGGCCTTGGCTGTGGCAGACGCCCGAACGTCGTGGGATCCCTGGATGTCCACCGTCTCATAGACATGTTCGTACACCTCTCGAACGGACGTCATGAAGTCGGAGTTGAGCACCTTCTGCAGGGCAGCCAGTTTTGTAGTTGGGAAGTCGCCACTGGCCTGCAGTTTTTCCAAGAGCTCTATCGATCTTTTTACATCTGAAAGTGGGTTTATAGGTTTATTCAACGTCAGTTTGCTGGCGATGGTCAACGGAATTCCAATCCTTACCCCGGGACAAAGTCAGTGGTTCCGCGTTATCGGCCATGTTGTAGAATCTTAAGAATATTCAGCTAAAAATTAACCTGAATATTATTCGAGAATACTGAGCTGAAAATTAATGGTGTGACCAGGAATGTCAAGGAAAATCACTTTTTTAAATTGTTTCACACACTTTGGTATATTCGAATAAGTAAACCCATGGTCATATTGATTTAAAATTATTTTCAGAAGAACGTAAACAATTTAAGAAAAGTTAATAAAATGAGCTTACCGGCAGCACTTTTGCAGCGTTTGAAGAAGAGGGGACTGGTATCAAAACAAACAGGTAAGTTTATGCACATGTGATATAAAAATCGTTCCTCAAAACTCTTAAACAAGTATTTTACCGACATGGAAATTAATAGAGAAATAACCATCTTAATTCCAAGGAACCACACCGATATCAGAGGCTATAGAAGAAATTATAGCTGAAAACTATGACGATGATGATAAGGGCGCCCCGTACACACCATACAAGGAGGAGCCGGAGCCCAAGCGCAAGAGTGTCGAGGAACAGTTCTGGTCGCACCGCATCAAGGAAAGGATTGGCGTAAACGAGTCACACCACGGTTACAAGCTGTGCCCTAACAAGTACAACATCTGGCACAAGTGCTCGCTCTACTGTGTCAACAAATTCAACAGCACCCCGCACTCCTCGCAACCGAGTCAGGAGTATCTCAAGCGCTACAAGAGATTGCTGAGAAAGTATCCCCTGGAGGCTGGTTGGAAGGACATTTACGATAAGGGCTGCAAAGCGTACTATTTCTATAACTCAACTACGCAGAAAGTCTCGTGGCTGCCACCATCCCATCCAAAGGCCCGCGTGACACACAGTGCAGCCGTCTTCCGCCGGCAACTGGCCAACTCCAACGACGAGTTTAACTTTGACTCCAACAATTTGCCCATCTTGCCAAAGTCTTCTGGTAACGGTGGTGGCTCCAATGAACCAAATGAACCTGATAATGCTTATACTTCATCTTATGTCCCTGCCAAGAAGCAAAAATCCAGAGACTTGGATCGAAAACTGCATCGGCGGCGACGCAATGATAATTAGAATTGTAGCTCTTAATTTTTTAAGAGTCAAAATAAATGATAAAGCTTAATAAGTATCTTTCTTCGATGTCCTCGCCGGAGTAATTCATGTTACATACCCTTTTTAGGTTTAAAAATGTACACTCTTGCTTTATTGAATGGCTAGCTTAAGACAATGAATGGTGGAGGAGCCGCCGCGAAACAATTAAATCAAAGGGAACGGATTCGGATTGGATATCAGGAATGCAATCCGGTAAAAGTAGTGTCGTACGAGACTGGAAAAGGGTCAGATCTAATTTAGGGGCGGCAGTTAAAGCCCTCAACATGAGGATGCTCTGGGGGAATACACTTTCACCAAACGTTGTGCCATGTGTAAAGGTGTTTTAACCATGTTTTTATATATGGGTGAAAGATAAATACAAATATTCTGGTTTATTTCAAGGTCCGCTTTCCTTTAACAACAACCGGTCGGTTTCGTATGTAACCCTTGCGACGTTTCGAGTTCTGTATAGAAAATATATGCATTAAGTTTTGAATAAAATTCAACGAATTTTTGGCCTACCTTTCTGGAGATCAAGTTGGCTGGTGGAATCGTTCTCTCCTTGGCTTTCAGTGATGGCCTGTTAAACTCGTGCGGCTTCTTAACCCTATAGATGCGCACCAGCCAGTGCTCTGTGGTATAGGCTTCCTCCAGATAGGTAAGATCAAAGTCTTTGTTGCCAATCACAGCGTTGCGAGTGCGATCATATCCAGATGGGCCTCTGCAATCATATTTTTAGTAAACAATTCTAATATTCAAGGCACTTTCAAACTTACCTATAGTCCAATTTCAGTTCCCCGAATCTGTAGTAGCTTAATTTGTACATAAGGCAGTTCAGTAAAGCTGGAGCACCCTCCGCATCCACACGGAATTCACCGCGGTCGGTGAAATAATCGCTCTCCTTGATATCCTTGGGATGCTCGCCCTCGGCTATGCGCACCATCCACAGGAACTTGTTGATGTCATCGCCCGAATACCCGATAACACCGCCAAAGATCACCAGAACATAGTCCACGTCCAGGGATGTCATGATTTCGTAGGATTTCTCCTCGGTCGAAGACATTGCCTTTCCCACCAGTGCTATATGACTATTATTCCACGTGTTGTTGTCCACTAACGTTGTTCTATTCGCCATTCCTGCTATCTGATAGCCATAATCCCACCAGGACATAACGCGGGCATCGTCAGCGGTGTTCTGGGACAGCCAGTAGTAAGCCTCCCTGAAATCGTCCAATATGTTGCGGGAACTGCAAATGGAAAGGTAAGAAATCATGTGTCAAGTTTAAAGTTGACAAATCCTAAAAAATAAAACTTACCCATCTTGGCTATTGTGGAAAGCCAGCACAATGGAGGGACTGGAGTAGGCATTGCTGGTCACCCACGTGCAGTGAACAGCGAACATCATCAACAGCATGAGAACGGCCAAAATAACAATACTTTTCAGGTTCGAGCTGATGCCTGTGTCCTGCTGGGCATCATGTTTGGTTCGGTGCTTCAGTTTCCCGGCCTGCAAGTCCAAAGTTTGAGTTTAAGTAAGCTTATCAAGTACTTTGGCTCTATTTCACTCACCTTGTCGTACAGAGTTTTCTTTTCAATGGAATCTTCTGACTCATCCACTTCGGTGGCCGTGTGTATGGCCGTGCCAATTCGCTTCGACGAATCCTCTTGAAGGAAAACCTCCAGCAGGCCCGAGAAAGCCACGCCAGCCAACATACACACAACGGGCGTAAGAGTCAGCATCAGACGAACCATAACTCCGGCAAAGTAGACCGCACTAATGGCGTACAGCACCACGAAAACACGCTCATCGTTGATTTGCTTGATGCAGTACCAGACGCCGACTGGGAAGGCGCACACCAGTATGTGCAGGTCGAAGAAGAACGAGAACCAGGTGGTGGGCTGATGCTCCGACACGGAGGCAATGATCGGAATGTGGATCTTGGCGTAGCCAGTGTCCCACAGCGAGTAGAAGCGTCCACTCCAAGGGGCCACGACGCCCAGCATCGTGAGCACCACGACGGCCACGAAGACACCTACACCCACCAGTAGGCCACCGACGATGAACAGCTTCCGGAACTCGTTACGCGACAGAACCGACTGCAAGTGACGCAAGGTTGCCACGGCCATCAGGAGAACGAACACGCCCAATGCAGCCATGTGCTCGCTGGTGCGTATGGGCTGGAATCCCACGAAGGGGATCTGCATGGAGAACAGTAGTCCCAGGATGTAGAAGGTACTGTAGCTGGTCAGCAGGCGCGGCGAATATCTGCCCATGATGAGCAGCACGAAGACATGCAGCGGGATCAGGTTGATGATGAACACGTAGCCACCCCAGGCGGAGACCATGTAGAAGTACGACAGAGCAGCTCCGGCCGACCAGAACACCGAACCGGTCTTCACGGAGCGCACCCACAGGAAGTAGGTGAACTGCAGGGCGAATATGGCAATGCCCTCATTATCGTACGATCCGGCCACCGAGCGACTGATGTAGCCGGGCACAATGGCGATGAAGCTGGCAGCAAATAGACCGGCGCCAGAGGACCACAGTTCCTTGGTCAGCAGATATGTGGAAATGGAGGTGAGACCGCTGAAAACCGGTGCGAGGAACACGCAGATGTCGCGGATGTGCACTGGGATGTTGAGTACGTGCAGAAGCCAGTGGATGCCACCCGAGGTGATCATCAGGCCCGGGTACACGGTTCCACCGACGATGCGACCCAGCGGGTACCAGGCGCGCTCGTCGAACCAGTTGAGAAACTTGTACCAACCGTGCTCCACCATATAGGCGGTGGCCCGGTAGTTGAACCACGGATCAAACTCATGGATAATCGACTCGAAACGGATTACGGCGAACAGGCGAGAGGAAAATCCGGCCAGCCAGGCAATCAGCAGAATCGCGAACGTTATCAGGCTGCTGTAGCCAGCCACCTTGCTGTTTAGCATCTTTGGCGTCCGATTCATGTCCCTATTCCAGCCAGGTAATGTGAATATTAAAACCGATTCTGAAACTAACGACACATCTCTTCTTAGACACGTAGTCTAAAAAAAATTGCCGGCTGGACTGCCAACCTACACGTAATTTTGTTATCGATATTTGCAATCGATGAAAGGGTCATCGATAGAATGGTTTTGGTGTTGGAATTTGTTATCAGGTTTGAAGTTTACTATGACTTTGTAATTTAATTAACTTTATTAGAATTAGAATCTTAAATAAATATGCGTTTCTTTTTTAATACTCCTTTATTTTCACAAATTTGTTTATTTAATTTCAATTCCAGTCGTAACACTCGTTTTGAAATGATCGGAATTGGATCAGCTCATCTCTACCGTTTAATGAACCATCGTATTCACAACAATCAACTAGTTCAGTGAACTTATTCTAATAAATGCCTTAGAACTGGCCGAATTAAACAATAAAAATTAAAAAACCAACATGAATATTGGAAATATTAAGCGAGCGCCCAAGAAGCTAAGCGTTTCCAAGAAGCCTGCCGTCACTGTGGATTCACCCTTAGCAAAATATCCTTT
The DNA here is from genome assembly GCF_035046125.1 of Drosophila serrata. NCBI lineage: Eukaryota > Metazoa > Arthropoda > Insecta > Diptera > Drosophilidae > Drosophila > Drosophila serrata. Next base: position 343,377 of record NW_028257274.1, on the reverse strand, counting down.
ACAAAACTTGAATTTAATCTAGTCACTACAAACATTTCCAGCCGGCGTTTACGATACTTTTAACAAACACATTTTGTATTGTTAAATGATAATTAAGTAAATGTGGTTTATATTTGCTTCACCCAGAAGCTACACTGTTTATCTAGAACATGTTTTGCGTTTAAATATCGAACAAACCCATAGAAATAACGTGGTACTTAACGTTTTGTTTGTTTACCTTTTTGAGCCATATGAACTACTTATTAAAACTTAATCCCTTGCTGGTTTCTTTAACTAAATGTAAACGTATGACTCCTCAGGGACCTTGACTTGCATCATTTGCAGGATACCCATCAAGCCCAGCGTTTGGAAGGTGCACATCAACTCCAAGCAGCACAAACAAAATGTGGAACAGGCCAAGCAGAATAAGATTGAAAAGCTTGTGGCCACCAGTGCCAAGGAATCATCTGCCCCATCTTTCAAGGCTCCGCATCCTGTCGCCAAGTCTAGTACGCAACCAGATCCCACTCTGGCAGGGAACCAAGAAGGGAATCCTCAGCTTACCCCAGAGAAGGCGCCACCGCAATCAAATCCAAGTAGTAATAAGCCGCCTCCAAACGAATCTGTAGCCGAAAAATTGCCGGAGAAGTTTTTCGACGAGGACAAGACCAATAAAACCGAAGCCGCCCGACTCCAGGACGAGGAGTGGCAGCGCTTTCAGCAAGAGATTAAGAAGGCAGCCACAGAATCCAGTGTTATCGTAGCTGACGAGCAAGAGGATATTAATATCAAGCGACATATCAAGGAAATAGACGAGCAAATTGATAACTGGAAGAGGGTCATCAAAATAAATGATCAGAAAACTTTGCTTTTAAATAAGAAGAGAAAAGTTGAGGTTAAAGTAGAAGTAGATCCAGAATTAAGTTCCAGCGAGGATGAATACAGTGTAGACGATTTGTACGACTGGCGAACTAAGAACTTGCACTAATAAAATATATACACTTTTAAATGTTATTGTTTGAAACCATGAACACTTGAATAATTGTAATTTAATTATTATTATTTCTAAATATTTAAAATGGAACGATAAATCATGGAAAGTAAGATGTTTCAAATCAGTTTCAAGGCAACGCATGAGGTACAAGGTTTGTAATATTTAAAAGTAATCATAGTTCATATTTTTATCTACATATTTTAGAGTTAATTTAATAATAAAAATGAAATAATTTGTTAATATATAATAAAACAGCTGATATACCTAAGTCGAATGAAACTGAAACTGACCAGTAGCATGTGTGGCCACACTAGTGGACTCTTCCCACGTTTTGTATTAACGTCAAGCGATTCGTACGCTACATTACATGATCAAAATTAGTACATATTTTATGTTACATTAATTAGTTACACACTTTTATTTATTCTAGGCAGTATTTACAGAAATTTTTATTATTTATTTAGGCTGTTCTACTTTTTCTTTTAGTTAAAATCTTTACATAGTTTGTATATAGAAAAATGTGTTGATTTTGTTAATTTATGCATGAAGTTCACCCTATAAAAAAATACAAAGCAAACCCATTGTTACAATGATATCTGATTCGTGTGAAAAATGAATTTAAAATATATATTACTATTGTGCACGTTGACGATGAATTATTCCAGTCTCATGTGCTTGGAATATTCAGAGGCCTTCAATGAATCTGCACTCGTGAACACCATCCATACGGGCCACAGCAAGAGAACCAGTAAATTTCTATTTGATACCATTTTTCGGATCAGTTCGGGAGTCTCGAATGCCTTCGGACTTTCGGAAGCAGAAGACGAGACAGAGTACCCAGAGAACTCCAGCCTCAAAAATTGCGATTGCGGTAAGTATAAAGAGCCAGCTTAAAGTTAATTTATCATAATATCATTTCTATAATATATATTTTCATAGATTGTGGTTTTTCGAATGAAGAAAATAGAATTGTTGGTGGAAAACCCACTGGAGTTAACCAATACCCTTGGATGGCACGAATTGTATACGATGGAAAATTCCATTGTGGCGGATCATTGTTGACCAAGGATTACGTTCTATCTGCAGCTCATTGCGTTAAAAAACTAAGAAGATCCAAAATACGAATTATATTTGGAGATCACGATCAGGAAATCACTTCGGAGTCTCAGGCCATCCAGCGAGCTGTGACATCCGTGATAAAACATAAAAGTTTTGATCCCGACACTTACAATAATGATATTGCCTTGTTGAGACTTCGAAAGCCCATTTCATTTTCGAAAATTATAAAGCCAGTGTGTCTTCCGCGGTATAATTATGATCCAGCAGGTAAAAATAATAATTTTATATTTAGTTTCTAAATTTAAGGATTTATAGATAGAATTACCTTTATAATAATTTTTAAACAAATATTTAAGGACGCATTGGAACTGTTGTGGGCTGGGGACGTACCTCCGAGGGCGGCGAGCTGCCGTCCATTGTTAATCAGGTGAAGGTGCCCATCATGTCCATCACCGAATGCAGAAATCAAAAATACAAAAGTACTCGAATTACCTCATCGATGTTATGCGCTGGCAGACCCAGCATGGACTCATGCCAGGGCGACAGTGGCGGACCGCTGTTGTTATCCAATGGAGTTAAATATTTTATCGTCGGAATTGTTTCCTGGGGCGTTGGATGTGGCCGCGATGGATATCCGGGTGTTTACTCGCGAGTAAGCAAATTTATTCCATGGATAAAATCTAATTTACAAAATACCTGCCTGTGTTCTTAGTCAATGTTGTATGGAAATACACGCGAACAAATATTTATTGATTTTAGCTTAGGTCCGTTTTAATGCCAAGTGTCTTTGTTATTTGTCCCCGGAGCAACGAAAATAAATATTAAAGTTTTATTTATTACAAAGGTTTCTTTATATTTCATGGATTGGGTTTGTCAATCAAGACGAAAAGTCCAAAAAGTTGCATCAAATATCGGTACAGGATCGTTACATCAATATTTTTATCATTTCTAGACTCCCAGTGTATTCTTTTCACAGATCTTTGTACAATCATCAGTTTTTATCATTGTTTAAAAACGTATATCTATAATTAAGTACATTTCGTTGCAAAATCTCATTTCTAAAATTTCTAATAATACTCTATGTACACTACGCACTACTCTTCCCTGTACCTATTGCTAAGAACTGTATTCGCAACTTTTAAGACTTCAGTTGATATCTTTCCACAGCTAGACTCATTGACGGATTGTATTTTAAGTGCTGCATGGAGTGGCATTAGGAATTGGGTATTGGCATTTGACCCCAATTGATAATTCTCCATTGATTCGTAAATAGATTTAAAAAGTAGTTGCCTGTCGGAATGAAAATAGCCCCGATTTCCGTGAATTACCTTAACGCCGGCGTGGGACATGTTACAAATGCTCATGTACATGCAGTGATCTGGACGGTAGTTGTATTCGCATGGCATGATGTACAGCTTGTCGGGATGAAAGTAAAATAGTATGTTTATGATGTCTTGATCGCCCCAGATAATTCGCAGTTTGTACTCCTTGTGAATAGCCAAGATATGTTGCTCCCATTTCATGTCCCTCATCCGTGTAAGATTCATTAGCATAACGCCAGAGTTCACGCCGAGTCGGCCGTAGAACGGATGTCTTGCGAAGCGGTTGTACCATCCAATGTTTTCGTTCTCGTGCTCTGGGGTCAGCGCTGAGATCTGAGTCTCGTTGAACTTCTTGAAGAATCGCCATATATCCGATATAGGGGACAAGAATAAAATATCCGTGTCAACGTACAGCAATGAGTCTACGTTCGTTAGCAGAGACTTGAAGAAACAAATAGTTAAATTAGCAAAAACCCCTACATGTTAATATTTCAATTCGCACTTACCGGGAGAAACAAACGCTGAGCTGCACATGGCTTGAAGAGATTCTTCCATTCGATTTCATTGTGACTGGGAAACTTTAATGGCAGGATCTCAAAGTCAAAAGTAAACGGTTTGATGTCCCGCCAGTCTGTCAGCTTTTCCGTGAATTCATCACCCTGCCCGTTCTCAGTGAAAATTAAAAATTTTAAGTACTCCTCGTCATAGTTGAAGAGAATGGCCGATTTGATCATAACCAGAGTCTCCTGGACCCTTTGACCGCAGCAAACGACAACGATATATAGAGGAGGTTTCGATGTTTGTCTGAGGAATAAAAAAACATTTTCTTAGTACAAGTTATTAAGTTTGATAGCTTCAAAAATGTTGATGGCTTATTGATTGTTAATTGTAACGTTGACAACCGGCTTGGGTTGCCACATTTCTATGGGTTTACATACTATGTAGTTATACGTACGCTTCGCTAAAACCACCTGCCTCTCCCTTATAGTCGGTTACCCAAGAAGGACGCTGATGAACGAAGTAGGAAAGTATCGCTAATGCAATCAAGCACAGCAGACACATGTGGAGATGATGCTGCAATATTAAATCATATAAAAACATGTTATAAATGTTATATATAGTTATATATAATCATTTACTTACCATTTTAAGAGTATGCAAAAGCATAGTTGCAATTTGTTTATGTTTTTGGTGCTTAAAGTCGCAGATGCCATAATCTTCCGAATCAAAAAGGAATGTTTGTAAATCGCTTAAGTCACTTATAATTTAACTTAAACTACATGATGCCAGAGTGCATAATATTTAAAAATATGCAAAATTGCTAAGCAAGTAGCGCAAAAAGCAGTCGTAAATATTTTGATGTTAGTCAAGGTAGCGGCGACGTGTTGTTGAGGAATGGAACGATTAAAGAAGTTGCAGTTGGAACAAAGGAAATTTGTGTTTCATTTCATTAAATTTGTTATTTTGTATTTAAATTAAGATATTAGTTATGGTGTCAACATATTTTGTTTTTCAAAAATACTTTCTTAGACGAATGCTTACATTACCTTTAATAAAATATGTAGAAGAACCAGTATTATCTCGACACAATGCTATTTAGTATGGTAAAAATTAAGTACTTTAAAATATTTGACAAAATATTATTTATACATTAGTAAGAATTTGATTCGAAGATTTCGTTTCGTAATATGAAACCTAATTACAATGAATACCTATTTTCTTGCACCATGTTTCGTTTTCGCGTTTCAAATAACATATGGCCGATAACTTATCGAAACTGCCTATCAGCGGGGGAATTGTTTTCATTTATCTTGAACCTTACACGTGCGAGCCGAATTAATAACAAATAAAAATGATGCGTAAACAAGCCAGGCAACGCCGGGAATACTTGTATTCAAAAGCCCTCACCGAGCGCTTGAAGGCAAAACAGAAAATTCAGGAAACCGTTGTTCAGGCCTTAAATGAGAACAAGACAATTGGCTCGAAGAATGTTAAGAAAAGCATGACAGTCTACAACTCGCTGAAATATATTGATGGAGGTGAGAATTATATTGCCACACATAGCTTTCAAGCTTATTATGAGAAAAACAAATAAACGTCCCCAACTATCCTTATCTTAGGTGTCGATGATCGCACTGTCAATGATGAGTACCATTATGCTGGATGCGAGGATCCAAAAATAATGCTGACCACCTCGCACAACCCCTCGTCCAGATTGAAGATGTTTATGAAGGAGCTGCGTTTGATCTTTCCCAATGCCCAGCAGATGAACAGAGGCAACTACCAGCTGCCGACACTAATGCACGCCTGTCGTGCCAATAATGTAACCGATTTCCTAATTGTGCATGAGCACCGGGGCATTCCGGACAGCCTTGTGGTTTGCCATCTTCCCTACGGGCCAACTGCCTTCTTCAACATATCCGATGTCATTATGCGTCATGACATTCCCGATATTGGCCACATGAGTGAGCAGAAGCCGCATTTAATTTTTAATAACTTCAAAACGCCTATCGGCCTGAGAACGGTGAAGATCCTGAAGCACTTGTTTCCCGTCCCGAAGGAGAACTCCCAGAGAGTCATGTCATTCTTAAACCACAATGACTCGATCATATTCAGGCATCATCAGTACAAATATAAAAACAAAGAACTGGAGCTCAGCGAGGTGGGGCCTAGGTTCGTCCTGAAACTGTATCAAATCAAGCTGGGCACGCTGGAGAATATTAAGGCGGCTGACACTGAATGGATTAACCGTCCCTATATGAACACCTCACAGAAGAAGCTTATTTTTTCCAATGATCCTGGATTGACGAGTAGGGGCGAAGACGTTTAAGAATATTTCACTGGGGCAATTTAAAAAAATAAAACAAAATTATGCATAGAAAATAAATTAATCCGTTGCATTTTTAAACCTCTGCTGGGTATTATAATTTCAGTCAGATAAAGTATATATGTATATTCTTGATCAGTATTAGTTTATATGATCAGTAATTAACGATGAGCAGTAATTACCTCTGTATGATTAGTCAGTATGTATGAGCAGTAAGTATCTAAGACCAGTAAGTAACTATGATCAGTAAATATCTATGACCAGTAAGTATGTATGATCAGTAAGTATCAATGAGCAGCAATTAACTTTGACCAGGAAGTCAGATCAGAGAATCATATGCACAGATGAGTGAGATTTATTTTGGAACACATTTAAGAGAGCTATTTGAATACAACTATGGAGTTATTCCTCTACATAATTGTACTGGTATATAAGTCGGAGCATGGCGAATCGATGGACTATATATATACATATATATAACTGCCATAGGAACAATCGGACGATTTAAAGAACCATGATCATTAAGTAACTATGAGCAGTGAGTAACTCTGAACAGTGAGTAACTCTGAACAGTAAGTATCTATGAACAGCAAGTAACTCTGAACAGTAAGTATCTATGACCAGCAAGCAACTATGATCAGTAAGTATGTATAACCAGTATATATGAATGATCAGTTACTAACTTTGAACACTAGTAAACAATGACTTGCAACTTTTGTAACACAGCACATTTCTGAGACATGGCTGGCAGCAGTCACTTCGTTCCGGGGATGTTAAAACCAGTTGGGAATCGTATGCACAGATGTGCGAGATTGTTTTGGAACACATTTAAGAGAAAGCTTTTTGAATGAAACTATGGAGTTATTTTTCTATATAATTTTACTGCTGTATAAGTCGGAGCATGGAGTCGGTGGACTTTATATATACATATATATAGCTGGCATAGGAACAATCGGACGGTTTATAGAAGTTTTATCAGTAATTAACTCTGAACAGTAAGTATCTATGACCAGTAAGTAACTATGACCAGTAAGTATCTATGATCAGTAAGTATCTATGAGCAGCAATTAAGTTTGGCCATTAAGTATTTATGAACAGTAAGTAAATCTGAACAGTAAGTATCTATGATCAATAAGTAACTATGACCAGTAAGTATCTATAACCGGTAAATAAGATTATCAGTTACAAATTTTAAACACTTATAAACAATGACTTGCAACTTTTGTAACACAACACATATCTGAGACTTGGCTGGCAGCAGTCACTTCGTTCCGGGGATGTTAAAACCAGTTGGGAATCATATGCACAGATGTGCGAGATTGTTTTGGAACACATTTAAGAGAAAGCTATTTGAATGAAACTATGGAGTTATTTTTCTATTTTCTATATAATTTTACTGGTGTATAAGTCGGAGCATGGCGAATCGGTGGACTATATATATGCATATATATATATATATATATCTGACATAGGAACAATCGGACGATTTCTAAAACATTGATCAGCAATTAACTCTGAACATTAAGTATCTATGACCAGTAAGTAACTATGATCAGTAAGTATCAATGAGCAGCAATTAACTTTGACCAGGAAGTATTTATGGATAGTAAGTAAATCTGAACAGTAAGTATCTATGACCAGTAAGTAACTATGATCAGTAAGTATCAATGAGCAGCAATTAACTTTGACCAGTAAGTAACTATGATCAGTAAGTATCAATAAGTAGCAATTAACTTTGACCAGGAAGTATTTATGGACAGTAAGTAAATCTGAACAGTAAGTATCTATGACCAGAAAGTAACTACATATATCAGTAAGTATCTAAAAGTATATAAATATCTAGGTATCTAAAGGGGACCATGGCAATAAACAAATAAATTGGACCTAGGCCTGATCCCATCACCAGCTTCATACATAATATAAATGGTTAAGACTTACCGCAGTAAATGACACGTCATTGCTTACTTCCTTCAAGTGTAGTAACCAAGAATCCAACAGAGCTTCTTCCTAGTCATCCAGATGTTTTGCATTGGCCACGTCATATTTTTGAGGCCGAAGGATGATCACTTGCACTATCACTGTCGACGTGAACACTAGGTACCCCTAGGACAGACTGAGGCGCGCGCGACCTCAGCGCCTCTATTTATAGTTCCCGAGGAAAGAGAAGAGAAGAGAAAGTGAGTGTGAGTGCGCGGGAGAGGAGTTGCCTCTAGAGATCAACATAAAACGATAGACATAGAGAAAGAGGGGGAGAGGCAGAGAGAAACAGCGAGCTATTTAATTTAACTATAATCAATAAATACATTCGAACCGTAAATAACTCTGAACAGTGTCTTTGACCAGTATGTAACTATGATCAGTAAGTATCAATGACCAGCCATTAACTTTGACCAGGAAGTATTTATGGACAGTAAGTAAATCTGAACAGTAAGTATCTATGACCAGTAACTAACTATATCAGTAAGTATCTAAAAGTATATAAAGTATCTAGGTATCTAAAGGGGACCATGGCAATAAACAAATAAATTGGACCTAGGCCTGATCCCATCACCAGCTTCATACATAATATAAATGGTTAAGACTTACCGCAGTAAATGACACGTCATTGCTTACTTTCTTCCAGTGTAGTAACCAAGAATCCAAGAGAGCTTCCTCCTAGTCATCCAGATGTTTTGCATTGGCCACGTCATATTTTTGAGGCCGAAGGATGATCACTTGCACTATCACTGTCGATGTGAACACTAGGTACCCCTAGGACAGACTGAGGCGCGCGCGACCTCAGCGCCTCTATTTATAGTTCCCGAGGAAAGAGAAGAGAAGAGAAAGTGAGTGTGAGTGCGCGGGAGAGGAGTTGCCTCTAGAGATGAACATAAAGCGATAGACATAGAGAAAGAGGGGGAGAGGCACCGAACCGTAAGTAACTCTGAACAGTAAGTATCTTTGATCAGTATGTAAATATGATCTGTAAGTATCTATGACCAGTAAGTATGTAAGAGCAGCTACTAACTTTGAACACTAATAAACAATGACTTGCAACTTTTGTAACAACACATTTCTGAGAATCATATGTACAGATGTGGGAGATTTGTTTTGGAACATTGTTTTGGATTTGAATCCAACTATGGAGTTATTCTTCAATATAATTTTACTGGTATATAATTTAGAGCATGGCGAATCGGTGGACTATATATAAACATATATAAAGCTGACATCGGAACAATCGGGCGATTTATAGAACTATGATCAGTAATTTACTCTGAACAGTAAATATCTATGACCAGTAAGTAACTATGATCAGTAAATATCTAAGACCAGTAAGTATCAATGATCAATTTTATGGAAATCGGACTACTATATCATATAGCTGGCATACAAAAAATTGTTTAAAATAGAGGAAGATGCAAAACTTTGAATATCAAACTGTAAATATAAAAGAAATTAACTAAAAGCAGGCATTATTTTATTATTTGTAACAAAAATATATATAATTTATATTGTATTAGTTCCTAATGATTGAGTTTCAAACTGTAAGTTAGTTAAGAAGTTTGCTTCCTTTTTGATTTATTTTTAAGAGCCGGTTGGGAAAATTTCATGCATTTGTCCTCTTATATATTTAAGTCGAGTTTTATCCAACCCGAGGTCTAGTTGGCTTAGTTTAGACTTAAAAGTGTATAAAGAAACGATTTCAAATTTTCGTAATGCAAAGATAATTTTCTTTTCATTATTTTTTGGTTGTGTTAAAATGATAAGATCAAAGTGGAAAGATTACTCAATTTTCGAGTTTTATTATACACGACACTCCTTGAGAAATGTGGCAGTATGGAGAGCCAGTTTTGTAATTCCCCGATATAAAATCAACGAAACTAAAAGAGTTTACACCAATGCATTGCAATTCATACAATTGCAATGAATACAATTATTTTCGGATATAAAGAAATGTCTAATTATGGAAAGATGTTAGTGTCGAACACGAGTATAAAACTTAACAAGTCAACCAGTTTGGAAAGATTATTTCCGGTTGTTGAAATCAATATATAATTCACATGAAATTACCTTTACATTAGTTTTGCAACTTATTTAAAAAAAAAACTTAACTTACAATAGTAATCATAAACGGACTACATTTATAGTGTAAATGTTCACTCTGTACTTTATAAATACATCCGATGATTAAAGTATATATATTTATAAATATAACAAGAGAAAAACTTAATTTTGTATATTACTTAAAATTAATATTAAGTAATAGGGTCAATGACAATAAGTGAATTAATTTTCAAGTAAAAGTATAGTGAGCTTCTTGTTTGATATCAAGATACATTGGATTGGCCAGGTAATACATTTGAGCTCGAAGGGCAATCACTATCACTCCCACTATCACTATAGATGTAAACAGTAGGGAGGCCGTGGACAGAAAGAGGCCGGAGCGGCGGCCTATGCCTGTATTTATAGTCACCGAGTAAAGAGAGAGCAGAGAAAGTGAGAGCCGCAGAGAAACATTTCTCGAGAGACAGGCAAAAAGAGTTAGGGAGAAATGTTATGTTTAGAGATACACAGAGAGAGATGGACACACCGAAAAAGGTAAATTTAAAGAATTGTAAGTTGCAATTAGATCAATAATAATTAATAGAATATAAATTATATATATCTATGTTAAAAAACAACGAAGCAATGGCTACTTTCGTTGCATTCACCGATACATTAAATTTACAGTTTTGTATTAACGATCGTCTCAATGGCAGCTATATGATATAGTTTTTCGATCCGAAAAATTCCGACTTATACTATACTACTGAGAGTATATAGAACACGAACTCAAGTTAATTTAGACAGCTTCAAAACTGAGAGACTAGTTTCCGGAGAAACGGACAGATGGACATAGCTAAATTGACCCTTCTATTGATGCTGATCAAAAATATATATACTGTATAGGGTCGGAAATAACTACTTCACTGCCTTGCAAACTTCTAAATAAATTTATAACACCCTGCAAAGGTATAATAAGTAAATTAAAAGTAATAATTTGGTGTTCTTAAAACATTTAAACTTGCATTGAAGCATTCATGTTTTCCACCTCTTTATTAACTAATTACTTATTTATTACCACTAAGAAAATGAAAATGAAAATATGCAAATATTATATATATGTTTCTGAATGAATGATTTTTATAGCCGTATCCAAGGGTTTAATAACTTAGATAAATAATAAACAATACATCTGTAGTTGACTACCATAAAGTATATATTATATATTCTTGATCAGTTTAATAAACAAATTTTAATTAGCCATGTCTTTATGTCCTACAATCTTAGTCTTCTTCATAAAGATTTGATTATTTAGAAGAATATGTAGATTAATAAAATGTATAAATAAACAAACTACTTCTAGTACAAAGTCGGCAATAAGCTGTTAATGACGGTCCAATTGTCTCCCAATTATCGGCAAAGACAAAGGCGACTCTTGGGAGTCGTATTTGGTTTGCCTGCCGTTCCATATCAGTAAGTTAGATCAAAGGTTAACACGATCTAATAAGGTGTAAAACACCTGACAACACCGACCATATAATTAAATGTGTTTATACTAATTCTGTCTATCATTTAACAGCTGTCTGATGTTAATGATGGAACGCATTCTCCTAAATAGCCTGCACAGGCAGAGGCACAGGCTGTTGGCCCATTACTGGTAATGCCGATGATCAGCAGGCCGTAGAGCATGGAAACTCGTCCACTAATATACGATTTCGCTCCGTTTGGACCGCATACAACTTGATCTGATCCCATGAAACAATAAAGGGGATGAGTCCGAGTCCGACTTCAACTCCGACTCGGACATATGGACATGTGAGAAAACGAGAATCGAGGAGAATTGTTGTTTGTGTGTGCGCCTTTTTACCTTTTTCACGTTTTTGCCGATCGCCCTTTTCTAACACCTTTTCTGTGGTTCGATCTTAAACACAGGCGTGCCGCTGCGTTGTCGGCGAGTAAAAAGTGAACAAATGAGTGCCGCTCGATTATTTAAAGCCAATATCTCTAATTACGGTTCTGACACATAGCCCAGCAGTTTCCTTTTTAATTTATGGGTTTCATTTAATGTAAACTACTTCACTCTTCGGGCATTGTGTTCCGCTTTGTCGGACAGGTGGTGGCTGTCTTAGCCTTAGCGTTAGTAAACTAACATCCCGAAATTGTTTCTCATATTTATTTATTAGTATTTGTAAAGATGTTCCATAAATTAATAAGTGGAAATATCTTTCTTTTCTACCTGACACCCTGACTGCTGCTGAATGAATATGAATAATAAATTGCGAAATTTATAATTCGACAGTAAGTTGTGTTTGTTTAGAAGGATGAGAGTCAAACGCCATTAATCAGAATCTAAACTTGTTAACAAACTTATGAAGATTTTTTTTGAGTAATATTTACTATTGGCTTAACCACATCACTTAAAATAGAATTGGGGAATATAAACAACATAAACAAGCTTCTTCGCAGTCATAAACCACATACAAATCGCGCAAATTGTTTTTAAAATTTATAGAGAGCAGCACTCAACCATTTTTGCTCCACAATTATTTTAAAATTTAAAGGGATATTGGAAATATTTATTTGTTACGAGTATACTAGTAAAATGTGCAATATAATGATGTTACTTAAGTTGCCTAGTATAATCATTTTCTTTTCCTGTTGAATCAATCGATCATCTTTAAGAGACATTTATTACTCTTAAGTAATAATCAGCGAATCAAGTGTTAGATTTTATTTTTTAATTAATATTAAGAGATACCAAGAAGAAATACAAATATAGACCAACATCAACTACCACTGTTTATAAGATACACCTCTAACATCACAAACAATTTGTTTTTGCAATCTAAATAGAATGTCGTCTTGCCTCCTCTTCTTAACTAAATTTTATTGACACAGTCTTAATTTAATTAATTTATTGAAAATATTTATTTACTCTCCGTAAAAATCAAAGCCTATAGATAACTGTAGGCCAGTGTCTCTGGCACTGAGTAGAACTTGATGGGTACTATTAAATATTAGACATAAAATCAATTCTAAATTCCTTAGTAAGACACAGCGAAAGATTAGTAAATTGACTTTAGCCAATAATCAATTCGCTTCATCCATCAATTTGTATTAGTAATGAACTTTTAATTGTTAATATTATTATTGGTTCTTTCTTAGCTTCCCCAGTGACTAATGATTGTGTATGCTTGAGTTCATTTCAATTTTGTCTTGAAATTAATAATCATTGGGCGATTTAACTCTTTTAATTGTTTAAAAGATGGTCAAGGAGCATTTAACCAGCCGAAATACATGTTCGATTAGCTTATTGATTCATTTTAATAATGGTCTTTGTGCGAGTATAAAAACAAGACTTTCAGTAAATCCACAAAGAAACAGAGGTTGGGGAGTCGGCAGTCTATTATTTTGTGATTGAACAGCGGCAGCTGCAAAAAAATGAATGTTGTAAATGGCAATTTTGACAGCAAAGCGAAAAATGCGAAAAAATAGATTTTTAATTTTGGGGTATGGCTCTCATTGAATCCTGTGTTTTGTGTTTATTTTCATTGGTTTCCGTTGCGGCAATGTTCGGCATTAAATGGATGATTGTAACAACAACTGTTAACCGTAGAGCGCGGCTAATGGCATTAAAGCGTAACTTTCTGTTTGTCGGATGTCCTGATTATTACGCATTTACAAGGCAAATGTCAAACCCACTGGATACTGGGACTGGGTACTGGGTACTGGGTGGGTACTGTGAGCCAGAGAGCCTGTGGTTACGGCCGAGTATGAAAAGATTTATGGTTGCGGGTTAAATAGCTTGACCATCCCTCCTGTTCTGTTAACAAAATTCTTATAATGCGTTGTAATTGTTTGGCGTGAAATTTGTTGTGATTGTATCTGTTGTTACGCCGTGTTTCTGTGTTTTTCCAACATAATACGTATGCGCGTTTGATTGAGCCTCAACCTCAGCCTCGGCGGCGGCAATAATTTTATTTTTAAAATATGGTTCGGTATAAAATGTAAATTTATGTTTCGCATCCGTCACGCTAGGCAATTTTGAATGCTTATTCGTGTTTCTGTTAATGCTTTTTAAATAAATTTTAAATAAGATTCACGGTTAAATTGAATAGCAAGCAAGGGGTTGCCAATGGAAAATATGGGTCATCCTTGTGACTGGGCAGGGATCGGGGGAAAACAAAACCATGAGTTCTCATGCAAACATCAGGTAATCCTCATAATTTTATTTTGTACACACAACACAGCATCTAACCTTAGGTAACAAAAAGTATAAATACAAGAAACAAATAAAGATATAGAAAGCATACCCGACTCTTAGTTAACGAAAACAGTTGCCTATTTTTTGACAACTACCGAAAGGAAATATTTAAAATTTGGTAGTAGGATTAACATTCAAACAGGAAATTATTTTGTATTACCAAATCAAAATTTAAAAATTTTTTGCTAGTCAGGGTTTTTCAGATTGTCTGTGATTCAAGTACCACATGATAGGATAAACCGGAAACTTCGGGTTTACATACTAGAGCTTTGATACTGATCAATAATTTACGAATATGTACTAGCAATATAGCTTATTTGACAACTTTTGTTTAGGACTAAATTGTAAATATCTTTTTATTTAAACTGTACCCTCGTCTTATCAGATAAAAATCCTAATTAGATACACATTTTTGTTTGTATAAAAAACTTTGATTTTAATTTAGGTATATATTGATAGCGGTGTTAGATAAAAAAAATAGAAAGGATTAAGGTTACCAAATTATTTATGACTGCTTTATTTTCTTGAGGTACTGACCAATAGAGTAATTTCTTTAAACTTATATATAATGAAACTATAGGATTGCTAATATAATAAATAACTAAATAATTCCTGACTCAATTTTTTGTTACCCAAATAAATATATAGTGTTGTAATTTTTAAAGGGTTCTATTTCCCAACGGAAGAGAGCTTTCGTTTGATTTGCCAGGATGAGGAACAATTAATTATGATATGTTAAGATTTACTAGACCTGCCCTTGCCGTTTGCCATTGAATTATGGGATAGAATCAAAAATCGATCATAACTAAACCCAAAATGTTTTCATTCTTTGAATCTATATTAAATATATATATTTATCAATATATTTATATAAAAATTTTTAATACAAATCAATCAAATTATAAAAATTCATAACTCGGCCAAAAAAGTATTAATTTCAATTCGGAAAGATTTCCTATGTTAGTTTTTATTTAGAATAATAAATCTGCATACTCAATTTAAAGTTTAAGAACAATACAATTGTTACCCATTTTTGACAATTTTAGCGATGTAACCCCTTATCTATTTTTCAAAATTTGAGAAAATTTTGAAAATTGAATTTTTTGTTTGGAGATGACTTAATCGACGCGGCTGTTGATGCTGATCAAAAATTTATAGGGTCAGAAATGACTCCTTCACTATTTTTGAAACATCTGACTATAATGATAATACCATTCTTTGGGACGATATTATGTACAAATATTTTTATATGACAATTTTTTTAACAAATTAATTCTTAAGAAACTCATAACTGAGACAAAAAAGAATTCATCTTAATTCGGAAATCAGCCCTATGTTAGTTTTGATTCGGTTAACAAATCTGCATAATCAATTTAAAATTAAAAAAAGTATGATTTTTATCAATTTTTTTTTAAATTAACAATGTAACCCCTTATAAAATTTTAAAAATCTTACCAAATAATTGATTTTTTCTGACATGGATAGATCGACTGGGCTGTTCATGCTCATCAAAAATATATATGATTTATAGGGCCGGAAATGACTCCTTCACAGCGATAAGATTTGCTGACTGAAATTAAAATACCCTGGAAAAGGTATAAAATATTCAGTTTTTAAATAAACATCAAAGATTCACTTAATAAAATCTTCCAAAATCGTCTTCTAAAATATTTTAAAACCATTATAACCATTATTATACTACAGTTGTATTATATATTCTATATAGCTGTACAATAGTTGCGGCATTTAGTTCGTATAGGAACAAATGTCATTGTAGAATACCTTTTTAGGGAATTCTTACCCCTTTGCAGGAAATGAAAATGGCAATGGTGGCAACTCCATATTATTAGCATTCAGCATGGCCGCGTGATAGCAATTATTGTCACACTTGCGTAAGCACTCTGGCGAAAAACATGGGCGAAATATTTAATAAATCCATTAAATTGGCAAAGTACTCGCTGTATGTGTACATATGTAATTATATAAATTATGCAAAGTACATATTTATAAATAAGCTCATTGTGAAAACGCCTGACAATGCCAGACGAGACTGCCTGCTTTTGGCGGTAATTTGATTAAATTATAACATGTAATTTTACGGACTGATTGAATTTCTGTAGGTATTTAAGCTCGTTAATAGTTAATCAGAAGTGCTACCGAAACCATATTCATACATGTCCCACTTGCATTAACATTACAATGCCATTTAAGCTCCGCCCCATCAAGCGTACTCCGGCAAATGGCCAATCCCCGTCCAAGGTTTCTTCATTGTTCCTATAGACAAGCAAAGGGAGCGAGATATCCGATAGCGTTGTCGTCGTCGTCGTCATGCCATCCCTCTCCGGTGGTTACTGTCGAACCGAACCCATGCCCATTGCCATTGCCATTGCTATACTCATTCCCATTCCCATTCCCATTCCCACTCCCAAGCCCAACGAAGCTTGAGCCCAAAACCCACACCCAATCCCATTACCAGTCCTCTCCTGGCTCACTTGCTCTTAGTCTCTCTCTCACTCTCTCTCTCTGGGACGCCCTTCGAGCTCTCGGAGCTGCGCCGGCTCAGCGGCGGCACATCGCTGTTAACCTTCGCTCACCGAGCACCTAATTATCGCTATGAACGGCACAATTATGGCCAAATGCGATTGTTATTTATAAACAGATAAATAAATTCTTAATTTACTACGATGTCCGTTTGTTACGGGTAATTTTTTAATGGTTTCACTGGCATATTGTTACCTTACCCACGGATACTTAATTGTTTGCTTCTAAATAATATGCACCTCATAGAGTTTTTTTTAATAAGATAATTATTGGGTATGGTGAGACAGAATTTCGATTAAAATATATTCAAATATATATATATATATATATATATATATATATATATGTACACATATAGTTGTACATTCACAATCAACCGCTAAAGCAATTATTTGTCTTAGCTTCGCCATCAAGCTCTTATTGATTTAGTATTGAGCATAGGAGGCGGAATACCTAATAACGAGTAGTTGGGATAAAGATACACCTTGTCTAGACATTATTACTGGGATGTCGTGATACCCGGCCGCTATTAATTAACACTTGGAAATGAGAAGAATGCCGACTCATTAATAGTTAATGCGATTTAATACACCCATCCACACACTCCTAGTTTGCGATTTGCTGGCCTATCAGGGGCACTATTAAAGACAATTATCCATCCTAGTGTTAAATCGTCTCTCGCCAGCCCGCAGTAGTAGAGCAGTCAAAAAGCCAAACCGAACGCTAACCGAAACCCAAACCCAAACCCAAACCCAGGACCAAGCCCCATTTGCCAGAGCAAGACCCAAACCCACACGTTCGCCGAATGCGGTGGCAATGTGCTTTGGCTTTTACGTTCTGTGGAATCATGGCCGAGTCCCAAGCAGGCAAATTAACTAACAAGATTATGAAAACGTAAAATCAGTAAATCGGTAAAGTGGTTGTAATTTTCTTTTTCAACACCTCTCTCGCATTGGGCCGTTAGCCAGAGCCAGAGCCAGAGCCAAAGCCAGAGCCCAAGCCGAGCCGCGGCCAGAGTCCCAGCCATGGCCAGAACCAGCTGCCGGGGCGGCTGCTCTTTTGTCCGGATCGGAGCGAGGAGTGGAGCGGAGCTGGCTGAGGCGACGGCCAAAAGCAAAGGTAAAGCTAAATAAAACCCGACAAGATACTCCCCTGATACACCTAGAAAAATTTATAGCCAAAGCAAGCTTAGAATATCCGAGTTTGCTTTTGAGATTTAAATAGAAAAATGAGTTTAAATCTTCAAAGTCTATATTTGGGAATTAAAGAATTAGAAAAGGGACATTATTAGGGATTTCTTAGGAAATGTGAGATTCCAATTCCCAAGTTTGAATTTAGTATTTAAGTAACAAATGTAGCTTAAAATTTACAAGTTTGTATGAGCAAATAAAATAGAAAAAGTGTGTGTTATAATTCCCAGGTAGGTATTTCCAAGATTATGTTTGATATATATAACTCCCTTATTTGTATTCGTTGTTTAATAACTGGAAAGTGAGTATACAATTATATTTGAATTTGAGAGTCAACTTGAAATTATAACTTATAATGTTCAAGTTTGTATTCAATGAACGTTTGCTTTATCGTTAATAAGTATTTAGAAGATATATTAGAGTTTAAATTATATTTTATACCAATTAATAATATTAATTTAGAAGCATATTTAAGCAATGAATCAATAAAACCATAAGGAAAAGGCCTTTCCCTACAGGACACAAAGTGTTCACAAAATGAATAGCATACTTTTTTGGGCAGGTGCTACAAGAGTAAGTTCATTACATTCTAGTCAATATAATCATCATAGTTGAGAGGTAAAGTATATAACTTAGTGTTAAGAAATCCCTCAAATATAACAAAATGAAATATAGAAAAGTATACTTTGATAAAAAGAATAGCGCTCACCATTAATTCTACCCCCTTTGGAGGGCGCTTTCTTGCCGTGTAGTTTTACCTCAACCACCGGCGGGGCATTAGCTCTTCGCCAGAGCGCGGCGTAGTGCGGTCTGGTCAGACTGGTTTATTCGTTTAGTAAATCTCAGACTCTTTGCTTTGGCTCTCCGCTCCGCTTTGAAGTTTCGCCGTGGCGGAGGGATGATGCATGTTCGCATCGCGGTGATTGGGAGAGAGCACGGGGGCAATGATGTGAGTGATTATATTTTGATTGCATTGCTCACTGTGGTTGGTTGTACGGTGGTGGACGGGACGGCATTGCTCACTTAGTACAATAACCGGCACGTCGTCTGCCAGTCTGCTGAAACAGTAATTTTTTGTGTGCCGTGTTCTTCGTTTGTTGTCGTTTGTTTTGTTCCCTCTCTATCGCTATCTTCGCCTTCGCCTTTGCCTCGAATCCGCTCCAGCTACAGCTCCAGCTACAGCTCGAGCTCCTACTCCGGCTGCGCTGCGCTGCGCTGCTCGATGGTGCTCTGCTGCCACTACCACTCACGTATTCGCATTCAGCTTTTGATGGTAATTTGCCAGGCCGGGGAAACCTCAGTGAGAGTGCTTTTACATCCAGTGTCGTCGCCGGACCGGAGCTTATAACGAGCGTAGTTCTTGTGCAGAGTTTATTGCCGACAGTTCGCGCGATCTCGTTTGCCGTCGCTATCGTGGTCGTATCGCCCATCATGTCGTATCGCCAGCGTAGCTCCCAGGCGGGTTTGCTTCCTGCGCCGGAACGCTCTGCACTCCGCCTCCGTCAATTAATTTAGGCTATTTACCGATGCTAAATGAGAATAAGAATTTAATTAATGCGTGTGATTGGATTAATACGTGTAATACAATACATACATACCTGTGTGATGCACTGCAGCACTGAGTCCTGCCAAGTGATGATGTGTCCCCACAAGTGAACACTGTCCACTGTGTAATAATGCCAAGGCCCTCGCGCGAATCCTACGGCGAACAGAAGCCCCCCTACTCGTACATATCGCTCACCGCGATGGCCATCTGGAGTTCGCCGGAGAAAATGCTGCCGCTTAGCGATATCTACAAGTTCATCACGGACCGCTTCCCGTACTACCGGAAGAACACGCAGCGGTGGCAAAACTCGCTGCGGCACAACCTCAGCTTCAACGACTGCTTCATCAAGGTTCCCCGGCGGCCGGATAGACCCGGCAAGGGTGCCTACTGGGCCCTGCATCCGCAGGCCTTCGATATGTTCGAGAACGGGAGCCTGCTCCGCCGGCGGAAGCGCTTCAAGCTGCACAAGAACGACAAGGATCTGCTCAACGAGGAGCTAACCGCTTTGGCCAACCTGAATCGTTTCTTCTTCACCACACGGAACGGTGGCAGTGCCTCGCATATGGCTCCCCTGGACATGAACAGTGCGTCCATGAGGCTGGATCCACTGCCAAGGACACCCAATCAGAACCACATACCCCCTAATGCCCTGGGCCAGGGTGTTGGTCTGCCCGCGCATGTGATGCCCAGCTCCATGGCCAATGCGGAGCACACGAATCTCTCGGACATGGGACTGTCCAATCTGCCCTCGCTAACCAGTTCCGATATGGAGCTGCGACCCAAGCGATCCTTTACGATAGAGAGTCTGATCACGCCCGACAAGCCGGAGCATCACTCCGACGATGAGGACGACGAGGATGATCGCGTGGACATCGATGTGGTGGAGTGCAGCGGGATAGCCAGATATCCAACCACACCCGCCTCCGCCTCCGAGGACTACATGTCCGCCAGTCGATCGAGCCGCGCCGAGGATCCCCTGCCACCGCTGCATACGATCAATGCCGGTGCGCATGTGCCCTTCCTGCACTACGCGACGGGTGCCAATGTGGCCGGACTGCAGGCTTCGGGGATCCATGGTAGTCCCACCACCTACGAGCTGGCTATATCCCATCCGCTGTTCATGATGGCGGCGCCCATCGCCAACATGCACAACATCTACTACAATAATGTCACTCTTGTGGCTCCGGCGCAGCAATATCGGACACCCGAGGTCCAAACTAGAATAGACAACGACATGCGTACGATATAGATTATGTATAGAGCATTATTTCCGAACGATATCTATGTATATCCATCCAAACGTAGTTCCTTTCGCATTAAGGTTAATTGTAATAGGACCAAAACATATGGCATACCTAGGCGTAGTGGGCATGTAAATAAAGGCTTGTTATACAGATTTTAATAGCTTCTATTTAACATATCCGTACTAGTAAATTATTTATTTTATTTGTATCTAAACCTAGTGCGTAGATCGATCATTTTGTGAAGAATATAAACATTTAAATAACTGAACAACATAGTGTTTTTGATTCTACTGAGTTTTTCAAATTGTCAGATCATCAGAGGTAAAAGAAGTAATTGAGCTTCAGTGAGCCCCATGGCAATTAATTATCTAACAAAAAAGATGTAATGGTCAACAAATACCTAACATTTTCAGATCATACAAAAGTGGAGCTTATATTATAGATTATATTTGCAAAATAGGTGATACCTAAATCTGAACAATCTTGAGATTGTGATCAAATTAATATTTATTTATGATTGAAACTTATGGTATCATAATTTATATCAACAATTTTTAAACAGTTATTCGGTGAATAAATGAGACTGTAAAAAATTAGTTTTTTTTAGCCAGAAATTTAGAAGACACATTATTAAACGATTGATCAAATTCTGTATACTGATATTAGCAATGGCGACCATCGCTAGATGTCACATAAAAAGAATATGGCTGAAAAGTTTGGCAACCTCTTAAAATGATTTTTCTTGATCAAACCACAACTTGTTTTTTTGGTTTACAATTTTAAACTTCTTTAAAATTAAAATATTTTACTCCCAAAGACAGAGATAATTTATTAAATTATAAAAAAAAGCGTAATATTTAATAAATTCGATCAGATCATTGCTATTTTTATTATTGATTATAATTACTATTGATTTATTTATTTGATTAAGTAAGACTTAACAGGCTACTAAAAAAGGTTAAGCTTTAATATCTTGATAATAATATAGCCTGAATAGGTACAACAAATAGTATTCAAATATTTAAAACTTTTGATTGTCATTTCGGAGGAGCAATTCATGATAAAAAGTTATAGGAAGTTATTATTTATATTCTATATAAATTTGCAGCATGTTTCTGTTTTAAATTTATTTGTTATCAATGTGTCAACACCAATTAATACTAATCCCTATACACACACATATGGCAAACTTTACTCTACAAAACCGGAAGTAAACGGAAACTTGCGTGACAGATCTTTAGTTCTTCTCAAAGATCTAGGTGTTCATACTTACAGACACTGTGCATTTAGTAATTCATGTCTTGTAAGTCGTCAGTTCACACATTTATACCCTGGCAGAAGATAATATAATATTAACCACCGAAGCGAAAGAACCTTGTGTACATACATATATTCTTGATTCTTGGTCATAGGCGACTATTATATCTCTCAGTTGTAGGAACTATCCGATATTATATGTATAAGTCGGAACGAACCGGTTCAGGTTAAGGAAATGTTCAAATTTTCTTGTTTTAAACATGTTTACATTTTCTTCAACTCCAACTAATACAAATTCAGATTTTATATTTATCAAACAAGGACAAAGATATCAAAAATTTAGCTTATCTGTAGCTTAATTTGTAATTAAGCATATAAATAAAAATAAAAATAAAACTATTTATATATTTTTTATCTCCGAAAGCCTTGCACTTTGATCATAAAAATCAACATAATTAAGCCAAAAATACATTAATTTCAATTCGGAAAGCTTTTCATTGCTAGTTTTTATTAGTTTTAAAAATCTGCATACTCAATTTAAAATTTAAAAAAATTTAGATTTCGGACAATTTTTACGATGTAACCCCTATCTTAAAAAAATTTGGAAACATTTTTTTTTTGATCGTACATGGCTAGATAGATTTAGCTGATAATGCTGATCAAGAATATATATGATTTATAGGGTCAGAAATGAATCCTTCACTGCGTTTTAAGCTTCTGAGTGAAATTAAATCTCTACAATACTTAGGCACGGCAAAGTTTGCAATTGAATCATTAAGAATCAATTAATTTCGGTCATATAAGAAGAAAAACTAAAATACCTAACATTCCTATTATATTACAAGTTTTACAATTACATTTACCGATAATTTTTATGACAGTTATTTGATATAGTCTTCCAATCCGTTCAGTTCAGACTTATGTATACACTAGTGAGAATATATAGAAGTTACTTATTTTTTTAATGTTTAGTTTATCTGACCGAGTTCAAAAATGAAATAAAATTTAGCTGAAATTAAAATTCCCTTTGATATTTTCCTCACATTTACACAAATAAAATAATCTTCACAGTTAAAAGGGGGATATTTAGATCTCTACTAATTGCAGTTTAAGGAATCGTAAGCGATTTTTTTATGGCCATCGATTTAATTTTAAATTTTCTTAAAATTACTTCACTATAGCCTATTGCCGCCATATAAATAATTGGTGGGGAAAGGCGAAGGCAAAGGGTATCATGAGTTTCGGTCCTTTTGTTTCTTGCGGCAATAAACACATGTATGTATTTAACAAGCAAGATGCGTGAAATTTAAAACACTTTCGGGTTATTAACATAAAGGGAGCAATAATAATAAGGTAACAGCGAACAAGGCTTAAT
The DNA here is from genome assembly GCF_035046125.1 of Drosophila serrata. NCBI lineage: Eukaryota > Metazoa > Arthropoda > Insecta > Diptera > Drosophilidae > Drosophila > Drosophila serrata. Next base: position 319,753 of record NW_028257274.1, on the reverse strand, counting down.
GGACACACCAGCTGAGTTATTTGGCCATTTATATGTACATATATATGAAAACTCTTTGAAGCGTTAAATATTTGCTAGGCTCATTCGAAACAATAATCTAAATTACGACTTCAAAGACTTCCGATAACGTTTCAGGAAAGACGGTTTATAATATATTTAGGAAGGGTACTTGTATCTTTGATTTACATTAGTTAGAAGTGCGGACAGCAAATTATATGATTTAAAGAATTTTAAAAGCTTCTTAAAATAATAAGAACATCAATAGATAGTTTCTTGATAATAGTTTTTTGGACCAACAATGGTTTGTATATCCATAAATAAATTATGTATAAAAAGGTCCATTTAAATTTTTATGCAGGGGAGAATTGCAGGACTGTATTAAAATATTCTTACTTATTTCCAAATACGTACATCAAAAATGGATTTATTGCAAATAAAATCTATATATTCTCCCATTATTCCTTTATTTAGCATTTTTAAACCTTTTCAGATATCAGTCATACATCATACCAATATTTTAACATTAAAAGGGATACTTTTGGATATCCCAAGTTCAATAGTTTCATTTATGATTTTTGCACATTGACATAAAAAAATCTTTGTGTTCATATGTCTAACGTTTGCAAATTTATAATTTATTGTATATAGAAATAGTTCATCTCGAAAAGTAATTCAAATTTCAAGTATACCTGCACCCTGCATTCCTTCACTTTTTCAAAATTCTCATTAGACGAAATATAAATCTTTATAGTGGTACCGCGACCCGTCGGAATATACAAAACTAGCAGTTTTACCTGATTTAATTATATTTGCTTTAGTCAAATTAGTGGAAACTGAAGATTAGCGGCAACATGAAAGGCGTTAAAAAATCTTTACTTTCAGCTCCAGCTGCGAGAAGAATTATGCTGTAATAATTAGTTACAAAACGTAACATGCTCAAATGTAATTAATGGTCTGTGTGTTCTGTCATTATTGTTTACGTAACTACTATTTACAGTCAATAGAAAATTATTTGAAAATCTTAAGTAAATAGTAAATAGTAATCACTGGAAATCATTCAAGAGTAGGAGGAAAATTTTAAGATGGGAATAGGAAATTTTGAAATAAATAAAATGTTTAAACTAAGATAAACTAAAATATTTTATTATCACTGGTTCGAAACTGTATGATTTAAATATATGTTATTTTATATAAATTATTCAAAATAGGTTTTAAGAATTTAAGAAAATAATCAACTAAATTTTTTAAAGCTCTTTTCTGATTGGGGATAAAAGTTCTTAAACGCTTTTGTTCATTTTTAAATTCGTAACAATATTTTGAGCTACCAGGAAAAAGGTAATGATCCAAGGGCGAGGTATTCTGTGGTCGAAACCTATGACTAAAGATTTATTTCTTGTATTTAGATAAGGAATATACATATGTATGTAAATATATATGCATTTTTTCAGCTACCGATTAGCTATTCCATATGCTTATTTATTTAGTATTCTTAATCCTTTTGGTACTTTAGAGCCAAATAAGACTCATTTGCATAATCGCTCAGGCTACTTAAAGATGTTTGGAAACCAAATAAAACAGATCGGTGGAGAGAATTAAATTACAGGCACGAAAAAGGGTCTCGTCTGTGTTGAAATCATAAAATTCGATACACTTAATTTGCTTGCAAGAATGCTTATACACAGTATGTAGTATGCATACACACAGGTATTGCCTGGCCTTAACTTGCCTTAAAAAAAATGATCACAAACGTGTTTGCGTTAAAGGAACTTGCCGGGTAAGATAAATATGGTATGAAATCGCACATAAAAGAGTAATATATACAGGATGCAAGTAGGTTGATAGAGAAAACCTTGCTCTAACTCACCTGGAATTTATAGAATATTATTTAACCAGGTATCCATAATCCATATGCTCACCACGGTCACTGGTGATTCCCGGGTTGGGTGCAGCAGTCAGTTGGAAAAAACTATCATACCCCACACGCCAGGGTATGGAAAGGTATGCGGGCTTAGACAGTGGCTTTAAATTATCGCCACGGGTGTTCTTCCAGTCGGGCCTTTAACAGTCGGAAGCCTTTATAGAAATCCATTAACAAAACCATCATGTTTTTTGTTATTGCCGGTACAGATCAAAGCGAACTTTCAGAGGTTGTGAATACTTAGAGTGATCGGAACGAATAGTAATCGGTACTTTGTCACGAGCCCATCCGTATTTCGGCCGGCTAAAATTGGTGTCTTATGTTACGTGTGTGTTTTGAGTGTATTTTTGTGTGTGCTCAAGACACTCACTTAATGATATTTGCAGCAGTTTAGTGGATATTAATTTGTTTCTGTAAATAAAAAGAGGGTAAAAGCCTTTAATTATTACAAAAGCGTATCGACTATCAATGATTGTGTTTTCGAATGCCAGAAGTAAAAGTTTATTTACCCGATTGTATTGTGTAAAGTTATATTAGAGGCGATATTCATTACGATTTAAATAATAAATATTTTTATATATTGATGAGCGATTATATTATGTCGAACAAGAAATTAAGTTAACTAAGAGAAGCCAAAGTTTGTATACATACCTTAGGATACAAACAATAAAGGTATAAGGCACATTAACTATTACTTAACATTTTCTCCAATTCCAAAACCCTAATAACAAGTAGTAAATATTTATCAAACATTGCCACTTTTTCTCCCTCAAAACACTAAACAAATTTGACTTGACTTTAACCATTTTACAAATATATAACTTATTAGAACTAATTTGAGTTTCATTCAGCTTTCTCACATACAAATATTGCAAAGTCATCGCCAAAAGGGGCTCGAACTCATAAACAGTAATGATACTATAAATCAACACCGTGCGTAAAACATCACTTCCTAAAAGGATCGTCATGGTGTAGTAACAAAATGACTGTGGTATTTACGATAAGGGATGCTTAGCCATCCTTTGGGGATGGGTTGCGGTTTTCGGGAGAAATCTGGAAGGCCTGGTGATTGCTTTATGGCACCCAAATGCCATAGAAAGCTAATGAGCCGCAATAGCACTTGAGCATCGCCAGTGAGAATTTATTACCGCAAGTGTCACGTGTCCACTTGATTGAGGTAATTTAACTGTGGCATTATTTGCTATTTTTTTGTTATAAAGAGTTACGAACAGCAGATGTATTTGTTCGAGGTTGAATTATTGCCCAATAAAATGTTTTGGCCAAATAAAATGTTTTACGACAAGCTCCCCGACGCGGCAAGTGCACAACGGCTAATAAAGCAATTTTCTGAAAAGAGAAAAAAATGTAAGTGCTCTGTAAAAATATTATAATATAAGAGAGTATCACTCCCCTCAGAGCTCAGAGTCTGGCATTATCTTTATGGCTCCTGGTTTATAATAATAAGGATCTAAAATCTTTCTTGTTAGCGTATAATAGGTTAATCGGGTGAAAAATGCGAAACTAGATTTTATATGGGATACATTTTCAGAGCAAAGGTATTTCCTATTTAATTCTGATGAGTAAGAGATGAATCCTATGCTGACATTATCTAACACTTCTGCATTAGAACATATATAAATGCAGAGGCTTCTGTGATCTTCTAAATCTAAGAAACGAGCTGCAAGCACAATAATTGTGAAACAATTTAATTTGTTTACTACGAAAATCAAGCATTGTCAACAATTAACGTCAGGGGTAACAAACTAATGGGACCATGAGTTTGTGTATCCTAAAAATAGTTAAGCTGAGAGCAGATGCGGAAAGATGAAACTGTGGAGAGCGAGTGAAGAGAGTGGACTTTATCGGGCAATGTATCAAAAGAAGTCCTCGGCCGAAAAGTGGTACGTCTCGCTTTGATCGCCTGAAATTCCCATGCAATCGATCTTGCCGACTGTTAAGGCCAGGTCGGTCCAGCGCGGTGCATGCATATACATATGCTGAAGTATCTTTCCCCCACGGCTTTCCGACTTATCCGTCAGTGGAGCACACCGAGCACACGAACGAGCCGACGAGCCGGGGCATCAAGCTAAGTAGCTTCAACACCGAAAACTAGTTTCACACACAGACTAGTTTGCACTCGAGAAGAGCTCGAGTCGGGTGTTGATGCTGATTAACCATATTTATACTTAAAAAATTGAAAAGGGTTTTTAAGTGCCTTTGCCGGCGAGTCTTGCCCAATTCGGAGATACCCTCTAGTGATTGCACTAGCACAAAATAGGCCAGCTGGCTTAGATGCATACACATAGCCGCTGAAAAGATCGATTAGCCCAAGGAGAAACATTTAATTATTGTAGGTCCTTCTGTTTCGATTACATTTTGCAGCTTGGACGGCAAATGGGAATACAGAACAAACCCCAAAGAGATGCCGAATCGAAGCCGAAAGCAAATGGTTCTAACAGCTTACTTTGTATTTAACCACGAATTGTGCGAAAACAACCAGCCTACCATCACCATCAGCATCTAAAGGTATTTCTTGATCGACCGACCCATCCTCGACGACGAGCAGCAGCAGCATCCAAGCAACCAAAAAGGCCAAAAGACCGACTGGACTGAACCGAACCGGACCGGGCCAGGCCGAGCCGAGCCGGCAGAATACCGCCACTCTGTCTCGCAAGTCAAAAGCGGCATTTTTAAATTGGTAGTCAGATCTCAGTTTCTCGGTTCGTAGAAAGGAGCTCGGGCCATTATGGCTTCCATCGAAGTGATTTTTACTGTGCGCTGCTTGTGCGCGGCCTGTTTGTTAGCCTGATGTCTGAGCACACCTCTTATTATACTTACCACACCACACACACCTCTGCGAATTATAAACGTCCGTGTTCGGCAACTAGCGGCTGTTCAAATTGCAAAATATACAATGCGTTCCTCCTCCGTCCTCACACACACGCAACAGGAGGAGCACCCAGTGCCCAGCTCCCATCTCCCAGCACACCGAGCTCTCTCCTGCTCCTGCTCCGCTCCAGCTCCTGCTCCTCTCCAAACACCCAAACACCACCGAGTTTAATTTGATTTCGATTCCGCGCGGAGGAAGCAGAGATCTCCTCTTGGTCGAGGCCGGCCTGCTAGGCGGCTTAATCATTTACCCACGTCCACTCCTTGGGTGCCTCTCTTGGGCTGTCATGAAATGGGTTATGATTTAAATTCGGTGCGATGGCTGTGGTGTGAATGATATAAGCCGGGCGAAAGAGCTGACGATGTTCATTCTCACCTCGTCGACACTAACGATTGAGCCGACCGATGCCCATTTAATAGGGGCAGTAGGAAATCCGCCTCTGGGGCCGACGAGTGCACTATCCATAGCATCTAGGGACGACTGCTTTTTTCCCCTTTAATTTTTTTTATTGTTGGAGTAATAAAAACTGGATATAATATCATCAACACCAACTTATATGGCTGCGTTTTTCCACATGGAAACGTGGGCAAAAAAATGGGAAGAACATTTTCAGTTTATTTAAACAATGAGAATGATATTATTTTGAAAGAATATTTGGCGGTTAAAGATCATAGAAATATATTTACAAGTCCTGTGACTTGATAATAAATTTAATAAAGTTAATTTCCAATTTAAGAATAAATATTTGTATGAATTAGTATGGTATTTTTGGTTTAATTGGGAGGTAAGTCATTGCAACTTTTGTTTGTATTTGTTCATTACTTTATTTTATATCCTATATACTCCAGCTAAGGTTTATAAAAAGACTGATTAAACTCAAAAAATACAAAGGAATATGATTATTTATATAAAAAATCATTCAATATATCAAAATTATCCCAGAGATTCAAATATAACCAAAACTGAGTTGAAATTGAAAAATCAAAGCACCAAAACGATCTCCAAACTCATCTCAACAGCGAAATTCCAACTGGGCAATATTCTTTAGCGTTCTCCTATACTGCAGGTAGAAGCACGAAGACTGCACTTAAGCTTTGTCGGGAAGATTCATACGAATATACATACAACCAGGCATACAATCAGACATCCTCGGGGTAAACACAACTCAACTCCTCAAATTAGTGTGTTAGCCTTCAATAAATTGGCGGCCTGTTGTGTTCAAACATTTATTTCTTGCGAGTATAAAGCAATACAAAGCAGACAAAATCCCCAACACATAGGAAAAATAAATACTGACGGTTATTATCCCGACACCATACAGAGATCTTGTCTTCGCTGCCAACTTTTCTTTCTCATTTTTGAATCAAGATAATGCTGCTAAATATGTTATTTGGCCTCTAAAACATGTGATGGGTATTATCCGCTTATGTTCGCCACTTTCAGATATTTAATTACGAGAATTGCAAGGGCTTTTTAGCACTATTCCCGCCACTGACCACCACTCTCTACGACACTTCATCGGTTCTTCCGCAAAGGCAATCTTCCCCATCGGGCGGAGCAGCAGGGAAGCTGCCTCGAGACGGAAATAACTAAATTGATTTAGTTTATGGGGTCGAACAGCTTTCATCTCGGCGCTGCAAATTTCGGTGTGTTAAATAGCAGCCGACAGGAAAGAAAAGAGGAGAAAAACTTATCGATGGGTGATTACGAAGTACCAAGTACCGAGTACTGAGTAGTTGTTTTTGTTGAGTAAAAGGTTCCGCACACACACCGATTTCAACAGCTTTGCGTTAATGGTTAAGTGTACTTTTTTTACACAGTTTTTACGAACGATCTTGACGTGACCATCTGGCTGCCTTCATCTTGGCATCCTTGACACTAAGAAGACCGCAAAATATCGAATTTATTTCAAATTTGTACCATTGCACCAGAACGAACATCAATGAGGCTTTATTACTGTACGATTAAAGGTTTTTTTAGATAAAGTATCAGCAAACCCAAAAGAATAAAGAATATACTCGTAATCCGAGTAGATCTAGCAAGCTATCTAAGGAACTATCAGGAAAAATTGGTAGTCATTTTGAAATTTTCTAAACCTTTTTAAAACGTTAACTTTCAGAACTCCTTTATTTAAGCACTAAAGAGTTTGGAGAAGAGCAATATTTCCCGTCATTAAGGATGTATTTAAACATATTGAAAGGATAAACTGGATATTATTTATCCACAACAACATTGCGCTATATTAAAAATATAGTTCCATATATATGATAAAATAGTGAAATTGAAATTTCAAGCCACACACCCGCCCATACTATTTTAGACATATGGTATCGACTTAATATTTTCAATTAATCGCTATTGCAAAACATCTAGTTATGTATGTATATATCTGACTCAGGCTTAAATATTGATTAAATATCAATATATTGATATTTTTAAATCTCTACCAAGTAGTCGTTGCAGACGACTTTTACTTATTCTTTATATTCAAGGGCGAGGCAAGGGTATAATAATTTAACTCGGAAGCATAAAACACAGTGAAGGAGTCATTTCCGACCCTATAAGTTATATATATTCTTGATCAGCATGAACAGCCGAATCGATCTAGCTATGGCCGGCAAACATTTAAAATTCTCAAAATTTTGAAAACTTTATAAGGGGTAACATCGTTAAAATTGTCAAAAAAAAATGTACAAAAAATTAAAATGTTTAAAAATATAAAATGAGTATGCAGGTTTATTAATCTAATAAAAAGTATCACAAAACAACTTTCCGAATAGAATTTAATGCATTTTTGGCTAAATTATGAGTATTTTAAACTTTGATTTATCGATAAAATTGTTATAATATTTAGGATAAAAACTGAATCAAAGAATGTGAATATTATGATCGATCTTCGATTGCTCATATGTACGTTATGTTCTCAACTCGGATAATTATTATTTGAAATAAAACAAATACAAAAAGAAAAGAAAATGGCTTAATAAGTTTTTTTCCAGAGCAGCTGAAATTATAAGTTAATATACGAATTTTATATTGTCTTTAGTTCTGGTCAGGAAAAAAGCTTATCAGATCGTCGGAGTTCCGCCTCAGTCAAAGGGGAAGAAAATGAATATAAACAAGAAAGCTAACTTTGACACAATCGTTCCTATGCCAGCTATATATATATATATATAGTCCACCGATTCGCCATGCCCGGACTTGAATACTAGTAAAATTATACAGAAGAATAACTCCATAGTTTCATTCAAATAGTTTTCTTCTTAAGCTCTTGCTCCAAAACACAACTCGCAAAAGTGAGCATATGATTCCCAACTGATTCTAACATCCCCGTAATGGAGTGACTTCTGCCAGCCAAGTCTCAGACATGTGTTGTGTTACAGAAGTTGCAAGTCATTGTTTATTTGTGTTCAAAGTTAGTAACTGATCAGGCTTGGTCATAGATACTTACTACTTATTGTTAATTACTGATCATAGTTGTTTACTAAACAGTTATTTACTGATCATAGTTACTTAATTGATATTTATTGATCATAGTTACATACTGGGAAAAACGGAAAATGGACTTGATATAATTACATAACATCGAAAAGTAAAGGTATTTATTTTAATTAAGTTCTCAAGTTTTTTTTTCTCTTTTGGAGAAAGGAGAATGTAATAAGGTAACCGATAAAGTTTTTAATATGTTGTGAGAAAGAAAGAGAAAGGCCATTGTTCTGCTACTTGAGCACGTCTCTATTAGCTCGTTAGCATTATGTCTGCGTCTGAGGATTGTAAGCGTGCTGCCTTATAACTAGTTTTGTTTATGTGAGTTTTTAGTTGGTTTAGACATGTGTTTAACTGTTCCGATCCCTCAAAGCAAACTTGAATCTATTTAAATATATCATCAGTGGAGGCAGATGCGATCAGACGACATTATGCTATATATTTAAATATCCTTATAAATCAAAGAGAGGAGTGAATAACTTTAATAAGTCTTTTAAATTACCATAAACGTGTTTTCTTCACTTCAAGTTATTGACTATACCAAGCATTTTGGCATATTTTATTTGCTTGTCCCATTATAAATAATTATGGTAATTATTAAAGGCAATTAAAGCGAGTCCTGCATGCCCTGCGAGGAAATAAATCAAATGAAGACTCCTCAACCAGCCGACGACAGCAGTGAGAAGTATTTTTTGTTTAAATATATATAGATATAGTTAAACGTTAATAAAAAATCATCTAAGGAGATTTTTTTACTAATTGCGCGGGACACCATTGAACAAATTTTAATTAAAGTGTAAGTTAGGATAATAAAAAACAAGAAAGGAAGCTAACTTCGGCACGCCGAAGTTTATATACCCTTGCAGATAGAACTTCTATGAATCCATACAATATAAATTATATATATTTGTGTTAAAAAACAATGAAGTAATACCTGCTTTCATTTCATTCACCTATACATATTATATTTGCAGTTTTACATTCACAGATTTGAATTTTTTCTTTACATCAATCGATCGTTTGTATGGCACCTATATGATATAGTCGTCCGATTTTTATGAAATTTGCCACAAAATTTAAGACTTATATAAAATGGCTATACCTCAAATTTGATGAAAATCAGCTGAAAACTGAAAAAGTTATAAATTTAATTGTATTAATTTCTCGATCGTTCCTATGGGAGCTATATGATATAGTAGTCCGATTTTCATAAAATTTTATGCAAAATTGTAGAGTATAGTAGAATGGCTATATCTAAAATTTGATCCAATTCTATTGAAAACTGAAAAAGTTAAAAAATTTTTTGTAAAAATTTTCCGATCATTCCTATGGCAGCTATATGATATAGTCGTCCGATCCGGCCCGTTCCGACATATATACGAGTGAGAGTATATAAAAGGCTAACTACAAAGTTTCATTCAGATAGCTTCAAAACTGAGAGACTAGTTTGCGTAGAAACGGACAGACGGACAGAAGGACAGACGGACAGACGGACATGGCTAGATCGACTCGGCTGTTGATCCTGATCAAGAATATATATACTTTATATAGTCGGAGGTGCCTCCTTCACTGCGTTGCAAACTTCTGACTGAAATTATAATACCCTGCAAGGGTATAAAAAAACAAACGATTATTTAATTGGAATATTCATTAAAATTCTCTAAAAAGAATAATCCACTATTCATAAAAAACAACTCTTGATTATCGTTCAAAAGCAATAATATAAAAGCTAAAGTATTTATCTTAATTTGTTTTTTGTATGCCATTGGTTAATTTTGCTAACATCACATATATTATAAAATAATATAAATACTTGTTTACTTCTATAACTAAATGGATAAATGTTATATATAAATAAATATATAGCAAGATAGGGTATCATACAAAAATCAGATAAACGATTAATGATTTGTATTACCTTGAAGGATATTATAATTTCAGTCAGAAGATTACAACTCAATGAAGGAATCATTTGCGACCCTATAAAACATATATAGTCTTGATCAGCATTAACCGCCAAGTTAAACTAGACATGTCCACAAGAAAAAAAAATTGTATAAATTTGTTCAACATTTTATGAGGTGTTAAAATCGTTAAAATTAAAAAAAAATTTAATTTTTAAAAATATTAAATTGAGTATGCATCTTTATAAATAAACAAAAACTAACACTTACTTTCTAAATTAACTAACACTAACTTTTAAAATTAAAATTAATGCATTTTTAGGTGAGTTATGACCGATTTCCCCTCAAAGTTTCGATCAAATTTGCAAACTGCAAGGGTATACAAATTTCGGAGTTACAAATTGCGAAGTTTTCTTCCTTTCTTATATTTAGTTATTACTTGTATAAGATTAAATCTAAAACGAATAAAACATGCTGAACTTGGGGAAAATATAACATTTTAACATTACTTAGTTATTTTTAGAAAATAATCAAACGAGTCATCTTCTATAAATATGTCTGTGGGATTTTAAAATTTTAAATATAATTTTGGAGACGGCTTAAAATTAGTGAAGATGGCGAAATTAAGGGCTATGGTGCCATTTCTTTAATATAAAATAATAAAATATATGATTATTATATATATTATATAAATGATTATAAATTATTTTCTTTTATCTTTTTTTTCCCCATTCATTATTTTGTATTCTTCTGTTTAAAATCCTTAAAAACGCATTATTAGCTAAGTGGATATTAACAAAAGAACCCGTGTTTATGTGGCCCCCAGTGATATGTTTAACTTTATCTGGTAAACATACTTATATCAGAAAATACATACATTTGCTTTCATAATTCATTTTTCAATTTCATGCAAAAGCCAAAAACAATTTGAATCATTTTATGGCCGAAAATAATGCAATGGGAAGTGAAATACGAGCGTTTCCTTTATTATTTCATGTTCTGGCACGCCCCCAATTCATATAAAATAAACAGGTATTGACAAAAGCTTGCAAATCAAGGCAGGGGCTTTGCCTTTTCCCCCGCCGAGTACGAGAGACGAGGTAAGAGGTACGAGGAGCGGAGGCATTGTGCTTTTTCAGCACGCATGCACTATCTCACTGAAAATTGAAAATGGCGAAGGGAAAAAATGGGGCCGCGTTTCGTTTGCCTTGTTGTCTCTGGGAACAAAATGCTTTTCCGCCACGCTCCCGGTGTTGGGCCACCTTTGTGGTGCATGGGTGTAATCGCGGGCCCGATGATTGGTCGCGACTCCCTGAGCAACCCACTCGGAGATTCGGCATAAACAACACACCTACGGGCTGCCATTGGTACGCGGCCCAGACAAGGACGACCAGACCTGATGCAGACCTGTTTTCCCCAGCAATGCCGGACCGCTTGCCTTCTCGCTCGCAATATGTATGTATAACACTGGACGACGGATGGCCAACTCTCCGATCCGGTCTTGCTCTCAGCTCGCTCGAGCTCGAGCCAGTCCTCGTCGACCCTTCCATAAAACATGAAGTTTCGCTGCCCCTCGCATTAGTCTTAACGCTGCTGCCGCCGAGTGAACATTGCTGCTCCGAGCAAAGTAAAGTAAACTGAAGTCAGAATAAAAGTAAAGGGGACTGCTGCGGACGGCTGACTGTGTGTGAAATTTTAAACGACGTCCCAATGCCACGCCCATTGAAAATGTCTTACGGTGATCAGAAGCCTCCATACTCGTACATATCATTAACGGCCATGGCCATTATACACTCGCCGCAACGACTGCTGCCGCTCAGTGAGATATATCGATTTATTATGGAGCAGTTTCCGTATTACCGCAAAAATACGCAAAAATGGCAAAACTCATTGCGCCACAATTTGAGTTTCAATGATTGCTTCATCAAAGTGCCCCGTAATGTGACAAAGGCGGGCAAAGGATCCTACTGGACGCTCCATCCCATGGCCTTTGATATGTTCGAAAACGGTAGCCTGCTAAGGAGACGCAAGCGATTCCGCGTCAAGCAGCTAGAGAAGGATCTTTCAAATTGGAAACTAGCCGCCGCCGCCACTGCCGCTGCCAACAACGAATTGGTGTCCCACTACATGGATGATCAGCTAACACAATTGGGTTTTGTTGAACCACCAAGGATTGCTCCGCTTCCTCCCAACAACTACGATCTCGGGAATGCATCTGTTCCTGCCTTGTCAACTTACAAGGCACCACCACCACCACCGCCGCCGCCGTCGTCTATAGTTCCATCGTTAAGCCAATCGCCGCCGGTTCGTCCTAAGCGTGCTTTCACCATCGAGAGTCTGATAGCTCCGGATCCCAAGGGATTAGTGCATTTGGACTATGGAAGTCCCGTGGCCGACGGCTTGAAGAAGCAGCCACTGTTCCATTTGCCATTTAATTTCAACGAACTGGCCGCCCAGTACCACATGTACTTTCCCAACTTCCTGTACAACAGCCAATATGGCAATTTGCCGTGCTATCACAAAACACCGCCGCTTTTTCACAACGGTCCCTTGCCGGTATTTTGAAATTATTTGAAAAGTGTTTTAAGTTCGAAAACTCAACTGACTAGCTGTCCCATTATTATAGTTTTATGTTATTTACTTGTGTACTCATTTTAATTTAAATATATATATATACTGTAAACGATTGAATTTAGACGATCTCTAAAGTCAATAAAAAGAACTACGCGTCATATTAAACCTAGAGTTTGTGATCACTTTATTTGGAGTCACTTTTTAGGAATAACGTTTTCTTAACAGAAAAACAGCCAACCTACAAGTTTAGTGCTATAATTATAGTTTTGGCAATGAAGCGACGGTCTTCACTTTCTGCCAGAAACATTGTGTGTGTGTACACAAGCACGAAACATCTAATCTGTTGTTTGTTGCCATAGATAATTATAGCTGGAAAACAAACTACAGGTTGTAAGTAAATAGACCTCGATTAATTCGATTACAGGTCGAAAATAGGTCCGCAATGGTTAACTTGCCATCCTACCTACCTACCTCGTTTTGCAAATCATTTGCATCCCACACATGCACATACTACACCCTGGAGTTGCTATTGTTTCTCATTAGCTGTCAATCATCCTTACGTACATATGTTTGACTTCAACCCCAGTCGGAATACTTGGCTCTTGTTACCCATCTACCAACTACCATCCACATACATAAACCATAAACTACTGCAGCAAAGAAGAGCGGGGAGCACGGTCGATACGGCGTTGTTGTTGTTATGTCTTACAAGAAAAGACGGCTAGCTTCAACATTCGATTTGGAAAATACCCTGTCAAAGGAAATAGATGTAATATTTTTCAAATTAAATCCAAAACACTGAGTTGGTAATTAAAAAGCTGGTAAGCTGGTATGTATATAACAATATAAGAGCTCAATCAATTTATATGTAAATAAATCTGTGAGTCTATATTCTTGAGCACAATGTTTTTAAAGTAGATATCGAATAAAGAGCTCAAGTGCTGAAATAACTAAATATTATCACCTAAAATCTATTAGTACTTTGCGGAATTCGTAAAATTAAAATTCATTACACTAAATTAAGTACTAGCTATGGGAACTACGCAAATCAGATATATACTTTTCTATATTCAATTCATTACGAATTTCAGATCAGAGGTAAGTATAAATAGATGCAGTTTAATCCACATATTTATATAATTAATCTAAAATAATAACTAATTCAAGTAATCATTGTGTATCTTATATATTGTAAGAATAAAGAGGTTAAATTATAAAAAAGGAAGAAACTGACTTCGGGAAGCCGAAGTTTATACACCTTAGCAGGTTTGCAATCGAATAGTATCAAATAGAAAATTGATTATAACTAACGTCTGATTTTTTAGCGTTGTTTTGCCTATGCGAATTTAAATTGTATATATATTTGAGCTAATATAAAATTAAAGGCTTTACTGTATCTCATTAGGTAGTGTGTGTGCTTACCCTTAATCAAGTAGATCGACTTCTTGGCAACATCCTCCGAACAGGGCACTGTTCATTTTCCGGGCGAAGGTTCCGTTCTGTAGTGGCTCTTCGCTGTGTTTTTAGGTGTTGGTTTAATTAGCCCAATTATAAAGGTGTGAGTAAGCCATAACACATTTTAGTATCCTCCAATTTTAGCACATTCGACCAAATATTTGCATATGCATGCATCTACGCTTTTAGATATGTACATATATGTACATACATACATATGTGTACACCAGAAGAGGTTACATGTGTACATACATACTTAGTGGGAAGCGTTTCAGTTTTTGTGCAAAATACTTACATACATATGTACATATGTATGTAGTTTAAGCCCTGGTATCTACAAAAGATTATTGCATTGTTATGCGTACATACATATGTATATTATATATAGGATCCTATTTTACAATGTACTTACCATAACTAAAAACAGCGCCATTTCTTATTGAAGTACAACCTTTTGCCAACTAGATCCGATCTTCGTTCGTACACCGTGCAAATTAGCGAAATCAGCCGAACTTGGATACATGTATAAGGGACATCCAGGCAATTGTCCACCCGTCAGTGCATGTACATATGCTCCCCTAACACTCAATATTATTTTCACAATAGTTAAAGATCACTTTTACGCAGCAAATCTAATTAGCTTCACGAAGATATAATTAAAAGGACACTGTAAAACGATACAAATTATTCATCGATAAGTAATCAGAAGGGCTGGATCGGAATGGCGGAAATGGAATGGGAATCCTAAATCGATATTCTGTTATACGGCGCAATGCAATTTTCAGCATTTAGTGGACATCTGTTTTGCTAATTATTTAAATAAACATTAAACAATATTTACTTAACATTTAAGTTTAATTTATGTGAAACACCTTTAATCACCCAACCAAATTCAAACAATTAAATAACGTGGCCGTAAAAGTAACACACACAATATAACACACAATGTCAATATATATGGAGGAAATATGTAATTTTAGAATTTTTTAATATAATTATACATATAATTAACATTATTAAATAATTTATAATGAATATCATATAAAATCATACTTAAAATAAATATTTTTTACAAATTTTGTATATATGTATCTACTCATATTCCATACATATTATTGTAACACGACATAGTATTTTATGTGCAGAATATCGCAGAGGAAACTTTAAGTTCTATAAAATGAATTTACTAAAGTTACCAATCGTAATATAAGCCCATAAAGCTGCATAAATAGTTATTTTTGTTAATATAATTATTTTATCTCCGCTGCAATTCCGTTTCGTTCCCACAAAGTAGACTGTCGATTTGCTAACATTTTCTCGTCGTTTCACACTCGGTCACACTTAAATACCGAAAGTTCCGTTGTTTTTTAGGGCGTTTTTGCCATCTTGCTTCTTTGTGGTTGTTTGCCTATCTACATTTTGCCGTTTTTTGTAAATGTGAGTGTACCAAATTTCAGTAACACAATTTAACATTTAGGCGTTATGGTGAATCTTGTGCACGAATTAAAAATGAAATGTTTGTCTTGTCACCCTGTCGCCTAGCCCATTGACAAGTTGCACACAAATAGCTTCAAATAGCGCAGCTCCGCTACTTCGTTTGTCCTTTGTTGATAGTATCGCGCACCGAGAGACGAAACCCAAAGAAAAGAAAAGAGAATCGAAGAAAAGAAAGAAAACTTGCATTCCGTTGAAGAGGCATTCGACACTGAGCAGCTAGCGAGCATGTTCAGTATAAGCGAGCTGTGCTGCATGTTCTGCTGCCCACCATGCCCCGGCCCCATTGCGGCCAAACTGGCCTTCCAGCCACCGGAGCCCACGTACAAGCTGACTCCGGCGGACGACACGAACATTAGGTACAACCTGCAGCTCTTTGACCGCGCCGAGTGGCAGTATTCCGAGCGGGAGAAATCGAAAGTAGAGGCCTTCTTTACGCGCACGTCGCGTGGCAACCTGATTACCTGCATCTATGTCAGGTGCAGCAAGAATGCCAAGTACACGCTGCTCTTCTCCCACGGGAACGCCGTGGACCTTGGACAGATGAGTAGCTTCTACCTTACCCTCGGCTCGCAGATCAACTGCAATATCTTTGGCTACGACTACTCCGGCTACGGCATGAGTGGCGGGAAGCCGTCGGAGAAGAATCTCTATGCAGACATAGAGGCGGCCTGGCAGGCGATGCGAACTCGGTAAGGATTGAAATTTGCAAATACTTTTATCTCCATTCCTGACCACTTTATTCTCGCTTCTTAGGTTCAACATCAGCCCGGAGACAATAATCCTGTATGGTCAAAGCATTGGCACCGTGCCGACTGTTGATCTGGCTTCGCGTCACGAAGTCGGAGCTGTGATACTCCACTCGCCACTGATGTCGGGCCTGAGAGTCGTGTTTAGAAACACAAAGAGAACCTGGTTCTTCGACGCCTTCCCCAGGTGAGTGTCGGCGTACGTTGATTTGCGATCAAACCCCATCTGATCTTATCTGGTTTCCAAACAGCATTGATAAGGTGGCTAAGGTGAAGGCTCCGGTTCTGGTTATTCACGGAACCGATGACGAGGTCATCGACTTTTCCCATGGCATCGGAATCTACGAGCGGTGTCCTAAGACAGTGGAGCCGTTCTGGGTGGAGGTAATTATGAGTATTTGTTTGTATTCTGTGTTGATTGATTGCTTGCCCCAGAGCAAGTTGGTGCAGTCGTGAGCGAGCTTTTGTAATAAGAAATTAATGTAATTAATTAAAATAGCTTGGCATTGCTTCGGAACTTAACTATATTTATAGCTATTGAAACTCATTGAAAAATCATCATATTAATTTAAAAATATGTTTTTACCCAATATGTTTTCTACAAAAAGGGGGTATTGCGACTTTATCCATAGAAATCATATTACTAATTCGATTAAACTAGTTGGCTTTAAAAATAATCATTGTAATTTTTTCAGGGCGCCGGACATAACGATGTTGAACTGCATCCGCATTATTATGAGCGACTTCGCAAATTCCTGTCGGTGGAGCTCGTCAAATGACAATTAAAGAATAATGTCGATGGAGGCGTTAGCGACACTACTTCCGGTGTAATAACCAATTCGAACCCTGCCGCAGCTAGTGTGTCCCTAAGTTCAAAGCATCCAAATCCTGCAGCGGCTGCAAGCGGAGGCGGAGGCGAGACAAGTAAAAAAAATGTGGAAGCAAATAACAAACGGATTGAAAACGATGGTTTGTAAATGAAACATATATTATCTAGCAGCTCACATCAATACATACATTCGAGAATTGCATTTTAACAAAGATTATACACATAAATATATATATATATATATATATGAATACATATATATAACAGTTAGTTGTGAGGAGGTTTGCACCAAGATCCCCATATATATATTTACAGCATTGTGATCCTGGTCCCCGTATTAATTCAATAAGCCTAGGTCATATCATCTAACTTAAACTTGTAAATGATATTTCATAACATAATATTCGGTAGAAAAAATCAAAACAAGTAACAAAAACAAACTACATTCGGTTTGAAAATGAATATTCAGCAATACGCTTCATCAGTAATATGGTTTTAATATGTAAGGACAAAAAGTTTGAATAAAGCAATCTTTTGATACTTTGAAAGTTTACCTTTTACTTGTAACGATGCAATTTTTAGTACAATTTTTTATAATTATTAATCTTGTTGCTTTGATTGATGGCCTCTTCTCTTCTCTTACGCTTCCTCTCTTTCTCTTATAAGCCCATTGTTTTTGGAGTTTATCTAATCTGTATGTTCGGTCTTTTTGCAGGTGCCTCAAATTCCAGCCAGAGCTCTACCAAAGCTCTGGAGCAGAAGTTTCTTTAGCATAAACAGTCGGGCTCGTATTCCAAAGCCCAACCCTTCTCACCACAGCTCTCAAAAGTTGAATTAACAAACAAATCATGTGGAAACAGCAGACATAACAAGCAAAATAGGAAAGAAGACCCACCATTAACTGATCTGAAGTCGAACGGCTTCTTTGTTTCTCGATTAAAGCAACCAAATATCGCTCCAACACTTCCAGTACTCTCTCCACATTCACCAATGAATGCTAATATATATTTAAATAGCCAGCATACCCAGCTTTCCGGTCGATATTTAAACAATAAGGTGTCCCAACAGACGGATGCTGTGAATAGTGTGAAACGAGTGGCATCGAACAGATCTCTAAAGGACAAAGGTCAGAACGTTTTATCCATTTCATCGACAACCATAAAGTGCAACTGTGAGAAGCCCCTTAAATCCAATGGATCCGACTCCGAAACCAACGACGAAATCAAAATTAAATTCAGTTCAGAAGCGAGTGTAGATGACCACAGCAAGGACTGTTCGCAATTGAAGTGTGCCGTTTCTCCGAAGCTGTCATTGCATAAAAGTGGCTTTCAGCAGGCCATCATTATTTCCGATGAAAGCGAAATCAGAAAATCACCGCGAACAGCTTCCCATAACACGAAACAGCTTGCCAGCAATGCAGACAATCAGTTTTACCGCCAACTTACTCACAAAATTAGCAAATCCGAGCAAACTTCTCCCAACAATGTTGAGATAGATAAGGCCAACTTTTTATATGAAACGAATAACAGAAGTACGGGCTGTTTGGTCTATCCCTCGGATCCATGGATTAAGAATGCGGACATTAAAAGCAACATCTCACCCAAAGCGGAAAAGCATTTAAACTTGCATCACAACATAGATCCTTGGGTAAGGCGTCACACTGAAGATGTCACCGTGGAGATGGTGACACGGCTTTCCAAAAAGAATATCTATCGCGAAAAATCTCTTTCTTCCATAAACAATAAACTGCTGTCAACTAGGACTGAGAAATCCAAGTGCGTTAAGCCACAACTGAAGCATTCGAAAACTGCAATTGATGATCCAACCGATGATCATGTGTTTTTAAAAGAGCCAGGACTGCTATTTGCCCCATTTTCCCCACAACACCGCAACGCATCGCATAAGGCTTGGTCCCTGGACCAAAGCAAATCCGCCAGCTATATACCAGATAAAGTCAAGGAGATTTCCAGTCCGTTACCGAACCATGTTAGAAAATCAGTATATCAAAATACTAATAGCAACTTACTTTGTCCGAACGATATAGCACTGCACTCTAGACACAGCTCCTTATCGATTCCCACGCAATCCAAGGAGGAACTTCCTCTCAATATTCGTCGGTTGTCTGAGCAGATTCGCGAGCCACCGTTGGAGCGAAACTTATCGTTGTCCCTCAGTGATCGGAACGTTAGTAAACAGCCAGCTTCTGACTGTGCTGGCGACCGTGAAACACAGAAGACGAGAATGCCAGACAGATTTTACGCGAATAGGGATGCCGCTGTGCAGAGTGTAGAGAGCCATCATGAAGACTTTATCTCCTTGAAACGAGCCCCCAAAGATTCCACATCTGTTAATAATGTAAAGCCCTTTACGACTACTTATAAGCCTGATCCACTTCTAGAAACCACCTGTTAAAACCATTCGCTAGGAAGCCGACAGCCGAAAGCCGATATTCAAGTGTCTCTGCATAGCTCATTTATAGGTCATCAAACCATAAAAACATATAGTATGTCTTATATATATATATATCAATCGAATCTAATTATGAATATAATAAAACATTAATACAACTATTTTTAGTAGTACTTTAAGTTTGAAATTTTTACAGTGATTTTGCATTTATATTAAGTAACAAACACGATAATTGCCCTGCCAACAATGGGGCTGAATTCTAGGCTTAACAACATTCGCAAACATATATATATGTGTGTAATAGTGTACTTTCTCCTCATTTTATTGTCATTTTACATATTTGTTGTAATACATTTTATAGTTATAATAAAATCTTTATAAAGTGCTAAGTGAGAAAAGTATTTCATCGGACTGTTTTGGGATTTCCCCCCTGATGCGTTGTATACGTTTTGACAGTTGGTTTATTATCTCAGGTTGGAGCTGTTGGTAAAAGCTGATCTACATGACGGCATGTAGATAAATAAAACTTTCACATTGCGTAACAGAGACGATAACTATTTTGAATACCCTACCACAGAGTATTTCCATTTTCCTAAAGCTTAGAAACTAGCATTTACCATGGGCTATTTTGTATATAGGGCACTCAACTAAAGTGTCTTAAATTTGGTGAAGCCCACGCAAGGCAAAGCCTCTATTAACGTTGACACCATAATTACAATCGACTTGGCCTTTCACCGAAATACACAAATAAATAAATTAAGTTTGCTTTGGATTAAGTCAATATAGTGTTTATTGATACCACGAACAATTCAGAAAGTATTTATTATATAATCCTCAACTCGTATAAAGGCAGATTGCCGAGCAGATAAAAGACAGTTGTTGCTGGCGTCTTGTGAAATACATTTATTGAATTTTTAAGAAATGTTAAGTTTAAGAG
Source organism: Drosophila serrata (assembly GCF_035046125.1). Lineage (NCBI taxonomy): Eukaryota > Metazoa > Arthropoda > Insecta > Diptera > Drosophilidae > Drosophila > Drosophila serrata. The sequence goes on along the minus strand of NW_028257274.1, from coordinate 299,108 downwards.
TAATTTTTGCTCTAAATACATTTTTGTTTGGAGCTCTATATGGAGAGTGTGCTCGATCGGTGCCAGAACTAAGCAATAATAATTTAAAGAATTCACTCATTGAAGCTCAATCGCTTGGAAGAATCGTTAACCGACAAAGCCATAAGGAAATAATAGATCAGAAAATCGTACAACAAGACAGTTATGGAAACGATATTACTCGGTCTTCGAGTATTGATTCAGGGTATCCGTGTGTCCATGGGATACCTCAGATGAACGTAATTGAAATTCCTCCAGTTACACGAACAGAGTTTGAAACTCAAATCACCAGTCACTCAACTGTTTCAGCGGGATTTCCAATGCAAATTCCGAATGCACGTCCAGCTCAGCATATTCATTACCATTACCTTGTCCCGAATGAGACTCCAACAAGACCCAGCATAACTTATGCATCACATTCGGATTTAAATCTAGAAAATAAACATTTTGTGGCCACGGCAACCCAGTCATCGCACATAAATGAGCATTACGATCAGCTTCAATATAGCAATCAACCTTTATACTCCCATGCGGAACATAATGGAAATCTTTACGATTCACCAGATGAGCATCAAGCTCAAGGATCAGAAAATACATCGTTTTATGAATCGATAAGAAGTCCGATCGAAACTTTTAGAAACCCTATTCCAAGTCATACGCAAGACTCTATTTTAAATACTGTTAAACCGGAAATTGTTCTGAAAGAGCAATTCAATCAAAGCCAACAAGGAATTGTGTTAACAACAAAAAAACCTGAGGTGTTCTTTATAAAATACCAAGATAATGCAAATATTAAAACAACGACATTTCCACCAAACCATAAACCAGATGATTCTTCAGATACGATTTCTGACGGCAGCGGTTTGATAGACATACGATCTGGAATCGATGAAAGTAACACCCTGGATAGTGAACACGAGTCCAATGAACATTCCTCATACAATGTTCCCTTAAATTAAGAAGTACAAAGATTTATTTAAGATATTTGAAAACAGTTAAATTTAACAAAATAAAACAAAAAAATGAATATATCAGATTTATCTATAAGGATTTTGCCTAGTTGCTGTTCTTGTCCTTCAATAGATCTGAAAGCTTTACAAAAGAACTTTCCAAGTCGTTAAAGGGAGTAATATTTATGCAATGAACATTTGGTGGGCAGCCGACTGATAGATCCCCCGCTTTCAATACCTCTAATTTACTGGCATAACTCCTTGTGAATTCATCTGTATGGAGATATTCAGGTTTCTTCAGCTTCACAATTTCATTCTAAATAAAAATAAAATTATTTACATAAACAAACTATGGAGAAATTCACAAAAAATACCTCCTTCGTGATGCTAATGTACTGAACTAAAGGATGATAGCTAAAGAATTCAAAAGTGTTCTTTATGGTGGGAAGAAAGAAGCCTTTAACACAATATTGGCAATTTTCCGGAATATTAATCACTCCGCCCACCGGCGAATTCAATATCCGGTAAGCCCTCTGGGAGGCTTTAAGACTCTTTACCAGCTCCTCGGCTGTTCTGTCTTCTTCACTGTTCTCCGCACAGTTTGACACAATCACGGGACTCTCAGAACTTTTGGTACTTTGACTCATCTGGGGGAAAATTTTAATAATTTTTAACTATATTGAAAAAAGCAGAAGCAGACTGAGTTACCATTTTACTCAATGAAGTTTTGCTTTCCTCCAAAACTTCTAAAATAAATGCTGTACTCTCCTCATCGTCGGGCTTGTCATCTTTGAACAAACCATTTTCATAATTTGGAGAAAAGGCAAGTAGCAGATTCTCAGATATTTTCTGAGCATGACCACCGCCACGAAGTCGAGACGCCTTGGAGTCTTTATTCTTCAAAATAAAATATTAATTATTCCTCAGATGGGACAGAACTTCCTGCTTACCTCGCTTAAGGGACAATCATCTTCAAACATTTCATTATTACAGGACCAATCGGTACTGGCGGCCATTAGGTCCTCCGGTTTTGGCTTGAAACACTTACACCAGCATGTGAAAGGATAAATAATAAAGAAGAATACATTCACAATAAATATTCGAATCCTCGATGTGCAAGCATAATATTTGCCAGGTTGAACAGTCTCGAAGCCCCATTTATCTATCGACTGAATACAGAGGCCAAAAATAGCTTTCAAAAGACCTGTGGAATAAACCCATTTATATTTTTATTCAACCATTTAAGGTTTCAAGAACTTACCGAATATAAGAAGCCAAATTAGAATAATTATTATAATAGTTTGAATTTGATAAAATATGTTGAACGACATCTTTTTATGGCTTTCAGTCGAACAGTCCGTGATGCAAACATCATTTTTTTCATTTCCGGGCGGGCAATTATATATGAGTCCTGCCTCTTCCTGTGCCCTACGGCTCATTTTCTCGCAAACATTGTAATTTATATAAGTTTCTAATTTTTCCATGCAATGACAGCGACATCTCCCAATGCAGAAGCATCTGGAATTGACCTTAATGTCCATGGACCTCTTGGCAATAATACCGGTTTTTAAGTCAGCTGATTTCATAAAAAAGCTTCTATTTGCATTATTTAACTCAGATTCCTTAACAACCACTGTAATAATTATTAGAATCTAGCATTGTTGGAAAAGTGTGCTTATTTACTTACCATCACAAGTAAATTTCTTGTTTTTCTTTGCTCCATTTATGAAGGGTAGTAAAAAGGTAACACTTTGCCCAATATCTGGTAGTAGTTGCTTTCTAAGACTAGTCGTACTTAATGCACTTTTGGACAGAGGACAATTATAAACATATATGGAATATTCATGTGCCTCTAGACCCTTGTTGATAACATCGATGGAAATATGAAGGGCATCCTTTGTGGTTGCATCGGTAATAATGTTGGATATCTTTATCACATGCTTATTTCCCACCATAAAAGCATTCTCCCGAAAGGGGATCTTGATTTTGATACTAAACTCTAAGTGTGTATAGGACACTCATAATAATTAGTTTAAATTAGGATTTAAATATACATTACCTGGTACCCTTTCGCCTCGAATATTTAGGCAAAGATTCTTGTCGTTGTGGGGACACATTTGTAAGGCCTTCATGGATTCTGGAAAATAGCCTAGGGTGTCAATTGTTTTAATGGCATCCTCATCGTCGTTCTTTATTTCCCGAATGGAAATATCCTTCTTGGAATTGCCAATTAGAAAGCCTTTCCCAATGTTATTCTGCATTTCCGTTAACGTGTCCAAGCTCTTGGCCCCGGCCACTTGTTCATCATTTGCTAATGGAATCAAAAGTTTGTGATTTAAAAATCTTGCAGATTTTTCCTGTCGCAAGGTTCCGATGCGTGTAGAAAATATCATTGATATGTTTTTATTTGCAAATATACCCGCCACACTATCGACTCTAAAATATTGATGAAATTAGTTTTAAAATTCTATAATTTTTTATATATAAATCAATTTATTTTGTTTAAATACTTACGTTACAATGGGAGCAATCCTCCACCAAGTATTATGTCGTCTTCTGAAAATCCGCAATTGAGTTGTTAAATACGGAATGGGATCATTTATATTAAACACGCCATAATTTAAATCTCCTTTACTGAAAATGAAAATAAACAAATACCAACAAGTTTATTTATACATTTTGTACAATAAAAATTCTTAAAACCCAATTACCTCCGACTAGGAGCTCTGGATAATTTGGAGATTTCACAATTGCATACGCTGGGATTGCTTACGCAACCGCAGGATTGAGAAGCCAGGTTTCCTTCACGATTTACCTTGCACTTTTCGCATGGTATCATATCTTGTGGTGTTAATTTTTCACCGATTTCCGCTTTTTCTCTATGAACCTCAGAGTCTACACCGCCAGGTAAGGGTTTTCCTCCTATTTTTTTGTTCTTTCCTCCACAAGTATCACACGGAATGACATCGTTCAGTTTTTCTTGTGCAATAGAGTCTTCCATTTTACTTTCGGAACTTTTCGGTTCTGTCAAGGCACTACAAAGTCTTGCTGGGGGCTTGTCACCCTTTTTTTTATTCTTTCCACCACAAGTATCACATGGAACTTCACCATTCTCCTCAATTGTTTGCAAAGTAAGCTGTTTCTGTGGATTGGGATTATTTATATCATTTTTTATAGTATGTCTTGGAAAAAGGCTTCGTCTTATTCTTTTGTAATTTCTAGGCTCAGATCTGTAGGGGTTAGTCCTGGGATAAGATAAATACGGTTTCTTTTGAGGAAACTTTGCGTATCCATAGGGTTGACCAGGGTCGAAATATAAGTCTTTGGGATTAAAATTATTTGGCATAGTTTTGGAATTTTTGTAATCAAATTGTTGGCCAGTTTTATAAATATAAAGATCTGTATGAAAAATATAAAGTTTAAGTTAAAAATTTAAATAGAAATGTAAGGAAAACCTACTTTCCGGATCTCCACGATTTATATTATATAGTATGGTATTACCATTTTTGTCATCAAATGTTTGATCATTTTCATAAACCTTTTGTTCTGTCATGTAAATACATTTCAATTAGAAGTTTAAATATAAGATATAATAAAACAATAACTTACTCTCAAAACTCTCCCTCATATGTTGACTAATAATAAAATCAATATCTGTTTGTGCTAATGAATAATCATTATTACTGCTAGCATGCTCATTAACATTAAACTGACCATTGTCTTTTGAATGTGGAACATCACTAACTTTGGAAAGACTTTTCGCGGGCTCATTAAAACTATATCTCTCCTGTTCTCGGCTGCTTGGATAATTAGGTCTGGATATATTCTCTGCTGTCTTAGAATTATAATATCCCTTTTTTATATCATCATCAGGACCTCTTCTTTGGTATTGGTCATATACTTTATAAATATTATTCTCAGCTGCTTTAGATTTATAATAATCATTTTTTCTGTCATATTCAAGATCTATTCCTTTTAGTAGATCCTTTTCCTTAAAACCATTCTCAGCAGTCTTGGCATTATAATATTTATATTTTCTGTCAAGGCCATTAAATCTTTCTTGTGGCAGATCACTTTCTTTCTCAGTTTTCTTGGCATTATACAATTCATTTTTTCTGTCAAGTTCGGTAATTCTTTCTTGTATAGGATCACTTCCATTATAATTACTCTCAGTTGTTTTGCCATTATAATATTCATTTTTTCTGTCATATACAGGATCTTTTTCTTGTGGTAGACTTAATTTACAAATATTATCAATTGTTTTGACATTGTAATATTTATTATTTTTGTCATATTCAGGAACTATTTCTTCTGGAAAATCATTTTTCGAATAAATAATATTCTCAGCTGTCTTAGCAATACAGTTTTCAATTTTGATTTTATTTTCAGGGACAGTTCCTTGCGGTAGATCACTGCCTTTATAAATATTTTCAGCTGTCTTGACATTAAAATATTCATTTTTTCTGTCATATTCGGAAATTGCTTCTTTTGAAGGATTCCCTATTTTATAAATATTGTCAGTTGTTTTAGAATTTAAATACTCATTTTTTCTGTCATACTCAGGAACTTCTTCTTTTGAAGGATTGCTACCTTTATAAATATTATCAGTTGTTTTCGCATTGAAATATCCATTTTTTGTGTCATATTTAGGAACTGCTTCTTTTGACGGATTACTTTCTTTAAAAAAATCAGTTATTTTAGTTTTATAATATTCAAGAACTCCTTTTGGTGGATCACTTCCTTTATTAATATAATCAGTGGTTTTCTCATTGAAATTTTCATTTTTTCTGTCATATTCAGGAACGGCTTCTTTTGAAGGATTACTTTCTTTAAAAATATCAGGTATTTTAGCTTTATAATATTCGAGAACTCCTTCTTTTGGTTGATCACTTCCTTTATAAATATTATCAGTTGTTTTCGCATTGAAATATTCATTTTTTCTGTCATATTCAGGAACGGCTTCTTTTGAAGGTTTACTTTCTTTATAAATATCAGGTATTTTAGCTTTATAATATTCGAGAACTCCTTCTTTTGGTTGATCACTTCCTTTATTAATATTATCTGTTGTTTTCGCATTGAAATATTCATTTTTTCTGTCATATTCAGGAACGGCTTCTTTTGAAGGTTTACTTTCTTTATAAATATCAGTTATTTTAGATTTATAATATTCAGGAACTCCTTCTTTTGGTTCATCACTTCCTTTATTAATATTATCAGTTGTTTTCACATTGAAGTATTCATTTTTTCTGTCATATTCAGGAACGGCTTCTTTTAAAGGATTACTTTCTTTATAAAAATCACTTATTTTAGCTTTATAATATTTAGAAACTTCTTCTTTTTTTGGTAGATCACTTGTTTTATAAATATTATCATTTGTTTTAGCATTTAAATATTCATTTTTTGTGTCATATTCAGGAACGGCTTCTTTTGGAGGATTCCTTCCTTTATAAATATTATCAGTTATTTTAGCTTTAAAATATTCTATAATTCCTTTTGGTGGATCACTTCCTTTATAAATATTATTCGTTGTCTTAGCTTTATAATATTCATTTTTTCGGTCATATTCAGGAACCTTTTCTGCTGGTAAATTATATCCTGGATAAATAATATTCTCAGGTGTATTACCATTATAATATTCATTTTTTATTTCATGTTCAGAAACTCTTTCTTGCCGAATACCATTTCCATTGTAAGCATTTTCACTTGACTTAGCATTATAATATTTATTTTTCCTATCATGGACAGGAACTTTTTTATGTTCATTATATCTTTCTTGAAGATCACTTCCTTTATAAATATTCTCAGTTGCCTTGACATATTGTGGTAAATATTTTTTAATAAAAATATTACTCTTGGCTGCATTGGCATTAAAATAATCGTAATTTCTGTCAATTTCAGGAACCTTCCCTTCATTTTCCTTGTAAATATTATTCTCAGCTGTCTTACCATTATAATATTTATTTTTAATGTTTTGTTCACGAATTCTTTCTTCTAGAGGATAATTTCCGGTATAAATATTATGTTCAGCTGTCTTAGCATTATAATAATCATGTTTTCTGTCAAGTTCAGGATTTCTTCCTTGAGGTACATCATTTTCCTTATAAATATTATTCTCAGCAGTTTTAGCAGTATAATAATCCGTATTTTTGTCATATTCCTGAACTTTTCGTTGTTTTGGATCATTTCCAATATTAAAATTATTCTCCGTTGTCTTGGCATTATAATATTCATTTTTACCACCATATTCTGGAACTACTTCTTTTGGTGGATTACTTCCTTTAAAATTATTATCACCATTATAATATTCATTTTTTGCTGGTAAATCATTTCGTGTGTTTACATTGTTCCCAGCTGTCTTACCACTATAAAACTTATTTATAATTTCATTTTTAAGAACTCTTTCTTGTGGTAAGTAGTTTTTTGTGTGAATATTATCATTTTTCTTAACATTATAATATTCATTTTTTATGTCCTGTTCAGGAACTCTTCCTTGTGGTAGGTAGTTATAAATGTTATTCTTAGCGGTCTTAGAATTATAATATTTATTTTTTATGGTTTGTTCACCGATTCTTTCTTCTGGTGGATAATTTTGCCTATAAATATTATCCTCAGTTGTCTTAGCTTTATAATAATTATCTTTTATAACATTTAGATCGGTTGGAACATTAAGAGGTTGCTTAAAATTAAATCTGTAATTTGGCTGTTTGTTCGGAGCATTATCTAAATCGGATAGACTATTATAGGGAAGCTTAAAAGTGTTCTCAACTGGTTTCTTTTCATATGGACTATCATTTACTTCAGGTATTATATTATTTTGATATTCTTTACTCTTTATACTGTTTAGATTCTGACTTCCAAAAGAGAGATAATTTTCATTCGAATAACTGCCAGTAGTCTGAGGATGGTTTTCATTTCGTATGTTATAAGACAAGGAATTCTCTGGCGTTCTAAAACTGGGCTTATAGTTTTTTATTTCTTCTGCAATGTTATTCGTTTTATATCCCCGTTTTATTTGATCAAGTCTAAGTAAAAAAACATATGCAAAATTAAAAAATTAATATCGGCTCTTACTACTTTTACACAACGTGTAAACTTACAGACTGAAGTCTTTCTCCTTTATATTATTTAGGTGGTAATCTCTTTCTTTTCCTTCTTGGTAAGTGTCCTGCTTTGGCTTCTGTAATAAAATTATCACCTTATTTTAATATCCTTAGAATTTAACTTTTGTTTTACCTCATCTAAAAGGCGAATATCCCAAGTATCGGTATTAGGCACAGGTGCCTCTCGATCCTTTTTTATTAGGTTATTCTGATCATTCCTATCCAGTTCTTGATCATAATATTGATAAAACTTAAGTTTATTTTTCTTTTCGTCCTGATTTTTATTATTTTGGATTTTGTTGTCAACTTTCTGTAATGCCTTCGGGCTTTCAATCCGATCTGCAGCTTTAAATGTTTAAAAAGATTTTAAAAATATAATTATATAAATTACCCTTCTTTAAAGACGGATCTGTAACTTCAATAAGTCCAAGGTTTGAAATGTCATTTTGATTAAACATTGGTTCATGGTGATTCACATTTGTGCTTTTACTTGGAGTTTTCTGAACAAAAGCAATGTTGAATCCTATTGTTTGTTTACTCGTATATACTACCCCTTGATTTCTTTTAGCTGAAATTAAAGTAGCAAGATGACACACACTACCGACAAGTTATATATTGTTTTACTTACTTCTTGAAGCATCATTAATTTCACTTTCATTACGAGAAGAAGGATCTTGAAGGTTCTTGACATCATCTTGCTTTTTTTGTTCATATTTTTTTATATGTACATCGTTCCTTTTAGCATATGGGGAACCTTCGCCTCGGTCTTGGTTTTCCGTACTTATGGAAAAAGAAGCGTCCTGAGTTGCATCTGATGGGGAACTTTGAACTTTCTCGACACCTTTTTGATCTTTTATATTTATTGGACCACGAGGATCGTTTGAAACACAAGATTCGTTTAGACCAGATGGGGACCCTTGGACGCCGTCATCTTCACTTTCCTTCGCATTTATTGAAGGATAAGACTCGTTAGTATTACTAGATAAAGAGCCCTGACTGTCCTTGACATCATCTTCGATGGGTTCTTCATCTTCCCTATCTTTCATATTTTTTAAAGAATTTGGGTCATCAGCCCTAAGAGATAGGGAGTCTTGAACGTCTTTGGCAAGATCTCCGGTGGCTTGTTCATCGTTAGTCTTACTAGACACTACGCCTTGCCTGGAACTGGTGGGTTTTTCATCTTCTCGTTCTCTGATATTTATCGAAGATTCGTTGTTCTGATCAGATGGAGAATCTAAAACGACCTTGCCATCTTCATTATCCTTCATAGTTACTGAAGGGTTTGGTTCGTTGGGGTTAACAGATGGCGAGTCTTGGTCGTCCTTAGCATCATCTTTGGAGGGTGGTTCATCCTCACCCACTTTCATGTTAATTAAAGGACGAGGCCCGTCAATCTTTTGAGTTGGGTAGCCCTTGACCTTCTCCCGTTCTTTCATATTTATTGAAGGACGAGGTTGGGCACTCTGACTCGACGGTGGGCCTTTGGGGTTGTCATTTTTGGTGGGCTGTTCTTTCCTGAACTCTTCATGCTTAATTGACTGAAAATATATCTTTAGTTATTAACCTAATATGTAAATATATGAACCTCTACAGACTTCTTCATACTGAAGGGGATACATCACAACAGGTTCGCCACGACCAACCACTATCAAATAGGGGGATATAATCTTTGAAATCGTTCGCTTTGTGGGATCATAAACTTCATCGAGTATCCAAGAGGCTTCCAATTTGTTCAAGTCAACGCTGGGGTTCATGTGAATACTGATAATTAAGTGCGGTTCGCATGTTTCATTTGCGCTGTCTTTGGGGCACTTGATCAGAATTGCGTGTATGCCATCAGATATATTTGATTCGATGTTAGTTTTTGCCAATGTAATCAAATTACTTTTAAGAATTATAAAAATTATTACAAAAAATATTGAATTTTTCATTTTTATTGCATCTTTGTACTTATTAACTATTCAATTTATTTTTAAAATTATTTCAAAGGCTTACTTGGTTTCACATCAAACAGAGATGTTTGTTTTTTGCAGGGTAATATAATTTAAGTCAGAAGTTTGCAAAGCATTGAATAATATATTAATATATAATAATAATAATAATATATATAATATATATTCTTGATCAGCATTGTCTATCTATCCGTATCTACTCAAATTAGTCTCTCAGTTTTGAAGCAATCTGAATGTATCTTTGAAATACATACATATATACTAGTTAGAGTACCAACTAGTATATATGTATGTTCGTTTGAACGGGGCGGATCGAACGACTATATCATATAGCTGCCAAAACAATAATCGTTAAATGTATGTGATTCTCTGCAGATCGCTCTTTCTCTCTAGCTCTCTCGGTGTATGTACAGATGCCTTTCCCTCTGCCACTCCCTTACTCTCTCGGGTGCTCACTTTCATTTTCTCTGTTCTCATCTTTACTCAGAGAGTATAAATACAGGCGCTGGCTGAGCGCCGGCCTCAGTCTGTCCGTGGCCACCCCCGCGTTAACATCTAAAGTGATAGTGGTAGTGATAGTGATTGCCCTACGACCCGAAGAACAACACTGGACGAATGGAATACATCTGGATGACCAGGAAGAAGCTCACTTCGATAATACCAAGAATATAACTCTGGACTGGAAGGAATTAAGCAATGACAATGAGGAAAGTACTGGGGTAAGTCTTGACCATGAAAATTATATTTATGTTGATGCGATAGGAGGGATCAGGCCTATGCATTTATTCCCTTATTGCCATGTACCCTTTTACTTAACTCACTCAAAGTGAGCTTAATAATAAATTATTCTCGAATATTAATTTTTTTACACTTTCAAAACTAACACCGACTTTGGCCCAAAATTTTGCTATATTATTATAATGAATGAGTCGTTTCCGACCCTATAAATCATATATATTCTTGATCAGCATAAACAACCTAATCGACCCTCAAAAATTAAATTTTTTCATCGTTCTCGGTTTCTCAAAGTTAGTTTCATTTATTGTTTAAAATCGATTTATTCACTTTCATCTATATTTGGTAAACAGTTTCAAGGCTCGGGGTTCAAACATAAACCAACAGTTTATTAACAGTATATTTATGAAAAATATACATTTCACAATTTTTAAATAAAAACAATACTATGGTAAGTCCCTAAGGCTACTATATTTTTAGCTGATGATTCAGATCATAGACAAGGTAAGTAGTAGGTACTCTAGTCTCGAGGGCGACAGACACGTTTAAAGCACATTGCAGGTTTTCTGTACATTGATCATAGATCCCGATGGACACTTAAATACTTCAGTTGCACTCCCGCCTTGGGCGACGAGCCAACCCAATCTGAAATAGGTTCAATTATTAAATAAAATGCTAATTAAATGTATCAAAAGCTTACATATTATCAAACTCGGGAGCATTGGTATCAATGCCCAGGTAATTCGATTCGGCACACAGCTCCTGAGCCGAGACTAAAAAGAAGATTTGAGTCGGCGTTAGATTGAGGCCAGGTAGTCTTGCCATTCCCTTGATGGGTCCGGTTAGGGAGAGCATTGAGTGGTATGATATCTGCATTCCTCCCGAGTGTATCAGTATATCCATGCGGCTATAGTTCGAGAATATATTCACAGAATGGGGAACACAGCGCATTGCCTTCTCGTCAAACGATTTGGTAATCGAACGCAAAATCTCCTTTGCAATGGATACCCCAACAGAGGCATAATGTAAATATGGAGGTAACACAGCATTGAAATACGGTATGAGGATGACAGATAGTGGGACAACTGCAAATGATGACAAAAGAGTTATAAAGTTTAAATGTAATTTATATGAGTATATACAGACCGATAGAATGGCTAAGAGTATCGTAAAATATGGTCGACACGATGGGGTAGGCCCAGCTGTAAAAACATAGAATTTAAACGGAAGGAACTATGAGTTAGAGTTAAGATCATACGCATCATGAGAACCTCCTCCATGCAGGTTAATATCCGTTGGCAACAGCTTGTTCTTCTTGTATATCTCCAGGATGTTTTGAAACCAGCACTCGGCGGTTATATCCAAAGTTTGAAGGGTTCTCAATAAGTCTGTGGTATTTGAGAAACCATCCCATGTCTGCGACTGGATTTTTAAAGCCGATAGTTTCACCAAGGCAGCTCCCTTCAAGGAGGGGGCTCGCTTTAGGTGTGCTTTCAACGATTTAAATATGATCTCCGCCTGTAATAGGTTTTCAATAATTTAATGCCGCACTCCTTCAAGTGTTTGCTGTAAAGCATACCCTCTTCGTTATATCCTTCAAGTCATCGGATGAGTGCTGAGCAATATACAAGGCCGATGACAGTTCGGGCAAGGCCCACATCGTAGATCGCGTGCAAACCTCGGGGCTGGGGTAATCTCTGGGCAATATTTCTAGAGCGCTCAGCAATAGCAACGAGTTATGTGCCACTCGGGTTGGATACTTGGTAAGAAAATATTCTAAGGCCTTCAGATAATCACTATTTCTGACAACGATGGGTCCACTCCAATTCGATGGTATCAACAGGGTCCAATTTAGCTGGAAATAACAAAGTAAAGCATGTTTAAAAAGAACTCTATAAGTATATATTCAATTTTGTATGCTCACAACTGGGTACAAGTCTTGTAGGCTGGATACATTATATAAAACAGTGCTGTCCCAGAAGCCTCGGCGTGAGTGCTCCACTTGGAGCTGATAAATATATCTCTTATTAGGTAAATAAATTAATATATTAAACTATTTTTAACTAACCTTGTTTAGGTCCTTAATAAATTCAAAAATGGTGTCCTTCTCGGACACTCGTTGAGCATATGACACAAAATATGGTAGAAAATTGTCGATTAAATCGGCCAATAGTTTCGGTAGTCCTTGTCGAATACGACTTGGTGGTGCTTTTGGGCTCATCCAACGTATTTTGCGCTACGGGTATATTTTATATTCATTAAATATTAAATGCTATAAATATTTCAGCAACTATGTACCTCGAGTATAGTTGACGATGTACTGGGTCCACTAATTATAAGTAGAATGTGCGGTCTCCTTCCATAGCTTAGATCGTAATATAAGTCCACCAAGGGACTTGGACCGAGATCATAAATTTTAGCTATCAAAGGAGCTATGCTGGAGGGTCCCACTGAGCCAACAGGTATATATCCGCCCAAAGTATCGAATATGTGGTGCATAATAGTAGAGTTAGTTGTCTGCTGCAGGCAGCTTTCGAACAAATTGTGCAATATATTAAAACTGCCGTTCATTATTTTGTTTTGAAAAAGATCTGAAAATAAGGATATTGAAAGATCTTCTTAAGATGAGGAAAAACTTATGAATCTTACACAGCATTTGTGAGTCAACACTTTTCTGCGAGTTTCCCATTTCGATGAGGTTCGTTATGTTTTTATTTCGGGTATTGCGCCAACAGCTAAACTTCTTGAACTCGGTGCACGGATCCTTGTTCCAATTGAGTCTGGCCTGGATGCTGGAGGCCACTGCTTCGCAAATGGGATCCGTGCATTCGGGCGGTGCTGAGACGGCGGGAGAGCACCGATCCCCCTCCATATAGCAATCTCGGGGCAGGGGAGACGGTGCAGTGCTTATCAAAAATAATATAGGTGATGCTACCAGCAATGTGGTCACCAGTAAGGTGGCCGATGTGATGGCCATTTTGTGCACCGCCGCAGAGGTACGCAGCCATATACATGGGGCGCAGCATATCCATCCTATAATACTATTCTGTAATTTAAATAAATTAAAATTTTTTTAGATTTTCATCCCTATATCCAAGATATTTAACAATATTTAAGCCATACAGGAAGTGTGAGTAATTAATCTTAATGAGGTTCGATTAACACACATAATTTGTTGTTGTAATCTCGAGAAGGCAATTAAAACTATAAAGTAATGTTTATACAATGACTAGTTTAGACTTGAACTACAAAATAGTCAAAAAGTACATCCCTTATTTTAGTGAACAACTGTTTCACTTTATGGAAAGGTCAAAGTTTAATCAAAATATATATTCCATTCTCTTTACCTTATTATATCGCGTATTGAAATTTTCAATGTTCGAACTGTCAATCATTTCAATCTCATCGGATTTGCCCATTTGCTTGGACCCCACGGGCGTCTTAAAGGACAATTGCTTCTGGAGCAGGGACGCACTGCTTCCGCCGGATGGATTCGCCGTCGTAATAAGATTTCGGCCATGACCGTTGTTACCCAAGCCGGCAACGCCGTTCTTTCGGAATACATTACGTGCACTGGAATCAGCTGTCATTGTTTGGATTTGTTTCTGAAAATGGAATTTTCTCCTCGGGCTGCCTTCATATGAAATCTCTTCAAACAGCTAGTATCTGTATCTGAGCAGCGTTAGTGGGGGGCTTCCTAATAGGTGTTGTTGCTACAAGAAAGCATACATATGTATATCGAAAATATATATTTTATTTATTTAGTGGAGAATTAATCAATATCATTTGTTTGCTTACCGCACATTTGTCTCCAGAGATCCTACAAGCAGCCCCTTCGTTCGTCCTTTAATTCGAATTGACAGATTTATATGCGGGTCAGGCCAACAGGAAATTGTTTATTTTTTATTTTAGTAATTACTTTTTTTCTATTATTTGTGCTATTGTATTTTGTCTAAGCAGAAGTGAGTTTTTCTGCCAAAAAAGGAAATGATGACCACTGGCAACACCACTCGCAATAATTCTCTCGAAAGCTTCAGTCAGAAAGCTGTTCCTGAAAGAGCTTTTCCCATACCCATTTAGCCATATGTATTACACGTTGGCCATATATAAATATTTTGGCCTAAAGTACACCCAGGAGGGGCGGGGAGAGGAGGTTCTTCCAGTTCTTTGAGCTCTTTACGGTATATTTTGGTGAGGCTTTCAACGGCTTTTGGCCAAGTAGAAAAGGAAAACTTACACATTGTCAAGGACCAATTCCACATGTCACCATAATTCAATAATAATAATAATAATAATAATAATCAAATTCTTTGAGTTTGAATAAAGAACTATTAAAATAGGATTTTCTCTTAAACAAGTCAAGTTTGAACTTTTTTAAAAGCAAGCAACAACAGCATTTCAACAAACTAAAGTTTCAAAATCTCATAACTAAGCCAAAAATGTCTTAAATTTGAATTCGGAAAGCATTTATATGTTAAATTTTATTAGGTTCATAAATCTGCATAGTCAATTTAAAATTTAAAAAATATTTCCCAATTTTTATAAATTGTAACGATCTAACCCCTTACAAAATTTTGAAAAAAAAATTGTTTTCTGCCGGAGATGGCTAGATCAACTCGGCTGTTGATGCTGATAAAAAATATATATGATTTATAGGGTCGGAAATGGTTCCTTCACGGAATTACAAGCTTCTGACTGAAATTATGATACCCTGCAAGGCTGCAAAATATAGGATTCACCTTTGAAAGACCTACAAAAAAACCTCCCAAAAAAATATTTAAAACACTTTAAGCTGGTGTTGTTAATTTGTGCAGTTCTCGTTTATTTTCGAAGTTTCGGTTTCATATATCTTTGGCGTAGAAAGTATTATATTTGTTAAAGCTATGAGTTGTGTTGCAGGCAGAAAAAGTTGACTTTTCTTTTTAATATAAAAGCTATTTCCGTTTAATTTTTATAAAGCAGTTCAAAAACTACATTTTTGTAATCGTTGTTTCCTATAACAGTTTTGTATTTTGTGATTACTCCTCTGCCTTAATGCGAAAATTTGAATACAAAAATAATTTGACTTACTACCAAGTATGACTGGACACTGGACACAAGCTTCGAAGAATTAGCTAAACAGATTTTTTAGCCTCGTTTTTTGTGCTCTAGGTTCTCTTATAGGAATATCTTATCCTTTTCGCAGTTCCTGAAGTATCCATCGTACTTGCTCAGCTCCCTTGCCGTCCCCGAGGTGGTCACCATGGCGGGGAGGGCTCTTAAAAACCCATGCAGGCCGGACGGAATCGGGGGCGTTGGTGGCACTGACAGTCCACATCGATTGTACAGGAAGGGCATGATTCCGGTTACATTGGTGTGAAGAGTCAGCACTGCCTCCAAGTCCGACTCTTGTGCGTGCATCAGGAACTGATTATAGGCACTGGATGGAATCATCCCGAAGTGATCGAACGAATCCACATACGCCTCGGTGTCCCGCTTGTAGTTTTCCAGAAAGTCGCCCAAAAGCTTGGCTACCATAGCCGATCGTGCCTTGCTGGCCACCTTGAGGCTCTGCATATTCCGGAATACAACTGGCGGCTTCACGGCTCCTCCGAATTTGTTCAAAAACTTTAGGATAATTTTCTCGTGATTATCTTTAGGATCTTCGGTCAGGCGGCGTAGCACCGACTCCAGATACAAGCTGAAAGTCTGCCTCGCCTGGAACTGCGTCAGTTCGGATCCACTGGAAATCTTCTTCAGCATCACCTTTCGCAACCTCCGCCCCTCCTCCTCGCACTTGGCCACCGTCGCCTTCTTGACAAAGGGAATCTCTGAATCAGTCTCCAGGGCCCTCTCGTACTGGCCAATGCGGTTCTCCTCCGAGTTATCGTCTCTGCTATGCCGGCCTGCATCCTGGCAGTACAGATTTAGATGCAGCATTTGGTTATAGTTGTGTTGCAAGACCGGCGTTTGGAATGTCTGACTTTGCACCGTCGGCGTGGATATAGGAATGCCAGAGCTGGAGTCCAGGAAGTTACCATAACGTTGCATGGAGTCGTCAGTGGGGAAAATGCGTACGAATCCGCCGCGGCGGGAATACTGTTGGCGTGTATGGCGTAAAATGCGCTGCTCTTCGCCTGTAAGTTGAGACTGAACATTGGCAGCGGCTGCTGCTCCTCCCTTCTTCTTCGATTTCTTCGACTTCTGCGCGAGAGCGACTCCGGGATAATTGGTGGGCTGCCTTTGGCAGCTGGAACTGCGCTGGAATCGGGACCATTTTTGGTCGTAGTGAGATCTCATTTCTGGACTATAGGCTGGAATGCCCACGCATGTGAGGAGATCGGCCATTAGGCATGACTTTACCTTCGTGTCCAACGGACTATCCACGCCCATTGATGGTGAAAGGTTGATTTCCAGAAGCCAAGGCTTCAGGGAGTTGTCTATTAATATATCAAAGCCGTACAGCTCGAAACAGTTGTTGCCGTTGGGCACGAACATCCGGCAGGCGGAAATTACGGATTGGGCGCAAGCCAGCACGGCTTTAATAATCAAATCCTCTATATTCAGCATCAATTGACGCGTATCACAACTCTGGAGTTTCAGGTGCCTCAAAAGGGCCGACAGCGTCCACTTGTGACCCACGTCCTCATCCTGGGCATCAGAGCTCCTTATATAATCCGAATGGTACTTGTTGATGCTATAGTTGCAGAGATGCATGCATGGATTCCACAGGTTATCAGCATGCCGGTCATATTTGACTGTGGCCAGCCTGACGATACCCTCCTCGTAAAGGTAAATAATTAGGGGATCAAAAGAGGTCACTAGCACGTAAACGCGTAAATCACACTTGTGGCCGTCGATGCACAACGGGTCCACAATATACTTGGAGACTAGCACCTGTTCGTCTTGCGGAATTTGGTCGGGCTGCAAGGAATGAATACGTTAATATTATATACATCAAGAAATTAAGAAATCTAGTAACCACAATTACCGTATTAACTATAAATATACCCCTTCCTCTGCTGGATGCTGCTGGCTTTACTATCCACGGTCCGCGATGCTTGTTGTGGGCCACACACAGGTCCCGGGACTCTATGGGAAGGACAAAGGACTGAGGCACAATATCAAAGTGTTTCATCCCACGGAGATGTTGCATCCGCTCAATGTTCTTGTAGAGCCTGTCCTTCCGCGTTAGCTCGTAGGATCTGCAAATATTTGGAAGCACATTAGTATATAGTTAAGAGTAAGAGGTATTTACGGGTATTTACCTGGGGAAATGATTAACCCTCTGATACGGCGCCAGGTTTCTCACAATATCCAATTTCATGTGGACACCAGTCCATAGAAGATTAAAATTATTTTCGCCTTGCGATTCGGTAAGGCCATGTACATTGAACAGCTTTCTCAGCAACTTGGTTTCCGTTTGATGGAATTTGTACGTAATATTAAGCTTAAAGGCCGGCATATTAATGCCACATTCAACCTCATCCTCGCTGGTCGCCTCCGGATCTTCCTCGCTTGCTTCAGCCGTATTCGCATTGGATTGGGTAGGTCCGAGGGAATCGTATCCACTCTCCTTAGACATTTCATCTTCAGCTAAATTTATATTAATGGAATTCTGGCTAGTCTTAAGTACACGCGATTTATTTTCAATACTGCGCGAAGGCTCGGGTTCACCTTCGCTGGAAATGGACGTATCACTCGAGGAATATCGGTTAAGCATCTTCTTAAAGGGGCTACAAAACTTTAATTTATCCGAGTTATCACAATTTTGTGCTTTTTTTAATAAATAAAGATTTTTCTGCGTGGAGCCGCCGCTTAGAGCTTCGCTGCTACCGGCTGAAGCAGACGTTTCAGCTCTTTGGCATACAACGTCATCCTCCCTGTCTTTGGACTCGAGCAGCGCCTGAGCGGAGGACTTCTCGGATAGGGTCTTGCGGGTCTTCGGATTGAGTATATTCGTTCTAAAAACCAGAACTGCTTCGCGGGAGCCCAGCTTTCCACTAGTAATCCAATCATCTTGCTTTAGATAATCTAAATTGGCTCTATAACACCATATACACCGAAACAAATGAAGTATTATTGTCGAATCCAATAGCAAGTTAAGACATGAGAAACATTTATTTTGTGCCACAAGTAAAACATTAAATAAAACTTTTTATTTATTTAAATATTATTATTATGCATTTAACGCTTGAAGGTACAGAATAGGTGTTTCGGTTAAAAAATACTCAACTTACGAAGAACTTGTGAGTGGTTCACACAAGGAAGAAGGCATAACGACTTCTGAAATTGTGAAATAAATATTGTAAATATAAATAAGTATTGGTAGATCAGGCTTTATTTTCTAAATCTAATACGGTTAGTGCACATTAATCAGTGGTGTAGGCGTACGGTTTTCTAAGGGGAGGAATGAATTTAAAGTAATGGTGCTCAGTAATAAATTCAACATTTCATAACTGCATTTGAGCTGTGCCGAAGGTCCTTAAGAACACTCCCACTATATGAGTAGATCCCAGGCAGAGAAATACGGAAGTTACACGAAAATGCATTACATATTTTTTGGAACCACGCCAATATCCCTGATGCATTGGAATTAAGAATTAGAATTAAATGGAAAGTGCTATAAATATGGTGCCCTTGTGAGAAATGTTTGAAGAGGTCACTACATCGATTCATCTTTCCTTCACCAACTATAATTATGTAAACAAAGATTTAATTAAATTCGAATTTATGATATGGTGTACTTGGTAAAATCTGCACCTTATCAACATTTGAATCCACCAAGAAATTTAATTCATTAGGGTCGGTTTTCACACTCACTGTTAAAGTCCCTGATAGCAAACTGACAGGAAAAGATAAATACCGGGTTTGTAATTTATCCCAACTCTTCAGTTGCTATTTTATCGAGCCGTAAAAGATTTTACTCTATAAGAAACTGCATTTTTGGTACTTTAAATGTGCTCAAAAATTTAACAGTAAGTGTAGAAACCGTCGTCGTTTATCAGTTTATTAAGGATCTGGACGCGAATGAATAACTTAAAAAAAGAAATACATTCGATTTGATTCGTACCTTTTTCTACAACATAATACACCTCATCTCTGGAGGTTCCGCTGGGTTTGAAGTAAGATGCAAGAAGATTTATCTATAATAAATACAATATTTAGGAGCGAAATAAGTTGGGTTTTTATTCTTAGCGCTCGTAGCAACTAAGACATCTATGAACTAATTGGCGACGAGTCGGGGAGATCTGAGTACCTTGGAGCATCCCCAAAATTGTTGGCTGTTTTCATCGGTATTCTGTGAAGACATTTATTGAATCCATAATATCCTTTATAGTACAATTGAATGGTTTACAATTCATTCCAACCATTGGAGTTTTAGATAATAGCTGCAGTTCAGGTTTCGGCTCCATCTTTAAAGCATCGTAATTGTGTGTTACAATCCTCCTTTAAATTGATGTATTATCCATGTGCTGTTTTGCTTCAGTTCAGACTTAAAAACTATAGAGCCTTTTTCCGCCAGCACATACATACATATTCTACCAGCCTCATTTTTTGTAGATTCTACTAGCAAAAGTAGAATTTAATCTTTGTTTTAAAAAATGATTAAGGTTGTATGTTGTGCCACTGGAATAAGAACTTCTTTTTAAAAATACATTTGAACTTAAATTAAACTTTACGTTTACTTTCTATGATTTATAATTAAAAAGGAAGCTTGTTTTAGAAGGGGAAATTAAAGCAAGGTAATTTTATTTTTGCCTCTGGAGCAATTGATTATAGACTTTCTATTTTAAAAATAAAGAAGTGTTACTTGGACAATCGCACATAACTACTACTTTAAAAACGCCTGTAGATTTGGTAAAAACTAATTAATTATTATATCTATCAGCTTCCATAGTATCAATTTGTTTAAGTATGTCTAATTTCGTTGTTTTCGAGACAATAAGAAAACAATTCCTTACACTGAAAAAATTATAAAACACATTTTATATTACAAAACAAAAAAAAATAATAGAATATTGTAAAATAAGGAATATATGAATATTATGATCTATGATGTGGGCATATATGTCTTGTATGTTTCAAATTATGAATTTTATTTACATTACATTGTTAAAATGTTGTACAAATTTTCAATGTATGTTGATTATTTTTAAATGGCGGGATACATCATTATAAAATAATAAGGGTAGGTGTTAATTCATAATTGATATTTAAGCTAACATTATCATTATCATTTAGAAATTCCTGCGGCTTGTGTTGTTGTTGTTGTATGTTGGATTCAAATTAGTATTGAAGTTGAAAAGCGACGAAGTGGTAAAATCATGACGCAGAACGCTGCTGGTAGGATTCATTGTCGATGTTCCAGTGCCAAAAAGACCGCTTTGATACGATGATGATGATGACGATAATACGCCGGATCCAAACGGTCCACGATCAGCCGAAAAAGCGCTTGTGGTGTTAGCTATGATGTTAGTGTTTTGGTTGTTAAAGCGAGCCACATTTGAAGAATAGTTCTGACCAGTATACATACTGGTCGCATTGCTCGCAGTGTTTGCGTCATTTAAATTTCTATCTGAGTGTTGTGCAAACAAGCTATCATTGTTGATTGGGTTGGAAATGGTGGAACGTTCTGGGGCCACAGAAATTCCCGAGAAATTGCTGGAATAATTTCCCGAATCTCTGGGGAGATGATTGCCCGAGTTGCTAGAGAGTTGATTTCCAAAGTTGCTTGATTGGTGATTTCCCGAGGTGCTGGGTAAACGATTTCCCGAATCGCTGGGAAGACAATTTCCTGAGTTGGTGGGAAGGTGGGTTTCCGAGTTGCTTGGCTTCTGATTTCCGAAATTGTTAGGGGTATCAACCACATCGTGACGTTTCTTTTGCTCAATCATTGTATAAACTTGAAGAATTTTTTGTAATTCTTCGCGATTAATGGATGTTTTGCCCTGGGATACTAATGACGATGCCAACTTTGCTGCTAATTCAGTTTTATCCAACGGCTTTTCGACGTTTTGCTGAATTCGGTTTGAAATTGGCGGTATTTGCTTTTCAATAATAGGCAGTACGGAGGTATCTTTGGGTTTGTTATATTTATGGGCCACTTCAAGCAAAAGTTCCGTATCACTAATAGCTTTCTTTAAAGCTCGCTCCTTGGCAGGATCATAGATCTGCGAAATCAAAAGACCAGTAAATTTTTCTTTAGCCGTCTCCAAGATGGCACAATTTTCGGTTGTCAGTGTCAGGCTTTCTATTTGCTCTGGATAAAGTTTTTGGATCTGCAAGGCTTTGGCCAGCATTTCGGTAACAAAAGGCCCCAAACTGCCAAGGTAATCCTCAAGGGCAGTTAAAAGACGCAGAACATGGATAACATTCGGAGGAGCCACCGGCTCCTCATCGACTGACATTTTCTGGACGTCTTTATTAGCTACTGGATTGCTGTTGTTAATTACAGGGGCAGCCGCTGGCTCGGAAACATTGACATGATACTTCTTATTAGGCAATTCATGATTAGTCATTGGCAGGCACAACCGTTCGCGGCATTTTATTTTGATGTTCTCAATTTCCTGGTCATAGAGTTCTTCAAGGCGATTGTTAAAGAAATAAATCCATTCGTTTTGAAAGTTGTACGAACGGTGATTGATTCCGGCGAGTATAAGCTCGTCCTTGCGACGTTTCCAAAACATTTGCCACTCGGTCTGATAATTTGGATGCTGCTCCGGGTCAGCCTTGTATGTCACGAACGAGGTGTTCAGCTCACGAACCTTCATGTCGACCATGTGACGGTAGGCCTGCCATATGTCCCCATCTCGTAGTGGAGAAACCGAGTAACGGTCGAGATTCCATAGCGTATTTTTCATGGGATTCGTTGCCACTCTCTTGCCACTCCTTTGATTCGGTGATTTGGACCGGGAGCGCTTCGAGCCCCGGGACTTTTGATTATCGCCCGAGGATTGTCGAGTGTCTCGAAGGAAGTTCGCGACCATTCGCTTGTGCGTTTCATCATCTACGGTCCTCGATGAAGCACTGCTCGGTACATTCATGTTCTGGTATCCCACAGCATAATTCGGGGCTTGAGGCTGAGACTCGAACGTTGGACACATGTAGGGATTTGGGTTCTCCATGTTCATAACACTCTGTGTGCTGATTCGAGCATTCATTATTAAATCGTCCACTTCTTGCACGTCCACGACATGCGTAAACGAAGGACCCACCTTTTCCGAAGCATGCCATCGATTAAAGGCCTTGGAGATCAGAGACTGACGATCTTTGGCGAAGAAGTGTTCATAGCACTGGAGGGGTGTCTTTCGGCCATGATGCGTCTCAATAGCCAGAGCAAGCTTGTCTAAAATGGGCATCATTATCTTGCAGACATCGCTTTCAGGCACATTGGACACATACTGCCGATACTGACGCATGGCAGTGGGATAATGCTTGTCGAAGTACTTCAGACGGTGGTTGTAGCCCAGCAAATGATTGTGCATCGATTGCTCGGTGACGGTAATCTCGCACAAACAACATAGATAGCGGATATTCAAGTCATTCAGACTCCTCACTATTTTCAAAACATACTCAACTCCAACAAGTTTCATAATTTCGTCTTGATGCGAATTGGAATCAAATGTAATGCCATGTGGTTTATTCGTTGTACCAGCATAGGACGGGGCTGATCGAGGAACAGATGGGCCGCCATAGGGCGAAGGCGTTATTACCTTTTCGGTGGGAACGGGGCGTGCAGAACCCACCGCATTCTTGTTCGGCAATTTCTGAACAGGTACAGGATATCTGCTTCCTGCCTGATTTGGAGGGTTAGGCTTCTGTTTGGGACCTGCCTGGTTAGCCATAGGATGCTTTTGACTACCTTGATTGGACATATTTTTTTTGGGAGCTGTTTGATTGTGCGTAGCTTGCTTTGCAGCTGCTTGATTGGGTGCAGCTTGCTTTGTAGCTGCTTGATTCGAAGCAGCTTGCTTCGGAGCTGTTTGAGTTGGACCAACTTGATTGGGTTTATGGTTCTTGGGACCGGCCAAGTTCTTGTTACCCTCTTCCGGCTGATCCTCATCTATAATGATGACATCGTTGTTGCTGGCATTATTTGATACGGGGCCACCGATTAGATTTGCCAGTGGAACACAGGATATTTTAGTGGCGAGTGGATTTTTCACTATGTTTGGTAAATTCTTTGAATTGGATTCTTGCCCTCCAGTTTCGCCTTGTTGTGCTCGTTGTTGACCCTGTGGGGGCTTAGTCTGATCTTGTGCGGTTTTTTGTGGGGCTTGTGCTTTCTGCTGAGGCTGTGCTCTCTGTGGCTGGGACTGTGCTTTCTGCTGTGGATTTGGTTTCCCTGCTTGGGACTGAGGTTTCACTTGAGGTTGTGCTTTTTGCCCTGGATTACTCGAACCTCCCATGTTCTTATTAGTGTTGGGTCCCTTTTTCATGCCCGGACTCTGAAGAGTCTTGTTTGCTTGGTTATTACCACCACCACCACCACCACTAGCATTTGGGGTAGCTTCCTTTTGAGCTGAATTTCCAGCTGCTGGCTTGACCGCGTTGTTAACATTTTTGTTTAATGGCTTATTAATGTTGGAAGGATTCGGATTCTTCGAAACGGAGGGAGAGTTGGTTCTGTTGTTGTTACCGGCAGCTTGCTTCGGGACACCGGGTGACTTAATTCTTATTTGCAATTGTGGAATACTGATCATTTGTGTGTTGTGTTTTTTACCACTCAGGTGGCTGAACAGGTTTTTTTCCCCCCATTGTACGACACTGCAGAAGTTGCATTGGTACTTCCTGCCTTCATCTTGTTGAAACACCATGGTTTCCCATTTTTGCGACGGACTGTTGCGAAACTCAAATCTGAGCACCTCGTTCAATGATACTGTTGTCAACAACTCAAGAAATTTCGTCCCATCTATGGGTCTATTGGGCGCAATGTTTTTGGTATCCATCTTGTGTGCTCGTGATACCTATAAACATTAATCGCTGTTCATGTGGCTCGCAGTAAACTAACACTTTTGGTTTCGATTTTGGTTATTCGTATCGACAGATACTAATGTGAGTTTTGATTTCAGATATTGAGTGGCTATAAAATTGAAGGAAAAAAAGCTTTTATATAAAATGTATACAATTAATAGCCAAAATTACTCTAAGAACTATGTTTCGTTTTGTTTTCTAGGGATCTAAAACATTAATATATATAGTATATATTTCTTAAGCTAACAGGAAACAAGAAATCAGGTGTCTAAAATGGAAGATGCAGGATATGGGCATTGCCAAAGATCACTGGAAAATTGTGAGCATTTAAAGCCCCCGAAAACTTGTGGCAGACACATAATATTTTCATTATATGTCGACGAGCAATTCTAGTTGGAATTTTTGTACATTACATGCACTAGTCCCATTGTATTCGTTTGAATACAACAATGACAGTATAGTAGTAAGGGTATCAAAAGCAATTGGATAATAGAAGCATTAGATCGGTTTTTCGAGAAGCGTGAAGCGGGAGGTAGCGTAAGCTAATTTGCCGCATATTTAGAACATTATACGGGAATCATAAAAAGAAGTAGTACTCGCTCGTTAGGAGGAATATACATTTATGTGAGAATGTGAGCATAAGCAGTATTTTGATCTGGGCATATTTTATGTATTTAGATCTTATAGAGAGATACGAGATGTGGTATGTAGATCCATGTTATTCTCCCATCTCTTTTAGTGTTTCCTAAAAAAAAGAGACAAATAAGACAATACACCAAAGTCTTGTGAATCATGACCTAAAATTTAGGTTTGTCACTAAATTATTCATAATATTCCAATTCTTTCCTGTTAGTTCACAAAAAGCACTTACAATAAATACAGCTTACATTGTTCAAAGTTAAAATTTATTAAGATAAATAAAGATTACGTCTTTAAACTATATTTCTGTTCAAAGAGCAGGCTAAATTAAAGCCTACCTGATCAGAAAATCTTCCTATTTAAGATGTTTACTTTTAAAACCATACGGTATTCACATTTTCAACATTTAAAAAAGATTATAAGATTTATTTTTATTTAAAGAATTTTATATCAATCGGACAGCAGTACATTAATTGTTACAAAGCTCAGCACTTACAATAAATCTTACTAAAACATAAGTAAAAATATGAATAAAAACACAGCATAAAAATAGTAACACTACTATACAAAAAATTAATTATAGTTAGTGCAGACATAGTGCACTGGTATAACTGTAATCATTCAAGTTAAGAAATACTGGAATATTTCTCTTTCCGAAGCAATTGAGTATGTCAAATGTTAAAAGATATATCTCTCGTAATTTATGCAAAAGCATGTTATTATTTTAAGGCGATTTACGCACAAATGCCCTTAATTTAAAGCAGGATTTGGGAAGAAACCCGTAAAAATGCTAGCCAAAGCAACATGTCTAAGGTCAAGTCGTTCGGCCTTTACTTTATTATTAGTAAAATCACATATTTACTTAATGTGGAATTAATATTTTTAAAGCGACAGACCTTAACTTGGCCGTACATTAAGAATGCTACAGAATTTTATGTCTTTACTTTTAAAAGATATGCAAGCATTCCAGAGAGGCCCCGTTTCATTTGGGGGTTTAATTCATGTTAAAATACGTTTTAAATTCGTTTTCAAAACCCTCTTGCCAAACACTAAGATTACAAAATAAAATCTTTATTCGTTTGGAGTTGAATTTTGATTTACCAACGATCACAAAAGTATTTGAAATATAATTGAAATTGCAATGTCACTAAAAACCAAACTGTCTTCACTGCGACATTGCTTTTGCAATAATTTCACCTGACCCTGCTTTTTTTTAGAATATATCTTCTTTTTTCCCACTCCTTGTACAGCTTGGAAGCCTCGTCTTTATGTGCATTATAATCGACTTTCCAATTTTAGATATCTATGCTTTTTTTCGTTTAGGATATACCATATATGGTTGAGGGTGTAAAAGTAGCAGTTAAGCCTGCATTACTTTCTGTGAAGGGGTGGCTGACAACAACCCCCGAAACTAGGATAATGAAAAGCTAACATATGCAGGTAAAAGTAAAACGAGGCCTATTGCCGATATGACCTTATTATAATGGAAAAACAGTCGATTTGTATGCGACAAAAATCCGAAAAAGGAGTGAAAACGACGTCATGAAATGACATCATAAATTTCGAATGCGGCTTTTAAGGCGTTCTTTTTTTCTCTTCAAAATTCGTTGCCGGAAGTAGTATCTGCGATTTCAACCGTAGGGAACTGAGGTCAAGGTGATTCCGCATCCAAACAGGGAAGCGTAAATAGCCCGTTTAACACCAGAGCAGAGCTCCCCGAAAAAAAACAAAAAAACGTAAACCGAAAAACTGCATGTCGCCATCAGAGCGTGGTATTGATTTTTTTGTTTATGCATGTGTCCCCCGTTCAGTGTTCATGTGAGAGAACCACTCGCAGTCACACGAGCGAGCACGCACTTAAATTAGCCTTATGAATAGCTTACTCTATATTCGGAAGTAGTACTAGCTTATTTTAGACTCACCGGCGAAACGCAAACGCGACGACCGCTTTACCAATTGCGGTTACTAGATGCTCGTGCTCGTGCACCCAATCCAATGGCCAGCCACTCCGGGATCCGCAGTGCCTCCTTCTCGTTGCCTCTCTAAACGCTGCCTCGCTGGTACTCTGCTAAGCGGCTCCGATTCCTATCACGCATATGCAAGGGCGCGAATTAGCGCCGGATTCGCTTACAAAATTACAAGAGGAATTTGCGCTAACTTGAATTTTTTACTTGCATTTAGGCCGAAGAGGACAGAGAATTTCGGTGGCAACGCATCAAAAAAACAAATGACAGATATATGTGTGTAATTATCGATAGATATACATGACAGGCATGTGTGTGAATATCGATGTATCGGTACCGATATATGTTTTTTGAAATCTTCCATCTCTAGGTGAAAAAGTCGCAATACCGAAATAATTACACTTCTAATATTTATACATGTATATTATAAAATTAATTTCTTAATTATCTGCTTATCAAAAACGTTGTCGCAAGCTTTGGCTTTGAATTTCGGTAGAACAGTCTCTATCAAAGTACTTTCATCGAATACTTTTATCAGAGTTCGCAACCTCATATCGTGTCCCAGAATTTGCAATTTTATTCGATTTCCAAGTGTCCAGCGATATTTAGTCATCGAATGCGCTATCGATTTTCTTTCTTTCGTTTCCGGCGAGGTGCGTAATTTGTTCTCCGCGTTTTTGCAAACTTGAACCGATTTTCGTTACGACCGATCCCAGCCGGCCATGTGCGATTAGAAACTTGCACTCCCACCGAGAAAATAATCATAAATCAGCTTACTTGTCACCCGCAGACCATTTACAATATGGATAATTCAGGCAATAACCGCTACGAGCTGTTGTTCATGGACGACGATGCCCCGCCACAGATTCCTGTCGCAGTGGTAGCCGCTGCGCCGGCCAAGAAGCCGGAGGCGTCGGTTCCCAAGGCGCCGAAGAGCAAGCAGGAGAAGGAAAACAAACCGGTGGGTGCTGCTGCGGCCAAGAAGGCTAATAACGCCGTTACTAAGAGTGCCGGCGGTACCAGTCCAGTAAAGGGAGGCAAGGCGGGTCCGCCTTCTCGTAACTCTAATGCTCCTGCCGGAAACGGCGAAAGGAGCTTCAACGCCAGAAACAACAACAACAACAATCAGCGAAGCTTCGGCGGCCACCGGGATGCCGGGGAGTTCGGCAACGAGCTGCCGCAGCGCCAGTTCAACAATCGTGATAACAGGGGACCACCACGCTTCCGCGCCGGCGAGAAATTCGGCAAGCGCGAGTTCGATCGCCAGTCTGGATCCGATAAAACCGGTAATTACACCCCACCCAAGATTCGCGGCATATGTACGAGACCC
This sequence comes from Drosophila serrata, assembly GCF_035046125.1. Taxonomy (NCBI): domain Eukaryota; kingdom Metazoa; phylum Arthropoda; class Insecta; order Diptera; family Drosophilidae; genus Drosophila; species Drosophila serrata. The sequence goes on along the minus strand of NW_028257274.1, from coordinate 270,464 downwards.
GAGACCCAGGGCTGTTTTTCTTTGTTCTCTCGTGTTTACATTGCTTGATTACTTACGTCAAATGGTATTTTAACATTAACATTAACCTGCAATGGCGGCTTGCCGCCAAATGTAGAAAAAATGGGAGCACGACGGACACTTGGTAACAAGATTACAAAGTGCTTGCCCACCGCGCTCGATTTACACGTGACTTTGTCAGTCTGTCATTCCAGAAGATTCGAAAATATGAATAGAAAACACGAAAAATCGCCATTTCTATAAATTAATTCTTTATCTTCTCATTCAGTTCAAGCAGTTTTTGTTTATGTTTAACCTGTTTATATAACATATTCGTTTAGTTTGAATAGTTTTCCTATGCAAATCTCAGAGAGAACCTGCAATGGCGGTATGCTGCAAATGAGAAGAGCGCAAAGCACTTGGCAACAAGATTACGATTCAGTTCTCCGTGCTCCACGTGATTCTTGGCTCTGAAATAGTTTAAATTAGAGAAGATTTGTTAGTAAAGTACATCAAAATTGTGTTACTGAATATTATAAATAGGAAATAAGACCAATCATGTATGTCCTAGCATGGTTTCTTAAGGTATATGCTTTATTTATAACCTTGTACACTTGTTTAAATACTTTGAAACTTATACTAACCACTTGACCCCTATACCGAGCAATCTACAATGTAAATCTACTGTAAATCCCTTACTAAAGCATCATTTACTTGCAAGATTTGCAAGTTTCTTGCGATAACACTATTAGCCATTTCGATTAAATTATTTCAAAAGTATTCGTTTCTATGAGAAAGTAAGACTTAAATCTTTATTAAATAGCTTTAATACATAGGTTTTATCACAAAGTACAGTCGGTAGCAAAAGCTTTTATTAAGCAAGGTCCATTAATAAAAGACTCTTCTTTTCCAGGCGTCAAGGCCATCGACAAGCGTGATGGCGGCGGTGCCCACAACTGGGGATCCCCGAAGCAGGACATTGAGGATCAGAAAACCGGGGAATCGACACCGCAGGCGGACAAAGAGGACTCGGCAAACGAACAGTCGGCTGATCCCGCTGCCGTTGTGGAGGAGGATGAGTCCAAGCAGATGACCCTTGACGAATGGAAAGCCCTGCGTGACCAGCGCGCCAAGCCCAACTACAACTTGCGCAAGGCTGGCGAGGGCGTTGAGAACCCGGAATGGAAAAAAATGGTCGTCTTGAGCAAGAAGAAGGAGAGCAACAGCGAGGATGAGTTGGAGTACGATCCGTCGCTGTATCCGCAGCGTGTGGGTCGCCTCCAGCGAATCGTCGACATCCAGTTTAACTTCAATGATGGACGCAAGGCCGGTGGCTTCCGCAAGGGACCCCGCCCGGGTGGTCCTCGCGAAGGTGGTTACCGCAACGAGGGACCTCGCGAAGGTGGTTACCGCAACGAGGGACCTCGCGAAGGAGGTTATCGCAACGACGGACCACGTGAGGGAGGTTATCGTAACGAGGGACCCCGCGAAGGAGGTTATCGCAACGATGGTCCTCGGGGTAATGGACCGCGCTACAACTCGGGGGCCAGCAACGGCTATGACAGGCAGGACAACAACAACAGAGTCGGGGAGAAGCGCCGCTCGGGCCAGAAGCCCCTGAAGGTGGACGATGAAGCTCAGTTCCCCACTCTATGCTAGGAACGGCAACGGAGACGGAGAAGAGTAAGGTTTAACATTTTCACGTATTACATAATTAGTAAGCAGCTCCGGTTAACGAATAACCTTTAGATTTTCGGGCGTAATCTATGAAGCTTGACGACCGATGAACGAAATAAACAAAACAAACAAATCAGCAGCCACGCTTAATTCATATTCCTTAGTTTTAAACGTATCAACTTTTTGGATTATTTCACCCTCATTTATGCATTTAAAATAACTATTAAAAATAGTTGAAATGTTGAAAAATAAATTTTTACTTCACCTAAAAACCAAGTTACGACATTTGGTATTTATTTTAAATGTATATCTAAATCCCTTTCTCCATCCTTTAGTTTCTGGATGAATGCACCTAGTTCTTGGGCAGAATATGATTTCTTTCGCATCTTTTTTGGGACCTTCGGTGCCAGCGACGACGGTGGCTCCAGATTGGTCTGGAAATAGATTTAAATATTTATAGAATGCAAATGAGAGATGGAAGAGCATATACTTACAAAGTGTCTGTACTCCGGGGATATGGACTCAAGCTGTAGGATTCGGTCTTCCACTCTTTTGATTCGGCTAAAAATGCTTTCGTTGCTATGGCCGGCAGCTAGACCCATGTATAATTCAATTGTTTGTAAACGTGAATTATGCAGCGATTTTTTCATTTCAGTGGATGGGTCAGTTCCGAAGTCACGCGAGCCCATTAGTTTATTTAGCTCCAGCTCGTAGTTGGGCCGGAAAGCCATTTGCTGGGGTCCAGAGCGATTGTTGACGCGTCGAACTAAGGTAAATTGTTTGTACTATTAATAATGCTGATTATCTACAAAGTAGTTTACTAAATAACGCGTTTACCCACCTTTTAAATGACAATTTGACTTTTCCTGCTTTATTATAGAGCTCTGCGTTCGGGCACAGGAATCGCTCAGGTCTTTATCTTCTGCCTTGAAGTCAATTACGTTTTGTGAGTTGATTTCGGTCCGCTTGCTGTTGACAAAACACTCTACGCGCTTGGCTAACTCGGCATCATTAACTCTAATTTGCACCAGCTTTTGTGGAGCAACTTCGTCAGGTGACTCCTCGACCTTGCAGGGACAGGCCAAGTAGTTGAAATTACTTACTGATCTTTCTGCAATGTATGAGCATGCACAGAGGAAAAAGTAAAGAAATCATGGCTAGCTAATTATATTTAAAGGCAATGTGTGTGTGTGTAGGTACAAATTATAAAGGCATACATGTCATGGTGGCTAATTACTGGTTCTTACTGGGTCTGAATGACTCCTTGTTTTCCTTCCACTCGCTGTTGTGATTGCCATCGTATATCTCCTTCTTCCAGATGGGAACCCGGGTCTTTAGCTGATCGATGGCAAACGAGACGGACTCCAGGGCATCGGATCGGTGAGGTGAGGATGTGGCTATGACTACACTGGCCTCGCAGACGGGTACAGTTCCTAACCGATGATATATAACAATGTGCCTTAATTCTGGCCACTTGGAACGAAGGTCCGAGCAGATCTTGTTCATCTCCTTGAGGGCCATGTTATCGTAGGCCTCGTACGCCAATGACACCACCTGAACATAGACGAAAAGAAATTATTTATCAACTACTTTGATTGACACCAAGCCGAGAGATAGGAAACCCACTTTTTTGCCCTGAAAGTTGTCGCGCGTGGTGCCTACAAACACCGAAGAGGCTCCACAGCCCTCGTCAGCCAGCAATTGATGGATGTGTGTGATGTCAATGGGGTCTTCAACCAGCTTAACGTGATCCATGGCGATATGTTTAACCTCCACTCAAAGGCGGGATGATGGCCAGCTCGTCTCCTTCTTTAAAGTTAATCTTATCGCTCAGATTCTCTATGTACGTTTCGTTGAGGGCCAAAATCAAGTTGTCCCGGATGGAGGTCAGGTCAAATCTGGCCACTAGTTGCTCCAGCAGCTCCGATGCGACGATCTGAGCGGGCACTTCCACCTCCGAGCGAGGAGTTCGGGCTAGCTCGCGGGATTTGGCAAAAAACAGCACGTGGACATTGACAACAGGTCCATCAGTCGGCATAATCTTGTGAAATAGTTCCGTTTATAAAGTCCACCTTTCGAGGAGTTTCGTTGATAACGAATAGATATGACACCGCAAGTGAAACATATGGCGAGAGGAATGGCATCGTGCATTTTATCGATATATCGATGACGAAAAAACGTAACTACATATTCATTAATTATTCACTTGTTCTTTTTAACTTTATTCTATTTAAGTTGTAACAATTAGTTAAAAGTATAACTTTTATATCTTAAAAATTAAATATCTTTTGTTCCAACCCAACCGTTTCTCCTTACTCAAGCATCGATAAGTTCCGGTCGACGTTCGCACATCTCTATTACAGCCGATATTCATTTGCTGTGCGAAGAATACAATTTGTTTTCATTCTTTTGTTTTCTAGTTAAATTTATTTGTTGTCTATCCTAGATAGCGAGTTTGTTAACACTTAATTAAAAAATATATTGTTAACTAAAGACTGTTACCGTCGTTGACCGTGTTGACATCGTCAACTAACGCGCTGGAGCCATGAAGACACGTTTCAATACCTTTGATATAATCTGCGGAGTCGCCGAATTGCAAAAGTTAGTGGTGAAATACGTTATCCATGGGATTCAGGGATTATTAAAGTACACTTTCCTATTCCAGGCTGGTCGGCTGGCGAGTGAATCAGATCTATGACGTGGATAACAAGACTTATCTGTTCCGGATGACAGGAACCGGTGCTGTGGAGAAGGTCACGCTGCTGATTGAGTCCGGCACCAGGTTCCATACCACCCGCTTCGAATGGCCCAAAAACATGGCCCCATCAGGGTTCAGCATGAAGCTGCGTAAGCATCTAAAGAACAAGCGTTTGGAGAAGATCCAGCAATTGGGCGGCGATCGTATTGTGGACTTCCAGTTCGGCACTGGCGATGCCGCTTATCATGTTATCCTAGAGCTGTACGATCGTGGTAACCTGATTCTGACCGATTATGAGCTGACTACGCTGTATATTCTGCGTCCACACACGGAGGGTGAGAATCTGCGCTTTGCCATGCGCGAAAAATATCCTGTGGAACGTGCCAAGCCGGCCACGGAGGAACTACAGCCCGAAGCTGTGGCTGAACTGCTGGAAAATGCCAAGAACGGCGACTACTTGCGGCAGGTCCTGATGCCCCATTTGGACTGTGGTCCAGCGGTAATAGAGCATGTTTTGCTTTCTCATGGCCTGGACAACCGGGTTATCACCAAGAAAACCCTTACTGAGACTCCTGGAGAGGAGGAAAAGCCAGAAAAGGCCGGTAAAAAACAAAAGAAGGGACGAAATCAGCCGAAACTAGAGCAAAAACCATTTGATATGGTTAATGACGTACCCACTCTGCAGCAGGCTGTAAAGGTTGGTAAAAAATTGCCTTGTTTTACCTTTTTATCTTATCTTTCTTTATTTTTCCTCACTTCTAGAGCGTCCAAGACCTAATTGCCGAGGGAAACAGTGGCAAAACTAAAGGCTACATCATTCAAGTGAAAGAGGAAAAGCCAACAGAAACAGGCAATGTGGAATATTTCTTCCGAAACATCGAATTTCATCCGTACCTTTTTGCCCAGTTTAAAGAATTCGAAAATGCCCAGTTCGAGACTTTCATGGAAGCCGTCGATGAGTTTTACTCGACGCAGGAATCGCAGAAGATCGATATGAAAACCCTGCATCAGGAGCGTGAGGCATTAAAGAAGCTATCCAATGTGAAGAACGATCACGCCAAGCGTCTAGAGGAGCTGACTAAAGTTCAGGATGTAGACAGAAAGAAGGCAGAGCTAATTACGTCCAATCAAAGCCTGGTGGACAATGCCATTCGAGCCGTTCAGTCGGCTATTGCCAGTCAATTGTCCTGGCCGGACATTCACGAGCTGGTGAAGGAGGCCCAGGCCAATGGCGATGCCGTGGCCAGTTCCATTAAGCAGTTGAAGCTGGAGACGAATCACATATCACTTGTGCTAAGCGATCCTTATGAAAACGAAGACGATACGGAGACACCGGACGTGACTGTTGTGGATGTCGATCTAGCTTTATCGGCTTGGGCCAATGCCCGTCGTTATTATGACATGAAGCGTTCTGCAGCTCAGAAGGAAAAGAAAACAGTGGATGCGTCGCAAAAAGCGCTTAAGTCAGCTGAGCGTAAGACACAACAAACGCTCAAGGAAGTCCGAACTATATCGAACATTGTTAAGGCCCGAAAAGTGTTTTGGTTTGAGAAGTTTTATTGGTTTATAAGCTCTGAGAATTACTTGGTTATCGGAGGCAGAGATGCACAGCAGAATGAGCTAATTGTAAAGAGGTGAGTCTAGTATTTTCCCACAAAAATACAATGTATTCAATAACCTGCTATTATTTCAGATACATGCGCCCAAAAGATATTTATGTGCACGCGGAAATCCAGGGTGCCTCGAGTGTTATCATACAGAATCCAACAGGAGAAGAGATACCACCCAAGACTTTGCTAGAAGCCGGCTCCATGGCCATTTCATACAGCGTGGCCTGGGACGCCAAGGTGGTAACCAATTCCTATTGGGTGAACAGCGATCAGGTAAGCAAGACTGCACCAACCGGAGAGTACTTGGCCACGGGTAGCTTCATGATTCGAGGCAAGAAAAACTTCCTACCATCCTGCCACCTCACCATGGGCCTTAGCTTACTCTTCAAGTTGGAGGATAGTTTCATAGAGCGGCATTTGGGAGAGCGGAAGGTGCGAAGCTTAGATGATGATTCGAACGAGCAGGATTTCAAGGAGCCCGAGGTTACACAAGAACACGATCTTCTGTCAGATGAAAATGATTCGGAAGGAAATCCCATTGCGAATGTATCGGAGCAAAGCTCCAACACTGACACATCTGCTTTCCCCAATACGGAAGTGAAGATTGAACACGACACAGGTCGCATCACAGTGAGGGCGAACTCCTTGAATGGCGAGAACGACGAGATCGAGGAAAAGGAAAATGTAATCGATAAACTGCTGAGTAAGAAGCCTGCTGATGAGGAGACCACCATTATTTTGGCTGGTCCCAGTCGCAAGAAGCAAGTCAGTGCCAAGAAGACAAAGGAAGACAAGGCACGAGCTGCTAAACAGGAAGCTGCCAAACAGGAAGCCGCATCACTAGCCGAAGCGGAACCCAAGAATCCGTCCCAGGTCAAGAGAGGCCAAAAGGGAAAGCTTAAGAAAATGAAGTTAAAGTACAAGGATCAGGACGATGAAGAGCGGGAAATCCGAATGATGATCCTCAAGTCCTCCGGCAAAGAAAAGCCCCAGTCCAGCAATGAAAAGGTAGTGGAGAAGAATGTGGCCATTAAAGAAGATGCAACGAAGCCGGCCAAGAATGCAGCTCCCAAGAACACCGCTGTTGAACTGGAAGATGCCGACGAAGTGCCCACTGGCGGTGATGTGGATATACTGAACAGTTTAACTGGGCAGCCCCATGAGGGAGATGAGTTGCTCTTTGCCATACCTGTGGTGGCTCCCTACCAGGCCTTGCAGAACTACAAGTAAGTTAACTTACCTTCTTTTAACCTTAAATTCATATTTATTTTGTATTTTTGTGTTAAGGTTCAAGGTAAAGCTTACCCCCGGTACCGGAAAGAGAGGAAAGGCTGCCAAGTTGGCCCTTAATATTTTTGCCAAGGAAAAGAGCTGTAATACTCGCGAGAAAGACTTGCTTAAAAGCATAAAGGAGGAGTCCCTGGCCAGGAATATACCAGGAAAAGTCAAGTTATCCGCTCCGCAGTTACAAAAGTATCATAAATAAATTGGATGGATTGGAATAAATATTCATAGAAAGTGTTTTAAATACTTAAAAAAAACGAGAGATACATCAAGTGTTGTAATTATGAAAGCTGTTTAATTAAAATATAAAACTCCATAATATTTGATTCTTATCATTTTTTGCCGCTATAAAGCGGGATATTGATTTTCGTAACGGTGGAATATCCCGATTAACGATAGACCGGTTGCTGGGCGAAATCTCAAGCAGCAATTTTGGGACGCCTGCGCAGTGCGTGGAGCCCGAGTTTGCATGTGTTTGTTTACTTCGGTTGGCTGTGTCCAAAAGTGGTGTTGTATAAGTAGATATTTTGGTGCTAAGTCGCCTGTTTTGGCATTTTGTGTACTAAAAAGTTCGCCAAGTTCTCGTCATCGTTCGATAAATAGATGGAAACGCATTAGTAGAACGTCGCCTAGCCCAATATCGTGAAATATGTGGAAATAAAGGCATTTAAAGACGAGAAGAGTGAAAGCAAACAAAGCCGAGGAGGCCTACAAATCACGCAGCAGCTCCCGCAGCAACGAGAACACCACGGAAAATGTATCTTTCGGGCAAAATCCGTGTAACACATTTTTTCAACGCCACAATATCGAGTGCGTGAGCGTCTTCCGGAGATATGTAGACACCATTGGCCATATTCGGAGTGCTTCCTGGCCAAAATCAGTCATTCGAAGGCAAATAAATTGAGTTGGAAAGGCGGCGATGGCTCGGTGAAAAACTTTGGCCTTCAAAGTCCCACCCAGTTAGAAGGATTCGTTCGTGTGCGTGTGTGTCCGTAAGTGTGTGTGCGTGTGTATGCATACATATGAAAGCCTGTATTGATTAAGGACGGAGGACTCTTTTTTTTTTGTCCCCCCGTGCCATGTGAAGAAAATTAACATATAATGTTGACGTGCCTCCAATTATAAAATAAAAGTTATGCATCTGCTGACACACTTCCAGTTCCCATTTAAAGTTTACCATGACGCACATTAAAAATATATATACATATATATTCCTAAGTACAGATGTTCGTGTCGGTATGTACTGGCATTTATATATATGTATATAAATATATGTATACCCCTATTTCACCTGCTTTAGAAATACTAAATATATTAGATGAATTTCTCTAAATAGAAGAATAAATAATAGAAATAACAAAATATATATTGTATATTGGGTAGGCTTTTATACAAATATATATACAATATCCTCCCCATCACTGGGACCTTTATAAATTATGTTTGTTTATGACCATTTTTGGGATATGTGCTAAAGTCTAAAAAGTTTTCTAATCAGTAGCATTTTAACTGCTTAAAATATACCATTAAAATGTTTTTAAACAGTTTTTGAATTATTTAATTGATGTTAACTAATATGTAACCATTTTGTTAAATAGTTACAAATTTGTGGTTTTTATGAAGTATTTATAAACAATCCTTAATATTTCAGATATGCTATAAATAACCAGTCTTCGAAAATGTTGGACTTTTGTGAACTTATCACAACTGCCAGATAAAATGAGGGCTCTATTTTTTGCTCAAATAAAACCCAAGGCGGTGATAACAGCAATTATAAATAATTATTAAAACATGAACTTGTAAAATCGGTAAGTAAAAATTATTAAAACTTTGTTTTAAACTTAATAGAAACTTCCTTTATTCCCGTTTTTAAGAAATGGGGAAAAAATGTGGAAATGTCTAAGGCATTGCTATAGATTCAAATATAAATTATTTTGTAGTATATTTGTTAAAATTTAATGGTAATAATTTCTTCCATTAAGTTTTATGATAAAAACAGATAGAAAAAATGAAACTAAACTTTTCAGGCCCAAATTGTTATACCATTGCCTTTTGATCATTAAAATCCCCAAAACTGAGCAAAAAATTCATTTTTGTTCAATTCGGATAGCTTTTCAATGTTTGTTATTATGAGGTAAATAAATCTGGATACTCATTTTAAAATTAAAAAAAAATTAACATTTTTGCAATTTTTTGAAAAATTTATAGATGTAACCCCTTATAAAATTTTCACAAATTAAAAAAAAATTTCTGTAGGACATAGCTAGATCAATTCGGCTGTTAATGCTGATCACGAATATATATGACTTAGAGGGTCGGAAATGACTCCTTCACTGCGTTTTAAGCTTCTGAGTGAAATTATAATAATCTGAAAGGTTATAAATTGTGTATAAAAAATAGTATACCAAATTAAAGTATAGAAATAAAAATAAAAAATAATATTTTGCGGCAACTTTTAACCTTTTTCCGCTTTATTTTTTCAAAGAACATGGAGCCAAATCATTATTACTGCCGGAGTGCTATGCAGCAGACGTCGACGTCGTCAATTCCCCAACATTCGTCGAACAAAATCAACTATGGGATGAATGCGGGACAGCAGGAGTACGCGGCCTGTGGCTCCAATCAATCGCAGTCGGGATACAGCTCAAAGGATCTGGTGCCACGCAGCGGGAACAACAAATCTCTAGGCGGTAATGGCAGCGGAATGGGGAGTCCCTATGCAGGATCGGTCTGCAGCAATAGTGGCCAATGCAGCAAGAGTACTACTGCCAATGCAGGGAACTATATCAATATAATGACTGTTCCACTCGGAACATTGCAGTATAACCGAAAGAAGTTAACTACTCAGGACTACGAGTGAGTGGCATACAATTATGTGTAATTGGGATAATAATTTAATTGGGGAAACCCTTTTACAGATCGCATTTATATTACAACACCACGGATGTCAAGTGCCGCGATGATTACTATATAGCCAACAATGCGGCAGGAGGGATACCCCAGCACCAGGGACACCAACCGCAACAGCACATGCAACATCAACAGCAGCAGCAGCAGCAGCAGCAGCAGCAACATCAGCAACATCAACAGCACCAGCAACATCAGCAACACCAGCTCCACCAACAACACCAACACCACCAGCAACAGCAACAGCAACAACAGCAACAGCAGCATCAGGCAAACTTTCTCCACATCCAGCAATCGCTCCAGCACAACCACCAGCTAAGCCACCCAGAACCAATCCATCAGTTGCCGCAATTACAGCCCTCGCAGGTCGCCGATCCGCCAGATGCCTTCGACAACTGTGCTGCGATCTTCCCCAACGCCAGCGGCAGTGGTCGCGTGGCAGCCACTCAGACCCATCAGAATAGCTCCGGTGTGGTCACATGCGGCGACCAGCAGACGCCAGTGTCCCTGGGCTCCATGCCAGTGCCCCCGATCATGTACACCGTTCACCGTGTGGTGACCACCGCCCAAATCCAGACGGCGGTGGGCAGCACCTTTGCCTCCTCTGCCAGCGTTTCCAGTGTGCTCAGCACGGGGCAGAACGAGGGCGACTGCCTGTCGCCGGCACAGGTGTCCTCTGCAATGGCTGCCACCTCGAATGCTCCATGTCTTGGGGGACTAGGCGACATGGGGGCCAATATGATGAACAATGCAAGTGCACTTTGTCCCCTGTCTGACCTGAGAAGTCCTTCTGGTAAGAGTCTGCTCTACAGTCTTGCTTTCTCCACTTAATTCTACATAATTATAAATATTTAACATAAATTTCAGGTGTTCTAACCAACTCCTCATTCATGCCTGGGCACCATAAATGCAACAATGGCAACGATGCCCAATCTAATCCTGCAATCCAAAAGCGTGTGATGGCCACAAGCTCAACTTCCAATTTCGCAAATGCTGGTAAACCTGCTTCCAACCTGACTCGGGCTCTTCAAAATGTAATATTCCTAATCAAAGACTAATGAATAATTATAATTAACCTGGAATATATATATTTCTTAGGTAATCCCCACTTGTGTGTATCTTATGTCCCGCGTGGCGGTCCATATGGAGATCGAGGGCACTTCCCAGTGTCCATCGCAGGTCATGCTGGCCGCTGCCTTGGGTTGCGAGGAGCTGGGCATATCCAACAAGCTGCTGGCCCAGAGTGTGTTTGGATTGTGGATGACAAGTGCTTTATTGGAAATGCAGCTGAAGGCCCATCATTGTCCCTATATAGTGAGGGTGGCGTGGCCAAATCTGCTCCAGAAGTTTAGCAATAGCAGTCCCAGTGATCGAAAGTTTGATGAGCCCATGATAGTGTTGAAGAGGAATGTTTTCTTCTCGAAACGAGACGAAGAAAAGATCAAGTAATTTCCAGATAAACTTTCAAAATTACAATTAAGAATTATATTTATTAATTTTAATATTTTCCAGGGATCATCGAATATTAGAGCTTCTGTATGAGGAGGCCAGAAATAATGTTCTAACGGGTAGATATATTATGGAGCCAGTGCATTCACTGATGTTGGGTGGCATACAGGCTCGAATCGAACTTGGGCCCTATAATTCGCATACCCATACAATAGGCTTTTTTCGGTGAGTTGAGAAATAAATTAAATAATTAACCCCTTTAATATATATTATGTTTTGTACTAAAGGGAAAACCAAGCTCGTTTCTTGCCACCTCATGTAGCCAAGAGCTCGACTTGGTTGTGGTTGCCCATAAGCCAAAAGAACTCTGCGGAAGTCAAGTTGTTGGAGCAGTTTAAGCGGGTTCCCCAAACAGCTACAACACGGAAATTAATGCGAAAATATCTGGAATTTTGCTGGGCACTGCCATTTTACGGGTAGATCTATAATAATTAACTAAATTTAATATATTTTTTATTAACAACTATTTACTATAGAGCCGCCTACTTCCATGGACAGATAGAGCAGCCTGTGAGGGGAATTATGGCCTTGGTCAATCAAAAGGATATGGAGGTTTTAGTTGCAGTTAATGAAAAGGGAGTGTTTATCATAGATCCATATGAATGCGTAAGTACTCTATAAAATGGCATTGTATAATATTCCTTAAAATATTTTAATATTACCTTTCTGCAGACTCTCTTGCTGGGCTTGCGATATGAGGATTTATCTTGGGATTATGCCAAGCCAAGTGCCAGTGATGATCCCGAATGCCTGACTTGTATATTTCTTCAGGTACTTGAATTTATCTTCTACAACAAATTTAAATATAATACTTTAACAATTTTCTTTGCAGTTTGATGCTGTTGAGAATGGAATACAGGTTTCGAAGTTAATGCAAATATTTTCCAAGCAAGCTGCCATGATAGACGCACTTATATCACATTTTACGGATCAAATACGAAACAAAAAGCAGGAGGGGAACACTCAAGAACCTTTTCATGATGGTAAGTCGAAATTCTATATTTTAAAGGATTTTTCAAATAATTAGTAAATAAAATAATAATAAGACTTGGATATGTTTAAGTTGTGGAGTTAATGGAGTGTAGACGAATCAACAAAAGTTTAAGTAAGCTGTTTCACACATTAGGGATATTTATTTTATTTTCGAAAAGTAATTATATGATTATTAGAAAATTAAAATTACTATTATACCTTTTTCAGAGCCAAATCCTATTCAAAATAATGGAAATGGAGTGTTATGCAATAAGCTGTCTCGATTGACTTTGGCCACCTTTGATGAGGAGGGAGGTCGCTGCATTGGGCAAATGGGATCATTATCTATAAGCTATTAACAATTGTTACTAATGATAAACTAGACCTAAGTTACAGGGGTGTTACATATAAAGTTCGTGCATATATTCATGATTGTTGATAAATTCCCATAAATATACTCACAAGCAAAGTTTTAGCAAATGGAATCAACATATTCACTCAGTTATCGACACAATGAATTCCACTAAATTTAATTGTTTTCTAATTTTATCAAACGTGATCTGTATCCGAATTTTAATTATACAATTATCAAGTTTTAATCGTAATTAAATTTTATTTGTTTAAACTTTAATATGACGGAGATCTCTTTAAAGTCTACTTCCATTTGACTTTTGTTAACTTTTGCTCAAAACCAAGAAAAAGCATTTACATTTTTGTACGATTTTCCTTTTTGTAATAATTTATTTAAATGTATAATTAGTGCAGGTATTTACCAAAATGTCCCCCAACACTTATCTGATTTTATTTACCTTTAAGGTGTAAGGAATGTAGCATATAATAAGATAAATACATATATCGGTATGTGCATTTGACGTATGCGTTCAGAATTAGTTTAATAAGCCTTCGACTGAAACAAATTATGTACATAATAACAATAAAGTATATGTACAAACTGTAAGGGCAGACTGCCAACATAGGTTATGTATATATTTAAATTTGTATGTATGTATAAATTGAGACTTAAAATAAATACCGTTCCCTCATATTTATACAGCAAGTACATATAAGATTACAACAATATTCAATTCTTGTGTTTCAAAGGCACCACACTTGTGATTAGTAATATTCTATATTATTTATCAAGCGCGATTAATTAGCCAATTTAAATTTTAAGTAATCTTTATTTATTATATCCACCAAGCCTTAATAATAATATTAATAACAATTATATTTCGATTCCCTTGCAACACACCTCTGCACCTTTTTTGAATTTTTGAGGAACAATACATTAAAATTCTTTTAACACAACACTCATTTAATTTTGAAGATAAATAAACATTGTTTAATAATATATATAATAAAATAGTTCTAATATACGACAACACGGAAATTAATCAATACATGTAGGTGTAATCTAATAAATTATAGTTAATAGAAAATTTATTTAAATATGTGTAAATCAAACATAAATACTAAAGGCTACTTACTTTCTAAAATGTGTCTTTTAATAACACAATAAAAAAAGTATTAAAAAGTAAATGAAATGGGTGTTGTGTTTATATTAAAATTTAATGAAGAGTTTTGAAACAAATGAAAAATATATTTCTGGTTGAGGATATTGGTGACAGCATGAGATTGAGCGAAAGAATTTGTGAGTGTGAGTAACGTAGTAAGGATATCCGTCAAAGGACGATAGTTTCGCCATATATCGATACCTACGTATCGAAATTGTCCTGTCGCGGTCCTGCTAACTTGACCAACTTTTTAGCGCCCATTCAAAAATAAATAAATAAATCCTTGCGACGGTTTCATGTAATCAAGTTGAAAGGATTTATAAAGATACTAATTTTATTTACAAGAAAGTGGTGGTAAATTATTTAAAGCTTTCTCAATAGAACAACTTCACTCCTGTAAATTTTTGAGATCTTGAAAATTTGTCTTGACCTTCACATTTAAAAAAAAAAATAACAAAAACTTTTTAAATCGTGATTACCAAATTTTGTAGCTCTAGTTTTTATTGACTCTGAGATCTATGTGTTCAGGCGGACACTTGGAAGAACAGACTTATTTGGTAATAATGAAAAAGTATTTAAATTCTTTCTTATAAAGAGTTTTCCATTTTATAAATTGTTCATAGACTTTTATAAGAACACCAGAACTTCTTCCCTAAATTGAACAATGTTAAACGAATATTGATACAATAATAAATCGCTTATAAATCAACATTTCAATTAGTGGTTCTGGGGTGTTATAAGCAATAAAGAGACCAGGTCAAATCTATGAGACGGAAATTGTTCAATTTAAAATTGTATCAAAAATATTATTTAATTAAAGGTAATTTACACCAAATATAAATATTCCTAAACGATATTCTGCCAAAGAATAGATTATAAAGAAGACTAACGAATTTTAAAATAAAAAGAATTAAATGCTAGTGTATCCTTACATCATGCTAATTTTAACTTCCAGCAATAAGATATATTCTAACGAACCAAACAAGGAATATATTTAAATTTACTTCTTTTGGAATCAAGGGATTCATAGGATAAATCACTTCTATTTTATTTAAAATATTTTAAACAAATTTCACCAAGAAATTTCTATGATTCTCTGATAATACTTAACACAAATATGTAAAATAATAGGAACCGCTAGTTTCTCCTTAAAAAATGGCAAAAATTCAAGTCATAAAATTTATCTTTTAAAGTACAAATATAAAACAATAAAGGTGCCATACCTGTGTATAAAAATAATTGAAAACTGATGTGTAAATAATAGCCTCTATTTGCAGGGTGAAAAGAGGGTCAGCAACAAATTCAAACTCTTACCAAAGCAAATATTGACCAAAGAGTAATAACGAAATTAGAGCAAATACGGAATACAAATAGTCCTAAGTGAAACTGTGTTATTGCAAAAATATTCGCGACCCAAAAGTGCAGCAGCCGCGTCCAAGACCAAGACCAAATCCCAATCCAAATCTAAATCCAAATCCAAATCCAAATTCAAGTCATATCAGATTCGCTCACGCACAAGCGAAAAGGTTGACCAAACACACATTTACTCTGGCACACTCGCGAGTGTTTATGGGAGGTAAATAACTGGTTTCTATATAAACACACACACACACACACACACACACACCGGGGGGCACGTGCAGGAGAAGGCCTACCCGGAGACAATTTGGAAATGTGCATCCACGGCCACTACACTCCACTTCACCAACACACACACACTCGCGAAGAGGGACGGGACGGGACACTCACTCTCCACACCAGATGTCCTGTTAAGAGAGAGCACACCGCCCGCAGAGAGCCGTGTTGTCCTGGAAGAGAGCAGGCGCGTAACTCGCCGAGTAACAAGTGGTGGCGAGAGAGCCTTTCTTGCACTGGATTGGCTGCAAACGGGTTCGCGTCCGTCCAGCGTTCTCTTCGCCGCAGATGCGTCGGCTCATCTCGTGAATTCGGAAATTCGCTGTGCCGCGTCGCGGAATCGGACTCTGAATCACATCCTTTTGCGATTTCGAGGAGTGCACACCGGTGGTCGCATCCGCAACCGAATCCGCATTCGCAATCGCAATCGCAATCGCAACCGTAACCGTAACCGCGCTCCGATCTCTCCAGCTCCAGCTCTAGCTCCAGCTCCATTTCTAGTTATGGATATCTCCGCCTACCAGCACATGAACATTCGGATGAGCACACGGGGCAAGCGTCCGCTGCGGAATCTCACACCCAACGACAAGGTGCGGGCGATCCAGAGGATCCACAATGGCGAGACAAAGGCCAGTGTTTCCCGCGATATCGGAGTGCCAGAGTCCACGCTCCGGGGCTGGTGCAAGAACGAACAGAAGCTGCGCTTTATGTGCCGCCAACTGGGACCGGATCACCTGGGACTGGTGGACACACCGCCCGAGAAGCGGGCCAAGTTCGAGTTGCAGCTCCAGCTGCCGCCCAAATTCGTGGGCCTGCCGCAGAACTACGAGGAGCTCGGCTTTGGATCACTACCCTATCCCGCTGGAGATTATCCCGGGCAGGGAGAGAGTCTGCTCGAGAAGCTGAGCCTGGTGGAGTTCGTGAAGAAGAATGGCCTGCATCCGGAGATGATGCAGCAGAGCGGTGTCGGTGTGGTGGACTACTCCAACAATATGCTGCATCAGCTGAATCTTCTGGCGCTGCTCAACTCCAAATTGACACCTCCTCCCCAGGCACCAGTAGTGGAAGTTGTGCCACCAGTAGAGACACACACACCCAAAGCAGAGGAGGACAACAAAGTGCTGGCTTTGGCTTCGGAAGATTACGCCAAGAACGGACAACCCTTGCTGAGTGTTAAGAATTGGGCCAAGGATCCGGCCAAGCGAACCAGTCAGCCGGAGCAAGTCAACGACAAGAACAACAATGCCTTGGATGCCAACACCCAAGGTGCTCTGCAAACGGAGCAGGCCAAGACGCCCATGTTCCCGGACACGACGACAGTGCCAGTGGCCACACTACTGCCAGCTCCCTTTCCGACTCCCGCGGATCTAGCGCCTGTGATAGCACCACCACCACCGCCGCCCATGGGTGCCGCCATAGGATCCACCAGTGGCGGAACCACACCTCCGGAAGCCGACAACCAGGGAGCCGCCCTGCTGGACTGGTGCAAGCTCTTCAATGCCAGCCTCAATTTCCTGGCCTTTGCCGCGGCCGCTGCCTCCATGCAGCCCGGCGGAGGCGGAGGTGTCCCCATCTACAATCCCCATGCGGCGGCCACCGCGAGCTCCTCGGAGCCCGACCTAGAGACATATCCCTTCAACGAGGCCCTGATGAAGCGCCTCAGCCCGCTGGCCCACAGCGAGGCCTCCAACGAAAGCTACTGTGACAGCGAGCCCGAGGACCTGTCCGTCAGGTCCTGCGCCTCCAAGGCCTCCAGCAGATCGCACACTCCGGACAAGAGCAGCGGGTCCAGCGATGCCGAGCAGTAAATGGTCCCCACGGCCCAGTTCTTAGTTTCTTAGTCCCTAGGCCATAGTGTAAATACCTCCATTTTGATTGTTAATAGCCACCCTTAGTATTCACGAAACACTCGAACGACTCATTTTGCGAGGCAAATACTATTTGCATTTATCAATTAAACGCATTAATATCAACGCAACAGGTATTAATAGATCGGCGTACTATAGCTAGTATTAACTAGGAATATCGACTGTGTGGCGGCAACTTGTTTGAAAACCAAATTCAATTCATCTACACGTATAATAACAAATACTAATTGTGTTAAGTAGCTTAATTATTTGGCCCGTTCGTCAGCCATTCCAATCGATTTGTTTTCGTACTGCTGTAATCTCCGTAACTCTTAGTAAGCATATAAACTAATTAATAACGAAGCGAATAAATATTTATTAACAACTGAAAAATAAACTCTAACGTGTCAATCTCTCAAAATTCGCAATTGCTTTTCTTATTTATTTCACATTCACTTTCTTTCAGCTATTTGGGATGGTGTGTTTGGGCGAATTTTTTACACTAACAAAATTAAGAAGCAACACTGGTGGCTTTTAATTTTAAACTATCCATTTTAATACAAAATGGGGAAGCCTAATACTCCACCTGGTACTCAATTAAAAAGATCCTACAAGTGTACCAAAAATGTTTACCCCTTCTGAATAGCAAATTTGTCGTGAATTTGGTAAATTTTAATTCAAATCCTGCTTATAAATTATATTGCAAACGATAAGTAAAGACAATGTATTAGGGGGGTTTTTTTTTTTAATTTTCGAAAGATATCTGTATTATGTTTGTTTTCGTTTTGTTTAGTTTTTAATTGATTTAAATTAATTTTTATATCTGTTATGGTAAACGTAGCTGAAATATAGGATTATAGGATTGAATCAGAAATCAATCATAACTAAGCTACAAATATTTTCATTCTTTAAATCGATAATTATCAATATTTTTATATGACAATTTCTTTAACAAATCAATATTAAAAAAAAAACACTTAACTAAGCCAAAAATGCATTAATTTCAAATCATTTTAATGATAGTGTTTACTAGTTTAACAAATCTGCATACTCAATTTGCAATTCTAAAAATTGAAATTTTGTGCCAATTTTTGGCAATTTTAATGATGTAACTTTTTATCGTTTTTTCAATTTTTGGCCAAATTTGTCAAATTTTATTTTTCCTCCAGACATGGCTTAATAGATCAAGAATATATATGATTTATGGGATCGCTACTTTTGAAGCTCCTGACTAAACTTATAATACCAGTTTTAGTCTGTATTTATGTACATTTTTATATGACAATTTATTTAACAAATCAATGCTTAAAAATCTCATAACTCGGCCAAAGATGCAATAATCGACGCTGATGATGCTGTTGATGCTGATCAAGAATATATATGATTTATGGGGTCGGAAATGACTCCTTCACTACTTTTGAAGCTTCTGACTAAAATTATAATACCCTGCAGAGATATTTTATTAATGTCTTAAATCGATATAATCAAACAACATAATTAAAGTGAGATTATATGAATTATTAACCAAATAAAGATTGAACTTACTTTAATAAATTATCGAGAAAAGTGTGGAGAATAAACATGTTATAGTAGTAGTAGTAATTAGTAGTTGTAGTTGTTTTATTCTATATACAATATTATTATGTTAGTTGGGTAATACGTACCATTTTAAAAACTTATTTTTTATAAGAAGATGTGTCTTGTGTAGATGTATCTAGAATATCATGATCGTTAACTCCTTTTCTTATTTATGTTAGCTCCAATAGTGACTAGACTTTGAGTTGGCAGAACTTGGTCTGGGATACGCAGAGATGACCACGAATCCATTGATACCCGCCGCCTGGATGGAGGTCAGCAGTCAGTAGTCTGTCTTTTGGAGTCCTGGCATCAGGGCGATGCGTTAATGAGTTTCTCTTTCTACCAAAAGCGTTTTCGGAGGCATCGGTCAAGCCGAACACGAAGAAAAAATGGCACCAGCAAAGCACCACCGCCAAGGCGGTGGCAGTGGCAGCAACCGGCGACGGCAGCGGCATGAAGACGAATTATTGGTTCGCCTTTTGGAAAAATTAAATATCGCGTGTTGGTAATTTCCGCTTGGCTTCCCATTGCCGCTGCCATCGGCTGAAGTTGAGGCGAATTATTACGATGATTAGGCGACTGACAGTGCTCCCAGGCATCGGCATCAGCTTCGGGATCGGCATCCATGTCGACCATCCGGCCTGCCAGCCGTGATCCGCACTGTACGACTGACTATGCATGTCTTCCCATTCGCATTTCGCATTCGCATTGACATTGCATGTGCTCCGCGCAGCGTACTGCACCGCACAGATCGGTGGACATCTTCGTGGCATTCTGGTTCTGGGCGAGGATTAAATTACTTAAAATCGAACCGAACCGAAACCAAACTCGAACCGAACCGATCCCGATCCCGATCCCCCTGGGGCATATCGACGGATCCGCTCCAGCCGCTGTCAATATTGTGTCGCCTCGTAACCCGCACGTTTGCAACCGATCGCGGTATTCGGAGAGACACACATATGGATACACAAGTGCCTGGAAATAAGTGGGTATCCACACACACAGGTTTAACTATTGGTTTATATTGTTTTAAACTTTAGTCGAAAATGCTATGCTGGTTTTAGCTTTTGTTCATAAGGTTCATAAACTATAAATTCGGCTTGCAGAGGGGAGTGTTTTCAAAAAACTGCTGTGTTTTCGAAAGATTTTGCACTCGTAAAAACAATCAGAGACAATATCCTTGGAAAGTTAAATACTATTACAAATATCGGAATTTTTTAGATATAGACATAGTGTATTTTTATTTATTTATCTAATGCTTAGTTCTTTTTAAATGTATATTTCATAGGACTATCATGGATTTATCCCTGAAATAGTCTATAGTTTATTTCTTATATTATTCCTCTCCCTTAAAGTTCAATGTACTACCTCTTAAAGCCCAAAATGATGCTTGACTGACATCCTTTTAACATATGATTGACAATGGCAACAACGGCCACGAAATTACCCATCGGAATGAAAGGATGAAGCTGCCAATATCGTTACCACATCCGCACCGATGGCGGATGGAGGAGGAATTTTGCGTGAGCTTAATGTGGATAACATTCAAGAAGATTTTTGGAATAATCGCAATATACCGAATATATATTCCTGTAAGGTAAAAATTATTTATACCGAATATATATATGCATTTTTGATTCCCGCCTAAAGCCCATGCCGGCTGAAGTCAATTTATTTGCTTTCTTATCCTCGCGTTTGAATAATTGGCTACCAAGTTACCTTTACGAGATCGAAGCGAACCTTCTGCATTTTGCGTGTTCGTTCAGCGGCTGTGGCATCCGCATCCACGTCCACGTCCATGTCCACGTTCTCCTTCTTGTTCTCATTCTCTAGCATGCCTCAATTACAATCAGATTAGTTGCATGTGAGCAGGAACCCTTTGATGGAAAACGATCGCGCAAGATTAAGTCGCGGAACCGAACGGAGGACCCACCATTCTTCGCCAGCCATCCGGCACGAAACTCAATGTCCAGCAGCATCGTGGATCAATGGAAATGAGGAGAATAAGGAGGAACCTCCATGGGGGACACACACAAACTGTGGATTGCACACCCATTAAAATTCATCTTGGGTTTTTTTATAGGTCAGCAAAAAAGTAGTATTCATAGATTATACTTTATTATTACCCTTGGAAAATCTTCAAGTTCCTAAATAAAGTATGATGAGTTGGCAAACAATTAACGTAAAGAGTTTCATGTCTTTGTAGCTTATTCTACTTATAAGTAATATTTATAATAAACAAATAAGTGTGATTTATTAGTTTCCTACTTATAAAGATATTATCATCTTACTATCCATCATTGTGTCATCTTTTCTTGGCCACTTTTTTCTATGTAATTACGATCTATTAAAACCATATTAGTTATGTTATTAATTAGTAATTAATTCTGTAAAATATTTGTTAATTTTTATATGTCTGCCCTCACTTTCACATTTTACACTATAAAGTCCACTCTCCAGTTGAGATTACTTTTATCCTTCAGTCCATGGCAATGTCCTAATATATATATCCTAGAAAACCTACAAAGATTTGTGCACTTTTGTATAAAGCCTCATAATTTCGGCTCGGTACGATGATGATGATGATGAATACAACTTTTGATATAAATTGCAATTTATTGTGTCTTCTGGTGAAAAAAAAGTGTTTTCTATTTTGTTTTTTTGTTGCAATAGTTATTTTTTTGTTCTCTTTTCTGGGCATTGTTTTCCTTTTGTCCTTGCGAACATCAAAGCTGAACCAGAAACTTTGTCATCAGCCTTCTCTCTGTGCCTGTTTGTTGTGTTTTCCTAACTCGTTCGCGTTCAAGCGATATTCTTGGAAAAATTCTGATTTAAAAGTCTGCGTAAGGGATACAAATTATTATTTGTATTTTAATTTAAGCATAACTTAACATCAGGTTTAAGATTAAGAGGTGTATTTACTCAGGGATTCTACCTGGAATAATATTGAAGTTAACTATAACTTCTAACAAATATTTCATAGTTTTCGTTTCCAATTAAATTAAAATCTGTTTAAATCATTTTAAAAACTTTACAACTACTTTGTTGGCAGTTGTTTGTTTCTAGTGAACTGTGAAATTGTAAAAGGCAACAAAAGTTCCCTTGTTTGTTTCTGAAATTATCATGATTAATACAATATTTTGATGGCTACCTGAAGGATGTTGTGATAGCATTCATAGAAATGCCACTGCATTTACCACAGGAACTTCTCTCCGCCGCCACGATTTTAAAGAGCCGGAAGGATATTCATCCCTTTTGATTAGCGCGTGTAAGTCAGAAAGGCTTCGGTTTGTCTTTGAGTCCTGCGGACCGATGTCATCATGAGAAAGGACATCCTAATGAATATGTCATTGTGCGCGATAAAGTTTTCACTTTATTGTCAGAATTGTCTCGTTATTAACACGAGTCGAGTTGATTAAACGTGGAAAGTGCGGTGATAAGAGGCTTAGGACCGAAGGGATTCCACAAGACAAGCGAATTGGCCTGACATTCGCATTGTTTTCGTGGCAACTTTTATTTTGAAATCTGGAAAACCGGATTTCAGCAGAGGTGCTATTATATTGCACACATTCTGACACGCAAAGGGTTTTTTTTTCCTCTACCAGAAGACCTTATAAAGCCTTGACCGCAAAAAGAACTTTAGCGAAATCTTGAGAGTTCAGAGAGGGATTCTGTGGGGCAAAAAAAATATACACAAAATTAGGAGAATATTTTTTCCTTTTAAAAATATTTATAAAAGTAAAATCAATGATACCATCCTTTATTTACTTGTTAACTAATGACCTAAATCCTTACCAAGAACAAAACTTAGGCAGTCCCTTCTTTCCTCAACTCTTATTTTTAAAGGAGAAATGTTAGCTCAAACATGATGACCCTGACCTTATTTATTTTTACAAACAATAAAATAGAAAAAACCCCTATGTATATCTCATAAAACATTTAGTGTTTGCGTAAAGAACAGGACTCTTTATTTAGTATTCAAATCATTGGAGAAGGCCTCCTCGAGAGCCTGGCCCGATTTTGTTGTGTTTATGTAACCCTTATTCTTGTCTGTGGTAAGAGCGGAACTTATCGCCGGCGCCTCAATGGAAAACTGGATTAAAGGTCGCCGGACTTCGAGTCCTGTCAACATTCGTCCCATCGTCAATAAATCAGGCGCTTGGAAAAAATTCCGTTACAGGACACGGCAGCAGCGGGTTTCGTGAGAAAACGACGTATAAAATATCCCAAAGCGAAGCTGTTTTTGCTTACCATTCACACTGTCCGGTTAAATGACAGTTGTTGGGTCCGAGGATGGTACACGATGAATTTCGGTTCCAATCAAAATACCGGTTGTCCTTTTGCATCCTTCCTTAGTATACTTACATCTATCTGCAATTACCTGTCCTGGGAACGGGTTCCTTGCCGTAAACGCGCAAGGATATCCGGATATGAATATTAAGCAGCCGTGCGGGTATTTAGCTAATCTTAACAAATGACTTGATGTCGTCGTCACCGCTGTTTAGCCAGGACATCCAGGACATGCAAATAAAGTTTTTTCCGCAAAGGTATTTATCTGGCGGGTATTAGTGTCAAACTTTTCGGTTCGTAGCATTGACAAATCACCGAGAAATGAGGTAAATGGGACATCCCAAATTTTTAGCGTATCCTGTTTGTGAAGAACCTTATGTAAAAGTTTTCTTTCGGTTTGGACTTAAGGAAAATATTTCAAAGGAAAACTAAACTTTCTTCGAGGGGTTGATAGATAAATATTTTTAATTCAATTCTTTCAATTTCAAAGTCTTTCGTATTATTTTCTTCATGTCCTCTGTGAGCTATATATGTTCTATCTAGTGATCAAAATGTATAGGAATCCCCTGACTGAAAAATCCATTGGCATCAAGCTTCGCTGCGTCCTCGAAGAGCACTTCAAGGGTTAATTTTCGTCACTGTCCATAGTAAACTGGGAAGTATCTAATGAGTTTTGCCACTTTTTAACGGCCAACATTGTATTCCTCTATAGTCGTTATTATAATCACAAAATACATACAGACAGGCAAACACCTATATACCACCGGAGTATGTGGCTTGACATGTAAATGCCTATGTGCATTTGTCTCTGTGTGTGTGTGTGTATTTACGGTCTTATATGGCATACTAAATGTAAGCACTAAGCCTAGTCCAAGGAACGGGGGGACGTGGAGGTGGCGGCGGCATAAAAAACAAACCCCTTCACTTGTTGTTAAACAAACTCTTGCGATTTCTATTTTTCATCGCCGGTCACTCTCACTCCCCGGTCTTTGAGTAGTGCCGCAGATGGTTCTACACTTAGAGAAAATTGAATATTTAAAGTTAGGATTCTTGTAAAAATTACAAACGTAATATAATTAGGATATACCATAAGAAGAAAAACCTTTAAAGTGCTGAGTTTCGTGAAAAAGGAATCTTGGAAATGTTCAATATGTTGGAGTTTATAATCATTTAATTTGAAGATTTTATAACATGATTACAAATTATAATAGATTAAATAAATATTCAAATTGAAGGTACTTTTAACATGTTCTCTGTTCTTTTTTATTTAAATTATGATATAAGTATTTAAGAAAGATTTAATACAATTAAGAACCCATTTCTCTGTTGAGATAGGTCTTTTTAAACATTTGTCAAATTTCTATGCATCACAAGTATCTCAAACTTTATCCATTAAATATTTTAAATATTTTTTGAATTAGCATAATATTATAAAGCCAAATTAAGGTTCCAAATTCCTTTAAAATGTATGATTTTTTCCTTCTTATCATGTTGTAAGTTATTCGATAGTTTAGACTAATACATTCAAGTGATCTAAATTTTTAATTGATTGCAAATCTATAGTAATCTCCTTACCAACCCTTCTTTAGTTTGATTTCAATTTAAATAATTGTATTCTCTTAGTGTATTCCGCCTCCAAAGTGGACAGAATTTAACGTTCCAGAGACTCGTTTAATAATTGCTCAGAGTGCGTGCGGTTTGGGCCGGGGGTCGAAATGGGTCGAACAACGTGGCCATCGTCCGTCGTCCGTCGTCCGGCGACCGTCAACCGTGTCGCTAGGCCTGTCGTACGGGACAGGCCCGTAACGGACTTAACCGGACCAAACCGGACGGGACTGGGCTCGGCTGGACCTTCCCAGGACCTTCCCGGGACCTTCGCCGGGCACTGCCGCCATCCCGGCCAGTCGAAATTTTGTGATAGATGCGGTTTTGCGGAGGCTGGGCGATGGGGCGCGAGGTGTTACAAACACACACACTGGACACACACACACACACACACACACACACACAGAGAGAGGCTGTAGCGGACACAGATACAGATACGGGATGCGGATACAGATGTAGAGTGGACAGGACCTTTTGTAGCCTTAACCCCTAAGTGTCCAGAAAAGGGATGAAACGGCTGAAAAATGCTTACGCCGGGTTTCGAAAATGTTATTACGAATATATTATGCGCACATACATAACTAAACTTTTACTTTTGTACATATGTATCCATATAGTATGTACTGCTTGGTTGCCTTTATATATATTATATATATGTAGATTCAAAATTATATGTTACAATGGCGCGTACATAGTTTTGGATACATGTTGGTGGTGATGCCGAGGTAGTATTGTATATGTATATGGATGTGCGTGCCCGGGCAGTGGTCAACAGATTTGTGATGGTTGTTACAGCCTACGAATGTCCTAAAATAAGGTTATTACGCAGGACACTAGAGGCCGGTGATAAAGGCGTGAGTCCATTTGGCCCCATCCCCATCTCCACCTCCCACGGCCCCAGAAGACCTTTGTTTAGTTACCTTCATATAGGCCAGTAGTGTTTGCCGGCCAGTGAGTGCTCAGTGCAGAATTAAAAATTGACATACTTATCCGTTTTACAGCTTACACGTGGCGCTAAATGACAACCACCCCGCCACGATGGTACCCTGATGTGGATCTGAATAATTCGCCCATATCATTGCTTTTATTTCGAGGCTAGAGCTCATACAAGCTTTCTGGACATTCATACATATACGGGTTGATTTATATTAATCACACCCACTCAAGCACCCAAGAAGCTGGAGAGGAAAATCCAAGCACATGTTGCCACAGCTCTGCTCCAACATTTAATAATAGTTGCATAAAGAAATTGCCAAGTCACGAAATTTTTGTGACCTTGTGAACTTTGGTCTTAAAAAAAGAATTTAACCGATGCCAGACGCTTGAGGAAAGTTTTTCTTTGCAGTTCGCTAGCATTGAGACAAGAAGTCTGGCCAAGAACTTTGGCTAACAAGTGGGACAAAGGGCCAATTTAACCTGTCATTACACATATGTACATTCTACATGCTTGGAAAGATATTCTTACAAAACTTACACATTTGCTTAAAGCTAATCAATGTGATAATTATTTTAATGCCATTTTAATTGTAATTTATTTTAGTCGAAGTTTATCATAGATTTGCAATAATTTTCAAAGGCATTGTCTTATCGTAGCCGAAGGATAACTGAGCAAATTATATTATTTACCTGAATATGCATAATATATTCAATAAATATTATTATTTTCTAGAATATTTATATTTCATTATGATACAATAGGTATTTGTACAAGTTTTTACAGTACTTCTAAGTTATATAAATAAAATCAGAATTCGATCATAAGTAAGATTAAAATATTCTTTAAATAAATATTTTATTAAGACAATTTTTACGAAAAAAAATAAAATTTATATAATGCCAAAAATTCACTAATTTCAAATCGGAAAGCGTTTAAATGCTAGTTTTTATTAGGTTAAAAAATCTGCATGCATTATTTTCAATTCTAAAAAATGAAATTTTTTTGATAATTTTTGGCAATATTAATGATGTAACCCCTTATCGTTTTTTTTTCAAATTTTGGCAAAATGCTGATGCTGATCAAGAATATATATGATTTATGGGGTCGGAAATGACTCCTTCACTACTTTTGAAGCTTCCGAATACAATTATAACACTTTGGAAGGGTATGAAAACCTTATCTCAGTGTTTCAATTATAATTTCAAAATATTAATGACAAACAATATTATATATTATATTTAAAGAATAAATATATTATTTGTAATATTTCTTATTACTACAGTCAATGTTAAGCTTAATATTCACACTTATTTAAATTAAATATATATCTTTTAAAATAAGATATTTAACCATTTTAAAAGTATTTTATAAATGATGTATTTTATGACTTATGTACTTTTTAATGCATCTGTATTTTATGGATTCACTTTACCAACAAAAAAACAGGGCTTGTTGCTCAGGTGCATCTTCCTTTATTGACTGTATTGCCTAAATGTCAGGTGCTGCTGTTGGTACTGAGCTTTTTTTCGGCCAAATCGCTGTTCCTGTTTCTGGCAGCTGGCCTGGCGGCCTCCGATTTTTTCCCCTGCATATGACACTCCATCGCGAACGAGCTGCAAACAACGGAAAAAAGCGAATGGCATTGAATTACGGCTGGAGCCATCAAAATTGCACCATATGGAAATTAAGTTGGCAACTGCCGTGATACCGTTGACGCCACTGATACCAGAGGAGAAGTTGAGCGCTGAAAAAAATCTGCAACCGTGTGTGCAAAGGTCAAGTCGGTGGCATTTCTCTTCTCTTCTGTTTCTCCACAGAAAGAAATTTGCAGTTAAGTTTGCGAAACTTTTGCCTGCTTTTTATTTAGCAACAATGCTTAATTTGAGGTATATAATAGGAAGAGTAATAGGTTTAAAAATGGCTTATCAAAAATGTATAATATTCAGGGCAACTTGTTGCAAGAGCTTAGTATTCTATTATTTTTAGTTCTAGAAAATGTTATATTTCTAGGACATTTATTATATTTTCCTTTATTTGTTTTTGAATATTGTTGTACATTTTAAGAAATGTTTATTACTCCAATGTTTATATAAACATAATTACATTTGAGGTTTAGAAGTAGGTTAACAAAGTAAAGCTTTTAAAGCAAGTTTGCTTTTTAATTATTTTACAAGCTTCATACTTAGTTTGTGATTATTAAAAGACCCTAATATAGATTATTAATTGTATTCTATTATATTATATTCTATTCTATTGTGTTTTATATGATTTATATTATTAAACCACTATTGTATTTATTTCCTTTAAATATTACTCAATGCTTTGAACCTACAAGGATGTGCAAGTCCTTGAAGCTCTTACTTGTTGTTCCATAAAGAATTCAAAATTACTGTGTAATTCTTTAACCAAAAAGATCTAGTTATTTTAATTCTGCACACGATTTTTTTTCCGTGTCTTACCTTTCGCCAATGCGCCAAAATTGCGGTGAAACAAAAACGGCACTCGGGCCGAACAAGTGCAGAGTGCAAAAGGGGCCCCAAAGTGCAGAAAGCTGAGTGGTCCTGCGGAAAAAAACGCGCCGTTTAAGGGGATTAGGCAGTCAGTTGGAAACCGCTTGCTTGTTTGCCCGGTGGCATGCAGCTTGATGCACTTGACCGCTTTTTTTCTGCGATTTCCCAGCTCCTCGCAGCATCCGGGACAGGACCCGGCGTGCAGTTCGTTCTTTATGCCGCTGAATGTGGGAATGTGGCCATGGGATGCGTAGGAAAAATGGAGGAGAGATCCTCCATGAGGCATGCCATGCGATACTGTCGCCGATTAGGCGACTATAGACGGGAAAAGTGTTTTCGGGCTTGTGTTTTCGATGTTTGTTGGTTTTTGACGCCGCGTAAAAAGCGCCGTTTTTTCTCCCTCTATCAGCCTTCCAAGCCTCTGCGCATTTTTTTCGCACAGAATTCCGCCTGTGACCCCAATTTTTGGTCATTTTTTGGGCAGTTTTGACGGCTTAATTGGTGAACATTGTTCTGTAATACTGCAACTCTTCTCCGATGAATAAATAAACAGGGGAATAGTTGGTTTTCCATAAGAGGATTGGATTTTATTGTTTCTTTGGAGTGAACTAGGAAGCTTACTTATATTGGGACAAAATAATCCAAAATCCTTATTAATCAGTTATTAAAACTATTACGAAAGCTGTTTTAAAAGTATTTTCAAATTTCCCCAAAAACTACAACAAAAGTAGTTAATCTAAATGCTAGTTCTTATAACCTTGCAGGGCATCATATTTTTAGTCAAAAGCTTCAAAAGTAGTGAAGGAATCATTTCCGACCCCATAAATTATATATATTCTTGATCACCATCAACCGCAGATTTATTATCCTCATAAAAACTAACATATGAACTCTTTCTAAATTGAAATTAATGCATTTTTGGCTTAGTTATGAGATTTTTAAACTTTGATTTGTTAAATAAATTCCCATATACAAATATTGATATTATTATTAATATTGAAACTCGGCTTGCCAAAGTTGGTTTCCTTACTTGTTTTTATTTTAACATCTTTTTATCTCATCATCTCATTATTTGAATTATTGTTTAAAGTTTCAGGAAATAGTACTCATTAACAATCTTTAAAATAATTGCCTTTAATTTGTAAAATAAAGTGTTTTCCATATATATTATCTTAAAAACATATTTTAAATACATATTTACACCTTTCCCTTATATTATTCAAAATTTATGTGTTTTAAATTACCAACATTCGCAGATACATATAGTCTTAATACCTGTCTATCCGTCGAACTTTCAATATTATACATATATATTGGTATCATATATGCATCTTTAAGAATTCTTGTCGATTAATTCGTACAAAGATTAATTAATTAATACCAAGATGTTTGGATATCAACTTCATTGTTTAATTATATTTCCATATTACAAAAGGCCAAATACTAGGATTCCCTCGAGGGGACTTTAAAATATGTATTGATAAATATTCTCTCGAATCCCAATAAATGCAATATAATTGTATCATTTTGTGCCGAATCGCCAAGCAATTACAGGTATCTCTCCAACCGAAACTCAACTCAGCAGTGAGTTTTATTGTTTTTGCCGAGTCGGCACTATTATTATAATATTTTGCGATATTGCATATCTATTGTTTTGCGACGGCTAAGCGTTAATTGGAGAGGAGTGTGCGTTTGGGTATAGTGTGTAATGTGTGTAATGTGTGTGTGTGGGAGCATGTATAGCGAATGGGGAATGCGAATGCAAATGCGTTTTCGCAAAGACTTGCATCCGCAGGATGGCCAGGAGCAATCGTTCCGTCTTCATACAGGACAAGGACCACATATTCTCGTACATGGATGGCCGCTCCTTCATTTCCAACCGCTGTGGATGCATAATTGCTTACGGTGCAGCCCGCTGCCTGCCGAAGGGTTGGTTAGGGATGGTGTCCTGGAAATAGAAATCTGAAATAAGGAAAGATGCTGGACACGGCAGGACATCTGGCATTGTTCGGCTATATGCGTGTGTCAGTGTGTGTGTGTGTGGTGATGCTCTGCGCGTTGTGTATTCGAGTATATTTGAATTTTCTCCTGGCGCTGGGCATACATATATGGCATATATCCCCAGCTACAGTGAGTGGTTGTGGGGTCAGTCGACTCCGTCTTGCTGTCAAAACTAAAACGCGCCGTTGCCAGAGACCAGAGCCCTGAGTTCTGAGTCCTCGGCCTCAGCCAGAGTCTAGAGCCCCGAGTTCGAGTCCCTACTCCCTGCTACCGACTCCTGACTCCCGAGGTCCGGGGTCCGAGGTCCGAGTCCAGCGTCCAGACATGCACAACTTTCGCTCCATACAATATCAGCAATTTCCTTCGTTAGTCATTCGTTTCCTCACAGCTCACATCTCACATCTCACAGCTCGCACATCTCTGCCTTGTTGTTATGGCTCCCACCGTTCTGCGAATTTGGGCCCGTCCCATTAGCCAGTTTCACTTTGATGCAGAAGCTGCCCGTTGGGGCTGGGGGAGGGGCGGTCGTGGTCCCTTCGTCTGGACTAGCAACCAGAGGACATCTCGACGACGACAACTCCTAAGCTCACGTATATTCCGCCGCATGTGTGTACGCCGCACATACCGGACTCTGGGCTCTGGGCCTTCGTTCTTCGTTCTCCGTCCTCCGGTTACCGTATTCCTGGTCCCCAAGACCAAGCAGGCATACTCATACATGGACACATAATGTAAATGTCCGCAATTTCTTTTTGGGCATCTCTTAGCTGCCGCTGCGTTCTTGCCATTTAGACTGGGCAAGGATGTGGATGTGGATGTGGATGTGGATGTGGATGTGGACGAGAACGAGAACGAGTACGGGCCTGAGTACACGGGCAAGGGTATGGCATCCTCCATGCCGCAAGAGCAACGGAGATTGCTTCTGCTCCATCTCCGGCTCCTGCTCTGGCTCCTGCTGGCGCTGCCTTCGTCACCACTTTTCCATCATAGCACCCAACCACCTGGCGCCAAAGGCAAGTCGATCGATAATTTCCATAGTTGACCACTGCTGTGTATGCGAATTTTGAAGCGGACATCTACACAAACACATGCCCAACCGGCGGATGGCGGACGACGGACGGTGGGGGAGAAGTAGAAGAAGCCATGGGCAGGAGCTGGAGCCATCCTTTAGCCACCGAACCACCGCCCATAGCCCCAGCTCCTGCACACACACACATACTGCCGCACACTCTTAGACGTTACAGCGGCGAAACTGAAGGCAGAGCCAAGCTTTCTAGTAGCACACATAGACAGTTGAGGTCATAATAATAGATGGGAGAAGTTAATTTAAATATTTAAATTAGAAATTGATTATTTAATTGTAGAAAATTAATAACAAATCAATTATATAAATGATGTAGACTTTTTTATACTAAAAGATAAGCAAGTGCAGTTGCTTCCTAATTGAACCCTAAAAAGTATGCTAGAAAGTGATATACGCAGTGTGTTGTGTCCTTTGGAGTTTAATAATCGTAGTGATATTTATTTAAAGGTTATTATTTCTAAAAACGTTCAATTAAAACTTAGCAAATATTATTATGTATGAAATTAGAATATTTAACAATGTTTTGTAAAATAATGTATCTTGATCTAAGGGACTTTAATACAAATTTGGTTTGAATATTATACAAGGAATGAATTTAGCCAAGAGGTTATAGATTAGAAATTTATAAACTTATAAAGTTAGGATGTTTTTTACATCAGTGGCGCTATAATGCTCAAAT
This sequence comes from Drosophila serrata, assembly GCF_035046125.1. NCBI lineage: Eukaryota > Metazoa > Arthropoda > Insecta > Diptera > Drosophilidae > Drosophila > Drosophila serrata. Next base: position 238,133 of record NW_028257274.1, on the reverse strand, counting down.
GGGGTTTGTTTAGTTTTAATCAGTTTCGGAAAATACTAACTAGACATGAATACAATAACTTCTAGATTATAGATCAACTATTACAAAATATTGAGATGAATTATATTTAGATCCTTAACAACATTTTCCCTATGAACACTTTATAGTCTAAATCACAGTGTCTACTATTTTAGCCCCAATTGTTTACAGCATCTACGTCAACGGTCCTGGCCAGCATGGACATCAGGCTATCAGGGGCTGAGGAGGTTGGGGCGGATATTAGAAGGACGAGGCCGGTGTTCAGTGGGCGGGGTGGCAACTACGGCAACGGCAACGGCAACGGCAACGGAAACGGCAACGGCAACGACTACGGTAAAGGCAAAAGCAACGACTACGGCAGCGGTGCTGGTCAGTCGGCCCCACAATAAGTAAGGGTCTGCCATGAAGATAAAACGAAGACCAAGGAACGAACTGTTTCTGCAAAATGTTGTTTGCATACGACTTGCGACATGTGAAAAGGATAAGAGTGAATGTGTGTGTGTGTATGTGTGTGCGTGTATAGGATGTGAGGGTGGCTGTGGGTGTGTGAGTAGGGGGTGGGATATATGTATATGTATATGTATATATATGTATATGTGGATTTGGATGGACGGGAAAAGCGGACGTTGGCGGCAAATACGTGAGTGGGAGTCCGGCGCGTTTGGGGACCTCGGACTCGTCGTGGGCAATTGCCACGACCACCGGAGTGGGCGGCTCTAGAGGAATGGGGCGGCAAAGTTAGAGGATTGCTTGCTGATGCCGAGGCCGAGGCAGAGGCGGAGACGGAGGCGCAGGCCGAGGCGGAGGAGTGGTCAAGCCACGCGGCTGGGATAGACGACTTGATGGTTCGAATGGAGATGGAGTGGCATGGCGTGGAGTGTTGTGGAGCGAAGTGGAATGGAGGATGTGTAGATGGAGGTTGGCCGGAGCAACGGCTACGGTTCTCGAGATGCACGGGGAGAAAAAATACTGAACTGGTTTATTTAATAAGGAAATTGCAAAAGGAATTATAAAATAATTAATTAAATGAGGTATTGATTATATGGGGATTATTTATCGGATATAATATCAGTATTAAATATATACATTGATTTAACATTACTCTGAAACCTTTTAAATATCGGGAAAATATGTTTATTTGAACAAAGCTATCCTTTGTCATATATTATTGAATAAAACATGGTAGAAAGGATCTTTTCCTCTTAAGGACAATCCTTATAATGTGAAAAATATAATAAAAATGGTTTCTTAAATTTGATTAATATAATAACATATAAGTCATAAGAGTTATAAAGATTTAGTCATTCAAGCTCTATCTGTTTGATAACTTAGTATTATATGTATACCTATAAAATGTGATAAATTACCAGAACACTCATCGAACTTTCTCTCGGTGTACCTTTTGGCCAAAGTGGGTGGCTGGGTGACTGGGTGCTTAGACGGTTAGATGGTCGGTGGGTCAGTGGATGGCTAGATGGTTTGGTTGCTTGGATGGGTGGGTTGGTGGGTGGATGGGTTGGGAGTGTGGTGGTGAGTGGACGCAAAGATGTACGCTAGGCGATTGTAAAATTTCACATTTTAGAGAATTAGACGTTTACTGGGATACAAACACACACACACACTCGCATACACACACACACACACATGTCCGGTCATCTATTGCTTAAATTTAAGAATGTGTATATGCATGTATTCGTATGTACGGACCTGTGAACAATATACGTAAGTGTGCGGGGGTTCTCCGCACATGTATTTGTATGTATTTTTGGGTTTGGCTCTGCGAAAGTTTGGAATCTTGTATATAAGTAAGTAGTAGATGCTGTCCGCTGCCTTTCGGGTATGTATAAAATATCAAAATTTTGCTTAGACATTAATTTGCACACGCACACACACACATCCCCACACGTAGTCTCTGACTGACAGACACACACACTTTGGCACCGAGCTTATACCGAGTTTTAATATTTTGTGATTGTTGTATATTTAAGATTTCAGGCAGACGTCGCCTGCATCTTGGAAGGCAGTGCAGCAATCCATCCATCCATCCATCCATCCTTGCAGGACTGCATCTGTAATACGTTTGTAATTAGTCTAATGCATCTTCCTTGTGGTTGCAAAAGGTCCTCAATTAATTTCAGCATGCGTTATTTCTGCTGGCCAGCTTCATTTTGTCCGGGTTTGCATTCAATTCCCAAAAGCTTTCTTAATTTTCTTATCGAAGAAATTGTATTACAAGACATAGAATGGCTATTAGAACCTGGTTTTTAATATTATTAAATAATTAAACTAATAATTAAACAAGAGAAAGGAAAGGGGATGACTTTGTAGTTTGTAAAATCTAAAAAGTCATAGATTTAGATATATATACTATATATATTAAAGTATTACAAAATTCTGTAAACAAAATACAAGCAAACTCTTGCTTTTTTATGATTTCTTTTTATCGATTCTCGAAGGTCGAACAAGGCGCCCTAAAACGTCACAAGGTAATAACATTTCCGTCAGTTTATCATCGCAAGTCGAACCGGACCCTTCACATCTCACAAAAAAAATGTACATAATACCTCGAGAGCTGTCGTTTCAATTTTATGATGCTTCTTACAGCGGGGAGGATGAACGTATTTACATATATTTACGATCTTGACACCCAATAAGGCAGATAATAAAGTATATGGGCGATTTGCCAACCTTTATATGTATATTTTAGTACTAACTTGGAATAGTGATTTGTTAAAAGCTAATTATAGGTTCATAAAATGATTAATAAAAGAATAACAACATATATGTCCGTAAATATTTTTACATAGTCAGGGTTAGTAGAGTTTTTATGTGTTCTTAATAAGGTAAGGGGATAGGTTTTTAAATATTTTTTAAACAGAAATACATTTTATACAATTAAAATTTTGCGTTGATTTAATTTGTACGAAAATATCTAATATTTTTTGGTTTTGATGTAATGCACAGGATGCGACATCATTTAGCTGTGTAAAAAAATTATAAATAACATTAAAAACTTGTCAAATGTCAAGCTTAAGCTTTAAATTTAAAGAAATCTACCAATACTAATGCCTTAAAATAACTTTCTTTAAAATACAGCTTATAACATTTTTAATAAACTGTTTGCTTTTAAAGAACCTAAAAAATCACGTATACGTCATGTTGCACCAAGCTTATCTGTTGAAATCAATTACAAGGCCTGTAAGCACACAATTAAGTTAACTTTTTGTAAAGTAGTTGCTTTTAGCTTGATATATACATTAATTTTTGTATTTTAGGTACAAACGAGAATTGAATTAAACTAGAATTTAATTGTAAATAACATTTAATTACATTAAATGAAAGGACATTGATATTAAAATAGCTTGTAAATTCAAATGTTCCCCCTAAAACGATTTTTGCATAAATAAAATAGTTATTTCTTCTTAATTTTGTAGCATAACTTTACCAGGTAGCCTTAAGTTCATAAAAGTTCATTTCATTCCCAAGAATCCTTTCTTATTTTTTCGCAGCAAATCAAACTTGCTGCGTAAAAAAAGAAGCCCCTTAAATCGTTTTGATGTCCTTGAAATGGGGGCCGTTGACGCTATGAATGTGTAACATCCTCGTTCGTTGAGGTTCAAGGTTATGATTATTTACGACAAAGTATATACTTCCGTATGTGCCAGGACAGTGGCATCCCCCCACTCCCAATCCCTATATGTATGTGCTGAGTGCCCGTATGTGCATCGGGGCACGCACATGCCCATTTATAACTAAGTACCTACTTATGAGCCCCGCTGGCGGAGGCTGGCGGGCGGGAAACGGCATAAATGCAGCTGAATGCAGCTCATTATCATTTAAATACGCAATGTGCTGGCCTAATTTGCCGAGTCCGAGTGTGTGTTGGTGTTTACTTGACTATTTATGAGCCAAAACCAGGCAAGGCCTGGTCTACTCACTCACTCACACACATGCAGTCACAGATGCCGGCTAGCACATCCTTGATCCCTGTACATAAATGCAATTATAGGGACATAAATGTGTACATAATTATAATGCACATTATAACGTCTAGCCACATAGCACAATTCGCTGAGTATATACTACATAAACATATGTATATACTTTGCTCTACTATACTATACTATACCACGCGTGTCCTTACAGGAAGCCCAAATTATAGTAAATACTTGGTCACTCAGGCAAGTAAATAGCAGGAGTACATGCTTAAATGAATGAGTTGTTTGATTTCATTGTCAATCGAAAGCTCAGTGGCCTTGCAATTAAAATGCAAAGTATATAATGCCAAATCATATAGACATAATAAGTCACTTGAATTGTTGTGTCAGACTTAATTAGCACATTTTCTCAGTCATATTTGTAAATATTTGAATGACTTTAATGGTCTGTTGAGAAAAATTAATATATAGTGCGGATATTAAGATGATTAAGTGACTAAATGATTTTTGAGTGTGTATAATTGGGTTTCTAAATATTATTAATGTCGAATAAGACAAATAAGAACTTATTTTTAGAGGTGGAAACTTTGCTTTGCCAACCATCTTCATCTTAAAAAGGTTTGTTGTATTTATTCTAGTACAAACCATTCACTTTTAGTGCTTTCAAACAATCAAAATTACATTAAAAATAGGAAAACCAAATAAAATACACATACGAGTTAGTAAATACCCTCAAGTACTTAATGATAATTTATGCAAATATTAAACGTCTTTGGGAAAATTTGAGACAAAAGCCTGCATGTCAAAGTAATTACTTAAAGCGCCTCAGGACTATTAAGTGAATTATTCTCCAAACTAATTTATTTACTGTCCTTAAACAAGCTTCAGTTTCTTTATAAAACCAAAACAACAACCAGCACACACACAATATACTAAAGAATTATAAGTATTGGGTAAAAATGAAAGCGTTTTCTTTTCAAGTTTTCACTCTTTCGCCAATTCCGCAATGTTTTTTATTTTATTTGTCGGGTTCAAAGTACAATTGAACGAAATCGAAAGTATTTTTTTTTTGCCTTTGCTTACACTTATACACTCATATGGCCAACTAACAGTACATAAAAAGCCCCATTTGAGCGAGGGGGAAGTACCAGGACCATGACCAGGACCAGGACCAGGACCACCTACCTACCTACCTACATATGCTTACTGTTTGTATGTGCATGTGCAGCAATAAAAATGTTGGATTTAAATTATTGCTTTCACAGCGAAGAGCCGAAAGAGAGAACAGTGGCCGATCCGACCGCAGGAGGATGTCTGCGTCTGGCCAAGAAGTGGGACAAGACTGGAGAGGACCAGGAGCACCACCTTTTTTGTAACCTACTCCCACTGTCTATGTGTGCTCCAAGAGGTCCCAGCTTGGAGCTCTAGCTTCCAGCTCCCAGCTCCAGCTGAAAGCTGCTCTGCTCTGCTCTGCTGGAAAAATAATGTGATTCATGTCCTTGAATCATAAAACCAATTTTTTTTCAACTCCTCCCCGAGTGTGTGTGTTTGTGTGTGTGAGTGTGCTCCTTATTTTTTCTTCCTTCTTCGGTTTTGTTTGTTTGCACTTTTTTTTTTTTGCGAGCAGACGTTGTCTATATAAAAATATATATTCCATGTCATCGTCGGGTGCGGAGCGGTGTGCCTGCTCCAGTGGTAGTTGCTCCAGTCTGCTCAATGCCAGACACTGGATCTGGGCTAGACGAAGCCAAGCCGGGCAATATCCATTTAGGTGACTCAATGCCGGTCGAACATGTACATATGTATGTGTCCTGCCGGCCGGCAAAGTGTGTGTATAAGTTGTGTGTGAGTCTGGAGCAGGGCATCAAACTTTTATATTTGTTTTTATATTCAATTCAGAAGTTCCAAACACAGTTCTAAACGTTCTGCCCGAAACCCTAAGCCCAACCCCAGTCCTTGGAAAGAAGAAAAAAAAGGGACCTCCTACATAACATATATCTATATCTGTTGCTTCCTTTCACAGACACAGATACACACACACACACAGCGATGATGGGTTTGCATACTTAGTGGGATTTTTTCCGATTATTTGATACAGAATCCCCATTAATGCATGCACGTTTACGGCCGTAATATTTGCCAACTTGGAGGATCTTGGCAGACAGTTGTGCCTCTGCCATTGTGCCCGTGTGCCCTTCACCCAGACAGATGCCGTTTCGGTTCCAAGATAGAGATATATGTTATGCGTTTTGGTCCAACTCTTTGCACAGAGAGTCTGTGTGAGTATGTAATGTTTTATTTTATTTTTTTTGCCTCAAACATATACTTATGGGGGGTATGTGTATATATTTGATTGTGTGGCATGGATACTGGGGCACATTCGGAGTTTTTATTCCATTGCTGCCTGGCCAAACATGAGAGACATTAGGGTAGGTCAGTGTCAGACTACTTAAGGAGAAAATTTGTTATGCCTTTGCTTTATTTAATGCGAATTCCTGTGCTCAACTTTGGCGAAAGAAACTTTTTCCCAAGGCCATTTTCCCTACCTTCCTACCTCCCCTACCCACCCAAAAAAAAAGAAAAGAAACTAGTGAAAGTCTGTGAAAGAAAATAGTGAAAGTCAAGGAGTGTAAATGCTCGGACAGCCTTTATATTGAACTAGGAATAATGCAATTACCTGAAGGGGTGCCTGGGCTTCGTAGCTTTCCTCTGCAGCTCATCAAAGTAATCAGATATGTTTGGTTTATTCTCGTGCCTATATCCTGCCTGGTCCTTCTCATCAGAAGCCTAGATTCAATGGGTAAGTTATTTCATCCTCAAAGTTTCATTTCCAATGTAATTATCTTGTCATTGCTGGAAGAGTTCGAGTTACCTTTAATACCTTTGCAACTGTTCTTTAATCAGATTATTTATGGATGCCAGAGAGTCAGTATTGTAACTAAAGAGAAGCTAAAGTTTTTGTGAAAGGAACAGTAATCAAAATATTGTAATATTTTATCTTAAATATAACCAACGTAATGAAGGAAATTATTTATTTAAGTTGATAATTTCATAAGACAATTTTTGTCAACAAATCGAAGTTTAAAAATCTCATCACTCGGACAAAAATGAATTAATTTTAATTCGGAATGCATTTCTTTGTTAGCTTTTATTATGTTTAAATATCTGCATTTTTAATTTATAATTTAAAAAAATTAAATTTTGTGCCAATTTTTGACAATTTTAATGATGTAACCCCTTATCAATTTATTAAAATTTGGAAAAATTTTGAAGATTTTATTTTTCCTCCGAACATGGGTAGATCGATTTGGCTTAAAATGCTGATCAATATATGTATAATAATATGTATAATTTATAGGGTCGGAAATGACTCCTTGTCAGTGTAACAGATTTTTGATTACAATTATAGAACCCTGCATACACCTCTGCGTATACGTAATTTTTTACTATATACATATGTCTGAAACAAAGTTTAAACCGGAAAGGAAGCTTCGGCACACTTTTAACTTTTTATACCTTTGCAGATTAAAATTTGATCATTAATACTTAATACCATATAAATTATTTATATTTATGTTAAAAAATTACCAAATCATAGAGTAGATGGAAACAGCAAAGTTTTCCCTGACTGGGAATATAATACCCTGAATTATACTCCTTCAGGGTATTATATTCCAAGTCAGGAGCTTCAAAAGTAGTGAAGGAGTCATTTCCGACCCTATAAATCATATATATTCTTGATCAGCATCAACAGCAGCGTCAATTAAGCCACGTCCGGAGGAAAAATAAAATTTTCCAAATTTGGCCAAAAATTGAAAAAACGATAAGGGGTTACATCATTAAAATTGCCAAAAAGTGGCAAAAAATTTAAATTTTTAGAATTCTAAATTGAGTATGCAGATTTGTTAACCTATTAAAAGAAACCATAGGAAAGCTTTCCGATTTGAAATTAGTACATTTTTGGCTTACTTATGATCAATTTCCCATACGATTTAATGATCGAATTGCAAACTGATTTTCTTTCTGGTTTTTTATTCTATTCCCGATATATTCCTATGGCAGCCATATATATATAGTAGGCTGTGTTTCCTTTCGATTTAAATACAAATGATAATGAATATAAGATTATCTGCGAAAATCCCTGACTAAAATTATAATACTCTGCAAGGGTATAAAAAGAAAGAAAAAAAAAACATAAAATCAATAAGAAATAAAATTTTACACAATATTAGTAATGACATTATTTAATCTACAATAAATATATATAAAGTAAATAATTACCTTTTTATTTATTTATATAAAACCCCCTATTGCCTTTCATCGCTTCTCGCAAATTCTCCTAATTTTCCGTTACCTTTTTATTTTTTGTTGGCCAGGTAAAGTTAATTTTATGAATTGTTCCTGGGGATTTTTACCACTCATTTTGGCCAATCTTGAGTCGCGCACCACCGCCGCGACGGTGGCTCCCCGTCTCGTAATTAAATACTGGCGAAGGACATCTCGGAACAATGTAGACGATGCCCGTGGATTCAGGCAGCCAGGAGGTACCGTTACGGTCAACGGCGCCAAATTAAGCACACAATTTAGAGACATGCTGGCTTTAATCGAAACCCGATATTCTGTCGCTTCCTGAGGCCGTAGGGTAATTAGCCCACGCTTGATTTGCCGCCGGCGCTCCCGTGTGTGCTGCCCAGCTCCAGTTCTGGGATTCCTTCACGCTCCGCGCAGCTGATATATATCTATATATATACTATAGCCAGCGAGGGCTATCCTTCAGGAAGAGCCATAAAAAAAAGGGAAGCAAGAACGAGGCAGCGGCAGAGGCACAGGCAGACTCTCCAACTAAATAAAAAGGCCAAGACAAATAACAAGCATTTTTATTTTAATACCGACACTTAATATAAACCTCATGGAGCCACAAAATCACGCTCCATTTGTTCGGCGAGGCGAGTGCAGGGCATAGCATCACACTGGGCAAGGAGAAGCTCCCAGGACCTTCAGGATACAGCTACAGCTTGTACTCCTCCTATAGCTTCAGCTTCAGCTCCAGCTCCAACTCCAACTCCTTTCTCGCCGACTCATGCACTTGTTGATTTTTATTAAATGTTGTAATAAAATAACAGTTAAGTTGTAACTTTGAGTGGGGCACAAAATAAAAAGGACCGCATCAGCACTTGCAACGTTGACATAGGAAGAAGCAGTAGAGCAACGAAACGAAATGGAGAGAAAAAATATACAAACACAAACATAAAAAAGCTTTAGCACCATAGTCCTTGCCCGTCCCTTTATCCGGATGGGGATTCCCCGGCAGGAGCTAGCTCATGAGCGAGCAGAAATAATAAAAGTTCATGAATAAAAATTTGAATGGATGAATACAAACAGATATCTGTTGCTTTTGGCTTTAAAAACCGTACCCTTTGACCGACTGATAACCGACTCCTCAACCTATCCACCCCCCTCCAAAGGATATCGCTTATGCACACTTATGCCATTCAAATAAAACAAACAATTTGGCCAGAAGGAGGTCAGTTTTTAAAGTGTCCCAGATCCTGGATTGTTTCTATATTTTTATGTTTTTCGAATGGGAGATGGAGATGTAACTTTTAAATTCCTAATATATTGTTTGTTTTATGAGATTGTTAATGGGGGATCTTTGAAATATATCAGAGTGAATTTCCCTCAACTCGTATTGTGAGAAGCGTGAATAATTCCATTTACTTTCAGAGTCTGAAATTTAATTCTGTGCTCAGTGGACCTTGAGTTGGTGCCACCTGGACTTGGATTAGTGAATCGTTTGATATCCTCCTGCAAATGCACAAATATTCAGGTAGTACGTACAGGTGGTACAGGTAGCTAAACGCAAAGCGCAATTCAATAAAAACCGAGGGCGCAAAAGGAATTCGCGTCCTGCTCGCTAAAAAGGAGTAAAAATGAAATGAAAAATAGAAACATGGGGAGAACCATCAGCATCTGATGGTCAGGTTAATGGTTCGCTGATTCGCCGGCTCTCTGGGAAATGCCACCTTCAAAAGTCCGACGGAGTAGACGGAGGCCAGATTCCAGCGCGGTTGTGTTTTTACCAAACTTGAGAACATGTCCAGATCAAGTTGTCGGAAAAAGCGACTATCTGGGCCTGGACTCAGCACCGCAGCCAGGCTAACGAACATTTGCTAATCCCCCTTATTCCGGGTCCACTCTCTAACCCTAACCCCATTTAAATAAACACATACACAAACTTTCGAATACATATTTCAGTTCTCAGTACTCAGTTCTCGGGTCTCTGGGCTCTGGTCTCCGGTCTCCGGTCTCGGACTTGGCTCAAGGGACTCCGACTCCGACTCCAACTCCAACTACAACTCTGGCTTCAGCTTCGACCAATGCGTCCAGCGAGGCCCGTCTTTGCGTCTGCCATAACTAATACTGCAGGCGATGAGGATGGCAGGAGCAGGAGCAGGAGCTGGAGCGTCTAAGCTAAGGACGTGGATATGGACGTGGTTGTGGATGTCGCATAAGCAATTTCTTGCCTCCTTCCTTTCGATTCCCCGCGCCGCAATGCCTCCGAATTCCAGCCATTCGAGTTGGCCGCGGCCGTTCGGTCCAAAAGGACATGGCAGCCCAACCAACAGCCTTTTGATGTGTGCCTGCCTGCCTCTGCCTGGTTGTGTGTGGGGTAAGGGGAGTCCTTGGCTGAAAAGAAGAGCTAGGATGAATATTTCCGCTGAATGCTTCGCAAATGCAGAGCATTCACCCATTCCTTTGGTCATCGCCATGGCCGTTGTCGTTGTCCGTTGTCCGTTGTCGTGGAGGCCCAGTGTCCGTTGCACACAAGCAGCTCTAGAAAGGGGTGTGCGGGCAGGACGAAAGGACTTCTACCACGACGACGACGTCGACGACGACGACGAACAAGCAGTGGTAATTCGCAGGCAACTTCTGGGCACCGGGCCCCGAGTGTGACAAGCTCCTTCCAGCATCAGGCGCACTCTTCACCGCACCACCTCCTCGGCCATCTCAATCTACGCGCCTTGGCATATCGGCCGCCCCCGAAATCCAGTTCGTTGGCACTCTGGACCCCAACATCGCCATCGCCCAAACTCCCGGCCAGCCGCGTGTCCATCATGATGCCTTGCCTTGCGTTGCCTTTCCTTGCTGCCACCGCATCCATCGCCCGACCACCTGACACCAAAAACAAGTCGATCGATAATTTCCATAGTTGACCGCTGCTGTATATGCGAATTTAGATGCGGACATTTACACAAACACAAACATCGCAGCATACGTAGCACTCCGTGGCCCTCAGCATCCGTATCCCCCGTATCCCCAAATACACTTGCAAAAATATATTGAGTCATACTAAGTCATATTTATTGGGATTAGATTTAAAAACTGTTTGGAAAACGTACTTTAATTGTTAGTTTGTATAGGGTTTTAATACAAATTCTTGATTTAAATTCCAGTATAAGTATATCGAATTCCCATGCAAGAAATTATGTTCCACTACCTCATGTTATACTAATAAATTCCTCTATAATTCTTATGAAGATTTAAGAAAAAACTGGGTGACTAGGAAGTCAGTGGAATATCTTTTCTTCTCTTAGACAGACATCGTCAAAAATGGACTTTAAAACCTAGATAGTTTCATCTTAATGAAACTCAAAGAACTGCCACACATAACTAACATAGTTCTAAGGCAATCTTTAAAATTTAAATAAATAAATACTTAACAAATTTAAAAATATAAATTCCACTTGAAAACCCTTAAAAGTAACCCAATTATTTCTCCATGTGCAACTTCATGCGCGTGTGTGAGTGCGATTGCTCGGACATCGGAGCGGGCTGGAAAGGAGTAAGGAGCAAGAAGGCCTCGGCACGAAGGAAGGCCAACGAAGTCGGGCAGCAAGAACCTCCAGACAGTAGCTATGTAAAATATTGTTTGCATACGGCTTGCGATTGCTTGCTACATCGGCGGCTAAAGCTGATGAGGATGATGGCTCCGTGTCCGGTGGTCCAGTGTTGCTGCTGCTTCTGCTGCTGCTGCTGCTCCTTCTATTGGGGGTTGGAGGCAATGGGGGGACAGGGGTTGGCAGGAAGGGTTGGCACAAGGATGGGCCTTTTTGGGGGTGGAGATTTTCTCTGGTCCACTGGCGATGGAGTCTATATGGGGTATGCTCTAACCGGGCTAGGTCACGTTTTGCTGCGTCGCCATCGTCATCGCCTTGCCTTGCCTCGCCTCGCATCGCATCGCATTGCCATGGCCAGCAATGGAATCGGGGAGTAGATGTAGATGTTGAGGTATGGAGGATGTGGAGGCTGAGGCTGAGGAGGATGCTGATGCTGATGCTGATGCGAAGTCCAAGTGGAAGCAGCAAACTCTGGCTGGCTGAGGTAGTGGCTGCGCGAGACGTCGGAACGAGATGGCGAAAATTCGACTTTTCAAGTTGCTCTTGCCATGGTATGGCCAGCTTGCTTGCTTGCATATAGCCCGGTCTCAGAAGGGTGGACTTGTGGGCAGTGGTCTGTGGGTGGGTAAATTAATACACAAACACACATGTGCATCTGCAGAGCGAAAGAGCTAGAAACGAAAGACGGAGACGGCGGAGCAAAAATCCAGCAACGGCTCCATCGCAGTATGTACGAAAGTTGGCTATTTCACGAATGCCGCCGACGTCGCAATTGACCAAGACCGTTGCCGTTGCTGTTTGCCGTAGAAAAGGGCGTGAGGGTGAGTGCCACCATCTCATCCTTCTCCACCGGACACCCACGATCCCACTTCCCATTCGGCCACTTGAGTCTCGGTCCTCGGTCTCGGGAGCTGAAGCTGAAGCTGGAGCTGGAGCATTTGCATATACATTTGTTTTGGTATATACACTCGCCCAAGGAGCGTCGGGCTAGAACTCCGCTCGAGAAATAGATAATAAAATTACCAACCTATGGACTACATGTATATTGCACATTTTAAACCCAAAACTATATATATATTTGTTTTTGGCTAAAAACAAAAGCTAGAAATTATGGAAACTATGAAGGGGTCTAAAGGAAATTTAATCAAGCCAAGACATGGACAATCTAGATATAAGTCGAACTAAATGTGTATTTATTTTATATATATCTTAATTAACTTTATATATGTAAAGTATAATGATTTTTTAATATATTAAAAAGTGGGTCATTCAATAGTTTAACTTTTAAAATGGATTTTCATTTAATTTTATTTGAAATTAAATGCTTACAAGAAGAGATCTTTATTGTCACCTTACTAAGTTATCAAAATAAACTCTGATGTTTTCTTTATGAAAAAAGTAAAATAATTAAATTATTTTAAAATGTTTTCATCTTTATTAAAAGCTATACTTAATTCCCCTTAAAATTGGGTTGTAATAATGGGGGATATTCACTTATTATAAATATTAACTTAGGCTTACACTTGTCTATCTCAGGTAATAATTTAGTTAATTAGCTTTCAATTAAACGAATTTCATATTTAAAAGTGATACCATTTCAGACTTGACTATAGATTGATCCCATATAATACCCTCTTTGATATTCTTGGCAGAAAAAAGACTCTCCTCTGCAAAATGCAATTTTTAACCACTGTGCCAAATCTTATCGTACATTTCGGTTACTGCTGGTCATCCGTGGAGGTGGAGCTGGAGCATTAATGCAAAGCACACCTACCCGATATGATATATATGTATGTATATATGCCGACCGCCGTGTGTTCGCATGTACACATCCACATCCACATCAGGAGCCACATCCATATCCATATACGTGCTAACTTCTTCCTGGGCAGAAAGTTTCGAGCTGAGCTGAGCTGTTGGCCGGCAAAGGCAAGGCAAGGCAAGGATACGAAAGCAAGGATATGCAGAGAGTGGGCCAAAGTGGTATGGCGTGGAGTGGAATGGAATGGCATGGAGATGCTGCAATAAGGACAACGTAGGAGCAGCCACATCAGATTTTGCGCCTGAACGGATGCCCGACTGGATGGCCAGGCTGCTCATGTATCAAGACTGCATCCTAGCCATCTGACGACCATGCCAGGACACTCTCTCTCTGACATACAGACTGCTGCCCGGGCCCAGGACTATGTATCGACTACCGCCTGGGCGCTGTGGCAAGGTGCGTGTATTTGTGCGTTCGTGTGTGTGTCTCTGTGTGTGTGCTCGCATCCTGAAGACTTTCAAACGCTGGACATTAGAATTAGAACGAGACGCACACTAGTGCAACCCTCGCCCCTCGGTTCCTTGCGTCCTTGCATCCAGGCATCCTTGTTTCCTTGGGAATATGCATATTAAACGAGTATATAACTTTCATTTGCCATATACCGAGAATACGCCTAAGTTGAAGAAATTGCGCGTGCCTGCAATTACATGTGCACATGTGCGAGTGTGCAGTGTGTGTGTGCACTGCATTTGCATAAATGCATTGCTTGCTGCGTATATTGTACTGCTCGCCACGAAGGCATAAATACTCAGGCTCGAATAAGGACGAACGGACACGCATCTGTGCGTGCGTGTGTTTGTATCTTTTGCCAATTGGCATCTCGCCTTTTTCGCAAAGATATGCGCCAACCGATAATTTTTGGGTATAAATAATTTATGCAGTTGCCGCAGACATAAGCATATATTTTTTAGCTTATATCGGGCATAAAATATCATTTTTGGAGTGTTTATCTTAATTGGATTTCGGTGTTTTAGAGTACTTGCTGGGATGTATTACTCCGAGAAAACGATATTAATGAGTTATTAAAAGAGTTAAGTGGGATTTACTTATTTTCCTAAATTAATATCGTTTTAAAGACATTGATAGAAGGTAAGATAGACTATAACTAAGCTTGTTTTTAGTCTGTGTGATGACATTCTTCCATATTCTCAATGAAAGCCAACAAACTTTGTACTTAAAGTTTTTTTAAATTGGTCTTTGGAACCTCCCAGAATAAACATTTATTAAAGTATTTAATATTCTATTATGGTTGCTTAAACATCTTTTTATTTCATAATTTACAATATCTAGATTAATCTTGATAGTGAAACATCATTACCTAAAGGTGTTTTCGAAAGGGAAATGCTTGGAAAAGCGAAAATCTTTTAAGTTCAAGTTTAAAATTACCATAAATCCTTAAATTCATTTAAATTAAACTTCCCATTTTGATGTTCTTTTTAAAATGCCTATAGTAATGCCTGAAAAATATCCCCACATCCTCTTTGTAAACATATTCCAGCATTCACTTAATCAGTGGTGGAAACCCCCCTCTTTCCTTGGCAATTAAAATTACAATAATTACTGGACTTTCTTCGAGCTTACAAGAATCAATTAAGGTGTCAGAAGTGCGAACAGAGAGAATTATAGAAAGGTCACTTGGTTAAGGCACCTCAGGTAACTATCCTAATTAAATGCTTACAAACAATTTTCGAAACAGTTCTTCTAATTGATGTACGAGTGATAGTATAAATAATGCAATATGCATTTGCATTACATTCATAATCAGAATGGCACACACACCTCAGACACACACAGAAGCACACACACTCATCACATCCACACACACACATCACTTGAGCTTGGGGAAGAACACTTTCGCTCACAGGCTCATAAGTAGATGGGTTCACACACACACAACCGATGGCATGTATCCAGCCATAAATAGCTCATTATCATTAAATTAGGAAAACAAGTTGTTTAACCCAATGCTTGTGGCACTTTGGCTGGAATTTGCTCCATTAACACACGGGCACAACAACACACACTGTTTGTGTGGTATGTGTCGGCAAGTACAATCATAAATAAACATTTGTTGCCATTATAATGAGATGAAAGTCAATGTCAATGCAACTCGCTCGCACCTGAGTGTGAGCGGAGTGCACCTGCCTAGTACATAGTAGTACATGGCCTTGCCCAATAGTGCCATAATGAAGTACATTATGTACTGGCGCCATCCTGCTGGGCCATACTGTATGTATTTTAGCCGCATCGCATTGTCTGGTGAAAGTTTAATGAACCCGATAATCAGGCTAACAAATCCCTCAATTAGAGCGTACTCACTTGCTCATTATCATTATACCAGTAAGTACATAGGCATTAAGGGAAAGTTATTCTTAAAGAAGTAGTATTCTTTACTTGGAGTAAATAGTTTACAATTGATTTCATTGAAAAGGTAATAGCTCAGGTGATGTGACCAACTTAAAAGTTAAGAAATGTAAACTTGATTAGTAGCTAACATCGGAAAATAAATCATCATAAATAGCCAAAAATTCATTAATTTCAAATCGGAAAGCGTTTTAATGTTAGTGTTTTTTAGATTAACAAATCTGCATACTCAATTTACAATTCTAAAAATTTAAATTTTTTGGCAATTTTTGGCAATTTTAATGATGTAACCCCTTATTGTTTTTTCAATTTTTGGACAAATTTGGAAAATTTTATTCTTCCTTCGGACATGGCTTAATCGACGCTGCTATTGATGCTGATCAAAATCAAGAATATATATGATTTATGGGTTCGGAAATGACTTCTTCACTTAGTTTAAAGCTTCTGACTAAAATTATAATTCCCTGAAAGAGTATGAAAATTGTTAACTTTTATTGTTTATTTCTTATTTCAATATATGATGAACTATGAATTACAAAAATTATAGGAATATATTTAATAGTAAAATATAAATAACCTGTATCGTATTACTAGTATGAATTTTATGAGGTGGAATTAAATGAATAACAAAATTAAACGAATTAAAAACACATGTAAAACAATAAATAGGTCTTCACCGCTCTAATTGTTAGCCATATTATTGAGTCATTAATAAGGCAATTAATGCGCATTTAAATTCTTATAATAACCAAAATCAAACAGCTTTATTATCTCTAGTTCCCCCTAATCCCCATATTTACTTAAACTTGCAGTAAATTAAAAAACACCAAGTCTCAACGCTTATCTTGAGCAAATAAGCGAAAACCTAATTGAAAACTAATTTCCTCACACGCCCACCGTGTGGGAAATAAAACGCGAATTACATGCGAATGGCCATAATATGGGCAATAAAACATCGGAATCAGTTTGCTGGCCCGTCTTAAGGAACAGAAGAGCAGCCACATCATGGCTAATAAAAATTTATTGGCGCCAGGACAGGCTCACGAGCAGTGCGGAGCGGAGCTTGGATATAAATAAAATGGGTCGTAAAAGGGACTTTATGCTGCAGTAAACACGTCATCAACATATCAACTGGGCACAGATAAGCAGTTACCAGTATCAACTTCTGCCGAGTCCTGGGCAATTAGAGTCATAAACTGGGCTCCGAACGCGGAAGAGGCGTCGACGGGCACGTCGGTATATTAGCACTTGATGGAAATGGCCGAGGCCATAACAATCAGCACCAGCGGCAGGTGTATGGTCCGCTTTTCAGCGGTTCATCATGGCTATTCCAAGGATCATAAGGATGCTTACTGACCGCCACGCCACCAAGTAACTGTGTAACTGCCTCGTGTGATGTTCGCATAAAAATCTGGTACCATTAAGTCAAACAGGGATATGAATTTCTCACAAGTTAACCTTAAGCCAGTTCATAAAGATATTATTTGTATATTTGAATCCAGAATAAAATCTTTATAAGCTGGAAGCATTTATTAGAATGAGCTGTAATTATATGCGCTTTATTGCTAAACCTATGTCTAGTCAGCTTGATTTAATCCACATTAACAAGTTGTTACTTTTATGCCAGAATTAATTTAAAATAATATAAATGCGTATTTATGAATATGAGGAAAAGGGGAATTTGACTTCCGGAAGCCAAATTTATATCTTTTATAACTAAGCCAAAAATTCATTAATTTCCATTCGGAAAGCATTCCTATGTTAGATTTTATTAGGTTAACAAATCTGCATACTGAGTTTAAGAATTTAAGAAATTAAATTTTTTGCCAATTTTTGGTCAATTTTAGTGATGTAATCATTATCATTTTTTTCAAAATTTGGAAAATTTTTTTTTTGATCGGAGATACCTTAATCGACGCGGCTGTTGATTCTGATCAAGAATATATATGATTCCTTCACTACTTCTGAAGCTTCTGACTAAACTTATATTACCAGTTTTAGTCTATATTTATGTACATTTTTATATGACAATTTATTTACCGAATCAATGCTTAAAAATCTCATAAATCGGCCAAAAATGCATTAAATTCAAATCGGAAAGCGTTTTACTGCTCATACTTTTGATTAACAATTTGCATACTCAATACCCAATTCTAGAAATTGAAATTTTAGTCAATTTTTGACATTTAACGATGTAACCCCTTATCAGTTTTATTCAATTTCAGATAAATTTGGAAAATTTTATTCTTCCTCCGGAATGCTTATCAAGCATCTTAGCTTTTAAAAACATGTAATTTATGGTCGGACATAACTGATTATGTTTTGAATTCGACTTTAAGATATAATACACTTTTTATCATATTTATTAAACTTCTGACTACAATCAGTTGATTTAATCAATTCTTTAAAGTCTTCACCTTTGACTACAGAGCCTTTTCTTCATTCAAAAATACTATCTTCAGGTGAACATCACATTGTTCTTATATCTGATATTAGAATAAGCCAATTAAATAATTTAAAGCGTATGTGCTACAGTTTTAAAGATAAAGAATGTCGCAAACATACATATATAGTAAGACGAGGCCTGAAAGAAAACTTTGCCATGTGGTCACAGGCCGTTCTCTCATCCCCCAGAATAGGTTTTTCTGCCGCCTTTTTCCTTTTTATTTATTTTTTTTTTGTATTCGCCAAGACGAACTTCTAAGCGGAGAAAATGAAAAGGTGAAGGAACATTTATTCCATCATCCTCGAATGTGTGTATCGTGCAGGACGTCGCGCAAATCACCCAAGTGAATTCACGCCATTTTTCAGCGTCCGTCGCTTTTGTCCGCCGTCCGGGCGAAGGCCCAAACACACATACCGTACTCACAAGGACCTCCATCTACTGCCTGTGTACTTCCCCCTAGCGAGTCCAGTCCCATAACGGGCTACCCCACTTAACCGTCCGGCGACCCGGCGAGGCCGCTGATTCTGCTCCTGCTCCTGGTGATGCTGATGCTGATGCTGACACGTTCGCTGTCCGTCGCCGGGCGTTCGAATACAAAATAAATATCCAATATATGCCCATGTGGGTGTGTATCCTGTTTCTGGCATATATTATAAGTGGAATAGAAAAATAAATGCGCCGAGATAAAAGTTTTCTACCCCCCCGACGCCATCGCCAACGACGGTCTGCGTGTCCGCAGGACCTTCCTCTCCCACTCGTCCAATCGTCCACCCATTCACCCATGAGCCGGGCCCGGCCAGTCCATCCCAGAAGCATCCCATTCCACCCACTCCACCCACTCCGCCCCCCGCTCAATTCACCGCGGCGCAGCAGCAGCAGCAACATGTCAGCGGCGAACAATAACAACAAGCTGAAGAACGGAGCGCGACAAAAGCAAAGGCAAAGCCAAAGGCAGCGGCAGGACCAGGACCAGGAGCAGGAGCAGGAGCAGGAGCAGAAGGCCCACTTGCAAGTCGCCGGGCCTTTGCAAAACGGACGCGTCACGAAGCACGTTTGAAATATTGAAGGAAGGACATTTAGGAATAAAATGAAAGGATCGCACCCCAAAGCGCCCACCCTATCAGCAAACGTGTGTCCTCGCACACATATGCACACATGGAAAAAATGAGCGGATGATTTTTCATGTTTTCATGTTTAAAGTGTGACCAGTTTATGGACAGGTAAACAGGATTAAGGAAATCAGTTTAATATTACAAGGATATATGATAGAGAAAGATATCTTTTATAAACGTAAACTGTAATATCCTAGAAGATTCAATTGAAGAAGAAGTCTAGAATTCAATCACTTAAAACTGCAATTTGAATATGATTAAATGTATGTTAACTACATCTATAAAATTAATTTAAAATGTATTCTTAAACCTATGCCCTGTTAAAAACATCTAAAAAATGTCTCAAATTATTCCCATTTTTATTTTGTGTGCACGTAAAAACTCTTACACACACACACTTGGACAGTGTCTACAGCAGCCCGTGTGCAAAACCCTCGCGCTTACCCCAACCTCCTGTCGCATGTCCTGTTTGCTTCGGCAAGAACCCACTTACACACTCGCAGGTCACACACACACGAGGGCGCCTGCATGTGTGTATACTTCGCGTAAATATTGGGAGTCCTTGACTACGCGATGTGAATGATGCTGATAAAATACAAATTCTTGGGCCGCGGCGTTGGCCGCTAGTGTATTTACACAACTGTACTTATGCCCAGCCGGTCACTGGCGGCCAAGTCCGAGTCGAGGCGAGGATGCGATGTCCTGGGGGGGGAAGGAGCGGGGAGCAACGTAGAAAGTCCCACCACCGCGGGGGACGACGACAAGGCCCACAAACGACGACCGACGACCGACCCACGGCCCACGGCCCACGCCTTGGCGCACAACATTGACTAGCCGCTATTACAGGGTCCCGCGACTCGGAAGTCCAAAAGAGGCACTGTGAGAAATTTCTACACGCTATGGGGTTAATATTTAAAAAGTCCTTAAAAATATGTATTAAAGAAAAGAAGTTTAAGTTATGCAGGTATTATAGGGATTATAAAAATGCACTTTGGTATTACAAGAAAGCTGTTTATAAAAACATGTTTTTATTAAAGGATCAAGCAATATCCTGGCAGACTACAATTAAGAAATCTTTAACAATCTTAAAAGAATCCAGTTAATGTACAGTATTCTCTGAGATATATATATTGAAGAAGATATTGTTTAGTTTTTACAAAGAGGTTTTATGTCCTTACAGAGTTATCTTTTTCTTTCCTTTGATGGCCAATTTTAAACCACTACTCAGAATGCTCTGGCTCTATATTTTCGCTGAGTGTACGAAATCTCCTTGTCCAGTTAGCGAACAAAAATCTGCGACGAAATTACGCCACATGTGTTCATGCCACGAGCAAATTTTCAGCGAAGCTAACGTACGGTAGGCGGACAAGGGACAGCACTTTCATCTTAGGACGATTCTTTCAAGGGACGAACCCAATTTCGCCGACCCAAATGGCGGCGGGGGTGGGGTTGAAGTGGGTGGTGTTTTTGGGGGGTGGCAATGTTCGAAGAAGGGAAGGAGGGTCACGGACATCATATAAGTCGCTGAATGTGTGTGTTTGGGTCCTGAACGATTGTGTGAGCGCGTCTTTTGGTGGTGTGAGTATCGCGTTAAATGGACAGCCGCCCAGCTCAGAGATTCGTGTGTGTTAAAACACTGAAAATAAAACATAGGTAGGTTTCTAAAATATGCTACATTGAAAAAAATATACAATTTACTAGGAAATTTAATTCAAATTAACAGAAAAGTGTAACTTACTATATTAATTCCGTTCTTGAAATCATATT
Organism: Drosophila serrata; assembly: GCF_035046125.1. Lineage (NCBI taxonomy): Eukaryota > Metazoa > Arthropoda > Insecta > Diptera > Drosophilidae > Drosophila > Drosophila serrata. The sequence continues at coordinate 216,768 of NW_028257274.1, read as the reverse complement.
ATTGATTCAGTGTTTGATATTATATCATTTTCTCCCTCTGTAGATCGAAGAGTGTGTGTGTGGGAGTGTGTCACGGATGTGGGTTCGGTGTGTGTGTGTGTCTATGTGTATGTATGGGTGTGCGGCTCTACGGCTGTCCGGCTTGTGTGCCTTGGGCGCGGGTCCGGTCCGAACACGGCAGCAGCATCAGCAGGAGCAGGAGCAGCATCAGCCACTTTGTCCAATTTTCAAACGGTCACTTTTTGGGAAACGAATTTTCCTCACCGTAACCCCGAACCTCTCGGTACTCCCTGGAACTCCTGGAACTCCAGGAACTGTCCCACCCCAACCCCTGGTCAGCCGCCCTTAGCGACGTTGTTCGCGCGGCGGCAATGATTCTAGGCCATGAAATCGACATCCGCATTTTAGAATCCACTCAAGCGCCGGAGGAAGAAACTCTCAGATACCGGGTATCTGCATCTTAAAGGCCAGGCTTTGATTTTGATTTAATCAGTGGACACCATTTGAATGACAGTACTTGAAAATACAAGCATTAGGACAATTAATGGGATAATTGATTTAGTGGTTTTGTCACCTCAAAAATATACTTATTTCCCTGGGCGATATAGATAGACATCTTTAGTTAAAGAAGATAGTATATGAAATAATTTTGAAATGAAGAATAATCTCTTTATTCAAATTTATTAGTATAGGAGCTATTTATGAATAATGTGAAAACATGTTTCACTTTTACCGCCATTAAAACACTTCAACCCTAGTTCCCAAATAAATATTTGCCAGCTTCTTAAGATAACTTTGTTTAATTTTTTTTCCATTCATTCCAAAGTACATTGTTTTTATTGATTTAAAATATATATTAATTCTATCCCTCCGTGGTCTGCTTTATCATATCCTCCTTTTTCAGATTGAGTCTCGTATCCTTGAGCAGCGAACTCTTGACGAGTTCATACTTTTTCTGCGACTCCTCGTGGGTCAGGGTCAGACGCTGTTGAACCATTCTTTTATTGAGTTCCAGATCCTTTGACTGTTGCACCAGACGCTTGTAGTCATAGTTGTTGAATTGATTTTCGAATTTATTGAGGAACCGATTGAGGGACTTTGACTCTGAGGTGAGCTGTTAAATAAGAGTAAAAGTGAGTTTAAATAGGGCTTCAGTAGAGCTTCATACTTACATCTTCGTAGTGTCGCTGAAGATTATTCAGCAAACTGACAAACCGCGATTTCAGATCATTCAGACATGCATTATAGGCGTACAAAGATTGCTCGGGAGTCAGCTCTCCCTGGTAGGGCACCAAATATGGAGCCAAGAAATCGGCGGGTTTACTAGCAATTTCTTTCTTGAGTTCCTCTTCCTCTTCAAACTGGAAATATATATGTTTTCAAATAAATTTATAAATATTATAGATTAACTTCTCACCTGTTTCATTCTTATGGCTCTGGCTGCTCCATTTCGTAATGGATCAAATATACTAAACTTCAACTTGGGCTCAATCTTTTCACACTTACGAACATCGAATATATTATTGATGTCGTCAAAGATATGCTGAAAGGTCTTTGCCAGTTGATCCTCGTAGTTGAGTTGATCGCGCAAGAGACGATAGAGCTCAAGATTAGTGCGAGTGGGATCCAGAGGATTGGCCTAAAGGGATTTATGCATAAGAAGAGGTTTGAAAAAGTCTTAAATAATATCTATACCTTGTATATCTTGGTAAGTTTCTCATCGTAAACCAGCTCCTGGCCATAATCCGCCCTTGGTGGCTTTGTAAACTCCACTGTGGTGGCAGTCAGGGCTCCAAAGGTATAATGAAACTTGAGTATAATTTTATTTTGTTGGAAAAGAAACGAACGCTCTGCTATATCAGTGCCTTCAATATCATCGGGATTGCCTTTGTGGAATTTCTCAATGACTTTCTAAAAGAATTGATTATAATATTGGCTTCATATAGTAATGTATTAGTTTACCCTTAGTTTGTTTCCAGATTCAGTAAAATGGAATTCCTTGTACCAGCAGTTGTCCATGCGACCCTTGTAGTAGAGAATAAGTGACTTGGGTTCGACCACCATCAAGTCCAAGGAATCTATCCTAGAGCCCGAATAGAAATAAACTTTACGCGGCTGCGTGGTGTCGGAAAAGTACTCCATTGCTGGAAAAATATATAAATTTATAGTCAGTTTATAGATATGTTATATCTCTAGTGCTTACATTTCAAACTATCATTGCGTCCTTTGGCGAAAATCTCCTCATAGTGATCGGTGGCATAAGTGTACTTAACATGGCGCATCAGATCGGATCGATTCTCGTAGTGCTCATACCGGATCTTGGGATCCGTGCACTCGTCATTGTTGAAGATGGTCAGCTGCATCATCTTGCCATCGCGCTGGGAGTAGGGAGCAAAGCGCTCGTGGATCGCTCCCTTGTACTGGATTGTCTTTCCGAAGCTTGGAAATCGCTGCTCGAATTTGGCCAGCCCGATGTGAAGTCTTTCCACCCACTCGCAGATGCAATCCAGATGCTTCTCCTCGCCAATGTCACGATCCTCCTCGGCAATGTTCTCGTCGGAAGCCATTTTGTAGGTGCGCATCTCGGGCGGCTCACCGGGCAGCATGTGCTCCCAGTCGGCAGTGTCCCGCAGATCCCATCGCATATCGCCAACCCGCTGGTACTTCTGCTTGTTGACATAGTAATTGTACTGGTTCCAGACACTGTCGATCAGGATGTACTGCTTGCAGCCGGCCTCGCAGATGAATCCCGTCGAGGGCTCTATGAAGGTGGCCGAGGGTGGAGCCTCCACAACGTCTCCATTCACGTCCACGTAGGTAGTCTTTGGCTTGATGCTCCATGGGGCATTGTTTATGATCACCACCCAGGCATGACTCCGTCGATAATGATGCCGATCCACGGCTAGCAGCTCGAGATCCTTTCGGGAAATCCCATGGATGTTTAATCCCCGGTTCACATGCACAAGTGCACGTTGTGTTTATTATTCCCACTTACCTCCATTTTCTTACGAATAATTTCATCCTGAATCCGCTTCTCCTCGGCCTCCTTTACCCTGTGAACCTCAGCAATATCCTCCTCGAGATGACTCTGCAAGTCCGGTAATCCGCGCAGCTTGTACTTTTGTCCCGTCTGCTCGACCGGCTTCACCACCTCCTCGGCCTCCACCTCGACAATGGGATAGGGATAGGGAGTGGCCAGTTGATCGTTGATCACGGTCTCCTCGCGGGCCACACCGGACACAACCATGGCCGGATGGCCAGCTCCAATCAGCATGCTGACCAGCAGAGTGGCCATTTCGTAGGAGTTTCCCTTGCGGTGCCGCAACAAGGTGTCGGGGGAAATGAGGCGGGTGGGCTGGAAAATGTATATAGAAACAATTATTAAAGTAAGAAAATATATCATTTGTATTGCATTGGAAGCCAATATGCAATTTCTCTGCTCGAATTTCTTTTCTATAAACATATACAAGTATGTGAAGATAAGTAAAGGTACATGTATGTATAAGCCGGACTCAGGAAACAGCAAGGCAGTTTCCAGGAAATTTGGCACAAACTATTGCGCAGCACGAGACAAAAAGGAAATCTTTAACTACCTTTAGCACCGTTTACCTGCCAAAAGGTAAAGATATATATGTACGTATATATGATTGTGAGCATGTATATGACCCTGTAAACACAGCAGGAGTCAAAAATCGTGTAGGCTATATATTTTACAACCTTAGAAAAGTTATATCCGTTTAGGAACAGCGGGAATGCGTAAAAAAATGGGAAATAAACCTGTCGATCAGTTTGGATTTGGGTTTCGCGGTCACGGATAGGACCTTGGAATTATTGGGAAATCGAATATCTTTGAGATTTTCAATGTAGATTATTCAGAGATTTGATTTATGTAGAGCCCTTAGAAGGTGCTAGCATCAAAGCTAAGTTAGTCATATCTTCATTTCAAAACTATATTATGCAATAATATGTTAATAAAATATTTCAAAACCTTAACAGTGTCACAAAGAAATGTCCAGAAATCTAAGAAATGCAATGCAAATGTAAGAAAGTACCAGAAATTCATGCCATGACTTAAGATCTGCACAAAATAACATCAAAGATCGTTGATTGCAAGGACCTCTTTTAAGGTATTAACGATATTTATTCTCGGTTTGTTTTTGAACGCTCTTAGATTTGCGGATGTCATTCAGAGAGAGGGAGAGAAGGAGTCCCCGTACAATCAGCGGTCTGTTTTCGTTGCATCCTTCGAGCGACGCGACGAGGTAGCGAGGCCAGGACAGGCCCACTCCCATTTAATCCGCCTCGGGTATCCTTTGTCTCGATTGTTTACCTGCACATCTGCAACTGCCCCGTAGGTGGCTGCGTGACCCCGTGCCATTCATCTTCCCTCCGTTCCGCGAAGACTTAGGAGACAATCCTGCCAACCGGAATCCTGGAATTCTGCGTCCGAAACTGTGAAGCGTAACGAAGCAACCATTAACGCGGGAAACGCTGGCAATTATTGTAGGCCATCGTCCCCTGCTCCCAAAAATTTGTTTGGTTCAGTTTTTGTTGTTTGGTTGACATCTCCTTATCTTTATCCTTGTATACTCTGAGATTGCAATAGAGCAAGCGGATGCAGAAGATATTTATATATCTAATTTTGCAGCGTTTTGGTTTATATTTATTCTTTTGATATATTCGGTTTATGGTTTAGAGATGACTAAAAATAATTCATGGAATTATGTTTTTGCAAATCCACCTTAAAACTTTTTAATCAATAAGGACTTTTGTGATAAGCCAACAATTTTATATCCTTGCAGGGTATTATACATTTAGTCAGAAGCTTGAAACTGAGTGAAGGAGTCCTTTCCGACCGCATAAATCATATATATTTTTGATCAGCATCAACAGCAGCGTCGATTAAGCCATGCCCGGAGGAAAAATACAATTTTCCAAATTTGGCCAAAAATTGAAAAATCGATAAGGGGTTACATCATTAAAATTGCGAATAATTGGCAAAAAATTGAATTTTTAAAAAATACAAACTGAGTATGTAGATTTGTTAACCGGGTAAAAAATAACGCAGAACAGCTTTCCGATTTGAAATTATTCCCTTTTTGGCTGGGTTACGACAGATTTAAAAATGAAATTTCCTGATTTTGATACCAAACTGCATATAAAAAATTCATATTTTATTTTTATTCCTTATTTTATTTTCCCAACTGAACGTTTTATATATATTTCAGAAGCACAGAATCAAGAACTTTAATTAATACAGAGCCAATATGGTTCTGAAAAGAGCAAGAGTCTAGTTTAGTGGAAAATCCCGCCAAATCAAGGAGCTTCTGAGGCTTCAAGGCTACCAAGAACTAAACAGGATTTTAGCGATTTTTCGTGGATAGTCTCCCTCCCCCCTGAGTCCAGCACCTTTTCATTTCTACCCTGGCCTGGCATACGCCCCGTTGCTTCAAAGAAGGCCATTAAAATGCTAAAATCGCCGTGTGAAGCCATAAGAATCACAATGGGTACGAGGCGCGCAGTCATCGGTTGGAGTTCGAGGTCAAAAACAACGCACACATCGATTAGTCAGCGAAAAACCAGTCAGTCAGTCAGTCAGCAAGCGGCGTCTAATTGAATTCGATGCAAAAGGCAGTACCTGGACCTGGACTGCACTCGAGGACTCCTCATGGTTTCAGCTCCCTGCGAGCTCTCCTCCAGCTCTGTTCCAGCTCCTTTCCCGCTTTCCTGGCCCGCTATCACTGCGGTCGCGCGTAATAAGAAACGCTTCAAGGTTATTCGAACGTGTTAAATTGGGATCGGGATCGGGAATGGATGGCGTGGATGGCAGGCCCAGTAGTCGCAACAATGGAGGAGCGAACATGACGAAACAAAAGGGACGAATGCACACCGAGAATGGAGCAACAACGGGCGCCCGGTTGCTTCGAATACAGGGGCCTTAAGCTCGAATTACATCCACTGCTGTGAGTGAGATTCAATTGAGATGATGAACTCAGAGAATACCTAGTAGTTGAAGTTCCATGGGGAATGGAGGTACAAATGCATAAGAAGTTGCTAAAAGGATCTTAAAATATCCTCTATTGGAATTCGATTAATTGTTTAAATTATTCGACCTACAAATATGTTATTATAATTTAATTTATAAATAATGTGGGGTTATATGTTGTATGTTATAATGTATAAATTATGGGTAATGAAAATTAAATATAGTTACTGAAGCCAAGCTATATTTTGCTATGAAAATTGTTTATATTCTATAACACATTTATAAACTTAATGAAACGTATCGGAGTTAGGAACTCCCTCTTAATCCAAATCCTTCCTCTATTACAAATCAATCCAATTTTTAGTTAACAATCAGCAATACGCCTTGAGTGCATATATACCCTCCCAAAGCCAAGACTTACAGGGTACACAAAACGACAACGTCCGTCCGAAGGGAAGAAACACAAAAAAGCGAGAAAAAAACTGCGCCAAAAGCGGCGAAAAATTGCGAAAAAAGGGTGGCGCGTAACAGAGTCGTCTGCGAAGAGACAGAATCACTTTCAGTTGCCACCCTGCTGAATGGCTGCCACCGCTCGCGGGTCACAACTCAAAACAATGCGGCTCAAGACGGGGTTGGCAGACAGGACACGGCACACGGGACGACGCAGGACACAGGACACGACAATGCAGTGCCACTCACACACATGCGAACGCCACCACCACCACCACCACCCACTCCCGCATCCCTTCGTTAGACTAACCTGGGGGCAAAGGACGATTCGCTGGGGAGGCGACACCATCACCAGCACCGGCAGCGCGGCACAGCCACATCGCTTATCGGGATGCATAATGAGCCGCCGCTGCCGTCTTTTTTCATGAGAGCGCTGAAACAAAGCGGTGAAATTCAGCGCGATTCCTTGAGCCAAGATGAGCTGAGTCCTTTTGCGGTCGATGGGCGTCCTGCGTCATCCAGCGCGATGCCTTCTTCCTAGAGAGAGAGGAAGTCCCAGGCCGGGCCGCCGCATGTGTAAGTTTTTAAATGAGCACACACGATGAAAATCAGCGACTTAACCCCTTTATGATAATGTACTGCACGGAAGTGTTATTGTCCTGGGGACAAAAGGACACACGGCGGCGTCGTCGACACTAGCGGCCGTAATACGCGGTCCCCCCATCATCTTTTGCCCCATCGCCATTGCCTTCAGCATCATCCACACCTCCTCCTTGGACTAATCTTGGCCAAAGCATCCAGAACCCAACCCAAGGCAAGGCGAAACACGCTCAGCTCACTATTTGCTGCGGCGGATCTATGTACGTACGTACGTGAATGTGTGTCTATAGCGCCATTCACCACGCCAGGATTTTATTATTTGCCCGGCTTCCGCGACCCGGGTCCCCGGGCACATAAAAGTCCCGGCCAATAGACGCTCTTAAAAACGGCCAAGATTAAGATATAAACACGCGAAATTAAGACATTTGATTCCCCCAGAACAGTCAGTCAAAGACGGTGGTGTGCCCGTGCTGGAGCCTAATGGTTTGGGTCTCTGTATATTTGGGACGGAAGACCATCATCATCATGGCTTGAAACTACATCCCAGCAGGAATTATGCATAGTAGTTTGGAATATAGGCCACGCCATATTAGTCCACTTTTCTTCTTGGCGGTTTAAACCGCTGCGAAAATTGTTGAATTGAAAACTTAAAGTGTCCTTGATGTGGGATTTAATAGCAGGGATATAAATAAGTCCCTTTAATTGAAAAGTTCAAACATAAATGAATATGAATTCTGTAACTCAAAACTGCAATTCATTCCTAGGATGAAATCGTAAATCGATCATAACTAAGCTTAAAATATTCGCACTCTTTAATCAATATTCTTATCAATAATTTTATATACAAAAATCTCATAACTCGGCCAAAAATGCATTAATTTCAAATCGGAAAGCGTTTTAATGATAGTGTTTACTAATCGACGCTGCTGTTGATGTCGTTCCCAGTCGTTCTAGCCATGTCCAGTCAAAAAATAAATTTTTGACACTTTTCCGAAAATTGAAAATTTTATAAGGGGTTACATCATTAAAATTGCCAAAATTTGCCAAAAAATTGAATTTTGTAAATTTAAAAACTGAGTATGCAGCTTTGTTAATCTACTAAAAACTAGCATAGAACAGCTTTCCGAATTAAAATTAATGATTTTTTGGCTTAGTTATGAGTTTTTTTAAACTATGATTTTTGGAAAAAATTGTCCGTTTTTGTACCTTTTTGCAGGTTTTCATGAGTTTATTCAAAAACTGACCATAGCATCAACAAACGCAGTATGCAGATTTGTTGGTGCAATAAAAACTAGCACAGAAAAGCTTTCCGAATTAAAATTATTGCAATTTCGGCCTAATTATGATGTCCGAAAAACTGTGATTTTTCAAAAAAATTGTCTGTTTTTATACCTTTTTGAAGAATATAATTTAAGTCAGAAGCTTGAAACGCAATGAAGGAGTCATTTCCGACCCTATAAACCATATATATTCTTGATCAGCATCAACAGCCCAGTCGTTCTAGCCATGTCCAGTCAAAAAATAAATTTTTGACACTTTTCCGAAAATTGAAAATTTTATAAGGGGTTACATCATTAAAATTGCCAAAATTTGCCTAAAAATTGAATTTTGTAAATTTAAAAACTGAGTATGCAGCTTTGTTAATCTACTAAAAACTAGCATAGAACAGCTTTCCGAATTAAAATTAATGATTTTTTGGCTTAGTTATGAGTTTTTTTAAACTATGATTTTTGGAAAAAATTGTCCGTTTTTGTACCTTTTTGCAGGTTTTCATGAGTTTATTCAAAAACTGACCATAGCATCAACAAACGCAGTATGCAGATTTGTTGGTGCAATAAAAACTAGCACAGAAAAGCTTTCCGAATTAAAATTATTGCAATTTCGGCCTAATTATGATGTCCGAAAAACTGTGATTTTTCAAAAAAATTGTCTGTTTTTATACCTTTTTGAAGAATATAATTTAAGTCAGAAGCTTGAAACGCAATGAAGGAGTCATTTCCGACCCTATAAACCAAATATATTCTTAATCAGCATCAACACCCCAGTCGTTCTAGCCATGTCCAGTCAAAAAATAAATTTTTGACACTTTTCCGAAAATTGAAAATTTTATAAGGGGTTACATCATTAAATATAATTTAAGTCAGAAGCTTGAAACGCAATGAAGGAGTCATTTCCGACCCTATAAACCATATATATTCTTGATCAGCATCAACAGCCCAGTCGTTCTAGCCATGTCCAGTCAAAAAATAAATTTTTGACACTTTTCCGAAAATTGAAAATTTTATAAGGGGTTACATCATTAAAATTGCCAAAATTTGTCAAAAAATTGAATTTTGTAAATTTAAAAACTGAGTATGCAGCTTTGTTAATCTACTAAAAACTAGCATAGAACAGCTTTCCGAATTAAAATTAATGATTTTTTGGCTTAGTTATGAGTTTTTTTAAACTATGATTTTTGGAAAAAATTGTCCGTTTTTGTACCTTTTTGCCGGTTTTTATGAGTTTAGTCAAAAACTGACCATATCATCAACAAACGCAGTATGCAGATTTGTTGGTGCAATAAAAACTAGCACAGAAAAGTTTTCCGAATTAAAATTAATGCAATTTCGGCCTAATTATGATGTCCGAAAAACTGTGATTTTTCAAAAAAATTGTCTGTTTTTATACCTTTTTGAAGAATATAATTTAAGTCAGAAGCTTGAAACGCAATGAAGGAGTCATTTCCGACCCTATAAACCATATATATTCTTGATCAGCATCAACAGCCCAGTCGTTCTAGCCATGTCTAGTCAAAAAATAAATTTTTGACACTTTTCCGAAAATTGAAAATTTTATAAGGGGTTACATCATTAAAATTGCCAAAATTTGCCAAAAGATTGAATTTTGTAAATTTGAAAACTGAGTATGCAGCTTTGTTAATCTACTAAAAACTAGCATAGAACAGCTTTCCGAATTAAAATTAATGATTTTTTGGCTTAGTTATGAGTTTTTTTAAACTATGATTTTTGGGAAAAATTGTCCGTTTTTATACCTTTTTGCCGGTTTTTATGATTTTAGTCAAAAACTGACCATATCATCAACAAACGCAGTATGCAGATTTGTTGGTGCAATAAAAACTAGCACAGAAAAGTTTTCCGAATTAAAATTAATGCAATTTCGGCCTAATTATGATGTCCGAAAAACTGTGATTTTTCAAAAAAATTGTCTGTTTTTATACCTTTTTGAAGAATATAATTTAAGTCAGAAGCTTGGAACGCAATGAAGGAGTCATTTCCGACCCTATAAACCATATATATTCTTGATCAGCATCAACAGCCCAGTCGTTCTAGCCATGTCCGGTCAAAAAATAAATTTTTGACACTTTTCCGAAAATTGAAAATTTTATAAGGGGTTACATCATTAAAATTGCCAAAATTTGCCAAAAGATTGAATTTTGTAAATTTGAAAACTGAGTATGCAGCTTTGTTAATCTACTAAAAACTAGCATAGAACAGCTTTCCGAATTAAAATTAATGATTTTTTGGCTTAGTTATGAGTTTTTTTAAACTATGATTTTTGGGAAAAATGGTCCGTTTTTATACCTTTTTGCCGGTTTTTATGATTTTAGTCAAAAACTGACCATATCATCAACAAACGCAGTATGCAGATTTGTTGGTGCAATAAAAACTAGCACAGAAAAGTTTTCCGAATTAAAATTAATGCAATTTCGGCCTAATTATGATGTCCGAAAAACTGTGATTTTTCAAAAAAATGGTCTGTTTTTATACCTTTTTGAAGAATATAATTTAAGTCAGAAGCTTGGAACGCAATGAAGGAGTCATTTCCGACCCTATAAACCATATATATTCTTGATCAGCATCAACAGCCCAGTCGTTCTAGCCATGTCCAGTCAAAAAATAAATTTTTGACACTTTTCCGAAAATTGAAAATTTTATAAGGGGTTACATCATTAAAATTGCCAAAATTTGCCAAAAGATTGAATTTTGTAAATTTGAAAACTGAGTATGCAGCTTTGTTAATCTACTAAAAACTAGCATAGAACAGCTTTCCGAATTAAAATTAATGATTTTTTGGCTTAGTTATGAGTTTTTTTAAACTATGATTTTTGGGAAAAATTGTCCGTTTTTATACCTTTTTGCAGGTTTTTATGATTTTATTCAAAAACTGACCATATCATCAACAAACGCAGTATGCAGATTTGTTGGTGCAATAAAAACTAGCACAGAAAAGTTTTCCGAATTAAAATTAATGCAATTTCGGCCTAATTATGATGTCCGAAAAACTGTGATTTTTCAAAAAAATGGTCTGTTTTTATACCTTTTTGAAGAATATAATTTAAGTCAGAAGCTTGGAACGCAATGAAGGAGTCATTTCCGACCCTATAAACCATATATATTCTTGATCAGCATCAACAGCCCAGTCGTTCTAGCCATGTCTAGTCAAAAAATAAATTTTTGACACTTTTCCGAAAATTGAAAATTTTATAAGGGGTTACATCATTAAAATTGCCAAAATTTGCCAAAAGATTGAATTTTGTAAATTTGAAAACTGAGTATGCAGCTTTGTTAATCTACTAAAAACTAGCATAGAACAGCTTTCCGAATTAAAATTAATGATTTTTTGGCTTAGTTATGAGTTTTTTTAAACTATGATTTTTGGGAAAAATGGTCCGTTTTTATACCTTTTTGCCGGTTTTTATGATTTTAGTCAAAAACTGACCATATCATCAACAAACGCAGTATGCAGATTTGTTGGTGCAATAAAAACTAGCACAGAAAAGTTTTCCGAATTAAAATTAATGCAATTTCGGCCTAATTATGATGTCCGAAAAACTGTGATTTTTCAAAAAAATGGTCTGTTTTTATACCTTTTTGAAGAATATAATTTAAGTCAGAAGCTTGGAACGCAATGAAGGAGTCATTTCCGACCCTATAAACCATATATATTCTTGATCAGCATCAACAGCCCAGTCGTTCTAGCCATGTCTGGTCAAAAAATAAATTTTTGACACTTTTCCGAAAATTGAAAATTTTATAAGGGGTTACATCATTAAAATTGCCAAAATTTGCCAAAAGATTGAATTTTGTAAATTTGAAAACTGAGTATGCAGCTTTGTTAATCTACTAAAAACTAGCATAGAACAGCTTTCCGAATTAAAATTAATGATTTTTTGGCTTAGTTATGAGTTTTTTTAAACTATGATTTTTGGAAAAAATGGTCCGTTTTTATACCTTTTTGCCGGTTTTCATGATTTTAGTCAAAAACTGACCATATCATCAACAAACGCAGTATGCAGATTTGTTGGTGCAATAAAAACTAGCACAGAAAAGCTTTCCGAATTAAAATTAATGCAATTTCGGCCTAATTATGATGTCCGAAAAACTGTGATTTTTCAAAAAAATGGTCTGTTTTTATACCTTTTTGAAGAATATAATTTAAGTCAGAAGCTTGGAACGCAATGAAGGAGTCATTTCCGACCCTATAAACCATATATATTCTTGATCAGCATCAACAGCCCAGTCGTTCTAGCCATGTCCAGTCAAAAAATTAATTTTTGACACTTTTCCGAAAATTGAAAATTTTATAAGGGGTTACATCATTAAAATTGCCAAAATTTGCCAAAAAATTGAATTTTGTAAATTAGAAAACTGAGTATGCAGCTTTGTTAATCTTTTAAAAACTAGCATAGAACAGCTTTCCGAATTAAAATTAATGATTTTTTGGCTTAGTTATGAGTTTTTTTAAACTATGATTTTTGGGAAAAATTGTCCGTTTTTATACCTTTTTGCAGGTTTTCATGAGTTTATTCAAAAACTGACCATAGCATCAACAAACGCAGTATGCAGATTTGTTGGTGCAATAAAAACTAGCACAGAAAAGCTTTCCGAATTAAAATTATTGCAATTTCGGCCTAATTATGATGTCCGAAAAACTGTGATTTTTCAAAAAAATGGTCTGTTTTTATACCTTTTTGAAGAATATAATTTAAGTCAGAAGCTTGGAACGCAATGAAGGAGTCATTTCCGACCCTATAAACCATATATATTCTTGATCAGCATCAACAGCCCAGTCGTTCTAGCCATGTCCAGTCAAAAAATAAATTTTTGACACTTTTCCGAAAATTGAAAATTTTATAAGGGGTTACATCATTAAAATTGCCAAAATTTGCCTAAAAATTGAATTTTGTAAATTTAAAAAGTGAGTATGCAGCTTTGTTAATCTTTTAAAAACTAGCATAGAACAGCTTTCCGAATTAAAATTAATGATTTTTTGGCTTAGTTATGAGTTTTTTTAAACTATGATATTTCGAAAAAATTGTCCGTTTTTGTACCTTTTTGCAGGTTTTCATGAGTTTATTCAAAAACTGACCATAGCATCAACAAACGCAGTATGCAGATTTGTTGGTGCAATAAAAACTAGCACAGAAAAGCTTTCCGAATTAAAATTATTGCAATTTCGGCCTAATTATGATGTCCGAAAAACTGTGATTTTTCAAAAAAATGGTCTGTTTTTATACCTTTTTGAAGAATATAATTTAAGTCAGAAGCTTGAAACGCAATGAAGGAGTCATTTCCGACCCTATAAACCATATATATTCTTGATCAGCATCAACAGCCCAGTCGTTCTAGCCATGTCCAGTCAAAAAATAAATTTTTGACACTTTTCCGAAAATTGAAAATTTTATAAGGGGTTACATCATTAAAATTGCCAAAATTTGCCAAAAAATTGAATTTTGTAAATTTAAAAACTGAGTATGCAGCTTTGTTAATCTACTAAAAACTAGCATAGAACAGCTTTCCGAATTAAAATTAATGATTTTTTGGCTTAGTTATGAGTTTTTTTAAACTATGATTTTTGGAAAAAATTGTCCGTTTTTGTACCTTTTTGCAGGTTTTCATGAGTTTATTCAAAAACTGACCATAGCATCAACAAACGCAGTATGCAGATTTGTTGGTGCAATAAAAACTAGCACAGAAAAGCTTTCCGAATTAAAATTATTGCAATTTCGGCCTAATTATGATGTCCGAAAAACTGTGATTTTTCAAAAAAATGGTCTGTTTTTATACCTTTTTGAAGAATATAATTTAAGTCAGAAGCTTGAAACGCAATGAAGGAGTCATTTCCGACCCTATAAACCATATATATTCTTGATCAGCATCAACAGCCCAGTCGTTCTAGCCATGTCCAGTCAAAAAATAAATTTTTGACACTTTTCCGAAAATTGAAAATTTTATAAGGGGTTACATCATTAAAATTGCCAAAATTTGCCAAAAAATTGAATTTTGTAAATTTAAAAACTGAGTATGCAGCTTTGTTAATCTACTAAAAACTAGCATAGAACAGCTTTCCGAATTAAAATTAATGATTTTTTGGCTTAGTTATGAGTTTTTTTAAACTATGATTTTTGGAAAAAATTGTCCGTTTTTGTACCTTTTTGCAGGTTTTCATGAGTTTATTCAAAAACTGACCATATCATCAACAAACGCAGTATGCAGATTTGTTGGTGCAATAAAAACTAGCACAGAAAAGCTTTCCGAATTAAAATTATTGCAATTTCGGCCTAATTATGATGTCCGAAAAACTGTGATTTTTCAAAAAAATGGTCTGTTTTTATACCTTTTTGAAGAATATAATTTAAGTCAGAAGCTTGAAACGCAATGAAGGAGTCATTTCCGACCCTATAAACCATATATATTCTTGATCAGCATCAACAGCCCAGTCGTTCTAGCCATGTCCAGTCAAAAAATAAATTTTTGACACTTTTCCGAAAATTGAAAATTTTATAAGGGGTTACATCATTAAAATTGCCAAAATTTGTCAAAAAATTGAATTTTGTAAATTTGAAAACTGAATTAAAATTATTGCAATTTCGGCCTAATTATGATGTCCGAAAAACTGTAATTTTTCAAAAAAATGGTCTGTTTTTATACCTTTTTGAAGAATATAATTTAAGTCAGAAGCTTGAAACGCAATGAAGGAGTCATTTCCGACCCTATAAACCATATATATTCTTGATCAGCATCAACAGCCCAGTCGTTCTAGCCATGTCCAGTCAAAAAATAAATTTTTGACACTTTTCCGAAAATTGAAAATTTTATAAGGGGTTACATCATTAAAATTGCC
This sequence comes from Drosophila serrata, assembly GCF_035046125.1. Taxonomy (NCBI): domain Eukaryota; kingdom Metazoa; phylum Arthropoda; class Insecta; order Diptera; family Drosophilidae; genus Drosophila; species Drosophila serrata. The sequence continues at coordinate 201,608 of NW_028257274.1, read as the reverse complement.
AAAATTTGTCAAAAAATTGAATTTTGTAAATTTAAAAACTGAATTAAAATTATTGCAATTTCGGCCTAATTATGATGTCCGAAAAACTGTGATTTTTCAAAAAAATGGTCTGTTTTTATACCTTTTTGAAGAATATAATTTAAGTCAGAAGCTTGAAACGCAATGAAGGAGTCATTTCCGACCCTATAAACCATATATATTCTTGATCAGCATCAACAGCCCAGTCGTTCTAGCCATGTCCAGTCAAAAAATAAATTTTTGACACTTTTCCGAAAATTGAAAATTTTATAAGGGGTTACATCATTAAAATTGCCAAAATTTGTCAAAAAATTGAATTTTGTAAATTTAAAAACTGAATTAAAATTATTGCAATTTCGGCCTAATTATGATGTCCGAAAAACTGTGATTTTTCAAAAAAATGGTCTGTTTTTATACCTTTTTGAAGAATATAATTTAAGTCAGAAGCTTGAAACGCAATGAAGGAGTCATTTCCGACCCTATAAACCATATATATTCTTGATCAGCATCAACAGCCCAGTCGTTCTAGCCATGTCCAGTCAAAAAATAAATTTTTGACACTTTTCCGAAAATTGAAAATTTTATAAGGGGTTACATCATTAAAATTGCCAAAATTTGCCAAAAAATTGAATTTTGTAAATTTGAAAACTGAGTATGCAGCTTTGTTAATCTACTAAAAACTAGCATAGAACAGCTTTCCGAATTAAAATTAATGATTTTTTGGCTTAGTTATGAGTTTTTTTAAACTATGATTTTTGGAAAAAATTGTCCGTTTTTGTACCTTATTGCAGGTTTTCATGATTTTATTCAAAAACTGACCATATCATCAACAAACGCAGTATGCAGATTTGTTGGTGCAATAAAAACTAGCACAGAAAAGCTTTCCGAATTAAAATTAATGCAATTTCGGCCTAATTATGATGTCCGAAAAACTGTGATTTTTCAAAAAAATGGTCTGTTTTTATACCTTTTTGAAGAATATAATTTAAGTCAGAAGCTTGAAACGCAATGAAGGAGTCATTTCCGACCCTATAAACCATATATATTCTTGATCAGCATCAACAGCCCAGTCGTTCTAGCCATGTCCAGTCAAAAAATAAATTTTTGACACTTTTCCGAAAATTGAAAATTTTATAAGGGGTTACATCATTAAAATTGCCAAAATTTGCCAAAAAATTGAATTTTGTAAATTTAAAAACTGAGTATGCAGCTTTGTTAATCTACTAAAAACTAGCATAGAACAGCTTTCCGAATTAAAATTAATGATTTTTTGGCTTAGTTATGAGTTTTTTTAAACTATGATATTTCGAAAAAATTGTCCGTTTTTGTACCTTTTTGCAGGTTTTCATGAGTTTATTCAAAAACTGACCATAGCATCAACAAACGCAGTATGCAGATTTGTTGGTGCAATAAAAACTAGCACAGAAAAGCTTTCCGAATTAAAATTATTGCAATTTCGGCCTAATTATGATGTCCGAAAAACTGTGATTTTTCAAAAAAATGGTCTGTTTTTATACCTTTTTGAAGAATATAATTTAAGTCAGAAGCTTGAAACGCAATGAAGGAGTCATTTCCGACCCTATAAACCATATATATTCTTGATCAGCATCAACAGCCCAGTCGTTCTAGCCATGTCCAGTCAAAAAATAAATTTTTGACACTTTTCCGAAAATTGAAAATTTTATAAGGGGTTACATCATTAAAATTGCCAAAATTTGCCAAAAGATTGAATTTTATAAATTTAAAAACTGAGTATGCAGCTTTGTTAATCTACTAAAAACTAGCATAGAACAGCTTTCCGAATTAAAATTAATGATTTTTTGGCTTAGTTATGAGTTTTTTTAAACTATGATTTTTGGAAAAAATTGTCCGTTTTTATACCTTTTTGCAGGTTTTCATGAGTTTATTCAAAAACTGACCATATCATCAACAAACGCAGTATGCAGATTTGTTGGTGCAATAAAAACTAGCACAGAAAAGCTTTCCGAATTAAAATTAATGCAATTTCGGCCTAATTATGATGTCCGAAAAACTGTGATTTTTCAAAAAAATGGTCTGTTTTTATACCTTTTTGAAGAATATAATTTAAGTCAGAAGCTTGGAACGCAATGAAGGAGTCATTTCCGACCCTATAAACCATATATATTCTTGATCAGCATCAACAGCCCAGTCGTTCTAGCCATGTCCAGTCAAAAAATAAATTTTTGACACTTTTCCGAAAATTGAAAATTTTATAAGGGGTTACATCATTAAAATTGCCAAAATTTGCCAAAAGATTGAATTTTGTAAATTTAAAAACTGAGTATGCAGCTTTGTTAATCTACTAAAAACTAGCATAGAACAGCTTTCCGAATTAAAATTAATGATTTTTTGGCTTAGTTATGAGTTTTTTTAAACTATGATTTTTCGAAAAAATTGTCCGTTTTTGTACCTTTTTGCAGGTTTTTATGAGTTTAGTCAAAAACTGACCATAGCATCAACAAACGCAGTATGCAGATTTGTTGGTGCAATAAAAACTAGCACAGAAAAGCTTTCCGAATTAAAATTAATGCAATTTCGGCCTAATTATGATGTCCGAAAAACTGTGATTTTTCAAAAAAATGGTCTGTTTTTATACCTTTTTGAAGAATATAATTTAAGTCAGAAGCTTGAAACGCAATGAAGGAGTCATTTCCGACCCTATAAACCATATATATTCTTGATCAGCATCAACAGCCCAGTCGTTCTAGCCATGTCCAGTCAAAAAATAAATTTTTGACACTTTTCCGAAAATTGAAAATTTTATAAGGGGTTACATCATTAAAATTGCCAAAATTTGCCAAAAAATTGAATTTTGTAAATTTGAAAACTGAGTATGCAGCTTTGTTAATCTACTAAAAACTAGCATAGAACAGCTTTCCGAATTAAAATTAATGATTTTTTGGCTTAGTTATGAGTTTTTTTAAACTATGATTTTTGGAAAAAATTGTCCGTTTTTGTACCTTTTTGCAGGTTTTTATGATTTTATTCAAAAACTGACCATATCATCAACAAACGCAGTATGCAGATTTGTTGGTGCAATAAAAACTAGCACAGAAAAGCTTTCCGAATTAAAATTAATGCAATTTCGGCCTAATTATGATGTCCGAAAAACTGTGATTTTTCAAAAAAATGGTCTGTTTTTATACCTTTTTGAAGAATATAATTTAAGTCAGAAGCTTGGAACGCAATGAAGGAGTCATTTCCGACCCTATAAACCATATATATTCTTGATCAGCATCAACAGCCCAGTCGTTCTAGCCATGTCCAGTCAAAAAATAAATTTTTGACACTTTTCCGAAAATTGAAAATTTTATAAGGGGTTACATCATTAAAATTGCCAAAATTTGCCAAAAGATTGAATTTTGTAAATTTGAAAACTGAGTATGCAGCTTTGTTAATCTACTAAAAACTAGCATAGAACAGCTTTCCGAATTAAAATTAATGATTTTTTGGCTTAGTTATGAGTTTTTTTAAACTATGATTTTTGGAAAAAATTGTCCGTTTTTATACCTTTTTGCCGGTTTTTATGATTTTATTCAAAAACTGACCATATCATCAACAAACGCAGTATGCAGATTTGTTGGTGCAATAAAAACTAGCACAGAAAAGTTTTCCGAATTAAAATTAATGCAATTTCGGCCTAATTATGATGTCCGAAAAACTGTGATTTTTCAAAAAAATGGTCTGTTTTTATACCTTTTTGAAGAATATAATTTAAGTCAGAAGCTTGAAACGCAATGAAGGAGTCATTTCCGACCCTATAAACCATATATATTCTTGATCAGCATCAACAGCCCAGTCGTTCTAGCCATGTCCAGTCAAAAAATAAATTTTTGACACTTTTCCGAAAATTGAAAATTTTATAAGGGGTTACATCATTAAAATTGCCAAAATTTGCCAAAAAATTGAATTTTGTAAATTTAAAAACTGAATTAAAATTATTGCAATTTCGGCCTAATTATGATGTCCGAAAAACTGTGATTTTTCAAAAAAATTGTCTGTTTTTATACCTTTTTGAAGAATATAATTTAAGTCAGAAGCTTGAAACGCAATGAAGGAGTCATTTCCGACCCTATAAACCATATATATTCTTGATCAGCATCAACAGCCCAGTCGTTCTAGCCATGTCTAGTCAAAAAATAAATTTTTGACACTTTTCCGAAAATTGAAAATTTTATAAGGGGTTACATCATTAAAATTGCCAAAATTTGTCAAAAAATTGAATTTTGTAAATTTGAAAACTGAGTATGCAGCTTTGTTAATCTACTAAAAACTAGCATAGAACAGCTTTCCGAATTAAAATTAATGATTTTTTGGCTTAGTTATGAGTTTTTTTAAACTATGATTTTTGGGAAAAATTGTCCGTTTTTATACCTTTTTGCCGGTTTTTATGATTTTAGTCAAAAACTGACCATATCATCAACAAACGCAGTATGCAGATTTGTTGGTGCAATAAAAACTAGCACAGAAAAGTTTTCCGAATTAAAATTATTGCAATTTCGGCCTAATTATGATGTCCGAAAAACTGTGATTTTTCAAAAAAATGGTCTGTTTTTATACCTTTTTGAAGAATATAATTTAAGTCAGAAGCTTGGAACGCAATGAAGGAGTCATTTCCGACCCTATAAACCATATATATTCTTGATCAGCATCAACAGCCCAGTCGTTCTAGCCATGTCCAGTCAAAAAATAAATTTTTGACACTTTTCCGAAAATTGAAAATTTTATAAGGGGTTACATCATTAAAATTGCCAAAATTTGCCAAAAAATTGAATTTTGTAAATTTGAAAACTGAGTATGCAGCTTTGTTAATCTACTAAAAACTAGCATAGAACAGCTTTCCGAATTAAAATTAATGATTTTTTGGCTTAGTTATGAGTTTTTTTAAACTATGATTTTTCGGAAAAATTGTCCGTTTTTGTACCTTTTTGCCGGTTTTCATGAGTTTAGTCAAAAACTGACCATATCATCAACAAACGCAGTATGCAGATTTGTTGGTGCAATAAAAACTAGCACAGAAAAGTTTTCCGAATTAAAATTAATGCAATTTCGGCCTAATTATGATGTCCGAAAAACTGTGATTTTTCAAAAAAATGGTCTGTTTTTATACCTTTTTGAAGAATATAATTTAAGTCAGAAGCTTGGAACGCAATGAAGGAGTCATTTCCGACCCTATAAACCATATATATTCTTGATCAGCATCAACAGCCCAGTCGTTCTAGCCATGTCTGGTCAAAAAATAAATTTTTGACACTTTTCCGAAAATTGAAAATTTTATAAGGGGTTACATCATTAAAATTGCCAAAATTTGCCAAAAGATTGAATTTTGTAAATTTGAAAACTGAGTATGCAGCTTTGTTAATCTACTAAAAACTAGCATAGAACAGCTTTCCGAATTAAAATTAATGATTTTTTGGCTTAGTTATGAGTTTTTTTAAACTATGATTTTTGGGAAAAATGGTCCGTTTTTATACCTTTTTGCCGGTTTTTATGATTTTAGTCAAAAACTGACCATATCATCAACAAACGCAGTATGCAGATTTGTTGGTGCAATAAAAACTAGCACAGAAAAGTTTTCCGAATTAAAATTAATGCAATTTCGGCCTAATTATGATGTCCGAAAAACTGTGATTTTTCAAAAAAATGGTCTGTTTTTATACCTTTTTGAAGAATATAATTTAAGTCAGAAGCTTGGAACGCAATGAAGGAGTCATTTCCGACCCTATAAACCATATATATTCTTGATCAGCATCAACAGCCCAGTCGTTCTAGCCATGTCTGGTCAAAAAATAAATTTTTGACACTTTTCCGAAAATTGAAAATTTTATAAGGGGTTACATCATTAAAATTGCCAAAATTTGCCAAAAGATTGAATTTTGTAAATTTGAAAACTGAGTATGCAGCTTTGTTAATCTACTAAAAACTAGCATAGAACAGCTTTCCGAATTAAAATTAATGATTTTTTGGCTTAGTTATGAGTTTTTTTAAACTATGATTTTTGGGAAAAATGGTCCGTTTTTATACCTTTTTGCCGGTTTTTATGATTTTAGTCAAAAACTGACCATATCATCAACAAACGCAGTATGCAGATTTGTTGGTGCAATAAAAACTAGCACAGAAAAGTTTTCCGAATTAAAATTAATGCAATTTCGGCCTAATTATGATGTCCGAAAAACTGTGATTTTTCAAAAAAATGGTCTGTTTTTATACCTTTTTGAAGAATATAATTTAAGTCAGAAGCTTGGAACGCAATGAAGGAGTCATTTCCGACCCTATAAACCATATATATTCTTGATCAGCATCAACAGCCCAGTCGTTCTAGCCATGTCTGGTCAAAAAATAAATTTTTGACACTTTTCCGAAAATTGAAAATTTTATAAGGGGTTACATCATTAAAATTGCCAAAATTTGCCAAAAGATTGAATTTTGTAAATTTGAAAACTGAGTATGCAGCTTTGTTAATCTACTAAAAACTAGCATAGAACAGCTTTCCGAATTAAAATTAATGATTTTTTGGCTTAGTTATGAGTTTTTTTAAACTATGATTTTTGGAAAAAATGGTCCGTTTTTATACCTTTTTGCCGGTTTTTATGATTTTAGTCAAAAACTGACCATATCATCAACAAACGCAGTATGCAGATTTGTTGGTGCAATAAAAACTAGCACAGAAAAGTTTTCCGAATTAAAATTAATGCAATTTCGGCCTAATTATGATGTCCGAAAAACTGTGATTTTTCAAAAAAATGGTCTGTTTTTATACCTTTTTGAAGAATATAATTTAAGTCAGAAGCTTGGAACGCAATGAAGGAGTCATTTCCGACCCTATAAACCATATATATTCTTGATCAGCATCAACAGCCCAGTCGTTCTAGCCATGTCTGGTCAAAAAATAAATTTTTGACACTTTTCCGAAAATTGAAAATTTTATAAGGGGTTACATCATTAAAATTGCCAAAATTTGCAAAAAATTGAATTTTGTAAATTTGAAAACTGAGTATGCAGCTTTGTTAATCTACTAAAAACTAGCATAGAACAGCTTTCCGAATTAAAATTAATGATTTTTTGGCTTAGTTATGAGTTTTTTTAAACTATGATTTTTGGGAAAAATGGTCCGTTTTTATACCTTTTTGCCGGTTTTTATGATTTTAGTCAAAAACTGACCATATCATCAACAAACGCAGTATGCAGATTTGTTGGTGCAATAAAAACTAGCACAGAAAAGTTTTCCGAATTAAAATTAATGCAATTTCGGCCTAATTATGATGTCCGAAAAACTGTGATTTTTCAAAAAAATGGTCTGTTTTTATACCTTTTTGAAGAATATAATTTAAGTCAGAAGCTTGGAACGCAATGAAGGAGTCATTTCCGACCCTATAAACCATATATATTCTTGATCAGCATCAACAGCCCAGTCGTTCTAGCCATGTCTGGTCAAAAAATAAATTTTTGACACTTTTCCGAAAATTGAAAATTTTATAAGGGGTTACATCATTAAAATTGCCAAAATTTGCCAAAAGATTGAATTTTGTAAATTTGAAAACTGAGTATGCAGCTTTGTTAATCTACTAAAAACTAGCATAGAACAGCTTTCCGAATTAAAATTAATGATTTTTTGGCTTAGTTATGAGTTTTTTTAAACTATGATTTTTGGGAAAAATGGTCCGTTTTTATACCTTTTTGCCGGTTTTTATGATTTTAGTCAAAAACTGACCATATCATCAACAAACGCAGTATGCAGATTTGTTGGTGCAATAAAAACTAGCACAGAAAAGTTTTCCGAATTAAAATTAATGCAATTTCGGCCTAATTATGATGTCCGAAAAACTGTGATTTTTCAAAAAAATGGTCTGTTTTTATACCTTTTTGAAGAATATAATTTAAGTCAGAAGCTTGGAACGCAATGAAGGAGTCATTTCCGACCCTATAAACCATATATATTCTTGATCAGCATCAACAGCCCAGTCGTTCTAGCCATGTCCGGTCAAAAAATAAATTTTTGACACTTTTCCGAAAATTGAAAATTTTATAAGGGGTTACATCATTAAAATTGCCAAAATTTGCCAAAAAATTGAATTTTGTAAATTTGAAAACTGAGTATGCAGCTTTGTTAATCTACTAAAAACTAGCATAGAACAGCTTTCCGAATTAAAATTAATGATTTTTTGGCTTAGTTATGAGTTTTTTTAAACTATGATTTTTGGGAAAAATGGTCCGTTTTTATACCTTTTTGCCGGTTTTTATGATTTTAGTCAAAAACTGACCATATCATCAACAAACGCAGTATGCAGATTTGTTGGTGCAATAAAAACTAGCACAGAAAAGCTTTCCGAATTAAAATTAATGCAATTTCGGCCTAATTATGATGTCCGAAAAACTGTGATTTTTCAAAAAAATGGTCTGTTTTTATACCTTTTTGAAGAATATAATTTAAGTCAGAAGCTTGGAACGCAATGAAGGAGTCATTTCCGACCCTATAAACCATATATATTCTTGATCAGCATCAACAGCCCAGTCGTTCTAGCCATGTCTAGTCAAAAAATAAATTTTTGACACTTTTCCGAAAATTGAAAATTTTATAAGGGGTTACATCATTAAAATTGCCAAAATTTGCCAAAAAATTGAATTTTGTAAATTTGAAAACTGAGTATGCAGCTTTGTTAATCTACTAAAAACTAGCATAGAACAGCTTTCCGAATTAAAATTAATGATTTTTTGGCTTAGTTATGAGTTTTTTTAAACTATGATTTTTGGAAAAAATGGTCCGTTTTTATACCTTTTTGCCGGTTTTCATGATTTTAGTCAAAAACTGACCATATCATCAACAAACGCAGTATGCAGATTTGTTGGTGCAATAAAAACTAGCACAGAAAAGCTTTCCGAATTAAAATTAATGCAATTTCGGCCTAATTATGATGTCCGAAAAACTGTGATTTTTCAAAAAAATGGTCTGTTTTTATACCTTTTTGAAGAATATAATTTAAGTCAGAAGCTTGGAACGCAATGAAGGAGTCATTTCCGACCCTATAAACCATATATATTCTTGATCAGCATCAACAGCCCAGTCGTTCTAGCCATGTCTAGTCAAAAAATAAATTTTTGACACTTTTCCGAAAATTGAAAATTTTATAAGGGGTTACATCATTAAAATTGCCAAAATTTGCCAAAAGATTGAATTTTGTAAATTTGAAAACTGAGTATGCAGCTTTGTTAATCTACTAAAAACTAGCATAGAACAGCTTTCCGAATTAAAATTAATGATTTTTTGGCTTAGTTATGAGTTTTTTTAAACTATGATTTTTGGGAAAAATTGTCCGTTTTTATACCTTTTTGCCGGTTTTTATGATTTTAGTCAAAAACTGACCATATCATCAACAAACGCAGTATGCAGATTTGTTGGTGCAATAAAAACTAGCACAGAAAAGTTTTCCGAATTAAAATTAATGCAATTTCGGCCTAATTATGATGTCCGAAAAACTGTGATTTTTCAAAAAAATTGTCTGTTTTTATACCTTTTTGAAGAATATAATTTAAGTCAGAAGCTTGGAACGCAATGAAGGAGTCATTTCCGACCCTATAAACCATATATATTCTTGATCAGCATCAACAGCCCAGTCGTTCTAGCCATGTCTGGTCAAAAAATAAATTTTTGACACTTTTCCGAAAATTGAAAATTTTATAAGGGGTTACATCATTAAAATTGCCAAAATTTGCCAAAAGATTGAATTTTGTAAATTTGAAAACTGAGTATGCAGCTTTGTTAATCTTCTTAGAACTAGCATAGAACAGCTTTCCGAATTAAAATTAATGATTTATTAGCTTAGTTATGAGTTTTTTTAAACTATGATTTTTGGAAAAAATTGTCCGTTTTTATACCTTTTTGCCGGTTTTTATGATTTTAGTCAAAAACTGACCATATCATCAACAAACGCAGTATGCAGATTTGTTGGTGCAATAAAAACTAGCACAGAAAAGTTTTCCGAATTAAAATTAATGCAATTTCGGCCTAATTATGATGTCCGAAAAACTGTGATTTTTCAAAAAAATGGTCTGTTTTTATACCTTTTTGAAGAATATAATTTAAGTCAGAAGCTTGGAACGCAATGAAGGAGTCATTTCCGACCCTATAAACCATATATATTCTTGATCAGCATCAACAGCCCAGTCGTTCTAGCCATGTCTGGTCAAAAAATAAATTTTTGACACTTTTCCGAAAATTGAAAATTTTATAAGGGGTTACATCATTAAAATTGCCAAAATTTGCCAAAAGATTGAATTTTGTAAATTTGAAAACTGAGTATGCAGCTTTGTTAATCTACTAAAAACTAGCATAGAACAGCTTTCCGAATTAAAATTAATGATTTTTTGGCTTAGTTATGAGTTTTTTTAAACTATGATTTTTGGGAAAAATTGTCCGTTTTTATACCTTTTTGCCGGTTTTTATGATTTTAGTCAAAAACTGACCATATCATCAACAAACGCAGTATGCAGATTTGTTGGTGCAATAAAAACTAGCACAGAAAAGTTTTCCGAATTAAAATTAATGCAATTTCGGCCTAATTATGATGTCCGAAAAACTGTGATTTTTCAAAAAAATGGTCTGTTTTTATACCTTTTTGAAGAATATAATTTAAGTCAGAAGCTTGGAACGCAATGAAGGAGTCATTTCCGACCCTATAAACCATATATATTCTTGATCAGCATCAACAGCCCAGTCGTTCTAGCCATGTCTGGTCAAAAAATAAATTTTTGACACTTTTCCGAAAATTGAAAATTTTATAAGGGGTTACATCATTAAAATTGCCAAAATTTGCCAAAAGATTGAATTTTGTAAATTTGAAAACTGAGTATGCAGCTTTGTTAATCTACTAAAAACTAGCATAGAACAGCTTTCCGAATTAAAATTAATGATTTTTTGGCTTAGTTATGAGTTTTTTTAAACTATGATTTTTGGGAAAAATGGTCCGTTTTTATACCTTTTTGCCGGTTTTTATGATTTTAGTCAAAAACTGACCATATCATCAACAAACGCAGTATGCAGATTTGTTGGTGCAATAAAAACTAGCACAGAAAAGTTTTCCGAATTAAAATTAATGCAATTTCGGCCTAATTATGATGTCCGAAAAACTGTGATTTTTCAAAAAAATGGTCTGTTTTTATACCTTTTTGAAGAATATAATTTAAGTCAGAAGCTTGGAACGCAATGAAGGAGTCATTTCCGACCCTATAAACCATATATATTCTTGATCAGCATCAACAGCCCAGTCGTTCTAGCCATGTCTGGTCAAAAAATAAATTTTTGACACTTTTCCGAAAATTGAAAATTTTATAAGGGGTTACATCATTAAAATTGCCAAAATTTGCCAAAAGATTGAATTTTGTAAATTTGAAAACTGAGTATGCAGCTTTGTTAATCTACTAAAAACTAGCATAGAACAGCTTTCCGAATTAAAATTAATGATTTTTTGGCTTAGTTATGAGTTTTTTTAAACTATGATTTTTGGGAAAAATGGTCCGTTTTTATACCTTTTTGCCGGTTTTTATGATTTTAGTCAAAAACTGACCATATCATCAACAAACGCAGTATGCAGATTTGTTGGTGCAATAAAAACTAGCACAGAAAAGTTTTCCGAATTAAAATTAATGCAATTTCGGCCTAATTATGATGTCCGAAAAACTGTGATTTTTCAAAAAAATGGTCTGTTTTTATACCTTTTTGAAGAATATAATTTAAGTCAGAAGCTTGGAACGCAATGAAGGAGTCATTTCCGACCCTATAAACCATATATATTCTTGATCAGCATCAACAGCCCAGTCGTTCTAGCCATGTCTGGTCAAAAAATAAATTTTTGACACTTTTCCGAAAATTGAAAATTTTATAAGGGGTTACATCATTAAAATTGCCAAAATTTGCCAAAAGATTGAATTTTATAAATTTGAAAACTGAGTATGCAGCTTTGTTAATCTACTAAAAACTAGCATAGAACAGCTTTCCGAATTAAAATTAATGATTTTTTGGCTTAGTTATGAGTTTTTTTAAACTATGATTTTTGGGAAAAATGGTCCGTTTTTATACCTTTTTGCCGGTTTTTATGATTTTAGTCAAAAACTGACCATATCATCAACAAACGCAGTATGCAGATTTGTTGGTGCAATAAAAACTAGCACAGAAAAGTTTTCCGAATTAAAATTAATGCAATTTCGGCCTAATTATGATGTCCGAAAAACTGTGATTTTTCAAAAAAATTGTCTGTTTTTATACCTTTTTGAAGAATATAATTTAAGTCAGAAGCTTGGAACGCAATGAAGGAGTCATTTCCGACCCTATAAACCATATATATTCTTGATCAGCATCAACAGCCCAGTCGTTCTAGCCATGTCTGGTCAAAAAATAAATTTTTGACACTTTTCCGAAAATTGAAAATTTTATAAGGGGTTACATCATTAAAATTGCCAAAATTTGCCAAAAGATTGAATTTTGTAAATTTGAAAACTGAGTATGCAGCTTTGTTAATCTACTAAAAACTAGCATAGAACAGCTTTCCGAATTAAAATTAATGATTTTTTGGCTTAGTTATGAGTTTTTTTAAACTATGATTTTTGGGAAAAATGGTCCGTTTTTATACCTTTTTGCCGGTTTTTATGATTTTAGTCAAAAACTGACCATATCATCAACAAACGCAGTATGCAGATTTGTTGGTGCAATAAAAACTAGCACAGAAAAGTTTTCCGAATTAAAATTAATGCAATTTCGGCCTAATTATGATGTCCGAAAAACTGTGATTTTTCAAAAAAATTGTCTGTTTTTATACCTTTTTGAAGAATATAATTTAAGTCAGAAGCTTGGAACGCAATGAAGGAGTCATTTCCGACCCTATAAACCATATATATTCTTGATCAGCATCAACAGCCCAGTCGTTCTAGCCATGTCTGGTCAAAAAATAAATTTTTGACACTTTTCCGAAAATTGAAAATTTTATAAGGGGTTACATCATTAAAATTGCCAAAATTTGCCAAAAGATTGAATTTTTTAAATTTGAAAACTGAGTATGCAGCTTTGTTAATCTACTAAAAACTAGCATAGAACAGCTTTCCGAATTAAAATTAATGATTTTTTGGCTTAGTTATGAGTTTTTTTAAACTATGATTTTTGGGAAAAATGGTCCGTTTTTATACCTTTTTGCCGGTTTTTATGATTTTAGTCAAAAACTGACCATATCATCAACAAACGCAGTATGCAGATTTGTTGGTGCAATAAAAACTAGCACAGAAAAGTTTTCCGAATTAAAATTAATGCAATTTCGGCCTAATTATGATGTCCGAAAAACTGTGATTTTTCAAAAAAATGGTCTGTTTTTATACCTTTTTGAAGAATATAATTTAAGTCAGAAGCTTGGAACGCAATGAAGGAGTCATTTCCGACCCTATAAACCATATATATTCTTGATCAGCATCAACAGCCCAGTCGTTCTAGCCATGTCTGGTCAAAAAATAAATTTTTGACACTTTTCCGAAAATTGAAAATTTTATAAGGGGTTACATCATTAAAATTGCCAAAATTTGCCAAAAGATTGAATTTTGTAAATTTGAAAACTGAGTATGCAGCTTTGTTAATCTACTAAAAACTAGCATAGAACAGCTTTCCGAATTAAAATTAATGATTTTTTGGCTTAGTTATGAGTTTTTTTAAACTATGATTTTTGGGAAAAATGGTCCGTTTTTATACCTTTTTGCCGGTTTTTATGATTTTAGTCAAAAACTGACCATATCATCAACAAACGCAGTATGCAGATTTGTTGGTGCAATAAAAACTAGCACAGAAAAGTTTTCCGAATTAAAATTAATGCAATTTCGGCCTAATTATGATGTCCGAAAAACTGTGATTTTTCAAAAAAATGGTCTGTTTTTATACCTTTTTGAAGAATATAATTTAAGTCAGAAGCTTGGAACGCAATGAAGGAGTCATTTCCGACCCTATAAACCATATATATTCTTGATCAGCATCAACAGCCCAGTCGTTCTAGCCATGTCTGGTCAAAAAATAAATTTTTGACACTTTTCCGAAAATTGAAAATTTTATAAGGGGTTACATCATTAAAATTGCCAAAATTTGCCAAAAGATTGAATTTTATAAATTTGAAAACTGAGTATGCAGCTTTGTTAATCTACTAAAAACTAGCATAGAACAGCTTTCCGAATTAAAATTAATGATTTTTTGGCTTAGTTATGAGTTTTTTTAAACTATGATTTTTGGGAAAAATGGTCCGTTTTTATACCTTTTTGCCGGTTTTTATGATTTTAGTCAAAAACTGACCATATCATCAACAAACGCAGTATGCAGATTTGTTGGTGCAATAAAAACTAGCACAGAAAAGTTTTCCGAATTAAAATTAATGCAATTTCGGCCTAATTATGATGTCCGAAAAACTGTGATTTTTCAAAAAAATTGTCTGTTTTTATACCTTTTTGAAGAATATAATTTAAGTCAGAAGCTTGGAACGCAATGAAGGAGTCATTTCCGACCCTATAAACCATATATATTCTTGATCAGCATCAACAGCCCAGTCGTTCTAGCCATGTCTGGTCAAAAAATAAATTTTTGACACTTTTCCGAAAATTGAAAATTTTATAAGGGGTTACATCATTAAAATTGCCAAAATTTGCCAAAAGATTGAATTTTATAAATTTGAAAACTGAGTATGCAGCTTTGTTAATCTACTAAAAACTAGCATAGAACAGCTTTCCGAATTAAAATTAATGATTTTTTGGCTTAGTTATGAGTTTTTTTAAACTATGATTTTTGGGAAAAATGGTCCGTTTTTATACCTTTTTGCCGGTTTTTATGATTTTAGTCAAAAACTGACCATATCATCAACAAACGCAGTATGCAGATTTGTTGGTGCAATAAAAACTAGCACAGAAAAGTTTTCCGAATTAAAATTAATGCAATTTCGGCCTAATTATGATGTCCGAAAAACTGTGATTTTTCAAAAAAATTGTCTGTTTTTATACCTTTTTGAAGAATATAATTTAAGTCAGAAGCTTGGAACGCAATGAAGGAGTCATTTCCGACCCTATAAACCATATATATTCTTGATCAGCATCAACAGCCCAGTCGTTCTAGCCATGTCTGGTCAAAAAATAAATTTTTGACACTTTTCCGAAAATTGAAAATTTTATAAGGGGTTACATCATTAAAATTGCCAAAATTTGCCAAAAGATTGAATTTTGTAAATTTGAAAACTGAGTATGCAGCTTTGTTAATCTACTAAAAACTAGCATAGAACAGCTTTCCGAATTAAAATTAATGATTTTTTGGCTTAGTTATGAGTTTTTTTAAACTATGATTTTTGGGAAAAATGGTCCGTTTTTATACCTTTTTGCAGGTTTTTATGATTTTAGTCAAAAACTGACCATATCATCAACAAACGCAGTATGCAGATTTGTTGGTGCAATAAAAACTAGCACAGAAAAGTTTTCCGAATTAAAATTAATGCAATTTCGGCCTAATTATGATGTCCGAAAAACTGTGATTTTTCAAAAAAATGGTCTGTTTTTATACCTTTTTGAAGAATATAATTTAAGTCAGAAGCTTGGAACGCAATGAAGGAGTCATTTCCGACCCTATAAACCATATATATTCTTGATCAGCATCAACAGCCCAGTCGTTCTAGCCATGTCCAGTCAAAAAATAAATTTTTGACACTTTTCCGAAAATTGAAAATTTTATAAGGGGTTACATCATTAAAATTGCCAAAATTTGCCTAAAAATTGAATTTTGTAAATTTAAAAACTGAGTATGCAGCTTTGTTAATCTACTAAAAACTAGCATAGAACAGCTTTCCGAATTAAAATTAATGATTTTTTGGCTTAGTTATGAGTTTTTTACCTCTTTTTTGTTTTTTGTACCTTTTTGCAGGTTTTCATGATTTTAGTCAAAAACTGACCATAGCATCAAGAATTAATATGATTTATGGGGTCGGAAATGACTCCTTCACTACTTTTGAAGCTCCTGACTGAACTTATAATACCAGTTTTAGTCTATATTTATATACCTTTTTATATGACAATTTATTTAACAAATCAATTCTTAAAAATCTCATAGCTCGACCAATAATGCAATAATCGACGCTGCTGTTGATGCTGATCAAGAATATATATGATTTATGGGGTCGAAAATTACTCCTTCATTACTTTTGAAGCTCCTGACTAAACTTATTATACCAGTTTTAGTTTAATTTTATGTACATTATCATATGATAATTTATTTAGCGAATCAATGCTTAAAAATCTCATAGCTTGATCAAAAATGCAATAATCGACGCTGCTGTTGATGCTGATCAAGAATATATATGATTTATGAGGTCGGAAATGACTCCTTCACTACTTTTGAAGCTTCTGACTAACCCTGCAATGGTATTAAAATGCATTAAACAAAATTAGTCTGATAGAAGCTTAACCTATACAATAGTAATATGATAAATTCTTCTTCATAAATTTGAAATGTCTCGCTATAGGAATTTTAATGAATTCCCTTATCCCCTTACTCATAACCAATTATTGATATCTCATATTTACTTTACTTGATGTCCTTATTAACATTTTAGCATACTCTATACCCTCTCGCTTTGTTAAAATTCCTATAACCTTCGACGCTCCCTTAAATAACATATCCTCACATATCATCTCCCGAGGCATTAAATTTCGTGTCCTGCTGTTGTGGGCCATTCTTATTCAATATCGCGTCGTCTGAGCCAAAACGAGTATGTATTCGATGACGATGATGATGGTTTTAAACTCCGCCGTTGTCTTTAGAATACAGAACCGTACAGCCGGTGGACACAGGCCAGCCAAGTGGATGTTGGTGGGGTGGACATAGAAGCAGGAGCTGGGGCAGGAGCTGGGGCTGGGGCTGGAGCTGGGTCTGGAGCACCCACCGCCCGAATGCGGCATCCTAACGACGGCGCACAACTTACAATCACAGATTCGATCCAAGTCACATGGCGTTGCCCACAGCGAGGATAAATGCGACGGACACACGACGTCGCTAAGAACGGACGCGGAATGGAATGGAATGGGTGGGGTTGGGAGACGGACATGGGTCTGGGCAGGAGCATGGGACAGGGTGATGAGAGCGGGGGGGCCGCGGCGGGTATCGAGTGATGTGACGGGGGTCGCGAATCCAGACAGATGCGGACACTGATGCGAGGACTCGGACACAAAGTCGATGTGTGTTTGGTTTTGGGTCTGCTTTTGAGCAAAGGAAAGCGCCACTCCATCGCGGACAAGGCGAGTAAGTGGAGCCGACGACGAGTCCTGCAGTCGACAATGGTCGTGGATAGAAGCTAGATGGAGCACTGAACGAAATTTCCAAGAATCTTAGGAAAAAAAACTCTTTGGACCCCTTTGAAATTCATTTTATTTATGTATTTATGCTATGTTTAAGGCAGAACCTACTTACAAGATTTGTTCTTATTTGTAAGCAGTTAATTATCAATTGAAATAAAGTACTTATGATATGGAACTGCATTGATTTTCTTTGTCTGGAACATTTTCTTCCTGTGCAGATGGTCGACGCTCGATGTCCGCGGCAATGGCCGTGTCAGCGACAGCGAAATTGGCGTCTAGTTTATTGTAGCCACGAAGGCTGTTGGCCATCGTTGGAGCACCTTTGGCGGTGGGATGGCAGGACGCAGGACTCCAGAACGTAGACATGGGTGGGCGGTGGTTTGGGTATAGCCATAGGAGTGATGGAGATTGGAGGATGCGGATGTTCTGCGACTTAAACCGAGCATGGCATGGTAAACAGCAGCCGCGGGCAGCTGGAGGGGGAGATGGAGGTGGCAGGCAACGTCATCAATGTTCGCCTGTCTGACCATATATGGCCAAGTCCTGCGTCTGGACGTGGACGCGGACGTGAAGACTCGCCGCCAGTTTTCCGTCAGGGAGACGCTTTTCTTTGTGAAAGGGTTGCAATCAGGACGAGCTCGGTGTGGGGGACCCCTTGGCTGGGCTTTGCAAGTCCCTGTGCCTCTGTGCCTGTGCCAGTGGCACTTGGCCCGATCTCGAGTGAATTGCTCTCCAGCCAAAGGAAATCGATATGCGCATAGTCGGGCGGGGAATGGCGAAAGACGAGTATCTGGAAGATATCTTGTCGCAGCGACACTTTTTTTTTGTGTTGTCTTTGCTGCTGTTTTGCCGGGTGTCAAATTGATTTTGTTCTTAAAAAATATTGATCGAAAGTTCTAAAGGATCTTAAAATATAATCATTCTATTGATTAATTAAATTTAATATATATTTACTTGATATGTTTAGACCTAAACCTTTCAGTAGTTCCAATTTCCTTTAAGTTATGGAATATTAAATACACCTTTCAGTGTTCTATTCAGGTTACAGAAGTCTTCCAGAGGATTCTAGGTATAAAATCATATGAAAAACTACATTTGTTTATAGGGCATTCAATTGTCGAGGTAAGGACAACAATCCCCTACCCATTTTATTTTCGCTAAAAACACCGTCTGTCCGTCCATTCTGCCTTTTGTCAGCAAAGTCGAAAGACGACAACGTTCGCAATTGCAAAACTGACCAAGCAACACGACACGCTATATTCTATATCGTTGCAACTCCGCGACTCTGTGCACTCAACCGGAAGCGACAGCGTTTTCATCCCCCCTGAGAAAAGGAACTGAACATAGCCGCCGTTTCGGTATCGTATTTGGTTTCCTTTTTCTTTCTCTATATGCGACGACCTCGCGCTACCGAAACTGTAACCTGGTGCTAAAATCACACAAAAGATGAAAGCTTTGTTTTAGCTTGTAAATAAAAAAATATTAGGAGATCAAAGGAATCTTTATATTAATCAAGAAATTAATATATATTTTGAGCTGTAGATTAAGCCAAGTTGTGCAAAATTTTGTGACATATGCAAGTCATATAGATAGATAGTTACGCCTTTCGATTATTGCTATTATACTCTCAGGGGATATGTCCTGGACATCTGTTGTCCAGAATCCAGTTTGATGGGTCATTTATTGGTTTGCTTAGATCTTTTTCATATTTGTTACATTTACTTGCAAGGAATATTATATATCCTGAACATCATTAAGTTCAATTTATATAAAATTAAATATATTTTTATAATCTCTCTGACTTTTTATACCAATTTTAACTTTAATGTCACTTGGTAATGTCCTGTCAATAGACCATTTCTGGGCCTATTTCGAGCATTCATTAGACGTGGGACCCCATTTTGGGCAGCCACTCAACACGTGCATAAAATCGCGTTTTATCGCTTTTCGTCGCCGTCGCATCCTTTTCCTTTACTCTAGGTCCTCGCAATCCTTAGCGAGACGAGTGAACGGCAAAGGACATTACTCTTGAGTTTACAGCGTCAGCGCATATCGCCATCATTTAACCGCATTGTGACGTCTGTACCTCGTAGTACTTGTTGGGCAAGGATAGCCTCGATTTCAAAAGGATATTTAAAGGATACTTAAGCTTCCCAAGTAATTTATGCCTTTGAAGCCTATTTATTTAATTAATATTTTAAGAAATAAACTATGAGTAAAGTAGATAGTACAGTAGAGTAATAGATGGAATATATGTAGCTCCAAGTAAAAATTAGTTTGTTAAAAATTATAAGGTATTCTCCAGTCGAGTTTGTCCCTTGGAGAGGGGTTGATTTTTACTTTTTATGCTGCAGTGCAGGGAATGTCGAACACGTTTTGAGAAAAGACCCAAAGAAAAGCCTACTTGAAGTGGTGGCGTGAGTTCACACGAATGAATAAACGCGGCGAGGAAATGCTAGTTAACATGTAACATTTCAATTGATTTGTTTTCCCCTGCTCCTCCTTCAATTTTGGTAGTAAAGTAGCCTTCTTAACGGTTCACAGGACTTGCAAGTTTGCAGGCCAAATATTTGTGCAGTTTTTTTAGTTGTAATAAGAGGTTTTCTAGCTTCCAATTATGGGGGAAACTTTTAAATCAAATGGAAATCTTAACCATTGCATATTACTATTATTTATTACATGAACGACTATTTTTTCTACAAATCTATTCTTAAAAATCTCATAACTCCTCAAAAAATTCATTTTTTTCAAATCGGAAAGCGTTTTAATGATACTGTTTACTAATTTAACAAATCTGCAATCAATTTACAATTCTAAAAATGATGTTATCGTTTTTTAAATTTTTGGCCAAATTTGGAAAATTTTATTTTTCCTCCGGTCATGGCTTAATCGACGCTGCTGTTAATGCTGATCAAGAATATATATGATTTATGGGGTCGGAAATGACTCCTTCACTACTTAAAATTAAAACACCCTTCCAATGGTATGAAAAAAATAAAACACACAAATTGACAAATCATAATCATAACCTTAATAAACATACCTCTAAACACACAATTATTTAACCAAATATAATAAATATTTCTCTCCATCACTAATGAAGAAATCCAGAAACAAACCCAGACTAAATTTGTATATAGCAAACATTTGCTTTCCTAATTAGATGCCTGAGAAATGAATTCACTTTTTTATTTCCTTAAAAAAGTTTCCAGAAAAGTTAAGTTTTAAAAAGTAGCCAGCATTGATACGACGACAATTTAACTGGCTAGACACTGACACGTGGTATAAAAATAAAATAAAAATAATTACTTGTAGGAACTGGGAAAATAACAGAAAGCGCAAAAGCCAGACAAAACTTTTTCCTTTACTCCTGTGAACCCTTTTTGGTTTCGAAACAAAAAGAAAAAGGATGCAAGGAAAGGCAAAGAGAAAAAACTGTGCCAAACAAATTGTGTGATTATATTTTTTTCTGTAAGAGTGCTGAAGTGAAATCGAAGTTGAGGGGTTTTTGTTATTTTAAGGTCAAAATTGTAGAGAGTATTAGTATTGGAAAATAAGGTTTCTATACATATTATTTATATTTTAAAACTATTGCAGATGTTCTATATTTTTTTTCTATATTTTCTCCAAATTCCCCGTAAATAATGTCTTCTGAAACCTAGTTACGGACTCGTGATATAGCAACTCTATAGGTTTCGTAATCAAGGTAGCTATGGCTGAAGAGCCTTGCTTTCAGGATCTGGTGGTTGGGTTTGCAGGACCCCTTGGCATCTTAAAATTTTGCAAATCCTGTTGTAGTGGCAACCAAAAATCCGTTGCTTTTGTGTGTCCAGCTGCTCTGCACTTACATATTTTCGCCGCATAAGCATATGTACATACAAATCTTTATATATGTATGTACGTGTATATATCGGCATTTATATATGCTTCCATATGAGTATAAACAAATACGGCCAGTGGTGTGTGTGTAGTGTAGTGCAAGTGTACATGACTGCTTTCGGACCTATAGCAATTAGCAACTGATTGAACCCGTACATAAGCCCGTATCTAACGTCGTCCATCTTAGGTGCAAAGAATATCTTAACAAAGCTGTGCAGCTCGGGCCTGGCCAATACATAAGATGGTCCAAGGATACGGGAAAAAGTGCATGTGTCTGCGTTATTTGCATGTGGCTCGCACTCGACTGATTCTCTTGCCAGGATACGAAAGGATACGAAACGAAAGGAGGTGCTCTGAGCATGAGTGTGTGTGTGTGCATTTCTTGCTCCTCCACTTGCTTGCAGCATATAGTTTAATTTTGAAAAGGATTCGTCTGCCGCTGCTAGAGCTCCGGCTGTGGCTCTGGCTCTGGCTCTTGCTATGGCTATGGCCAAAAAGGACATCCCGCTCGCACTTGCGGAACCGGCTCCTGGGGCCTCTCCTCTCGCTTCCTCAGCTGGACATGGCCGATAGTCCGTAAGTGGCCAGTAGTTGATGGTCGAAAATGCTGCGTCTGGTCGTCCTGTCCTGGTCGTCCTCCAGCTTCTCTGCCTCTTCAATTGTTTCAATTTCCCTGCTAGCTGGAAAATCCCGAGACCAAGGAGACCGACGAGGCGAAGGATGCGAAGGATACGACCAAGGCGGCCATCGGCCAGCGGCCTGCATTTGGCTTAGATTGGAAGGACAAATTCCAGCCTGGCCGCTTGCCTTCTTCTTACGCGGCATCCTGGCACACACACACACTCACGCTAGCACCTTACACTGGACCAGGTACAGCCATAGCTAGAGCAGAGTCCTGCTGACAAAAGAGCCAGGACGAAAGGGGTGGAGGCGCATTAAAACAAAGGAGCTACGAGCTCGAATATGCAAATCATAGGAACATAGCAGCGGCAGCAATGGCACAAAATAGAAGACTACTGCAGGTCCAGGACGAAGGCCAGCAGGACGAAGGGACCAGTACAAGTACGAGTACGAGGACAAAGGATGAGGATGAGGATGAGGATGAGAATGAGGAGGACGAACTGGTTCCAAACAACTTGCGAGAGCTGCGGTTTTGTCTGCTCAAATCGCCTTAGCTTAGACAAAACTGCAGATAATGCATAAGGAGGCAGGCGGACTCTAGGTAGCAACCAAAGAACTGCGAGTCCGAGTCCGACTCCCAGGAAGAGTGTGAGCATGAGTACAAGTATCTTGCAGGACCGCCCGCCCAGGTCAGCACGAGTTGCGGACAACGGATTAGATTGTCTCCTATGTCTATGATGCCCGGGTCCGAAATGCTGTCCCAAATGTATCTGGAAAATGTGAAATCAGGTGGATTCGAACTGAATGTTATCTGAAGGATTTACTTTGCCATTGAAACACTATATATTCCATATGGTAATTGATTATGCTCTGTACTGCAGGTGAACCTCAATGAAACATACATTACAAAATTGAAGTGAACTCAGCACGATCAGTTTTTATATTAATTACCAAAGGGAATAAAATAATACAATGTCCCCTGACAACCATAATTTTAAGATAATAAAGAGCTGTGTTTTTTTTAATTCATTATAAAATAAAGTTTAATTAAGGTTGTAAAAAGTTCATAATGTTATGGTTTAGTACAAAGCAGAACTTGTTGTAATGGATTTTAACCAAATTAATTTCTGTTTAAAATAGAGGAAATACGGTTTATAGTTGTGGTTAAGTTATTGTAATAAGATCTAAATAGCAGGTGATATGAGGGATATCGCTATTCTGTTTATGACATTATTCTTTTCACTTCCCATTATCCTTCAATCTCTCAAATATAAAGTCACAATTATCTTTTGAAGGACCTAAGCGCATTGCAGACAACAAGCAACCAAACTGATTGTATTCAAAACGTTAATAAATGATCGATGGATTGATTGATATAGGGATAATTTTAGGCGAAGGCGGGAAGCTGCCAGCATAAGTGCGTAACCAAGGATGTGTCCCGAGTAGATCCCAGTGTATATGTGGCAAGGATAACTCACACACACACACACACACATACAGCCATATAGAAAACTCGTGTACACACATTTATCTTTTTGAAGGCAAACTGAAAATTTTGTTTTAGGAACAGTTAGACAAAGACAATGTGAGAGGATGCAGATTGGGGGGCCAGTGGGCGGTGGGTGCTGAAAATCAAACGCACACGTCTTCAAGCATATGTACACACACACACGCAGCTACAAGCAAACACATACTTGCTTATAGAAAGGACGAACGATACACACACATTCGGGGGTGACCAGTGACCAGTGGACCCAGCCAGCCCAGCGCGCCTTCATCTTTCAATTCACGCGAAAATTTCCTTCGCCATCCAGAGGTGTGACACGGAGGGTTGTAGGTGGGTGGGTGGGTGGTGGTGTGGATATAGAGAGGGAGAGGGAGAGAAGGCTGGCAGGACATGCCAGGACCACGACGACGACGGTGACGGTGACAACGACGACGCGGGTTGGAGAAAGTGAATTGAGTTTAGTCGAGGACGACGAATTCGTAATTGTACACACACACGCAGCGACATTAAGGCAACGGATGGGGTGGCGGCGGGCGATGGTGATGGTGGTGTGTAGTGTGTAGTGTGTAGTGGGCAGTGGACAGGATCCAGAAGGATGCTGGCAAGGAGCCGCTGCAGATATGAGAGAAAGTCCGGCGGCCAAAGAGAGAACGAACGAAAATGGAAAATGTTGCCTTGCCTGGACAATGGACAATGGACAATCGGTCGGACGGGTTGGGTTCGCAGGACGCAAGAACTGGGGCGGCGTGGGGGGTGGGGTATGGTTTGGTTAGCCGATGAAAATCTGAAGTATATACACCCGGACACACAAGCACACACACACAGTGCCATAAAGCAACAACTCTAAATTTTCGCAGCAGCAAAATTTACGCTAAAGATGCTGATGTGCCTGCGGATGCTAAGAAGAATGTGCGTCTGTGTGGGTAGCGTGTTGCCAAAGTGCGTGAGTGTGTGCCAGGACATCGAGTATGTCCTGTGTGTGTATGTGTGTGAGTGTGCGGTGAAATGAAGCGACCCGGGCAGGCTGCTTGGCTTTTTAGTGGCAAGGATATGTTTCTTGCCAATGCGGCCCCATGCCGGCCATCTGTAGTCGTCGTCGTCGTCGTCGTCGTCGTCGTCGACGTCCTCGTCCTGGCCGTAGTCCGGTGTTATTGTTGCTCCTTGTTGTGTATACGCCTCTGCTACACCACTACTATGCCACACACACACACACAACACTTACCCTGTGCGTGTGCGTTTTGGACATGGCTTCAAAAACCTTTCTTAGCGATTTCCCGAAAGGCAACAGCAGCAGCAGCACTGGCGACACTGCTGCTGTCTTTTTCGTTATCCTTGCTGTTGTTGCTGCTGTTGTTATGGTCAGTGGCCGCCGCCTCCTTTTGGCCGGACACAATGGCTATGTGAATATGTGCGGCCTCTGCGCAAATATTTTGCATAGCAACTACAATGTCTACGACCTCAAATGCCTATGCTTGTACATATTATATAAGATCATAATCTCTGGGATATCCTGCGATGGTGCAAATACTTGCCACTATTTCATACTCTCTCCATATGGACTCAAGGAAGGATTATTTAAACACAATTTTGTAACAAGAATTTGAGATAATTCTATATACTTATGAAAGGTGAACATAACTTCTATAGTTTAAGAATATTCCAAAATTTCTCTTATTATTATCTTTTCAAATTTCTCCTTAATTCCGTTTTGTTAATCAATGTATTTTCCATAATTTAAATATAACAATGAAAATCAAAATAATAATAGTACGAAAAAGACCTTGTTATCTTCCAAATATTCATAGAGATACGATCTTAAATACAGTCAGTGCCCTCTTAATGATAATAATGTAAACCTTACCTATTATAAACAAGTCCTTTGTCTTTTAAATTACATTTTCAAGACGATAGCTAAAATTTAAAATTAGTTTTTGGAAATTAAAACATTAATTAACATTT
Source organism: Drosophila serrata (assembly GCF_035046125.1). NCBI lineage: Eukaryota > Metazoa > Arthropoda > Insecta > Diptera > Drosophilidae > Drosophila > Drosophila serrata. The sequence continues at coordinate 176,257 of NW_028257274.1, read as the reverse complement.
CTATATATATATTTTTAGCAACTACCTTTTCGTACAACCAATTTGCGTTTTATTTTTTCAACTGACGTTAACAAACCGCATCAATTTCTAGAAAAATTCGCTTAAAACACGAAAAAAAACAACCACCTTATTTTCCTATAGAATTGTTATTATTTGCTGATCCGATCGAGAGTCGCCCGTTGAGGAATTCCGGTTTTGGTGTTCAATTCCAGTTTCCTTCGGCGATCCAGCGAAAGAGCGAGGCGAAGAGTGAAATGCAAAATCCGCTCTGTGGGACGACGAATTCGCCTCATTTTGTGAAGATGAATGTGTGGGAAGGTGGAGGAAAATGCCTCCCCCTTTCCCACGAGCAGGATTTTTGCTCTCTTTGGTACTCTTCGGCACACACAGCTGGTTCTCTGCGAATGGGTGCGAAAGAGAGACGAGCTCACGTAAACTGTGATGAAGGCGTGTATCAAAACAAAGCCAGGAAAACTCTGGCCGCAATAAAAGCAGCAACAAATGCAGCACATGACAGCGGGAAAACTAACAGAATTATCAGCGGCGATAAAGAAAACCCCCTGCAGGGAAAATTAGCCAAGGTTTTCTGAGTCTAGGTTCCAAGGATTCAAGGATTTCGTTTCCCGGAGATACCTTTGGCACTATTTTGCGCTCAAGGAACGTGAATATCTTTGGCTAAATGCACATAAATGAGGGCTGAGTTACACTACACTGAAAAAAACTTAAAAAAGGCATCTAAATATATAACATATAAAAATTTAAATTAGGATTAAAAGGTAGTTTGTTGTACTTAATCCAAATTTAAATGCCTTAAATTATTATTATTACCTTTACAAATATATAACTCCTGTTTACCCTGTTTATTTATAAAATAAAATAACTCGTATTTAAGTTTTCATATCCTTAAAAGCCTTGAAGGGCTCAACTCACACCTATTTTTCGCCAGTGTCCTCACACACACACGTGGGCGCGCGAAAGGAGGCCGAAAAGGATGCCAAAAAGCCTACACGAGTATTGCGTCGTCTTCGTTGCACACCACCGCGCGCTGCCTGTGTGTGTGTGCCAGTGTGTGCGTCGGTGTATGTAATGGCCGTGTGTGAGTGGACACTGGCCTGTGGTTGGGCCAAAATGCGAAAATGCGAAATGGCCAAAACCAAAAGCAGAGGCCTAAGCGAAGGCAAAGCGAGAGGACTTCTTCGCCGCCTCGGACGTCTTGGCCGTTATTAATCATTGTACATTTGGCTGTCACCGAAAAAGGCCGCGAATTCGGCAGCAACAGCCGTTGCGAGAGACGAGCGAGAGTGAGAGAGAGAGAGAGAGAGGGAGCACGAGAGAGGGAGCAAGGAATAGTTAAGGAGCAAGTGAGAGAGAGAGTCGCCACGCACACACACCTACGGCCACGTAAATCGAAGCGAAAAAGAAACAAAAACGACGACAACTACAACTACATTTACGGACTGACCAGCGCACACACACACACACACACACTGTGAACCACCACCCAGCCGCACGCGTGTGAGTGAGACCGAGAGACGAAACGCCGCTTTCGTGGACGTGCGACTTTAAATTCGTCGCCGTGCGGAAATTCGCCGCGCTAAAATCAAAATTCACTCAAGTCCGCCGCGTAGTTTGTCGCCGCACTTTAGCCACTCAGGTTCGCACATCCACCGCCGCGTCGTCCACGTCCACGTCCATTCACGTTCGTCACAATATCCTTCGACGAGCGCGAGAGAGAGGACGCACCAGCGAACGCACGCACCGAACCGACCGAACCGCATGCCGCATGCCGCATGTCCTTTCGCTGAAATTCGCACGCCGCAGCGGTAAATAATCGCGCACAAAGTGTTTGATTGTCCTTGTAACCCCCTCCAAAAACAATAACAATAACCGCCCTCCATGTGAACTAAATAACGTGAATTAAACATCGCAGGACAAAGAAGCCAAATAAAAGTTAAAAGCTGTGCTTTCAAACCAAACCAAAAACATAAACAAACTGCAAATTTCCCGCCTTCGTTGGAGGGCTCATATCATATTTCTCCCCGGAAGTTCCCAAAAAAGGTTAGTATGTGAAGGAAATCGCCATTAAAGTGTTTTATTATGCCATTTGTAAAAAAGTTTTTATAAATTTGAACTTGAAAAGTGCGGTGTTTTTATATTGCCATAAAAATGTGACAGCGAAAGCGTTTACAAATATCTTAAAGAAATATTTGTTTTCTGTGACTCAAGTTAGTTGGTGGAAATAAATATTGATTAACTTAATTATAGAATTAGTCCAGACAAAAATAGTTAAATGAATGTGTTATGTTTTCCTAAATAAAATCGCGGCTTAAGAAGTCATTTGTAAATTAAGGTGCAGTTATCCTTAAAAGATTATTGGTTAGGAAAATCTGTTCAAATTAAAAAAAAAATCGGCTTACAAAATACAAGTTTTGCAATTTAAATAAAGAATTCAATTATTCGCACTCCATATTTTCTATGACAATTTTTGCGACACATCAAAACATGAAAATAACAACTAAAAATGTATTAATTTCAATTCTGAAAGCTTTCCTTTGTTCCTATGTTTCTCCATACTCAATTTACGATTCTAAAAAATGAAAATTGTTGCAAATTTTGAACAATTTTAACCCCTTTATCTATTTTTCAAAATTTGGAACATTTCATTTTTTGTTCGGAGATGGCCAAATCGACTTGACTGTTGATGCTGAATATTTATAGGGTCGGAAATGACTCCTTTACTGAGTTACAAGCTTCTGACTAAAATTAAAATACCCTTCTAAGGAGTATACAAATATTCCACATCAATAGTAAAAGTTGTGGTATTTATTAATTATTTGCGCTGAAGCAACAGTCCCATTAATTGTAAAGTTTGTCTCAAAGAGTTATGTACATGTTCTTTTGGTTAAATTTTTTAAATGTAAGATACAAGTTTTAATTTAAGAATATATATTTTAAGAATGCCGATTTCAAATGCTATTTGGTAATCGTTTTAATTGATATCAATAACAATTTATTGAATAATTTTTAAATGTAAATCAAATGAAGCACAAATGGTATTCTTGGCGCCATGAAGTAGGCAACGAATTTTGTTCACGAAATTCGATGCAATATAGGTATTCAAATAATTAAATGTATAAACGCTACTTTGGAACAGGAAATGGAATAGAATCAAAATCCTATTAAAAGTGTGTGTTTTTGAAGTTATACTAAGCTTTTAGAGTTTTACAATTTTTGTATTTCTTCACAAGGAACGCTATGGTTTAGTCAAGCTCTGTCTGGGGTATTTAAATATAGAACGAGTTACTTACAAACAAGACTAAATCTTTGAAGTTCATATGATCAGGTTTTAAAAAAGTAAAGAAATTTTCTTAAAACACCTTATCTCATAATATAATGTATATTTAATGAAATCTAAAATGCCACAACTCAATAACAAGCTTGGGCATCCTTAAACGAATCGCAAAACAGTAAAGCACGCTTCAGTGCGATAATCTGGAATAACATTAATCGAGTTAATCCAAAACAAACACACAATAAAAAGGTGCAATGCCGCTTAAGGCCACATATATCATTGGTTCCAACAGGTCCAAACTTACAGCAGACACATGTACTATGTATAACATATATATATAAATATATAAACATATCTTGGGTATGAGAATCGTCCCAGACAGTCGGACACACAGAGAAACACTCAGAAGCCGAGGCAACTTTTTCTTTTATCTACGGAATTCTTATTTTTATTTGTTGCCTCTTTTTGTGTGTTTTATTTCTTTTTACATTAACACAAGCGAATGGAGCTATCAAACGCTTGCACATATTAGTGCTAGTTTCAGTCGTTGACCTCCATTTGCCAGACTTCCCAGCTTCCAGCTCCCCACCGGATGTCCTTGCCGCATGCACCATGTCCCTGCCCCTGCCCCATACTCCTCTGAGTGTCTGTGAGCGAGTTCGATACGAAGCCAAAGAAACGAAAAAATAGTAAATACAATAAAATTATAATTGTATATAGGAAAATCAGAAGCTCTTAGCACACAGGCTTACCAGCACTCACACACTCGTAGATGGCCAGACGGTTGGCCATTCCATTACAGCCGTACATACAGCCGTACATACGTATGTCCTGTGAGTGAGTGTCCTGCGAGTGTGCATGTGTGTGCACAGCAGACACAGACAGAGCCAAAGCCAGACCAGGACCCCCCTTTCACACACACACACACACACACACTGACAAACTTGGTGTAATTCTTTTATATTTATTTCTTTCATCTTTTTCTGTTGTTACTAGATTTTTTTACACACTTCTCACTGTCCCAGTTCGGTTCGTGAAAAGTTTAATGGCGAGCCGGCCAGGACAAGGACGGCACGGCAGGACGAAAAGGACCTTCCCTGTGCCGGCGAAAGCGAAAGTACAAATTCTTTTCCGACTGCTGCTGAATGGCCAAAGACCTTGTAATTTTTATACAGCTGTAAAAGTTTTATTCGATATGTGTTTGGGTGCAGGTTCAAGGGGGGTGGTGTTGGTGTTTAGGGTCCTGCGAGAGTCCTGGTGAGGGTCAGTCTGCGGAGTGGGCCCAGTCCCATGCACCATCGTCGACACAGTTATTTGCTGCTCTATTGGTTATGAGCATCCCAGTTATTCTTGAGGGGGTGTCTTGGGTGTTTTGTGTGTTTTCAGAGTGGGTGTGGGTGGGGGTGTGAGTGGGTAGGGGGTCGGGCACCTGCCGGAGTGTGCATTAAACCCCAAGTAGAATTAGGTGTCGGGCTAGGTCAATAATAATAGTTCGGTCAATCAATGGGCCTAATCATTCAAATAGGTATTAATGGGGCTAATCAATTGTGTGCTTGATTTTCTCTTCGGCTTCTTGTTTTTCATTTATTACGATTGCATTTGCCAACTTAATTGAGGGTTTTTGTATATATTTATTGTTTGTTAGTTGCCTCTGTTTTATATGTACGTTTTTAGGGTTTGTAATTTAATTTTCAAAATTTTAATTGTTTTACAAGGCTTGTCACAGCTTTAAAATAATATATATTATACTTTGCTTTAGTTTTTGTCTTATTACTGGCTTTGAAATATAATTTATTTTCATCTAATTTATTAAACTGTTTACTTTAGGGTTTCTTAATTTTAGTCAGAAGCTTGAAACGCACTAAAGGAGTCAGTTCTGACCCCATAAATCAACAGCCACGTCGATTAAGCCATCTCTGAACGAAAAATGAAATTTTCCAAATTTGTCAAAATTTTGAAAAAAAAAGATAAGGGGTTACATCGTTAAAATTGTCAAAAAAAAGTGCAAAAATTTTAATTTTTTTAAATTTGAAATTGAGTATACAGATTAATTCATTTAATAAAAACTAATATAGGAACGATTTCCAAATTGAAATTAGTGCATTTTTGGCTTAGTTGTGATCGATTTTGCACTGCAAAGGTATAGAAAATTCGGTTTGCTGAGATAACTTCCCTTTTTTGTTAACAATATAGGTATTGAATAATTTAATATGATTGAAATACAAAATGGGGAATAAAATATTGATTGAAATGTTTGTTAAGTTAAAAATATGCCATAAATATATACAAATTCATAAAATTAATAAAAAACACATTTTTTAAGATCTTAATCTCTCCAAATCACAGAATAATTTCTTTAATTATACCCATATAATGAAATTTAATTCATAATATTGCTTTCCCTTACAAAAACTAAAAGGTTCAGAGTTAACTGATAAAATTCACTCCTTCCCAAGCATAAATGATGTTTTCCTCAACCCATTTTGAATATTTTAAATAATCAGCCTCAAAACAATGCTTAGGATGACTTTGGCCACTTGCCAATGGCTTATCCCGATTCCCCGGCTTAAGTTTAGACCAAAATCCAACTGAGGAAGCCAAGTCCCAAGACCAGAATCCCCCAATTAATAGCTGGCAAACGTGTAAAGTCCAGTTCAAGTGGCTGCGAAACCTGCCAAGACGGCATTTCGATGGATGTCCAAACGAAAGACTCCACCAGTTTGGCTACCTGCTGCTCTCTTCAATCCCCCCACAAAACTCTCTTAGCACAGCGAATGGGCTTCTCTTCCTCAGTCTCAGTCTATTCTCTCCTTGTATATTTGAATGCCACACATATATATATATATATTCGTATATACATATATAAACGAATATATACATATATATGTATGTAGATATATAGAGGAGGAAAGAAATCATGTGTCAGTCATGCGCAAAACGTGTTTTTCATTTTAAAATTGCACCACGGGGCGAGCTCTTTTGCATGTCTCACTTTCTGGCGAGATGGAGGCGGAGCATATTGTTGTTCGCTCTGGTTCTATCTTGGCAACGCACTTGGCCCCGGTCAAAAAGAAGACTTGAGCTTGGCCAAAAAGACGCTGCACCTGCTCCGACCGTTGCTACAGTTTTTGGGAAGTCTACAGGAAGTGGCAAGGAAGGAAGGCTTGTTGGGAGGGGAGTGAGGCCAAGGCGCAACAGGCGATGGCCGTTGCGTTTGAGGGATGTTCGCTCTGCGCTGCAGCGAGACAGGTAAACAAGTTATAAATTCTGTGGCATCCGTGCTCGGGAGCACTTCGGCAGTGTTCTGCCGAATGTCCTGCTCGTCCTGTTGCTTATTCGTGGCTCGCGTTGCGCGCTGCATTTTGGAGCAGGCGCGTCGCGGCGCGAAGGCAACGCACCAATTAGCATATTCCATTGTCTCTACGTATACACACACCGACACACAGACACACCGACACACCGACGATATTTTTGGCATGTCCTTCGTGCGCAAAAGAGGCGAAAGGGGGCGTGCCGCAGCTCATTTGCCTGCAGAGAGCGGGAGCGGATGATTTTGTCATCTCAGCAGGCAGCACAAGCGCTGCTCTATACCTATATAAATTTATACATCTATATATATGTATATATACGTATATATATTTGGTACACCCGTACGTATACGCAATATAGCGCATACGTACGGTTGTACGGTTTATTTACACCGCCCGCGACTTGTCTGTAAAACTTTAAAACGCGCGCGCTCTGCGATTTTATTGGAGCCCCGTGCGAAAATGCGAAACAGCACCCCGTTAACACCCATAGCAGCCACATCCTTGGACCCCCAACCCCCAACCCCGAAGCTCTGGGGTGGGGGCACAAGTACATGGACGCGCATTCGCCAGGCGACGAGCACATAGCGATATATATGTGCTGGCCGAACGGCGAATGGGAACGCACTGTATGCGATAGGCGATAGGCGATATGCCAAGTGTGTCACGGTAATTAATTAAGACTCCTCTCCTCTGCTCTACCCGCTGTCCTTTCAGGCGCCAAGCTGTTCGACAACGGCCTCAAGTTGGATATTTCCAGCTACCCCCACATGAACATCCGCATGGGCACCAAGGGCAAGCGGCCCCTGCGGAGCCTGACGCCGCGCGACAAGATCCATGCCATCCAGCGCATCCACGATGGCGAGTCCAAGGCCTCGGTGGCCCGGGATATCGGTGTGCCGGAGTCCACGCTGCGCGGCTGGTGCAAGAACGAGGATAAGCTGCGCTTCATGTCCCGCCAGTCCAGTGCGGACAAACTGTGCGCCGACTCCCTGGCGGATAAGCTGGATGTGTCCGGTGGAGGTCAGCTGGGGCCGATGGGGCCACTGGGTCCGCCAGAGAAGCGCCAGCGCCTGGATGCGGGCGCCCTACCCCTGAACTTCTCCAACAAACTGAAGTTTGATGAGTTAGCCGGCTTTAAGCGATCACCACTCAACGGCCTGGACTACAGTACAAACAAGAACCTGACGGAGTTGAGCTACAATGGCCTACCGGTGGACTATGTGGCCTTCAATGGGGTCAAGAGCAAGGTCTTTGGCGCTGACATCAATCGACCCGGTGCCGCCGCTGATCCCTCCCTGAATGCCATCAGTCCGCTGTCGAGTCTTACGCATCTCTCGGGACTAACGGGCATCCAACAGAGTCCGCTGGCGATCAGCTTCAATGAGTTGACCAACAACCTCAACCTGCTGGCCCAGCTCAATCCCGGGCTGGCGGCCATGTCTGGACTGAGCAGCTTTCCACCCAGGAACCCGAACCCGAACCCGAATCCCAATCCCACTGCCAATCCCAAGACGCCCCTGCAAGTGCAGAGTCCCAGGAGTGATAGTGGAGATCGAGCTCCATCGGGTTTATCGGTGAAGAATTGGGCCAAACAGAAGCCTCCAGGGGATGCGGGCAGCCTCAATCTGAGCATTAAGAAGGAGGTGAAGGCGGGCGACATCAAGAGTCCCGGAGCTGTGATCCCACCCCCGCAGATGATGACACTATCCAACCTGGCCGAGGATCCCTTGCTCTACTGGCTTAAGTCACAGCAGACGATGCTGGGCCTCAATCCGCTGTACCCGCCCACAATCCCACTGGGCGTGACCAGTCCTCCCATCCGCTCCTCAACGCCTCAGCACATGAGCCAGCAGCCGGGTCAGACGCCGCCAATACCCTCAGCGCCGCTGACGCCCTCGTCCACGCCATCGGGAAGCCTGGATGAGAAGAATGCGGCGTGGTACAACTGGTGCAAGGCCTTTGGAGCCAGCCTGCACACCCTCAATCCCAATGCTGCGACTTTGGCTGCCCTCCAGGCCAACTCTCTGCAACAGCAGGTGGCCAATGCCGCAGCCGCCGAGGCAGGAGGCAGCGGTGACCCCTCCAATATCCTTTACTCCCATCTCACCAAAGAGACTGAGACGCCATCGGTCCGGAGCTTGTCCTCCAATGAACCGAATGCCGAGGCCGATGAGGCCACCGAAACCGATCTCGAGGGTGAAGTGGAGGCCGAGGCGGACGCAGAGGGTGGGGGAAAACCAGAGGATCTATCGGCAGCTGGCAAGGTGATGACGCCCACGCAAAGTCCCGTGGCCAATTCACCGAATGGCAACAGTAGTCCCAATAAGATGACCAACAACCCGGAAGAGTCACAAAATGATCCTCCGAGTGACTGCAAAAAGATCCTGGACAATATGCTGTTCAAGATTGGGGCGCCACTGAACCCGGAACCGGAAGCGGGCTGTGACTCAGAGGGCAGCTTCAATGACACTAACAACACTCACACAAACAACAATGATGTCAGCGCCAGCAATAATAACAATAATAACAATTCCAACAAGACCGACGAGGAGGAGAAGGCCAGATATCTGCAGGAGTGTAGCGGGGAGGATGACGAGGATGTGGAGGCCATACGCCATGGCGAGAAGTTTCTGCAATGGCTGGAGAACTGCAGCAATCCCCGGGTGACAGCGGTCCAATTGATGCAGCTACGTTTCCTGATCGCCGCCATCAAGTCGGGCAATGAGATGGCCCCAGTTCCGGTTCCCACTCCCAGTGCGCCGGCCGTGTCCTGCGATCCGGACAATGCCGAGGATACCGCCGGTGAGCTGGAGGAGAGCAACAGCCGGGGCAAGAGCCGACGCCGCAAATAGGAAAAACCAAAGTTGGCGCCTACGGAGCCAGCCACGGATACGAACACAAATACGAATGACTCGAGCCAGCCGGTGCTCCTGGGGGGCCCGTCGCCAGGTGGATCTAGCCAGGCGCTGGACACCACATCCCGGTGCGCCAGCCATGTGTATGCGCCAGCCGTCTACCAATCGTCGGCCACGTTACTAAGCTCCCTGTTCTTCCCCCCCTACGAATTTGTACATTGTGACCTCGACGACGACCCGACTGACGACGACTGCCAGATCACGGGCGAGTACCAGCAGTTCGACGAACTGAGCTCCAGCTCCAGCTAGACTAGGACCTGGACTCGGGCTCCTCCGAATTTACGTGCATCTCCTCCCAGCTGTGAGCCTATCGAGCCTGACGACCGCCCAGAGTCAGGCGCTTAACTACTTTCAGTCTTTTTCGATTCAATTCCATTGTACTAATATTAATTAATCGTACGTACGGGTTAAGTGTATATATCGAGAACCTCTCATTGTAGCTATTGTGACATTTTAAGCTTATGAGTTTGCTCCTCCGACTCCTGTGTTCGGTCCCATGCATTCTAGAGAAATATTATAGATATTATTTTTTGTTACAACCCATTTCGACCTTTGACCTGCAAACAAGGCGAATGTTGTCGCAAGCAACGTGCATTTGATATCAAGCGTTTTTAAATTTCGTATTATGATAAATGGAAATGTAATAAGAATGTGCTCAAAAGAATTTTCTTAATTCGAAATTAATGCGATATTTAAATAGACATTTACAAATTTAAATGTAATTTTAAATACATGTTCAATAAACAAATAATTAGATAATTTTTATGAAACTCTTAAAATTGCAAACGAGATGGTGTTTTTATTTACAATTGGGAAACGTTTTTGTTAACAGCTACAGTAAGTATCACATCTTTAAACAAAAACTGCGGTAGGTATATTTTATGCTGTATTCTTAATAACAAGAAAGGACAGTAACATCGGAAAGGCGAAGTTTATATACCTTTTTAGGTTTTAATTAAATTTTGGGACATGGCTAAATCGACGCTGGTGTTGATGCTGATCAAGAATATATATGGTTTATAGGGTCGAAAATGATTTTTTCACTGCATTACAAACTTCTGGCTAAAATTATAATAACATTCTTTGGACCGTTTTATATTTACTATTTTTATATGACAAGTGGCTAGAATTATAATACCCTGCATGAGTACTATATAAATTCTTCGAAATAATTAGAAATGTTTTGTTTTTTTGTTTTGTTGAAAAAACTGCATTGTTGCATTGGCTAAGAGCTTACGAAAAGTGTAGCATACTTTTTAGTCAACTTCATTTTAGAGCCCTTTCAGTCGCCTCTACATTTTCTGACACGATCTCTCGAATTCTCAAGTCGTTTTTCCGCGATATGTACGCTTAAATATTAGCAATTCCGTCGCGGAGCAAATACCTCTCTCAGCGAAAATAGCAAATCTCAGAAGCATGAACTTCATACAATAACTATATATAGCATGTAAATAAAAATAAACGTCGTCGAAATAAATTTCAACTTGTTGCCCTCGCGCTGTAATTTGCAAAATTGCAAATCGTTGGCAACCAAGAAATTCGAATCCCATGGATTTTGGATGTCGGCGTAGATGTCGATGTCGATGCCACAGAAGCCTTAACTTTATAATATTCCTTTATATAGTAAAACTAATCGTCGGCAAGATAAAATTCAACTTGTTGCCCTCGCGCTGTAATTTACAAAATGGAATTCTTTGGCATTATGCGACCAAAACCCAACCAAGATCATTCGGAGAAAATGGATGTGGATGTTGACGTAGATGTCGATGTCGGCATCGATGCGGATATCGACGTAGATGTTTTAGAAATTAAGATACATTTGAACTTGTTGCCTTCGAGCTTTAATATAAAAAATACAGCCTTCATTGGCATTATGCGAGAAAAACTCAACCAAGATCATTCGCAGCCAATGGATGTAGATGTGGCTGTGGGTGCGCGAGATCTCCCATTTGGCTCCGAACCCATGGAAATTGACGACGATCTTGCGGTCAATCAGAACCTGTGTCAGTAACATTCGAATGATTCATATGTCTTGAATTACTCATAGGCAGTAAGATGTCATAGAGCAATATTTAATTGGCTTTAAATTTATTCCCCTCTGTATTGGTTTTTTTTTTTTTTTTTGTAACAATTGTAGTGGCGACTGAAGACCCTGCCACGGAAATCAGCCTAGAAGGATGCTACACTTTATGTGAAGCCTAAGCCTAGCTTCGTCAGTGTTGGCGATAACGTAAAGGTGGTTAAGCGACTACGTAACAAAGCTTTAAGCAAGCTTGCACGTGCCGTAACGTAGAGCTGCATTTAACTAAAACGCGTTTTGGCAAATTTAACAGAGAACTTACATTTGCTCTGAAGACGAAGAAGAGCGCATTTGCCAATTAGGAAATTTTTGGAGCAAGCAGACTTTCCGTTTCGTAGGAGGTCTTTTTAAATCAAGATCTAGAAGAGCATTGACGTGTCTATTGCTCATAATTGGCAATAAATTAGACAGTGTCAGTGAATTTCAAAAACCAAGTGTTGAAGTGGCAGCTAAAAGCTCATACTAAGTGAGTACAGGAATGCAAAGTGTAGCCACAGTAACTAACCCTTTTGTTGTCCAAGGCAGGAAGGTGTTAAAAGTGGAGGCAGCAACGCAGTGAAAATTTACGGTCAGTGCCAAAGGTCGAGGAGACCTTTCGCCAAAGGAAAATCCTTTAATTTTTGTACCAGGGCTCAGCCAGCGGGTAATTATTAAAACAGAGTGTTTGTTAAAGGCAGTGCTTACTGTATGAATTAAAAAATTTACAGAATGGGCCCTGCAGAAAAGTTTCGAGTCCCTAGGCAAGGTGTACCCCTAAACTGAGGGGATGGAGTAAAGGAGCAGCAACCAGCGCAGGAGGAGCCGATCCGCAACAAAAATCGGATGCGCAACTCATTTCTTGGCCAGCTTCGTGTCGGAATAGGGGTTGATTTTTTTTAGTGGCTAGATCTTTGAAACTTTTTTTTAAAATGATATTAGCCACAAATTTAGCAATTTGTCTGTTTTATTTTAGCAATTTTACGTGAAATCTTTTCTTTATGTATTGACTGAACTAATTACGCTTAATAATAGTTCACAAAGCGATCGAACTACATGACATTTAATTCAATAAACTGACTGAACTGCAGTAATAGAATATTTTGTATGTGATAACATTGACAATGTAAAGACTTAAATTGATTAAATTTCGTATATGATGGGAGAGTATGTGGAGGACAGAAGTCAATTTTGAACTGAATTCTTAAGATACAGAGACGCAGGACACAACAACCCTTTTGTTGAATTCGCCATAAATATATACTCTTGCAGGGTATATATATATATATATATTTATATATTTAAATAAATCTTCTAAAATAATTGGTAATGTTCTCAGGATCAAAAGTCAGCACTGTGATATAAATTTATTATTTTTACATTTTCTAGTTTTGAAAACAGCATTTTAAATGGAATATATAGAACTTGAACAACAAACTTTCAGCTTTGAATTATAATAAAAATTTGTTAAAATTGCAGTGTAGTAAGCTTATATGCCTTAATTGTTTTTTTTTTCCTAATTTCCATTTCGCAATTTACTAATATCTAGCTTCTAAGGCAACACTGACATATTGTGAGAGACATATTTTATAGCCAATAGGAAAACAAGCGAGAAAAAGTACGGCCCGATAGTTTATCCCAGTTTGTAGGAATCAAATACATATGTATATTTTTTGAAACCCCTCGAAAACTACAGTTTAAAAATTAGATATAGAATTTAATTTTCTAAGTATTCAGCAAATGTTAATCATTGCTTATCAACATTAAAATTCAATTGTTATATAGTTGAAAGATTGACGAAATATAAATAAGTTCCCAAAAGAAATTATATACGTCCATATGTATAGTTCGTTTCTAAAAATTCACAGTTCACTGTTAAGCCCCTTTAAAAATATAATTTTTTTAACAAGGTATAAAGTAACAAACTTAAACCAAGACTCACCAAATTAATTTGATCCTCCAATGGCTCGTATTCAATAAAATCGGCTACAAACTTGGCAATATTCTCCACACTGGATATGAGTTCCGGATAAACAAACGCAGTTGGTCTAATGGTGGTGCACACAAATTTCTGCAAATCGAACCGTTAATCACCTCAAATAAATGAAATCAGTATTAAACCTACCTGAACCTTGCACTCATTGGGCAATGCCAGGACCATGGCTCGTTTCTTTGGATAGGAAAGGACCAATTGCTTGCGGAAATTCTCGGCGTACAGCAGGAGCAGCCGCTCCTTGGGGGACAGCGTGTAGTACGATGGAGGATAGCATTGAGGGCTGTTTTCAAACTCCTCGATAGTTTCGGGAAATGAGAGATCGATCTTGCCGATATTTAGCGCCGGTTCCCCGTCAGACAAGCTGAAGTCACTTTCCACATAGTCGCCCATTTCCTCCTCGTAATAAGCCTCCTCCTCCTCATCATAAGCACCCTCGGATTCCGCCAAAGCCTTTGCCTCGTCGATCTCCTTAAACTTGCTCGAATGACGGCTCGGGTCTATGGTGCTGACCACCTTCTTGTACTTCTGGAATAGTATTTTCGGCATATTGGCGGCTGTTGTTGATTGTTGGACGCAATAATAAACAAGAAATTAGGTCGCTAAAGCAACGGTTTGCATGGAAAATATATACAGGTTTAAAAACGGCCAGGTGTGACAGAAATTGAAATGTGCATGTTGCTAGGTAAACATATTCTCACATTTATACTTATAATTATGAAAAATTTAAACTTTTGAATTAAGTTAATATACGTTTCGGGTTTATTTTAACAACTATTTATTTTAGAATTTCTAATAAAGTATCAGAAGGTAGAGCATTAAATTAATTAAAAACTACGTGCGTTTACAAAAAATTCAATTAAAGAAAGAAAACTTAGTTTTTTATTAAATATTTGGTGTCTTATTAATAAAATAAATAGTTATTTGCGGGAGTTAAATTGAATGGGCAATGCTATGGAATGCAAAGACTGTGGTAATTCTTTAAATTGATAGTTTAATATCTTCAATTACTGAGATCCTGCGATCAGAAGATGAACATTATGGTCATGTTCCATTCAAAGTAATTAAATAAAAATTATGTTTAAGTCTAACCTTTCAAATTGGATACACATAATGATTTTTAAAAGATTTTATAAAAATTGCTTTTAAAAAGGTACAACATAAATTATTTCCCGGACCATTAATTAATTAAATCAATTAAAAAGATTTGAAATTGTTGAAAAATCGAAGTCCGCAATTCAAATCCGTGCTGTGGTTCCCTCTCATACTGTGGTTCGCATCTGCGCTTGGATTTATGTCTTTGCTGTGGCTGGGGTCCAAAATAATGTTTGTGCCTTTACTGTGGTCTGTGTCTGCACTGTTTTGCACTGCTTACTTTGTATTACTGACCTATCTTGTTCGCAGTAGCACAGACTCCAACCATAATTTAGTTCCATATATTTTAAGCTCCATCTAGCGGAAAATTAAAGCACCATTTGCAGTTTTAATCTGCTGCACTGTTTTGCACTGCTTACTTTGTATTACAGACCTATCTAGTTCGCAGTAGCACAGACTCCAATCATAATTTAGTTCCACATATTTGAAAGCCCCATCCAGCGGAAAATTCAAGCACTATTTGAAGTTTCGATCCTGGCTAAGAACTGAAAGTTAGTGCAAACTCTGACCGTGGCGGGAAGTCATCGCCTTTTTAAATTCGAACTTAAATTTTTCGGTTTATTGAATGTATTTCCCTGTTCTTTTGTTGTTGCTGCAAAGGAGTTCATGTTGCTTTTGCTGTAAACAAAATTTAAAATAAGTAAGCAAAAAGGCAATAATTTAAATTTGTAAAGCTTCGATTTCATTAGGTTAATAAATCTTCGTACCTGATTTTATTTTCAATTATTTATTTATTATATATTTATTATTGATATGTTTTTTTTGTTTAATGTGGTCAACCAACTTTACAATTTAATAAATTGGGTATCATTTATAATAAGTATTGTCACCATTTTATTATTAGTTTATACAGATCTTAGTGGGGACTCCGAATATGTATTACTTTCAGGATATCTTACGCCCCATCCCAAGCCCAGTTTCTTTCAAAAATTATATCACTATAATACGGTTCATCTGGATTTTGGATTTGGGAAATATATACAAATTACTGGAGAGATGATGAACATTATTTTTAAGTACATAACTAAGCTTACTGTAATTCTAATTGGATTATTAAAATTGTATTTACTTATTCCCTGATTTCTCGGCAACCATGAGAACCACAGACTGCCGCTGATTTTAAGTCAATGGATCAATGGAACCTTAACTTCCTAACAATTTAGGAACCTAGATTCTCGTACTAATTTGTAATAACTTTTTCTATTAATTAATTAAGACCGTCCTTTCAAATATTTAATATAATAGACCGTTGTTGTTGTTGTTGTTTTTTTTTTTTTTTTTTTTGAATATACATATGTACATATCTGAATTTATCACTTATCAAATCTACTGGCAAATACCAGCAATCTAAAAAAAAAATAATAAAATTAATTGTATATATTTATAGATTAAAAACTTATAAAACAAGACAGAAAGCTTATTTGGGGAACTAACAATTCTAAACCCATTCAGTTAAAATCGAGAATAACTAGACCATAAATTCATTAAAATCCAATCGGGAACCGTTTCTATGCCAGTTTTTTTTAAGAATAACAAATCTGCAAACACAATTTAGAATTATATAAAATTAAAAATATTGCAAATTTTTGACAAATTTAACGATGTAACTTGAAAAATTAATTTAATTTTTTGTTCGGAGATGGCTTTAATTGACTTGGCTGTCAATGCTGATCAAGAATATTATGATTAATGTTGTGGGAAATGACTCCTTCACTGAATTTTAAACTTCCAACATATATTAGAGTACCCTGCAAGATTATACAAATTAAATAAGATTGACTTTGAATTGAATGTGAGTCATGATTGAATATAAAGTCATAAAAAAAAATAGCATAGTTTTATGTACCAATAAGGGTTTGAAAATAAATAATGACCAACTTGCATGTGATGTTATATATACAATTTGCATAATTATGCATCCGTCAGCTGTCGGCTGTGATGACTAATTTTTTAAGGATCAACGCTTGTCTGCGCTGGCACCTCAAATGGCATTTGCATTATTTATATTGCATCAATAAAACCCGCATTCAGGAATAATTAGCGAAAAACTTGTCGACAGCGACCAGCAGCGGATTGAGATCGGCGCAGTTGATCCGTTTATGGCTGGCGCTAGGATTTATTTGTACTTCCTTTCGCATTTGAAAGGCGAGCGTCTACCTGGAGCGGGCCAGGATCGAGTATAGCGAGTCCTGTGTGCATTCTACATTCATGAAACTGAAACTGAAACCGAAACCAAATACGAAGACGAAGCCGATGTAGAAGCCATTTGGCATATCATCCAGCTCCTCATCGCTTTTAAGCGACTCAATTACTGCACTTTGATTCCCACATTCGTCGCCGTCGAGTGGCCGAGTGTCGTCGTCCTGCGACTCGACTCGCTGGCTACCTGTCGGCGTCTGATTTCCCCGTGTCCTGCGCTCGGTTTGGCCGTTTAATTGCCGCGGCTCGCGCTAAGTGTTCCCTAGAAAAACAATGAGCAGCCAGGAGCATCGCATCGGCATCGCTGCTCAATCAAGCACATGTCGTCCTCTGTTGACTCCTGGTCGCAGGACGCAGGACGCAGGCGCCCCGGATGTCTCGAGTGTCAAGCGCCTTTGCTTTGCGGCCTTTGTCTGATTATCGGTTATGTGTGGTTATGTCAATTAACGCGGATCAGCGCCTGCGGCCTGCGGAGAAGGTATAAAAGGCCAGGAGGACTTCAGCGAGGACATCACATTCACCGCAGTTTCCGCAAGAAGCACATCGCACAAGGACTCGAAACTCAAAATGCAGTTGGGAAAGATTGTCATTTTGCTGCTCACCGTTCAGCAGAGCTGCCTGGCTTTGTATATTAAAAGCGTAGAGAAGAATCCAGTCAAGAAAGCTACCAAGGACGACTGGGGAGTCTTCAAGAATACACTCGGACTAACACAGGAAAAAGGTGGGTTTTCCATTCAGATCATAGCACATTTTTAAGTTATGATTCTTTGTAGAATTAAATCAAATCAAAACACCACTTTGAGCCATTATTAACTTTCTAATTTGTTTTTTCCTATAGTTGAACTCTTGAAGTCACAAAAGGATCAGCAGGGTACCAAGGAGCTCCTCAATCGCTTTATCCTGGAAAATCCCAAGGCCCTGCCTCAGGCCAAGAAGCAGCCCGATCAGTTCCTGAACCTCTACCGATCCATACTCAAGAAACTCACCGCCTCCAAGCGAATGCTGAAGACCTCCTTGAATTTCGAGCTGGCCGACAGGCCCCACCACAAGCCTCTGAAGAGGCCACGCCGCAAGATTGCCGTCAAGATGGTCTCCGATATGCCTTCCTGGAGGATCGAGAGTCTGCTCAACTCGTTCTATCTGAAGCACGGACTGCCGCGGGACGATGAGAGCGACTACTCCGATCTGGACATGCCCAAGAGCGACGGCTTCTCCTCGGACACGGAGACGGATTTCGAGGGCAATAACGAGGACAATGATTATGCCTCCGAGATCCTTTATGACGACGAGGGGGATGTGGGTCTCACTGCCAAGACCCGGCAGAATGCAGAGTATGGATCCTTCCAGGATCTGATCATGCAGGCCAAGATGAACGAGTGGGAGCGGGAGAACGAGGAAACCAAATTGCACGGCTCGGACAATAATGATTTTATTTAAATTAAATCAAGGAATTGTCTGTAATACTTAGGATGAGGGATATAGGGGCTGTGCAATAGGGGTTCATATGCTGGCATTGGACTTTTTTTTAGTTTAAAGCTTAAAGTAGTTATTTATGCCAGATCTAAATCATCATATATACATATATGTATTTATTTTAATTATTATTTAGCTTAAGCGATTTTTTTCAAAACTGAAATTTATGAATAAACTGACATGCTGAAGATTACAACTTATAAAAGAAAAGTATTTTTAATACATTTGCAAAAGCACTTTATTATTATACCTTGTATGCTTTTAAAAACCTTGCGGGGTATAGAAATTATTATGCCATATTATGAAAATCTGAATACTATAAAATATAATTGCCAGAAAAAAGCTTGTTAAATGTAGAGGATCAATTTGTATCTTTCTAAGTGGAGTAAGTAGTAGTACTCTGAAGAGTAAGTATCTATGACCAGTAATCAACTATGATAAGTAAGTATCTATGACAAGTAAGTAACTATAATCAGTAAGTATGCATTATGAGCAGTTACTAACTTTGAACACTAATAAACAGTATCTATGACCAGTAAGTAGCTATGATCTCTAAATAACTAAGAGCAATAAGTATCTCTGAACAGTAAGTATCTATGACCAGTAAGTAGCTATGATCAGTAAGTAACTCTGAAGAGTAATTATCTATGACGACTAAGTAACTATGATCAGTAAGTATCTATGAGCACTAAGTATGCATTATGATCAGTTACTAACTTTGAACACTAATAAACAATGACATGCAACTTTTGTAACACAACACCTTTCTGAGACTTGGCCGGCAGATGTCACTTCGTTCCGGGGATGTTAGAACCAGTTGGGAATCATATGTTCATGGTGAGAGATTTGTTTTGCAACAAATTAAGAGCAAGCTCATTGAATGAAACTATGAAATTATTCATATATTTAATTTTCCTAGTATATAAGTTGGGGCATGGCGAATCGGTGGAATATATATACGTATATATAGCTGCCATAGGAACAATCGGATGATTTATAGAGCTATGAGTAGTGATTAACTATGACCCGCAATTAACTATTGCCAGTAAGTAACTCCGGAGAGTAAGTATCTATGAGCAGTAAGTAGCTATGATCACTAAGTAACTATGACCAGTATGTAACCCTGAAGAGTAAGTTTCTATGACAAGTAAGTAGCTATGATCAGTAATGACTAAGAGCAGAAAGTAACTCTGAACAGTAAATATCTATGACGACTAAGTAACTATGATCAGTAAGTATCTATGAGCACTAATTATGCATCATGATCAGTTACTAACTTCGAACACTAATAAACAATGACTTGCAACTTTATCTATGAGCACTTAGCATGCATTATGATCAGTTACTAACTTTGAACACTAATAAACAATGACTTGCAACTTTTGTAACACAACACCTTTCTGAGACTTAGCCGGCAGAAGTCACTTCGTTCCGGGGATGTTAGAACCAGTTGGGAATCATATGTTCATAGTGAGAGGATGTGTTTTGGAACAAATTAAGAGCAAGCTCATTGAATGAAACTATGAAGTTATTCTGCTATTTAAATTTCCTTGTATATAAGTATGGGCATGGCGAATCTGTGGAATATATATACGTATATATAGCTGCCATAGGAAAAATCGGACGATTTATAGAGCTATGAGCAGTAATTAACTATGACCCGTAATTAACTATGGCCAGTAAGTAACTCTGGAGAGTAAGTATCTATGAGCAGTAAGTAGCTATGTTCTCTAAATAACTAAGACCAATAAGTATCTCTGAACAGTAAGTATCTATGACCAGTAAGTAGCTATGATCAGTAAGTAACTCTGAAGAGTAATTATCTATGACGACTAAGTAACTATGATCAGTAAGTATCTATGAGCTATCTAAAAGTATACGATTATGCTCAGTTATCTAACTTTGAACATCAATAAACAATGAATTGGAACTTCTGTCCCATCAACACCTTCATACTTTCTGGTTAGACTTGCCGCAGCAGACGATGTCACTTCGTTCCGGGGATGTTAGAACCAGTCCAGAAATCTTGTTCATGGTTGAGATGTTTTGTTTTGCAACCATAATTTTAATACTTTCACTATCGCTTCGATGTGAACATGATACCCCTATGAAGACTGAGGCGCGCGCGACCTCAGCGCCTCTATTTAATTTTCCTAGGAAAGAAAGTTGAAGAGCAAGTGGTGCGAATGCGCGGGAAGGAGTATCTATAGATTAATATAAAGCTGCCATAGGAACAGATCGGATGATTTATAGAGCTATGAGTAGTGATTAACTATGACCCGCAATTAACTTTGCCAGTAAGTAACTCCGGAGAATAAATATCTTCGACCGTAAGTAGCTATGATCAGTAAGTAACTATGACCAGTATGTATTTATGACCAGTAAGTATGTATGATCAGTAAATATCTATGAGCACTTAGCATGCATTATGATCAGTTACTAACTTTGAACACTAATAAACAATGACTTGCAACTTTTGTAACACAACACATTTCTGAGACTTGTCCGGCAGGAGTCACTTCGTTCCGGGGATGTTAGAACCAGTTGGGAATCATATGTACATAGTGAGAGATTTGTTTTGGAACAAATTAAGAGTAAGCTCATTGAATGAAACTATGGAGTTATTCTTCTATATAATTTCACTAGTATATAAGTCGGAGCATAGCGAATCGGTGGACTATATATCTGCGATAAGAACAATCGGAAAATATTAAGAAAAAATTTGATAATTTTTCCAGATTAAAACAGATTTTCATCAAATTTAACAACCATTATATATTAATGTAGAATTTTGCATAAAATTTTATGAAAATCGAGCTACTATATGATATTGATGGCATACAAAAAATCGTTAAAAATAGAGGAAAATGCAAACGCCGAATATAAAATGTATAAGTGAATGTCTTAACTTATATGGCCGAAGTTAGCTTCCTTGCTTGTTATTTATTAAATTGTCATTTAAGTAAACTAACTCATTCAATATTTTTTAAATTCGACTTTCATGATGCTGCAAATGTTTTCAAATTCGGACTCCTAATTGCTTTCGAAATTATTTAAAACAGACTTGCAAGCTTTTAATATTTACCTTTCTGCGCATGTCCTTTTACCAGACGAAAAGCTTCCTAAGAGCGACGTCTTTTAACAAATGCTTGTTTATTAATAAATACTATTAAATTATAGAAAATTTAATAAAATTTAACACATTTCCCTAAAGAGTGATTCAGATTGAATTTATATATAAACATATTTAATATAATAACAATTTTGATTATGTAAATCAGCTGATTGTTATGTTTTCAGCTCTCCTTAAGGTCCTTTCTCTCTTGCAGCATGACAACAAAAATATCTCTACCATTGGCAGACATATGGTTTCGCAATATTTTATATATGTTCCCGAACAACATAAGCACGTGCTCCATCAGAGCACACTCATGCGCCATGTGGTACCTGCTTGGGCTCGAAGAAGATATAAAAGCCTTCTTCCTTTTACCGGGCAATTAGTCTGTTGCTGTGCTCTGTCGGTAATATTTGCAATTCCCCTTAAAAAATAACTCGAATTTAAGTACCAAGAGCAATTTTCGTACATTTTGCGAACCCTTGAACCCTTTTTTACCAGCTCAGCCTTAAACCCGGTTAACTTTTTTCGATGCTAAGACCACTTGTTGCATTTTGGCTGATTTTGGGGGTATTTAAGTTGCCCAACTAAATCTGCAGCTAGAGCTACGTTAATACAAAAGTTTTTGCCATGGAGAAACTTTGGTTTGAGTTACGTTTCGCAGAGAATCGATATGTGTTCAATACGAGCATGCAATATCTTTTTGTGATGCATATCACGTAGAGAGTCTTTTAGGTATCAGCCTCGCTGGCATCATTTATGCACGTACTCTGTTTCCTTGGGCTGCTAACTTTGGTTTCACCACGGCTCCAAGTCTCTGTCACTGTCGACCATCAGAGTAAATGTAGAAATACGGCCAACGATTTTTAAGGTCTTTAGTTTGACTTATGAATAAGCATAACATTAGCGAGGACACACTAAGAAAAGTTGTCCCGCTTTAAGGATTTATAAAGTATAAGGTATATTTATTTAACAATAAAATATTATAAATTACAACTCTATACACACGATTGATAAATTAAAGTACATAATACAAATCCAATAAATAAAACTTGAACACATATCAAACATGATGCAGGCTCCATTATCTTACAAGTAAAAAGGAATTCAAAATGCATTCGAAACTGGATTAATTTTCACAACAATAATTTGGTATTTGGACTCATCTGATATCCAGGAAAATACAGTTTCTTTTTCGCTTTCTTTGCAATGGCAGTTAAGACCCTTCTCAGTTATTCAAATTCAAATATGGAACCAAGACTCGCGGTAGTCTTTTGGAGGTAATAAAGCTCTTGGGATTCAGTGCACGGAATGTCTGTTTGTCTACAGCTTCTCACCGCTAAGACTAACAATATTATAGTAATTGTGATCGGGAAAACGCTCCAACTCAATATAGTCCATTTCGGTGTGAAGAAGCTTGTCCAGCATTTGGATTATTTCCGCAAAAAGTGGCCTCTCCTGAGGATCATGCGACCAGCAATAGTACATAATGTTGTACAGCTCCCGACGACAGTGCTCCGGTTTCTCCAGACGATAGCCATCCCTCACCTATGAAGAGTGTAAAAAGTGCAAATAATTGAGTGATTCTAAACGGTCAAAAATCCAAACCAACCTTTCGCATAACATCCGCTGCCGATATACCAGGATATGGCGTCGAGCCCAGGGTCACAATCTCCCACATGAGTATCCCAAAACTCCAGATATCCGATTTAACAGAGAATATATTATCATACAGAGACTCCGTGGCCATCCATCTGTGCATTATAGACAGAATCAATTAATATTGTGCACTTATTTATATATATTCTATCTAAAAATCGGCATTACCTGATGGGCAGCTTGCCTTCGCTCTTCCTTTCGTAGATCTTTGAGGTGATCACATCTCGGGCAAAACCAAAGTCCGCCACCTTGCAAGTGTGATCGTCTGTGATTAGAATATTTCTGGCCGCCAGATCACGGTGAATAATCTATAATAATATTGGTATTTCATTATTGCTTATAAGTTAATTGTTTTAATTATTTATTTGTCTTTTCACTTACTCCACGTGATGTGAGGTATTCCATACCCTTGGCTACTTGGTACATAAAGGATGTCAAGTCGCAGGAAGTCAGAACATTTGACTTTCCATGGGTATTGCCATAGTGTCTATAAGAAATATAAGTAAAAAGTACAGAGATTAAAATACTGATTTAGTTTACTAATAATATCATTGCTTACCTTTCGGCACGTGAGCTGCGTAAATAGGTTTGTAATTTTCCTCGATTTACATACTCCAGAATCACAAATGTGGGATCTTTATCGGTGCAACAGCCCAAAAGACGAACCACATTGACATGGGGCTCTAAGGACTTCATTACCTGTAATTTAATTTCGGATTAATTAAGACCATAAGTAAAGTAATTTACTTAAAATATAAAGGGATAATTAATGCTTAATGGTATGAAATGATATAATATTTTCAAGATATCATTGCTTAAAGCATAATTAAACCCAACACCTTAAACATTTCTAATAAATAACCCTCCCTCCCTGAGCAATTTTCTAAAGAGATTTATTATTTACAGTCCAGAAATTCAAGTCTTTATTTATCTTTTCGGATACTGATTTTATTTACTGCGACATCAACTAGTAATCCAAAGTAGCTGCAATTCATTTCAGTTAATAACTTGGTCCTTTCGAATGGAGCGCCTCCGCCTCCACTCCTAATTCAATTCGAAAACTTTTAACTCCTTTCGGAGGAGCAACAAGGACCCGGTCATTTTGCAGGTCTCAGGCAAAAAAGGACCATGACTTGAAGGAATGAGTCTGGAATGTGAGGTAGCGGCCGTAGGCCATCCATAATTTTGCATTGTTCCAAAATTAAAGGGCAATTATTCTCGTTTCTGGGGTAATCCGCAGAACATGATATACTGCAGCCGCACATCGCTGCCGGTGTTTTCCGGACCAAGGACTCGGCACTACGGACAGCTCCGAACCAAATGCGACTTTAATGATGAGGGACGCGACCCGCACGGCAACCCTAGAGTGGCCCTTCAGAGTCAGAGTCAGAGTCAGATTCAGATTCAGGCCCAAAGATAGCCGGGGCCAGGGGGCAAGGTTGGAGGTTTTGTGAACTCCGAAAAGTCCAGTGCGCAGGTCGAGAGTGGGTAAAGCGAGAGAGTGTTATATAGTTGACCCTGCAGGCGAGAGGATGCTGCGGCTTGTCACTTTTTCTTTTTTTGGAGGCAGGAACAGCAACAGGAATCAGTTTGCTTCAAGGCGTCGGAGTACGCGGTCGTAAATCCAAGTCGAAAGGACTCTTGTTTCGGTGGCCGAAAAGCGATTTGCACGGTTTAGTTCGTAGTGTTTACAAACGAAAAAATCCTGCTGTCGAGTCCTGTGCAAGTGTCTTCCATAAATGCGATTCAGTGCAGCCAAATGCTGAACTTATTAGGCAGCCATCCACTTGCCAGCGGAGGTAATAATCCTGGCGGCCGCCACTCGGGACAGAAACAGAGACCGAGAGACAGGCAACGGAAAATGCTAATCGATATGGCAAATGGTCGTCGTATCATTACGGGATTACTTTCGGGGGATGGCGGCGACCTGTGAAATCCTGAGTGGTGTCCTTGGGCCAAATGAATGCAATACGTGGCCATTGGAGCAGCGGCACTCCATTGGCTTTGCCAGCCCAGAAGAGTATGCAAATTAAAGGCCATTCAAGGACCAGCCGTCACTCATACAAGCATATTTATTGATTCGCCACACGAAATGAAAACAAAGAAAAGCCTGTGGCTAAATCCCACACAGAAAATCATGTAAAGAAATCACACTCTTTAAAGCCAGGCCGGGATTTTTTGTTGTTTTCGGAGTTTGGCATATGTGTAAGGACTCGGGGCATTAAATATGCACGTTTGACACCGGAATACTTACAAGGGCATAAATGAATAATTTTGTCGCAGTATTTTTGGCGACCATAAATATGCAATAAGTCCCCGACATTATTCGAATTGGCATTTAACCCACATCGACGACCCACGTCCGAGGTTGCCTGCATTTCAGATATTCCTCTCAGGTCAGGTTCTATTTAAATATATTGCAACCGAAGGACATTTTACCTAATGCGATTACTGGATCCTTTTGAAATTTTTAAAGGGGAGGAAACAAAGCTAATTAGCAAACAACAAATATAATAAACTATAGAACAAGAAAAAGCAAAGAAAGCGCGAATGCAAGGGAAGAATGGGCAAGAGCAAACTTTAAATTAGAAAACTCTTGACAATTTTCGATGGCGGTGGGCAGTTACAGTGGGCACTTAAAGAAAGGATATATCATTCAAAAGGTTTTAGAAATTTAGAGAAAATTTACAATAATAGAATTTAGTTTTATCCTACAGGAAACTATAAAGGATAAATCTATAGAATTTCCTATGAAAGTTTCTAAAAAAAAATGGAAGTAAAGTGCATCATTTAGACTCTTCTTTTTACCACAAAAACACTCCCAATTTTGTGTAAACATATCCTTAATGAAACACTCATTGAGGAAACATTTTGCTTCAACTTGTAGGACAGACACATAAGTAGACTCTTTTACGTTTTCATTAAAAAGGCAAACATTAAATCCCAAACTCAAGGGCCAAAACGAGGGCCTGAGTCGCCGCCGTGCTGAAAGTCCGCAAGTCGCAATCGCAAGGAGTAGAAAAAGAAATTCTTTCAAAACTTTTCAGCATCGTTAATTTTCAATTTACAAAACTTTTTCATCTAACCAGAAAAACCAACTCACAAGATTTGCCCGCCAGCAGCCGAGAGGCGAGCGGCAAGTCCTCCTCGACTTGGAAGACTTTCTCGGAAGGTTTTGGGGGACAGAATCTCCCCTTAGAATAGGAATGGGAATGGGAATGGCAATGGCAACCAATTGAATGAAAAGTGACAGAGTGAAAGGCAACCGAGAAATTGTGCTCGCCAGAAAGAGCCAACTTGCAAGTCGTCGTCACTTTGCCAACTTTTTGGATGTAACGATTTTGCCGGTATTTTGCATACCCTTTACGGATGACTTAAGAAATTGTAAATGCTAATTTACAAGAATTGTGTTTTCGGTTTTTTTGTTTGCTTTTTTTATTGCCAGCATGCTACTTACCTCCAACTCGGAAAGCAGGTCCTTGCGATCAACTTCTGTGGCGCTCTCCTTGAGGGTCTTAACGGCCACAGTGGTGATGCCTTCAGTGTCTGTAAAAAGTAAACATAGGTATTGATATCAAATAAATCAATCAAAAGGTTGTACCAATTATAATTGATAAGTACATGAATAGTTAAGGTCCTTAGAGGATACCCATCCCAATTAAGTCCTCCTTCGATTGTCCAGTGCTCCTTGAGATATTTTTAGTTTTCAATATTCAAAGTGCTTACATAAATTCCTGTGCTCTGGTTTTTTTCCCCCACTACCTTCACTCTCCTCCTGTATATGCATAAATCCAGAATTCACTTGTCTCTCGTTTTGTATGTCCATTCTACGTGCTCATAAAAAAAGGGCTCGTATAGTGGAGCTCTCGAAGGGGGTTGGCAAATGTCCCTCCAACCAACCCCCTGATTGCACAATTTTCACCACCTGAGTACTTAAATGTGGGGCAACAACTGCTGCATATCACGAGCCAGTGGCTTTGTGAATCCCCGCTGATTGAATGCACAATCTGCTCCATTTAAAATTCCATTCTCAGTCATATCAAAATAGAGGAATATTAAATAGCACTGGTGAAAGGATGGAATTCGTAGATTATAGGGGTCTTATATGGATATGGAATTTCGTTATGGTTCATTAAAAGGCCAATAAAGGTGGAGAAAGCTAAAGAATGCAACTCAATTTTAAAATATTCAATAAACTAGCTGAAGTTAACTTCTGATAACTATTTAATATAGATTTCCCTTAAACTTTCCCTACAATATAATTTCCTATTTATTTCCCTCTAAACTTACCATTTATATTGGTGGCTTCACAACGCCAAACCTGTCCAAAGGCTCCCTCGCCCAGGATATTGAAGAACTTCAATCGGTATCTGGGGAATTCCCAGCGGTCACAGTTGGCCTCGTTGCCGGGGGCGCCATTTTCCAGGGCGCCGGAAGTGCCAGCACCTGCCACGCATCCTGGTCCCGTTGCGGAGCCCGGGATCTCACCTGTCCCAGCTATGGGCACTCCGGCGGTGGCATCTCCACCGCTGGTGACACCTGTTGATAACTGGGACGTTGCCTGTCGACGAGGGTATCCGACAGCGTGACATCGACATCGATATAGACATCGAAGGCGAACGGAAATGCCAGCAATGTTGATGTTTTTCGACGGGAACACATATGAAAAACACAAGATAAAACTCTTTGATTAGCTTGGATACCTATTTTTCCAGGTTGTCATTAAGTTAATAGACAGACTACGGATCAAGTGACACTTAAGCCGGGAAAAATATCTGCTTGTCAGGTAAAAATATCACAGGTACAATATAAATCACTTTGATTGTCCTTATTCAGACAAACATGGCTCACATGACACTTAATCCTGGGGAAAAGTTTGCTTTAACAGAATCTCTACAAAAGTTTCTTTCATGCAATTTGTGATGAATGTCAGGAAAACCCAAAAGTGATTAAAGGTTGTTATCTATTTAACCGAATTTTAAACCATTTCAAATTATAGTAAAAAGTTAGTTTTTTGTTAAAGCAAAATTTAGTTGCTAGCGATAACTACATTATACTATGCACATTAAATATTCCACAAAAGAATGGATAAAAACAAAGTCTAAAATTATGTTGAATGTGTATTATTTCCGCTGAAATAGCTTTCATAAATGATTTCATAATCATAACCTTTATCGGGTTAAATCCCCCGCGGATTTGTTGCCACTGTTTGTGACGCACAGAGCGAATGGAAAATTTAGCAAGTTTTTTTGTATCCGCTGTCAATGAATGAATGGAAATTGAAATGGAAATGGAAATGGAATGATAGGATGCCAATGTAACTCGCATTCCCGGCATTCATCCTGTGAATTTCCCATTCCGTGTCAGTATTCCGCCTGCATTGAGCTACTTTTTCCTGTCAATTACACTGCCGATGTTGGCCACTCTGGGTGTCAGGACGACAAGGACGATAGGAATAGCTCGGCGATGGCATTGAGTGCACCAACCTGAGACCTGAGAGACCGAGGTGGAAATCTGAGCTTGAGTAGCTGTCGATTAGGGACTCTGTTGGCTTCAAGCCTGAAATTGCTCCCAAAGGAGCCAAGGAATCGATATCTGCACCGAAGTCACAGAGAGTCTGTGAGTGCTTGGCTAATTTTAGGGAACACATTCTAAGGAGATCTTGTTCGAGAACATCATGCAAGAAATATAGAATAACAGAGGTTGTATCTACTTCTATCTTTGAATAGATTTTTCATGCTCGAAAGCTATATGTTTTTATGAATTAATTCCACTTACAATGCCCAACTGCTGATCCCGCTCCCAGGGAACATAACGATTGGCAAAGGCCACTGGTCCTTGCCACTGCTGCATCACCATCGAGTTGCGGCTGTCGTCGGTTAGCGTGCTGCTCAGCTGGCTGGGATTGGACTTCTTGGCCAGTTCCTCCTTCTCCTTGGACTTCTTGAGGGTCCTGCTGATGGCGCACAACCGTCGACGGCAGAGATACGCGAACAGGACCGCAGTGGCGGCTATGAAGCCGCCAATGGTCACCACAATGGGTATGGTTCCCGACTTGATGGAGAAGACGGTGATGGTGTTGTTACTGGGAGGAGCGGGTGGCTCTGTGGGGATTTGCTCGACCCTCGTCGAATTATTGCCAGTTATTGGCGTCAACTTGGTGCGGCTCTTTGGCGTGGTGCTGGAGCTTGTCTCGGGTGGCACCTCCGCCTCGCTGCCGCTGTGGTCAGGACCAGTGGGTAGTGATGGCGGCGGTGGGTAGTAGTTACCAAACTGTGGTGGCCCGAATATACCACCGCCACTCGAAGGGGGCACGGGGGGAAAGCGACTGTTGGGCAGTCCATTTCGAATGGACTGGACACCCGGCAACTGGTCGAAGCGGGGCAGGAACTGTGACATGTTGTGCACCACGTTCGAAATTGAGGTCTGCTGTCGGTAGCCGTAGCTGTTGTCCTTCTCGCCGAGGATATTGATGAAAACCTCATTCTTGGCCGTATATCGGCCATCGGTGACAGTTATGTAGATGAGAAAATTCTGACCAGCCTGCGCAGAAAATAAAAACAAAAAATAATTCAGGTTAAAAGTTCAGGAAAAGTTAGGCATGTAAAGCATTCTCAGCATTTTCATAACCTTGCAGGAGTAATATTTATTTATAACTTTGTATAACGATCAAGTTATTTAAACGAAGAGGAATAAATCGTTTAAACAGTTTTGTTTCTATATTACGACTTAAACAAAATTAACTGATTTCTCTTTATTTTATTCGAAATTGAACAA
The DNA here is from genome assembly GCF_035046125.1 of Drosophila serrata. Lineage (NCBI taxonomy): Eukaryota > Metazoa > Arthropoda > Insecta > Diptera > Drosophilidae > Drosophila > Drosophila serrata. The sequence continues at coordinate 146,312 of NW_028257274.1, read as the reverse complement.
AGAAAATAAGCCTCAAAAGAAGTCACGTATCATGACTTTCAAAATGCCTTTAAAGTACAATCCATATTTGTATACCTTTATTTTCTTTTTGTGACACAAGCATAAAAAATCAAATTTGTATATAAAATTAATCATTTTTATAATTTTTCATATGTAATTAAAGTTTATATAACTACCTGCAAGATTATACAAATGTCTGCTGCTTTCTTTATTGCAATATTCTTACCCTTCCCGCCAGACTTTCGTTGAGATAGACAGTACCCTTTTTCGGATCAATGTGAAAGGGTATTTTTTCGGGTGTACTGGCACCACCTCCACTACCAGGGGGCGGAATGAAGCGAGGCTCAAGGCCGAATGTCAGATCATCACCATCGGCATCATCCGCCCGGACTTGATCGATTACCTGGCCGACTCTCTCCGTCTCTGATATCCGCCAGTTGCGGTCGCGAAGGTACAGAATTGGCGGAGCATTCTGCTCGTTGGCCTCAACTGAAAATATATTCACAAATGAATTAAAAACAAAGTATTTAAAATGCAGTTTTAAATGCATATGGCACATAACAACTGGTTGTTGTTAATAAGAAAGGTTTTCTGATGCACAATACCGGTTCTTAAAAGCTTTTAATATAAGTTTAACCAGTTTTCAAAATTTCATATATTTTTACAGATACATTTATTAAATAATTGATTATAAGGACCTTGGTCAGTCTACAATATTATTAATGATATAAAAAGGTGAAAATTAAATTAACCTACTACATTAAGTAAAGAATTATCGGGTTATCTCTCTGATTTACAAATTAAGTGAAGGCAATTTCATAAATATAAAATTTAATTCGACTATTCCTTAGGAATTGGTTCACAAAGAGTAGTTTTTTCTCTCATAAACTAAATTTAATAAAAATCCTATTACAATATAAAGGTTTATTCAATTTATATAATTAATTCAATAGTTATACATTTTAAATCATTTTTAGATTTCTTAAAAATATTAAACTGTTTTCTCGCTTTTATACTTAATAATAATCCAATATGTGATAATCTGACTTTTAATTGATTTCTAGTTAAAACCCATAACTTAAGATAACAAAGCTAAATATTCTTCTGACTTTTCCGTGGAAAATCCACCTACAAAACGTGACATCATTTAAGACCATAACATGTTTTATAATCCCCCCAAGTAACCGCTTATTAAATCCAGCCTACGACAGAGCGATAGAGCGATTAATTGGTTAAGACGACGACAAAGACAGCTTTGCATGCATTGCGATGGGCCAACAACAAGCAGTTGGCAGCCAAGTTCATTCAGAGATATGCTGGCGAGTGCCAGCTATTGACCCGGATGTCTGCCACTTGGTAGCTTCTGGCTGGCGTTTGAACCAATGCCAAAGGCACACACTCACAAAAGATACATTTGGGTGGCGGCCAGATTGCAGCATAGGAAAAACTATATTATTTCTTTGTAGTATGAAATATCAATCGGTTCATTGTACAGGGAGATGTCCGTGAAATATTCGCATATTCAGTTTATTTCTCAGCGCCTCATAAGTCAAGCATCATTCAATGGACCTAAGCGACGTGACGTGATAACCGGTTGCTGGTTGTGTTTGCACTTGTATCTCTGTATCTTTGTATCTTTGTATCTCTGCATCGCTGACGACCTTCAGATGCGAATGCGGAGAGCACACACATGTAACAAATATGTGTGTACGTATACGTGATGTGTGTTCTGCCACAGGAGCAGCAAACGGTGGCACTCACTCGTATTTTCCCAAAGACCCAAGCCAGAAGAGCCAGAAGAGCGATGCCGTCGGCGCGGCTTAACTGCGAATGCGAGAATGTTTTTTGCTCTGCAAACAGGTTTGAGACACGCTTTCGGGGCGGACTTAACTTTTTGGTCCGCGTGTGTAAGCTCATCCAGAGATATACACGGATTGGGCAAAACACGACTGAGATACATTATGACTGCCCGAAAAGATGTTTCGTTTCATTTAAATATTGCACAATATGCTGGCTTACGAGGCATGTGCGTGAACTTCAGCCTGAATGGCGGTCTTAATCAAGATTTTTAGTATAAGAATTGTTTATATACACGGTGTTTTGGTAAGAATATTATGATATGTTCTGAGTCTCGTGAGCATTTTCTCTTGAATTAACTAAGAATTAAAGGTTTTAAAAATAAGTAGAAAGAAAATTTAGCGTATAGTTCAACCTAAGCAACGTCTAATAATTTTTATTTTCTTTATAAAACTATAGATAAATCTTCAATAACTATCAATAAGCTCATTAGCTTTTTCTATAAATATATCATAAATGAACATTCTACGATGGTTTCCCTTATCAAAAGCTCAAGATCTCAAGATCTATTTCATAAATATTTACCCGAACCAAAAGTTCAATATACTCTTTTATTTTGACAACATATATTCGAATTTCTATGAATAAGTCAATAATGATTGAATCAATTTCCTGGCAATTAGTCGCTTAAAGAGTTCATACGCCTTCGGTAAAATGACACTTTATTTCTAGGGAAATATTCACGGTCAAGGCTGTAATATACTGAAGCTTAAAGAGCTCGAAGCTCGAAGAGCTCCATTTGTTTTTCTCGCCCACGGGGATCAATAGACCATTGTGGGACTTCAAGAGCAATTCGCATTGTTTTGTACTTATTTTGGTCAGCAATTACGCATATGTGTATTGTGTCATTAACGTAGTTTTGTCATCAAGATAGGCTTGGACTGTTGACCCGGTATTGTACCAATTTAACCTAATGCACTTTTCCCATTAGAACCTAATCGAGATGTCCCTCATATGGGGCTATTCCTTGTTTTATGCTCGAGGGTTCATAGATTTTAATTAAGATATGTGCGAGTAAAAAAACCCTTTTTAGTGTGCTCTTAATTTAAGAATAGGCCAAGGGCTCTTAATATATGTATATATTACCTTCTTGTGAAATCAGGGAACACCCTGCGATGGCCACCACAATGATGGGGAGCAGTAAGCTCCTTCCTCCCAAGTGATAAACCATTGCGCAATCAACCGCCTAAACGGCAGCCTGCCAGATGTCCGAGGACTGAGACAAGGTGATGAAATTTTAATTAAAAATGGCTGCGCATCGTGGTGAAATGAAATCAAATAACAAATATATTGTGGGTGGAGTTTTTTTTTTTTTTTGCAGCTGTCCTGCGAGTTTCCGCGACATGTATTTTAATTGGTATTAATGACAGACAACACGTAATTAAAGCGGCGAAACAAATTTTTCATCTCTAGTTTGGATGCCATTGTCCCGGAAATGTATCAACGAATATTATATATATATATAATATCACTCTTGATATAATGCCAATGAACCAGGATATGTCTGTGAAAATATTTGAGTGAAGGGCACACATCTCACACACTCTCAACTAAATGAAAATATAAGTTGAGACACTGAGCGTCATGAAGCGGGTCGGCATCGGCGATTTCTCTTTTTGACGTCTGTCGGGTGCATGGCGCAATAGCAAAACAAAAAACTGGGACCGATATACCCGTATATATCCACATATCTTTATACATATACAGCAGGGAACACTCTCTTAGCTTTGTGTTTATTTTAACAATTTATTAGGGATATAAAACTCAAGTCAGGGGCAAGCAGCACAACAGGTGTTAAAATTAGCAGCTAGATTATATAAATTATTTAAATTCGGGCTGCTTAAAGAGGTCACACTATTTTGGTAGCACATGAGTCACATCTACGCACATTTGAAAGGCTTAATAAGCTGCTGACTTTCCAGCCATTATAATTATTATTACTTTTATTTTAGGGTGGGATTTTTGCGCCGATGTTCACACGCATATATATATGAATATGAATATATATAGATTGTACACAAAGCCACGGAAACTGGTATCCAAAAACTTTCACGGGTTGCGTTTCGAGCGGCGATCCCCAAGCGGTACTTGGCTCAGTCGTTGCGTTTAACCACTCGGCGCACTGACAACTGAGGCTATAGTTATAGCCAAAGCTATAGATGGGATCGCCCAATCCACAAAGATCTCCCGGATACTCTCTCTTTCTTGGAGCCTCTCTCTCTCTCTCTCTCTCTCTTGGCGTCTTTCTCTCTCGCATAACGAAAAACTTGTTTTGCAAGCCAAAAGAAACGAACTTGAACTTGCTCTCTTGTGGATCGCATGCTCTCTCTCTCTGACTCTCTCACTGCGGCTTGTGGAACTTTAAATTATTTATTAATTGAATTATCAGTGACAAGCTCACACAAGTTTCATTCATTGTTTGTCAACAATATTATCAGTTTAAAAGTGACTGATAAGAAAGGTAGTCTAAAACTGAGAGTTAAAAGCATATTTATACACTTGCAGGTTAATTTAATTTTGGTCAGAAGCTTGAAACTCAGTAATGGACTCATTTCCGGTCCTATAAATCAATATTCTTTTTCAGAATTAACAACCGAATCGATCTAGCTATGTCCGGAACAAATTCATTGCTAAAATTATCAAGAATTAAAAACAATTTTTGAATTTTTTTTAATTGTAAATTGAGTATTTAGATTTATTAGCCTAATAAAAACTAACACATAAATACTTTCCAAATAAACATTAATGCTTTTTTGGCTTAGCTATGAGTTTTTTAAATGTTGGTGTATGAAGAAATTGTCATATAAAAAATACTTATAAATATTAATTCAAAAAATGCGAATTTTTTAAGCTTACTTATGATCGATTTCCGAGTCGGACCTATAATTTTTTATTTTATTCCTACAATTCATTCAATATAAATATAGTTTTTAAAATATTATTGTTAATATCCACTTAATATAAAATATTGTTCATAAATTCGTTTCAATTACTTACCATAAACAGTCCAGTTTAGTAACTTAAGCCCAAGCTTTTGTCTTGGGTTTCCCCCCCTTCATTTCCATGAAACAATAGAGCTTTGTCCAAAATACTGATTCACTAATCAAAGCGTTTATCTGTTTTGAGACCACAAACTATCATCGCGGTCGATTGCAGTAGCAGCGTCGCCCACGACAACGCCAAAGTAACAACCAAAACAAATCCACAAAGCTTTGCCAAAGCACCTTATTTACCCAAGTGCAGCATATTTATTTATTTGCCCCAAATGCAACGCCGCGTCACGTGGATTTCCCAAAAGACAAAACTAAAAAAAATCAAAAACAAAAACAACCGAAAAAAATCCATGAAAATCCATTCACAAGTCTTGGACATTTCAAAACCTGCCAAAAGTCACCGCCAAATGCGAGAAATAAAATAAAACAGAAAATAAATAAAAACCCAAAACCAGGCAAACTGAGCTCATAAAGCCAGTCGTCGATTGCTGACCGACTGGACTGGATGACAATTCTATTGGATAAACATAATAATTTTTAAATCGAAATATATTGCTTAAGCTTATGGATATCCAATTGAAGACATCGCAAAGGTACGAGGTATGAAAAAGAGATTCCTATTGCATCAATTACTCAATGATTGAGATTCGGGTTGCATTCGTGTTTCCGCATTTTGCTATATTTTCCACAGAATAGCTGAGTTTGTCTAAAAGTGTGTAAGCTCTGATTTCAGCACATATCAATTGTGTTTTCCCCCACACCGGAAAAGCGAAAAGCGAGTGAAGAGTGGAGAGCGCTTTTGTGTTTTAGTTTGCCAGATTCGGGCTAAGCCGTGGGTGTCCAATAAATTCATGAGCATATTTAATTTAAAGTGAACTACACTGGGAACTTTAGGTTTTAATTTAATAATATTACTCTAATATTATTTAATTCTCATGAAAATAAAATTAGCTTGCGAAGATCTTTAAAATTACTCAGTTGACAACTTAAGTAACACATAAAACCCCCAAAAGATGCTCCAAAATCGACAAGATAGTGTCATTTTTGAATCATAAACAATACAGCCATAAAAGTAGTGATAACTAAGCTGATAACCCACATGCTAGTCGATAAGGTCTGCTATATTCATTGGAACTGAATGGCACTGATAAGGCCTTTGGGTCAAACACGAATTCTACAAACCAAAACAACACCAAGAGCCAGTTGGTTCGCGTCTCTCACCCAGATAACTCGATGTGATTCCCGGGGTTTTTTATTTGCTAATTAAAAGCTCGCTTAACGCCACATACACATTTTCAATCTGTATTATATTATGTACTCGATGCAAGCAAAACAAAAATTGACTGCATTTCGCACTCAAAATTGAATGTATACAAAGTGAAGCTGTGCTTGAAACAGCAACAGGACTAAATAAATCAAATAGAAATGGATATATTCGGTTAAAGGACTCTGTTTATTTTAGTGCCTCATATTCAAATTTATGCTGTAGGAAATCTGAATATCACTTGCAGGTAATAAAGGCAGAAGACCCGCTGTCTACACAGTCTGGTCGAGATAGCTCTCAAGTGGCTCGGGCCACAAGATTCTGCCATAAATTACAGAAGGTGTTGGGGCCAACAATGCACAGTTCAGGCCCAGGCATCGAGTGCAGAAGTTTTCTATTTTCTATTTTCCATTTTCTATTTTCTATTTTTATTTTCGTTTTTGTAGGACAACTTTCATAGTTCGTTCGGTCTGCACATTGGTTTTTGGTCGCGCCACATAAATGGGCCGGAATTTGGCATTTTTGCAACGGTGCAATTTACTTGCAGCAGCATACATAAGGCTCTTTTCTATCTGTACTTGTGTACAAAAAACGTCGAGTGTGGAAATTGGTATATATGTATATATAGGCCCAGTACTATTACCCATGGTGTGAGTGCTTCTCCGTGGATTCAAAACCATGGCCCTTGTAAAATGAAGCCCGCCTTCTATTCACTCAGAGCAATAGCCCTGAAATAAATACCAATTTCTGCATAGTTGAACGTACAGCATAGCTGTAGTTTGGGGTTTCTTTCACCTCTTCTAAATCGAAAATCATAAAAGCTGGTATTGGGATTATAAATAAGCAATCTATCTGGCTAAGCTTATAATTATTATTTTAAAATGTGATGTTATCTCTCTTTTCAGGACCCACGATTACCCGTTACTTACATACGACAAGTTAACCCGGACTGAAATCTCTACTTAACGATGATTCAGATACTGACACATCGACCCAATTATAGTCCTCTCGTGGTGTTTATGCTCCTCCTCATAGACCACCGACTGATTATTATGGGTTCTAGTTTTCAAGTGCTGCAAAGCTCATCCGAAAAATACTTAAACTATGAACCGATGCAGGGAAAAGTGGAGGATCTGAAGCTGCCAGAGGATCGGGAATTGGTCGTCCGACTGCCATCAAACTCACTGCTCAAATATACGTCCTACAAGGATGTGTCCATTCTGCACTTTAATGTTCTGCAGGACACAAGGACTGCCTACTTCACCTTTAAAGCGTATGAGGATCCCAAAAGTGCCTTTCGTTAGTATAAAATAAATTAGAAATTATTTAGAATTTTATATAATTTATATTAATTTTTAGAACGCAAGTGCAAGCCCAAGGATGTTACGCTGCATCTGAAGGCCAGCAGTTATCCAGTAATAAGTCCGGAGAATATTACTTTTCCCAAGAACTTCTTCAGTTCAGATCAGAGGTAAATATAAAGGAAAGGATCGCATAATTATGTAGTTATTTTAAATGATTTTCTTACAGATTTAAGGTGTATGACCTGCAGTTCCTCTCCGATGAGAAGCAGCAGCAAATCACCATCGAGGCACCTCACATTGGCAACTGGTTTGCAGTGGCATTTGTGAGTTGGTCGGATCCCAATAATGATCGAATTGAGCAACAAGGTAATATAGTTTCAAATAAGGAGAGTTATCTTAAGCAAATTCCAAATATTCATAACTTATGATTCTAATTCATTTTAAATACATTTCAGTCAACTTCAGCTAAGATACATCATACCAATAATGGTTAATATCTGTGAAGTTTTGTGAAGCATATTTAATTTCCACTTGTTTTTTCAATTGTTCATTTATCATTTAGAATTATATTTTAAAATTAAATATAAAATGTGTCTAAAAGTGAGGCAATTGATTTCACACCTATAAATATAAATAAAGATGCTTATTTTTCTTTAAATATTTATGTAAAACATTTTTATTCACAGGACTCGCCGCCTCATGCGACACATTGCTGTTTGCCGAGATGTCCGTGAGCCGTTTCCGTCCCATAATTTTAAATAGCGACCAGGAGCATCAGGCCAATCTAACGAGCCATGTCCTATCCGTTAATAAAACTAGAAAAGTGGATGCAAATCTCAAAGAAGTTGGCGGTGACAATACCTCTAGGCCGTTACGATCCCTGCCACCTAAGCAACAGAAACTGAAACATCCGGAATTGAACAATTTTACTGATAATACGGATCAGAGTAAACCTGCTCCCATCCAGAATTCCACGGAAAACCACAATGGTACCATAACACACACCGCAAACAATGAGATCATCTATCGATTCTATGTTCCCGACGAGATTGGCGATGCCGCGGCTCGGATTGCCTTTAATCAAATCTGCGATGAGTGTCCGGAGGTGGGTTTCCATGTCCGGGCCAATGGATATCCGCTGGGAGGCACAGATCAGGGTCATGGGACCATCATTAGGGCAAACCAAACCGATGAGATTTCCATACCCTTTGGGGTGCAACCCAACACTTGGCACTATGCAGCTCTGGGATTTGCCACAAATGAGAGCGTGGCCAATTTTAGTGTATCCTATACCCTGCAAATTGATTACAACGCCTCCAAGATTGTGTTCAGGAAACCCAGAGATGGCAATGATGATAGCTTTAACAGCAGCACCAGTTCAAACATTAGTTCCAGTTCCAGCTCCATACCCAATGCCTGGACACCAACTCCCTTCCGAGGGATGAACTTTTACTCGCTGCTGCGACAAACCTACCGCGAGTTCTTCATGTTCGACTACGATCTCCGACCGGATGTCAATGGCACGGTGCCTGTCACATTCAATCTCACGGCCCAGACCCACTCGGGCTTCGCCTTTGACGTGGGTGAAGTGTATGACATCGGTGGAACCCTTACCTTTGCCCTTTCCATGCAGGAGGAGCACCGGGCCAGCTTGAAGATGGCTCCGCCCACGCAGCCGCCAGATCTGGGTGGCATCCTGGCTGAACGCTTGATCGGAGATCCCAAAGAGGCGGTGGTGCCGGTGGGTAAGACCTTAGTGGCCTCTGGCAATCAGAGCATGCAGATTGTGGTGTGCATGCAGCTGGGTGAGCCGGGGGAGCCCACCTGGCCGGACAAGTGTCTCTACGGGCAGAAACTGAAGCAGGCCTCCATCATTGTCAATCACACCGAAAGCATGGGAGTCATTCACGTGCCCTTTCCAGAGAGTGGACGATGGTGAGTTTATCTTTTAATTAATAGAAAAATTCATAGAAATATTTAATTAAATAATTATAATTTACCTATAAAAGGTACGTTACCATGGGCCTGTTTTGTCATGGAGCCGAAACAGCTCGGGTAACTATCATGGAGAGTGTCAAGGAGTTCATAAGGAAGCACCAGGATCTGCTGGAGGACATGCGACCGCCTTGCGACTGCGCAGCTGGCTTACCCCGCTTCTCGGCCTGCCTCAAGGACTTGGATTGCCTTGCGGCAATGAACGAACCTGAGACACTAAAGATTAAGGAGTGCATGATGGACTCCAAGTGCACTACCGAATTCCGCCAGATGACACGACTGTTCGAAGAGCACCACAAGGCGGCGATGGAGCAGCATGTGGGCACAGACAATTGCAACACCTCGGTGGTGTTCACCGTATCCTCCAGTCCTTGTGTGGCCGGTAGATGTGGTCGCTTTGGGCGCTGCTATCACTACATGTCCGGCGGTTTCGTCTTCTCCACATGCGTCTGCTCCAAGGGCTACCGGGGCTGGGATTGCACGGAGGACTCACAAGTGCCCACCAGCATGTCCATCCTACTGGCCACACTACTACTTACGCTGAGCAATCTGCTCTTCTTTCCCAGCATCTATATGGCGGTGAAGCGGCGCTACTACACCGAGGGCGTCATCTACTTCTTCGCCATGTTCTTCTCGATTTTCTACCATGCCTGCGACGCCGGCGAGGACGAGTATAGCTTCTGCCTGGTGAAGATTGGGGTCCTGCAGTTCTGTGACTTCTACTGCGGTCTGCTGAGCATCTGGGTGACTCTGGTGGCCATGGCCCATGTCCGCTCGGATTTTGTCTCGCTTCTGCATATGTTCGGGGCGATTCTCCTGGCCTTTGGCACGGAGCTAAATAAGCAGAGTTTATGGGTCTTTCTGGCCCCGGCATTGACGGGGATCTGCCTGATCTCCACTAGCTGGGGTCTGCGTTGTGCCAAGTCCCGGAAACTGTTTCCCTCGCGTCGTTACCTCTCCGTCTGGCTGCCTTTTGGGTTAACCTTGGTGGTCGCCGGCCTTGTATGCTACGCCTTCCTGCAGACCAAGCAAAACTACCACATCGTGCACTCCATCTGGCACATGGTAATGGCACTAAGCATCCTGTGCCTCCTGCCCTCGAGAAAGACCTTCCTGCCGAAGTGCTAGCACGCGGAGAGCAGTTCTCAGACCAGGGAGCTCCTGCTAACTGATCAGGAGTTCCACATGTGAGAGGAGGAGGACCCTTAGCTTTCGCAAACACGTTACAGGACCTAGAACCGTAGATATAAAACCTATTCTAGATTGTACAGTACGTAATAAATACTCGTAGATATAGTTGGATAAATGAGAATAATGGAGCACTGAAAGTTCACTAACACTATGGATGAAAAAACTATATGGATACAGATACTTGATCGTTACTACGTTTGGTTACGCATCATCAGCCACATGAAGCTATCACTATGATTTATTATTTATGGAGTACACTATTTCAACAGCCTTACTAAATTTAATGAAACGCACGCATGGAAATGTGTATCCCATAACCGAAGGTGTACATAGATACTTGTTGTTAAATAAATCGCAGACTGTAAGAATAGTTAATAAATAGAACGTACTATAAAATACCATATGCACTAATTTAAACAGAATCAATGTATTGAAATTCTCATTGAGGCAATTGAAGTGGTAGCCTAAGACTTCAATTTATTTTTCGTTGTGGAAAAAGGTTTAGAATAAATTAATGAATTTATACTTTACCAATAAATGTTTCGATTGTCTTACTGTTTAAGAACGAGTTTAATTGGTCATTTAAAAAGCAGAATTAGAGGAATATTTAATGGGAATTTACACTTTCAAGAGACCTAAAGGTTTCTGTATAAAGCTTTTGAGATATAATCACAAGTACATTTAACACATTTCTCCTGCTGTTCACTCTTCCCCTTATCAAGAGTTATTTATATTAAATTTTTTAGTTTATATTAATTTATCTAAATTACATTTTAAATGGTAAGGCCCCCCTATCGAACACTGCCTGAACCATAGCGTATTTCCCTTTCAAATTGCTCTGCCTTCAGGGTGCCATCGATGCTCTCACAATTCTTGTTGAAGACACTATAGGCACTCATCTCGTTGCGATTCCTGGGACCTGTCCTGGTATTGAAATATATTCCAAACAGAGCGGAAAACATGAGGAAGACCAGTCCGAACTTCAGTTCAATTGCTATCACATAGAGGGTGACCCAGAACAGAAAGTAAACACCCCAGAGGGTGTACTTAAGGGCATTGTTTTCTTTGTGATGGTGCTCTGTAGATCTGGAGGTACTTTCCTCTGGCATTAATTCATTTTCACTGGAGAAAGCAGCCTCATCAGGGGATTCTCCAGCTGTATCCTGGGCCTTGGTTGTGGCTGGCGCCTAAAATTGTTATATATTTACAATATTTTCTAGCATATGTATGTCTTGTTTTCCACTTACCTGTTGTACCTCGATGGTGGTATCTTTGTTGGCTCCTGTGCCCAACATCCAGAAGCGGCGTAGTTTCGTCTTGAAGTTGTCAACGGTCTCCTGCCTTCGCTTCTGAAGGCGATATTGTCGCAGCTGCTCTTGAAAGTCAGCCATAAATTTCTGCTTAAAATGATTTTTGGTGAAAATATAAATAAACTAAACTAGACGTGTCAACATCATATCGATAAGGTCACTGCTGGGTCAGTTATCGATATATAGTACAGTCTATGCTCAATTCAGTGAATAATTAGAGCCAATAAATGTAATATAAATATTTAATAATTAAATATATAAATTTTTTAATAATATATACTCTAATAATTAAAATTTAAATAATGTTGTTTATATTATAAAAGTAATGGAAAGTAAAAATATGCAAATATGTATCAAGTTGGCTTGATATATTTCTTATAAACCAGTTAAGGTTTATTAAGTATGGCATGGAGTGTATACTAATTATTGGTTTATAAGTAACTATCTCATATTTTTTAAATCATTTTCAATCTTTTGTTTAATTTAAAATTTACAAAGTTTTATTAGATTTCGAATATAAATATCTTAATCTATAAAATAAATTTCTTTGAGGTTTTACTGTATTAAAAATGCGATATACTCAGCTATCGATATTTTTTATACTGCATTGAAGGTATTCTTTATTTTTGAATCAACTTTAATCATACTATAATATTTGTAAGTTATTTAATGTTTATTTGATTATTTTTAAAAGTTAACTATTGCCAATATCTTATATATAATAAATAACTCTTTAAGTATTGTTTAACTTTTCTGTTATTATGTACGAAGATTTTTAAATCTATATAAAAACTAAGCTCTAGAATTCAGATAATATTTCTTTTAATACCCTTATAAAGTATCATAATATTAGTAATAATATATTACCTTTAAAATCATATATTTTCTTAATCAAATTTAATTTTTTCGAATTTTTTTTAGGGGTTACATGGTAAATTTATCCAAAATTGGGGATCATTTTACATTTTTTTAATTTTAAATGTAGTGTGCAGATTTATTAATCTGATAAAAACTAACACAGGAAAGCTTTCCAAATTAAAATGAACTATTTTTTGGTTTAGTTATTAAACCTAAATTAAAAAAAAAAAAATTTATAAAAAACGATAATTATTGGTTCACAGAATGCTTAAAAGGCATATTAAATTATACACGTTTACGCAAAACTGTAAATAAACTTAGTAAACTTATAAATTAACGGATTAAACGATATCTAATTCCCTTTAATAAAATTATGTGACTAAAGTAAGCAACCAAATAACTTCTTTTATTTAAAAATGAAGTTAAAAAGGAAAGTATTGCATCGACCCAAATCGAACTGATTTATTTAGCTTGAATTTAATCATTCTTCCACTTAATTATGACTCAACTTTCCGCAAAGATGTAGCAAGTTCTCTATGTAAATGGCAATAGGGTCGCTTGAAGGTGCTGCCTCCTCGTACGTCAACTTCCTCGCAAATAAACAGATAGTTATGTCGACATGTGGCTCCCGGATTTATATCCGTAAGCTCCAAGTGGCATACCGTTTTCACACTCTTAATTACCATAAACATTAGAGGGTAAACAATCAAACATAATAATTTTTGTGAAAGAACTACCGTTAGTAATCCATCCACACTTAATTGCATTCATTAACAATTACTGCCCTGCGGTAGTATCACTGTTTAACACAAAAAGTGTTTGCTTTGGGATTTGCGAACTAGTAATTTTCAAAATTACTTTTATAATTTTTATGAGCAATAAATTTTATTTAAAAAAGTATGATAACATTTTTTTGGTATGCTACTATAATAATTATATGCTGCCCTCATTTTGGGTAGATAGTCAAAAAGGCAAGACCAATTAAAATTATTACCTTGATCTCTAGCTACTATTCTTATTTGATTTTATATATTAAGAAACTATTTTTATTTTTTAGATAATTATCAAGTATGATAGAATTTGTTAAATAGTGTCATTACACGCGAATTTATGGCAGCACCTGGTCGCATACCTGGCTGACGACGAGCAGTGACAACGGCAACCTTTGCATTATTTGCTCTAATGAATTGAAAAAACGGAATAAATGAGACAGGTGTAATGGGCGAGGGGGAGGCTCTTCGCTTTTTTTTAAGATTCTCAGTCGCAGCAAATGAGTGATACACTTTGATAAATAAACAGAATATCATCTAGACCCTCAAGTATCTTTATTGTTCCATCTGATAACCCAACCTCTAGGGGCGTCCTCAGTCACAGCCACTGCTTTTATACCCACTACAACTCCGGTTCCTCTTCAGTTTTAGTTTGTCGCAGGTTCGGGAATGCCGGAAAATTGAAAGTTCTTGACTAAAATCTAAAAGTGATCACAATGAGTGCGGAATTAGGCCGACAAGATGATGTTGAGCGATCGACATCGAAAGCGATCGCAGCAAAAAGTTCTGAAAATAGCGAGCAAAATGCAGGCCATGAATACGAGGATGTGCTTCAATTAATCGGTACTGTAATGGTTCTTAATTAATTGTTAACCTAAATAATTAACTAGTGTAAATCCAATTAAGGATTCGGTCGAGTACAATGGATCGTGCTTCTAGCCGCAGGACTCCTTCTCATGATGGTCATCAACGAGACCATGGGCATGTCCTATATCACCATTGTATCTCAGTGCGATTTCGAAATGAATTCAATGGATAAAGCAATCATGAGTGCTGCCAGTTTTATAGGTGAGTTTGCAGTTTTTTTTGCGCCTTTAGCATTATTTTTTTAATCTTGATCAGCATCAGATTTTATCTTTCACGTTTCACGTTTAACATTTTCATGCTTATAAATTTCACGCGTGATTTCCACTATATTTTTTTATTGCAGGAATATTCTGCTCATCTTATTTTTGGGGCTACCTGAGTGACACTGTTGGTCGGAGGCCAGTATTGATATATACCACGATCGCTGGAAATGTGCTTTCCTTGTGCTCTACAGTAATTCCCAATTACTGGCTATATGTGTTCCTTCGTTTTGGTGTGGGATTTTTGTAAGTAAAGCCACGTGATTTAAGAGTTTATAAAACTACTAGATTTTAATTATATTTGCAATAAAAACTGTTATCAGTGTAAAGTACTTTATTATTATATATAGTAAGCAATTAAGCCGGTTTCTAACTGAACACAAACCAAATAGAACCGCTTTTTTCTAATCTCTATATTATGAACTTAATTTAATAACACTTTTAATTATATATTTAATCCATTTAATAGCATTGCTGGAGCTTCATCAACTACCTATGCCTATCTTGGCGAATTTTTCACTCCCAAACATCGGCCTATTGCCATTAATTATGCCAGTCTCTTTGTGGGAATTTCCACTGTTTATGTCCCGGGTAATTATTTACTTAGTTCTTCCGTAAACATTTACAATATACTTAATACGAAATTACAGCCACCGCTTGGCTGATATTATCAATGAACTGGAACGTGAACATTACGGATGACTTCTCTTTTCGTCCTTGGCGTTTGTTGACCATTTGTTACATGCTTCCGGGAATTATTGGAACAATAATGCTATGGACCCTTCCTGAGAGTCCTAAGATCCTGATGTCCTTGCATAAGACCGATGAAGCCTTTGCAGCTGTCGACTGGATTGCAGTTAAGAATTCCGGCAAACACTTGCATGAATTCAAAGTGCAAAAATTGAAAACTGAAGCATCAGCTGATGGAGAAAATATATTACTTGTATCCAAGTCTGCGTAAGTTTTAATACATATTTCGTTAATAAGATATTAATATATTATATTGATATATTTAGCATTGCCACCATCAAGAAAATGTGGAAGGAAACTTTGCCGCTGCTAAAGAGACCGCATCTCGTCAACTTTGTTATTAGCTGCACCATTATGTGTGGCTTGTTCTTCAGGCAAGTATTTAAAAAATATTTCTTATTTTTTATAACTATTTTTATATAAAACATTTATCTTATAAATAGCTCTTCGGGTATGGGTCTTTGGTATCCTGAAATACAAAATCGATTGGGTATGAATCAAGCTGAAGATTCAATGACCGTTTGTGAAGTTATAGACGCTTCAATAGATCAAATGGAAGCAAATGCAGCTAATAAGGTAAGTCTCCTCTAATTTTATTTATCATTCTATAAGTATTTATTTCTTCTTAATTCACAGACTTGTGTTGACACAATCAACACCAAGAGTTACGTAGACACGATTACCTATGGATCGGCCTTAATTGTGGGATATATACTAATGGGATTAGTGCTGAAGGCCATCGGTCGCAAAGCCTCGATTTTCATTGGCCTGGGTTTGTCTGGCGCATGTGCAATCATCTTGATATTCATCAAGGACGAAGTGGCCATTGTTGTGTGCTTTTGCCTGTACTTGGTCCTGCCAGGACTTTGCGTTTCGATAGTGAGTGGAGCTGTCGTGGATCTCGTTCCGACTCACCTCCGGGGAAAAGCGGTCTGCATATGCCTGATGCTGGGACGAACTGGAAGCGTTTTTGGGAGCAATATCATCGGTGTTCTCTTGGATTCGTATTGCTCGGTGACCTTTGGGGTATTTTCTGGATTCGTTTTGGGTGAGTAATCTGATAATCAAGTTATGAAGAATTTATTTTTTACTATCTGTACTTTTATTTTTGATAGTTTGCGCTGGCCTGACATTGCTGTTACCCATATAAGAGTATTATTAAGTAATTAATTATTAAGTTTAACTTATGTACCTTTTAAATAAATATAATGTTAAATATACGAAAACTAACAATGGAAGCTAATTTCGGGGAGCGGAAGTGTGTATTCCGTTGCAGTTCCCCATAGGATTATGGGCTCGAATACGGAGTATATTATATATAAGCAATTGATGAGTTAATCTCAATTTAGAAAGCTTCTCTGTGTTGATGTTTATGAGAAAACTACCATATTGGGCTCAATTATTAAAAAAAGCTATACATTTTATGATCAGATCTACTCGGCTGTATATGCTGATCAAGAATATATATTATTTAAATGGTGGCAAACAAGTCCTTCACTGGGTTTCACGTTGTTGACTTAAATTGTAATACACTTTAAGGGGATAATAATGTAGCAAAAGTATGGCGCCAAAATCAGGGCCAATCTTAAAAGTATCATAAGGTATAAAAGTATCATAAGTTAGGGTCAGTTTTTACACTAAACTTAGGGTAAGAAATCAAAGATCGTAAGTAATCTATAATTAAGTAAGGATGTTAACTTTAAGTATACGGTATCCATAGTACAAATTTCTTAATCACTTTAGATTAAAATAAAACAATGGTTAAGACTTACCGAAGACACACAGATATCTATTTTCGCCATTTTTTCATTCCTTCCGGTGTAGAGTTATGTTCTCGGCGACTCCAATCAGGCTTTTCATCGTATCATCTTCCTGGTTATCCATTTGTTCTGCATTGGCCACGTAATATTTTCGAGGTCGTAGGGTAATCACTATCACTCCCACTATCACTATAGATGTTAACACTGGTAGGGCCACGGACAGACTGAGGCCGGAGCGGCGGCCGGTGCCTGTATTTATAGTCCCAGAGTATAGAGAATAGCAGAGAGAGTGCGAGCGAGTGCGAGAGCGTAAAAGAGAAAGAGTAACCTCTAGAGAAAGCCAGAGAAAGGGACAGGAGGAAATTTCCAGAGTAACAGAGATAGTTAGGCTTACACTCAACGATCATTTCTATGATATATACTATATATACTATATTATATAGTCAATCGATTTTAATAAAATTAAAACAGAACTTATACAATAGTAAATGTTTTATCTCAAGACAGTTGAACATATGTTAAGAAATGAAAAGGGTTTAGTTTGTTTTTAAAAATTTTCTGATTCTTCCTATGGCAGCTATATGATATAGTCCTTCGATCCGGCCCGTGAGAGTATACAAAAGAATAACTGCAAGGCTTTATTCAGATAGATTCAAAACTAACATCAACGGATAGACATTGATTGACTCTGCTATATATGCTGATCAAGAATATATGTATATATGTACATTACATAGTCGAAAATCACTCGTTCACTGCTACAAATTAGACCCAATAAAATCATTCAACAAACATTTTCTAAAGAAATAAGTTAGTTTTTATAGTATTACCCAAAATTTAATTAACTTTAACTGACTTCAGACGAAATACCTTTAGTTTAATTAAACACCACAGGCAAGTGGAGCAGAATGCTGACACTCCCTTAATAAAACCAGATTTAACAATGGGACTTAAAGCTCGAACCAAATACAGTATTCGTCATTATTTTGTAATTTCCAGTTCAGTTTACGTTCCGGTTTTGTGCTAATCTGGGAAAATTCTTCAAGATTTCTAAGCCTATTCACAAAAAATGCTTTAACAAACTATGCAATTATTTTACTAATTGTTTAAAGATACTAAGACTGAGTAAACAACCCTCACGGTAAATCGGAAACAAACACAGCATACTCGGCATCATCTCTCTCAACCAGTTTTGCATATAAAATCGAATTCATTGATGTGCTTAAGATCTCTCGCAAATTTGCTTAAATTGAAACAAAATCCCGAGTGACTTGAGCTCAAAACTGGTTTGCGGTTCACATGTCGCTCAATGTTCTATACTGGGTTATTAGAATACAATGCAAAAGGCTTAAAAGCAGGTGCTGCACCAGAGTACTGGCCAGTTGACTGTATATCAGAGGAATGTCAAGATGCACGGCTCACGGGAGAGCAACACCCTCAGTCGCAATGTGTGGGACTACGACATGGTATTGGAGAAAATTGGTAATATATCAAAATCATTTAAGTCCAAACCGGGATTAATGGGGTGGAGTTCATGCCACCAGGTTATGGAAAAACGCAATGGATTTTATTACTGGTGAGTGGTCTCCTGACCATTACATCCGTGGCTGCCCAGCAGGTAATGAGCATTATCGTCATAGCCTCACACTGTGAATTCCACACAACACAAGCGGAAAAGGGGGTAATGATGGCGGCTAGTGTTACAGGTGAGTCGAGCCCAGTCTCACATGGAGAACAATGGATAATATACATTTCCATGTTTAATGTCACAGGCATCTTCCTATCGACCTACATATGGGGATATATTAGCGATGATATAGGGCGTCGCAAGGTTCTGCTCTACGGAAATTTTGCCAGCAATGCCCTTCAATTTATTCTCATGTTTGTCACAAGCATTTCCCTGTTTAACATTATTAACCTTCTTGTTGGAATCAGGTGAGTGAAGGAATATGGTAAAAGGAAATTAATGATTTAATTGAACAATTCTCTTTTTAATTCTCACAGTGTGGGCGGAGTCTCGGCAGCACTTTATGCATATCTAAGTGAATTCAACATACCCCGACATCGAGCTGTGGCAATTAATTATTCGACAATGTTTGTTAGTGTTACTGCGATATATGTTCCAGGTAACAATGAGTAGTTTTAACCGAATTAATTACCTAACTTTTATATGTTCTAGCAACGGCCTGGCTAGTACTTTCATCCGATTGGGCCATAACCTTAGGAGATTTCGTATTCCGACCCTGGCGATTGATGTTGTTAGTTAGTCTTCTACCCGGCCTAATCGGTGGCTTAATCCTTTTGTATTACCCCGAAAGCCCAAAGCTATTGCTGTCCCAAGATAAGACCGAAGAGGCAAAAGAAGCTGTCGGTTGGATTAGTAAATTCAACAGGGGAAAGCCCATTCAGCAGGTTCTGGATTGTGACGAATTCACATTAAAGTCCGAGGATCCAGCTGGCGAGAACTTGTTATCCGACAGTCAGGGCTGCGGTATTGTGTCCAAAATTGTTCGAGCAACTATTCCCCTGTTTCACAAGCCACACGGATTCAATTTTATCCTTTGTAATCTGGCATTGTTTGGAATGTTCTTTAGGTAAGAAGTCAACAAAGAAAGCTCAAAGCCAGTACTATTAATTTCTGTATATTTATAAAAATCTTCCAGCTCGAATGGCATGCAGCTTTGGTTTCCAGAAATTGTCAACCGATCATCTGGTGCCGAAAATAACTCATCTACAGTGTGCGAAATATTAAGCGTACCCGTTGAAACCCCACAAAATGTCACAGAAACACTGGTGAGTCATTAGATTTAACTGTTTTGTTTATAAAATTTTAAAACGTTTTTGTTTGTATTTTAGGATTGCACCGATCCCATTTCAAGCAAAACCTATATAGACAACTTGATTGTGGGTTTTGCATTCTTGATAGGCTTTTCCATTCAAGGCACTCTACTAAATCCCTTGGGTCGAAAAAATGTCCTTTTAGCCGCTCTTGCAGTGGCTGCATTGAGTGGAATATTCCTGCATTTCATGGGAAATCCCACAGGAGTTCTAATACTCTTTTGCCTTTATATACTGCTGCCAGGACTCTCTATATCCATCATGATAGGAGCCATCGTTGATCTGGTGCCCACAAACCTAAGGTATTCAAATCCATCTTAACATATTACGTTTTGTTTATAAAATGTGTAATTTTATAAACAGATCTAAGGCAGTTAGCTTTTGCATGTCCATGGGACGACTTGGAATCATTGCTGCCACAAACTTAATGGGAGTTATGTTGCAACCATATTGCAATACAACATTCGCCATATTCACTTGTACGCTTATTGGTAAGTAGCTCAGAGTCTATATAAACATAAACTCTTGAATTTTGTTTTATTTGTTTAATTTCAGTGTGCATTGTAATTGTTCATTACCTTCCAATTAAAAACTCTGCTTAAGTTTGCACGTTTGATTGTTTCTCATTTTTATACCCTTGCAGGGTATTATAATTTCAGTCAGAAGTTTGCAACGCAGTGAAGGAGGCACCTCCGACCATATAAAGTATATATATTCTTGATCAGGATCAACAGCCGAGTCGATCTAGCCATGTCCGTCTGTCCGTCTGTCCGTCTGTCCGTCTGTCCTTCTGTCCGTCTGTCCGTCTGTCCGTCTGTCCGTCTGTCCGTTTCTACGCAAACTAGTCTCTCAGTTTTGAAGCTATCTGAATGAAACTTTGCAGTTAGCCTTCTATATACTCTCACTCGTATATATGTCGGAACGGGCCGGATCGGACGACTATATCATATAGCTGCCATAGGAATGATCGGATAATTTTTACAAAAAAAATTATAACAATTTCAGTTTTCAACAGAATTTGATCAAATTTAAGATATAGCCATTTTACTATACTCTACAATTTTGTATAAAATTTAATGAAAATCGGACAACTATATCATATAGCTCCCATAGGAACAATCGAGAAATTAAGACAATTAAAAATTATAACATTTTCAGTTTTCAACAGATTTTCATCAAATTTAAGGTATAACCATTTTATATCAGTCTTAAATTTTGTGTAAAATTTTATTAAAATCGGACGACTATATTATATAGGTGCCATACAAATGATCGTTAGATGTGGAAAAAAATGCACATCTGTGACTGTAAAACTGCAAATATAATATGTAAAGGTAAATGAAATGAAAGCATGTATTACTTCATTGTTTTTTAACACAAATAAATATAATTTATATTGTTGGGATTCCAAGTCATAGAAGTTCTATCTGCAAGGGTATATAAACTTCGGCGTGCCGAAGTTAGCTTCCTTTCTTGTTAAATATTGATTTTTAATGTACAAATAAATTTTAAAGTTGTTGATTGTTTCACTTAATAATGACAAATGTATTATTATTTTTAACTTGCATTGATCGAAAGTATAGCAACTTTGGGTAAGCCCTTGATGTTGGTTTCTGTTCATTCATAGTTGTAAGATATCCTCTCAGTTAAGTAAGTCAACTCATATAGTAGTTCATTGTGAATTACATATTTATAATCCAATCCAACGACTCAAGTTTTTCTTGAAATTATAATACACTGCAAGGGGATAATAATGTAGCAAAAGCTGGCGCCAATCTTTAAAGTATCATAAGGTATAATGATGCAGCAAAAGTTATGGACAGTTTTGAAACCATAGTTAGGGTAAGAAACAAAATGCATAAGTAATTTATAGATAAGTAAGAATGTTAACTTTGATTATGGTATGGTACGGTTTAGATTATAATAAAATAATGGTTAAGACTTACCGCAGTTATCTATTTTCGTCATTGCTTCATTCCTTCCGGTGTAAAGTTATGTTCTCGGCGACTCCAATCAGGCTTCTCATCGTATCATCGAAGTGAGCTTCTTCCTCGTTATCCATTTGCGTTGCATTGGCCACGTAATATTTTTGAGTTCGAAAAGTAATCACTATCACTCCCACTGTCACTATAGGTGTTAACACTGGTAGGGCCACGGACAGACTGAGCCCGGAGCGGCGGTCGGTGCCTGTATTTATAGTCCCAGAGCGTAAAAGAGAAAGAGTAACCTAAAGAGAAAGCCAGAGAAAGGGACAGGAGGAAATTTCCAGAGTAACTCAGAGAGAGTTTGGCTCACACTCAACGATCATTTCTGTGACAACTATTATATTATATAGTCATCCGATTTTGATAAAATTAAAACCGAAATTATAAAATGATTCCTTATTTCAAATGAACATTTGCTGAAAACTGAAAAAGTTATAATTTGTTTTTAAACATTTTCCGATCGTTCCTATGGCAGCTATATGATATAGTCTTTCGATCCGGGCCGTGAGAGTATATAAAGGACTAACTTCAAAGTTTCATTTAGGTAGCTTTAAAACTAACAGAAACGGACAGACAGACGATCATGGCCTGATTGACTCGGATATATTATATATATGCTGATCAAGAATATATATAATTTATATAGTCATTTTATTTTATAGTCAAAGAAAGAAATTAGTTTTTATACTATTACTTTAACTATAAGACATCAAGTAAATCCTAGAACTTAACATTCTTCTAAAACGAAATCAAATTCAGTATTCGTCATTATTTTGTCATTTTCAGTTCAGTTTGCTTCCGGTTACTAAGCCTTTTCACGAAAACGCTTTAACATTTTGATACTGGTCTCTTTTCATCAATAGTTGTAAGATCTCCTCTTAGTTAACTAAGTCAACTCACTAAGTAGTTCATTGTGAATTACATATTTATAATCCAATTTGTATTTGCACGTATAAACTTTTAACGAAACCAGAAGATCAAAACCAAATTATGCTCAAATCTCAAAACTAGTTTCTACACATTATTATTAAAATATCATTCTAAGACCTAAAACAGGTGTTTTACCATCTCAGTGATCAGTTCTCTGTCTATCAGAAAAGTGCCAAGATGCACGGCTCACTGGAGAACCGTCCCAAAGTCTGGGACTACGAAACTGTCTTGGAGAAAATCGGTAATTTATTTAAATCTCTGATGAGAAACTGATGTTGTAAAGAGTACTTGCTACCAGGTTATGGAAAAACGCAGTGGATTTTATTGCTGGTCAGTGGACTTTTAACAATAACAACAGTGGCTGCCCAACAGGCAATGGGCATAATTGTGATTGCCTCGCAATGTGACTTCCACACCACGCAGGCTGAAAAAGGCGTAATGATGGCCACAAGAACGGCAGGTGATCTCTAAATCTCACCTGGAGAATTATGGAATTCTTTAAAAAATATTTAATTTAATAGGCTTGGTCCTATCGACCATTATATGGGGATACATTAGTGATGATATAGGGCGACGCAAAGTTTTGGTCTATGGCACTTTTGCCAGTAATGCCTTGCAGTTCAGCCTCATGTTCGTCTCAGACCTTTGGCTATTTAACTTTATTAATTTCATTGCTGGAATTAGGTGAGTATATTTTTTCACGCAGTTTGAATTGATAACATAACCCAGATAGTTCATAAAGACCGGCTTAAGAGAGCTTATTTATGTAAATTTTCTCTCTCATTCAAAAACAGTGTAGGTAGCGTTCCAGCAGCACTTTATCCATATTTAGGTGAATTCAATATACCCCGACATAGAGCTGTGACAATTAACTATTCGACAATGTTTGTCACCGTTTCAGCGATAATTGTTCCAGGTAATACTTTGTGAATTATTTGCTCAACTCTAATTAAACAACTAATATATTTCAGCTGCGGCTTGGCTAATACTTTCTTACGATTGGACAATAACCTTTGGTGATTTTGTCTTTCGACCATGGCGTTTAATGTTGCTAATCAATCTTCTACCTGGCTTAATCGGAGGCTTAGTGTTATTATATTTCCCCGAAAGCCCAAAGTTTTTGCTGTCCCAAGATAGGACCCAAGAGGCAATAGAAGTTGTCTCCTGGATAAGTAAATTCAACAAGGGAAAACCTATTCAGCAGGTTATGGATTATGAAGAATTCACCCTAAAGTCGGAGGATCCAGAAGGCGAAAGATTGTTATCCGATAGTCCGAGTGGCGGTATTTTAACCAAAATCGTTCGAGCAAATATGCCACTTTTTCACAAGCCGCACAATTTGAATTTTATACTCTGCAATTTGGCAGTTTTTGGTTTGTTTTTCGGGTAAGTAAAGACTCCTTAAAATCCGTAGAGAAACTTTTTAAGAAACATTATTAATTCTAGCTCATGTGGCGTTCAAGTTTGGCTTCCAGATATTGTTAATAAATTATCTGGCGATGGAAACAACTCTTCAACTGTGTGCGAAATATTAAGCGTTCCTGTTGGAGCTCCACAAAATGTCGCACTAGAGGTATGTTTATAATTTGTTATATTTATATTAAAATTGTACTAAATATTTTTTTTATTTTAGGACTGCACAGTTCACATCTCAAGCAAAACCTATGTAGACAACTTGATTGTGGGTTTTGCATTCATGTTTGGTTTTTCCATTCAAGGCTTTCTTCTCAATCCCTTGGGTCGCAAGAATGTCCTTTTTGCTGCTCTTGGCGGTGCAGTTTTAAGCGGATTTTTACTGCACTTTATAGAAAATCCCACAGGTGTTCTGATCCTGTTTTGCCTTTACATACTGCTGCCAGGACTTTGCATTTCCATTATGATAGGAGCCATCGTTGATCTGGTGCCCACACATTTAAGGTTTTTTGTTTAATTTGATTATTTCCTTTTAATTAATAGTATTATTTAACAATCAGATCAAAGGCAGTCAGCTTTTGCATGTCTATGGGTCGACTTGGGGTCATTGCATCCACAAACTGGATAGGAATTATGCTGCAACCATATTGCAATACCACCTTCGCCATATTCACTTGTACGCTTATTGGTAAGTACTTTAAAAACAAATTAGAAGAATTCTAATATTAATGTGTTTATATTATTTCAGGGTGCGTTATAATTGTTCATTATATTCCGATTAAAAACTCTACTTGATTATATTAACGAGTCAATAATTGATCCAGGTGAAAAGTTTCAAAAATACGTATTCGAACAACTAAACAGATAGTTCTTGACAATTGTAAGAGAGATCAAAACGCACTCTCCTGTTATTGTGAAACATCCTACATAAAAATTGTATAACTTCAAGGAACAAACAATCATTAAAATAGTTTTTTATATTATAATTTTTTTTTAGTTTCCTTTTTTATAATTTTAATGACAGCTTCATGATTGTCTAGTACCTATTCCTCCTCCTCTTCCTCCTCCCCATCATCCTCCTCTGGCTCCTCGTAGCTGTCGCCACCGGCGGGGGCATCCTCCACATTGGAGCTCAGCTCGATAATGGGTTCCTGCTCGTCGATGGGCGTCACAGGCTCCTCGACCAGAGGCTCAGTGGCATCGACATCATTCTCACCCTTCTGGATGGCCTGCAGCTCCTGGGCCGCAAGCTCGTTCTCCTGGCGGGCGATCTCGGCCAGCTCGGCGGCCTGGCGGGCCAGTTCGGCGTCGTCCTCCTTCTCGATCTCCGCCAGGCGTTCCAGCTCCTGTTCACGCAGGCGCTGCTCCTCCTCCAGGCGGGCTTCCTCAGCGGCACGAGCCTCCTCGGCAGCCTTGACAGCGGCCGCCTCCTCGGCTAAGCGTGCCTCCTCAACGAGGCGAGCCTCCTCGGCAGCGGCAGCTTCCTCGGCAAGACGAGCTTCTTCAGCGGCTTTAGCAGCAGCGGCAGCTTCTTCGGCAGCTTTAAGGGCGGCAGCTTCCTCGGCTAAGCGTGCCTCCTCAGCGGCCTTAGCTTCTTCGGCAGCCTTAAGAGCAGCGGCTTCCTCGGCAAGACGAGCTTCTTCGGCAGCCTTGGCAGCGCGGCAGCGGCAGCTTCTTCGGCAGCTTTAGCAGCGGCAGCTTCATCAGCAGCCTTTTGGGCAGCATCTGCTGCCGCCTTTTGGGCGGCAACTTCCGCTTGGCGAGCCTCTTCGGCGGCAGCTTCTTCGGCAGCTTTCTTGGCCTTGGCAGCAGCCTTTTGCTCGGCCTCAGCGGCCAGGCGATCGCGCTCCTCCTTCAGAGCCCTTTAAACACAATATAAGAACTTGAATAAACCCTTCTACATTACCCAAAAGCGAATGACTTACCTCTCCTCACGACGCTTGGCCTCATCAGCCTTCTGGGCGCGCTTCTTCTCCTGATCCACTTCGTCCAGGGCCTCCTCGTTGACCGTGAGGAGACGCTCCTGACGGAGACGTTGCTTCTCCTTGTTCTCCAAGTCGACGGGATCCTCCAAGGGCCTAGGGGCAGAGAACTTTCTAGTTGGACGGTTAGGATCCAACTCGGCATCTGAAATTGAAAGCTTGTCATTCTCCTCATTATAATTTTCTTCTTATCATATTTATTCTCCTCATTATATTTATATAATTGATCCTTAACTTTGCTCTTCAGTTTATCCATTATCACTTACATATAATAATACTTACTCTTCGGAAAGGCGTTGGGTTGGTGGTTTTCTTATAGACGAGGCAAGGTAAAATTGCAGATACAGTAGACGCCAATGGTTTAGAGTATTGTGTGGCATTAATGGGAGTTTTTAGAAAGTTCTGGGCATGAAGATTTTGAAACCAAAATGTGGTTAATGGGTTAAGCATACATACAATATATACATCTCAAAATTCAAAAACTAGAGTACATAAATCAAGCTGAGGTCTCGAGGTTTTGTGGATAGTGAATTCAATGTAAATTGAATTCATTTGAGCAACAAAAATATGTTATTTACATGAAATATTCTCCTTGGTTTCCTATAAAGTTAATAAGCCTGTAACCCCCTTTGAAAAACCCCATAAAAAAGAAGTTTCGTTTTGGATCAGTATTTACAAATTAATATATTGATAGATATATGTAAGTAAATGTCCCTAAAAATGTGTTTACATATGCATGAACATAACATAATTGGTTAACCAAATTTGCGCCGACATCTAAATATATCTTAAATGCCAAATAATTATGCACATGAAGTTGTATTTATATATATTTTTTAAAGTCAATGAACGTGAAAAGAAAACATTTAATAATCAGCTACTATATATCGGCACCTAAGTTACAACAAATTGAAAGAGAATGAAGAAGTATCTACATTTTGGTAAGTCACATGAAAAAGGGTTAGTATCACAAATGATGCGCTGGATATCTTCATTATCATTATTATTAATTATTATTATTTATTCGATCTTTTTAGCTGTTCTGATCTGATCTGACTTTGTGTAGGTATTAGTCTGAGTAGTGAAAGCGCCAGAGTGTGTCGATATCAAGTGTTCATCTTGTAGATATCGGCTAAGTGTCTACCATACGCAAAAGAAAGTCTTTTAGATTGGTTTATTTAAGAAAGAGAAGTGTATGTCCATACAAAAATCAGGCATGTTATCATTTAGGCCTCAACTTCAACAGCTTCAACTGGAAAGAATCAATCAATCATAAAACGTATAACGTTAGTGAAATACAATGAACTGAACAATTCAGGATGCAGCAACCAAATATGTAAGTTAGTTACAAATGAATAAATTAAGTCAACTCTCAATGGCACCGGCTTATACGATTATTTGTATTAATATTCAGGGGAATTTCTGGGCTTCCGAACAGGAAGAATATAATTTGGACAAGTCAAAAATAATGTTATACCGAAAAATCTCAAACGAATATCATACTATAGTTTGTTTTTTTAATTAAAGCCTTGGGTGCTTTCTCTTATTTAAAAAACATATTATAAAGTCTGTCATGTAGGTGAGATCTGAAGATTTATAATTCGAAGATAAAGTATGATATAAACAATTAATGGTATGGATATATGGATGAAGAGTGTAGCCTTAACTCTGGTCCATTTATGTTCAATTCAATTCAATTCAATTCTTTAAATGTTTGTTTTATTTTATTTTCGCATTTATATTTTTAATCATTTTGAAGTTACCAAAAAAAAATCGCACAAATCCTTGTCCTTATTTTGCATCTCTCAATGAATGGTACTCGTTTTGGCGGCAACATCAATTACATATATGCTTGAGTGATATATATATACAGGTGTCATATTCAAGCATCGTATTAACAAAAATGAACAGTACTTACCTTCCTTCTCAGGAACATGGGCTTTCTTATCACTCTTCCAAGTCGGATGTCTAAGGTACCAGGACAAGAGGTTAATATCAGTTCGAACTTTGTCCGAATCGTACATGGGACTCCTAATATTATAGGCCTTGTCACCGCAAATCCTTACTGATGCAAGATGACTTTTACCTTGGTTGTTATTTAATTATTTAAAAAATATGGAATTTAATAGCTATTTAACTGTACAGTATACGATAAGGGATGTCTAACCACAGTTTTGTGTACTGAATATATATAGTGCCATAATCGTGCACCAAGTCGGATAGGCAACTCACCAACATATTTTACAGCTGGCCGGGGATAATGCGAGATATTGTGAACTTCCTTGGCAATATGACGCACAGGATTTGTGACACGGGCCACATAGGCGTCCAGGGCAAGTTGGGAAGTTGGTTCATAGGTGTAACTATAATTAATATATATTTTTTTAATTTACCATTAATACAAATAAATAATAAAAATAAATATTTTACTGATGGAAATATATGTTTTCAGACAGATTTTCACTCTAAATATCTTTTACGTTCTGTAACTTTTAATTGTGACCACATGTCGTATACGTAATAATTGCCTGTAAATATCACTCATACGCCATGTGTGCAAGGGCAAATAGCATTCTACGCCTCAAAATGATAAATTCATTTATGGTAAAATACATATATGGTAAACTATTTACATTTATTAATGGTAAAATATAGAATTGTCTATACTTAACCTTGACAGACATTATATCACAATCAAGGGTAAAAACACAATACCGGAGACATGATTAAAATTCTTCTCTTATTCTTTGAAATAAGCATTTAATATTTTCTTAATTAATTTAAAATTCTGTAAATATATATTTAGAAATGATTATTTTATTTTCGACTTACCCGGTGACTGGGAAGGGTGTGCAGCTGCGAGCACGGCGCAGCACGGGAGTATGCAAGTCACGAATCAGAGATTGCGCCCGGTTGCGAATCCGGCTTGTTTCCTCAGAGAAGGTCTGCAAGGGGACTCTGAATTAGATGAATCCTCAACCAAATGATTGATGGCGTAACGAACTCTGCGAAGGCTACAGCTACGACTACGCAAGCTTGCTCTAGCTAAGATCTATTTAGCTTTACTTAGGCAGACCAACTTACGGTGAAGGGTTCGGTATTGAGGTAATTGGTAAGGGCCCGAGCACCATATCCTGGCGGCAGCCTCTTCAGGTAGGAGGGCACTGAGCGGACCGGGGTGGTCGTGATCCTCACCGGCGAGGTGGTGATCCTCAGCGGGGATAGCGAACGGGCGGGGGCGTACACCCGGGTGACCGTGGTCGGGCTGTAGTAGTAGGACGGCGTGTAAGTGGTGTACGAGGTCGGGATGTAGGTCGAAGTGTAGGTCGATGGCAAGTAACTGGGGCTGTAATAGGTCGATGGCGAAGTGTACGAGTACGAGGTGGTGCGCTCCGGCGATGAAATCACTCGGGTCGTCGTGCGGACAACGCGAACTGGCGACGGTGAGTGGATAACCCGGGACACCACGCGGGCGGGCGAGGTAACCACACGGATGGGCGAGGTCACCACACGGGTGCCGGTGATCACGCGCCTGGGCACCGAGTAGCTCGAGTAGATCGGGTAACTCGACTTGTATACCTAAATTTGTCAACAGTTTTTCAAAAATTAACACAACATTGAATGAAGAGGATTTGATGAAGACGAGAAATCTCGTTAACGTTATCGTTATTGCAATGAGGAAGCCAGTAATGAAAGTAAACAAAGTTTAACTATTAACAGAAACAGAAACATAAATATTTAGATAATGATTCACTCAGTAGATGAGTTTTTTTGGTGATGAACGATGGTTTAATGAATTCGAAACCCTTACAATATTTTTATAATTTGTAAAAAAGCAAAACAATATCATTAATTTGAATAATGATCTATAAATTGAAAGATGATCTTGACTCTTAGCAGAGAAACATTACGAACGTTCTAAGACTCCTAAAATGCTAACATTTATAGACTTATCTTTTCAAAATATACAATACAAACTCATTAATTAAAACATTCCTCCTTAACTCATGTATCTTAAATTTCTGATAATTATTCCAACATCCTTAAAGGATCACTTTTAGGTATCTTCTTGGACTATGTGGTAAAATTAAGTTAAACTAAGGACTCACTACTAACCAAGTCCGCTTCCAGTGACGATGATGTGATGGATGTGATGGAACAGTGTGATTATAGTCAATGGAAAAGAATAAGTTGTGAGACCATAGATATAGACATGGATGACAGGCGATGTGTGTGCGATTGCGATGAAATGCAAATACTTACACGAGTTACTTTCGAGACCGTCGGGTACTGAAAGTAATACAAAATAAGGCATTTGTTGTTTTTAATCCAAAAAATATGACAACTCTCTCTCATATATTCTCATATTTCTTGACAAAACGGCTTGAATGGATTGTCCATTGTTTGATTTCCTAATTTGTGTTTGTGTTTCTGTGTCTTCCGTATGAATATCGTATCTGACTTGTGATCGCGGATCAAGTAAAGTAACACTAGGTTTATTTGAGATAAGACCGTGTTTATTTTATTGTATCACAAATATGTTTTAACATGACTGCTTGAAGGTTGTGCAAATACATAAAAGAGGCGACTCTAGTCTATATGCGGATCAATGTGTGGTCATTAGTGGTGATTAGTCCAAGTCAAAACATTTACATCATCTGAATTCGAGCATCGTATACATATATAGGCACTCAAGGTTAGCGGTGGTTAGATGGATTATTCGAAGGATATAGTAGATATATATATATATATAATCGAAACAATGACGTTGGATTAGTGGGCACCGAAAACATTCAAAGCACCGGAGAACTGGTGTGCAGCATCAGCAGCATCCTAATCCTAAACGTGGTAGGAGAAGTGACGGTACTTGGTGCCGCCCGGCAGGTTGCCGGAGGTGGTCGACGAGTAGCTGTAGCCGCCGGGTCCGGCGCCAGTGGTGCTGGTCCGCTCGGTGCTATAGTTGTACGAGCCGCCGGGGCCGCTGCGCGACGTTTTCTCAACGGTCGAGGTGTACGTGGATCGCTCCGGGCGGTACGAGTGCGGGTTGCTCGAGTCGTAGCTGTTCTTCTCCACAGACGACTTCGAGGTGTACGAGTAGTCCGAGGAGGCGCGGCTGCGGTGCGAGCCAGGTCTGTCCGTGCACAGGTCTAAGCGTGGAGTCTATAAATTCCGATTTGATATTGATATATTGAAAATGTTTGGCATTGGCATTGGCATTTTTTTGGGTGGGGGCAACATTGGCAACACAAGCATCAATCATTTAAAGGTACGTTAAAGCTCCTCCTTCGAATCTTCTATCTGCTGTAGGCAACGGTCCAACAAAAAAAAGAAAACCACAAAAATAATAACGCAAGGCGACTCTCGAAAACGGGGAAATTGAAACATGTTCGAATGTTTAACTTTAGAATTTCATCTTGGCACACACAATGCTATGATTCTATGATTCTATGAAGTTGTGAAACGTTAGATACAATATACATTAGCTACACAGAGGAAAAAATCATTGTTAGTTGGATTAAATATCATTCCCTAAATTATATATTAAACGGTAGAAACTCTACTTGATTTTATGGGAAGTTAAACCCAAGTCAACTGATATTTCCTCTGCACAGTCTACGAACGTGTACAAATGGGTTAAAGTGGGTTAACACACAGGGTTTAATGGCTAAAACTAAACGTAGTCCTATCAATTTTTTTGTGTAATTTTTCAGTTTTTTTTTATTTGTTTGTCGATTATTTTGTTCTTAGCTGAAATTAAGGTTCGTTCGATTGTGTTCGGGATTAAGGCATAACTATATGTGTAACATGGAGAAAGTAGATCTAGTAGCTGTACTTGGTGACCATCGCACCCGATTTCTCATTGCGGTAGGTCTCCCTCCGCACCGGCAGGCTCTCGGACACAGCCCTGTGCAGCCGGGGTAGCTGCGAGTCCAGGCTATCCCGGAAGGTGCGGGCCGCGGTATTGCCACCAGCCTCCACGGTGTCGATGTGCTGACGCACCATACCCAGGATGCGGGTGCGGTTCTTGTCCCGCGTGGACACATACGGCTCGATGGGCTCATAGGCCAACCGGTAGTTGGGCTTGATGGCCGCCCGGTTGATCGGATCGAGGATCGAGTGCTTGCGACGCTCATGATCGGGACGCCGGACACCGAAGGCGGTCACCGGATCCGAGATGAGCGACGGACGCGGCACGAACGGAACTTTCTCCCAGTCAATTGGTGTTCTCTGGTTCGTTCTCTGCAAAGCCCAAAATTCCACAAATTTCGATTTAATTTCTGGGACAGGGTTAAACGCGATTAGGGAGAAGATCTTGGCCAGATCTGGCGGCGGTGCTGCGGGACTCAACGTGGTGTAGCGGTGGCAATGGCGGTGGGACTCATATATATACACTCTTGGGTACGGACGGGAGCTGAGGCGGGCATTTATACACAGCTATATATACAGCTTCGCAGTGGTTGAGATTTATAGTTATCCTTGTGCTGGTTTTGGGTCAAGCGATATCCAATATATGCGAAGGATCCTAACATTATGACACAAGTTGCGTATTTACATATGTAAGTGAAGAGAGGGGAGTGGACCTTCTATAGCACATAAAGCCCTATTAATATTGATTTCAAATGAACAAAAGTATTATTTTTTATTGAGAAACTTGATGAGAAATAGTTAAAATGCATTGGATACATCTTCAGTTTAACTAACAACCTTTTTAAAAAGTTATGTACTCAAGTTTAAAAAAGTTTTAAAAATAGAAGTGACAGTAAGAGGCACTTTGTACTTTGTAATATCACTCATACGCAGTGTTGTATCTGCTCAAAAATTAAATTCATTTGATTTTTATTTATTTATTAATTTTATAAAATCTAAATATTAACTAATATAGGTCCACCCCAGGTCTAAATACACATACTTATGTAAATATGCATATTGATACGACGTAGTGTGGTTGTAAGTATTATGTGCAATGGGAGCATTATGGATACACTCGCAGCATTTAGTTCGAACACAAAAACAGCAAACATTGACTTATGTACAATAATACATAGATAGGCAAGTTAATATTTATAAATAAGCAGTTTATCCTGTACACTAATCCCTGAAAAAATACAAGCAACATTCTTAGACTTCAATGACATCATGGCATGATCCCCTTTTCGTCATTAAAAAAGACAAAAGTTGGACATAAAGTGTCCACAGACAATGGCGATTATTAAAGGCACTTGATGTACATATTTATTCTCGCCTTGGATTATCATCACACTCATTAATACCGACTGAAAAATCGGTTTTTTGTTTTTTCAGCATTTATCTTCTTCTTCTGGTTTTTATTTTCTTATTTTGAAAAACGCCTGAGACTTTTGCTGGCGTTATTTTATTGCCGCTGCTGGTTCCCTCCCATAGCTTCTTCGGTTTATTTGAATATATTATGGAAATCGGAAAAGATATTTTTAGGACTAGCGAAGAGCGAAATGCGCGCGCATCTAGTATTACACATATACAAATCGGCGGAACCAGAACCAACCACTACGGAGATTGTTCGAGAGAGCTGCACCTGTATGGGTTTCATTGGGAATTCGCATGTGTTTGGAATTCCACTCCTCTATATATGCTATATGCTAAACATTTTTGGGCACCAGCGAACGGGCCGGACGGACCTCGGCTTTTTGTAAATAATAATAAATTAAGATAGAGAAATGTTTCGGCCTCCGCTAAATTCTGAAATTCTCAAATACTGAAAATGTATTCGCCCGTTAGATATTATATATATTTTTCTTTTTGGGGGGAGGGATGAGTAAACACGAAATATCCGAAAAGAGATATGAAGATCATCATCGGTGGGGCTGCCATAAATTTAGGAAAAATTATAATTCCCACGATCTTGCACGAGAATTGCAATGGCTTTTGCTTCACACATTCGCATAATCTTTCTTATTTTTTTTTTTGTCATATGTACATATATTTATTTAATTGGGGTCTGCCTTGACGAGCATTACGGTTAAGCTGCACATATATCACATTTATAATACAGGAGACCATAATGAGAACGATTAAAGTTGTTAGAAATACGTTTATGTTTATGATTAACTACACACAAATGTTGCACACAGAGAACCCCATAAAAAATATATATTATTTTCATGTCCTTTATATTTACACATATGTACGCCCGCTCGTAAGATATTCTCTAGAGTGTAATAATTCTAAGTTATATACTGTAAGTTGGATACGATATTCATAGTTTGGTAGACACTTTGCATTCAAACGTGTTTCAATTTCTTCAATATTCATCTGTTCGCTTGCCAAATATGAAACCATTGAGTACAGCCAGTGGGACACAAGCGCTTAAAACTGATTTCATTTTTTATATAGATTTTTAAATAAATTCTTTTACTACATATTCGATTAGCTAAACTGCCTTTAAATATGTCAAATTTATCCGCAGCGTTTCCGTACAGTTTTCCACTCAAGAATAATAGTTTGAAAGTTGAATTTAGAATTTTTCAAATCGTACGCACAGATATATTTCACAGATTTAAAAAAGGATTTATCAAGGAAAAACCACACTACCGTATGTCAAGTTTATTAAGTTTATTGGCGATGGATGGGGCTTACCGTAACGGCGTAAGAAGTCGTCACCGGCCTCGAGGAGTACGTTCTGCGAGTTGTAAATCCACTTTCGTAAACCATTTTTGCGATTTTTCAAGCGATGCCTCTTTGTGGAATTAGAATTTGAGTTTGAATTTGAATTGTTCGTTGGATTTGGTTCGGATTTGTCGTCGTTGCGTGTTGTTCACTTGACGCCCGTTCGAGTTGATCTGCCCGAGAATCGTCCGGAGCACTTGCTTATAATTTTTTGATTTTCAAAATTTTTCACACAGCCTTCACTCACTCTCTCTCGCTCTCGGCACCTCTTTTTCTAACCATCTCCCAAATAAACTTATTTTTGGAATTAAGAAACATTGACATCTCTCGGCGAAAAAAAGAGCGAGCAATTTCTGTTTACATAAAGCCAACACTTTTCATACGTCAGTATGTATGTTTGTATTGGGAGGAAAAGGCCTATATACATATGTACATCGATCTTTGGTCACGGAATAAAGTAGCCCTTTTAGAAAGTGATTCATTTCAGGTATTTGTTTTCCAGCATTTTCTATTTACGCATCTTGGGATCCCACTTGTTTATATTTATTTTTAATTTAGCATGTTAAAGGATTGTTTCCGGAGAGACGGGCCTTGATAACCATTAAATTAATTATTCATACTTATGCATTCACATTCAAAAATATGGAATTCCATTATAACAAATCAAAAATAAATGAACCTTTTAAATACAAAGTAAACTAAAAATCAATTATTAACATTTAAAAAAACCCTTTGGCTTCATTTTTTGGTCTCATAAGAATGATGTATTAATTTGCAAATTCTTGGCAACACTTTTGAATACCTTGAATAATTATGGTACATTTTAAAAGCGCCTACATATTCAATTATTAGTACAGACCCTTTTTATTTTGTTGTAGGTATCAGAATACCAAAATTATGTATATATTCCAATTCTTGGCAACATTTTCGCAAAGAATGAGAAATATTTTTCCCCAGTTCAAAATTCAATAATAAACAAAAACATAAATATGGTTCAACAATTTATTGTAAACATTAAAAATGCTAAAAATAGTTTTGTGTGCTCCCTAAGCCTCTCAGAGAATTTTAAGGGTTATTAAAAAATGAGTTTCACATCATTAAGGACGTCATCATTAGCAACTAAACTTTTGTTTAATAAACATTCTAAACTTTCATATATTTCGCAGATTTTTAGCAGACTTTTGGCACTCAAATAATAAAATAAATGAGCTTTAAGATTAAAATCCTGACCAGCAATTTATGGGAATGAGTATCACCTGTAGAGCAGACCGGACACAGTGCTCTTCCCGCAGATATATATCTGGAAAATAATAATTAAACAAAATAAGATAAAAATAAATGCTGTTTTCCAACAGATTTGAGGCCAGAGATTACTCATACGTTTACAAAAAGGCGGCTAGGCTCTCATGTATTTGTTAGCATATAAATAAACTGCACATCATCGCATAGCCACATATTAAATCGCCTGTGTAGGTGTCTGGCTCTTGTACATAAACAAACAAAAAAAATATATACATACATATAATAAAGAAAAACCATGGCAGAAAGTCAGAAAAGCAAATTCTTTATGACATTAACCTTAACGAGAGGCAATGAATGACTCGTAATTTCAAGGCTGCCAAAATCACACTAATCGGAGAACAAATATGCCATTGAGCGCTGTCTTCGAATTTTAATCATTTCATTGTGTCAATTAAGAGTAACACATAAATTATAATTTCAATGCAATATTTGTGTCGGAAAATAAGTAATTCGGGATGAAATAAACTGGACAATAACATGAATTTGTTATGTTAGTTAAAAATGCCAATTTGTTATTATCTTAACATAACAAAAAGTATCAAATGGTTTTGCCTTTGTAAAATGTCATGTAAGACTAAGTAATCAAATACAAAACGTTTATCTTTAAGTACATGTAAATGATCAAAAAATAGATAATAAATAAATAAATGATAATTATATATTTCGAATCATTACACTTATAAGTACACATTATACAAATATTTGATTTATAGCCAAAATATTTGGCACATTTAAAAGGCGTCGAAAAATTAATGATATATCATCTATATTTGCAATTAGTAAAGTATTTGATTTAAGTATGCATATAAATTTCCATGTATTTGTTGTAATTTATTATTATTATTATTAATGTTCTACCAACTCAATAGGAAATAGCCCAAGATCAAGGCCAAACTAAATATGTTTTTAGTTAATTAATCTTCATCAAGGATACTTTTCTACATACTGAAATATTGAAAACAAACATTGATGGTTCTAAAGAAATATCTATTTTGTAGCGAAATTTGAAGGTCAAAGTAAGATGACATTATCTTTATTATGTCAAATTAATCTACAAATAGTATATTAACTTTATTTTGTTATATTTTTTGTACATTTTACTGAAATGTAAGTTTTGTATATAAAGATTAGTTATCTAAATTAGTTATCTAATTACCTAAAATACGTCATAGATTTTATCGAATCCTTTTGACTGTGAAAAATAATGAAAACCCATATATATTCGGGCTTGTTTTGTATATTTACAAAATAAACAAAGCGATGAAAAGTCAGTGACTTAATACCAGAAATCTTTTGCTCGAGTGCCCCTCATAATGATGCAAGTCTCACAGGTGCAAACACTTCCATGTGTCTCCGGTTTTAAGTCGCGATTTCGATACAAATATATAGTACTTACATATATATGAATTTCTATATATTTTCCATTGCATGGCAGCGCAATTTTTCCACCCACAAAGCGTGGTTTTTCGGCATTTCGTGGCTGCGATAATTTCGTTAAATAATTGAGTATGCAATGAAAATTGCGCATTACAGCGACATAAATACAATGATGCTCCTTCTCCGTTGTGGGCACATATATAGTAAGTGCCTATATGGTTACAAACACCTGCTCACTGCTCAGTCGTCGTGGTAGAATGGGTTTCTTTCCTCACTTTTCCCAAATACCCAACATAAACGGCATTCAAATCTGCACGTTGGCTTGACATTTTGTAATTTTAACAAATTGCTTGAATTTTTGTCGGTTAACTCCTATAAATAGTGGAGTTTCTGCCATTTGAAATATTAGTTTGACGCTGAAAACGTGACCGAGACCACATCGAGGATCAAATCGAAAACCCTTCAAAAATCAAAGGATACTACCAATCATCAGGATGAATATAAATTACCTTGTCATATTGCAATTGCTGGGAGTTATGGTGCTGCTGACCTATGCCAATGCCATTCCCAAATACGAAGAGAGCCATAAGTAGGATATACTTATCCATCCAAAATTAATACTCATTCTTGACGGATCTTTTCAGGTTCTATCCGGACAAAGGTCAGCGAGATCGGTCTTACTACAACGAGAACAAGACACAGCCCAGTGAACCGCAGACAGCCTCCACCAAAGATAGATTGGAACGTCTGGGATACACCACCGGCTATGGATCTCTCAATGTGTGTAAATGGTTTTGAAATTTATCGTGATAATTTACTTAATTTATCTGTGTACAGGGCTATCCCGGAGGTACTGGCCTTTCCGCCTACAATCCCATCAAACTCGACCTGGGCGGCGTGGTCTTGGGCACTCTAGTGGGCATTGGAGCCATCATACTGATACCTAAAATCCTGTCAGCCTTCCATGGTGGCTATGGCGGATATGGTCGAAGTAGGTGGTGTGTTTCCAGCTAGTCAAGCAGAATGTATTTCGTACTTAAATATCCACAGGTGAGGACAATGACCTGACACCCCTGAGCAGCATGATTAACAAAATCGACGATGTCCTGGGTCAGAACAACATTGACTCAACGAGTTGCATGCAGCGAGCGGTCTGTGGTTATGTTCGCTCTACGGAGTATAATATGAAGATTGGTTCCTCGGATCAGATGGATGAGTTCATTCATATGCTGTCGGAGTAAGCATAAATATTAATTTAAATTTATATATATTTTATGTTACATTTATTTTTAGAAATGCCCTCGTGGATTACCTACTAGATGGAACGGCTATAAAGGAGGCCCTGGAACACGGAAAGCGAGCCAATGACAGACCTTGTGAGGATGTGTATTCCAATTGTCCTTTGGATAGTAAATCGGCCACGGAAATACTGATGAAACTGATGCCAAAGAAAAACCCCCAAGGAAAGGGAAAGTCTTCTGGCATTCCTCGAGAAAAGAAGGCATAAGATAATGCCATATTGTTACAAGTTAAATACCCTTACAACCAAATATTATTCAACATTTAAATAAACTCAAGTGTGTTACCTTTATTTAACTGTGTTTTTAAGCATCTCCTCAGCTTTTCAAATGCGTGATTTAAAGCGTGAAATAACGATTTTCAAGGCCTAAGGCCATTCACCTTGCTATTCATCTGACTTTGAAATTAAAATAAATCACTAGGAGCCTCTACTTATATCTCTAGATTAGCAAGGCCTTGCTCTCTGAACTGGGTATTTTTCTTGTTATAGCTTAATTTTCCGACTCCGAGGTCTCGTAAGTGGCCTCGTTGGTGGTCAACATAATTTGTAATTGCTTTTCCTGCTGCTCGATCAACGGCAGCCATTGATCCGAAGGTGTGGTAAAGCTACTCGGTTTAAACTTTTGAATTTTCCCAAGATTACCCAACACCGACTTGCGATGCACTCGATTCTCCAGCATTATCTGTTCCAGCTTATCCACCAGGTTGTTGGACTCCTTGATCAGATCATCGATGGACTGGAGAAGGGCGTACCAGTCTATTTTCTGAGTGCCAATCAGCGTGTTGCCCCTCAACCGGAAGGGAAACGGAACGAAACTGCGCCACGGCTTGTACGACTCGATGATGTAGGGTATAAAGTGTCGATCCGATTCCATTTCGACTGCATCGTCATCAAAGTGCCAGGAAGCCAGCGTTGGAGCCAGGTTAGTATTGTTTTTACTTTTCGAAGTATGCTGACGCTCTGATTCATTGAGGTTTAGTTTCCGGATCTTGGCAATCTGATCGCCCAGCCGCTTTTCCACATCGGAAATATTGACATTGCCATCTTCGTCGGATGTTAGATACGAGTTTATCAGATCTTTGTTGTACGCTTTGGGTAGCAGAGTCTGGGTCTGACGCGAAGCCGTAGGCACAGTGTCGGTCATTTGGGACATGGAATAGGTAAGCACATCTGCAAGTATATACTTTAGTTTAAGGTGAGAGAATAAATGTTTAGTAAGACTTACACTTTTCACCATCCTTCTTTTTGGAGAGTTGTCCATCGGTGAGAATTCCAATGTCCCTGTGCAGGATCAGATCTTTTTGCACTCCAAAACTCGCCTCCTTCATCAGCTTCGTAGGGACAAAGTCCGTCTGCAGGGCCACATTGGCCTTGCCAGCTCTTAGCCGCCTGGAGGTTAAGTATAAAAGGGTATTAACTATTAGTATTAACTTAAAATAAAAGGTAAATAAAACCTGGAAGCATCCAATAACTTGGCCCGTAGCAGGGCACTTTTATCCGGCTTGGTAAGCGTCGAAACGCTAACCGCTCGCCATGGCGGGCGCTTTGCCTCATTATCCCTTTCCTTTTCCTTGTCGGCCGCCAGATCTTTCATGCGTTTCCAACTATTTTTGGCTCTA
Organism: Drosophila serrata; assembly: GCF_035046125.1. Lineage (NCBI taxonomy): Eukaryota > Metazoa > Arthropoda > Insecta > Diptera > Drosophilidae > Drosophila > Drosophila serrata. The sequence goes on along the minus strand of NW_028257274.1, from coordinate 105,744 downwards.
AATTTTTAACAAAACTTTTGTTTAATTTATATAAAATATATTTAAAAATGTAATACGAGCACCTTACCGACTCAATGATGCACTGCCCACACGAACGTTCGTCTGCGAAGTGCTCTGCTGGTCATCCACACTTTGCGTCTCGCTGGTTTCCGAGGATGTGCCGCTGTTGTTTGAGCTGGTGCTTTGCTTTAGCCTGTTCATGGTACCGATTTCTTCCCTTTTTTACCCCTTTAAACTTTAAATGTGTGTGGGTGGAAAAACTTTGCGAACGTCTCTATCAGCAGTCAATACATCGATGCATAAATTTAGTGCAGCACCGTTGCTATGGATCCGATTGTTACTTTGGGGAATGGGGAGCTGGGGTATCGACGTACGGATAACAAGGCATGGTAAGGTGAAAGGTAATTCATAGATTTACACCCGGTACTAGTCGACAGAGCTGCCGTTCTAGCGGTTTAATGTTAATTCCAAAATATTATATTTATAATTTAAAGATGATGCAAACAAAAAATACCTTGTAAACAATTGCATTTATATTTTAAGAGTTGTTATAAAACGCATTCAGTATACGGAAGACATCGCCGTTGTAATTCTCCAAATGCGTCCTTCCCGCCTCGTATTTGCATTCAGTAAATAGATCATAGTTCTGTCTATGGAACCAGTAGTTTCTCGTAGAGCTATCAGCACCAACATCTAGTGTATTCAGCTCAAGGACTCCAAAGTGGAACGTCCGACCGTCTGTCTGGACGCTCTGCACAACAATGGGCTTAGGAAGAGTCCCCTGCATAGATGGACCGTGCAGTTGCCTGGCTCGTGCCGCAGCCACCACGAAAGCCTTGACCAGTGTCCTTGCTTGCAGTTGGGATGTTGTGACCTCTGAGCCGTGGGTATTGCCAACCAGGTGCTTGTTGAAGACCGTGAATATCGTGTGGGGATGGGAACATTTAACATCTGTCCTTAGGGCTGTAAGATATTATGCTTTAACATCAATGCGAGCTACTAATTTACAAAACTCACGGTAGAAATTGTCTGTCACATAAATGTGGTTTTTCGGTATCGAAATGGTGCTCTTCATGGGATAAAGATCGGGCAGGTTTCCTTCAAATTTACCCTTGATCCCCTCAATGGCACGATTGGCGAATATGACTTTTTCGGCATTAACAGCAAAGCCTAGCAGGTCGCCGTCTTTAGTCAAGGAGGTCTTGAAGGTGGCATTATCTGCAAACTTTCGTTTCACAGAAACCGAACGTCCTGCTAGTTTTTCCACCTCTTGCAGGAGTTTGTTTACCAAAAGGCGACTGAAATGAAATTAAGCATTATTTACACCGCAATTAAGCAGTTGAGAGGTCTCCCTTACTTGACTCTGCCGTGGGAAATGCCGTAGGGCCGTGGAAGGTTAAAATTTGGTCGTTCCGGCAACCGCACCTTGGGCAGCTTCACCTGCTCCGCATCAAGCACGTGGGCAGCTGCAACAGCATGCCGTACACTCTTGTCAATAGAACTGGGCAGTTCCTGGCTGGCCAGGGCATCCTCGATCTGCTTGGGGAACGTTTGGATCTCGATGGCGTTGGTGAGCACCTGAGCCTGGGGCAATCCACCAACCAGTACACTGCCATCGGAGTAGGAATGGCAAGCGGTGGAGTGCCAGTTGGGATGACTGCTGTCCTCGGGAATCGTTGGCTGGCGGTCGCCCACTACCTCAACCCTGCGAATCACAAGTTATTCAGCATTGCTACTGGATTTTACTTTGTTATGCTCACCTCCTCCTTTCCTTTCTGGGATTCAGTATGTCTTCGGGAGTCTTCACAGCCACAGCCAATTTCAGGAGCTCAGCGGCAGCGCCTGTCTCCTTTGGCACACGCTTTCCCTGGACATGCCAGTGCTTCTTGAAGTGCCAGCCAATGTGCTGGGCACATAAAGTGTTGGTCAGCCGCATTTCAGTTAGGATTCAGCAAACGTTTTCGTTAAAAGAAATGAGTGGCCGGCGGACTGGTTATGAAATGCCCATTAGAGATGGGCAATACTCGTGACTACGATTAATTACTGAAAAGAATTTGGTCACACTTTGTTATGTTTACATATATCGATAGATTCGGAAATCGGTTTGGCGCCTTTTAAACGTCCGCTCTATACATATATTTATATTGATTAAACGTGGTTCTTCAATGTAGTATCTTTTAAAGAATGTCACAAATATGCTAAATGGATTTATTTAAACCACAAAATAGCGCTACCGCGCATTTAGCAAAGGTGACAGTCCTACCAAAACAGGTGGCAGCTCCAAGTAGCAACTGCCACGAAAAGTGGCAGTCCCACAAAACAGACTATTTAAAACTCGGCAACCCTGACAAACCGTCAGCGAATTTGGTGGATGGTGGGCGAAAACACGATAAAAAAATAAAAGTTGTTTCTGGCGAACAAAACCAATTGGAAATGCCAGTGTTTCAGTGACTGTGAAAAGTATGCAGATAAATCCAGTTAAAAACAGTAAATAAATAGTGCTCCGTTCATGGCTCGGGAAATTCGCTGCATTTAAGCCTGGATGATTAGGCAGAAGAACAGGTTTTAGGCCGTGGCAACAACGAAAGAGAAAAAACTTGGGACTGGCTTATACCATTTACGCCATTAGCTGAGGTCGCCGTCGATTGTTTTGTGTGTGTGTATGGGCTTACGGGCGTTTTGTTTTGTTGTCTGTTCAATATTTGGCTATATTGCCCAAATCCAATTAACAATTAACGGCTGAACGGGGAAAAAGTGCAACAATTTCTGACTAATTGAATTTTACGTGTATTTTATTTTGGTTTAAGACCAGCGCAACAACAACAGCGAGCAGCGAGTAGAAAAGAGAGCGAAAAGAGTGTTTCTTTTTTTTTTGTGTTTTTTTTCTTGGCTTAAACCAAAGCTCAGGTAGTCAGAATACACACAGGCACACGCACACACAGAGAGACAGTGAGAGACGTGCCTATACAAATGGCTAGCACGCAAAGCTAAAACAATAATTATCCAATTAAACGGTTGTCAAAGAATGCATTTAATTTCATTGGTCAATGGGTGAGCGAGAGAATGAGGCAAAAAGTGGTAATGAGAGCGAGCAACTAACAGTAATTTTCACGGGCATCCAATACGAGTGACTGTGTGTGTATGTGTGTCTGTCGCTCTCTCTCTGTGTTTGTGTGAAGTGCTAATGAGATGCTGTGACGCTCTTCTTCTTATTTGTTGCTTTTGCCATTTATGCAAAAAAACGCAAAAAATACAAAACAAAAAAAAAAAAACAAGCTTAAAAAAAATGCTAACAAAAGTTGAACAAAAGATTTCGCGCAAAAGGTGAAAGCCACTCGCGTTGCTCCCGCCGTATACGCAATGCCGTGCAGTTTCTTTGTGCGCCGCGCGAGACCGTTAATGCAATCATCATCGCCCGCTCATAAACGTTCCGTTCTCCATTCTGCATTCTCCGTTCCCAGAGAGACGATGCAGACTGCCAGAGCCAGTTCCTCGCAGAAACTCCACGAATAAGAAGCCACAAACCATGTGATGCAGCAGCGGAGGTCGAGAGGTCGGAACACGCAGCCTACAAGTAGCTAGGTCAACCACACACAACCCCCGCACCACACACAGGCACGCAGACGCCCGGACGCGGAACCAGAATCCACGCGACAGCCGCCAGATGAGCTGGCTGCCGGGGCTCCTGGGCCTGCAGCTCCTGCTGCAGTTCCTGTGGCTCCTGCGGCTGCCCGGCGAGCTGCTGGCCATTCCCACGCCGCTCAAGTTGCCAGGTGAGTTTTTGTGTACTTCCAGGGGTGCCATCATAAAGGCGAAAGGATTATAAACAAATTTAATTTCACTAAACAGTAATATCCCCAAGAACTCCATAAATGGTTTTAATTAAATTTGATATTAGTTCCATGTCAATTTCTTTCTTTGGAGTCTGTGAATCCAGTGAAGGACTCATTTCCGACCCTATAAATCCTATATATTCTTGATCAGCATCAAATGCAGAATCGATCTGGCTATCTCAGGCGGGAAAATAAATTTCTCAAATTTTTTCAAAATTTTATAATGATCATTTTAATAATGATAATCGTTAAAATGATCAAAAATTGATAACAAATTTTTATATCTGAAAATTTTAAAAAAAGTATGCAGATTTATTAATCTAATAAAATCCAATATAGAAAAGCTTTCCGAACTAAAATTAAGCAATTTTTGGCTCAGTTATGAGTTTTTTACTCTTAGATTGTTAAAAAAAATTGTCATATTAAAATAACCATAAATACCATTTCAGAAAACTCGAGTATTTAAAGCTTTTTTAGGATCCGATATCCGTTTTGATCCTAGACATCATAAATTATTAGTTAATAACTTCGTCATTCCTATGTTAGTTTTCTTATTTTTTAATATTACTTTAAAAAGGATAAGGATAAGTTGTCCTAACCATTTTAAACAAGTATAATTTGGCATAATTCGGCAAACAAATATATGACTTAATATTAGATTTTAATCAATCTCTTCAGCATACAATATTTTTGTCTACTAAAAAAATTATTAGGCTCAATACGTTAACTAAAACCTTTTAAAATTTTTACTATAAATCAAAGAAGAATATAATTATATGCGTATATAATATGCATGATTTCCAAGTTACGCCTTGATAACCATATTTGTAAAATAAAGCCTTCCATTTAAGTCAAACAAAAGGCTTTACATTAATCAACTTTTATTTAAACAAAGGTTAAAAAAATCTCGATAAAAAAAATGGTAAACTTCATAAGAATGACCTTAGCTGCTGTAATTAACTTTTGAATTAATTTTGAGCTCTTAAGATTTATTACCATAAGTCTTACCTGTTCATCACTGTAAACTCTCTTCATCATTCACTAACAATTCTCTTCCTTTTGTGTGCAGGTTACACCCACAGGTTGACTCCCTACATCAAACACTGGGAGGCGGCGAACTTCGATCGCGGTGTGCTGCAGGCGGCCCAAGTCAGACACCTCGAACAGGCTCGCTTCCGGCAGAAGCGACATGTGGAGGAGGCCAGCTCCACACCGAGTGGCTTGGCGCACACCATTCGCTTAAATTTCTCCGCCCACGACAGGTGAGTGCACTTAAAAAGCAATGTAAAATCATTTAATCATCAACCACTTTCGACCTCCCGCAGAGATTTTCGCTTGGTGCTGCGTCAACAGCCACATTCGGTGTTCGCCCACGACGTGGAGATCGAAAACACACTGGGCCCCATCGATTACGATGTCTCCCGCATTTACACAGGCAGCCTGGAGGATGACGAGGCGGCCCATGTACAGGCTATTCTGACCAGCGACAACCTGCTGGACGGGACGATAGAGACTCAAGCTGAGCACTATTACATAGAGCCGGCGCAGCGGTACTCCCAGCAGCTGGCCGAGAGTGGTGTCCACAGCATAGTCTATAAGTTAAGTGATGTAAATATGCAGAAGGAACAGTTTACAGGCGGAGGACTCAACTCTGCGGCGCCCGTTAAGACGCACTGCGCCAGTGAGAAACTGAGAAAGAAACGCTGGCTGCCAGAGGAGGTGAGATTTCAGGGATTTCCTGTTTAAACTTGATAAACTCTACTTAAAATCTTAATTCTTCCTGCAGCTGGCCATGTCGGATGCTCCTGCGCCCACATATAATCGCAATCCGCCCCTGCCGCTGGATTTGGAGGTGCCCTACAATGACGACTTCCGTGTGCTGGCCTCCGAAGAGGACAAGAGCGACGAGTCGCCCAGGAAGTACCCAACAACATCCACAACCAGAAGCACTGTGCGCAGCACAGAGAGCTTCCTGGCCACGCTGACGAAACCCACGTCGAATCGCAACATACTTGTAAATAACTACAATCCCTCCAATGTCGGCGAGGGCAGTCGCAGCTACAGCAATAGCAACAGTAATAGTAATAATAATAACAATAGTGGTGGCAGCAGCAGCAGCAACAACAACAACAATGTCCGGAAGTTGTACACGAAGCACAAGAACATCATTGTGAGCACGTACAATCGACCCATCGAACCGGAATTCGGTACGCCCTACGAGGAACCCAACAACAATGGCAACAGCAGCAGGGGCGACCTGCCCAGTAACTTCTTCAATGCCAATTGGACGACACTATTTCTGGGTAACCAAAACAATGGCAATGACCGGCCAAGCCACAAGACGCACGTGGAGATTATTACCAAGAATGGAGCCACCAAGAAGCCGAATATAATTGTGAATAACTATAATCCTGAGATTATATTTGCTCCCAATCCGCACAATCCGAGCTTTAACAGCATGCTCATGACGAATCTTCTCAGCGGTCGTGGCGAGGATATTCATAGTTCCCCGCGTCTGCTCTACGATCGCAAGACCACTTGCATGTTGTACCTGCAGGCGGATCACACGTTCTTCCAGAAAATGGGCTCAGATGAGGCATCCATCGAAGCCATTACGCGGCATGTGCAGCGGGCCAATACGATATACCGAAATACAGACTTCAACAATGATGGAAAGCCGGATAACATTACATTCATGATTAAGCGCATCAAGGTGCACAACATGAACGCGATGAAGGATCCCAGCTATAGATTTCCGGGAAACTATGGAGTGGAGAAGTTCCTGGAACTGTTTTCGGGTAAGATATGGTAGTAAGCACAGTGAGATGAAGTGTTTGATTGATTGATTTGTTGTCTTTGACTCTCGGAGATTTGTTTTCATTAAGTATTATTATCGTCATCAGTGTCTGAGATGTCAAATTCATTAATTTATTGCAAACTCTTCAAGGTTAATGACTGTGTTTATTTAAGAAGTAAGCAAACATTGATGACATCTCAATTAAAAAATGGCCATTGACCCGCAAATATGTTGTTAATTTTGGTTCCTAACCAATGACATGGTTGTTTCTGTAAGACCTTGAGCAAACATTAATCATGAATTTGTTGTCCCATCATGTTAGATTATTTATTTAATATTTATTGATTTTCTTGTGTCTTGCAGAGGAAGACTATGATGCCTTTTGCTTGGCCTACATGTTCACCTATCGGGATTTCGAGATGGGAACTTTGGGTTTGGCCTGGACAGGTGATCTGAAGAACGCAGGTGGTGTGTGCGAAAAGAATGGTCACTATAGAGGTTCCCTAAAGTCTCTGAACACGGGCATAGTCACCCTGCTGAACTATGGAAAGCATGTGCCTCCCGCTGTGTCACATGTGACATTAGCCCACGAAATTGGTCATAATTTTGGCTCTCCGGTGAGATTTATCTTAAATATTTCTCTAATATATAATAATCCCCTATTTATTTAAATATATAGCACGATCCGGAGCAGTGTACGCCTGGTGGTGAGGATGGTAACTTCATCATGTTTGCCCGCGCCACGTCGGGAGACAAGAAGAACAACAACAAGTTCAGCACATGCTCGTTGAAATCGATAGAGCCAGTGTTGAATGCCAAGGCACGTTCCATGAAAGGTTGCTTCACAGAGCCGCAGTCATCGATTTGCGGCAACGGAGTGGTGGAGCCGGGTGAGCAATGCGACTGCGGCTGGGAGGAGGATTGCAAGGACTCGTGCTGCTTCCCCATGTCGCGGCAGCCGCGTATCGACGAGACTCCCTGCACCCTGACACCGCATGCCCGATGCAGTCCCTCGCAAGGACCTTGCTGCACCACCGACTGCAAGCTGAAGTTTGGTGATAAGTGTCGCGATGACAACGGCTGTCGGGATCCTTCGTTCTGCGACGGACGGGTGCCCCAGTGTCCGCCATCGGTGAATAAGCCAAACAAGACCATCTGCAACAAGGAGTTCGTCTGCTACATGGGCGACTGCACTGGGAGTATTTGCCTGGCTTATGGCCTTGAATCGTGCCAGTGTATTCCGGGGCCCCAGGACGATCGGATTAAGTCGTGCGAGCTGTGCTGTAAGCTACCCGGCGAGGATAATCCCTGCCGCAGTTCATTCGAGTGGAATGAGGCTCCCTTCGATGTGCCCGATATGTACTCGAAGCCGGGAACGCCCTGCAATGACTACAATGGGTGAGAATATCTAAAGAGCTTTAATTAAATTAAATGTTTAATATCCCTTCTCCTTTTTCAGATACTGTGACGTCTTTCAAAAGTGTCGAGAGGTGGATCCCTCTGGTCCTTTGGCCACTTTGCGAAAGCTCTTGCTTTCGGAGGAGAGCATTGCCACCTTCAAGAAGTGGATGCAGCACAACTGGTACACAGTGGCCCTGGCTGCCATTGGCGTTATCCTGCTTCTGGTGAGTATACAAACTATATATCATTATTTATAATATAATATATTATTTGGTTTTGAAAAAGTTAATGAAACTGATAACGCAAATGTTAAGGGATCAGGTCGAGGCCAAAGCGCAAGCTAGGGCTGAGACCTTGGGTGAGCGCACTCTGATTTCCAGTGCCCAGTAAAATCCTGTAAAATTAATGGAGAAATCACTCATTTAGCAGTTGATTTTAAAGCTAATTTTGATATAAATCTTTAGGCTAATAGTCACTTTAACATTTATCCCAGTTCCAATTGATAACCTTTTATTTTTAAACTTTTTAATATCTAATTTCGTTTGCAATAACCTTGCCTAATCAATATTTTCCAATATTATCCACAGGCGCTGAGCACAAAGCTGCTGGCGAAGCGATCGAATCTGAAGCTTAAATCCGTCACCATTATACACAGTGCCACCACGGAGACAGTCAGGCTGCCGGAGAACAACAATGGAGTGATAGTACACACCGCCGTGCGGACAAAGGTTCCATTTAAAAAGAAGGTACGTGGTGAGAGAACTAAGAAACCAGGAACGGCGACAACGGGAGCGGTGACAGGAGTGGCTGGAGTAACTGCAGCAACTGGTGTGACATCCCGAGGAGCTGCCAAAAACATTGTCAATGCAGAGCCCAAGAAGACAACACGGTCCCAGGCTATAAACAAGAAGAAATCCCTCGAGGAGGAGCCGAAGAAATCGAGCAAAAAGCTGGGCAAGCACATGAAGGAAATTATCGACTACTCGCACCGCAACAACAACGGCGCAGATGATGCCTCCAACTTGTCGACCACCAATAACCACACCAACACCTTTGGTAAGGTGCAAAAGTGGCTACTGGAATCACCAATTGTGGCACAACCTTTGTCCCATATCGAGCACAGTTCTCGGGTTCGCAAAGTGATGAGCAAATCGCAGTCAACGCCCGAAAGGCTGGTGCAAAAGACGCCCCAAAAGACCAAGTCCATGGGTAATCTGTCCAACGAGAAGGTCAAGCTACAGGTGGTGTATAAGCCGCCCTTCAAATTCTCCCTGCGTCTGTCCAAGAAGCCCAAGGTGAAGACCCATGTGGTGGGCGCTGGAGTTCGACCCAAGCGAGGCCAAAAGACCAGTGCTGGCCGAGCGGCTGGACCATCTGCCTCTGCCACCAAGGATGCCACGACACGCGCCAAAAGGAGTGCCCTGCTGCTCTGCAACGAGGCTGAGGACGACAACCAGATCCTCACTCTCAACGAGCCCAACTATGAGACCTTAAAGCCGCCAACGCCGCCCCGTTCCATGGAACATTGCTACGAAAACGTGGATATGCAGGTCGAGGCCTCCTCATCGAAGCCCAGCAGTAGCAGCAAAGTGGCTCCTAGCTCGCAGAATAGACCGAGCCTCCTTGAGGCTGCTCCTCAACCAGCGCCAGTGCCTGTCCAAAGGAGCTCCTATCGCAGATCAAACTCTCTGTCCAACCACAATCCCTTCGCAGCAGCTCCTCGTCGGAGCAGCAGTAAGGCCAGCGGATCGGTGAACTTAACGCGCAATTTTGGAAGCACTCAGAATCTGATCAATCTAAGTCAGAATCTTGCCAAAACCAAAAAGCGCAGCAGCTTGAACCTTAAGGCTAGCAGTGGAGGAAACAGTGGAGCAACGAGGGGACCCAAGGATCCACCTACAATGGCAGTTGCATCGCCTCAGAGACGTTCCTCTTCGAATGCGAATCTACGCCGGGATAGCAGTGTCTCCTCTTCAAAGGCAGTACCCGTTCCTCCGACAAGAAACTCCCGGAACAGCTTCAGCAACATTCCCAGAGCAAGCCTAGGAGGAGGAGGAGGAGCGAACGGTAACTCCAGTGCCACTTCAGGGCCTCCGCCCAGTTTCTCTCGCCAATCTTCCAGCAGCACAGCGACCAGCAGCTCCTCTCTTGCTCCACCTGGAGCAGCCTTGCAACAATCCGCCTCTACCAGCGCCATGCAGCGCCAACCGCCCACACAGCCCACGAGAAGAAGCCTCCAAAACTTTCGGTCGCGTTCCAATGCAGCTGGTCCACCGCCCCCAGTTGCTGGTAAGCCAGGAACAGCAGCGGGAGCACCTGCTGCTGAGAACAACGAGCTGCCCTCCGATCTGGAGGTGGTCGTCTCCGATGTGGAGAACCTGGTTAGCTAAGGGCAGCCGGTCCGGGTCCGGTTCCCATTCCGATTCCGATTCCAGTTCCCCAAACCAACCAAGTGAAAGTGATAAGTCTTAATGTTAGTTATACAAATTGTCGCATAGGTTTACTTGCATACATATATATATATTTGTACAGACATTACATTATATATATGTGTACTTTACACTGCCTTAAACTTGCCGTTTCTGCTGAATATGTGAATACCACGCCCACTCACCCGACACTCGGACACACAGACAACACTCAACTCAATTCAACCGCATTCCACGCACATTGCCACGCCCATATAAATACCCCGACCAAGACTGCATCACAGCAGCGTCCACGGAACCAATCACCCAAGCGCCCAACCCGCCCACTGAAGCCACTAACGCCACCGCAATCCCAACCGCCAGCCGCACTCACCGCACTTTGTACCTTTAAAACTGTTTACTGTTGTACTGAGTATTGTGTAAATTTAGTTTTGGCTAAAAGTATCATGCTACCAGCTGCAAATTTTGTGAGTTTTTTAAAGATTTATTTAGTTTGAAAATGTATATTTTTGTTTAAATTCGATTTGAAGATCTTAAAACCCCGAATTCAGTCGATGTTACTAGCTGTATAGTAAGATTTGGAATGATACTTCTTCTGTAAGATTTTTCGATCTTATGAATAAGATGCTAAACTTTGATATATTCAAATTATAAATATCAATGTTGCATTTAGGATTCAAATATTGATGTTTACAAAACTATTGAATAGTATATGCGAAGTGTTTATTTTAATAATATTTAATCCTTTATTTAAATCAAAATTTGCAGTTGGTAACATGGCCCACTATATACTATTAAGTTGAACCATTTCGATTGTGCGTTTTTCAGAGCAATGAATGAGCTTTACCTATAAACATTAAAATATAACTCACTCTCATTATCAAAAACACAGTTTACAACACACCATCGAAATGGTTAACCCTATTTAAACTCCCTATGTTGGCCGCTACATGGCACCTACTTTCAATTAATTTTAAAACAGTATTACTGAAAATGTTATGTACCTTCTACTATCATCGATCGATTTATATATTAGTTTGGCCTGCTCTACCTACTACAAAGTTTCGAACAACGATCACTACGAATCATCTGAACTTCGACGACACACAGAACAATACAAGGTGCTATTTTTAGTAACGAACTAAAACGTAAAATATTAGCCGAGAACATTTCGTAAAATCCTTTGCATATTTTCTCAAGATCAAAACTAAGATTAGGAACGCATAGAGGAAGAATGGGGTTGGAGGAGATGTAGCCTATAGATAAGATGTGGAGCCGGGGAAGTTGCAAATAAGTTTACCGAATAGATTCAGAGATAACCAACGATAACTGTCAATAAATCAAAAGCATCATGCATCGAAATGTAGGTTTTTAGAGAATGCCACATAGAACTCCCAATCACCCCACCTGTTGACACGCATCCCATAGATCCCATAGAGCGAGCTGGGGTGGCCCTTACAGGGTAGCTCTGCCGGCAAATGCAATTCCTTAGCTGTAGTGTAAATATTATATCGACAGGACATAGTTTTATATGCAATACCGAATTAGAGCAATGAGAACAAACAATAATGAGACACCTAAACCTACGATATTGATACGCGCCTAGGATATACATATAGAGTCACATTCCGTATCGAATCACACTGCAAGCGGCTTTTGAGTAACACACACTAACCCACAACACACCCAGCAGCAGCAATAATGATCCGTAGGATAAGTTAACAAACAATTGATATTTGTAGCTATATGAATGTGTAGGAAATCAAAGGCGTATCATAATTATATATACACACACGAGCATTTGGGTATATTTTTGTGAAATATACATATTGATAAGAGATATGGATCATAACATATATGTATAGTAAGCTCAGCTCAAGAAACCGACAACCGACCCATAAAGATCGAAAACGAGACAGAAAAGACAGTTAACGCGTAGGCCAGTAAAGAAACAGAAACGGAATAGTTACGAGTACGCGACAATCGCTTTGAAATGCTTAAAGAATAATGGTAAACTTGAAGAAATCGAATTAAAGTTTAGTTTCTAGTTATTTCAATATGAAACTATACAAGACAGAGAGTCAAAGGTAATGCCAAAGGCCTTATAATATCAAGACAATTAACGCTATACCAGAGCGCCAACGAAAGCCGATCTGTATGCATTATATTTTTAGATTTCTGAGATTTCCACATTATTCTAACAAGAGAGGCGCGCAATTCAAATGTATAGACGTTATAAATCTTGGTGCTATAAGGTCTTTGGTAAGGGCAAACAGGCAAGCAGGCAAGTGAGTTGAAACTTACCAAAAACAAAAAATAAATAAATAAAAACTTATAAAATAACGAAGGATATAATAAATGCCAATGTTTGTGTACTGTATATAATTAAATGCAAATGATTATTGTCTAAGCAAATGGATGGAAGTATTTTGAGCGTGACAAAAAAAAAGACTATTTAGCGCGAAATGAACAATTTTTGTGTAATGTGTACATAAAAGATACCGATTGATTTTAATCTAAATATATATACATAATTATAAATGTAATTGTAAAACTGCAAAAGATTTTTAAATCTGTATGTGTATTGTGTACCTCAATTGTAATTAATTTTTTTTACATACTTTTCACGAGATGGATTAACGCTATTTTTATAATTTAGCTAAATGAATTATATAAACACGATCCCTAGTTAATGGCCAGTTTTAAATGTCCCTTACCCAGCCGATGACCCCACATAAAATACAACATGTGTAATTTTGTCAATTAAGAACGCGTAAATGTCTTTAAGCGAAGCGAAACGAACGAAAACGAAATGAAATGAACAAAAAACAAAAACCGAAGAGCAAAGAAGTGAATATTAGCATTTTACGATTCATATATAATTCAAAACAATAATTAATTAATTAACGTATGTATTATGATTAGCGAACAAGACAAGCACATGTGTGACAATTCAGTTGTACTTTCTGTTACGATTACTACAATATTTTATTTATTAATCTTATTGTTAGGCATTAACACGAATGTATCTAATTTTTAACCCGAACACACACACATGCGATACTTTATAATTTCCTCATTTTAAGCAAAATTCAATTAACAATAAAAACAAAACTAATACTTAAGGACGTTTCACTTTTGATTTAAGTTATTTATAAACCTAGTTGGCTTTTCGATCAGCCTTCTCCAGCTTTAGGGCTCGTTTGGCCATGATCCAAAAGTACAGACTCGGGCAGAGATGCCTTAGGTAATAGGCAACCTTGGCCTGGATATCACTCACAATAATATCAGGCTCCTTGCGAAGAATACACTGAAGAATGCGCTCCGCCAGCTTATCAGGAGACATGCCCTTGGCCGTGGTTTCATCCATTTCTTGAAGGGAAATCGAAATGGTTAATTAAAATAGTATTAGGGATTTTTGTGTTATTTCTGCTCACTTCCATAACTGCTGCCCGATCCTGTTAAGGCATTCAGCGAGAGCTGAGTGCGTATGTAGCCAGGACTTACGCAGGACACGTTGATATTCTGGCTGGCCACCTCCGCACGCAGGGAATCAGCAAAGGCTTGCATGGCATGCTTCGAGGCCGAGTAAGCGGCTCTCTGAGGAATGGCAAACTTTCCCTGAACAGAGCTAATAAAGCAGATGTGGCCACTGTTTCGTTTTACCATGGAAGGAAGTAGAGCTGAAATAAAATAAGACATTTAAAATAATTTTCTTAAAAACAGAGCTTAGCTTACCCTTAGTTAAAGCCACACTGCCAAAATAGTTAACCACCATCACCTTGAGGTCCACATCTACAGCTGTGGAAGCCACATCTGCTCGCACACTAATACCACCATTGTTAATGAGTATGTCTACCTGATTGTAAACGGCCAGCACCCGGGTGACAAATTCTGGAATGGAATTCAGCTCAGCCAGATCAAGAGCCAGCACAGTGGGTGGGTAAGCAGGGTCCTGGATAAAAAATGATGCGATTAATTAGTTCTTAACTAAATGAAATATTAATTTAGCAAATGCTTTACCACATCCAGAGCCAGCAGATCCTTTTTAACCCGCTCCAATTCCTGAGTTCGACGTGCCGCCAATATCACTTTACACCCAGCACGGTAGAAGACATGGGCCAGGGATTCACCCAACCCCGAACTGGCACCGGTGATGACCACCACCTGTTAATAAGTTTACATAATTAATTGGATTCCCTTAGTCTTCAAAGCTCTATCAAAGTTACCTTTCCTGGCAATTGATTGCGGTATTTCTGAGCCCTGAACCGCTGCCAGATATTGAAGAGAGCCAACGGCAGGACCACCGGCATCAGGATGGTGCCCAGCACCCAGTAGAGCACATTCCAGTCGCTGCTGGGGGCACATTTTTCCAACTCTTGCACTTTCATTTTCCTAAAGCGCGCAGGAACTTTGAACTCTCCGACAATGCAAAATGATTAGTGAAGGAAAAACAAATCGCATATGACATTCACATGGAACTTAATCTACACAGCTGTGTCTACGCTTCTCTGTGAATGGCAACCTCAATCAGCTGTTGATTGTTACGTTATTGCGTTTAGCGGCCAGTTTATTGTTTAGTTAAAAACTATAAAAATTAAACAAATGCCGCGATGAACAATCTCCTGAGACAAGGACAACGCCTGGCCTTGGTGTTACCGGCTGCTGCTCAACAACAAATCCACACCACAGCCGTGCACAGGACTTTCTGGGAGCGCGAAAAGAAATCGGGTTACAAGACCAAGTTGCCGGAACCCTCAAAGAAGCAGCTCATCATAGACGGATTAAAAGATCTCAAGGAGGAGATCAAGCTGTGGCGCAAGGAGGTCAAAGAGCACCTGGAGAGTGACCCGATATTGGTGTTCCGGCCGGGTGAAACGGATGTGGTCTTTGACTTTAAGGCGCCCAATGTGCTGGACAACTGGACGGTGACCACGGATGCGGATCACGGTGAGGGCAAGAGCACTGCATCGCTGGAACTAAGTGCAGCAGGAGCGGGGCTCTTCCACGGCGAAGTGAACTCGGATCACACCAAAGATGGCATTATCAAGAGGACGGGCTATGCGAATATTCGTACAAAGAGAGTGCGGGTACGTTGACTTGAATTTGAATTTGAATTTGATTGGCTTCCTTTAGTTAATTCTTCTTCCTTTTGTAGAAATCCTTTAAGCGAGAGTCCACCTACGACTGGACGCAGTACAACATGCTGATAATGAAAGTGCGAGGCGATGGACGCAGCTACCTGATCAACCTGCACACCGAGGGCTACTTCGATCTGATGTGGAACGACATCTACCACTATGTGCTGTATACCCGCGGTGGACCCCACTGGCAGATTGCCAAGATACCCTTTTCCAAGTTCTTCATGTCCTCCAAGGGACGTGTCCAGGATCGCCAGAGCGCCATTCCTTTGAACAGGGTGACACACTTTGGTTTCTCGGTGGCTGCCAAGAAGGGAATGGATGGACCCTTTGGCTTGGAAATAGACTATGTTGGATTGCAGTATGATCCCAGCCATCACGAGGAGTTTGCCTATGAGATGTACCAGACGCCCAAGTACATTGTGGCTACGTAGCGTTACGTAGCGCGTTACGTTACGGCAACAGTGTTATTTAATTGTTAAAGAATGTGAGAAATACAGTAAATAATGATTTACAGTGACTTTTTTCTTATTTGAAACCATGCTGTCCAGCAATTCGCTTGGGAATTTTTAAAATACTTTAGAAGGGATATAACGATCCTTTTCTTATTATAAAGTCAATGTATTTTATTGTTTTTCCTAAGTACAAATTGTATATAGCACTGAAAAATAAATAATTGGTTTTTATATTATTCTTTTAACATATTACAACTTTAAAATATATCACTTTGGAAAAGTTTCACGTAAATAATACACACTGTATTTCACAGCTGGTTGTTCTAGCTCTCTTTCGCTCTCTCCCCTCTCACTATGCCTCTCTAGCCGAGCCTTTCTCTTGAAAATCAGCTGTTAAAATGTTTACATTCACTTCGGACAAGCCTTCAGGGTCATTTTAGCGTTGAAATTGCAGTTTTTATACCTTTTCCAGAGGTATTTTTACCTCTCCACGGCTGCCAATTAGCACTCGGCTTTCTGGGAACGCGGCTTGTGCGCTTTCAGCTTTTAGTCTGCTCCGCAACTTCGACCGATAAAAGACGCCGGAAAAACTTCCGTCGCGGGAGATAGTTGCTATAGTGCTTACGTTCGGTGCTTCATTACCATTATCAGACATTAGATAAAAACATGGTGAGTGTTATTTCTAGGTAGTGAAAACAAAAATAAACACTGCCAACAAGACATAATCAATGTAAATATATAAAAAGAATCAAGAAACCAACGTGATGTGACCATGTGGCAGTTCAGTCAACCGACCTTGGGGCTCACGTTTTCGCTCGTTTTAAATCCTGGCTAAAAACCACAACAAACTAAAATCAATATCTGGACTACGTCTACTATAATTATTTACGCACCTTACCGGTTTGCTGGTACCGCTTAATTTATGCTAAAAAAAAATGGAAAATAAGATAATATAAAAGAAACAAAACCAGTCAAGTCGGCGGTGGCCATCGAATCGAAAGTGTTGGGCTGCAAGAAACCAGTTCTAGTACCATTCCTGATACCGCGACAACTCCGGCTCCACCTTTTTGCCTGTTGATTGAGTTGCGATTCAGTTTTACCTCCATTGCTGACGTGTTTAGTCCGTTGCGAATATGGTGCAATATACGGTATAGTTAAGCAAGGCCTAAAACTATCCCAAATCGAAATAACAACAATTTCTTCACTTTTTTATAAACCTAATATATAATCGTAATGTTTTCCCTGTGCTTTAGTTTGCAATCTGTCGTAATAATTAATATTCCCTTTATTTAAACTGGCTCTAATCTCATTAATCCCATTATCTCTTACAGGAGGAAACGTATCTGTACGATCCCAGTCTGCTGATAAAGCTTGACTTTCATCGCAGCCCCGCCAAGTTCAAGCCTTTCATATCGGCTGCCAATCCCGGCGAGCCATGGATGAAGGTGCGTCCCTTAAAGGATACGGACTATGACCGTGGTTTCCTGCAGCTGCTCTCCCAACTCACGCATGTGGGCAATGTCAATCGCACACAGTTTTTAAGTAATTCAAAGATATTGCTTTAATTAAAGGAATTATGTATATTAATTATATTAAATTCATATCCAGCCCGCTTCTCGCAGATGAAAGCTAGCGGGGATTACTTTGTCACTGTGATTGAGGATACGCGCAAAAATGAGATTATAGGAGCTGCATCCTTGGTGATTGAACGCAAGTTTATCCACAATTGTTCAGTGGTAAGTTAAGGAATAAATCCATTTTCTTAAAAGGTTTAACTAAGAAATGTTTAATTCCTTAGCGTGGACGTCTGGAGGATGTGGTGGTCAATGATACCTATCGCGGCAAGCAACTGGGCAAGCTGTAAGCCATATATATTCCAAAATATTGCAGATCAAACTTTAATGACTATTTTCATCCAGAATCGTGGTCACCGTTTCTCTGTTGGCCGAAGAACTTGGCTGCTACAAGATGTCCCTCGACTGCAAAGACAAGCTGATCAAGTTCTACGAATCCCTGGGCTATGTGCTAATCCCAGGCAACTCCAACTCCATGACGATTCGCTATGACGAGGGACCAGCGCTCAAACGAAATGCCACCTCAGCCGGCACCAGCAACAGTGGAACAGTGGGCGACTCCTGCCAAACTGTGAGCCTCGATTTTGCCTCTTGACAATTAGCCGCCAACGCTGCTCCAAAGTCCAAGCTTTGAGTGGGTCCCAAGCCTAACTCAAAGCTACAAACTGCGCGAAGCGCAATGCAGGACATTACAAAACTGAATAATGAATAATGTAAATTATACTTTGCATAGGCAAAATTCCATTGCGCTGAGTGCGAAATTGGATTTTTGGACAGCGCTGGCTGGCGGTGGTGTCCTTGCGGGGCAACTCCAACTCGCCCCCGAGGACATACAATTAGTTATTTAGTTAAAAGGCAACAGCAACCTATGTTGCTCTCTCTGTTTTTATAATCCTTACAGAACTCTCAATTTTATAATTTTTTCTCCCCTTTCTGCTACTGATTGATTGTGCGGCCTCAAAACTCTCAACTCAAAGGTAGTTGTAATCTTACCTTTTAAAAGCACCTTCATCAAGTAGCATTTTATTTGATAAATAAACAATCGAAAGTAACCATAAAACTGATCACGAATTATTGTTATTACTATCTGGTAAAAGATTTAATTAGTTTTTGCATCACTTTTTAACAAACAACTTTTATTAAACATTAAATTAAATTACGAAGTTTTATTGATGTAAATACTAAAACATTTAAAAAACTATTGTGCATTAGTGAAAAACTTTAATTTTTATAAATCGAAATATCTGTAAATTACTTTATTTCAAAAATAGTAAGCGTAAAAACGTAGTGTAGAACTCGAACAGACGTTGCAATTCCGGTTTATATACCAGAGGTCAATAATTGCATCGAGAATATATATAGTTCTGAAGGATTTCTCTTTAGGTACTTATAGAGCTATATACAGAGAACTTAATTGGCATGAAGGAGCTGAGGGAACTCAGCCTCCTCCGCGTCTCATGAGTACGCACACAGATGTCCGCACTTGGGACATTTGGAGTGCTTGGCAAAGTACTTCTGCAGGTGCTCGATGTGACCGCCGTGGGAGCAGCCCTGGCACCAGGCATACACCCCGCGGACAATCAGGCCGCACACACAGCACTTGGCCGACTGCATTGACTTGCACTTGTCACAGTACCAACCTACCTTGCCGCCCATGGGGCGTCCGCATTCGCCGCAGTTGGTGTGCATCGCTGTGGAGTGCTGATTGAGCTGCTGCACAGAGCGCAGCCAGGAGCGGTTGATCACCTCGCAGGCCTCGTTCCACAATTCATATCGATGCAGTTGGTCCACGTATGTGTGGAACCAGTGTTCCTTAAGTAGAAAAATCAAAAAATTAGATAAGAGACTTATTTTGTGAAGTATCATTTACTTACCACCAATGTATCCTCAATGAGCAGGAATTTGCGAGCTTCTCCTAGTGAAATGAGCACTGTCAAAGCGGTTTGCACATCGCCCACATCGTTCATTAGCATCAAGGCATCGGTCACAAATTTGTGCGGTTCCCACATCGGAATGGGTGGCACATGGCTGACCTTTAGCACAGTAGGAATATGGGGAGGCTGTAAAAATAATCAAAAATCATTAAATACTTCGAAAAACTCAACAAAATGTATTCGAAACCTACAGGCGACTTCTCATGATCGGAAGCCTTGAGATCCAGCGGCGGCCGCGCTGCCTGGACATCGTGATGCAGGGCAGGAAATGCCAATGCTTTGGCACATTCCGTGGGTCCCACATAAATAAAACCATTGCGCAGCAGCTCAAAGTTGTCGAACGTTATCTCGCTGATGATTTGTGTCTCGGAGAGAATCACAGAACTAGTTGGTGGATGCTCTACTCCGCTGTCGCTCAGCGCATCATCATCCACATTCGCCGCGGCGGTCTCGTGTGCCGTCTCCTGAGTGTTCCCATTGAGATCCTGGCCAAGATCACTGCGCTGCTGCGGCCTATCGCTGGCCACTTGAGTGGCGCGCCGAGAGTTCATGGGATTCTTTTGATTCGAGAAGGAGGAGCGGTGTTCGAAGGGCGGCTCAAAGTGATTGCTACCATAGAAGAGCTTGATAAAGTTCCACAATGTGGTGGCCTGATGGAATACATTTGAGTCAGCATATTAAAAGGATTCATAATGGTTTATATTACTCACATTATGCTTGCCATATTTCTTAGAAACCTCTGCATTATGCTCACAGAGCTCAGACAACTTCCTGCCACTGATAATCAGTTCCCTGGCGCAACCTATAAAGCTTTCGTGTTCCTGCGTGGGTCTCGATTCGGACTCACTCAGCGGATAACCAGAAATCTAAGAAAAAACGAGATAAGTTAGCATAAGTTGTGTTATGATTTAAATGTAAGAATCCCACCGTATCGTTGAGCATAAATTTGTACATCTTGGAATGGTCCAAATGGAACTGAATACTTCCAGCCACATTCGCTTTCCGGCGACTTCTGAAACGGTCATCAATAGTTGTTACTTAAATTAAACACTTTAAATATTATCCAGAAATTACATAAAGCTGGTGGTTTTGGTATTGGAGGCCCCACTGGCCTTGGGAGCGTACTCCTTGATTTTGTTGGCAAAGGAGATGTCTCCGAATCGCCCCTGGCTGGCTCCCTGGGCATTTGCCTTCAGGGCTGGCCTAGTGGCATCCTTGAAGGCATGCTTATAGATGGTGGAGTCCTTGCTGGTGGAGAGAAGGCAGTGCGAGTCGCTACCCTGCCACGCGATGCCAGTGGTCACGTTGGTGTGCTCGTTGAAGGAGGCAAAGGGTATGTAGGGTCTTCGGATGTCCCACACATGGACACTGTAGTCCACCACAAGGGCGCAGCTAGCAATGTGATAGCTACAGAGGATTACAAACAGGATTCCGAGTTAATTGGACTGTAAAATCTTGAGTTATAGTATGAATCTTACGTTCTCTCTGGACGCCACTTCACCCGTCCGACCACTGCAATTGTGTGGATGGTGTGCTCCAGTCCTGGCCGCCCGTCCATATTCCACACCTTGATTTGCTTGTCCCGACTGCCGGTGGCCAGCCAGTTGCGCGTGGGATGCCAGTCGCAGGTGTAGACGGGCCCGTAGTGCGCTGTAAACTGGACCATGCACTTGTCCCACTTGCGCATGTCCCACAATTGGACGGTTCCGTTCTCTGAGACAGCGGAAAATATGTTCTGCGTGTGCGGACTGAACTTGACATCACGCACCGACTCCGAGTTGCTGAAGTAGGTGTTCACAGACTTGTCCGACCGTATGTCGAAGCACTTGATGGTGCCGTCCTGGGAGCCAGAGATTAAGATGTTGGGCTCGCTACTGTGGAAGGTCACGGTGTGTGCGGTACGTTCGTGTTCGTTGTAGACGAGCAACTGCTTCTGCCTGCCGAACTTGGACAGATCCCACACGGAAACCACACCATTGGTGGCCGCTGTGGCCAGCAGATTGCTATCCAGAGTGGACCAGGCCACGTCGTTGGAGGAGTAGCTAAGATTCTGGTTCTTGCCGCCGCGCATATTGCATGATTCCGTGAAGCCATGATTGTTGATGGAATAGACCTTGAGTACTGTTTGAGCAGAGATTTGGTATTAGTTGTACTGTAGCCTTGGGAATAACATGAAATACTCCATTCTTACAGCTCCTTCCGGCCACCGCTATCTGTGTGTTATCCTTGTTCAGCGCCAAGGCATTCGCATGTCCCTCCAGGCAGATCCGTAGCGAGATGGTGGAGGTGTCCTCCAGGGAGTCGGGCATCCTGCCAGCAGTTGCAATTATTCCCCAAGGAGAGCCAACACAGTGCCAAAACCGCGATTTGATAAGGATACGCTGTAATGTTGTTTTTCTTTCTGTTCAGTATGACCGTTGCGGCGCGGCATCGTAATGCGAAAGACGTTCTGGAATACACCGCTCAAGGAAAATGTGGCTATTTTGAAAAAAGATCACAATTTAGAAAGCTATAAATTTAAAAATTCCTTTGCTAAGCTAATATATTCAGAGAAAAAATGAAACAATGAAAAATTTAAATATTTATATTTAAGTAAAACTTTAATATATTTCATGGGATTTTCAGAGCACTCCATTGGTAAAGTTGCCACACTCCTGCATCTTCCAGGTACCGGCAGTGTGGCAACGCCACTCCATCGCCCTTGCTGTTTACAAAAATCACTGTTGCAATTTTTTCGGCAATTTCATCTTTCGGCGCAACAAGTTGCAGGTTTCGCAGCCAAAAACTAAAAAGGTGGCGCTCTCGAAATGCCGGACATCAAAATAACGCCGCTGGGCGCCGGCCAGGATGTGGGCCGCAGCTGCCTGCTGCTCTCAATGGGCGGTAAGAACATAATGCTCGACTGCGGCATGCATATGGGCTATAATGATGAGCGCCGTTTTCCGGACTTCTCGTACATTGTGCCGGAGGGTCCAATTACCAGCCATATCGACTGTGTGATCATCTCCCACTTCCACCTGGGTAAGTATTTGGTCTTTTGGGGCGGTGTTCCTTATCTGGTGAACCGGCGGCGCGCTCTAATCGCTTCTTTATCAATTGCGTGCATTCAGATCACTGCGGCGCCTTGCCCTACATGTCAGAGATTGTGGGCTACACAGGGCCCATCTATATGACGCACCCGACCAAGGCCATAGCTCCGATCCTGCTGGAAGACATGCGAAAAGTTGCCGTAGAACGAAAGGGCGAGTCGAACTTCTTCACAACGCAAATGATCAAGGACTGCATGAAGAAGGTGATACCAGTGACCCTACACCAGAGTATGATGGTGGACACGGATCTGGAGATCAAGGCATACTACGCTGGCCATGTCCTCGGTGCCGCCATGTTCTGGATAAAGGTTGGCTCGCAAAGCGTCGTCTATACGGGTGACTACAACATGACGCCAGACAGACATCTCGGGGCCGCCTGGATCGACAAATGTCGGCCGGACCTGCTGATCTCTGAGAGTACCTACGCTACTACCATTAGGGATTCGAAACGATGCAGAGAGCGCGACTTCCTCAAAAAGGTTCACGAATGCGTGGCGAAGGGCGGCAAAGTGTTGATTCCCGTCTTCGCTTTGGGTCGCGCTCAGGAGCTCTGCATTCTGCTGGAGACCTACTGGGACCGCATGAACCTTAAGTACCCTATCTACTTCGCTCTGGGCCTTACGGAGAAGGCCAACACCTACTACAAAATGTTTATCACATGGACGAACCAGAAGATTCGCAAGACCTTCGTCCACCGCAACATGTTCGATTTCAAGCACATCAAGCCCTTCGACAAGGCCTACATTGACAATCCCGGTGCCATGGTGGTATTCGCAACCCCGGGAATGCTGCACGCCGGCCTATCGCTGCAGATCTTCAAGAAGTGGGCGCCAAACGAGAACAACATGGTGATTATGCCCGGCTACTGTGTCCAAGGTACGGTTGGCAACAAGATCCTGGGAGGGGCCAAGAAGGTGGAGTTTGAGAATCGCCAAGTGGTTGAAGTCAAAATGGCAGTGGAGTACATGAGCTTCTCGGCGCATGCCGATGCCAAAGGTAGGGTTATCTAATCCCTTGCTGTCCTTGATATAATGATAAATTTCTTCCCGCTTTTCAGGCATAATGCAGCTTATCCAGAACTGTGAGCCCAAAAATGTGATGCTAGTCCATGGCGAAGCGGAGAAAATGAAGTTTCTGCGCTCCAAGATCAAGGAGGAGTTCAACTTGGAAACCTATATGCCGGCTAATGGCGAAACCTGTGTGATTTCCACGCCTGTCAAAATACCCGTAGATGCCTCAGTTTCCCTGCTGAAAGCCGAGGCCCGCAGCTACAACGCCCAGCCGCCGGATCCCAAGCGACGACGGCTAATCCATGGCGTCCTTGTGATGAAGGATAATCGAATAATGCTGCAAAACCTGACCGATGCCCTCAAGGAGATCGGCATCAACAGGCATGTAATGCGATTCACATCCAAGGTCAAAATGGATGACCCGGGGCCAATGGTCCGAACCAGCGAGCGATTAAGGACTCTGCTTGAGGAGAAGTTGGCCGGATGGACGGTGACGATGCAGGAGAATGGCTCCATAACTATCGAGTCCGTGGAGGTCAAGATAGAGGAAGACGAGAAGGATCCTAAGCAGAAGACCATTTTGATATCCTGGACCAACCAGGACGAGGATATCGGAGCCTATATACTGAATGTCCTCCAGAATATGTGCTAGGTTTAAGGGCTGCCGAGAGGGCCACCACCACCCAATGAAATCCCAAACCCAAGCCTTAATTCCATAGATAAGCACAAAGTGTAGACATAAACTTTTTGAAATTTGAATGTGGGTCAAAATATACGTAAATATTCCAATAAGGACCGTGATTTCCTGTTTCTTTTGTTAGATTGTCTAATAGTGGCTCCTGTAGCTCCGCTTTTCGAGTCATTTTACACAAGTATTTTTGGGGAGAACACCGCACGCTCATGATTATATTCACATGGCCTTCACACCCTCATGGCACTTTTAAAAACATATTTAGTTAGAATTAACCTTATTTACGACACTTTTAGGGCTTTTTCGAATACATTTTGTAAAATCAATAAGAGAACTTTGTTATTTTTGAGTCAAATTCCTCCACAAAAGTGAAAAGTCCAACATCTAAGGGTTTTTTCGTTCGTTCCACGCTATTTATTCTTGGAGTTATTCTGAAAGTGTAACTTTAATAGGGTTCCAGGCGTCGCTCCGGTGCCTGGCACCGTATATATGCATTTATGTATCGTTGGAGCCGTTCGAACTGCTTTCTCGGGGAGCACACACACAGTATGGGACACCGCTTATGTGAGGGCGGCGGCACCAGAGATGATTTCAATCAGCTCGCGAGTGATGACAGCCTGTCGGGTGCGGTTGAAGGTGAGGGTAAGCTTGTCAATCATCTCACCGGCGTTCTTCGAGGCGTTGTCCATGGCCGTCATGCGGGAGGACTGCTCAGAGCAGGCGCCCTCCTTCATGCAGTAAAAGATGAGCGAGGCCAGCGAGAACTCGAGGTAGCTCTTGACAACATCGCTGTCGAGCGAGTCGTACACGGCCAGCTTCTCGGACTTCTCAACGGTGGAGCCGCTGTAGATTGGCAGTGAAGTGCACTGGTAGGACACCACGGACTTGAATCGATTGTAGTAGATCTTGCCCTCGGTGTAGTCGTAACCGGTCTGCAGCACCTCGTGCGCAATCTTCGAGGCGTCGAGGAAAGTGGGCGGCAGGCGACCGACCTCGTTGGCCACCATCAGGATGTTCTTACCGTACAGACGGGAAAGAATCGAACGCGACTTGTCGCCAACGCAGAACACCTTAGTGTTCTGCTCATCCTGGGCCAGCTCGCCGCGGATCTGGCGAGCCACGCCAGTGTGCACAGCGCCGCACAGGCCACGATCCGAAGTCACTGCGATGAGCAGCTTCTTGGGCTCGGCCTTCTCGTCGGGCTGGATCTCAGTCTTCTCGAAGAACTGCTGGGCCCCGACTCCGTAAGGACGCGCCGCCTTCAAGTCGCGCTCGGCACGAGCGTACTTGGCAGCGGACACCATCTTCATCGATTGCGTAATTTTCTGAATGTTCTTCACGGACTTCAGGCGGATGGAAATAGCCTTCAGGGTGGCCATGCCACGCTGCTGCTGGGCCAACACGGTGGCCTCTACGGCCAGGGGCAGCAAGAGCTGGGTGCGTTGCATCATCATCCTGTGAGCTGTCGAAGAATCGCTGCCTCGAAAATTAGCAAAATTTCAACTCGGCAAAATGGTCGGAGAAAATTCACCTGCGTTAAGTTGGCTACGCCACAACGAGTGTTATAACACACGGCGAAGTTGCCACCCTATTCTCGTTGCACCAGCAACAAAAACATTCGCAATGAGTGGCAGCTCTTTCGCATAAACATAGCCTGAAGCCAGACTTTTTAAGAATTAATTTATTTAAATAATAATAATTAAACTTTAGAATAATTCCAAAATACCCTGGATTTAAGTCTTTGTTTTAATAGTTCTTAATTATTAAAGAAAATTATTTAATTAAACCATCTCTTTTGCATCTCGGCGGTCAGCTGCTCACGCCAGCCGATAGGTTGGCCATCGCTAAGACTCACGATAAAAAAGCTGACGTACTCGACTCGCGAAAAGATACGAACAATATTTATTTATAATTTATTTATACGCGTGATTATCCCCGCCGCTCCGCTTCGCACACAACGACACCCGGACCACGGCTATCAGATCACATCCTTATTCCCGGTGGAGACGGCGATGAAATCGCTCAGCGGATAACTCTAGGCCACGGACGAGCGGACGACGCGCGTGTGTGTGTGTATGTTTGTGTGCGATAGCTGGAAAATTGTTGCTGCGCGAATTGGAGAGATATATCAGAGTGTGTGTTTGTGCGTGTGTGTGAGAGTGCACTGCAGAAGGGGGGCATGACGGAGATAAGGATAAAGATAGACGGATAGTGCAAACGGCAAAAGTGAGAAGAAATCAACACACAAGAACAGCAGTCAGTGCCTTTCCTCCGCTCTGCTCCGTATCCGCATCCGCAATCCTCGACAGCAACAGTGTGTGTGTGCCTGCGCAGAGCGATTGTGTTTGTTGTGTTCGTTTGTTGTTGCTGCAGCTGAGTCGTGACACAACAGTAACAACTGGCCAAGCAATATCTAAGACACATGATGTGGTCGTTCTTCTCGCGCGACTCCTCGAAAGACTTCCCCTACGACATCGGCGAACCGGTGGGCGGCTTCGAGGACTACTCCATATGGACGCTGCACAAGGCCAAGCGCAAGGCAACGCTGGAGGAGGTGTCCGTTTTTGTCTATGACATCCGCAGCGGTTCTGATACGAAATGTGAACTGGCCAAGGCGTCGCTGAAGCGTCTGAAGACGTTGCGTCACCCCAGCATCCTGCAGTACTTGGACTCGTTGGAGACGGACAAGATGCTGTACGTGGCCACGGAGGCAGTGGAACCCTTGGGCACTTACTTTACCAAACTGGCTACTGACAACGTGCAGAAGGGCCTGTACCTTGCTTGGGGCATCTTCCAGATCACAGTGAGTACTTTGATTCTCCTTGATTACCCTCACTTAACTAATATCCTTATCCTTGCAGCGCGCCTTGTCCTTCCTCAACAACGATGGCAATCTGCGCCACAACAACGTCTCCGCCTGGTCGGTGTTTGTCAATGCCTCTGGTGAATGGAAGCTGGGCAGCTTGGAGTATGTCTCGGCGGCAGATGGTAATCCCATGCCTCCCGTGAAAATACCCGTGACCCTGGAGGTCTACGACTCGCCGGAAAAAAATGATCAGAGCAAGCTCAAGGCGGCCACAAAATGGTAGATATATAACCTTCTTATAAACTCCCTTAATAATTAATTGCAATCCCTTGCAGTTCCGTGGACATGTGGGGCCTGGGCTGTCTGGTGTGGGAGGCCTTCAATGGAGTGCTCAAGCAACGATCCAACCTTAAGGACATCGAGCACATACCCAAGTCCCTGCAATCCCTGTACTGCGAACTTGTCGGAGCCTCGCCATCGAACCGGCCGAATCCAGCTGATATAATCACACGTTGCCGCAAGCCGGGAGGCTTCTTCAAGAATGATTTGGTGGACACGCTACTCTTTCTTGAGGAAATTCAAATAAAGGACAAGGCGGAGAAAAATCGCTTCTTCAGCGGACTGACCACACATTTGGACAACTTCCCGGACAATGTGTGCAAGCACAAGATACTTCCGCAGCTGATAACAGCGTATGAGTATGGAGATGCGGGTTCAGCCGTGCTGGCACCCATGTTTAAGGTTGTCTATAGAATTTATAACCCTTTTCTGGCATGCATTTAACACGGAGATCTTTTGCAATCTCTTGCAGCTGGGCAAACTGCTCGACGAAGTGGAGTACCAGAAACGGATTGTGCCCTGTGTGGTCAAGCTGTTCGCTTCCACGGATCGTGTGACTCGATCGCGACTGCTGCAGCAGCTGGACCTCTTTATCGCGCACCTGCAGCCACAGGTGGTCAACGATCAGATATTCCCACAGGTGGCGCACGGTTTCCTGGACACCAATGCCACCATACGTGAGCAGACAGTCAAGTCGATCATCCATCTTGCGCCCAAGCTCAACTACAACAATCTCAATGTGGAGGTGCTGCGACACTTTGCCCGACTGCAGGCGCGCGACGATCAAGGTGGCATTCGAACCAATACGACCGTGTGCCTGGGCAAGATAGCGCCGCATCTGCATCCACAGGTTCGTCAGCGAGTCCTGGTCTCTGCCTTTGTTCGTGCCATGCGGGATCCGTTTCCGCCGGCACGAGTGGCTGGCGTCCTGGCGCTAGCCGCCACCCAGCAATACTTTTTACTCAGTGAAGTGGCCAATCGTGTGCTGCCGTCTCTGTGTTCCTTGAGTGTGGATCCGGAGAAGACGGTTCGGGATCCGGCGTTTAAAACTATACGCGGCTTTCTGGGCAAATTGGAGAAGGTGTCGGAGGATCCTAGTTTGCGTGAAACCATGGGTGAGTAAAATAACCTTAGCTAAACGTGTTATCTCAATTACTTATTGAATTACATTCCATTCCACAGAGGCCGATGTCCACACGGCCACTCCATCGATTGGTAATGCGGCGGCCACTTGGGCGGGCTGGGCGGTGACGGCCGTTACAGCCAAGTTCTATCGCAGCCAAAGTGATTCGTCTCGACCCAGACCGCCTTTAACTGGACGCAATTTGTCCAAGCCAGCATCACTCGGTGAGTCTCTCTCTCTAGCTAATGCGATTTTCAAAGCATATAATTGGATTTTTAATGTTCTCATTGTTCAGAGCAACCATCGAGCAGCAGCCTATCGACCACCACGAGCAGTGTTACCTCAATGACGTCGCTGGAGCATGAAAGCAATGACACCTCCGCCTCGGCCTCGGATTACGGCAACAACGATTGGGACAACGAAAACTGGGGCGAAATGGATGTGAGTATTGAAGCGTTCTTAGAAGTATTTCTAGGATTTAATAAATCCATTTATAGACCTCTCAGGATCCTAGCAGTCCGCTGGCAGCAAGCTCCAACAATGGCACCTCGATGGCTGCCAATGCCTTGAATGAAGTGCGCGATGGCTGGGACAACGAGGAGTGGGGTAGTCTTGAAGAGGATCCGGTAAGTTATTGACTACCTAAGAGTAATAATTAATCTAATCTAATCACTTTCCATTTAGTGCGAGGAAGAGGAGCAGGCGGAGCAGGAGCAGCAGCAGCAGCAACTGGCCAGACAATCGATATCATCCACCACGTCATCCAGTCAGCATCACCAGCGCCCGCCGCTGCCACAACAGCATCCGCATCAGCAGCTGCTGCAGCAGCATGAACTGAACGACCTGATCGAGCCGCTGGCCAAGCTCAACTCGCATGCCATGCTAAGGCCAAAGGAGCTGCCCAATCTCTCCAGCAGCAATACTTCGCCCACGTCCACGGCCACTGCCAATTGCAATAATATAAGCCCGCCTTCGTCGCATTTGAATAATTCGACGCATAATGCCAATTGGAATAGCGATTCGTGGGCTGATGGTGAATTTGAGCCGCTGGAGGAGTCGGGATTGGGTACGTTTATAGCAAATAAACCCTATTTAACGCCTAAAGTAATACCTCCATTTCTAGGGAATGCCAAACTGGATGAGGCGCGGCGTAAGCGCGAAGAAAAGAAGCTACAGCGTCAGCGGGAACTGGAGGCGCGCCGGGCCCAGCGGGCGACTGGCCCTATGAAGTTGGGCGCCAAAAAGCTTTAAAAGTAATCAGCGGATAACAGCGCCCGGTGTGTGTGCGCCTGTTATGCAGCCTGTTATTTGCATCTACGTACATCTAAGTCCCAAAAGTGTATTTGTATATTTCTGTGTGTGTGTCCCTATTCCCCGTGTCCACCCGTTTTCCTGTTTCCCGTGTATTTTTTGGGTACCAGTTTGCATTAAATGCAATCACAGTGTCTCGAGCCTCCATTTCGATTCCATAACATAGCCATATATTGTAATGCTAATGCTGGCACGATATTACCTAGCATCTCTAACTAAATTTCCAATGTAAAGCACTGTAATTAAACCTGTAATTTATATTTATAAAAAACAAAAACAAACAACAAAACAAGGAATGAAGCAACCAACCAACCAGTAGTTAGTAAATTACTTCAAATTTATACTTTTATTAATCGAGTCTAGTAGAGAATAATGATCCTTGTGGATCCTTGAGCATGATTGTGGGAGAGACCGGGATATAATCAATATATCTATGATTGGCGAATAAAGTCTTTTTCTCCATCTCCTATCCAATCTTTGAGTATGCCTGCGTGCGTCTGTGTTTTTTCCCACTTATTTACGATGATAAAAAGAGTTGAAGTATTCCATAGGAAAGCCGAGAAATGCAAAAATGAAGTATTTAACAAAAACAAAAATCTAAACGTATTTTTGCGAATGGAGCGTAACCAAAATTGTGAATTTTAATATAAATAAATATATAAATAACAATATTTTTATATAGCTCATAATAATAAATGGAAACGAATTATATAGAACCAAAACCAATATATAGGAGAATCTGAAAAATCAAGAAACAACCGCAAGCAATTATAGAAAGGAAACAATTTTAAAGCTTTTTCAGCGATACATTTAATTATGTATATGTAGTAGAGAAATGCACTTGTTAACTAGGATCGAAAGTGATTATGTTTTCTTCCCCTCCTCTTATTAATTTTCAGATTTATTTTCTGCCATTTTTGCGTTAAGCATTATTCCCCCCAAAAAAGAGTTTTAACCAAGTAAGAAACCAGCACCAAGCGCAAGCCATTTTTGCATGTCAAACTAGTAGCGTTTAACTACAATTTTTGAATGTCCTGTACATACATATAGATACCGATATACATACATACATATATATACCTAACATATATATGCCGATTTTTTCCAATACCTCAATATCAGTGTACAATTTTTCCATAATATATTTTTGAAATACAAAACGAAACTAAGTAATATCCGAAAGAGGAAATTAAAAACAAAATACGAAGAAAATGTTGACTTTTTGAAATCTCATTGTTGTCGCAGCGTGTACCACCACATACATACATGTGTATATTTGTAATTAAAGCAACTCGATTCCAATCCAAGTCAGCCCAAAACCCCGCGCCTTCTTTCCCCCTACTCTCTGGACCACTGGCATTTAGATTGGCATTCATTTTACTTAATCAACAAATTCTCTCAGCAAAATTTAACATTAGCAACAAAAAGAAATTTAATAAACAAAATGAAGAAAGAAAAACGGAAACGGAAATTAAAAAGCAAACCAAACCATATGGAAAATTTATTGTTTAGACAAATTTTTAAGACTGCAAAAAATAAGAAAAACCAAAATTAATTGAGGGTGGTAATAGTAAATTACAAGAAAACTAAATTATTTAGTACTAATCATCAGTAAAATAAATTTTGAAATAATAACAAAAAACAAGCAACGCAAATTGTATTGTCTCTTGGGGAAGTCCCCTCTATTTGCAGGTAAGTCTTATCTTGAATTTTACAAATGGATATCAATGGCACATCTGGTTGAAAAGATATATTTATATATATATAGATATATGTATAAGTTGGTTAAATGAAGTCTGTTTTGGCAAATGTTTCTGCTGGCCATTCGAAAAGTGCAACAATCCAAGTCCAAGCCTTTGTTTATTAAGCCTCCGCTGTTGTTTAAGCAGCTGTTTTTTATCCACTCTTCGAGGATCGTTAAGATGGATTAATGCAGATATATACAATATATACCTGGCTAAAAACTCAAAAGAGTAAGGCTAAATACTATATATAGTTGGTTTTGGTAGTTAGGGTAAAAGTATGGTTTTTGGTTTAGAAAGGAAGTTAATTCGAAAGTTTAATGCGTATACATTTTCTGTGATGGCTTTAATTAGGAATGCTAATATCCTATTGGACTTTAATATTAAAAAAAAAAACTAAAAATTTGATGAATTTTGTAAAATTTTTACCCCTTAAAAATTTTCTAAAATGACAAAAAAAAATTTGTTTTGTTAGGCATGGGTAGATCGACTCGGCTGTTCATGCTGATCAAGAATATATATGACTTATATGGCCGGAAATGACTCCTTCACAGCGTTGAAAACTTCTGAATGAAATAAAATAATAATATTAAAAAGGTAAAATATTTTAGTTGTTGGCGCAAAAGTAAGAAATCAATATACGTAAATAATTTACAATTTTTGAGTATACATTTGTAGATATCGCATTGAAAAATAATGCATAGCTAGCACAGCTTATCTCTCCTATAGCATCTAGACAATATACATATACATATAGGATATAATAGTTAATGGTTAAGACTTACCTGGGTAGAGGACACACGCTTATCATATTTCGTTGACTTCAATTCATCATCATTGGCATTGGCCACGTCATGTTTTTGGCGGGTCGCAGAGCAATCACTATCACTTCCACTATCACTATAGGTGTTAACACTGGTAGGGCCACGGACAGACTAAACCCGGAGCGGAGGCTAGCGCCTCTATTTATAGTCCCCGAGCAAAGAGAACAGAGAAAGTGTGAGCGAGAGAGAGCCTATCTCTAGAGACGTGCATAGAGAGTTAGAGCGAAAGAGCTATCTCTATAGATACTCAGAATAGAGAGTAGGGATGCATAGAGAAAAAGAGAGAGTAAGCTAGTGATAGAGTGAGGAGGGAGGGAGAGCTATTCGCTGCTATTACAATATTATATTATTAGAAGGTAACCATTTAATGGGGTGTTTATTTTCTTTGTTTATTTCCTATTTAATGTAACATTTATTAGGGAAATAACTATATATATTAAAAAATATTTATTAAAGCTTTTGAAATGAAATTAGTAATCTATAAAGTTTAAAACTTTTAACTTTATTTCTTTGCGCCTTGTTAATTGCCTATTAGCAAGTGTGCATAGCATACTTATTTGAGCTCAGCAAATACAATTCGCTGCGGCTCATTGTGCTCTCCGCCCACTCTGCCGGCTAATTGAAATGAGTCAATCCGCCCCGATTAGTGCTCCTTGGCGGTAATCCCCCAATGTCACGTCACGTTTATGTACGCCAAGTGCCCCACAGAGAGCTATTTTTAAGATTTTTTTAAGATCTGCGACCGCACAACTTTGCTTTTCTCACGCGCTCGTTTCGCTGTTAATTTGTTGCAACTTGCACTGTTTTTCCCAGCCATGGGAGTCGTCCTAAGGGGGTTGTGTGAAAACTAATAAAAAAGGGGAGGAAGAAATGTGTTAATTTGGCCTTGATTTATATATTAACTTCTTTAAGAAATTTTTGGTCTAATCTGAACCCTTTAAAATAAGGTATTTCTTCTATGATTTTTTACTATAGTCGCACCCCCTTAAATTCCCATCCAATCTGCGCCCTTGTTGCCACCTCTGGCTGCCGCCCGCCCATCTGTCCGCCTCAGAAACGTTCCGCCCCCAAGCTGCCCGCCTCAATCTGTTGACAGAGCTGCCCTTGCTGTGAGTAATTGCCCCGCAAAACACTCAGTAAAATCTCCACTCCGGATAGCAGGGCCTAAAATAGGGTACGCCAAGTGGACGCCAGTGGGATCTCGAAGTAGAGTAGATAAAATGCTGAACCAGAACCGCAGCAGTGGCAAAGGAACTATATTAATAGGCGCTGAAGTCAACGTGATGGAGCTGCACTTGGCATTACTCATACGCCCTGCCTTCCACCGCTCGCGTGTCTAATTGGACTGGAAAAGCGAAAAGCGAAAAACGAAAAACGGAAAACAAAATAAGGCGGAGTGCGATTACCGGCGGTGCAATTAAATAGTTTGTCGTGATAGAGTGAGCAAATATTGAGATCATTATGGTAATTCCGCCGCCGTCTGCCCTGCAACCATTCAGCATCTTTGGCACTCATTAAACTTGAGGCATGTTTGCTTATGGCATTTGTTGTTTTTTTGGTTTGTTCCTATAATTTGCAGTGTGCGATGCTCGGATTTGTCACCGATATTGGATCTGACGATTCGGCACGCAGGTGTGCGGCAGCAATACAGCAAAAATAATACATTTTACCCTATGCGAAATTCACATAATATTCTCGCTTGGAGCGGTCGCAAAATGCATTAAATGCTGTTAATATTTGCCATTGTAGTTTCTATTTCTGTTTTTGTTTCGGTTTTAATACCCTGTAATAGTAAAATTAAAGTGTATATTAGACATACATCACAATATTACTATATTAATTTATATATAAATGTTGTTAAGCAGTTTAAGATACTTTTTAACAAAGGTTTACTAGTAAGATATCTGCCTTTGTATTGTAAAAATAAATACTATGATAGTTGCAATTATATTTTTATTTCTTCGTGATATAATAATGTCTTTAATAATATCGTTACATAAAATTAATCTAGAATCAACTCGAAATAAGGTTTAAGATACTTTTAACATTTGTAGATACACCTTTTAGTAAGAGATTCGGTTATTACAATTACAATTAATATTTGTTCAAAAATATATCTATATATGGTAATAATTTACACGATCTTTTTCAAGTCGTTATACTACAGAATATCGTAGGTATTTCTTACCAACTTCGCGCATTCAATTCAATCAAAGCGCAACGCTCTAGCTATGGCTCGCCTTTGGCTTTGTTTTCGGCACCTTTTGTTGTTGCAAAAATTGTTTAAAATTTCAAATTAGCTGCAGTTTGTGCAGTGGTTAATGTTTCTACATTTGTTGCTGAACATTTCTAGGAGCGGTCTCCTTAGCATTTTACACTGGCCCTGCATTCTAGAACAACTCGCCAGCAGCAGCCACCTACTGCTCCGGCGGCTGATGCCATTTGTTAAATAAATAATAGATCGCTGAGCTCTTTACAAGCTGTCAGATCTAATGACCGTGAATAAATACGGGGGGAAGTTGGCTCTATCAACACCTTGGCATCCCTGATTTTATTATCTCATCAAGAAAGAAGGGAAAAACTTAAAATTGCATCCAGCTACGTCAATTATACACTTATCACAAGATTTGCCAGATAATATAGCCAAGGTTTTGTTAATATTTAATTTTCTTATAAAACTAATCCAAAGGTGCAATGTTTAGACTCAATGTTTGTCCTTTGGATTATTTAAATTGGACCTTAAACCCTTTATCAATATCAGGTGATGCTAAGAAAGTGTCTAAATAGTGACTCATTGCAGTTGCGAAATAGCTGCAGTATGAAAGTTGTATTTATAATACCTTAATACTACTACGACGTAATTATAAATTAGTATACTTATTTCATTGTGTTAGTAATAAAAATAGCGCTAATATTATATCGTTTTCTCTTTAGTTATTGTATAAACCTGCAAAAATGCTTAATATAACCCATAGTTCGACTAATTTGAGGTTTGATTAGTTTACTAAAAAAGCTATTCCATTAGTTTTAATCTTTAGTATTTATTCTTATAGGGAAAAATTCAGATAAATAATACTTAAAATAATATCCATAAATACTATTTATTAGGTTCCACTTATAACATTCTACCATTTTCTCCTTTATAATTTAAAACTTAACTTAAGACTCTCCTCAACTGAAGTATCAATGAAGAGTGCGTCATAGGGGTTTTCCCGGCATTAGCCCCAAATAAGGTCATGCTTGGGCATATGTAAATATATATACATATCTAGCTATTGTTTACTTTTCTTTTTTTTCTTGCCCAAGTTTCCGTTTTGTCCAAATACGCGCAAAAACGGGTAAATAATAATTATTATGATAAACAAATATTGGCAGTGTAAATGACCGGGCCCCCAAGGCAAACAAGGAGGAAGGAAACCGCAAGCGCGACCGCGATAAGACGTTGAATCGATCCCGGGCCTCAGTGTATCTATGTATATCTTTAGAATACACACAGAAAAATTTAGAAAACATATTAGCTATATATATTATTTGCATGAGCTTTAACCTATAATTTTAATCGGAATAAATTTTATTTTAAAAGATCACTCTTGTACATATGTATGTATGTCTATATACCAATTTTTCCGATTTTTGCCCGCTTTTTCAATTTTTCGCACTTTTCGTTCTTTCATTCTCCCCCGCGCGTCAGGAGTACGAAAATGGCGAATAAGAGCCAAGAGCTTCTCAATATTTCTGACTCTCTCTATTTTTCTTCTTGCTGCAACCGTTCGATGGCAATAGTTGGCGTTGTGTGTGTTTTTTTAAAGGATATTTTTTGGCAATAATAAATTACTTGTACTACACTAAAACGTCGCGGACCTGCTAATTTTGTTTAATTGTTGTTCCACTTC
Source organism: Drosophila serrata (assembly GCF_035046125.1). Classification (NCBI taxonomy): domain Eukaryota; kingdom Metazoa; phylum Arthropoda; class Insecta; order Diptera; family Drosophilidae; genus Drosophila; species Drosophila serrata. Next base: position 69,352 of record NW_028257274.1, on the reverse strand, counting down.
ATGTATTATTACGAAATGTGTACTTCATGTATGTATTTATGTATGTATGTATGCAGTTGCGAACCGCCAACTCCTTTTGCACAATAAGATTTGTTTGATACACAGCGATGGCGTTATCCAATTGGGAAATTTGGTTGTTCTTGTTGTTTCTCTCGCCTTAAATCCACATTTGGAACAGTTTTCACATGCAAACTTGGTTTTATTCCTGCAAATTTATTCTCCGCAAATTTTCCGTGGCAACACGCCGTAAAAACAGGATAGTAATATCGATAAGCCGATCTTCGTATTTTTCGACTGAGTATCGTTAAAATATTTACCATATCGATATATCGTTGTCACTACGTGAAGTACGTGCTAAATTATTGAATTTAATTAATATATGTACCTTAAGGGGATTGATAAATATACATTAGTAGCGTTGGTAACCTTTTTTTAAAAATGGCCAAATAATTAAAAAAAAAAATAGTAAATAAAGTCTATTTTAATTCGCCTTAGTACATAAAAAGTATTTTCGTGTACTATTACTGCTATAATCTGTTACTTTTAAACTAAGAACAAAAAATAATCACGTCATGACAACGATATATCGATAGTAAAAATATTTAAACGATACTCTAACGAAGAAACGAAGATCGTTATATCGATATTACTATCGTGTTTCTACATCGGGATAATGGCACGGAAAATTTGCGGAGAAATAATTTGCGAGAAAAAAGGCTAATTGCCCGGTAAAAACTGTTCCAAATGTGAATTTAAGGCGAGTGAAACAACAAGAACTACCCAATTTCCCAATTGGATAATGCATCAGCTGTGCATCTATGAAATCTTATTGTGCAATTAGGATCAAAGAAGTTGGCGAGGTCGCAGCTGCATACATACACACATACATGAAGTACACAATTTGTACATACATACATACATACATGAAGTGCAAAATCAATTCAACAAAATTAGCAGGTCCGCGGACTTCTAGTGTAGCACAAATGATTAATTAGTGTTAAAAATTATGTAATATCCTTAAAAAAACACACACAACGCCAACTATTGCCATCAAATGGTTGCAGCAAGAAAAAAAGTAGAGAGAGAAGAGAGACAAAAAGTTTGAGAAGCACTTGGCTCTTATTCGCCATTTTCGTACTCCTGATGCGCGGGGGAGAATAAAAGAACGAAAAAGTGCGTAAAAACGGAAAAGCGGGAATAAAAGAACGAAAAAGTGCGTAAAAACGGAAAAGCGGGAAATATCGAAATCGTGAGCAATATTCGCTGTGAAAAGAAAGCGGATGTGTGGAGCCGTGAATACGTAGTTTTTTTTTTTTTTTTTTTTTTCAAGTGAAACGGAAAATTTGCAAACGTGCCAGTGATTTAAAGTCCCGCTATTTTTTTGCTCGCTTTTGGGCGCTTCTTCCATCGATCGGCTGCATGCGGAATGTGCCGGCACAGGAAAATAACGAAGAAAAGCAAAGCGGATATAAGAGTGAGGAAAAGTTTTTTTTCCGTGGTTTAACACGTGCATATTTTTATACCCTTGCAGGGTATTATAATTTCAGTCAGAAGTTTGCAACGCAGTGAAGGAGGCACCTCCGACTATATAAAGTATATATATTCTTGATCAGGATCAACAGCCGAGTCGATCTAGCCATGTCCGTCTGTCCGTCTGTCCGTCTGTCCGTCTGTCCGTCTGTCCTTCTGTCCGTCTGTCCGTCTGTCCGTCTGTCCGTTTCTACGCAAACTAGTCTCTCAGTTTTGAAGCTATCTGAATGAAACTTTGTAGTTAGCCTTCTATATACTCTCACTCGTATATATGTCGGAACGGGCCGGATCGGACGACTATATCATATAGCTGCCATAGGAATGATCGGAAAATTTTTACAAAAAAATTTTTAACTTTTTCAGTTTTCAATAGAATTGGATCAAATTTGAGATATAGCCATTTTACTATACTCTACAATTTTGCATAAAATTTTATGAAAATCGGACTACTATATCATATAGCTCCCATAGGAACGATCGATAAATTAATACAATTAAATTTATAACCTTTTCAGTTTTCAACTGATTTTCATCAAATGTTAGGTATAGGCATTTAATTTAAGTCTTAAATTTTGTGGTAAATTTCATGAAAATCGGACGACTATATCATATAGGTGCCATACAAACGATCGTTTGATGTGGAGGAAAAATGCAAATCAGTGAATGTAAAACTGCAAATATAATATGTATAGGTGAATGAAATGAAAGCAGGTATTACTATATATATAATTTGTATTGTATGGTTTTTTATTCATAGAAGTTCTATCTGCAAGGGTATATAAACTTCGGCATGCCGAAATTAGCTTCCTTTCTTGTTTTAGATTTTTTTGTTGTGCATTTACTTTTGATTTTGTGTGAAATTTTTTTTTATTTGTTTTTGTGAAAATTGTGTGAAAATCAAGAATTTCGGCAAGGCAGCGTAAGGCGCTTTCGGAGTTTCAACTTCCAGTTACAAATAACAAAGTGAGTGACGATCCTTTCATATCTCTCTTAATTTTATTAATGTGTAAAAATGTTGAGTGAAGAGCATTTTCTTGACTTTTCTTTCCACCACATCCTTTATGCTCGTTGCGATTCGCCATTAGGGTTTGTGTCTCTGATATTTGTCCTTGAAAATGAAATGTAAACAAACGAAATGGATTCCGTAATTTGAAGTTATTTGTAAATTAAAATGAAAAATAATAATTTTAATAATTTATTTATTTTAAAATTTTATTTTATAATATTTATTTTTAAATATTATTCTTATGCACATCTCTCCAAACTTATTTCTCTTGTTTTTATATATTATTATTATTATTATTATTATTATATTTACAATATTTATTTTATTTTTACATATATTAAACATATAATTTGTTTTTATATATTACGCGGATATATATACTCTTTCTTAAATTGTTAACATAAATGACAAATAAGTCGTTGCATATACTCTGAACCTTAGCAACATGTTGCTTAACATGTTCTTAGCCATATATGGGGTGCAACATTTAAAGACTTAAGTTTTAGTAGTTTTTACATTTTTAATTGAGTATTATATTTATTGAGGTAATAAAAACGAACATAGGAAAGCTTTCCGAATTTAAAATAGTGATTTTTATGCTTAATTATCAGTCTTATTAACTTTTTTTGTCGAAAAAACTGTCATATAAAAATATTGTTCAAACAAGCGAATATTTTAAATTTGGTTATGATCGATTCCCGGTTCGATCCTATAATTTAATTACAAACTGGAGGGGTTATCCATATTATTTTGGCATATTTTCTCTCTGTGTACACATATCTCCTGATGTGTCTGATCTGTTTGGAGTCTGGTGTATGGCCAGTGGTTTTGTGGGTGCGTGCTCCGCCTGATAATGCTGGGAGACCAAAGAGCGACCACCGCAGACAAGACGATACGCCGGCTGATGATTCATCCTGCCAATATGGCCACTCGTGGCCGCTGGAAGCCCAAGTGTTCCACGAGTTTGGCACGAGCGCCACAGCGATCAGTGATGACCATTTGGCCTTTTGATTTCTATAAAAAAATATAAAATTTTATGTATTGAGGCGATGAGTACTTAAACAATATTTTTTAAAATATATATTCCAGAGAGAACTAGTTTAAATCAGTCTTTTTTACCTTTAGTTTTAAATCAATTTCGATTTTTGGATAGTCAAGGTTTTTTGAGTACACAAAGTAATATATTTCTTAAGGTTAAAAGGTATTTTTTAAACTTGTTTTTGCTGTAAACTTAAACTTTTTTCTGAACTCCAAGAAGACAAGCGTCATTACGTAAAATGTAACATAGTATTGTTGTGGCTACTTATGTTTCTAATAATAGTATTATAATGATAATATTCCATTATAAATACTTTGGTTTTATGAAAACAATGTGTTCTTATTTTAAAACACGATAAGAAAGGAAACTTACTTCGGGAAGTCTAAGTTTATATAGCTTTGATCGAATCGGAAATAAATATTCCCATTCTTAGAATCAATATTTATCCATATTTTTATATATAAATGTTCGAGAAATCAATTTTAAAAAAAATCATAACTATAGTCAAAAAATTATTAATTTCAAATCTGAAAGCTGTCCTATGCTAGTTTTTAATAGGTTAATAAATATGCATATTGAGTTTAAAAATGTATAAATTACAATTTTTGCTCATTTTTTACAATTTTAAAAATGTAACCCCTTATTACATTTCAAAAAAATTTTGTACATATTTTTGTTTTTTGCCGGACATGGCTAAATCGACTCGGCTATTAATGCTGATCAAGAATATATATGATTTATAGGGTAGAAAATGATTTCTTCACTGCGTTTCAAACTTCTGACCCTGCAAGGGTATAAATAAAAAACGGAAATCTCTCAAACCACTTAGCTTACTAATTTACACATTTTTTATAACTTATTTCTTAGTATTATTAATTACTAATTGAACTTTTTTAATAACATTTCCTTAAGAATACATGACAAATGGCTTCTTAAGCTTTAGCATTGAACTAACGTTATGCTATGTAGCAGTTAAAGTACCTCCAAAATTAATTCTTTACAAATTCGATAGGAATCTTGTTATATTTCCTCATTTCGCAATATTTTTGTATTAGTTCAAATGCTAGTAATTTGAGCATGAAAATTATAGCAACACTGCCACGAACATCGCTCGCGCGGTAAACAAATAGGTAAATAAACTTACAACTGGCGGCTGCATGCAACATGGCAACAGTTTGTTGTCGATGAATGAAAACGTGCTGTTCCGAGGGAGCTGACAATTGGAGCGCCTTCAAACTGGTTTCTGTCTCAGTTTTGTGGCCACAATGGACGTGGAAATGGCAACGGGTTCGAGGTTCGAGGCTTGCCGCGCACACGTGTTGAGTGTGCCGCTGTTGTTGTTGAGTTTAGTTTCGATGCCAGCTGAGCGGCGGCCTGTCGCCCCTTTGAAAGCCACCCAGCACCTGGTCGTCAGCACCACCACCCCCCCCCAAAAAAAAAGCACAAAAACCCCCCTTTAGCTCCTGCCACATCTCTTGGTAGTCTATTTCCCAAAAGTGGGTCAATTACAGCCTGCCATTGTCGCTTACAATTGGAATCCACTTGGATTGAGTTTTCCATTAAAACTTATTTAAAGTTATATGCATTTTTTATTTAAAATTCAATTTTATAGATATTTTAGTATACTTTTTGTGAGAATTTAAATAATAATAACCAGTTCAAACTTTATTTAATATAAACCTTGATCTAAATTTGATTACATATTTTTCATTTGGTTACTTATTTGGCATATAAAATTTCTTTAAAATTTGTATTAAAAGTATTTTAAAGTATCTTTAAAACCAACTTTTATCAATTAAAATTCATAAAATCAATCTCTAAGCCTGTTTCCCAAGTTCTCTCGGTGCATGCATGTGTTCGTTTCGCTGTGTCTCTAAACTTGCGAAATAATAAATTCAATTTCACAAAATGAGGTAAAAAAAGCTAAAGCCAAAAACGGCCAAGACCAAAGAGACACATCAATAGGCCAAAACAAAAAACAAAACGCGAATCGAAAGCGTGTCCGAGAGTTTATTGTGAAATTCTAGATAAACGCGCTCCCGCACAGGGCGAGAAAAGTGAACCCAATACCATTACGAATTTGGGCTTTAAAACTACCGATTTTATGATTTAATTACATGGCTCATATTTGTATTACCTCCGCCATACATTAGGCCATAATTGCTAGCACAATTCAGTGGGGCGGAGCTTTATTTCTAGAAGTGGATCACCTGATTAGACACACGTATGCCATTCGCCAAAGATTATTCTGTGGAGGCACTTTTTTTTGGGCTGATATCTTTATTTCTCTGATAAGCCGCAGACTTCCGGGCTTACCTTTATGAATAGATCATACTGCTAGAATAATATCTCCTAAAGGTGATGAATAATAAAAAGGTAAAAAAGAGATCGAGAACTATGTGAAGGGTAAGCTGTAAAAAATATTAAATAGATCAACAAAGGAGTTGGGTTTCTTATTTATAAAACCCTTTGTTTAGCCATTACTCAGTGGATAGTGATAAATATATATGAAATAGCATAGAAATATACATATATATGAACTTTAATAAAATACTTTTTCTGGTATTAAAAATGTCAGATATTATATGGTGAAATTTTGTATTCTTGTATTTGAAATATTTAATCAATGAAGTAGAATATTTGAACTAGTTTCTTCCAACAAGCTTACTTTCTAACTGTGTAAAGGTAGAACATAATGTGTATCAAGTGATGGCTTCCCCTAACTAGAGCAACAAACCCATTAAATTAGGCAGTGATATCTTAGATAGTAAATATATGTATATTATTATTTTCTTTAGGTAACTAGACCCTCCAAAGATTTATATATACATATATAACTTGCTATTCAAGCAAAGCCATAATGGCAGATCGAGGCGCCTTGCCTGCCATTTGGGATCGGTTCGGTCTGGGTTGCTGCTGCTGCTGCTGCTGCTCTTTTTTGTATTATTTTTTATTTCAATTTTATTTTGGGTCGGGATCTGTGGTCTCTCCGTCCGTCTTGGAGTATTCCAGCATTTCCGTCCGAACCGTGCCTGGACCCGTACCCGTACCGATCCGATCTCCATGTGCGACGATGGCGATTAATTACCCTCGAAACGGCTTTGCTGATTTCAGCTTTACGAGCCTTTTTTTAATTTTTTATTTTTATTTTTCTGGTCGTCGTCTTTTCTTCGCCTGACAAGTTGAAATATGCGTCGGACACTTTCGAGCGAGGGGCATAAAATACCAGAACCAATTCGCATTGCTCTTGGCTTTTTTTGTTGTTGTTGTTGTTTTTGGGGCAGGCTTGTGCTTTTTATAGTTGTTTTTGGCAAAAGGCATTAAAAACATTTTGGGCCTGGGCTTTTGTTCACGCCACCGCCGATTGTTATATAAAAGTAAGTGTGGAGGAAGAGAGTTAAGGGCTCTCGATAATTCTGGAGCGGCGGCCACCGCGCGGTATACTTAATATTTATAGACCTAGGTCCGGTAGTCGAACAAAGAGCGATCATATAAAAAATACGACAAAGAGAGAGTGAGAGAAGAGGTATACGAAGAAAGGCAGAACTAACACTAGTTTACAGAGGAAAAATACCTGGGAAAGGTATATATGCTATCTCAATAAAAGAATTGATATATAATACCTGTAGACTTTTATTTTTTATTATAATTATTCTGAAATTGTATTATTTTAATATACAAATTTATATTAATATACCTCAAAGTGTATTAATACTTTGTACTGCCCCATTTTATAAAATATCTCACATATACAACCCAATTAAATATATTTAACTCAATAAATTCAACTAGAAATTATAAATAAATATAATAATAAGACTTTACCTCTTATAAAACCCCAAGAAAAGTGATCGCTTGTTAAATAGTGTAATTAATGTGTCGCTTTTTTATCGATACTCTCTATTATGGGTTAGGAACTGTGCCGCTCTTTCACTCTCTGCCTTCGGGGTTTCTTCGGTTCGGGTGACTCATAGATAAATAAATACGTCAATACGTCCGCAGTCTGATATCGGAGCATTACGAAACGAAAAAGGGGGAGATATATCCAAGTGGACGTCACTGCTTTAAGGAAGCTAGCTGCTAGCGATAAGGATTAACGAACACGTCATAGTTGGTGCCCTGTAAAAATACCGAGTGGGGGGGGGGCATAACCCGGCGCGGGTTCAATGTACACGTCGCTGGGGGCCACACCTGTTGCCGAAACTACAATAAAAACAAAATATACACAACCTGCGGCGCAGTAACAAAAGCCACCAGAACGCAGAAATCACGCTACGATCATAAAGGCGAAACGTGCTAATAAAAGCAACAACAAAGCGCGCTTCGCGATTACGAGTGGGAAGAAAAGCCCCTAGAGGAGTTGCACTTGAACCCCCAGGTGTCTGTTCGGTGGAATCGCACTCGGAATTCGCCTTCCGAATCCAGAACTCCTCTGGAATGTCGGCCGCCAACGATGAGCGAATAGCGACAGATACAGATGCTAAGATACAGATATATCTACAGATGCGGCGGTGGCTAGTGAAGAGTCAAGCTGAACTGAAATGAGGCCAAGGCAAACGGCGGTCACGACCGAAAAAGTACTGAGAGAAAGTGGGGCCTTATTTAAACCGAAAAAAATACAGGGAATATATTCAATTGGCAATAAAATTACGTTTAAAATTAAATTTGATGGCAAGTTACTTAATGGCAAAAATGTTGTCGCACAAGTTCACTTTTTAATACAGTTCGATTTTATTCAATTAATAATTTTAATTTATTAGTTTTTTTTAATTATGGAATATTCTTTTTACTATATTTCAATTATTTAATATTCTTTTATTAAGATATTGTTTATTGTCTATAATTTTTGTCAGTGCAGCGAATTCGTCGGCGCTTCTTCTTTCCCTTCTTGTTTAGCCACCCAAAAGTAACCGTAAAACGCCCACGGCAACGGCATCTGCAGATCGACTACTGTTCCCTTCTCACTCCCCCCCTTCAATCGAACTCTGTCTGCCTCTCGCACTCACACTTTCCGTTTGCTTAGGTTACGTCTTTTGTTTTGGCTCCCGATATTCGTCAATGTTTGCACGAGAGATGCATCTAGTACATACATATGTATGTGTGAATACACCTATTGCGTGTAAGAGGAAGGAAGAAGTAAGGAAGGAAGATGACGATTGTCTCTTGATTGAGCGCTAAGGCACGCACACTAGCGCGCATCAAGTGCAATTAAAGGTGGTCGCACTGTACGTGTTTTTGAGTTCACTGTACCCGTTACCTTTCGCGCGCGTATTATTAACTCAAATATACAAATACACAACAAAATAAAAATAAAAAGCATCAGGGGAAACAACAAGAACAAATCGTACATCAAAAATGACTTAAAATCCCGCCACACGTCAATGGAATAAATGCATTCGGTGCACTGAGAGAAATCAATTGCTAAGGAAGTCAATTGGTTATAGTATTTAAAATAAATTTTTTGTTGACAATTTTATTAAAATTATAAATAAATTATAAATTACAAAATTATAACATGTAAAAAACTTTCTGAAATTATAAAATTATTATTAATAATTATAAACCTGTAGCGGTATAAAAACAAATATATGTTCATAAGTAAGAGGTTAATGGAAAGCTAAGAGAGACTTTTGACCCTGTTTTTTTTTTCTCAGTGCACTTACATATATTCTTACTTGTATTTACTTGTGCGTAAGTATTTGCGGCGACCGCTCCCTCGCCAAAAACGGCATAAAACAATTTGTATCCTCGTTCGCTCCTCGCTCCATAAACAATGAGAAATGTTGCATCCGCCTTTGTTTTTGTTGTCCGCGTGTGTTCCTGCGTGTATTCCCTTGTTTGTTGTGTGTTGTCGTTGTTGTTGGCATTATAAAAATGTCATTAACATGTCAACGGGTCGCTAAAGTTTGCAAAAGTTTCTGCATATAGAAGGGGGAAGGGGGAAGGGGGAAATGGGGCTTGGGGCTGACAGTGGGGTGCGCGCTATAAAATGTATATGGAATTGAATTTAAAATGTTTGCGAGCATCAATTGTTTCGAGGGGCTGTTTTTGTGTACATTATAAGTGTGTATACTCCGCGTTTTAATTAATTTTAATCAGATATAAAAATAAAGCATTAACCCTTTAATTCACAAGCACACCGTGAAAAATTGGGACGTAATTAATTACTTTAATGTTGCATATTTTTTTTTAGAAATGCTAATAACTAAATTAATAAAATGACGATCAAACGTATAATACGAAAAACATTAAATGTTGCATACTTTTCGCAACGTTTTCTATGCATTTTTAATCCTTAATTAAAGCAAGATATGTTTTTTTTTTTAGTAAGGAAGCTTCCCTGCTGAAATAAACTTTTATTTAGCTTCTTTTGTATCTAGTTCTCTCTCATGTATTTGCTTTTCTCCCTGTGTAGCCTTTCTCCCTTTGGTTGCCAAGCGAAAATAAGTTAAACGGTAACCGGCCCAAAAGTTCATTCCGCTCTCCCACTCTCTCTTCTCCCTTTCTTTTTTTGGTTAATTCTCACCCCCGCAAAAAAAAAAACTTCCAGCAGCAAGGAACAACAACAAAAAACAACGGCAAGGAACAGCAACAAAAACTATGTGACGCCAGGGCGGGCAGAGCGGCATAAAGTCAATGATCGGCTGGCGCTGACGTCGACGCTCACCGCCGATGCCGACTTCGCTGTTGTCATAATTAAACGCGACAAATAAAATTTGAAGAAAACGAACAAAAAAAAAAAAAAAAAAAGAACAGAGTCGCCGCCGTCGACGTCGCCAGGCTATAATACAACAATGAGACAACAATAAATTCTTCAATTAACATTCGCACAGGTAAAAAGCATGGCGAGAAGGCGTGCGAGAGTGACAGAGAGCGCACGCATTACAGCCAGAGAGCGTGACTGCGCCACTCTCTCTCACTCACTCTCTTTCACTCACTCTCTCTCCCCCCAGCTGCGCATGTGTATGTGTGTGAGTGTGCCAGGATCATTTGCATTTTTTGCAAGGTGTCGCATAAAAGCAACAACAAATTCGCTGATTAAAATGCAGTTACAACAACAACAAGAACAACATGTGGCGGCAGCAGCCACAAATAAGAACAAAATTTCGCTGCCGACAAAAAAAGTGGGCACGTCGCGCATATTTTTGTGATCCCCTCCTGTTTTTTTTTTGTTCTTTTTGTGTGGCTTTTTGTTGCATAGATTAAAAACCAGCAAAAGCTACAAAAAAATTAAGGCAGGTGTGGTAAAGGGGGAGAAACATATACCAAGGGAGTGAGGGTGTAGAGTGGTGCTGTCACTTTCAGCTTTTTTGTTGTATATGCTAGCTTTGTTAATTATTGTTAAATATTTTTAAAAAATACAAACAAAAAAACAAGAAAGGTAAAGAAGAACTTGGGGAAACCGAAGCCTATATACCCTTGTAGTTTGCCATTTAATTATACAAACGAATCGAAAATCGATCTTAAGTATGCTTTAAATATTAGAATTCTTTGAATTAATATTTATCGTTATTTTTATATGACAATTTTTTCGATAAATCAATATTAAAAAACTCATTACTTCGGCAAGCTTTCATAGATAATTTTATATAAAATTTATAAATCTGCTTACTCGATTTAAAATTTTACAAAAATTAAAATTTTTAAAATTTTTTTTACATTATTAAAGATGTTACCCCTTATAAAGTTAAGAAGAAAAATTGTTAAAATATTATATTTAGCCTGAGATGGCTAGATCGATTTGGCTATTGATGCTGATCAAGAATATATATGATTTAAAGGGACGGAAATGACTCCTTCTTACTACATTTATTATACCCTAAAAGAGCAGTATTAATACCAAAACATTCAAAGGATGTGCTTTGGAAAATGCATGAACAATCTATTGTTTTACTTTTATTTTCTTTATTTCTGCTCCTGAAAAACCTGGCCAGCACTCGATCGCAGTGCGCTCGCACTTGTTGGTGTTGTTTTTGTTGTCGCGACTGTTCTACATATTGTTATTGTAGTTGGAGCAGAGCAGAGCAGTGCCACCACCGCCGCTGCTGCCGCCACTGCCGCCGCTGCCGCGTGCCTGTTTGCATTAGTCATAGCACAGCTCGCAGCTGAGCGGCCCGAGAGCAGCGCTGCTGGCGGCGCAGTCAACGCAGCCCAGAAGACGACAAACGCTGAGTGAAAAAGCGAAAAGCGAGTGAGGCGGCCAAGTGATCTATGAGCCAGCGAGCGGAGCGGACGGGATCGCCCATTTATTTAGCCAATTGGCGCCAAACAGTAACACCAGCGAGCGCCCAGCAATCGAACTTGGCCAACAACAACAAAAAAAACAAGCGTTATAATAATAAGGCGAAAAGCGAAAAACCACCCAGAAAGGTGTTTGCGAAAATTGGACACTGGACATGCGATTAGTCACAACAAAAACAACAACAACAAAAGCCGAACCGAAATAAAACGCGCCTCGTAATAATTTGTTTTCTGATTTTTTTCCTTTTGACAATTTTCGTTTCGGGTTTTGTGCAGTTTTTTTTTGGTTGTTGTGTTTTTTTTTTCTTTTCGGTTTTACCTGAAAAAATATTGAAACCCCGAAAAACGAACAGTCAACAATAAAAAAAAAACATCGAACGAATTGTACGCGAAGTTCAGCCGAAGTGATCGCGATCGCTGTTCGTCTTTTGTCGGCAGCCTTCGGGCGGGCGATAGTGTGCGTTCGCGGCGTGTGTGTGTGAGCTGCCTTTGAGCGCAGGTTTATCAAAATTTTCATTGAGTTTCAATACAATTTCTGTCGCACTGCCGTGTGGAAGTCTCTGCAAGTTGCCAGTCCTGGCCTTAAAAAATAATAATAAACAAAAAAGGAAAAAGAAAAATAATGCAAGTGAGCCAGAACGTGCAGTGAAAAATAAAATAAAAGTCTTACAAATGTGTGTATCTGGATGACATGTAAAAAATAAATATGAGTGTGTTTCATAAAGCATATAAAAGGAATAAAGTGTAAAAAAGTAAAGTATAAATTATACTTCAAAATAAACATGCCTTAAAGCTAAGGAATTTTTATGCCAGACAGACGACAAAACAAATAATGTAAAAAATAAATAAATAAAAGGAACTTTCTGGGGAGCTATTACCAAAAAAAAAAATAACAAAGGAAATATAATTTCTATCTCGAGAAAATAAACAATAAATAAAAGGTTTCAACAAGCAAAAAAAGTTCTTCTTAATATTATATTATATATAAAATCAAATATATGCCAACTAATTAGAAAAGAAACTCAGTCAAAGGAGTAATAATAAAGCAAACTTTTTCGAAAAACTAATAAAAAACCGCAGCCAAGCTGTGTCTGTTTTCTGGATGATATGCAATTAAATGAAATATAAAAAAAAGAACGTGAAATTATTGGCAAAAGTCATAATAACGCCAGTGTCTGGTTTTCTCGCTCGATTTCGTTGCCTGTTTATAACAAAATCACGTAATTTAATCCGTGTTTGCTCGTTTCGGTGTTTGTTTACGCGTCGCTTACCGTTACCCAGCCACTTGGCCCGCACGTGCTGATCGGATAATCGAAATTTATCGAAGCGTCAATCGGAAAATTGATCGAAAAAGGGGGCGACAGTTGGAAAGTGGGCGTGTGAATGTACATAAATACAAAAAAACACAAAATAATCAAGGGAAGCACACATTTATCAGTGCGAGAAAATAAAAAGGGAAACGAAGTTACTTCACTCAGCGGGAAGAACAAGGGAGTTGAGTCATCTTTCTGCCAGTGAAATCGCCAAGAAAAACCCTTTTTTTCCGCATTGCACAACTTGTAAATAGGTATAAAACTTAAAGAATTCTTTCCGTCTGAAGAATTCCGATTAACAAACACTAAAGCTAACCCAGAAATCAAAAGGAATTAAGTCCTGCAAAGGCAATAAACTAAACTAATTACGAAAAACGAAACAATATCATATGAAACATTTTATAAAACATTTTTAAAAGCAAACCATAATTGAACAAAAATATAACATTAAATTATATTAATGTAATTTCTCTTAAAAAAACAGCGCACAAAAAAAACAAAATCTCAAGGAGAACAAATAAAACTATCTTAGCAAATACTTAAATCAATCCAAACAAGTTGCCAAAAATTAAACATAACTTAAAAATAAACACATAGATCTTGTAAATAAGTTAAAAAAAACATTAACAAGCTTGTAATAACTGCAGAAAAAGACACTCAACGATAAATCAAGCCAAATATAAGTGAGCAAAAATTAAAAAAACAAACAAAAAAAAAAAAAACAAAGGAGAGCAGGAAATTGCAACATCTCTTGTGATAAACGCTGACAATTTGTTGCCCGTTGATGATTGCAATAAAGGCCATCGAAATGCAGCACAACAACAACAGCAGCAACAACCATATGCAGCAGCAGCAGCAGGCGCAACAGCAACTGCATCTGCAGCAGCACAATCTGCGTGATAATTACAATGTTTGGGGCAACAATAACAACAGCAACAATGCCGTCTCCTGGCTTAACGAGTGCAATAAGCAGCGCCACATTAACATTAACAATAACAACATGAATGTTAATAATTACAATCAGCAGTTGACGCAACATGAACTGGCCAATTACAATTGCTATTATCCTTGTGCGCAGCAGCAGCAGCAGCAATTTCTCGCACCAGCAACCACATCTGCAGCAGTATCCTCGCACCAACAACAACTTCAAAATCAACCACAAGCCCACCAACAAACTCACCAACAAACGTACCAACAAACTCACCAACAAACTCAACAGCAACAGCCACACCAACAGCAGCGACAGGACTTTTCAGCTGTTCAAGCTGTTAAATATGCCATGGATCATCAGCAACGACACGTGAGTTATTATTTAAATAAATATAATATAATATTAACCACCTTCTGAGAGGAAAAAATCACAATCGAAGAAATCCTTACATTCTCGTACTTACCGATGAGAAAACTTAAAAAATCTGAAACAATTGATTTAAGGACAATGTAATACGAAATAATAAATAAAATGTTTGGTGTTGCGTGTGGCTTTTGCCAAGATTAACATAAGAAATCCCCTTTAATTATTGATAAAATGTATTTCACCACTCAAATTCGTTTCATTTGATTGTGAAAATTAAGATACATTTAGAGTTAAAGAAGTAACTGACTTAAAAATAAGTTCTTGTTGTATGATATACATTTTTCCAAGTAAAATCATGTTATACACATATATATGCATAACTTGCATATATAATCTTGAAAAAAAAAACCCCTGAAACATTATTGATACTATTTTAAGATGCAATTGTTGACTTCAATTTTTCTTCTTTGTACCTCTATATAAGTGAGGCAAAAACTAGGCATTAACGAAAGCCACCTCCCTCATCTGTGCTACTTGCTGTCGTCTTTTATTTTGCGGTTTTTGTGGGCGGCGCTTCGTTCCAAGTCGATTTTTTTTATTTGTGTTCGCTTTTGTTTCTGCTCGTTTTTTTTCCATCTTTTTTAATTGCGTTTTAGTTGGATGAGAAAATCGCAGCTGGGGGAAAATGAGTAAAAATGGCGTCAAAGGGGCGTATACTTGATCTCGCTTCCATCACGTATACGACATGTTGAGCCAAGTGCTCCTCCGTTTTGCCCCAAATATACATAAGTATGTTTTATTTTTTTTCAAGCCTTTATCTGAAGTAAATATTTACTGACCGCTGGCTGTGGCGTGGGAATGCCACTCCCCAAATACACAGAAAATTTTTAAAAAGGGGAATAAGTAAATAAAACAAACAATAAAAAATACATTTCGAGTAATTTAATTTGTTCCAACAGCGAACAAAAAAAACTGGATCTCTACATATATTCAGTATATAATATTCACATATATATGTAAAGTTATTTAAATAAATTTAAATTAAATTAGCAGACAGTTACAGATTTGAGCCCCAAACAAAAGGGTTCAGTTCGAGAGGGATGACCTTTTTTGAACTTATTTTCTTCAGTTGCAACGAAGTTAAATTTAGAATTGAAATACTGGAATTTATCAAGTATATTTAAGGTTTAAACCTTTGTAATTATAAGTTATATTAACAAGATAAAGGCTTGGAAAACTGTGAGGGTTTTATAAGATACTATCGAGTGAATTAAGTCCAAGTTCATACAGTTTTCGATTAAAAACACTATCGTTTAAATGTAACCTAAAAAATCTCCTCATAAGCCCCTAGAATGGTAATTATTTTAAACTTTAGACATATGACTATTGTCGATATGACACTATCTTTAAGCAGAAAACCCCTTATAGCTGGCAGAAGCGTTTTAATTTTAATCTAACCGATCGTCGCCGTTGTAGAGCGCGAAAAACCTGATAACGTCATGGTGTAAAAATACCCAGAGTGATGAATGCACACATGTCTCCCGTCTCCCGTCTCCGTGTCCGTGTCGCGACGGAAAGTCTACCTGTGTCGCCAGAACATTATCGCCGCCTCGGAACAACCCAACCTCGGACGGAACCTTGTCCAATCCCAACCACCCAAATGAACCCCCAACGATGACGGCGAACACACGACGCGGACAAGTGTCAGTTCCTCCGGACCGGACCGCACCGGACCGGAGCAGATAAGAGCCCAAGTGGAGAATAGTCACGAACGTGAACCAGGCCAGGAAGTCTTAAAAGCCGTAAACAGCCGCGCAGAAAGGCAAAACAACTGAAAAGTGAAACCGTAAAACGGAAATGCCAAGAGCTTTGAGCACTCTGGAGCACATTCATGAGTGTTTCTAACAGGGAAAATGATATGGTTTTGCACAGGGGAAAATATTTGCATTAAAAAAAGGGGATCAATGTGATTAAATCTGGTAAAAGAAAATGAAATATTTCTTATTTATACATAAATAATACAATTTAAATTGTAAAATATATCTATATTATTATGTACTTTGTATAAATTGAATTATTTCAAGATTTTAAGTTGGTTTACTTTCTTTAATTTACAAATTTATTATTATTTAAAACCAATATGTTCTCTTGTTAATTCTAAGGGCATATTTATATATTTTAAGTTCTTAAAATTTAAGTTTAAAATTATACTTTGTAGTATCATTTTGTTTATTCTTCCATTTCTTTATGTGTAGTTAGTTTCGTTGTTCAGGTTGATTTTTGTCACTTATCTTCAGGGTTCTTTGTGTTCCTGATTTGAGCATTTAACTGATGGAATGACTAGGCCAAATGCTTTCTAATTGACCAGGTTAGCAAGGCCTCGTATATATGAGGGGAATAATCAAATCAAAAAGAGAACCCAAGAGAAAGCGTTGTAATAAATTTTCGATTTTATAATTTAATTGCGATCTGTAAGGGTATATAAGCTTCGGCTTCCCGAAGTCAGTTTTCTTTCTTGTTTGCAAATAAGATTGATTTCAAATGAAATCCTGACAATCATATGATTTACCCCCAGTAAATACTTCTTAGAAAAGGCCATAATAGTTTAGAAAATATGTGAATACTAAATTTTAGTTGAATTTATTAAGTTTTCCTGGAACAATTCAAATCGATTAATTTGTAATACTTGTAATAATCTTAAATCTTTATGAAACTTTAGAAAAAAGCTGGTTTCTGAGGTTACTTTCGACTTTTGTTTTTGTCCTTGAACTTGTTTCTGTTTCTGGAAGCATTATAGTTGATCGTTGTTGTTGCTATTATTGTTATTAATTATTACAAAAACAATTAACAACTTTAATTTGCCGTCGTTTAGGTTTTATTGTTGCCATATCTGTTATTATACCGTATGCTTAATTTTTTTTAATGAGCGTCGCTCGAAAAATACGGTTCTACAACAAAGTCATTAAGTTTTCTTAATCATTTACTTGGTTGCAATAGTTAACACGCCCCTTTCGCCTTTATTTTTGTTTTGTTGTTTCTTTTTTTTTTAAGTGCTCCCATTAGCATTAGTAATCAGCTGTTTTTTTTTTCGTCTGAAGGTCGTCTCTTTTGATTTCGATTGTTTTTTTTTATTGGAACTTGTTTTCCTATCAATGAAAGTGCGAAGCTTGCACCACTTGTCCATGAAAAACAGAAAAACCACATGTACACCTGCCCAAGCACTAAGAAAATAAACAGCAGGTAACACACGTGCTTAAGATGTTGAAATAATTTGCAAAACGGAAATGGTTTGCGATATGATTAATACCTATACTATAGATATATTACGTATAAACGCCCACCAGGTCTAGTGATTCCCTTCCATTCTCATTCATAAGGGAGAGCTTGAATTAAATTTCCTCAGGGTATTAAATAAAAAAACACTCATTTGATACCGGGAATTATAAACAATATTCCAGGAACTCGATGACTTTGCCGACGACGATGACGTCGTTTCACCCCTGCTTCATGACGTGATCTCGAAACTTAAATCAATGCAAACATTATTACAAACATTATTCAGACGATCGTATCGCAATGTAAATAATTAAGTACGAATACAAGTTGTTTGGACTTAAATAAATTAAGCGTCAGCTCCAGGCACTTGAAGTGATAAGTAGATATAATTATAATGTAATTGAGACTTGGGAGATATTTGAAAATGACAAAACAAAGCTTTGTAAATTTGAACTGGAAAATGTGTGAGAGATAAATGTTGTGTACTTTTTATTAAAGTATTCAATATATAAAGTAACTTATGAAGTAGTTGATACATGGTTTATAATTTCATTGTAATCTTCAAGCTAGCATAATTCTTTCCTCGCCTGAACCATATTTGTTATCTGTTTTTTAAAACCAATGAAATCACTTACGCAAGCAGTCCTTCCGTTTCCGGTTTTCCCTTCCGCTCATAATTCTCGAGAATTAACCCAAGGTAACCCCATAAAATATATGAGCTAGAATGGTAACCTAATCAGAGTGGTTGATGCACCCGGGCAGTCGCCTGGCAAATTGCTGCAACATTAGCAGCAGCAAACATTGGTGGCATTCAACCCTCGGCCTTGGTGACACTCCCATCTTTCGTCTGGACAGTGGTCAGTGGTCAGTCCTTGTCCTGAAAACTCGACAAGTGCCACAGGCTCGACGCCAGGCAAGGCACTCAGACATTGCTTATCGGACTCGTGCTGCGAGAGAGGTGACTCTGTCTCTGTCTCTGTCTCTGTCCCTGTCCCTGTCTCAATCCGGAGTCATTCCCAAGTCCCAGCTAATGGCGGTGGCGAGTCCCAAATCTACCTGGCTACCTGGACCTAATGGGTCTCGAAAGATGCG
Organism: Drosophila serrata; assembly: GCF_035046125.1. Classification (NCBI taxonomy): domain Eukaryota; kingdom Metazoa; phylum Arthropoda; class Insecta; order Diptera; family Drosophilidae; genus Drosophila; species Drosophila serrata. The sequence continues at coordinate 50,558 of NW_028257274.1, read as the reverse complement.
AAATGCACATCCGAATGGGATTGGAATTAATGCGTATATGTATATCTTACGGGGGTACGTTGCTGTTGCGGCTAATAGACGCATTTAGCACGCGCCCAAATGCATCTTGCAGATACAGATACTCCTCTTGCTAGCACTCATTAACTGACCTCGGTCCTCAAATTGTTGCACTGCAAGAAATACTCATTAAAGTTGGCGTAAGGGAAATAGGCAAAAGCGGAAATTGTGAGAAAATGTAGTGTAATAAATTCTTAAGATCCCTGAAATCTATCTGAATTATTTCTGATATTTATTATTATCTATTCTTTTTTTCAATAGAAAAAATAACGTTAAAAATTAAGCGAAAGTATTTTAAAATAAACCAAAATCTGACTTAAAAAAAAAGGGAAAATGCATAGTAAGCACTAATTAATTCTTTATAATATATATTATATTATATTTTCTCTTAAAAAATGAGTCAGTTGAAATTTTAAACCTTATAATGCTATATTAACAAATAATAAAACCATTAAACAGTACAAAAATGATCCTTTTCGTAGTAAAATAATTAATTTATGTAAAAAGCTTAACTTTAAAGTAACTTTTTCATCGTCTTAAATTTAGTTCATGGAATTTCTTATTTCATTTTTGTATTCCCTTTATTTGTCAGTTTAAAATATAATATAAAAAAAATAATTAAACCATAAAAAACCATCAAATACTTTAATTCTTTATCTACAAATTATGATACTTTCTCTATTAAAATTCTACTTAATTTAATTATTTAAGAAACTTAACTTTTAAGTGCGACGTACCTGTCTGCGAGTCCCAGAGCCTTGAAGCCTTAAAGCCTTCAATCTCAAGCCTCTGTGTATGGGAATCTGAAAATGTATCTGAATCCGAAATTGCGGGAGGCCCACATTAGTTTCGACGCGTGTATCTGTGTGTGTTGGTATCCAACACGTATCCGTGTGTAAAAACCCCGATGAGTCATCCGAAAACGCAAAGTGGCGATGCGATGCGTGGCATACATAAATCCGAAACAACAACAACAAATCCAACATGTGCCCGGGCAACTGGTCTTTTGAGTGGGCAGAGAAGAGGAGAGAGATAGAGAGAGAGAAAGAGAGAGAGCGGACCAAAACAAAATGGAAAAATGTCAACAAACGAGCTGCGCGCCAAATTCTTGAATTGAGCGCAACAGCTTTTGAGTCGAGTGTTCGTTGGTCTCTCACTCAGTCTGAGTAAATCTCATTGGATTTTTTCTCGCATGCAACATTTGATTTTGTCCCTGTATGTGTGAGAGCGAAATTCGTGCTTGCTCTCTCCTTTGGACTGACATTTATTGTGCACTTTTTCTTTGTTTCGATATTCGTCAGGGCCGCGAGCAAACGGGGTATATGGGAACGGAGCAAGGAAATGCTGTTCACCCGGGATTTTCCATGCGGTTTTTGTGGTTTTCTTAATTTATTCAAGGATTATTTTGGGCATTTATTTTTGTCAAAAGTTGATATAAACAAATATAATTTTGGAACGGAAGCGGGGAATAATTTAAACGCAAAATTGTGTTAATTAAATGCGAATAATTAATGATTCAATGCTCATGAAAAAATTATATTCAGTTACGGGATTTTGTTAAATATGCAAAAATGCAAATAAGCTAAAAATTTACTCAAATATGTATCATATTTTAAAGAGATATTTCGTTTATTTCTTTCTTATGTACATATATAAGTATAAATATAGGTTTTATTTGATTAAAAGCTAGATTTTTCAGTCAAAGATTAAATAAAAAATAAAACCCCTAAATGAACTAGTTCTCGCAATCCTAGCTCAAGCAACTGGTTCCGCTCTTTTGGAACTCTGTGCATCCCTGGCATCTACGCAACTTGTATTTCCAGGCTCTGCGACTGTGTGCGAGTATCTGTGTGAGCCGCTGCCGTATGCTGCCGCGCTAGTGTGCGCAGTGTGTGTGAGTGTGTGAGGCAATGGCCAAGACGTCACCCGACGGCGGATAGCAAAGCGAAGCGGTCTGCGGCCGTCGCTGCTCAGTTATTCAGTTATTTTTCGCTTTTTGTTACGGCAACGCGACTGCAGCAACGGCAGCGGAAAGCCACGCGGCTTTTGTGTCTCCCTCTCTCTCTCACTCGCGTCTCTAGCCCGCAAACGTTCTCTCTGTCACTCACACCCTCTTCTCTCTCTCCCTCTCGCTCGTTAATCGGTCCGCCCAGCCCAACGCCCCCTCCCGTTCGCACGCACTGGAGAGCCACGTTTGGCCAGAGCGAGAAGGGCGATAAAAAAAAAAAAAAAAAAAACAAAAACGTTACGTTTATTCGCCTCCCTGCATTCGTTTGTTGTTGTTGTTGGTATTGTTGTTACAGTTAATTTTTAACACTTTCACAAGTGCAAACGAGAACATTCCCAAAAAGAAAAAGAGAAACAAAAGGCAACAACAAAAAGGAAAAGAAAAGGCGCACACACTACGCCGAAGAAAAATAACAGTTACACGCCTTCTGTCCATGTGCAATTTCGCGTTATCTACGTTTGTACGTCGTGTGTGTGTGTGAGTGAGAAGAAATAAAAGAAGGAAAAATTCAAAATTGAAAATTGAAAATAACATAATTACGAAATATTGCAATAGTAAAACAAAGCCGTGCGAAGTTCAAGTGTTTTCCAAGAAAATAAAACCAAAAGGCGGTGCGTGCTTTTCGGGGCGTGGTCCGGTCCCACTAATCTGGATTCTAGATAGTTCTACCCGCTTTCAAACACTGGAAAAACCTATAAGCCAAAGGCAGTTTGTGTGTTTGTAATTGTTTATAAAACAAATAACCATGAAAGTCAAAGTCGAACGCACAACCCGAAGAGGCGGCAGCGGTGCCCTAGCAAAAGCGGCGGAAGATGATCCCAAGCTGAAGCCGGAAAACCAGGATGCGGCTGAAGAAGATGAGGAACTGGACGAAGAGGAGGTGGAGGAGGAGCAATTGGACTTTCTGCCCGCCGATCTAACCGCAACGATATCGACAACGGCTAAAATAGCAGCAGCGGCAACACCAACAACCGCCGCCGTGCGCAATCTTATCGTAAGTGGAGAGATACCCTTATTTGTATACCCTATAAAAGGCCGGGTATTTGGGGTCATTAGTACCTAAATGAAACGAACTTAGGTACTGAAAGTTGTCAATGGGAAGTGTTTACTATTTTCCTTACTACATGTTTATTAAAATGAAAAGGTATGACACTATAAGCAAAAGTTGGGAATTGTTAAATCTTTAGATTTAAGGTTGTTTTTGCTTTTAGAAGAAGGCTCTTTATTCTTTATTGAAAAACTACGGGTACTTTATTATTATTATTTTTAAAAAGTACTTATTGGTATAATGTTTTTTTATTATACGTATTATTTAAACAAATTTTAACCTGTAGCTGTCTTATTAGCCTCTCATTGGGGGTTGGTTTTCCCATAAACTCATTCAACCAGTTTTCTATGTAAAACTAGAAAGACTAGTAAATGCATTAGAGTGAAGTTGAAGTCATTTCTGTTTATTTAAATAAATTCATTTGACTCATATATCATAACAATGAAATTATTTAGTTATTGAAGGAATTTTATATAAAAATATATTTATATTGAATATATTTCTAGTTTCTACAGTGAAACTATGCAGTTTTAAAGGGTATTTCAAGCTTCGCATCATCCTAAGGCCCGGCTTTCGTATAACATTTTTTTATGATGGAATTAGGAGAGAAGAGATATGGGGTTTAGGACGAGATGTGAGCGCGGGCGGTACGAACTGGTACTGCATAGAACGCAATAATTCTCCCGCTCCCCCTCCCCTTCCCACTGGTACTTCCCCTTAGCTCTTCGATCGCCGATGCCGCCATATTTCGATATATTTCTCGCTAAAGGCAACAAAAAAATAAAATTAAAAAAAAAGCAGATGGCAAAAAGCAGACTTTGCCTCAGTCGCAGAAATATATAGAAAAGAGCAGCAGCAGGCAGCAGCAGCAACAATAACAGCAATGCCAAAAGCTGTACGCTCTGGAAACTTGTTTAAAAAAATATATTGAACTTTTGTTGTTATGTATATTCCTCTGCTTCGTTGTTATTTTATATTTTTTTTTTTATTATGATTATTCGCCGAATTGTGTTGTGCGCATTTTGTTGTAGCTTTCCATTGTTATTGTTATTGTTATTGTTATTGTTGTTGCTGCTGTGTGTCTGTGGCTGCCTTTTGCTGCTGTCTCGTTTTGGGTTTTTATTTCGTATTTACTTTGTCGACATCTTTGGAATTTCAATTTACACTTTTGTTGTTGTTTTCGCGCTGTCACTCTCCCATACGCACACACTTGTATGCTTCCCCAGAGAGAGAGAGAGAGTCACATCACATCCGCTCTCTCTCTCTCAGTTCACACAGATACATGACATTTATCGCATGCGAGAGAGTGTCGAGTGTTTTTATTGTGTGCATTCCTTTGTTGCACTCAAGGTTGCCGCCAGTGCATTTGTTTTCCCCCCCTCTCTCTCTCTCTCTCTCTCTCTCTCTCTCTGGGTGTCTCTCCCTCGGCATGTGCTTTGGATTTTCGGTACTCCCCGCCTTTGTATCTTTGTATCTCGTAGCTGCATTTCTATCTTTTTTTTGCGGCGTAGGTGCGGCTATATTATTTTTTTTGTTTCATTTATTTTTACTCATTTCGCAATTGCAACACGTGCATTGGCGCAAAGTTTATGCTGCCGCAGTGTGACCAACGAGCCAATAAGACTTGCACTGAGGTCAAGGTTTCCAATCGGCCAGCATGGGAGGTTAGAAACCAATTGGAATTCAATCATAACTGCAGCATTCCAACTAAGAAGCAATTAGGTTTTTAAATTAAATTGTTTATATTATTTGACTCGTGACAATGTTGTCATAAATCTATAAAAAATACAAATGCATAAACATCAATTTAATCTTTTTCATAAAAATAAATAAATAATAAAAATTATTATTCTTATATGTATTTTTATTATATGTATTTTAAACAATAATTGAAACAATTTAAATAACACCATAATTTTGATTTTAATAAGACACATAAAAAATCATTTTAAAAAGTTATATATTTTAATTAAAATATTATATAATCAACATCGACTATATTAAATACAATCACATTCGTTATAGTAATCGTGACTAGCACAAATTGAATACAACAAGCTCTGAGAGTTTTTAATGAGGAACATTTTAAGTACAATTATTGTCGACTATGACTACTCATTCTCTCCACCCTGAGAACCTTTATCTTAAATAACTTTCAGTTTAAAAAAAGTCACTTTTAACTAGGCACAATATAATCATATCTTTTATGGTTAGTTATTTCTTTAACTAGCTACTATACTTGCAATATTTTACATGCTATTTGCTTTCAAATGAAAAGATTTAAACCTAATATATTTTAAATGTCTTTTCGCTGCACAAATCCCTTAGCTAATACCAGAATTGATGTGCGACATTCTAGATATATATTCATATATATATATATATATATACATATGTATATATATCCAACAGATATTCCTCCCCTTGTATCCTCTGCTTTAGCTTGACATTCGGCATTATGCTGCAGTTGAGATTTCACCATAGAATTAAATCCAATGCCAAGGTCAAAGGCACTAAGGAGGGGGGTAGATAACCCCTCAATCCCAAACCGAAAGCACCAACAACTGGCACTTAGAATGTCAGGCAGCTCACGCGTTGCAATGTGGAGATTGCGCTCGAATGATGATGGGGTAGCTAGATACATATGTATCTATAGGATACAGATATAAGGGGTGCTGTGTGGGGGGTTAGGGGTATATGCTGTATGCCATATATGGTTCTATGCACTTGAACAACTCAAATTGCCTGTTTTTTTGTGTTTGTTTGCATTGTGCTGCATAAAACATGCAGCGTGCTACATAAATATTCCATGCATTAAAAGCAAACGCATTAAAAGTCACGAGCAAATCGCCTAACGAGCAGCGAACTCTCCTCGGAGATAACCTTTTTAGAGACTTTTAAGTATGCACAGATGGGGTTAAAATAATAGGAGCTGTAAAATAATACTGAGGGTTAATTTAATTAATTAATACAGTAATGCCTGCTTTAATTTCATTCACCTATACGTATTATATTTACAGACATTCACAGTTTTGCATTTTTCCTCTATTTTTAACGGTTGTATGGCATCTATATAATATAGTAGACCGATTTTTATAAAATTTAACACAAAATTCTAGATTAATATTTAATGGCTATGTACCGTTTTTGGTGAAAATCTGTTGAAAACTGGAAAAGTTATAATTTTCTTTAAATATTCCGATCGTTCCTATCGCAGATATGTATATATATAGTCCACGAATTCGCCATACTCCGACTTATTTACTAGTAAAATTATATAGAAGAATAACTCCATAGTTTCATTTATATAGCTTAAATTTCTTCCAAAACAAATCTCGCACATCTGTACTTGTGATTCCCAACTAGTTCTACCATCCCCGGAACGAAGTGACTTCTGCCGGCCAAGTCTTAGAAATGTGTTGTGTTACAAAAGTTGCAAGTCATTGTTTATCAGTGTTCAAAGTTAGTAATTGATCATCATGCATACTTAGTGCTCATAGATACTTACTGATCATACATACTTACTGGTCATAAATACATACTGATCATAGTTATTTACTCCTCTTAGTTACTTACGGATCATAGCTAGTTACTGGTCATAGATAATTACTCTTCAGAGTTACTTACTGCTCATAGTTAATTACGGGTCATTGTTAATTACTGATCATAGTTCTATAAATCGTCCGATTGTTCCTATGGCAGCTATATATATGTATATATAGTCTACCGATTCGCCATACTCCGACTTATATACTAGTAAATTTATATAGAAAAATAACTCCATAGTTTCTTTTATATATCTTAAATTTGTTCCAAAACAAATCTCGCACATCTGTACTTATGATTTCCAACTAGTTCTAACATCCCCGGAACGAAGTAACTTCTGCCGGCCAAGTCTCAGAAATGTGTTTTGTTACAAAAGTTGCAAGTCATTGTTTATTAGTGTTCTAAGTTAGTAACTGATCGTAATGCATACTTAGTGCTCATACATACTTACTGATCATACATACTTACTGATCATACATACTTACTGATCATACATACTTACTGATCATACATACTTACTGATCGTACATACTTACTTACTTACTACTCTTAGTTACTTACTGAACATAGCTAGTTACTGGTTATAGATAATTACTCTTCAGAGTTACTTACTGCTCATAGTTAATTACGGGTCATAGGTAATTACTGAACATAGTTTTATAAATCGTCCGATTGTTCCTATGGCAGCTATATATATGTAAATATATAAAGTCTACCGATTCGCCATGCTCCGACTTATATACCAGTAAAATTATATAGAAAAATAACTCCATAGTTTCTTTGAAATAGCTAAAAATTTGTTCCAAAACAATTCTCTCAGATCTGTGCATATGATTCCCAACTGGTTCTAACATCCCCGGAACGAAGTGACTGCTGCCAACCAAGTCTTAGAAATGTGTTGTGTTACAAAAGTTGCAAGTCATTGTTTATTAGAGCTCAAACTGATCATAATGCATACTTACTCATTATAGATACTTACTGTTCAGAGTTACTTACTGCTCATAGTTAATTACTGGTCATAGTTAATAACTGCTTAAAGTTACTTACTGGTCAAAGTTAATTACGGATCATAGGTTTTTACTGATTATAGTTACATTCTGATTATAGTTACTTAATGTTTATTGATACTTACTGATGACAGTTAATTACAGATCATAGTTACTTACTGTTTATAAAAACTTACTGTTGTAGGTATACAAATATATGAATATCCTGCAAGGTTTATAATTTACCTTGCCGAATATTTATATATTTTTATTTGTAATTTACAAAATAGCTGAAAAGTTGTATTATTTCAACCGCAACTGTATTGACTGCCAGACGTTTTGTATTTTTGTATTTTAGCTCTTTATAATCATGATCAGATATCCTACAGAAATTGCCAATTTAATGTGCGCATCAACTAAAAATAAATAAATATAAAATGGCTTTTGCCAATAACGAACGAAAGCTCATTCACTTAGCCAGCAAAAAAATAAAATAAATATATATATGTACGTTTATAAAAATGCATAAACAACAAACAATTAATTATTATTGTTCTTGTTTCCCCCCGACTTTTGACTTCTTCGCTTTTATTTACTTTATTATTTACTCCCTACGTTTTTTTATCGCCGCATTTAACACTGGCTGGTCTGTGCGAAATTTTTACGACATTCTTACAGTCCTCGCACTCTTTTCTTTTTATTTATTTTTTATTATTTTATTATGCCTTTCGATTGTTCCTGGAAATTTTCATGGGATTTTGTAAATTCGATTTGCTGGTGCCTTGGGTGCACGAGCTCTCTGATATAAAGTGCGACCGATCCAACCGATAGATAACGTTGCTATAGTACAGTTGTAATTGACATTGACGCACTTGTCGCCAAATTACAAACGCTTTCATTGACTGGCTTTCTGGAAATTCCGCGAAATTTGTGAATTTGCGAACTTATTTTCATTGAAACCGATAAAGAAGAGTAAATATAGAATTTAGTGTTCGATGGAAACTCCTTGGGTTCAGTGGAATATGGTTAAACTTCAGTTTATTGTAGTAATTTCATAAGAAATTGTTTGTTAGATATCAAAGGTATTTGTTAAATTTGTGTTGGTCGATTCATTGAAGACTTCATAAATATTTTGGGGATTTTTCTACACATTTTATGGGGAATTTCTGTAGTTTTTATCTACATTTTATTTAGTCTTTTGTTTTTCTTTTTATCAGATCTTTTATTTTGGGTATATCGAGGGGAAATCTTTATGGGGTTCTATAAAAAATTAGGTAATAGATTTATGTTTAGTTGCTAAATGTGAAGATAGGTTTTCAAACCAGATATATTTGGGTTGTGGTAGATTATATTGGGGGAATTTTTGTGGAATATTTTATATCTGTTCAGAATACATTTGTTTTGGGGATTTCTTTAACTTTCTCTGTTCTTTTTTGTTATATTTTATATATTATTCTGCAGCTTTTTATAAATGAATGAATGACAAAATATCTTAAAAATGATATGACAAATGAATCTGCAATTTCAAAAACCATATCACAGTTTTATCTACACTCGTTTATCTTTATTTATTTAGTTTAGTAAGTCTTCTCTCTGTTCAAGTTCTACTTCTGCAATTTGCTTTAACAATTAAGGGAAAGTCCCAGGAAAAAAACAACCATTTTTGTCTACACTTAAAAGTCCGTTTAGCTTGTGCATTTTGGCGCTACGCTAATGAAATTAACTCATGACGTCAATGGCTTAAACTTGGCTTAAGCTAAGGCCGTTGAACAAAATAAAAAAAAAAACAAAAAAATACAACAAAATAAGCATTAAAGTAGCAAAGCCGGTTTTTTTTTAAATCGCTTCATTTGAGAGCCAAATTTGGTCACACGATTTGCTTTAACCGCATGACGTCACAACTAACGAAGAGAAAAGCGATCGCTTTTCAACAGCAATGTTAGCTTTTCTCTCACCCGCTCCGCCGACAAGTCTGGGAATTATGTCATCATCACTTAACTAACAGGCAAATATGTAAATAATTATATATAAATATGTACATATATATACATAGATGTATATGAAAAGCTAACAAAACAAAAGGAAAATGTCAAAAGTTGCGTGCTTTCGCACTAGCTTTCGATTTCTTGGAAACTAATTGGAACGTCATTTGGGGGAGGAAGGTAGGTAGGAAAATAAAGCAATATTATATATACTTATCAGGAGCGCTGTTTACAAGGGGGATTCGGAGGGGAGGGGGCTTTGGCAAGAGATAGTGCCCCTGATAGTGTTATCTTTTGCATACAGACACCGCACAAAGCTACAGTCATGCCTTCGTTCAAAATGCTAAAAGATTGAAATTAAACTGATAAACGCGGTGACAGCGAATTAAACTGAAAAAATAATATTTAAGCAATTACGTTATTAGTTTTTCCCTTTTTGTTTGTTTTGTTTTGAGAGCCTATAATAGTTGCAATATTAACGTGTTACATTATTTGCAATTATCAATTATAAAATGGGGGGTTTTTAAACCCTTTTATATGGTTGATTTTAACTTTGAAGTGTAATACAATAGAAACAATATTTTATGATGATTATAAATGATATTTTGTATGGTTCTTATTTAGAAAAACTAACATATTTTTATTTAAATAGTGCTTTTAAAAACAAGTTTTTCATAAAAACATTAAATTAGTAATTTTTGAGGCCTATTCTCTGATACTTTTTCCATTAATTTATAGAAAATAGTTATTCTAAATAGTACAAAAGAGGAATTAGTCAAAGGTAAGGGGTACCAAATGTAAAAATAATTTAAAAAGGTTATTTATTTATATAAAATGTAATTTTATAATAAACTAGGTTATTTTCCCCCTTAACTTGCCGCAAATCAAACCCTCTTCGTAATTTCCCGACCCCGCCACTGCCTGCGTCATTAATTTGCTTTCCTGGGTTCGTTGAACTCTGTCAAGTAGATGGAATTATACCCAGAAATTCAAATTGAAATTGTGGGAGGTTTTTGGGGAGGAGTTATTATTATTTAGTGCTAAATGCCAGTTTGTAGAACAGGAATCCCCTAATTGAGTTATACATTGGCAGAAATACAACTAATTCCAGGCAACGGAAATGTCGGCCGGTATTTGGGGGAAACCGGTCTGTGAAAATGCCTGGATTTTCCCCCCATTGCAATTGGAGCACATCTGGAGGCGAGTGCACATTTCTTGCCACTGAAGAAAGATTTACACCTTCGAGTAAAGGAAAAGGGATCCTAGCTGCCCCGGGATCACTTCCCTCCCTCCTACCCCTTATATAAGTAGCATATATATTCGCATTTTGTGACGCATCTTCTTGCGCGGAATTCCAAGAAGAGGCGCAGCATCGGACGATGGCATTCCAGCAGGAGGCAGGAGGGGATTGGGAAAGGGTGCTGCTCCATCAGTTTCGATTCGCCATGGCGTTGAAAAGTGCAAAAAGCGAGAAAAGATAAAAAACCAAAAGGAAACATTTTCGGGAACCGACCAACATAGCACTCCCAAGATTGTGTCAACTCCTTGAATAAGAAACTGCAAATCAAAAGGGGATTTTAAGTTTTGGTGAAGAACCTATAAAAAATGATATTAAACTTTATTTAATTTTGAAACTAATCGAAGAAATTTCAGGACTATATAAACATATTTATAAAATATAATTTATTCTGTATTTAATTCTGGATTTTCAGAGGATTTAATAATATATACCCTTAAATTTAATGGTTTATAAGTGTTTATATTAAATCTGTTTCAATGATTTTTTTTTTTTTTTTTTATCTCTTAAAATATCTATAAATCTCTGTAAGTATCTATAAATCTCTACAAGTATCTATAAATCTCTATAAGTGTCCAGGAAAGTAGGTTAAGAAATACTTGATAAGTATGTATATTTATTAACTTATTTCATGATTATTTTCTTTAAAGAGTAACCCATTTTCATAGATATTTCTAGAGATTTTTGTTAATATACTTTGTAAAAAACTTCCTACGAGGCTTATCCCATCAGACTTTCTAGAAACTTGTGTAATAGATTGTATCTTAAGTTGCATTTCTAGTTAACTTCATTTTCTTAGCATGCAAAATATTCAAGTAAGGCCCTTAGACTTCTAGAAAATTCCAAACAAATTTTAAATGTATCTAAAAATTAAAATAAGATATTTCTTGACAATATCTTACTGAAAACTAGAGACTTATGGTGCTAAACAACATATTTACCAATTTCTTGTAGTTTTTAACAGGTTAAAGACTAAATTCTTTAATTAAATATTAACTAATTAAAGAGTTAGAATTATAAACTAAATGTATTTAAGGGATATACCCAAGTCGAGTCGTTTTGTCCTTCTTTTTATCGTCAGGCTTTATGCTGGAGAATAATTTCGCAAGGCTGCATTGGGGATTTCCAGTGTTTCCATCATCGGATCGCCTGATTTCGCCTTTTAACTGACTCTGAGTATCTAAGTATCTGAGCGCTCTTTTTCCATTTCACTCACTCAGATACATGTACATATCTCACTCAAGATACATTGTATATTCCCTCTCTGAGTCTTTTTTAATTGAGCGTTTTTTACGAGTCGAGAGAAACTCGTTTAAATGTATATTTTTGTTTTTTTGTTGACTATGGGTTTTTGTTTTGTGAGTGGGCTCCAAGTGTGGAGCCCTAGGCCGTGGCACGTCCCGCTGCCTCCCCTCCCCTTCCCCCTCCCCCTCCCGCACCGAACACACACCAACTGGGCCAAAATGGTAAAAGTGGAAAAAAAAAAACGCACGAATTCTGGTTAAACGGCGGTGAGTCATCTCGCAAATGTGTGTGGAATCGGTTGTAGCTGGACCGTCCATTCATAATCGCGTTTGCTGAATGAACGAGCACCTATATAGGCACATACAAATCAGCGTCTTTATAAACAACAAAATATATAAATATAGTACAGCTATACCTACAGCGTCGGTCGAGATAATGGCAAAATACGATGAGTTTACTCGGTGTTTGGGGTTGTCATTAAATTAGGAAATAAATTTAAATATTTACCGAGTTACCGAGATGTGTAGATAAATAATAATTTTTATAATATTTTAAGGGGTCTGAGGTAGTAATCTGAGGAGATTTTGTGGGACTGTAAATAATATAATCATCTGTAATTCAATTAATAATTTTGCTAGGAAAGAGGTTTGTGTACAAGCCTAGTTATTGTTTTAGCAAGTTTTTGTGTGTATCTTTTTGACAAAATTGTGTCTAAATTCTTGAATTCTTGAAATATTATTTGCTTTTTTATTGTTTTTATTGTCCTGAATATATGCGCTCTTTAAGGAATTTAAATCAATAGATAGTTATAATACATTTTTAAGGAAATCAACGTTTTTAAAATATCATAACTATTATTCTGAATGTTCTGTTGCCTTTCCAAAAAAGACGGGTTCTTTATAAACAAAAACACTTATCCTATCTACATATAGTATACAAATTTTAATGATTTTATCACTGCTTGTTTGATGGACATGAAATACTATCTGCTAGCAAAACTTTATTACTATCTGCTAGCAAAACTTTATTACTCTTCAAGAGTCTAGGGAACCTCAACCCTGGCCAAGATAAGTGTTATATCATCCGGTTTCCCGCCTCCGGGATAAAAGATATTATTTTCCCTTGCCCTAATGGCAAATGGTGACTGGAAACTGGAATTTAGTGACAGCTCACGGGCTTTCTCCACCACCAAACTAGCGCCTTCCTGTAGATCCCTTTTAGAATTTGAACGGATTTCCTTGAGCATCTGGAGGAGCATGCTTTCGGGCATGTTGTCGAAGAGACCATCAGTGGCCAGGAGCACCAGGTCATGTGGTTGTAGGGAGAGGCTTGTGGACACGGCCATCTCTGGCTGATCAAAGTGAAAAAGGTCATCCTTCCCGGTGGGTGGCACTGTCAGCTGAAAGGGCATGTTGAAGGCATGCGTTTGTTCCTTGGAGCGATGAAGAATCTTCCCGTTGCGTATAACAAGGAACCCACTGTCCCCAAGGTTGGCTGTGTACAGGGTACAGTCCCGTCGATGCAATGCCACCAGGCAGGCGGTGCTGCTACCCACCACCGGTTGTTCGCGATGAGTCAGTTCCCGATAGCCGGCGATGAGCAGTTCCCGAGGATTCTTTCCATCAAATTCTGGACGCTGTGCTTGTCTCGAACAGCAGGACATTAGCTCTGTGGCAAAACGTCCTGGATCCACGCCCATGTCCCGCCATCCACCGACACCATCGGCTACTCCGAGCACTTCGGCCGATGGCGTGGAACTGAAGAACCAACTGTCCTCGCCAAAGCGTCGTTTTGTGAGATCATTGGGTAGCTGGGGTTCCTTGGAATGTCCCTGTACCACCTTGACCAGGTAGGGATCACCACTATCCACAGCACCGGGATCACCAGAGTCGGCGTTAGACTTGAAGGAAGTGGAGGGAGCTTTAATTTGATTGAGATTTGTCGTCGGAAAGGGAGTAGAGATTGTGGAGAAGTTGCCATGGAGCAGGTGATGTGATGGCACCAGTCGTGGCCAGCTATTGTTTCGAAAGAACATTGATGGAAACATTGGTTTTGGTATATGGGAATTAAAAAAAATAGAATACTATCTATTTTTATGGGGAAATTTTGAAAAATCTGACAGTAAAAGGAAAAGTCAGGGGAGTTTAATTTTAATATATTACAAATGTAATAATATAAGTAAAGTAAAACATTTTATGACTCTGTTTATTAGTAACTGAAAACCTTTCTTTGATCAAAGTTACTCATATATATATTTCGAAGTACGACTTTATCTATAAACCGAAAACAAAGCACGTATTACCAATAAGACCTGATCCTCTGGCCTGGCCATAAAAACGTCAACTTTCTTCCCAATTGAGGCTAATAAACTCAACTTGCTGATCATATCGCAAGCAATTGGTAATCACAATTGGTTTCTGTTTACACCATAAACACTTGGTAATGCGTAAGGAAAGGGTAGCAAGTATTTGTCATAGATTCGATTCCTTTGTTAGGCATTCAAATCTTATCTTGATATGGGGGCCTACGACACACACTGGACTCGAAACCCAGACCCCCATCATCATCATCATCATCATCATCATCATCATCATCATCATCATCATCATCATCATCATCATCATCATCATCATCATCATCATCATCATCATCATCATCATCATCATCATCATCATCATCATCATCATCATCATCATCATCATCATCATCATCATCATCATCATCATCATCATCATCAGGACCGGAAGTTTTGATCACGCTACGGAACTGCAAAGTATTATCGCAAAACCTTCCACATTTCCTTATCTCTTTGGCAAGGAAAACAATACGTAGCGAGGGAGAGATAACTTTATTTTAAAACCACTGATGTAAGATACGAGGCGTTGGCCTTATCAATCATTTAGCCAGCAACTTCGCCAGAAACTCTCATTATTCATTATTTGTTATTACCGAATTACGAGCACTTCCTGTCTTGGTGGAGGAAAGTGCTTGGATCCTGATATGCTATTCCGTTTCTAAATAAAGAAAACTACTGACCATCGAGTTCTTTCGAAATCCACGCTATCTGGTATATAATAATACTTGCCAGAACCGGCATTATTACCAGTTTTAACAGAATCGCGAAACTGGAAGTGGAAACGTCAGCGCACCTTATCAATTGTTGTGACGTCCAAGTGGAATGAGTGTGTGGAATTCTCTTGTGCTTAAGTATATAAATTTACTAAGGGGTTTATGGGTTTTGGGAGGTTGCTTTAAGGGGTATTTCCAAGTTATCATATAGTAAAAGAAAGGGGGTTTTTGGTATAGTATTGAGAATTCTTCTTTAACTAACTAAGTTATAAGTTTAAACTAAGTTTAATAATCAGGAACCTAATACTATATAATACCAAGCATTAATTGTAATAAAAGTCTTATATGACATTTTAATAATTTAAAATGTAGTAAGAAGATGAAATTGTGTGCTATAAAGTGTGTCTCTGTATCATTATAATTTCGTTAAGGTAGAAATTATTAAATTTTGCAGTTCTGACATATTCTCATATTTTTTTCAGTACTATCGATTTTTTAAGGTTAAATGCGATATTTTTCAAGAATTTAGAATTCCTATTTATCAAGCTCAAATATATTTTCGTTATTATATTACAAGTAATATTGTAGATATTTCACATCCAACGTATTTCTTTTTAAATTAATTTTCTAGCAAGCTGATCTTAAATTTTGTGAATACTTTTAGGTCTGGAACAAGAACTGTAATCCGATATATCTATATATTTTTTAATTCTTTAACATTGTGACAAATCTATACTCTATTTAAGATATCGAAACAATTTCAGTAAAAGAAAATGATGAAAAGAGTTCAGATATTTAATGACATTGTAGCTACATTCTTTGATATATCAAATATCTATATATCAAACTATGACATTTACTATATCATACTACCTCTCTATATATTTTCAATCCCTATATCAAATTTTTAACCAAGTCTCGTCTTTATTTTCGCCAAATTCTTATCGATTTGGGTCAGTGAATATAAACCTTTGGCCACTTATTTTGATCTCAATTAGAATCCTAATTGACTGTGAATTTCTCTTTTTCGTTACAGGTAAGTAGAGCACAAATGTCCAGTGTCACATGACCCACTTATCGCTGCACTTTCCGCCCATTTTTGGGGAGGCAATACACCCAAACAAAGAAACATATATAAAAAGCGCACGTAAGTGACGCGGCAAGGTCAACGCGGCCTTTTATTTTTTATATACATACATATAATTTTTTTAGAGCTATTCGCATACGATTACAAGGCATCGCGATACAATCGCTTTATTAGATGGAAGAGGGGAGGGGGGGGGACCCCATCAATATTTATTGAAAAGCTAAAGTATCATAGATAAAAAAAAGGCAGAGTGCCTAGGAATAACACCTGCGCCGCCGGACTGCAGTTGGTAACGTGAGCCACCTGAGCCACCGGCGGCGGCAATTGCGACCCATTTCGAAAAGCTATGCCAGCGATAAGAAAGGCACCACACAAAGGTTCACCATTCATGGGTTTCATATGGTTGGGGGACTTTACCGAAGTCTTTAAATTTAGTTGCTTATGTCATATCTAAATTGTCTCGACTATGGTGATAAGATAAGCATAGGACAGAATCGAAATCGGAGTAAACAAAAGGCTTTTCTACGTAGCCAAAGAAAAGCCAAGCCGCCAGGCACGTGAGACACCCAAAAAAAAAAAAATAGAGTATATCTCAATATATCTCAATTTGAAGAGCAAAGAGCATAGAGTGTATAGTATTCTTGCCTGGGTTTAACCCAATATATTTGTGTGTAGTTGTGTGTATTTCTTGAGGCCTTAAAGCTCTCTCCCCGCCACTGCTCAGGAAATGCCAGAGTCTCTCATATCTTTTGACTCACTCGATAGTAATTTACTCTCCCACTCTCACTCTCTCTTAAAAAAAGCACTCAATCCGAGCGGGTCGCTGGTATATAAAGAGCGCCATTTGCGATGACGCATTCAGTCAAAACAAGTTGGCCGTGCCAAACGCTTCGGTAGCTCTCGGAGTGTACTTTGAAATTGCGCAAAATAAACGCAAAACCATCGAGAAAATTACGCGAAAAGTCAGCAGAAAATATCGAAATTGTGTGTGTGTGTGACTCTCTCAGAATGTGCGGTGCCTGAAACAAAATTTAAACAAAAGCACCAATATAGCAAATTCTAGGAAATATTGAAAACAGACAACACAAATAATTTGCAAAATACAGATACAGATACATTGCTACCGCTACAGATACATTTGTAATTGTGTGTGCGTTTCGGTTTTGGCGAATTTCGCCAGAAATCGCTTGACTCACTCTGCCGTTGCAGAACTTGCAACAATTTAGAAAATAATAAATAATATTAGCTAATTAAAAAACAGTCAAAACGGAAGCCATACAGATATACGACAAAATGACGCTGGACAATTACAACATCTTCAACGATGAGTATCTGTTCAGCATGCCGCTATCGCCGTTGCCCAAAGTGGTAAGAATATTGCCTTTTTAGATTCGGTTTCTACTAGGGATTTTTTTGTAGTTGTTTGTTTATTTATCAGGTGTATGTAGTATTATTATAGGTTTATTCAAGTCCCCGCCCAAGTTTGGCATAGTTAAATGCGAGTCTTATCAGCGGCAGTGTGTTTGCCATGAAATTATTTGAATTCCTACACGGCGAGAAAGGTTGGAGAAAGGTTTAAGATATTTTCTGGGTTAGAGATAATTGCCAGAAATATTTATTGATTTATATTATATTAATTATAAATAATAAAATATAATTTTTTTTTGCTACCAACTTAAAAATAAATAACCCCTCATTTTGTGATTCAAACATAATGCTTTTACAAGATCAAATTATCTTTCTCTAAGCTGCTAAAAAATTAACGTAATTGTAATTATTCCAAAGGGACTTTAATAAATTTAGCCATACAATGAGTTGTTTTTTTTTTTTTTTTTTTTGTATCAAGGTGTTTTAAAGATTTTTAAAGGTAGCTTTTTATTAATTTAAATGCCAACTTCCCTATTTTTCTTTTGAAACAAATAGTTTTCTTGATTTTCTTAGTGCACCATAATTTTAGCTCATGGTAGTTAAGAAAAAGGGTTTACTAAGGTGTTTAAAAAATATAAAAATGTAGTGATAAATATATTATAAGAGACTTAAATAAATATATCTTACAGAACTTGGCTTATAGAACTTTATTAATTACATTTTAAGAGATAATATTATCAATCTTAAACAAAAAGTTATATTAAATGTTCTAATTCTTATAATCATTACCCTTTATAGTTTTACTTTTCAACCTAAAATAATAATCTTATGAAATTCATATTTTTCCATGTGCATATTTTTGTAGTAATAAATTACGATCGCTCTCGACCGATATATAGTAATTCTATATATGGGGTGTACATGGTACAAGGCTCGAAGCTTTCGCTTATCGCTCCCAATTGAATTCTTGGAAATTGGAGATCCCCCTTTTTTCTGATTCCTTTCGTTGTGGCCCCCATAACAAATATATGTATAAGTTTTTTTGTGTTGAGGCAGATTGGCTTTAGCTATCGGCTTTGAAATGCTATTTGCTGTTTTGCAACTGTGTTTGCTTTGCTGATAAGGTTCCCGATTTTTTTCCTATTCGTATTCCCATTTCATATATGAAATGGATTCGAATTCCCCACCCGATTTATGTGCACGCTCATTACCTAAAATGAATTGTTTTATTTTATTTGCGATAAGAAGGAACTATTTTGTTGGCTGTGGCAAGTGTTTTGTCGGCAGATCCATCATTTTTGTTTCGTAATTATTGAAAATGATTATTTGGCCCACACCATACGCATGATTGTATACAAATATATATTTTTGTTAAGGCTGTACGTGACTGATTATTAAAATCGAGTCAGTTGGCATTTTCAATGGCATGAGAAAATCTCAATGGTACTGGAAGTTTTGAGGTCTAGTTATAAATATATTTTGGCTGGGAAAAACCAGCAAGACGGGTGAGAAAGTGGTAATAAAATTCAAGTTGAGGTTTGGTCTAAAGTTTTGGGTAAAATGTGGGGTAAAAAGTGGAAAAAGAAGTATTTTTAAAAATGTATAAACTAAGATTATAGGGGCTTTAAGTAGATTCTGATGTATTTTATTCGTAAAACCTTCTCGTTTATTTTATTTTTAAATATATATATTTCTGGGAGGGCTTAAGTTAATATTTTTATAAATTGTAATCTATGCAGAAGCTTTTATCAAAGAATATAAGTCATTTCAAAGAACTGCATTATTAATAAGTGATATTAAACGCCTAAAAATAAATACATTTCGTGAGAAAAACATATTTTATTGATTGTAAACTTCTCCCTTTAAATTAAAATTAAATTCGTAATTCCAATGTACTTTTTTTCTGATTCTTTGATTAATTTTTGCGTGTAAGATTTCATTATATCAATGCGGCCTGCTGCAACTTTTAACTGCTATATTTTTTGTTGTATATTTTTTTATTGGCCAAAAAATCACCCTCATGGCATCACGTTGCAATATCATGCCGCCCGTTTACAGTTAACATTTTCCGGCTTTAACTCGGCTTCTTGCATTTTTATTTCACATTTTATTTAATTTCTGATTTTGTTGTTTCTTTTTTTGCGGGTGAATTTTTTGCCCATTGCATTTCACAGTCGAGTGATCCGGTCTGGTGGCTCTACGTCTGGGGTCTGGGGTCTGGGTCTGGAAATGGTAGTGTTTCTGGGTCTGTTTCTCCATGGAATTACCGGCGCCAGTCTCTGATATCGCACACGTGCGATTTTCGTGACAATTAATCAGGTTTTTTGCATTATGCGTTTGGGTTTTTCTTTTTGTATGATTTTTTACTTAATTTCCCGGCTTGCGACACAGAAAGAAAAATTATGTTACCAAATAGCAATTATTTATTTCATTTTTAAGTTTGAGGAAAGTCTTTTCAACGATACAAGTATTTTAACCTTTAGAAATGTATTACATTTTCCCTAGTGTACTTAATTTTTCACTTTCCTCTGAGGAAAAGGGGTCTTAATTTTCGGGTTTTTCTATACAAGAAACGAAACTAAAGCAAGAAACGAAACTAAAACCCGGGGTTTGTGTGTGTAGAAAGTGAATGAGGGTTCGGGGTCCGTGTGTATTATGACCCTTTGACTTGTGGCCCCTCGTAGAAAGACTTGCGTGACACTTGATACTCGGCTTTATGGAGGGACAGATGTATATAAACTCGTATGTTTTTTGTTTTAATTTTACTTTTTATATCAAATTGGGGCGGTTCAAAGTGACAGGCTGCAAGTCAAACACTTGCCACAACGGCTGCTTAAGCCTCAAATGGTTTCATTAAATACTCCCGGTACTACATATATAACCAAGCAGCGCCCCCACATTATCCCCATAGAGATCTCCATCCAACTTTCTTTTAATTAACTGAATATAAGTGAATAACTGAATATGGTCTGAGTCTGAGTCTGAGTCTTGGTACTCTTTCAGCGGATTTCGGGTCTTATTTGGTAGGAGGGAAAGGAGTCAATGGTAAATGGTTGCTCTTTACTGGTTACTGGTTACTTGTGGGTTTGAAATTTCTGAATGTGGGCGTTTTCGAGTCTTCGATTGGCAGCTTGACATGAAAGAAATCACTTGAAAGCGTTCATTTTTTGGCGAATTATTGTTATTTGTGGGCATAACAATAACTTTCCTTTGTCTAGAGCTACCTACAATGCAGAAATTCCTCATTGTTTACATACAAAGATATATAAATACTTGTGGGAAGCTACCCTTTACTTAAAGGTGTCTATACTTTAGACTTAAGAAGTTTGTATTTAAAACAAGAAAATTGTATAAAAGCTTAATAATAGTGCTAGAAACTCCCACAAAAATGGTTTATATGGCTTGCTTGCTTAGAAATATTTTATTTATATTTTTTTTTGTGACATTTTATGCTTGTTTTTAAACCTTAAAAGTAATGCTCTTTGCTGTCTTTAAGTTTTATATTTAATTTCAAGTTTCCCACAGCTTTTCCAACTTTTATTTCGGAATTTCCGCTTTTCCTCTATCTCTAGAACCGATCCAATATATATATACTTTATTAATAATTACTTATATATTTTTTTGGAGAGCTCTGGTGATCATGCCATGACCATCAAGCGTGCAACTGGTCTGAATTCAATTAAGATCAAATTATTATATATAATGCAGCAGCAGCAGCCGCACTTAATTGCATTTCCAGTCAGTCAATTTAATTGAGTTTCCTCTTAATGAATCCAAAAGCGCATTTTGGGGGCAAACTTAACTTTACTTTACTATAATTTTAGTTTACTTTTTGCTGAGCTGCCAGCAAAGTTTGGTGCAGATAATTTGACAGGCGAAACGATTGAGCTCTGTGTTTGCCCCTGTAATTGAGGAGGTCCTTGCCAAAGGACTCTCCTGTGCTGCCCTGCCATCTGTAATTTCGTGTGTTTGGCACAAGTCCTGGCTTTTGATGGCTGCGGTCATGTCCTTCTTGGAATTGGCCAAACCTCCTGAAAAATGTGAAAAGTGAAAACAACTTTTACTACTGTCTCCGGTTGGCATGTCCTTAGAGCTACCCCCTCTCCCCCCCGTCCTACCATTGTCTATTGCATTCGCTTTCGTCCTTTTTTTGTTGTTTTTGTTGTTGTGTCCTTTGTGGCGCCTGTGAGACGCGTCGCTTGTTTGCCATTTCCTCGAACTGCAAACTTTGCCATAAATTCCCCGAGTTTGTCCTCCCCCGTCAGGGATTTTAGTTTCTCCTTTATTATTATTTTTTTCGTTGGTTTCTCTGCTTTTGCTGTCGCGACAAAATGCATTTAAATAAATTATTCGAGAGACCAGTGTCGCGTCATTTTATTAGCTGCATGTTCGAGTGTTCACTTTAATTATGACTTGATGACTTTGATGGGCCAAGAGTGCAGTCCGAGTTCGCTATCGATTAATGGCCAGCACTCAGTCTCAGTCTCTCTCTCTTGGGTGAAAAATTCGTGAAACCAAACCCACAAGGTGGGGAAATAAATTAGCAAACAGCAGGTCAATGCACCGCTTAAAAGGCAACCCCAGAACATTTATTTTTTTGTTGTAAATATCTCAGTTAAATTTGTTTTATTTTTTGTTTTGTGTGTTGTATATTGTCCACGCCCTCGGGAACAAAAAGTCTGATTAATTTGACACTCAACCTTAAAAGCTCGACAACGACGACGACGACATGAGGGGGAATCCTGGCTGGAAATTTTTTTCTGCCTGCAACTCGAATGGACAACGTTTTGTTTGCACTTTTTGCCAAATTTTGAATTATGGCCACACGGCCAGCCAGCAAATGTTAAACTTTAATTCAATTTCATATACATATGTGTGTGTGTTTGGTGTGGGCGTTCCAAAAATGGTCAAACATCAAGTGATTTTCATTCTGTACATATATTTATATATACAAATTCTATATGCTTTGCATAAATGTTGGTTATATAAGCGAAGCTTTGTTTTGCGTGCCTAAAAAAGGCCGGCAAAGCGATGTGGCGACGACATGGATGTGGATATGGATGCGACTTTTGCCGGCCATTGACTCTGGGGCCACTCCAAAAATTCTTTAGACTTTCAGGGTTTTCAGAGGGAGAAAAATAACAGGAGAAGTAAGAGAGGGAAATCCCGGCTTTATCAACCATTTCAGCCAGCCGGCACTTAGCACAGTCAACACTCAGTTTTCGCTTCAGCATTGCGGTCACGTTCTCCCTGCCAGCGAAGAATATATATAAAAAATAAATAAAATTATTAAGTGAAGAAAAGGCAGCGAAAAAATATCACTACAAGTATGATTTTTGTGTCTGCTTCTCCTTAGCGTTAATTGTTTTATTCGCAGAATTTGCATATACAAGTTAATGCAAATCATAAAGCGAGGAAGATAGAGATACACAGACTTGCGAAAAAATTGTATCTGAAAGTATGCTTATCGTCAAGGGAAGTGCTGCTGAATGCAATATGCAAAAAGTATGTTTTTCAAGTGCACAGGGAAAATAATTGCGATTTTGTGAGGGTGTTTTAGGGTATTGTTTAACATTAACATATTAATTTATAGTATTAGAAAATAAGCTTTATATGGAAAAGAGTTTGGTGCTGAAATTAAAGATCTTTCCTTGAGAAGAAATATGTTTTCTAGAGCCCTTAAAAATATCTTTTGTTACCATGGCTTGAAAATATGATACATTGAACTACAATTTTTAAAGCAAAGCACACAAAGTGCCTCTGAAGCAATGAATAAAGTTGTTTTCCAAAACTAATATTGTAATTTGAATTTACTATATTATTTTTAAATATAGTATTGAGAATTTCTTATAATATTTGTAGCTTTCTTTCAGTGCATCTTCCATGAAGCCGAAGACGTTGCTCTTGAACTTGTCAACTTAACAATTCTCGGTTTATTTTATTTTTTTAAATTATTATTTTTTCAGCTGTGACATTGTAGCAGCAACTTTGAGCAAACAATGCTGTTGCTGCATTTAATTCAAGACTTTGCCAATTGAAAAATCAAAATTGTATTATATATACATTTTTTTCGTTTATAATTATGCGCATTTCTAACTAAACAACGATCGACCTTCAGCATGCAATTTTTTTTTTTTCGTATTTAACAAGCTTGCCAATTAATTTATTCCACTGCAGTCAGCAAAGGCAACTAAAGCGTTGAAATAAAAGCGAAAAATAACAATAAATAAATACAATTTTAATTTAAAGTTTAGATACATATTTGGCCACTGTTACTTAACAGAGTAAGCAGCAGTAGCAGCAAAAGAAGAAGAAGCGGCAACCTATGTTAAGTCAGTTTCTGTTAACAATTATTAGCCACTTTTGATTATAAACAATACAAATTGCCCGTCGCCTGTTTTCGTTTTGTTGTTGTTGTTGTTGTTGCTTTTGGCTCTGCCATTTGCCTTTGATGATGCCAAGTTTTATTTTGTGTTTTCATTACGTCATTGTCAGGCTAAAATTGGCTTATAAATAGCCCAACACGTCAGCTGAAAGCAGAAGGCAAAGTCTCTCGCGGGTCTCCGAGAATTATTTTATTTAATTTTATTTCTTTGCCACTCAACTTGTTGCCACCGTTGCACCTTTCCTAGTTTTCGAGTGAAATTTTGAACTAATTACCGCCAAGGTCAAAGGTTGACACGAAGATTGATGTTTTTGAAAGGATTTTCAAGGGAAATGATAAGAAAATGAATTCAGAGAATTTTATAGGACCAACTTTGAAAACTTGCACAGGGAAAAATTATGAAAATTATAGATATTTTTGTGATATTATTTAATTAAAACTCTTTTATACAGTGTAATATTTAATATAAATAATAAATGATAGTTTGTCTTCTTGAAAATATGATTTAATTGAAATTTGATTATAAAAATCCATTTGATTTTCATTAGAAAATTATTTTAAACCATTTATTCTGCAATTTTAAATTAAACAAATTTAACAAAATGCCAGGATAATGATTCATAAATTTATATTTATTAAAGATAAGCAATTTAAATGTTTGCTAAAACATAGTCACACCAAAACCACTGAAATGCAGTATAATCCCCATGCATGATGACACACTATTTTCCTGCAGTGTAATTGAGCATAATCAAATTTGCAGCAGACCCACGTATTAGTCAGCAATTTGCTTATATTCGCTGACTACGTCAGTGTCTTTTTTTTCACTGTCGCTCATTTCATTTGGATTCGTTTCAATTGACCCCCAGATGTGAACTCTGGGAACCCGGGAACTGGGGAACTTGGAGCTACGCGGTTCTGATAAGGCAACCGATGCCGAGTCCGATGTCGATGCCAATCCCCTGCCGTCAATTTAGACAATTCAATTCATTTCAAAATACACAAACAGAAAGGAAACTAGTTGAGATCAAGCTTAAATATTAACCGTTTCAAATGATATTTAGCTTAAAGTTTGATAGTAAGTTACCTATCGAATTATATTTGAATCAATATTTACCAATGTTTTTATATAGAAATTTTTCTATAAACTCAGCCAAAAAATCATTAATTTCAATTCGGAAACCATTCTTATGTTATTATTAGATTTATAAATCTGCGTACTCAATTTTAAATTTCAGTAGATTTATATTTTTGACAGTTTTAACCATGTAACCCCTTATAAAATTTTCAAAATTTCGAGAAATAAATTAATTTTTGTCAAACATAGCTAGATTTATTCGGCTGTTAACGCTGATCAAGAATATATATGGTTTATAGGGTCGGAAATGACTCCTTCACTGCGTTACAAGCTTTTTAGGGGTTTCTTTATATTAATTTGGATAATTTTCCTTATTGCAGTTTATTTTTCCCTGTGATTAAACTAGTGCTTTTTATATTTATTTCAATTTTTCAAAGATTCCCCTTTATTTTGCAATTTCACCCCATTTTTCCCTTAGTGCATTTGTTCATGTTATTGTCACTTTATTATCACTTACTTTGCATACTATATACATATATATACATACATGTGTTCTTCTCAATTGACTGATTCATCGGCTAAATGCGGTTCATGTGCGCGGGGAGCAAGTTCAAAAGGCAAACACGATGAAAGTGGGTTAAAACGAAAGTCAGACCCAGTTCCAGTCCCTTCAAGGTGCTCCAAACACCAAAAAAAAAAAAAAAAATCGCACCGCACAGCGGCTGACTTGAAAGTAAATTCCAAAAAAATAAATACATAAAGAGCGTTTACAAAGAATAAAATCGATTGTTTGCTGTCAATATGGGAATGGCCTTTGGAGATTGGGAAACAAGGCGCCGATAAGATTGTCAAATAAATAACAAAACAATAAAGTAACAGGATAAAGAACTTTACAAAAGTTGTATGCATTAAATATTTAATAATTGTAATTAATAAGAAAATAAGTATAAGAAGTTATTGCAAGTAGGAAATGAGATTAAATAATGAATTATAGGATGGGTAATTCTGAGAACTTATAAGCCTGCGTTTTTGGTTTATAAAATGTTTACTTAGGATACCAAAAATCATAAAAAATTATTCTTAAAATCCTCTTATAAATCAATAACTTTTCCCCCTTTGCAGTTAACTGTTTTGTAATCTGTTGTAACCCACAACAAAGACTTCCAATTAGCGTATTGGCCAACTTTGCTGGCGACGGAAATAAACAAATAAATTCGCGTCGCGACAGGGGGTCTGTGAAAAAAAGCTAGAGAAAAACCGAAAAGAAAAACAGAGGAAAAACTTAGTTAATGTCCCTCACGCACACACCTGTTCGTTGGACATCTGTCTGATTTGACAGTTTTTTTTTGCGCTATAAATATAAGTATTTTTTCGCGAGCGATTCTTAAATGCAAAATGATTCTGCCAAAAAGCAGAGACATTGAGTTGTTATAGCCGTTAATTTATGGCCAAATAAAAGCTTTTCAATGGAAAATGGCAATATCTGAGGCTGAGGCTGGGGTGGAAATAATCGGTAAATCGGAAATAATCTACAGCAGATGTGTGTGTGTGTGTGTCTATATAGTTATGGCTGCTGCGTTACGGAGCTTGGAGCGTGGGCTAGTTTAGTTTGGCCGTGTGGGCAGCGCTCAATTAAGAGCGGACCGCATTTTAAATAATTTGATTTTCCCAGTGGCTGTCTTCTAATTTGAGCAAACAACTCGCGCACGCCCAAAGACAGCTTCTCTCCTATATAAGTTCTCACTCTCTTGGCAGATAAATAATGCGATACGATACACATACTATATCCCGGTGATCTCTCCGATCTCGAGATCGTTGCCAATTTCGCAGTGCCACAGCCTCAGTCGCAAACGAACAACGAACCATCGAAGTTTAGAAAATTTCTAACAATTAAATGCGATCGCGCGCGCGCATTTCCTTTTAGAAACGCGAATCGCAAATCGAAAACGAAAATAAATTTGGAAATTGCAATTGTCGTCTGGTTTTTAGAGCGCGCGTGTGCATTGCCAAAAACGAATTAAATATATATACATATCTGAAACGAGCAAGGAGAAGGAAAAATAAATACAATTCTCTTAAAAAAAAAACAACGACGCACATTTTTATTTTCTTCAGTTCTCAGTTCAGTTGCATGCCGCAGCGGAATCAAAATATATATACTTAACCGCTTACATATATAATTATATATAGCTAAAGATATTTGGGCAAAAGCAAAAGAGCGCCAAGGGAGGAATAATACATCGAGAGGCGTTGCCCGAGGCCAAGGAAAAAAATCCAAAAAATATATATAATATATATATCGAGTCCAAATAAGAGGGGGAAACAAATGAATGCAGCTCGAGTTAAGTAGCCAAAAACTAGAGCAAGGCTCAAGCCCACTCACCGCCAAATCTCTGTAATTATATAATCTGATTTTTGGGAAAATAAAACCGAGAGAGAGAGCAGTGAACTGAACCGATCCGAACCGAACACGTGTCATTAGATTTTAAGCCCCACCGCCAAGCACACGATATATTTATTGCCTTGATTATGAGCGCTTTCGCCGAGTGGTATATACATTTCGATCCTTTGCGAAATCAGCGAACGCTTATCGTGAAGCGTCTGAGACCGCCGGAGAACAAAAGCTACGAAAACTTTAGCAACTAAGCAACTGAGCAAATGAACAACTGAGCAAATGAACAAATGAACAACTGAGAAACTGAACAACCGAACAACGAATATATATATCTACGTCACAAACAACGAACTCTGCTCGCAGCTACACCAATCGAACATTATTTATTATATTATAATAAAAGCCCTAGCAGAAAAATACGAACTTTAAAAAATACTTTATAAAAACACCAAATAAACGAACGAATTTTTCAACAACAACAACAAAAACTGCGACAACAACACCAACAAATACATCAACAACAAGCATAAAGACAAAAAAGGATCATCAACATTTTGTTAGGGAATTTTTTCGAAACTCTTCTTTCTTTCCCTTAAGAAATATTCTTTGTAAATACTCTTTACTAGACTTTAGATTTTTGTTGATATTGCTTAGCTCATATAGAACATATATATATTATTTATCATTGTTGTCCAATTTGTTGTGTTAATATATTTATATAACGAATACTAGTCAGACGCCCAACTGTGCGTATACGCAACGTCACTGCGTATACTTAATATTTAAGCGTAGGAAGAAGAGTAGGTTATTAGGCTAAGAAGAGAGAGAGAAACCCAAATCGAACAAATGATGAAAAATCTCAATGGTAGAACGCATAATAATGCGGGCTACCATCCATATTACCATCAAGCATTGCACTTGGCCCAGCTGCAACATCAGCAGCAGCCGGAGCAGCAGCAATTGTTACGTCAGCAATGGGCACAGCCCACGCAGCAATATCTACTGCAGCAGCAGCAGCAACACCTACTGCAACAGCAGCAGCAACACCTACTGCAGCAACAGCAGCAGCAACAACAGCAGCAGCAGCAGCAGCAACAGCAGCAGCAGCAGCAGCAAGACCAGCAGCAACTTCTACAGCAGCAGCAGCAGCAGCAACACCTACAACAACAAAATAACGATAATTTTGCAATGGACGCAAGTGAAATTGCCAATTTTCTTGCCAGCGAGCTTTTCCCGCAGCAGGTATAAAATAATAACAAAACACAGACAGTAGGCAATATCCGATAATGAAATCGCTATTGAAATTGAAGAAAATTGGGCGCGAAAACAATTGGCAAAGGCGAATACTACAACTAATAATGAAAACGTGGTGTGTGCGTACTTATTCATCGATAAAAATAGCCCCCCAAAAAAAACAACAACAAAGGGGGCAGGCGTAATATAAACAAAGTGATGGATTGGGTCCCCTCTGTTTCTTTGATTTGTTTTTGCCAAAAACCAAAAAGAAACACGCTCCCTAATTCTCAGAAATATGTATTTGAGGTCTTAAAAGGCTTACCATTTGTTTTTTGGCTTTGAATTGTGAATAAAATTTAACTAATTGTGGTAAATGGTAAAGGAGTACTGCTAGGGGTTTATATGTAATGGATTTTTATCTTGTGATAAAGTGATCAACAAACACTCTTTAAATTCTGAATTTTTCAATACACATTCTTTGTAATAAATATTGAAAACCTTCAATACAAAGTAAATAAGTGACATCTTTAACTAACCTTCTTTTTTATATTTTTACTTGCAGCTCGGCACCTTTGATGGCATTCAGAGCGCTCCAACGCTGACAACGCCCACGTTGACGCCCACAACGATGCGCAGCATCGAGGAGAGCTTCTACGAGATGACCAATGATCCGGTGACCGCTCCCTATCAGGCTGGCTTCAAGCCACCGCCACTCGCTCCTCTGGTCAACAATGGAAGCGGAAATGGAAGCGGTAACGGAAGTGGAGTCACTGGAATTCCGACCACCACAGCCACGGCCACCGTGGTGGGCGTGGTTAATCCACTGACTAGCCAGCAGGTTTACGATGTGAGCAGTGTGGTGCAGGGAACCGATTCCGGAGACTCCAATAGCACTTGGGGCGAAGGGCAGAACAACGACGATCAGGACACAGACGAAACTTGTAAGTAATTTAAAAGTTATCTCCATTTTTGCGGCTTACTAACCAGAGCTGTATCTTCCGAATTCCAGCAAGTGCCCACACGGACAGCACCTCGTACCAGAACGGACACATGCCGAGCGGCAGCGGTGCCAATGGTGGCGTCAACAACTTCAGCAATGTCCTGGCAGCAGTGAGCTCCGGTCGCGGATCCTCGGGCTCCAACACGAATACCTCGAACAGTGCCACGCCAGCGCGTCGTGGAGGCGGCCGGAGACCGAATAGATCCGCCAACATGACGCCGGAGGAGGAGGAGAAGCGCCGCATTCGCCGCGAGAGGAACAAGCAGGCGGCGGCACGTTGCCGCAAGAGGCGCGTCGATCAGACCAACGAGCTAACCGAGGAGGTGGAGCAACTGGAGAAGAAGGGCGATCAGCTGCGCAAGGAGATGGAATCGCTGACGGAGGTGAAGAAGCAACTGACCTACTTCCTACAGGCTCATCGTTCCACCTGCAGCAAGGTGCGAGCCGATCTGCTCAGCGTGAATACCTACAACGGGTTGATTGCCCCTGTGGGTCTTCTCAGTGCCGGCAGCTGTGGCAGCGGATCGAGCAGTCATCACAACAACAATAGCAACGATAGCAGCAATGGTACAATCACCGGCATGGACGCCACACTGAACTCCACCGGACGAAGCAACTCGCCGCTGGACCTCAAACCGGTGACCCTGCAAAACGACCTGCTGATGCAAATCAAGGACGAGCCTCTGGATGGCGGCCTGGACTCCAGCTCGAGTCTGGATCAGGACGGACCGCCGCCCAGCAAGCGATTGCCGCCCATGTCCACGCTGATGACGCCGACGGGTGCCTCCACGGGCTCCCTGCAAACGCCCATGTCGGGCACGGCGCCGAGCGGATTTGTTAGTGCCTTCCCAGTGGTCACCACCACCACCAGCAACGGCAGCATGAACAGTCCCACGCTGAATGCCCTCAACAAGGTGCCCAAGGAGCGGCCCAATACGCTGGCCGTGCAGCGACCCTTTGGCAACCACATGCACCTGACGATGGCCAACAACAAGCCCGGCGGTCGCACCGAGATCCAGGGCGTTCCCATTCAAACGCCCTCCACCGGTGTCTTCAACTTTGATTCACTGATGGACGGCGGCACCGGACTGACTCCCGTCTCGGGGCCGCTGGTGCCCAATAGCTCCTCGCAGAACAAGCATCCGCTGGAGCTGCCCACGCCCACCGCCGAGCCGTCAAAGCTGGTCAGCTTATAACCGGAGAGGTTACCAAGTCGAGTCAGGATTAAGTTAAGTTTTATATAACTTGTTGGGAGCCGGTTTCTGAATGTTCAGCTAAGCTCATGACACTCGACTTGACTGTCAGTTAATGTGATCGTTATTATTAACCACTCTTTTGTTAACTGTCAGTTAATCTGTTCGTAAAACTCTAACTGGACATTGGGAAACCGGATAGCCGTAACAATAACAAAAACCAACAAAACATTTTGCTAGTTGTAGGAGATGTTTTCATTTTTGTAATTCGTAATCTGTAATTTGTAATCGTAAAAGTTTTCGTTAACTTTAATGTTTTTTGTATTATTATCTTTATTATGGTTAATTTATGATTTTGCTATGTCTTTTTACATACGCCGAGCCGAGCTACATATGTTATGTACTTGTATTGTGTGCAATTTTCAAACCTTTTCATTAGCGTGTTATATATTTTTTCCAAAAGAATATAGAGATGCGGTTAGATCGTCGGACGATGCTTGATTAATGCCATCGGCATTAATCAGGGATTTGCGAATGATAAGGATTCTAGGGAGTGTAGATTTGGAAGGATGATGCGTTGTGATATTTATTATAAAACGAATACAAAAGATAACAGATAAACGAAAGTAGAAAAAGCTAAACGGGAGATGAGAGCGCAGAGGAGCGTAATGAAAGGAACTAAGCCGGTTTTAAAATTGTACATTTAAACAAATCGCGTAAATATATATATATGTATATATATATATATATGTATATTCAAAATACAAACTAAATACAATGCCTTGAGAGAGAATTAAGAAATGCAAAACACTTTATATATATATAAATAAAAGTATATGTTTAAACCTAAACATTAATCGCGTTGAAGCAGAGTTTTATATTGAGCGAAAGCAAAAGCAAATGTGAAAATGAGATAAATATACTTATTGTACTCTGTAAGCTGCAGTAGAAAACCCAAATATATTTTTACTAAACGCAAAAAATGCGCTATTTTCAAATACCATTTATAAGAAATGACAAAACGCAAAGCAATTATTTAATATGTAATTATGTATGTATGTATTATGCAAAAAAAAAACAGTGAAAATCGATCTGAATAAGCAAAACTCTCGCCATTTTCCACAGTAAATTCTCAATAATTGTCAAAAATCGAAACCGACAGAAACTATATAAATGCACTTAAACGGGCAGAGAAAAAAATCACCAAAATTGACATAAATGAAATCAAATCAAATAAAATAAAATCAAATAAAAATACCGAAAAACCTAAAGACAAAAAAAAAATGTTTTATATTTGTACTGTTAACAAGGAAAAACACCAATTCGCATGACTTGCAAATGGTCTGGCTTATCGTCAGGTAAGCTGAGCAGGTAAATTAAGGTGGACCACTAAGGGATATCATTGTAATGTAATCAATCAATGGGTGTTGTGATTGGTTTTGATCGGTTTAGAAATCAAAAGAATATTTATATTTTGATCTTTTCTGCCATTTCTTTGGAGTTCTTAATATAATATCGAATTTGTTTTTGTTTTAGTTTTGTGTACAAATATAAAAAAAACAAGGAAAAGGTGACTTTTTTGACCAGACATGGCTAAATCGATTCGTCTTTTGATGCTGATCAAGAATATATATGATTTATGAATCGGAAATGCCCTTTTCAGTGTGTTTCCAGCTTCTGACCAATATTATAATACCCTGCAAGGGTATAAGAAATCGGTGTAATTCTCTGGCATAATACTCGAGCCTCGATATTTAAATCGATAAGAACAGTGGACTAAATTCCACTGTATACCATTTAAAAATAAACCTTCTTATAATTATTATTTTTTTCTTTATCCTGATCTGATCTGATCTTATCGGCTCAAAAAACATACAATTTAAGGCTCTACAACATCAGGAATATCCATTCCCTTATCCAGTTGTTGAGGACCAGCCTAAAGGGCAGGTAAACAAGGCTAAGTTCTTTCTTTCCGCTGCAGATAATGGTTACATATATGCATACTGGGAATACATATATTCATTTTCGGGTTTGCCTTATTTTGCATTATTTGAAATCTGGCCGGAGTTCGGCTCTTTGTTTCAGTTACTCGAGAACAGGCGATATGAGCGGCTGTCAGCTACTTCGTGCTCTGGGACGGAGCCTGGGATTGGGCCGGGGCCACCTGAAGGTCGATAGCCGGCACGTGGTGCTCATCACGGGCTGTGACTCGGGATTGGGGTAAGGTATCTGAACTGGAAAAGATTTACGAAGACTAACCGTTCGATCTCTGTATTGAAATAGCCACTCCCTGGCCGTATATTGCCACGATTCGCTTCAGATGACAGTGGTATCCTGCTGCCACAATTTGAAATCGGAAGGCGCCAAATTGCTGCAGGCTCTCAATCCCTCTCAGGATGGACGAAATAGAATGTACACGCTGGAATTGGATCTGCTTGAACCAGACTCCATTAGGCTGGTTCATGGGCAGCTCCGAGAGATACTCTCCCAGGATCCCAACTACCAATTAAATGCCTTGGTAAACAACGCAGGAGTGATGTGCTTCGGAGAGTTCGAGTGGCAGTTGCCGGAGCAGATCGAAACCCAGATCAATTGCAACCTGCTGGGCACCATGAGGTTAACCCGCGAGTTGCTACCACTGCTCCGCCAGCAGCAGGGAAGGATCATCAATGTGACCAGCCACTGCGGCTTGCAAGCCCTGCCCGCTCTGGGACCCTATGCCGCCTCGAAGGCAGCCCTGCGCTTCTGGTCGGACTCACTGCGCGTGGAGCTGCAGCAATACGACATGGAGGTGGTCAATTTTATACCAGGATCCTTTGTTATGGACAGCAACATAGCGGCAAGGCAGCAGCAGCATGCCCAGAAGATGTGGAAGGCCTTCAGTCAGGAGCAACACGCTCTCTACGACTCGTACTTCGAGGCCTTCAATACTTACCTCAAGGTTCTGACCGGCTTCAAACCCCCCAATCGGCTTAGGAACGAGTCACTGCTGGCCAAGTTTCGAGATGCTTTGACCAGATCTCAACCCCTGGCACTATACATCGAGGAACCTTGGCGATATCGACTCTACCGCTGGCTCTTCGCCATCTGTCCCACGCCCCTGGTGGATTGGCTAACCCTGCGCTTCTGCGCCATGCCCACCTACGAGTCCACAAAACAGGCTACGGAGGATTTGGTTGATTCTTAGTTTTATAATTTAAACATTTACATTCACAATTACAATTAGAAATACAATTACATTTTTAGTTTATAATTGTAGCACAGGGAAATACTTGGCTAGGGCTGTGGCTGTGGCGAATATAACGAGCCGTGTCCGGGGAATGGAAAGCGGCCAAGACGATCACAGAACGCAACTGGGATGGTGGTGGCGTGGCTAGTAGCCGGTACTGCGGCAGCGCTCGAACACTGCATCATTGAGCAGCTGAAACCACTCGCTAGCGTAGGTTGAGTCCTCCGCCGCCCGGAACAGCTGCTTTTTCTCCGCAGCCGGCAGTGTGGAGCAGAGATAGTAGCTAATGGCCGTCTCCGTCAGCTCCGAGTGGTAGTTCTTCAGTGCCCACTCGAGCAAACGCAGGCAGTTGTGGGAATCCAGGAACTGGATAAGCCGTTGCTGCAGCACGGCTTCCATCTCGGGTATGATGTACACCCTAGACATCTCGTAGGCTTGCAACAGGGCGGGGTAGTTGGGCTCGGTCGGGTGCCGCTCATGGCAGCTGATTAAATGCAAAAAATACCGCAGGCCTTGGGCTGAGTAGTCCCGAAGCTGGATTTCGCCTTCGTGCCCTTCGCGGAAGCTGCTGTTAAGCATCTTGTTGAACACCTCGCTGGCGTCGCAGAGCAACTGCTTGTTAAAGCCAATGGTCAGCGTGGTGTCGCCCTCCCCATTCACCAGGAATCTCATATCGCAGTTGTCGTGCAGCTCCTTGGTTTCATTAAGCTGTTGGGTACAAATCTCAGCCGTGCTTTCGGCAGGCTCCGCTTCGGGCAAAACTATGCCCAGGGTGAAGCGCGCCATTGAAGTGACGGCATCTGATGCCTCATCTGCATACTGATCTTCGCTCTTTATGCGCAGCAGCAGATCGAAGAGCAGCGTAAGAGCATTACCGTCGTACAGGAATTGGTAGAGCAGCCGATGGCTCCTGATGATGTAGGCCACCGAGATGGCGGCTCGCTGCTGGGCCTTTATATCATCGCAGCGGAGAAGTCGCACCAGCTCCTCCTTGCCATAGTTGGACTCGCCCACATTGGTGAGTGTCTCCAGAAAGGCAAAGCCATCCTTGCGCATCTAAAAAGGGATTAAAAGTTAAAATCATGGAATAGAAAGTGTTAAGGCAGACTTACCTCCTCCACCTTGGTTAGCTGATACAGCTGATGCACAACACCATGCTTAATGATTTGCGCAAAGAACTGGCTCTCCCTAGAATTATGAAATTAATTAATTAAAATCAACTGAAATCTTTAAATTAACACTTCAACTCACAGTAGTATGTTTGTCAGAGCATTGGCAAAGTTATTGTTGGCCCCAAACAAGTTGATGGCTCTTATAAGCGTATCCAGCGTCTCAGGCTTTCCCAGCTCCATCCGCTTGTTCACCATCAGCGTTATCCTATAAATCAGATTCTCTATAATGTCAATTGTGTCGCCTGCCTGGTTCCGAAACTGGGCTAGCTTGGGCGGCACATCCATGCTGAGCTCCTCGAGATCTTCTTTGTCCGACAGTGTGTCATCGATGGATTCGCTGCCCTCATCAATTAGCTTTAATATATCTAAAACGTTTGAGGCCTGGGCTCTATTGTTGGCTATGCGTCTGTCTTTCGTGTCCCCATTATTCGCACTGTCGTCTTCATCGTCATCATCGTCACTACAAGCTGGTGAATAGTTGTCATCGTCGTCGTTGGTCAGCAGATCCTTGCAAATCGGCGACATGCTGCGCGAACTACAGGGACTGGTTGTGCGATAGGACCTGGGCGAACTGCTCGGAGAGTCAAAGTCCGAGTTGATGGTGTCGTGAGTCCTTGAGAACTATTGTGAGGGAAAGATTTCATATACGTTTGTTAATTGCTAATATATATAAGGGACTACCTACCTTCGTTAGCGTCTCTGGCGTTGTAGGATCTGTCAGCTTACGTTTTTTTCCACTCTGCAGTCGCTCTTCTCGGCGACGTTTGTGATGCTCGTCGTCGCTGGTCAGATAATCGTTCAGTTCCCTGACAAGCATGGGCACCAGGCCCTCACAGAGCAAGAGTTCCATGCTCAAATTGTCATATTGAAAGTTGTTGAGGATGTGGAAAAGCTGTTGTTGGTTTAAAGACGAATTATTATATGTAAAAAGAAAGTTAAGTGACATATTACCGATGAACGCTCGCTCTGAGAGTTCGAGTCCCGTATCATGGCCACCAGCTTGCGCAGAGCTCCGCATCGCCGGATCTTGGAGCGACTGCATGCATCCGTTGATAGCGTGGATATGATGTTGATGCAGTGCCTGCACTCGCTTTCATTCAACGGCTTCACCATATTGACTGCCATGAGCATCTCGCAGGCAGCCACAATGGCATCCGCTGTGCTTAGCATGTAGAAGGCGCACGGATCCTTGCAAAAGTTTGACAAGATCTTCAAGGCCGAGGCTCGCTGTTCGCCATCCTCCTTGACAAAGCATACAATCGAGGCCAGTGAGGTGTTCCTTGAAATGGACTAATAAAATAAGGATATTGAAAACTATTTGTGAAGATAAATAAAGTTAAGAACCTACCTCCCAGGCTTTCATTCCAATCTGCTGAGCTGAGATCAGGACGAGACACTTTAAAATCTCCAGAGCCAACTCCACGGCTTCATCATTCTGTTTGGGCAGCGCGTAGTCGCAGTTCCGCGTGAAGTTCTTCAGCATCTGGTAGTCGAAGATGTCGCTCCGCACTCCCTCCAGGTTGCGGGCCACCTCCTCGAAGTACTTTTCGCGGTGCTGGTTCCGCTTGAGGCCAATTAGCGTGGATACCTCTATGTCTGGAAGCGGTTCTTTGGGTGTCTCATTGTTCTTCATTACGGCCACGAAGATGTTCATCAGCTGAAGGAAACCGTTGGACACGAGAAAGTGCTTGAGGAATTGGCTGCTAACCAGCAGGAAGCGACACACCCGAAAGGCCATGATGCGGGTCTGCACAGCACTGGTGGACTCGATAATGTGACAGATGGCTGGAGCAATAGCGGCATAATGAACATTCAAATATTGAGCTGCCTTTTTGCTCTTGGCCAGATTCCCGAGCATCCGGCAGGCGCGGCACTGAATCACTGGATTAGGTATGGTCTTTAGGATTGTTACTAGCGGTGAGATCACCTTGCATTCGACAGCCTATAGGTGGAATATAGTTTTAAGATGTGATAAATCTGTAATTAATACTCTTAACAAAGTAAAAGATTCACCTCAATGCAGGCCTGCTCGTCCGTACAGCAGTTTCCCAATATGCTCAGAACCACCTCCATTATCTTCTCGTTCTTGGTTATCAGGCGAACCTGGAAAAGACATTTTATCACCATTATCATACGATTTCAAACTCCAAAACATCGTCCATTTCTCCTACCATGATGGGAACGCCACCAGCAGTACGGAATAAAACGATGCCATTTTTGTCCTTCACCAGGTCCATGCGCAGCTTAACCAGGCATTTGTATATAACCGTTCGATCCGTGGAGGTCCTGAGGACTTCTAGCATGCCCCCAACTCGAACTTCGTCCATTTCTTTTTATAAAATTTTTGTTTTATTTAGAGGTGGAGAATCTTCTCCAAATTGGGGCTGTCCGAATTTTTAGCATTATAATAGGAAATGCCGGCGGTCACACTGATGTTTTCTGATTGGGGGAATATTTGAATTGGCGCGTAACGGTCACACTGGTCAAAAACAAAACACATTTTCTGCATATTGCTGGAAATTAATTAGTAAACTATACATTGTATAGTATACAATGAGTTTGGCCGCCATTAAAGAAAGAGAAGCCAAGGGCAAGAAGAAAGTGCTGCCGAAGTTGCGCACAGTCCTGGCGAATCCGTACAAGCAACACAGGTGAGGCAATCGAAAAAATAGAACTTGAATCAACAGGTAAAACAACAATGCATCCATTTACAGCCCGGTTTTGAAGGATGATGAAGTGCTGGAGTTCCGCAAGATATTAGAAAAGGCAAAGAAAAGAAGCGCGGAGGCTGACATAGTCCTTTGCCACTCGCCATGGCATACACCTTGGGCTGGAGAGCTCCCTGCGAGCCGTCAACTCCCAGCGCTTCTCCTGTTTGCTAATTTCCTTGAGTCTCCGCCCGGCGCATCTCATCCGCCTAATAGCCACCAGTGCATCCGTCAAGGTGCCCACGGCGCCCATATACGCCCAGCCCAAGTTGGAGGAGCTTACCCAAGAGATTTTTGGGGTAAGATCCCTATGCTTGGCTCTACCTCTAGACCTGAAAGGTATAAGCGAGGACTTGGAGCAGTGGGTTCTGGCCCGGAGGCGTTCGGTTCCGGCAAAAAGTATAACTTCCATTGCCCTCAAATCTCGACGGAAGCGCAGGGAGAAAGCGACAATTCTCCAACCATCTTCTGAGGAAAAAAAGCGTCCAAAATCATTTGCAATCCCAGCTGCACCGGAAAAGGATTGGGGCGGCGACTTTATTTCCTGCTCTTCTGATAAGGCGTCCATAAAACTGGACCAAGTGGATGTCCATGTGGAGACCCAACAACTGGGCGCCGCACTCAGCCATTTGGCCATGAAAGCCAAAAGTGAAATGGCCAAAGCTGAACAAAAACCTGAGAAAAGGGAGAAATTGCCGAGCGTAGAACCTATGGATGTGGAAACTGAAGTGGTCGTTGATGAGGATGACTTTTTGCCGAGTAACCTGCAAACCTATCGCCCCCTCACTGTCCACCAGATCCGTCCGAATCCCGACAAGAAACCTAAAAAGAAAAGAAACAAAAAGCAGCCGCCAAGCAAATCGTCGCAATAGTTGGCAACGCGGCCACGCATCAGCTGTAGATTGTAGGTTATGTTTCAAAAGTGTTATCGTAATTTTTAAGGTGCCCGCACAAAAAAAAATGCTCCGAAGTTTACGGCAAATATCCAGACTAGGAAGATGCTTGAAGACACCACTGCCGGCCAGCAGTCTGCTTAAACCATCCGCCGAATCCCCAGCTATCGTCGCCAGACTGCAAGCGCCGCTCCACACCAGCGGTCCGGCGTGGAAATACGACAAGAAATCTTCGAGAGCGGCGGATGATTTGGATAGCGACGATGAGGACGATGAGGATTTCAAGGATGAGCGGGATTCAAAGGTGGTCAAGACCAAGGTGAACTCGCTGCGAGCGGATCTCCTGCTGAAGGCTGGTCTCGGAATGGCCAGAAAGTAAGTACCTTCCGGAACACGAAGTAAATATATGTCCTAACTTTTTATAAATCCTTTTTCCAGCAAGGTCGAGCTGAATTTTTACGAGAGCAAGATCCGCGTCAACGGCAAAAAGCTGCAAAAAAAGAGTGCACAGGTAAGCAGTCCAGTTACCAGATGGGACAGCTCGCTAACTGCTCATCCTCTCTTTTTCTCTAGCTTGAAATAGGTGATGAAATCGACGTGATAAGGGGCTTTAGTCAAGCGAATCCCTCCCACCTTGTGGTGGCCCGCGTCTCAATCCTTTCCGCCAGCGAACGCGAGGAGGGACTTAGCGTGCATTTGCGGCGCTACAAGTCATTGCTGGTCGAGAATTATCGCGGCGCAAACGCCTTTAAATCTTCGGAACATGTGGCTCACTAAGCTCGCTCTAGTACTGAACAGGTGCCCCATCTGATTAATTGTATAATTAGAAATATATTCAAATTGTTAATGATCATTTTATATTTCTTTATTGATTGTTTTCGATTATATTAGTAATGCTTAAGTTATACATGTAACTGTCCACCACCAGATTTTTATCTATGAATCTACCCATCCAGAATTCGTTACCAAATGCGACAAGTGTCTGACTTTGGATGCATAGGACTTCCAAGAGGACAATTGTATACTTCGGCAAATGCCTCGATGTTTGACACGGCGCCCAAAACTCTGTATTTATCGATTGTGTGCTCATTCTTCAGTTCCTCCCAGTAATGCTCCACCTCGTATGCGGAACACCATAGCTGTGCGAATCCGAGGAAAAAGAGCTGTTCAGGAGAGAGATCCAGACCAGGCATCTGCTCACTGCGTGGCGCCAACGTCTCGTTATTCTCTCGATTCGTTAACTGAATCTGCTTCATGTGGCTCCGGTAGGCGGCTAGTGACTCCCGTAATCCGCCACTGTCCGCGATGTTTTCGTCCTGAGTTTCATTGCCGTCGACCGTGCGATTGATTTCTGGTATCAAATATTTGCTGAAGTGCTCCACATAGCACTTAGCCCGCTCCGCAAACACGGCCTCGGACTTCTTGGACCACCACTGTCGGTGCTCGCCATGACCGTCGTATGTGGATCCCAATGTATCGAAGCCATGCGTCAGCTCGTGACCCACCAGGTAACCCAAGGTACCAAACTTCAACGAATTCGGCCAGGATCGGTGAAAAGCGGGCGGATTCAGGATCCCGGCCATCACGTACATGGAGTTATCCAGGTTGTAATAGAAGGCATTAACCTGCATCGCTAGCATCAGCTCAAGTGGCTTTGTGTCGTGGGGCATCTCCTCGGAATGCAGACCATTGTAGCGGCGCTGACGGGTGGCCATCTCTCGAATGTTGATCATGCTCTTGGCAAAGCTGCTCTCGCCTAACTCTAGACTGGCGATTTGTCGGATCAGGTTCTCGGTGACTTCCTGATTTTTTAATCTCCCGATCACTGGCATCATAGTGGACTCCTTATCCAGCGCCGCCTGTCGCGTCTCCGAGTCCAGCCACTCGACATTCTCCAATGTTTGACGCAAGCTCTTCCGCAGCTCTTTTACCATGTTGGAAATCTCAAAAAGTGTGTCATCGCTGAAGTGCTCCTGTAAAGAGAAATAGAACTTTTAATATTTTCATACTATATTTTATTTTCTTGTAATATCTATATCTATATATTTTAATGAGAAGTTGAATTTGTTAGTTTGACTAGGCACCAATGCACTTCGAACACAGTCAGTGAATGGAAACCTTAGACGTGAGCTACAATAATGTGCTGCAAACTTGATATTTTAATATTCGTTTTTAAAGCATTTTAATTGCAAAAAAAGGCATTACGCAAGATACATAGGGAGTAGAGACTGTTTTCAAATTCCTCAAAAACCAATAATTTTTTTTTTTTAATTGTTAGTTTATCTGCTTGCTTTGTATAATTATACAAAGTTGAGCAATGCTAAAATTTAACAATTTTAACATAAATTTAAGAAAACAGATATGAATACTGTTTGTTAAATACAATTTAATTGTTTAATACAATTTTAAATTGAAAAAAATGTTTGTTTTCTAAAATTTAAATTTACGTATGCAGATTTATTAATCTTAGAAAAACTAGCATAAGAATGGTTTCCGAATTGAAATTAATAATTTTTCTGGCTTAGTTATGAGTTTTAAAACTTTGTTTTTCGGGAAAAAAAAGTTATATACAAATATCAATTCAGAGAATGCAAATATTTTAAACTTAACTATGATACATTCCTAATTTGATTCCATAATTCGATTGCAAACTACAAGTTTATATTAACTTCGGCTTTCCAAAGTTAGATTCCTTTCTTGATCATGCTTTACTTTCGACTCACCGCCATATACAGCTCGCTGAAGAGGTGACTCATTGAGAATTGGACTATTAGTAGACAGTAATCCTTCTGGTCCTTGGAGTCCTTAAGCTTGGCATCCATGCGATACAGGAGCTGCATGGCCAAATAGTTGGCCACCGCTTCCTGGTGCCTGGCACACACTTTGTCCAGCTCCACATAGTAGTAGTCACAAGACCCACTATTGTAGGTTCCGTTACTAAAGTCCATCCCATTCCAGGCAATCTCATAGAAGCTCTTCCAATGGGGATATGGAGGTATCTCATTATCGGCAGAAAACTGCTCACACTTTTCGGTATCACTATCAAATTTGTCTGCAATGATAAGTACCTCACGCCAAAAGTCAAACACGCCGGCGATGACGGAAGTGATATTGTCCTCCGGAAGCTTATAGGACTCGAGGTAACCGCGCATTCGCTGCTCATTCAGCACGTAGGCTCGGGATGTGACATTGGCAACGTTTTCCGTCTTGACAATGTGGTCAAAGCCCAGCTCCGGCACTTTGAAATACGGCTCAAAAGGGTATTGCGGTAGGATATGCTCGTCGATCAGGCCGTTAGCCCCGTAGTTGGTGAGCTGAGAGCTCATGTTGAACCAGCTAAAGCTGGAGGCGTTCCACGCGTCGCCGTCGACGGCGGGAAAACCACCCAGCGACCTGATAAGCGATAGATAAGCGGGATCGGCAGCTGGCAGCGGATGGACCACTGCCGCGAGACAATCGTTATAGAATCGTTGTACAACTAGCAACTCGGCGGACACATTGAGCTTCTCCGCCAGCTCCGTCCTGGTGAGAAGCTCCTCTGTCGCATCATTAAGCGTGTAGACGATGTCCAGGAGGTTACTCCTTCTGTGGGGAGATTGGTGATCCGGACGCACGTTTTTCCAATTACCGCAGGCGTACTCATAGAAATCATCGCATGGAGACACGCTGACGTTGATGTAGGACTTCATTTTTTCCCCGTAGGATCGTAGATACGCTGCGGTGTCATCTGTAATCACATT
The DNA here is from genome assembly GCF_035046125.1 of Drosophila serrata. Classification (NCBI taxonomy): domain Eukaryota; kingdom Metazoa; phylum Arthropoda; class Insecta; order Diptera; family Drosophilidae; genus Drosophila; species Drosophila serrata. The sequence continues at coordinate 7,836 of NW_028257274.1, read as the reverse complement.
CTCACTATCCGACCCATCCTGGGAGTTCGTCACGCTTCTCGCTTTGGACGTCAAAAAAAATACGCAGATCAGGACGTAAATAAGACGCCACGGATTCGAGATTAAAAACATATTGCCCCGATTCATAAACTAATCGGAACAGGCACACAGTAAGTATATATATTTAAGTAGTAATCACTGATCGTCCCGGATTATTTGAATGAACATCCGCTAAACTAACAACTCGACTGTTTTATTCAGGCCGCGATTGAGAACTGAGCTGTCTCCGGAGCCCGGAACGCAGTCTCTACGAACCGAGCTGACTGAGATTGCGGATTGGCGAATAATGGGCTCTGGCTCTCTTCTCTCCCAATACTTGACCTAAGCCACGCGCAGACGTTGATAAGGATTTGTAAGTTTTTTAACTAATACACATTCATTGATTACTGGACCATTCATTCAGGTTCTGACTGATTGCCTCAAATTCCCCAAATATATACGATTTTTCATATAAATTTAAATTAATGTTAAATCTTATAAAATGCAAAGTTTCTCCGTCGTAAATAATAAAGTGATTCCCCGCATTGCCGTTGTTCAACTCTCGCGTCAATTGTAATTTTTGCAAGCTTTACTTATCAGAATTCCAGAAAACACCCCTTATTTTAGTCAGTTCAAAGTATATTTACAATGTAAACATTATGTGTATTTATATTAATTTGTTATTAGCTTGAATTGCAGTGAAAAAGTAATTTTCGAACCTATAAACTATATAGATTCTTGATCAAAATATACAGAAAAGAAATTTTCCGAAATGTCTCTAAATCAATACTCCGCTTGTATGATCTCTTGTGAGCACATCTTTAGGGATGAGATAGAACATAGTCCAATTTAACCAAGTCGGGTGAGTAATTGGAAAGGAATTCTGGCACAAAATAATTGATTTAATTCAAAATGCCAAACACTTTCACCACAAAAAACAGCTGTCAAAATGCAGTTTTAATTGATCTGCTCTGTCTGCCAGAATAAGAATGGACAAAAAGGCAAAATAATTGCTTTTCACATACGATTGCACTATAGGGTCAAGGGATTATCTTTTTTTCCAGCTACTAATATATAAACACAGAAATATTTATACAATTTTAATCTACGGTTTGAATTTGAATTGTTTTCGCGCTCTCCAGTATTTTGGATTTTTTAGGAGTTTCTTGAATGTTTGAGATTTTTCAGGGGTCAGGAGTGTGGCAACACTATTTTGCAGCTTCTTTTTTGTTGAAAGCAATTTAGTCGAAATGTCACTTTCCGCCACTGGGGATTGCCAATTATTGGCGCAAATATATAATGTAAGCCATCAAAATCGACGAAACGGATGTTGCCTAACCTACTCCCATTCCAGTACAAGGGACACCGCGTCGCCTGCAGCGTCAAAGTGCTGCCGACACCTGTGACCCATTTTGAGCGCGAAGCCACGAATGACTACCACTGGATGACCGCTGCCCGCTGGACCAGGATTGAGGTCGCTTTGTGGCGCATTTTTGAGAATCTAGCCGACTGGGCGGACGCCAAGAAGCTGCGTGGCGAGCTGCTGATCGACCACATAAACGTACGGTTCCAGGCCACCGAGAAACCGCGTTCTGGGACAAGAAGCATTTTGGCCGGGGCCGAACTGGCGCCAGAGGATCTCAGCCTCGACATCCAGCTGCAGTACATGACAGTCGAGGACACCACAATTGTGGGCATGCACACAACTAAGCGCAAAATTGCCACGGAGGCAGAGACCAACGGCACCGTCAAGATCATTAGCCCCAGCAAACCCCCAGGTTCTGGAGCTAAGCCAATAACTGGGTAGGGGAGACGCACTTACAAAAGAACCTACATTATTATTTTAGATTAGTTAGTTAAGGGTAATTCTATGGGCTGCAACACTGCGTAATTCACGATCGTAGCTACAGTAACTATTTTGTCTTTAGTAAACAAGAAAAGCCGTCACACACAAAACCGAAACACATAGATGCCGACGATGAGGAAGATGATGACTCGCCAGCGACCTCACGAAGCCAATCCACCACCAAAATCAAACGTGGACGCAGATCCATTTCCCAGGGTGGCGTCGTGCAAGAAGAAAATTCCCTAAGCAATGGAAAAAGAAGCTCCACGAGCACATCAGAAAGGTATGTACCAATGCAGTTAGATGTTAGTTGGAGGTGTTTTTCTACATTCACAGAAATTCTAGAGCTAGCTCCGTCGAGACCAAGGCCGCTCGTCGCTCCGGTCGATCTCCAATTCGTCCGAGTCGTTTTAACAATTTCGTTTTGAGGTACACTGCAAAAAATAAGCTATAAAAGCAAATCATTAACTCGGTTTTTCTTTGCAGCGACACACAGCAGAAGAAGAGCAAGTTGGGGAAAACGGGGGGTGTGAAATCAAAGAAGTCATCTCCAGTCAAGAAACAGAAAGGAAAGCCGACAACTTTATCACCAGCCAAGGCAGCGAAGGAGAAATCTCTGACGCCAACACCAGCCGAGGCACTCAGGGTAGAGCAGATAGATGGGGCTCGCTTAGATGCGCTGCAGCGGCTGGACAGCATGCTGGCCATAACCAAGCCGCCTGAAGTTCCGATTTTGTAAGTGGTTAGTGTATATAAACGGTAATAAAGTCTCACGAAATTGCCTTCAACCGTCTGCGGTCTTTAAATTGTCTCAGGCTCTTGGAAAACATGAGCGAAGCTGATGTCCTGTCGTCTTTCGAGCGCTATAGAAGCGACTTTGATAAGCTGTTTACGGAGCGAAAGAACAAGTCGCACACACATAGTTATATGCAGGTTAGCCACATGGACGTCATGGACATATTAAACGCAGGTATTCGTAATAAGATGATGAAAAAACTGGCGGAAACCTATAGCAACAAAAGCGTAAGTAAAGTGCACGGTAGTGTTCTGCATCGAATTTCTGACTCCTGATCATCATTAGAGCCACACGTCCCTCATCATAAATGGGCTGCTGCCGCTCTGGATAGTACTGATCTTTACAGACACGTACAAGCTATCGCATGAGGATGCCATACGTCAGATAAAGGACCAGTTGAGGTGGAGCTCTTACCTGAAGGCTCTGAACAACGATCCATTGAGCTCTGACCTGGAAATGTGATGTCTTTGGTCGGTATATCAACCAATACTCTCTTTAATTTATGCTAATTGATACAAAAAAAACAGACTTGTTATAAATTCATGTTTGTCTTTATTCATTTAATTATTTTGGAATCGATTCTGTATTACGCATTACATCATATAAATACATGCAAGCATTTGCCTTAAAAAACAAAGGAAAGCCGAATGTTCCAAGTGTGTGTTGTTGTCGTGTAATGGAGTGCTCTCTGGACGACTGACGGCGGTTACGACGGTACGGCGAAGGATTACGAAATTGCTTTACTTAGAATCTAGAGAGTAATGAATATGAAACGGCCGCCAGGTGGTTCAACGTTGAACTCAGTCTAACCTCCACACTCCTATGTACAATCTATGTGGGCTGTTATGAGGTGTGCTGCTGCTTTTGCTTACAGCTCGTCGTGCTGCTCCTCCTCCTCATCGTCGGGGTTGGTGCTCTCCTCGCTCGCGGACTTGTTGTCCTCGGCATCGTCCTCCTCGTCCTCATCGAATTCGACCTGTTCGTTTTGGTCAACACCCAAAGTCTGACGCATCATCTGCTCAATACTGTCGGCGAACTGGGCTGTCTCCTGAAGCATGTATCCAGATCGCAGAGTTGCGGTGCGGAACATCATCACGGCCATGTTCTTGGCGGTGTCGTCAGCCTCATCAGCCTCCACGCGGCGCAGCAGCTCGCGCATCAGAGGATGCCTGGGGTTAATCTCCAAAGTCTTTTTCTGGTTGAGGTAGTAGGTACGCTGAGGATCGTCGGACTTTTGGTGGGCGTTGGACATGGCCAGGCGTTCCATGTTACCGGTCCAGCCGAAAACACCAGCCACCAGAGCACAAGGCGAGTTGCTCAGACGCTCCGAAACCTGGGCCTTAGCGATCTGATCCTTCAGGGCCACATCGTTCAACCACTTGACTAGCGGCTCGAAGCTGCTCTGCAGTGCCTCGAAGTTCTTCTTGCTCTTCTCGGACTCGTTCAGCTTGAATCCCTCCTTGGCCACGTTCTGGAACTTCTTGCCATCGAACTCGGGCAGGGCAGAAATGCAGTACTCATCGACAGCCTCAACCAGATACAGAACCTCGTAGCCCTTGCTCAGCAGACGCTCAACGAACGGCGACTTCTCGACCTCAGCGCGGTTGGAGCCGGCAATGTAGTAGATGTGTTCCTGCTTCGACTTCATGCGCTCCACATATTCAGCCAACGAGGTAACTCCCTTGCCGTTGGAGGTCTGGAAACGAAGAAGCTTGGCCAGACGCGATCGGTTGCTGGGATCTTCCATCACGCCCAGTTTGATGCTGAAATGAGGAAAGGTTTAAGAAATTAAATTAATTAATATCAAAGCGACTACTTAAGCTACTTAAAAGATAGGATGTTATATTTCCTGACAAATTTTAGTCTTATAAATATGTAAAGTTTAAGGATTAAGTTACAGTTTAGTCTAATTTCGTATGAAAAAAAGGCAATAAAATAAAAAAGAAAAAAACTATTAGATTCGGTGGAGGGCATACGAAATTAAATTATTTACATTTTCAGAGAACTAAGAACTGATAAACCTAGTTTATTTAGAAATTATCGTTCTTTGGAAATGTATTCTTATCAGCTCTAAACAAGAAAGATGAATCACAAGCTCTGAGCTACTGATTAGCATAAGATTCCACCTTCGATTCTTCGTATACCCTTGCACAGAGTTTTTTAATTTTAGTCACCGAAGGAGTCATTTCCGACCCTATAAGTCCATTTTCTTATATTCATATATTCTTGATCAGCATTAACAGGAAAATCGATCTAGCCATGTCCGGATGAAAAATATAATGTTCAAAATTTACCCAAATTTTAAAAATTTGATAAAGGGTTACATTATTCAAATTCTAAAAAAATTGCACTTTTAGAATTGTAAATTATGCAGATTTGTTAGCACTAAAAAAAACTAGCATAGGAAAGTTTTCCGAATTGAAATTAAGGCTTCTTTGAATTAGTTATGGGATTTTTAACTTTGATTTGTGGACAAAATTAGCATATAAATATATCAATAAATATCGATTTCAAGAAAGATTTTCTAGGGGTTCATAAATTTTGTAGATCACTTAAATTTTAGCTAAAATATGTTCAGATTCAAAAGGTTCTATAAGATGGATATGGGATATTACTCACTTGGTGGAGAACTCCTTCCAGAACTTCTCGTAGGCCTCCTTGTCGATCTTCTTGAGCATGTCGAGCACCTTGCGCACCAGCTTCTTCTTGATCACCTTGATTAGTTTGTGCTGCTGGAGGGTCTCGCGGGAAACGTTCAGGGGCAGATCGTCAGAGTCGACCACGCCGCGAATGAAGCTCAGGTAGTTGGGCATCATGTCATTAAACTCGTCGGTGATGAAGACACGACGCACGTACAGCTTGATGTTGTCAGAGTTGGTTCCATAGCGGTTGAAGGACTCGGAGGGCTGAATCTTGGGCACATAGAGCAAACTCTTGAAGGTAACCTCGCCCTCGGCGATGAAGTGCGTCTGGGTCAGGGGCTCGCTGGAGTCCTTGGTCAGGCTCTTGTAAAAGCTGGTGTACTCGTTCTCAGTCACGTCGGCGGGCTTGCGGGTCCAAATGGGCTTACTGTCGTTGATCAACAGCCAATCCCAGGTGGTCTTCGAAACCTTCTTGGTCTTGGGCTTGTCATCGTCGGCGGCTTCCTCGACCTTGGCATCCTCGTCCTCCACATCGTCCTCGGTCTTCTCCGGCTTGGCCTCCTCCTCCACGGGGACCTCCTCGTCGACGGTTTTGCTGGACCACATTAGGATGGGGAAGTTGATGAACTGCGAGTACTTGCGGATCAGTTCGCGGACGGTCTCCTCCTCGAGGAAGTCCTGGGCCTCATCCTTCAGGTAGAGCGAGATCACGGATCCTCGCTTTAGGGTGTCGCCGCGGGGATCCTCTGTGATGCTGAAGCTGTTGGCATCCGACTCCCAGATGTACTGCTTGTCGTCGTTGTGCTTGGTGGTCACCACCACGCGATCAGCCACCAGGAAGGCGGAGTAGAAGCCCACACCGAACTGACCAATCATGTCGTTGAGATCTGTACCCTCTGCCTTGCTGGGATCCTGCATCTTGGCCAGAAAATCGGCGGTGCCCGACTTGGCAATTGTGCCCAGATTGTTGATCAAATCCTGATGGGTCATACCGACGCCCGAGTCCATGATGTGCAGTGCCTTGTTCTCCTTGTCGGCCTTGATGCGGATGTGCAGCTCGGGATTCGTCTCCTGAGCCTTGGGATCGGTAAGAGCCAGCAGACGGATCTTGTCAATGGCATCGGAGGCATTCGAGATTAACTCACGGAGGAAGATCTCCTTGTTGCGGTATAGCGAGTTAATGATCAGCTTCATCATTCGATTGACCTCCGTCTGGAAGGTGAACTTCTCGGCCTGCAGAAGACAAAGAGGTTCAAAGTCATACGTGTACTTAGGGAACAACCGAGAAGACACCCACCTTTTCGCGCAGTTCCTTCAGTTGCGCCACGTTCAAGCCATCGAGTTGAATAGCCTCCTCCTCACGCTTCAGAGCTTCGGCGTCTGTGGGATTACCATAGATAAGGGGCGTTAATAGCCACTGGGTAGCGTACGCTGACGTGTACCAAAAAATTAGCACAACTCGCCGGGGGCGTTACTTACCTGTGCGAGAGCCCTGCTTAAAGGATCCCAGGTCCAGATCAATGGTCTCCGTGCTGGCCTCATCCTCAGCAGCCGCGATTTGGTTCACACCTGCCGGCACGCAAGAACAAGACATGAATTAATTAGGTTAAAACACCGGCATGGCGGACCGGGGAGGGCGTTCTTTGCGGCGTGGCAAAACGTACCTGCTAAAAGCAATAGCCCCAGCAGCAGATAATACTTCATGATTACGATCCACTCTTTTCGAGGACGAGATACGAGTTACTCCCGGTGAAAGGCCACGTCACGAAAACCCAATGTAATAAATTATTCGCACCGAACGAATTTATATTTTTTATAATGACGCAGACGCAGCTCCGACTGCTTAAATACCAATCAGTGTGACCCAAACGGAGAAAAATACTACCGTAGGGTGGATTTCCGCTTCCACGACAGCCGGGCACACTGCTGCCTTAACTAACAGAACGTCTAGAAAATCATTTTACACCTTTACAGATACATTGGGTTGAATTCTCGTTTTTGGGGTCGAACTCTCATGTTGAATGTAAAATGCTTAACTTATCCGCTCCCTTTTCACTCGATGGGTGTCGGGTTGATGTTGATTAACAGACCTCTCTCGGGTGCTGTCGGGAATACATGAACACAGACCTGCTCTAATTTACAGAATTCTATCTGTTGCCTGCAAATTACCCAAATTGCAGAAAAATAAAGCCGATGGACGGATATCAGCTTTCATCACAGACGGGTAAACACAGAGTGGTGCCAACAGAGCTTTTTTCTGGATGCTATTATTTGAAAATTAGTGTGCTAAACTTCCGTGAAGGCGCCACTGCATGCGTAAAAAGAAGTAAGGTGCTCATGTCGAAAATGTTGTGCTTTTCAATCCATTTACATATAGTTTTTTAAAATTATAATAAAAAAATAAAATTAAAAAAATGGGAAATTTCTGAACATTTTTTTCGGCCGGATAAAGCTGAAAAGATTCGCCTGTTGATGCTGATCAAGAATATATATGGTTTATAGAGTCGGAAATGACTCCTTCACTGCGTTTTAAT